>NC_084461.1:50460000-51710000 GCF_027409185.1 Cynocephalus volans | reverse complement strand
TAATGATTTAAAATTTTCTAAAAATAATTAAATATACAAAGCCACAGATTCAAGATACATAACAAATCATAAGCAGAATACATACACACACACACACACACACACACACACACACACACACACACACACACACACACACACACACACACACACACACACACACACACACACACACACACACACACACACCCCTAGCCACATCATAGTGTAACTACTAAACACCAAGGACAAAGAGAAAGAGAGAAAAACAGACAGAGAAAAGATTGCCTTCAAAGGAACATTCAGTAAAACAGCAGCAATAGAAGGTGGAAGACAATGAAGTGGTATTTTTAAAGTGCAAAAAGAAAATAAATTTCAACCTGAAATTTTAGTCCCAGCAAAAATAATGCTAAATAATGTTTTTTAAATGCTGCATATAAAATTTCAGACAAAAAATGAGAGAATTACAGGATGTTTATCAAGCAGAAGTGAAATTATTCTAGATGGAAATCCAGAAATGTGGAGCGAAATGTAGAGCAAAAAACAGATAAATATGTAGGTAAATAAAGTCTATTGATTGCAGAAAACAATAATGATAATGCTTTCTGGGGTTAAAATATAGAAAAAAATTAAAATACATGACAACAATGGTAAAGAAGTAGGGGAGGTGATCAATAAAATTTAAATGTTCTAAAGTCTTTGGGTTGCCCAGGAAGAGATAAAAATAATTTATATCAGACTTTATACAAGGATGGAAGTTATAATTTTGGGGATAACCACAACAAGAAAAGTAAAAGAATATGTAATTAATAAGGCCAAAATTTTCTAAAATTTGTTTAAAATTTTTTTATTTTTAAAAAATACACTTATTTGTTTTAATTGACACATTATAATTGCACATACTTATGGAGTACAATCTGGTGTTTTCATGTATATGTTGTATAATGATCAGGTCAGGGTAATTTAAGTATCCATCACTTCATGCATTTATCATTTCTTTGTGGCAAAAACATTCAAAAGTCTCTCCTCTAGCTATTATGTAATATACAAAACTTAACCATAGTCACACTGCTGTTCAATAGAACACTAGAACTTTTTCCTCCCATCTAATTGTAATTTTGTACCTGTTGGCCAACCTCTCCTTGTATTCCTCCTCTCCCTAGTCTCTGGTAATCACTGTTCTATTCTCTCTATAATATCAACTTTTTTTTGTTTATAGATTTCACATGAGTGCGATCATGTGGTATTTGTCTTTCTGTACCTGGCTTACTTCACTTAACATAATGTCCCCCAAGTCCATCCAGGTTGCCACAAATGACGGGATTTCATTATTACTTATGAGTGGATAGTAATTCCATTGTGTATATATAATATTTTTTAAACATTCATTCATCTGTTGTTGAATACTTAGGTTGATTCTATATCTTGGCTATTGTAAATTGTGCTGCAATAAAAATGGGAGTGCAGATGTCTCTTCGACATACTGATTTCATTTCCTTTGTGTATATACCCTGTAGTGGGATTGCTGTATCATATGGTAGTTCTATTTTTAATCTTGTGAGGAAACTCCTTACTGTTTTCCATAATGGCTGTACCAGTTTACACTCCCCCAACGGTGTGCAAGTGTTTCCTTTTCTCCACGTCCTTGCCAACACTTGTTTTCTTTTGTCTTTTTGATAGTAGCCATTCTAACTAGAGTGAGGTGATATCTCATTGTTGTTTTGATTTGCCTTTCTTTGATGCTAAATGATGTTGAGCATTTCTTCATGTGCCTGTTGGCCATTTGTATGCCTTCTTTTGAGAAATGTCTATTAAGATCCTTTGCCCATTTCTCAATTGGGTTTTGGGTTTTTTGGGGGGGCTTTTTTTTGCTGTTGTTTGAGTTCCTTATATATTCTTGATATTAACCCCTTGTCAGATGTATGGTTTACAAATATTTTCTCCCATTCTGTAGGTTGTCTCTTCACTCCGTTAACAGTTTCCTTTGATCTGCAAAAGCTTTTTAGTTTGATGTAATCCCACTTGTCTGTTTTTGCTTTTATTGCTTATGCTTTTGAAGTCTTATTTAAAAAGTCCTTGCCCAGCCCTATGTCATGTGTTTTTAATTTTATATAAAGTACATCATGCTGTACGCAATATTTTGGATTTACTTACTTCACTTATGATAAAATTGCTAAAATTCATGTATGCATTTATTTGTTTTGACTGCTGCAAAATATCCCAGTTCATTTATCTACTCTCCCACTGATGGGCAGCTTTTAAGTTGTTTCCAGATTTTTGCTCAACAGTACTGTAATGAATCTTCTTGTGCACATCTATTACACATATTTAAAACATTCTCTTTCCACATACAAGAGGACTGCTGGGTCATAGAGTATGTTTTTCTTTAACTTTGGAAGATAATGACAAAACATTTTTAATTTTTTAAATCCTACCAGCAACACATAAAATATCTTATGAATCTACATCTTATCCAACATTTGCTATTACTAGTCTTTTAAATTTTTACCAGTGAAAATGGCTATATCATTGTGGTCCTGATTTGCATTTTCCTGACCAAATAATGCTGAACATCTTTTTAAATATTTATTGGCTATATGTAATTTCCTCTTCTGTGAAACGCCTCTTCATGTCTCTTGCCTTTTTTTGTTTGTGGTCTTATTGATTTCTAGAAGCTTATTATATATTATCAATATAATTTGTCATTTATGTGTATTGTGAATATCTCCTTCAAGATTCTGTCTTTTCACTTGCTTTAATATGTCTTTTGATGATAAACTATTAAATTTTAATAGGTCTGGCACAATTTTTAAGTTTTCTCTGAAGTTAATAATGGTCTTTTTGTAGATTTGCTTACTTTTTTTGTGGATTTGTTGCTAATTTAATCCAAATCCTTTCTATGTGCAAATTTCCTGTTGAGATATTCAAATTAAGTGTTCGATCAATTTCATTTTCCTGAAAAAAATCCTCCATGGAACCTTCTTTTATTTTATTGAATCATAATTGATTACACATATTTTGGGGGTTCAATGTTGACATATGTTGATCAATATTATCTCCATGGAACCTTCTGACCTGTTCCATCCTGGACCTGTTCTCTAGGCACTGCTGTCACCTTGAAGTCTCCTTTCAACCCATCCTGGAGACTCTTCTTGTCTTTCTGTTTCTTGGGTCCAAAGTCTTCCTCTTTCATGCCTTACTTCCTTGTTTTGGCAGAGCACATCCTCCTGTAGCTTCCTGAGAAAGGGTGCAAGGGAGACAGATTTTTAGAAATCTTCCCTCTGCCCTCACATTTTTGGATGGGCATGAAATTGAAATTTTTAATAATTTTCATTCAAAAGTTTGAAGACACTGTTTTATTGCCTTATAGTTTCTTCTGTTATATTTTGAGAAAGTTGAAGCCATTCTTATTCTTGGTCCTGTCATGAAACTAGTTTCCCCACCCCTTTGGAGAGCATAGGGTTCTCTTTGCCCCTAGTGCTTCAAAATGTCATGATGATATGATATGGTACGGGTCTGTTTTAGACCACTGTGCTGAGCAAGCACACCTTTCAGTTCTAAGAAGTCTTCTTCAATTATTTTGTAAAATGTCCTCCCCTCCATTTTTTCTGTTTCCTCTTTCTGGAACTCCTATTACTTGGGTATCAAATCTGCTGAATTGGTCTTCTAATTTTCTTATCTTTTCTATCCTACTTTCCATATTTTTTTATTACTATTTTTATTTTACTTTCTGGGATACCTCCTAAATTCTACCTTCTATATCTATCTTCTACTTTATCTATACCTTCCATATTTGCCATCATAATTTTAATTTCTAAAAGCTTATTTTATTTCTTTGATCTCCCAATGTTTTCTTTTAAACATAGCACCCTGTTCTTCTGTTATGAAAGTAACAACTTCTCCTATGTTTTTGAACATGCTAATGATGGTTTGCATCTCCCTGAAGCATCTCTATTTCCTCCAAATGTTTATGGGTCTCAGTCATACCAGAGGCTTTCCTCGTCCTTCTGGTACTCCCTGGATGTTTTGCTCAAACCAAAAGGTGTCCACCAGAAAGCTGATTAGAAACTCTGTGCATGTACATGTAGGTTGTTGACCATAGTCTTCACTATAAGGCAAACTAGCTGGGCCCATTCCCTGGGAAATTCCCAGTGTTGAGGTCTTAGTTTTTTTCCTTGGGGAGTTCCTGATGTCAAGATCCTAGTTCTTTTCTTTCCCCCAGAGAAGATTTCTATTTTTCTGCCAGGAGCTTGTTGGTTTGACAGCCAGCAGTCTGGGAGCTGAGAGGGTCAGGGGTAGTTGCTGTGCAAAGTGGGAAAGGGATAAAAGAATAATTACTTCATTAACACACTGTCAGTGAAGCCTTTACCTCATCTTTACACTCACTTTCTGGAGATATCTGGGTCTTGGGCAATTTTGTAATGTAAATTGAGTTTCTGTTTAGGATTCACTGCCAGTTTAGGATTCTGCTTTCTCCAGTCTGCTAAATTGGTACCTATATGCTTTTCAGCCTCCAAAATCTTAAGGTTGTTATCTTCTTCCCTGTTTCCCTTTTATTTTATGTTTATGCCTTTAACTGAAAATTGAACTTAGGCTTTTTAAAGGATTGTCAGATCAATTCAACGAGCATATACTGAACACCTATTACATGCCAGGTTCACAGATTCATCACAACATTAATGGATCTGTGAGCTTTGGGCTGTTATTAAGTGCTAAACTGGAATGATAGATGTTTCTCAAGTTTCTATTGTTCTTGCAACCACTGGGTTACTTTCTTTAGCTCTGATGTCCTTTTGTTTATTCTTTTATCTCCAAGGTACCATTAATTCTTTTTCTCATTTATCAACTGAAAATATCTTTTCTCATCTTTCCCTTTTATATTTAGGTACATAACCTATTTCTGAATCCGTGTCTTCTTTCTACATAAAAATACCTCCTTTACCAATCCACAATAAACAGAGAGGACTTTAAACTCCATCTAGTAATAAAAATTACTGCCAATTTGTATTCAAGCTAAAAACGGATCATCCTCTCCACTCCGATTGGGTAGTTACATGATTCTTTGTGTGTCATAGACCTCGCTATAGTGATTCAGAGCTATTACAATCAATCACTTCACACATGAAAATGATTATTTACTAGCACATCCACTATGTATCAATCTCTATCCTAGGAGTTTTCATATGTGTCAGGCAGTATTGCTTTCTGGAGGCAGTGTCTGGATGCCAGCTCCCCCGGTTATTAGCTATATGACTGTGGATGAACTATTTCTTGTGCTTTGTTTCCTCATCTGTAAAATGAGTACGATAATGGCACCTACCTAAAATGACAGCTTTCTCTTCTGTGAGATAAAGGTAGTAATAGTATGTTCTTCAAAGACCACCTAGAAGATTACTTAAAATATGTCATGTACTTGGTATAGCACCTGGTACATAGTAGGTATCATGTGTTATATACCTTCATTATATTATCATTATTTTTATCATCATCCCATTCAACAGATGAAGATATAGAAGGTTAAAGAAGTTAATTTAATTTGTCTATGGCTGCACAGTTAGTCAACAGCAGAGCTGGAACACAAACTCAGGCAATTCTGATAACACCTTTTGCAGAGTGTCAATATAGCATGTACTCATTTTTAAATGTAGTGTTTTAGTCTTATTGATTAAATATTTATCATTCACCAATTATGTACACATAACATGGAGTGTAGATTGAATATAAGAGACTCTGTTGGCAGGAACAATTTCCCAAAAGGATGAGAAAGAGAAAGTGGAGAGGGTGTCTCTGCAATGGTGCAGTCTGGCACAGGTGTCAGCCTGGGGGTAAGGAGGGCATCCATGGAGTTGGGGGAGGAGGTAAAAGTTGCAGCCCTGGGCAGGGTGTCAGAGCCCAGGGGAGGTAATGACAACATTTGTACAGGGAAGGGGACAGCAGTGGCAAAGGAAGATTGGTTACAGACAGGGTCATTGACCAAATAAGGAAATACATGAAGGATAATGGGAGACGGGTTTCTCATTGCCAGAGTAGGGAGTTACAAATATGGGAAGGTTGTAAACTAAAATAGACTTTGTAGTATTGGATTGGAACTGAGAGTACTGGTATGAACTGTGTATCTGTTAAAGAAATGAACTTAGTAGTTTATAAACCTCCCACAAAGAAAACTCCAAGTCCACGTGGCGTCAGGGTCAATTCTCCCAAACATTTAATGAAGAAATAACAATTCTAATCAAATCCTTCCAAAAAATAGAGGAGGAAATGCTTCCTAACTCATTCTATGTGACCAACATTACCACGATATCAAAAAATCAAACAAAGATATCAGAACAAAAGAAAACTACAAACCAATATCCCTCATGAACATAGATGCAAAATTCTAAACAAAATTTTAGCATATCAAATCTAACTATATATTAAAAGTATAATACATCATAACTAAGTGGGGTGTATCTCAGAAATGCACGGTTGGTTTAACATTAGACCATCAATCAATGGAACTCACCGTGCTAACACACTAAAAGAGAAAAACATGATCATCTCAATAGATGTAGAAAAGTCATTTGACAAAATCCAGCTGAGATTCTGCTCCATCCTGTGAAGGGCAACCTCTGTTGAGAATCACTGTTTTAGAGGGAGGAACATAGATAAATGTCTATTCTATTCTTGAGGATATTCAAAGCTGGGACTTCACAGCCATTCTTGTTACATGCTGCTCCAGTGTATATTCTGACTTTCGATTTCCTTTTACCTAATTACATTGGCTTACATTTAACTCAGTGTTTCCCAAACTCTGTTCCTTGAAGGACTAGCATTCCTTGAAATATACAGCCCTTCTTGGAACTTCTAGATGCACATAAATGTATTAAAGGTTCTAACTCCAGGGAAGAAACCAAGTTTTTTTTTTTTTTCCATGTGATTTTCAACCATTGCTGTCCTGTCAGGACAAACTATTTTATTTTATTATATTTTATTTTATTTATTATATTTTATTTTATTTTATACTTGCTGCTAAGAGCATTTTATTTTTACCTACCCATTCCATTCTTGCTTATATATTATATAATATGTATAGGAGCTTGGAAACTAGCATTGCTAGAGCAGTCTGCAAAATCTTCATGGAAGGGTAGTATCCTTGACTCTGACCTGCTGTCTGTGTAATCTTCTTTACACACCATTTTTATCATGATACTCCTGTGCCCAAATAACTCCCTACACAAGCCAACTTTATATGTCCACTATGGAAATTGGCAACTTTTCTTAGATTTTTTTCAATTTTTTGATTTTAATATCTCTAAGCTCATAAAAGAATCTAAAATGTTTATTACAGATTAATAAAAACAAGAAGATGTCAAGAAAACATTTAAAAAACACAGAAGACATCAGTCAAAAAGATATTTTCAGTTGTCCCACAGAAATACTTTAAGGGGGCTTCTCTCCATATACCAAGAGAAAGCCATGCAGTAAAACTGAAATTTCTACAGGTGTTTGTTAACAGTGTTTCTTGCTGTAATCATGGAAAACATATTAAAGAGAATTGTGTCCTGTGAGAGGTGAATCTATAAAGAAGCTGGGCATCAGGTCATAAACCTACCAAAAACAAAATAAAAAGGGAAACCCAGCAGAGCACTTTTCTTTAGTGTGTCCAGGGCATTTGTGACTTATTCTTTGTGGTAGTAATACATTTAAGAGAACCTTTTGAAAATAATAATCCCCAAGGAAGATAAAACATAAGAATCTTTTCATTGCAAAAAAGAATTCAAGCACATTTGTTGTAACAAAGGAGCAAAATGAATCATGGTGTGAGTAATATGCTGAATTTACAAAAAGCAGGATTCTCTCCCAGCCTGATCCTGCATAAGTAATTTTTTAATTAAAATGCATTCTCCTCAATACTTGATTGTTCTTAGATGAGTTGTAAAGTACTCATGTTAACTGCATTAGGCCAATGGTCATTTAATGTTAACAGGAACAAGACTTCAGCTAATCCAGAATAGTGTGACAAACACTATTTTAATTGTTCCTGTGAAGCTTTAGATCAAAGACCATAAAAACAGGAAGATACTAAAATCAATTTACTGTAATCTCTCCATACCTGGCAAAATCAGGCCAAGCCCTAAAATATGTATGCTTTGAAGCCTAGAAATGATGGACTTGCATCTTACTCACACTTAGGACATGTATAGAGGAACAAAGCAGTAAGAAAAATTATGAAGAAAACAGAGTATTATATTTAGTCTTCTGAACTATTTTCTACCTTTAAGGAAAGAGGCTTTCAAAGCCAAGAAAGTTTTAAGTTAAACTAATCCGCCCCTATTCTCTATTTAGGGTAAAGGAAAAGTTAAATTTCTAGATATCTGGGAAATTATACCCATTTGTACAAATAATATTACTCCAAAGTATATTTATCAAGGGGATGCATATTTAGTTAGGGACTTAATATCTTATTAGCATTGCCATAGTCAGTGTGAAGTACATAAAAGAAGAGTAAGATATAGCCCATGTCCTCTAAAGACTCTTCATCCTGTTAATTTTAGAATTTAAGAGATAATACCAGAGATGGAATTACCTAAATTAGTAAAACAGGAAGTAATGTTACCAAGATGACAGAATAGTTGATCTCAGAGTCGCTTCCCTCCACAACAGATCAACTTACAACTTCTAAAACACAAAACTGCCATCTGGTAATCACTGGAACTTGGGGGAAGAGGAAGAGAAACCCACTGAGTCTATGAAGGTGTGGAAAGCTATGGCAAGTGGGAGGAGAAATTATTACAATCATACCCAGCCCCACCTGTTCACAGAGCATCTACTAGCACATGGAGCAGCTACCTAGACAGCATAGCCACAGCAGCACCCTTTGCGTGAAGCTACTTGAAGTCTGCAGGGAAGGAGGGTCCTATGAATACTGGGGGGAGAAAACCACTTCAGGGTGTGCTATCCCATTTCCCAGGCAAGCAAAGCTCCCTGAAAGTTTACCCTGCACCTGCATAGGAGGAAGGGGCTGCAGCCAAAAGGAAGAAGGAATCACCCAGAGGTTGGTGAGTCTTGGCAGGAGAATCATGTGGGGCCTGCCCCATGGGAAAAGTTTGCACTGTGCGGGTGAGGGTTGATCATGGGTGCATCCAGGAGCAGTGTAGGCAGTTGACCTGCCTTCTGATCAGCATGGGTGCCACACAGTGGAGACTGGTCAGCGACATAGCACTGCAGGGGGCACAGTTTGTGGGAAAAACTCCATCTCAGTCCTGAATTTCCACATAGTCTAGTTATGTTTGTGGTGACCCCACATGATCCAGAAGTGACTAAAAGACAGACATTTAAAATCTGGCGAGCACAAAAATTTTCTCCCAGCCTGAGAAACAACAGTAAGGCAGCAATTTAGCTCAGGCACAGAATTCAAGTTCTGGTCCCCACAGGAAGTTTCCCCCAATCTGGGAATTAACCACAGGACAGCAAATTAGTTCCAGGGCAGTTTTTAAGAGGTGGTGGTTGCTATTAAGCCACAGAATGGAAGAAAACCACAGACCAAAGTTTTCACATTGAGTAGGAAAGGTCTAACACCATCAAAGAACACCTGTAAAACCTGGAAGAGGTAACCATCTCCTCAAACACCCAGGCAACAATGTAAACACACAAAGATCAAGAAAGAACAGAAAAATATGACACCACCAAAGGAAACCAACATAGTGCTAGAAATGAACCCAGAAAAACATCAGATTTATGAAATGTCTGACAGAGAATTCAGAATAACCCAATTAAAAATGTTTGGGGAATCACAAGAAAATAGAGATAGAAAATTAAATGATATTTGGAAAACAATCCAGGAGCATAACAAGAAACTTGACAGAGAAATAGAATCAATTAAAAAAAGACAAATAGAAATTCTAGAAATAAAGAATATGTTATCTGAACTGAAAAACTTGATAGAAAGCCCCAACAGCAGACTTGATCAAACAGAGGAAAAAATCAATGAGCTTGAAGACAGAACATACAAAATTATCCAATCAGAGGAGCAAAAAGGCAAAAGAATAAGAGAAAATGAAACAGAATTACAGCAATTGTAGGACTCCTTCAAGCAAAACAACCTCTGTGTAATTGGCATACCCAAAGGAGGCAAAAAAGGAAGAGACCTAGAAAGCATATTTAAGAAAATAATGGCTGAAAATTTTCCAACTATGGAGAAAGATGACAGCATCCAGGTACAGGAAGCTCAGAGGTAACCAATCAAATTTAATCCAAGGAGGCACATATGATCAAATTACCAAAAACAAAGACAAAGAAAGAATACTGAAAGTGGCAAGAGAAAAGAAACACATAACATTAAATGGAGTCACAATATGGCTCTCAGAGGATTTCTCAGTAGAAACCCTCCAGGCCAGGAAAGAGTAGGAAGATATTTTCAAAATGCTGAAGGAAAAAGACTGTAAACCAAGAATTCTGCATCCAGCAAAACTTACCTTTAAGGGCCGGTCCATGCCTCACTCGGGAGAGTGTGGTGCTGAGAACACCAAGGCCCCAGGTTCGGATCCTATATAGAGATGGCCAGTTAGTTCACTGGTTGAGTGTGGTGCTGACAACACCAAGCCAAGGGTTAAGATCCCCTTACCGGTCATCTTTAAAAAAAAAACAAAACAAAAAACATGTCTTTAAATATGGAGGAGAAACAAAGTCTTTCCCAGACAAACAAAAGCTAAAGGAATTCATCAACAATAGACCTGTCTTACAAAAAATGCTAAAGAAAGTTCTTCAGGCTAAAAGAAGTTGATGCTAAAGTGTAACAAGAAGACATTTGGAAGTATAAAATTCACAATAAAGTAAGTACACAGACAATCTCAGAATACTCCAGTATTGTAAGTATGGTGAATAAACCACTTATATCCCTACTATGAAGACTAAAGGACAAACCCAACAAGATAAGAACAAACCCGACAACCATATAAGAGATAGGCAATATTAAAATACGTAACTTGAAACAATAAGATGTCAAAATTGGGGGGGGATGCAGAATGACTTCAAAGTATCAGGTTGGCTTTTTTTCTTTTTTCTTAGTGATTAGAGTTAAGTTGTTATTAGTTTAAAATAATCTCTTATGATGACAACATGTTTTTTGTAAGCCTTGCAGTAACCATAAGACAAAAACTTATAATAGGCATACTAGAAATAAAAATAGCAAGAAATAAAAATATACTACTAGAGAAAATCAGTTAATCACAAAGGGAGACAGTGAGACCCCCCAAAAAAGAAAAAAGAATCTACAAAACAACACAGCAATAATGAGTCCCTTTATATCAATAGTAAATCTAAATGTTAATGAATTAGAGGAGGTTCCAGTCACGATGGCAGAATACATGGTTCCCAGTGTCACTCTCTCCCACAAATCAACTGATTTACAACTATAAAAATGCAACATCAGCCAAGCTGGGGCCACTGGAGCTCAGGGGAAGAGGAGGAGAGACCTACAGAGTTCATGAAGGTGGGAGAAACCACGATGAGAGAAAGAAAACCTGCTCTGAGGGTTTCAGGCTGCGGCTGCTTTAAGGCTGGAACTGATGAGCGCATGGAGCAGGAGCTGGCAGAAGCCGCAGCTGTGCCCTTCAGATGGAGTTACTTGGAGGTGGCAGGGGAGAAGAGGGCCTTGGTGGCCCCTAGGACAGCAAGACCACTAATAGGGTTCCCATGGACCCACACAGGAGCTAGGAGCCAGAACAACTGAAAAAAGGGAGCCATTCAGAGGCCGGTCAGTTATTTCAAGGGACCGGCACAGGGCCCTTCCAATAGGAAGTATTTGGAGGATGGGCAGTGGGGGAGACAGGCCCACCGGGAGAACACTGGGACACAGCAAGGACAGCCACCCCGCCCCCCAATCAGCACAGGACCACTCAGAGGAGACTGGTTGGGAATGCAGAATTACATTGGGTGCAGTTTGATGAAAAAACTGAGATCCACAACCCAGGTCCACCAGGTCTCTGCAGAGCCGGACGTACCTACAAGGTCAACCATTAAACCCTGAGCTGCACAAAAAGCCTTCCCTAGGGAAACAGCAACAAAGCAGCAATTTAGCTCAACCACACAGTTTAAGTGCTGGTTTTCACAGGAAGTTCCCCCATTTTAGAAGCAAGCAAAGTACAAAAAATTAGTTCCAGCCCAGGCACACCACCAGCGCCTTGGGGCCTGCCTGGGAACCAGAGGCTTGGAGCCAGACACCAGAACCCCCTCCTACAACCAGGCACACTGCTCCAGTGCCTTGGGGCCTGCCCAGGGACCTGAGGCATGGAGACGGGGACTGGACCCCTCTCCCACAACCAGGGACACCACACCAACACCTTGGGGCCAGCCTGGGACCCAAGACATGGAGAAGAGGACTGGACCCCCCTGCAACCAGGCACACTGCACCAGTGCCATGGGGCCCACCTGGAGACCCAAGGCATTGAAAAGGTGACCAGACCTCACTCTCACATCCAGGCACACAGACAGTGCCTTGGGGCCTCACCCTGAGGCCTGGGGAATAGAGCCGGGGGCCAGAACCCTCTCCCACAACCAGGTACACCATGCCGGAACCTCGGGGCCCACCTGGAGACCTGAGGCATTGAGAATGTGACTGGACCTCACTCCAACATCCAGGCAGACCGCCAGCACCTCAGGACCCCTCCTGGGGGCCTGGACTATGGAGCCAGGGACTGGACCCCCCTCCCACAACCAGGCACACTGTGCTAGCACCTTGGGGCCTGCCTGGAGACCTGAGGCATGAAGAAGGAGACCAGACCCCCCCTCCCACAACCAGGCACACTGCGCCAGCACTTTGGGGCCTTCCTAGAGACCTGAAGCAGGAGAAGGTGACTGGACCTCACTCCTACATCCATGCACACTGCCAGCACCTTGTGGCCCTGCCTGGGGCCTGGGGCTTGGAGCCAGGGACCAGCCTCCCCTCAACCAGGCACACCACACCAGTGCCTTGGGGCCTGCCCAGTGACCCAAGGCATGGAGCCAGGGACCGGACCCCCTTCCCACAACCAGACACACTGTGCCAGCACCTTGGGTCCTGCCTGGGGACCCAAGGCATGGGTCTGGGGACCAGACACACCCCACAACCAGGTGCACTGCCAGTGCCAAGGAGCATGCCAAAAACATCACCTCCATGTGGGTGGCCCACCACAGCCACCATAATAACCATTGCTGCAGTGAAAGCGACTAAATGCACAACCACCATGCAGATGGTCTGACAACCACTGGAGTGCATTGACACAAGGAGAGTCACCAGCAGAGATAAAGAAAAGAAGAGGATGTCTCTATCCACAAAGCCCATTTCAGAGTGACAGAAGAAGCATCTGTTCTATGATAATATTGGGGGAACTGATCACACCTCTTAGTGTTGGACAGATTATCTAGGCAACAAATCAACAGATTAACTATTTATTCTTTCAGAGGGAGAGAATAAATCTAGGGTAATTAGAGGGAGGAGGGGAGAGGAAGAGGGAGATGGGGAGAGATTGGATAAGGGGCATAAAGAATAAGTATGATTTGTAACAATATATATGCTTGTAATATTGACTTGATCAACCTATCTCAATGTTGAACCCCCAAAATATGTATAATCAATTTTGATTCAATAAATAAAAGAAATTTAAAAAAATAATAAATGTTAGTGGATTAAATGCCCCAATTAAAAGACACAAAGTGGATGGATAGATTATAAAACAAGAACCAACAATATGCTGCACACATGAAACATCAGCTAGAAGGACACATATCAACTGACAGTGAAGGGATAAAAGAAGATATTTCATGCAAATGGAAATTTTAAAAAAGCAGGAGTAGCTATACTTATATCAGACAAAAGAGACTTCAAGCCAAGGAAAGTAAAAAAAGATAAAGAAGGGATCAGTTCAACAAGAAGATATAACAACCCTAGATATATATGCACCCAACACTGGATCACCCAGATATATAAAGCAAATACTAGTAGACCTAATGGGAGAGATAGACTCCAACACAAAATAATTGAGGACTTTATTATCTCACTGTCAGCAAAGAACAGCTCATCCAGACAGAAAATTAACCCAGAAACATCAGAGTTAATTTCCACTCTAGACTAATTAGACCTAATAGACATTTATAGAACATTTCACCCAACAGCTGCAGATACACACTTTTTTCAGCAGCACATGGAGCATTCTTTAAAATAGACCACATGCTAGGTCACAAAACAAGTTTCAACAAATTTTTTAAAATGAAATTATACCAACTATCTTGTCCAACCACAACAGAATAAAATGAGAAATTAATAACAGAAGGGATGTTAGAAACTGTATAAATACATGGAAATTAAACAACGTGCTCCTAAACAAATGAATCAAAGATGAAACTAAAAAGGAAGTTAAAAAATTCCTGGAGATAAATGAAAGTGAAAACACAACATACCAGAATGTATGTGATATAGAAAAAGCAGGTTTAAGAGGGAAGTTTATATCAATAAATGTCTATTTCAAAAAAGAAGAAAGACTTCAAATAAACAACCTAACATTACACCTCAATAAACTAGAACGAATCAAACCCAAAATCAGTAGAAGGAGAAAAATAACAAAGATCAGAGGAAAAATAAATAAATCAGAGATTTAAAAAGTACAAAAGATTGATGAAACAGAGTTGTTTTTTTGAAAAGATAAAGAAAATTGATAAACTAGTTAGCTAGACTGATGAAGGAAAAAAGACATAAGACTCAAATAAAATAGAAATGAAAAAGGAGACATTGCAACTGATACCACAGAAATACAAAGGGTCATAAGAGACTCCTATGAACAACTATATGCTTAAAAACTGGAAAACCTACAAGAAATGGATAAATTTCTGGACATATACTACTTACCAAGGTTGAATCATG
This sequence comes from Cynocephalus volans, assembly GCF_027409185.1. Lineage (NCBI taxonomy): Eukaryota > Metazoa > Chordata > Mammalia > Dermoptera > Cynocephalidae > Cynocephalus > Cynocephalus volans. The sequence goes on along the minus strand of NC_084461.1, from coordinate 51,695,146 downwards.
AAGAGTTAGAAAGTCTAAATAGACCAATAATGAATAATAAGATTGAAGCAGTTATAAAAAGTCTCCCAAAGAAAACTCCAGGACCAGAGGGTTTCACTGACAAATACTACCAAACAAGAACTAATACTAATTCTTTTCAGACCCTTCTGAAAGTCTGAAGAGGGAGAAATACTTCCAAACTCATTCTACAAGGCCAGTATTACCCTCATTCCAAAACCAGAAGGACACAACAAATAAAGAAAACTATAGACCAATCTCCTTAATGAATATAAATGTGAAAATCTTAAACAGAATACTTGTGAACAGAATCCAACAAAACACTGAAAAGATCATTCACTGTAATCAAGTGGGATTCTTCCCATGGATGCAAGGATGATTCAATATACACAAATCAATAAATGTGATATATCACACTAACAGAATGAAAGAAAAAAGTATGATTATTTCAACAGACACAGAAAAAGCATTTGATAAAATTCAACACTGCTTCATGAGGAAAACACTCAACAAATTAGGTATAGGAGAAACGTACCTCAATACAAAAAGGCCATATACGACAAACCCACAGCTAGCATACTGTACAGACAAAATATGAAGGCCTTTCCTCTAAGATCTAGAACAAGACAAGGATACCCACATTCTCCACTCTTATTCAACAAAGAACTGGAAGTTCTACCTAGCACCATAAGGCAAGAGAAAGTAATATAGGGCATCCAAATTGGAAAGGAAGAAGTCAAGCTATCTTTCTTTTCTATGTATGTGATCATGTCATCTGCAAACACTAAAGACTCCACCAAAAAACCACTAGCACTGATAAACAAATTCAGGAAAGTAGCAGGATATGAAATCAACACACAAAAATCAATAGCGTTTCTACACACCAGTAATGACATATCTGAAGAAGAAATCAAGAAATTAATGCCACTCACAAAAGCTGCCAAATAATGAAATACCTAGGAGTAAATTTAACCAAGGTGGTAAAAGAACTCTACAAAAACAAACAAAACAAAACAAAAAAGAACAAAAAACTATAAAACATTGGTGAAAGAAATTGAAGAAGACACAAATAAATCGAAAGATATCCCCTGTTCATGGGTTGGAAGAATCAATATCATCAAAATGTCTGAATTACCAAAAGCAATCTACAGATTCAATGCAATCATATCAAAATACCAATGACATTCTTCACAGAAATGGAACAATCTTAGGATTTGTATAGAACCCCCAAATATTCCATATAACCAAAGCAATCTTAAATAAAAAGAACAAAGTTGGAGGTATCACATTACCTGACTTCAAAATACACTATGAAGCTATAGTAACCAAAACAGCATGGTACAGGCATAAAAACACACAAACAGACGAATGGAACAGAATAGAGAACCCAGAAATAAACCCTTACATCTACAGCCAACAGATTTTTGACAAAGGTGTCAAAAATGTACACTGGAGAAAGGACAGCCTCTTCAGTAACGGTGCTGGGAAAACTGGATATCCACATGCAGAATACTGAAACTAGACCCCTATCTCTCACCATACACAAAAATCAACTGAAAAAGGATTAAAGACCTAAATTTAAGACATGAAACTATGAAACTTCTGAAGAAATACAGGGGAAAAGCTACATGAAATGTGAGTGGGTAGCACTTTTTTGAATAAGACCACAAAGAAACAGGCAACTAAAGCAAAAATACACAGATAAAACTACATCAAATTAAAAAGCTTCTGCACAGCAAAGGAAACAATCAACAAAGTGAAGAGACAACCTACAGAATGGGAGAAAGTGTTTGCAAACTACACATCAGAAAATGGGCTAGTATCCAGAATACATACGGAATTCAAACAACTCCACAGCAAAAAAACCCAAAAGACAAACAAAAAACAAACAAGAAAACCCAACCTGATTTAAAAATGGGCAAAGGACCTGAAAAGACATTTCATACAAATGGCCCATGGGCACATGAAAAAATGCTCAACATCACTACTCATCAGGGAAATGCACATCAAAACCACAATGAGTTATCATCTCATTCCAGTTAGAATGTCTATTATCAAAATGACAGAAAAGAACAAATGCTGGTGAGGAAGGAGAGAAAAGAAAACTCTCCTACATTGTTAGTTGGAATGTAAATTGGTATAGGTAATATGGAAAACAGTATGGAGGTTGCTCAGAGAACTAAAAACTGAACTACCTTATGACCCAGCAATCCCACTACTGGGTATATACCCAAAGGAAATGAAATCAACATACTGAAGTGACACCTGCACTTCCATGTTCATTGCAACACAACTCACAATAGCCAACAGATGGCATCAAACCATGCCCATCAACAGATGAATGAATTAAACCCGCCCCCCCAAAAAAACCTATGGTATATACACACAATGGAATACTATTTGGCTATAAAAATAATGAAATCCTATTATTTGCAGCAACATGGATAGAACTGGAGACCATTATGTTGAATGAAGTAAGACAGGCATAGAAAGACAAATACTGCATGATCTCACACGTAAGTGGGATCTAAAAAAAAAAAAAAAAAAGTGGTTCTCATAGAAGTAGAGAGTAGAATAATGGCTACCAGAGGAAGAGGGTGAGCAGGGAGAGGAAGTTGTGGTTTCAAAGCCTTCTGTGGCTTTTTGGCTGATGGTGGAATTGCATGTACGTATTCCTGTTCTCTCTTTTGTCTACTGATATAACTAACTGATGTAACTATGCAGAAGCAGTACTGGAGAAAAATGGGCATCTTCCTGTTCTTACAGCTCTGACACAGAAACAGCTTTACTTTGATCTTAAACCTAATGGCCTGCCCCTAAGTTCACTGCTTCCACCGGTACTACAGATTCTAATTTTAGATAAAGTCTGCTTCTCCAAAACAAACAAACCTGAAGTAACCCAGCGTGTCCACCTATAATATAATTTATCTGACTTGGGTTAAGCTTTAATCAACCTATTTTTATCCATGCTCCTGAATTAGTTAGGTACTAGATTGTTATGTCACCAAATTATCTCCCTTTCATCTGTCCTAGATGAAACCAATAACATCATCTAATTACTGGTGATATGATATCCTTTAAGCCTCTTTCAGCAATGATCCCAATACAGATCTTGGTTAACAGAATGACAATATCAAACTCTGATGTATTACACCAGAAAGAAACTAGGTTGACCAACTGCCCCCCTCTTTGCTCCAGAATGAATTTTCTAAAGGAGTACAGAAAATTTGTACAGCAACTTTATTTTCCCCTCTGTGATCATTGTTATTCTATAGGTCCTGGGTAGGTCAAAATTAATTTAACACTTAAGAATACCTGAATCTGATCTGTGTTCCTAGAGAGTTAAATTTTATTTTTCAAAATCGATGCCACCAAGTAATGTTCTGGTGCAAACAATGTAGAGGACAGTACAGTTCACTCTTGATCATCCAGAGGTTTATCCACAGCATAGCATACTTCAAGCAAACCTTGCTCCAAACCTTGGTAAAATAACCAACAATACTCTTAAGTTGCATGTGGTCAACAGTCTGCCTACTTAATCTAACATACAGAATCAAAACCTTAAGGCAAGATAATTATTTGCCTCTCTCTATCCTGTAAAGATAAACACTGAATGAAAATGGGCATTTCTTTTTAGAATGGTGCTTTAGTTTGGTATGTGTTATACTTTCTCTTGTTGTTAATAAGGTGAATAGGAATAAATTCTGCAAGGGGGGAAAGACAGAGATATTAAAACAATCTTATTATAAAGTTGCATTATTCTACCCAAGTGATATCTACATCATAGCCCATTACTTGGCTCAAAAATACTATGGGTCAAAGGATATTTCCCCAAATGACAGAGTAAATAGACCATAACTGCTCAGCCTGTTCCCCCAAATCACTGTTATAAATGGGATGTCACTAAATTAGAATTTCCCGAAATATCATTCACATTCAAATACAAATTCTAAGGTTCATTTCAAACTCAAATTATGTTGAGGATTAGTTACTACTTGACTTATCTATACCATGGTTACCCTCACTTATAATAAAATTAAAAACTGACTTACAGTAGATAATTTCCTACAAGGCAGAAACAAATGTGTTTTAAGACAAAATGTAAACTTCCTATATTAAAGAACTTCTAACAGAGAAAGGATAAAAATACCACCTTATGTTTGCAAGTAACTGGAATTCAAACCCAGGCCCTCTGATTTCAGGGCTGGTATGCTTGCAACACACCACAGCTGTCCTTAATTTCCTTGATAATGATTTATCTAAGATCTTCATATGAGAAAAGTGATTTTAGTAAGTAATAGCAACATCTCAGGTTTTGGTTTTTAATGAGACAAACATGCATTCCCATTTGTTCCTACACGCCCCCCCCATTACTTATAAAGTCTGAGTTAAAAAACCATACATTTTCCAACCAAACTTTTACCCTGAGGTTTTCCCTGGTAAATATTAAGAGAAATTAGATTACAGCCATATACCTTCTTTTTTACTCTTCATTGATAGTTAGTGACTGAAGAGAGAGATAATCAAAGCAAGAATGGGATCTAGAACTCGTACATTTTAGCATGGGTGATTTTTATTGCTCACTAGATCAAAAATTAAGTATAAATGGTTCCTGAATCAAATTTGGTCTAAATTAATGAAATACTTATAGTAAGAAGTTTACTTGTTAATTCATTAAAGTCAAGATCACAGCTATTCAGTTAATAGCAATCATCCAGCAGCTTCAATTGCAGTTTTATCTCCTTTAATTTCTCTCTCTCAAAATACACATAGCAAAATCACTATTTTATTGGGTTACACTATTAGTTTTAAAATTTTATAAGACAGCCTGTTGGTTATTTATAGAGTGCTAGAGTTCTGAGTTCTGATAAAGGGTATCAACCATGTAAATTCACCACCTACGAGTAAACAATTGTTGTTCTATTAAAATCATGTTTTCTTCAGTTTTTGAACAGCCAGTAGTTGTTTTATAAATAAGTAATGTGTTGTGCATACACAGAAAATAAAATTTTAAATACTTAGGTTTGTGTCAAATCATGTTTCTGTAAACAAGGCAAATGGACAATTCTTAATGCACATAACACCCTCTGAGTTAGATATTTTAAAATTGTACTTGACTAACTCAATAGAAGGAATTCTACAACAATCACCCAAAACATGAAAAAAATGTCATCCTGGCAGATCAGAGTTTCACAAAACTAACTGCACAAGAGGCTCTCAGTGTTTGAAAAAGGAATAGAAAAATCTTAGATATAAAACTTTTGCTATCAGGATAAATTATAAAAAATAATAAAAATAATTCTAGTCACTTATTTTATATACATCCATTGCCATTGATGTGTTAACTGTTGCCATTCAGTGATGAAATTCCCTCCCATTCAGTGGGTCCCCTTAGGCTCACACCCTCAGAGGTCTCTACTAATCAGACGGATGAAGATGGAGGAGAACCTGGACAGCAGAGAACGTTCCACCAAGGGCAAGGCTGGGTAGTCGAGGAGAACAAGCTACAACTGTGCTCTCTCACAATCATGAAGTAACAGGGTTGTCTACATCAGTGGTTCTCAAGCTTGTCTACACATTGGAATCACCTGGGAAGCTAAAGCACTCCTGATGCCTGTGTCTCACCACCAGAAAAGGTAATTTAATTGGTCTGTGCAATGGCCTGAGCTCTGGAATATTCAAGAGATCTCCAGGTGATTCTAATGTGCAGAAAAGTTTGAAAACAACTGGTTTATATTCTTTTATATTTCTGATGTTAGGTTCATATCAATTTTAGCATGATTCCTATTGAAATAGAGCTTCCTATACCCTCATAATGTACATTATCTGCTTCTGTAGAATTGCTTGCTTAACCTAAGTAACTCCATTTTACCCCCATCTGACCTGCAGACTAACCCTCCGTCTGCATGAGAAACCATTGACCTTCTCATAGAAACAAAAACCATTGTATAGAAACAGGGGCTATACACAGTAAACTGTTACATGGGAACAGGAACCATACACAATGAAAAGTTGTACGCTCGATTGCTCGAACAGCTCATTCTTGGCTTCTAGTAACCTAGCTCCCTAGCTTGCTTTGTGCACCTGGACAAACCCGTGTGCCAAAGGGATGTAGTTTTTGCCTTTAAAAACCCCACAAGTCTGGGCCGGCCTGTGGCTCACTCGGGAGAGTGTGGTGCTGATGGCACCAGGGCCGTGGGTTCAGATCCTATATGGGGATGGCCAGTTCACTCACTGGCTGAGAGTGATGCTGATGACACCAAGCTAAGGTTTGAGATCCCCTTACCGGTCATCTTTAAAAACAAACAAACAAAAACCCACAAGAACAAAGCCCGAGGCCACTCTTCCTTGGTTGCTCCTTGGGAGATGGTTGCTGGCCAGCTGGAGTAAATAAATTGCCCTTTTCTGCACGAGTGGCATGTAAGTGCATTTCTTGTGGGAGGGTGCCTCACAACACTATATCAATTTCATGCCACTTGGAGAAATTTGGGGAAGGACTGCTTGTTCTGGAATATTCCCATAACTGTAAATCCATGGAGGTAAACCATGATTCAAAAGAAAAACTACAACATAATTAAACTGTCATTGTCAAAAAGAGAATAAAAATAGGAAAAATAAAGGCATAAATAAGCTGAATTTAATAGTTTCTTCATAACAAGATTTACCTGTGTATGAATTTTCTTCCAAAGCCAAGCCCTAGAAAGTTTCTTCTGTTTACCATCCTTAAACCAAACAGAAGAATTAGAGAACACTGCTTACAATAATCTGGGTCTAAGTAATGATCTGGATGTGTATGATGTAGTCAGCTTTCCATTTTATCAGCTGGAGCAGGGACAGCTGCTGGAACTAGGAATAAGGAATTGAGTCCTAAACGTGAGTAAATCTGCGAAGACACTAAGTTCATTAATGTTCTTGTTGGCAGGAACCAAAATGACTTAGAGGGAACCAAGCTAAATTATAGGTCTGATTTAGTTAGGAGATATAAGTTATGTAGACATTGGCTTTCTTTTTTTTATGCCAGCCTCAAGGCAGGCTTGATGTTGAGACCTGGTAATCCTTCCTTTCACAGTAAGATTCAGTTGTATTTTCCTGTGGCTTCTCTACTTCTTATGGGGTATATGAGCTGTCCAGACTAGAAGAAAAAAAATAGCTTTGTTAGTTCAAAAGTGTCAGTTTATCAAAAGTAAATAATGAGAATACTAGATATTTTTGCTCCTAAAAAAGTAAGTCCCACCTACAAAAGGTAAGTAGATTGAAATAGGGAAGCATATATTTTAATATGAGGGATTCACAATAAGAACATGTAACTTCAGTCTGATACATGGGGTTAACACGTCTTAAACAGATTGTACTGAGCTGAATGTACGTATTGCTGCTTTGACATTAAAACAATGAGCATATCATGAGAATATGTGGATGTCACCATCCAAAACCCTTCCCCCTCATGACAATGTAATCTGATGTCAGTTTGAAATTTTACCAACTGTTGGCAAACCAAGGCATTCCTTGCCTAAGTGGGGCAGATGTGCCTAAGAAGAGTGTTGTGTGAGTGAACTGTAGGCAGTGGAGAAGAATAGTGGAAAGCAGCACTCATGGTTCGATTTTAAAGGTTTCTTTAGTTTAATGAAATAGAGTGTGTTCTAGAGGTTAATACAACTAATTCTCAAGATCTTTCCAGTCTTATTGAAAGCAGACTGCAAATCTCCAAAACACACAAAGACAAAACAGAAGCCATGTTCTCAATTATTTCCAAATACACCAAATCATCTACAAAGTTGTGCTGTTTTAGCAAGAGACATGGCAACTTAGTTTTCATTTCAAGTGCCAAATGCAACCAGTTGTTCATTCTGAAGCTTTAAACTTAGATATGAAACTGAACTGTTCATTTCCTTGTCTTTTGCTTCTGCTTCCCCCATATTTGCTGCCAAATTTAGTCTACCACACACACAATCACCAGGCCAGAACCTGGGAATCAGCTCAGGCTCCTCCCTTTGTGTTTCGGAGCCTAGTTCCAAGTCCTGGCCATTGTACATCCCGAGTAGCAAATTCATCTTCCCCTCTACTCTTCATTCCTTCTGCCACCACCATAGGTCATGTCCTCATCTTTCACGCCTAGACTATTGCAATAGCATCCTAATTGATCTCTGTATCCCTAATTTTGTGTTCTGCCAACTCTCCCCCTACCCTTCTGGACTTTTTTCCTGCCCGAGTCTCCCCCTACCCTTCTGGACTTTTTTCCTGCCCCATTACTCAAATATGAACGTACCATCTCCCTGCTGATTCTCTAACTGTGTGCCTTTCCTCTTATTATTCCTTTGCCTGGAATGTTTATTCCCACATGTTCTTGCTGACTAGCTTTTACACTTAGATTGAGACTTAGCCTAATATTTTCTCTGTCAAACCTTTTCTGACTTCATCAGGCTGAATGTAGAGCTAGGATGAGGGCTCACAGGCCCCACAAGCCCGTTGCACAGACTGGGTCACAAACCCTCCACATGCAGGTCTATAAGCTAGGTAATAGGAAAAGGTCCTGGGAGCTGTGGGTAAAAAATTAATAGGCTTTATTCAGAGCTAGGATGCCTCCCAGTAGGCATCCTAGTGGCTTCTCACAGCGTTCTGAGAAGCACTGTGTATCAGAGCTGTTAGTACTTTATACTTAGGCCCATAACCCAGGACACCTGGGTGCCCATATACAATTACATTAAGTAGTAACCAAGGAACACCTAAGGATATTTACAGCAAATGCTTGGCAAGATTCTGAACATCTGAGGGGCCCTGACCATTTTCCTGTATTTCCCAACAATCCACCCCTTCAGGGTCCCTTGCTGTACAATCTTCATGTTCAGAATCTTCTGCAATATTCCCTTAGCAAGGATAAGTGACCCTTACATTTATATAACCTATTGTCTGTCCAATGTGCCTTAAGGCTTGTCCTGTAGTTCTGTCCTGTCAACTATTAGCTGCACATGTCTGGTTCTACTTCCTCAGTCCAATCCCAGAGGGCTCCTTCCTTTGTTAATGCATACAGTGGGCATGCCATTTGAGCCATATGGGGTACAAAAGCTCTCCAATACCCCAGAAGTCCCAAATATGTCTGTAACTGAGCTACAGTTGTGCATCAAGGGTATTCCTGTATATTGTCTATAATAGCTTCTGGGATGACTCTTGTCTTATCTGACCAGACCACTCCTAGGAATTTGACTGACAGCCCAGGTCCTTGCACTTTGGCTGTGTTCACGGCCCACCCACATTGTTCCAAATGGGTTAGCAGTGTTGGAGCTGCCTGGGTTAAATCTGTAAGAGAATCAGAGGTTAACAACACATCATCAGTGTAGTGAAACATTGTAACCATGCTGGGCCTAGTCCACTTGGCTAGGTCCCCAGCCATTAAAACATGACAGATGGTTGGGCTATGAAGATAACCTTGGGGCAATACCTGAAAGGTCCACTGTCTTCCTTCCCACGTGAAGGTGAACTGATCTTGGCTATCAGCTGAGATTGGAATAGAAAAGAAAGCATTTGCAAGGTCCAATACATAATGATAAGTTCCCAGCTGAGTTGTCAGCTGATCCATCAAGTTGTGAACCAAAGGCACAGCTGCATGCAAAGGAGGCACTACTTTGTTTAGTTCTTGATAGTCTACAATCATTCTCCAGGTACCATCAGGCTTTTTTCACTGGACATACCAGAGAATTAAATGGGCTATGAGCTGGACGAATAATGCCAACTTTCTCTAACTCCAATATAGTGGCACTTATCTCTGCATGTCCTCCCGGTAGGTAATATTGCTTTACATTAACTACAAGTCTTGGCTTGGGTAACACCTGCAGGTCATGTTTAGCATATCCCCATAACATAGGCTTTACTGTCCGTATTCACAGTCAAAACTCTCCAAATGTTGTTTGCAGGTGCAAACTATAAAGTACATCCATACCCATACCCAAGATGTATTCAGCTACGGGGGATATATATACAATATACACACGAGGGGCAATCGTCCTGTGCTCAATGGCAGTGACACAGATTTGACTTCAATAGTATGTCCTCCATATCCATCTATACAAACTGTGGCCCCTGGAAACTTATCTGTATTGCCATATATCAGGCTACATTCTGTGCCTGTATCCACCAATGCCAAAACATGCTGCATATTTGTCCTTGATCAATGTATTGCCAATTCAACATGAGGCCTCTGGTCCTTGCCTGCCCCTTGGCCTGCTCCCTAATCAAAATGGAACATTTCATCTGCCTCCATGGGACCAATGAAAAAATCCTTTAAATCCACTGTGTGTACTTTGCTACCTGTTTCCAGATGTTTAGTGAAGCACTGTTCAGGGCATAATTGCTGCCACAAGGCAAACGGGACCACATTTGGCTGCCAACCAATTTTCTTGCTATCAGTCCCTGCTGCAAGCAAGTCAAGTCACATCTGCTTACAGCTAGTCTTGCTTGGTCCCCTTGGGATAAAATCCTGAGCATTTCTTGGGGATTGGGTCTTAGCCACCTTTTGGACCCCTTTATCTTGTCTCTCTTCCTCTACTTCACCCCAGGGTAGCTATCATGGTCGTTACTTGATATACAGGATGACCAATGCATGGACACAGTATGGCCGTCAGTGACCCAAAGGACATCAACGGGGCATTTTGCAGCACTATATCTCTCATGCTACCTGTAAAACTTTCATCATCTGGGCCACGGGTGTTTACATTAAACATGGACTGCCACATCCCCAGCTCCCAAATTATTTGAACCAACTCAGAATATATTTGCCATTTTCTCACAATCTTGGGCAGTTCTCCAGCATTTACCCACACAGTTTGGGAAGCTGCATTCACCCATTCCATTAAGGAGTGATTATCTGGCCCTTGTGTATATCTATGGCTATTCTGTAGCCACTGCCTCAGGGATGGGTGTATGGTAATGGAGGCTGACTTTTCCATCTCCTCACCGGAGCATATCACACTATCCAACCCCTAGGTCCCAGAAGCTCAGCAGCTAAACAGCCAGATGTTCCCCGTTTCTGCCAGAACTGTCTCCCCAGGTCAACTAATTCAACCTGGGTATGTGGGACATAGGTAGTGAATCGGGTCACCTGTGGATCACCCACCGGTATTACACCTGGTCCTACAGGCTGCTCGCACTTCACTTTCTGTTGCATGACAGGTCGTGCCTGGAGATGCATGGTCTTCCCCAACTCACCACTGGGTTTGTCGTTCTCCCTGGTGAGAGAGGCAGGCGTGGCCAGTCGCTGCACATCATCCTCCAGAACAATTATCTATCCTTCCAACAATTCTGCTTTCTTCTTTAAATTGCAATCAGTTTGCAGCATAGTAAGCAATAGCCAGGCTCTGGTCAGCAGAAAAGTAGCCACTGGGCACCACATACTTAAGGATAGCCACATTTCCTCCCCCTCCCAAGGGGCTCATATTTCAAGGCCACACTGCTTAATGGAGTGCCTGGTCTATGCTGACTTACAGTATAGTAAGCAGCAACCAGATCCCGGTCAACAGGAAAGTGGCCATAGGGCACAACATATTCAGGAGTAGCCATATTTCCTTCTTCTTCCAAGGAGCTTTTGGCTCCCAAACCTGCTCAGTATCCTACTGACTATGCCAGTTGTAGAGCTAGGACTAGGGCTCACAGGCTTCTCGAGCCCGTTGCACAGACTGGGTCACAAACCCTCCACATGCAGGTCTATGAGCTAGGTAATAGGAAAAGGTCCTGGGAGCTGTGGGTAAAAAATTAATAGGCTTTATTCAGAGTTAGAAGCAGCATCCTAGTGGCTTCTCGGAGCTTTCTAAGAAGCACTGTGTATCAGAGCTGTTAGTCCTTTATACTCAAGTCCATAACCCAGGACACCTGGGTGCCCATATGCAATTACATTAAGTAGTAACCAAGGAACACCTAAGGATATTTACAGCAAATGCTTGGCAAGACTCTGAATATCTGAGGAGCCCTGACCATTTTCCTATATTTTCCCAACGCTGAGTTAGGGGGTTTTCTCTTCTCACCTTGCACGTAACTCTGTTAGAGCATTTGCCACATTGTTGTAATTGTTTTTACATGTTGGTCTTTTCTCCTTTTCTACGAATGAAAGGTGAGCTCCACATCCTGTTTAATGGCATAGCTCCTACACCTAGCACTCAGAAAATGCGTAATACATTGATTTGTGATAAATCAAATTCTTCATCTACCCACTGCAATTACCTGGGAAACCTTCAAAAACATTGAGGCCTGGACCCCACCCTAGAACAATTCAAACTGAATTTCTCGGGGTGAAGCCCAGGCAGTTATTGTTTTAAAAAAACTCCCCAGGTGATTCTAATGTACAGCCAGGGTTGAAAACCACTGTACTGAATCATTAATCTGGAAATGCTAGTTAAAGCTGTATCAAGACGACAGGAAGTTCGAGTGTCTTTTGTGATTTTTTTTTAAAGGACATTGTGTTAGTTATCTATGTCTGAGTAACAAATTACTCCCAGATCTGGCAGCTTAAAAGAACCAATAATTACTATCTCACAGTGTCTCTTGGTCAAGAATCTGGGCACAGCTTGCTGGTGTCAGCCAGGACTGCTGTCCTCTCAGGGTTTGACTGTGGTAGGGGGAGAGCTTGCATCCAAGCTCACTCAAGTTGTTACTAGCAGGATCCAGTTCCCCACTGACTGTTGGCCAAAAGCCTTCCTCAGTTCCCCTGCCTTTCGTTAGGGTAGGTCGTAGTATGGCAACTGGCTTCTATTAAAGTGAGCACATGACAGATTGAGAGGTGGTCCAGATGGAAGCCAGAATTTTTCTGTGACATAGTCTTACAAGTGGCATCCCTTCACTTTTGCCTTATTCTGTTCATCAAAAGTATATTAGGTCTAGCCCAAACTCAACAGGAGGGGATAATACAAGGGTACAAATACCGGGAAGTGGTTATCATTGGCAGCCATGTCACAGAAGCTGCCTAGTACAGACATTTAGGGATATTTGGCTTAAAAACTAACTTACCTTAAAGCAATCATAACTGTACTTTCTTAATATTAGGAGAGTGCCCATTAACTGTTTCCTTGTCAAACTGATGCAATATGCTTTGATAGAGATGAGCTGAAAGTAAACTGACAGTTGAAATTTCTGACAGGTGTATATCTAATAAATTGATATTTTTGATTTAATTACAAGATAATATCAAGGCAGGTCAGCTTGCATAACTTCAGCTTTCACCTGGCTTTATGAATTAGGTCAATATGCTTTTCAAAGATTAAAAGTGCTCCTCCTTCTTTTCCCTAACATTATCCTAGCTACATAAGTTCATAAAAAATAGGCCAGACATTTTAAGGACCTAACACAAAATTTGTTTTTAGTAAAGGGCAGGTAACAGTAAGTGTACAGGTAAAATACCATGTAAAACAGGTAAGTTGATGTACTCATATTAAGCTGACAAGAGTAATCAATTTTAAGATTACTTCTCATTTTAGAGGGAAAAGCCAATCTATTGGACAACACTGAATATTGGTGTTAAAAACCATAATTTAAGCCTTCCTCAAAGATCCTATCAATACAAAAGGAATCATTCATCTTCCCATGGCTCACCATTTAATGCTAAGATGGCAAGGAAAAATTGCATAATAACATTTAGCAAAACTACACAAAGTACTAAAAGTGAAAAGAAATCCTTATGAAGGCACGTTATTGCACTCTTGAGGCCTGATGCAGACAGATCTACACAAAATCCTAAACTTTGATTTTATATTTCAACTGCAAAATGCCATCTTCTAACAATCAATTTGTTTTTGGTACAGAAAGAAAGCATTAGATTCAGAGTACTGACCTTGATAGCACCTTTTTCTTGAATCATTTTCTAAATATTTGTTCAAAAATATTTGTAGCTTATAAAACCCGTGATTTTTAATTGGATATGATCATAATTCAAGATTATAAAAGATGTAGCTGAGAATTGTGTTTTAAGTACTTTATGCATGGGTAGAAATGACTTATGAACAATCTGTTGTAGTTTGCTTTTAAAAAGATTAAACGGCACCGTTGGGGGAAATCTGCCCTTTCTTTCAGCTGAGGTGGCAATTCTTAGTGACATCATTATAATCACTAAGACCTGGAAGATAAAGCCATGATCAGCTACTATTACCCAACATGAACAATTCTATGTCAACCATTATTAGTTACAGTAAATGTTAGGATTAAAGCTAGTTACCTAAAGAATGTTGAATTTCTATATCCCTTTAATGAGCCTCTGAGACATCCAATTCTCATGGCCTAGATAGTTATTTGGGGCTTAAGTTTGAATTTATTAACCTTACTTAAAAGGTGGCATTTCAGCTGCCAAACTGAAAACAGATGGGTCATCTAAAAATCTATTAAGTTTTCTAGACATAACAACTACAATTCCTTGAAGTGGATACGACAAGCAAACAGAAAGGACATTGTTAGGTGGGAGGAGGGAGAGTGAGGAGGGAGGGGGATTTCGGTAATGGGCCACAATAATCAACCACATTGCATATCAACAAAATAAAATTAAGAAAAAAAAATCTATTAAGTTTACTTTTCACAGTAGTATGAGTTAAGCAATTCTAAAAATACTTTGTGTATTCTAGCCTTGAGCAAATGAGTGAATACAGAGGGTAATGGCAACCAGGTTTCTTTCTGTTGAGGGAGTTACAAATATGTAAAGGGGAAGACTAGAAAGTGGTGTTAGACAGGAATTGAAGGTATCAGTATAAACTCATGGTTTTTAATAGATAGAAAAAACTATAGATATTTGTGTATGTATCTGTCTGCTGAGAGGGACTATAAGCAATGACTCACCAGTAGCAACGAGCAACCTGGCACTCAGATCTTGGTTTCTGAATATCATTCTCTATGGAAAGGAAGCAGAGCTCCTTGGAGAAAGGGCTTATTCCAGGGCTGGGGTCTTGAGGGGGGAGGAGGCATGGGGGGAGGGGTGGTGAAAGTTCAAGATGAGCCTGGAACATCTCATTGTACCAAAAAGTAAGAAAGGGCTCAAAGAATGATGAAGACACAAGAAAAGGACATAGACATCTTTGGGGCTCCCACTGGTCAAATCTGGGACAATTAGAACATCAAAATAAATATGGATAGCAGTGGATTTTAATATGTTGAATAAAAATCCATGAGTCCAGATTCTGTTATAAATAAATGAAAAAATGGGGGAGAAGGGAAAAAGCTTTCTTTCAGTAGAAAGTCAACTAATAAATATTGATAGAATGGTAGAATTAGAAAATCACTCACTCAGGGACTTGGAGAAGGGGCAGGTTTAAGTATCCCATTGTTAAGTGTTCAGTCTCTATAGGGCCCAGTGACATGCGAAGAGCTGTTTCTCCATAAAGATACAATTTTCTGCTGCAGATAGCATCACCTTGCTCCAGAATCGCAGGTGCCTGTGTTGTGATTCTTCCACTAGACTTGCCATAAATTCCACATTGCATCTTTTCCTACCCCTGGCACCACTGACACCCTAGGGTCTGCTGGTCATATGGCCCGAGTGTCAGGGTGGCTTGCACTGAAACCTAGAACTGCTGCAGAGCCCTCTCCTATTCTGGGCCCCATTCAAAGTTGGCAGCCTTCCATGTCACTTGATGTATGAGCTGGAGCATTACTTCTTGTTGTAGAATGTTGCCTTTAGAACTGTAAGAGATCCACCAGGTGCTGTACTTCCTTATTGATGTAGAGCCTGCAAGATGCAGCTGTTTGTCTTTCACTTTGGAGAGGATATCCTGACACTCCCCTGAGCACTGGTCCTCTAAAATCTTTCTACAATCTTTACTCAAGTGGCTGGTCTCTGAATCTTCATAGTGTTATCTCCCATCCTCTGGAATGCATGTATCTTCCCTTAGTATGCCTTCAGCATACTAGCCATCTCTTGCTCATCCTGTCCAGTCAGTTGTCACCAAAAATAGATCAGTATGGTGCTCTGGGGGATACTGAGACAGTCCAGATTTCTTCATATTATATTATGACTGAGGGTGGGACAGTTAACATAGCCCTGAGGCAAAACTCAGTCTAAGTGAATATTGCCTGTCCTATGTGAAGGTGAACTATTTCTGATCCTCTTTTCCAACTGGAATGGAATAAAATGCATTTGCCAAATTAGTGATTGCATACTGAGGCCTTATTATGTTCTAGCAATGAGTCTAGCACAGCAGCTGAGATTGGGGTTATTATTTGGTTAAGTCAGCAGTAGTCTATAATCATTCTCCAGGACCCATCCAATTTCTTTAGGGACCAGCCTGGCAAATTAAAGAGACAGGACTGGGACCACCACCCTCCACTTTTCGGATCTTCAGTGGTGGCACTAATCTCCATCATTCCTCCAGGATATAACACTGTGTCTGATTTACTATCTTGTCAGGAATGGGAGGCAGTTTCAGAGTATTCCATTTGGCTCTCCCCACTATGATAGCTCTTAATTCACAAACCCAAACACCCTTAAAATCCAATCCCAGGAGTACTCCCCTGGTTTCTCTCAGAACATGTCAGCATGTCCCAGGTTGGTTATGTTGGGACTTAACCCTAGTTAATGGCTTGGCAGCCAGGAAAGGAAGTGGGAGGCAGTTGGGGAAGAGGGAGAAAAGCTCTTGCCCCTTGTGGCAAGAGGTTTCTGCATCTTCCAGCACAGCAGACATGCTAGTTAGATCAGAGGAACCAGGGGGAGGCACAGGGTCATCCATCCAGATGACCCCGTCTCATGTTCAGGATCCTAGGTTTCTTCACCTTCACATTAACACAACTGCCTGAGCTAAATTAATGCTCAAATCTCGCTTGAGCTCTGTGACACTTAACAATTAGTTAAGCCTGCGGTTCAACTGAATCTATCCTTTCACTACAGGTGATAAAAGCCTCTTTATAAATTACCATCAAGCCTCTCACACTTAGCTATTAACTGCTTGTTAACAGTTCTGTTTCTCATTTTCCTTCTGAAGCACTTCAACACAAGTCAGCAGTAACCAGCCACCTCTCTTGTCTCTGTAGTCATTGTTTTCAAATACCTGTATTATCATACCTACTACACTATTTCCCTCCACTGGGACACTGTCCCAGGTGAAATTAAGCAATTAAGCTGCAACCTTATGCCAGGGACTGTAAGTGCCCCACCTACCAACCAGGGTGGCATCTTCTTGCTCTGCCTGGTAATAAGTGGTCCTGTCCCAATTTTACCACCTCAGAAGCAGACGCCAAGACTGGATTAAATGTGCAAGATTTTTATCAGGGGAAACATCTGTGAGAGAGGATAAGGAAGAAGCTGGGAAAGACTAGGTAGACTAGCACACTACAATGAAAGTCTGACCCAAAGTGTAAGGGAAGGAAGGTTGGGTGGAAGTGTCCTAGACTGCCATGCAGCATAAGGAAGCTTTGGCAAAGCAGTGGGGGAGTCCTTGAGCCTAAGTTGGCTATCAGAGGAATCTTGTGTCTCCTAGAAACAGGTCTGCCTTAATATCTTTTGTCAGGCTCAGCCACTGAGCTGTGAGAGAGGCAAGGTCTTGGTACAAACAAAGCGATGGATTTCAGAGCACAGAAGCTGGGGTCTTTGGTAAGGTTCTGGTAGTTGCGGGGTCTGTGAGGTGCATTCTCATAGTAGCCTTATCATCCAAGCAAGAGGCAGAGCTTGAATTCAAACCAGGTAGTTTGATTCCAGAGTCTAATTCTCAACCACTGCACTAGAAAGCATCTCTTAGATCCACGGAGGTTTGAAATAAATGGTCTTCTATCATGTTGAAGAATTATATGAAAGTTGGACCAGACTGGTAAGAATCACTATGTTCCTCTAAGGAGTTTATACTTCATTCTACAGACAATAAAGTGGGGGCAAAAGAAGGGACACACGACAGATTAATGTATGTGAATATATTTATTGTGCATTGTATACACACACGAATAATTTATAGACCCATGTGTAGCTTTAGTTTCCTGTGGTAAAAAAGTGTTTAGCAAATTTGAAAACAGATGCAACAAAAAGTGATTCCTGGACTGCATATACGGTAAGACGGTTAGAAAGTGCTGATAAAGCATTCATACCTTCTAGGGTATAACAACTTAGGAAAAAAAAATAAAAGGACCCAGACAAATTCATTTTCCATTGCTCTTTATAAAATCTTACTGTGGTACAAGGCAATCAAAAATTCATTCAATTTTTACTATTTTATTACTAGTACTGAAAATTATCCTCTACCATTTTTATGCAGAGGCACTTTCCACTTAGGCTGTGTGTCAAATATGCATTTACAGGCCAAATAAGGAACTATTTGTAACCACTATTTATAACATTAAATCCATGATTTTGTGTAAACTCTCAAATGAATCAACTTACAAATAAATGAATTCTATAGAATACAACCTTTGTATTATCAAAAGGAGGCTATATGTTTGTTCATTAATTAGTGTTACAAGAAACAGGCATTATTGATACTATTTTATGGATATGGGAACCCAGGCACAAAAACATTATTTCCTTGGTTCACATGAGATCAAATATAAACCTAAAACTAGACAATAAATCAGATTCTTTTATACCTATATTCATTAACAGTATACAACTCTGCAACTGCAGTGTAGTCCTACAATATTAAAACCTAGAGATGAAAAGAATCTCAGGAGAACATTGGTCCAACTTTTTGTCTGAAGGCAAATATTATTATCTGCTTACTACAGAGATTGGGAAATTAGTTGATCAAGGTCAAATCTAAAAATTTAGAAAAACTCCAAATTCAAAGCCTCCAGAAACTCATCCTCCTAACCACTATTATTTATTCAACTTTAAGAGGACATGTGTGAATCAGAATGGAGTTTTTGAATTTCAGACTGTTTCACTTCCTGTCTTTAAGTCAGGAAGCCTAAAAACATAAACTGTGAACTCAGCAAAAGCAATTTAAGAACTTGGGATCAGGATGTCTTTAAGTGAGGAATAAGGATATGTTCTGTAAGTGATGGTTTAGGGAACTATATTTATAGCATGGCACCAGTACATTTTTGTTCACTTTTTAAACTTGACTCCAAATGTACACATTCCTGTATATTGAGGGATATTAAAATACAAGTTAACTTTTAGAATTAGACTTTGGGATGTAATTCCAAATGATTTCCTAAGTTCCCTAGTTCTGAATGATTATAACATAAAATTTAAAAATAAACATAAAAGTTGGGATCAGTGGGGAAAATTTAAATTTTTTTTTTTTTTTTTTTTTTAATTTTATTTTGTCGATATACATTGTAGCTGATTAATGCTCCCCATCACCAAAACCTCCCTCCCTCCCCCCTCCCCCCCTCCCCCCCAACAATGTCCTTTCTGTTTGTTTGTTGTATCAACTTCAAATAATTGTGGTTGTTATATCTTCTTCCTCCCCGCCCCCCGGTTTGTGTGTGTATGTGTGTATGTGTGTGTGTGAATTTATATATTAATTTTTAGCTCCCTCCAATAAGTGAGAACATGTGGTATTTCTCTTTCTGTGCCTGACTTGTTTCACTTAATATAATTCTCTCAAGGTCCATCCATGTTGTTGCAAATGGCAGTATTTCATTCGTTTTTATAGCTGAGTAGTATTCCATTGTGTAGATGTACCACATTTTCCGTATCCACTCATCTGATGATGGGCATTTGGGCTGGTTCCAACTCTTGGCTATTGTAAAGAGTGCTGCGATGAACATTGGGGAACAGGTATACCTTCGACTTGATGATTTCCATTCCTCTGGGTATATTCCCAACAGTGGGATGGCTGGGTCGTATGGTAGATCTATTTGCAATTGTTTAAGGAACCTCCATACCATTTTCCATAGAGGCTGCACCATTTTGCAGTCCCACCAACAATGTATGAGAGTTCCTTTTTCTCCGCAGCCTCGCCAGCATTTATCGTTCATAGTCTTTTGGATTTTAGCCATCCTAACTGGGGTTAGATGGTATCTCAATGTGGTTTTGATTTGCATTTCCCGGATGCTGAGTGATGTTGAGCATTTTTTCATATGTCTGTTGGCCATTTGGATATCTTCCTTAGAGAAATGCCTACTTAGCTCTTTTGCCCATTTTTTAATTGGGTTGCTTGTTTTCTTCTTGTAAAGTTGTTTGAGTTCCTTATATATTCTGGATATTAATCCTTTGTCAGATGTATATTTTGCAAATATTTTCTCCCACTCTGTTGGTTGTCTTTTAACTCTGTTAAATGTTTCTTTTGCTGTGCAGAAGCTTTTTAGTTTGATATAATCCCATTTGTTTATTTTTCCTTTGGTTGCCCGTGCTTTTGGGGTCGTATTCATGAAGTCTGTGCCCAGTCCTATTTCCTGAAGTGTTTCCCCTATGTTTTCTTTAAGAAGTTTTATTGTCTCAGGGTGTATATTTAAATCCTTAATCCATTTTGAGTTGATTTTAGTATACGGTGAGAGGTATGGATCTAGTTTCATTCTCCTGCATATCGATATCCAGTTATCCCAGCACCACTTGCTGAAGAGGCAGTCCCTTCCCCAGTGAATAGGTTTGGTGCCTTTGTCAAAGATCAGATGGCAGTAAGTGTGTGGGTTGATTTCTGGATTCTCTATTCTATTCCATTGGTCAGTGTGTCTGTTTTTATGCCAGTACCATACTGTTTTGGTTATTATAGCTTTGTAGTATAGCTTAAAGTCAGGTAGTGTTATGCCTCCAGCTTTATTTTTTTTGCTGAGCATTGCTTTGGCTATTCGTGGTCTTTTATTGTTCCATATAAATGTCTGAATAGTTTTTTCCATTTCTGAGAAAAATGTCTTTGGAATTTTGATGGGGATTGCATTGAATTTGTATATCACTTTGGGTAGTATGGACATTTTCACTATGTTGATTCTTCCAATCCAAGAGCATGGAATATCTTTCCATCTTCTTGTATCCTCTCTAATTTCTCTCAGCAGTGGTTTGTAGTTCTCATTATAGAGATTTTTCACCTCCTTGGTTAACTCAATTCCTAAGTATTTTATTTTTTTGGTGGCTATTGTAAATGGGCAGGCTTTCTTGATTTCTCCTTCTGCATGTTCACTATTGGAGAAAAGAAATGCTACTGATTTTTGTGTGTTGATTTTGTATCCTGCTACTGTGCTGAAATCATTTATCAATTCCAACAGTTTTTTTGTAGAGGTTTTAGGCTGTTCGATATATAGGATCATGTCATCTGCAAAGAGGGACAGTTTGACTTCATCTTTTCCAATCTGGATGCCCTTTATTTCCTTCTCTTCTCTGATTGCTCTGGCTAGTACTTCCAACACTATGTTGAATAGGAGTGGTGAGAGTGGGCATCCTTGTCTAGTGCCTGTTCTTAAAGGAAAAGCTTTCAGCTTTTCCCCATTCAGGATGATATTGGCAGTGGGTTTGTCATATATGGCTTTAATTATGTTGAGATACTTTCCCTCTATACCTAACTTATTGAGGGTCTTTGTCATGAATGAGTGCTGAACTTTATCAAATGCTTTTTCAGCATCTATAGAGATGATCATATGGTCCTTGTGTTTGAGTTTATTAATATGGTGTATCACATTTATTGATTTGCGTATGTTGAACCAACCTTGCATCCCTGGGATGAATCCCACTTGATCGTGATGAATAATTTTTCGTATGTGTTGCTGTATTCTGTTTGCTAGTATTTTAGTGAGGATTTTTGCATCTATGTTCATCAAGGATATCGGCCTGTAGTTTTCTTTTTTGGTTATATCTTTACCTGGTTTTGGTATCAGGATGATGTTTGCTTCATAGAATGAGTTTGGGAGATTTGCATCCGTTTCAATCTTTTGGAATAGTTTGTAAAGAATCGGTGTCAATTCCTCTTTGAATGTTTGGTAAAATTCTGCTGTGAATCCATCTGGTCCTGGGCTTTTCTTTGTTGGGAGCCTTCTGATAACAGCTTCAATCTCCTTTATTGTTATTGGTCTGTTCAGATTTTCTACGTCTTCACGGTTCAGTTTTGGGAGCTTGTGTGTGTCCAGAAATTTATCCATTTCCTCCAGATTTTCAAATTTGTTGGCGTACAGTTGTTTATAGTAGTCTCGAATGATTCCTTGTATTTCAGATGAATCAGTTGTAATATCGCCTTTTTCATTTCTAATTTTTGTTATTTGAGTCTTCTCTCTTCTTTTTTTTGTTAGCCATGCTAATGGTTTGTCAATTTTATTTATCTTTTCAAAAAACCAACTTTTTGATTCGTTGATCTTTTGAATTGTTTTTTGGTTTTCAATTTCATTCAGTTCTGCTCTGATCTTAATGATTTCTTTCCGTCTGCTAACTTTAGGATTGGATTGTTCTTGTTTTTCTAGTTCTTTAAGGTGAAGTGTTAGGTTGTTCACTTGCCATCTTTCCATTCTTCTGAAGTGAGCATTTAATGCAATAAATTTTCCCCTCAATACTGCTTTTGCAGTATCCCACAGGTTTTGGTATGATGTATCATTGTTTTCATTAGTTTCAATAAACTTTTTGATTTCCTGCTTGATTTCTTCTTGGACCCATATGTCATTAAGTAGAATGCTGTTTAATTTCCATGTGTTTGTATAGTTTCCAGAGTTTTGTTTGTTATTAATTTCTAGTTTTAATCCATTGTGGTCTGAGAAGATACATGGGATAATTCCAATTTTTTTGAATTTACTGAGACTTGATTTGTGACCTAATATGTGATCTATCCTGGAGAATGATCCATGTGCTGATGAGAAGAATGAATATTCTGAGGTTGTTGGGTGGAATGTTCTGTAGATATCTGCCAATTCCAATTGGTCTAGAGTCTTGTTTAGATCTTGTGTTTCTCTACTGATTCTTTGCCTAGATGATCTGTCTAATATTGACAGTGGAGTGTTCAGGTCCCCTGCTATTATGGTATTAGTGTCTATTTCCTTCTTTAGGTCTAATAGAGTTTGTTTTATAAATCTGGCTGCTCCAACATTGGGTGCGTACATATTTATGATTGTTATGTCTTCTTGATGGATCAGTCCTTTTATCATTAAGTAGTGTCCCTCATTGTCTCTTTTTATGGTTTTTAGTTTAAAGTCTATTTTGTCAGATATAAGAATAGCCACTCCAGCTCGTTTTTCTTTTCTGTTTGCATGGTAAATCTTTTTCCATCCTTTCACTCTTAGTCTGTGTGAATCTTTATGGGTGAGGTGGGTCTCTTGTAGGCAGCATATAGTTGGGTCCTGTTTTTTGATCCAGTCAGCCAGTCTGTGTCTTTTAATTGGGGAATTTAAGCCTTTAACATTAAGAGTTGTTATTGAAAGGTGTTGATTTATTCCTAGCATTTTATTGGTTGTTTGGTTGTCTTAGGTGTCTTTTGTTCCTTGCTTTCTGATTTACTGTTTGGTTTCTTTGTTTGTTGGTTCCTTAGGTTGTAGATAGTGTTTTTGTTAGCTTGTTTTCTCTTCATGAATGCCATTTTTATTGTACTAGCGGGTTTAGATTTTTCTTAGGTTTTTATGGCAGTGGTAGTTATTTTTCAGGAACCAAACCCAGTACTCCCTTGAGGATTTCTTGTAAGGGTGGTCTTGTGGTAGTGAACTCCCGCAGTTTTTGTTTGTCTGAGAAATATACTATTTGCCCCTCATTTCGGAAGGATAGCCTTGCAGGATAGAGTATTCTTGGCTGGCAATCTTTGTCTTTTAGTATTTTGAAAATATCATCCCATTCCTTTCTAGCTTTTAGGGTTTGTGATGAAAAGTCTGATGTTAACCTGATTGGGGCTCCCTTATAGGTGATTTGACACTTCTCTCTTGCAGCTTTTAAGATTCTCTCTTTGTCTCTGAGTTTTGCCAATTTGACTATGACATGTCTTGGAGAATGCCTTTTTGGGTTGAATACGTTTGGAGATCGTTGAGCTTCCTGGATCTGAAGATCTGTGATTTTTCCTATACCTGGGAAGTTTTCTGCCACTATTTTGTTGAATATGTTTTCAATGGAATCTCCATTTTCTTCCCCTTCTGGAATACCCATGACTCGGATATTTGAGCGCTTGAGGTTGTCTGATATCTCTCTCAGATTTTCTTCCATGTCCTTGATTCTTTTTTCTTTCTTTTTGTCTGCTTGTGTTATTTCAAACAGCCCATCTTCAAGTTCAGAGGTTCTCTCTTCAACTTCGACAAGCCTGCTGGTTAAACTCTCCGTTGTGTTTTTTATTTCGCTGAATAACTTCTTCAGTTCAGCAAGTTCTGCTACATTTTTTTTCAGGACATTGATTTCCTTGTATATTTCCTCTTTCAGATCCTGTATACTTTTCCTCATTTCATCATGATGTCTAGCTGAGTTTTCTTGTATCTCATTCAGTTTCCTTAGAATTATCACTCGAAATTCCTTGTCAGTTATTTCAAGGGCTTCTTGTTCTATAGGATCTAGAGTATGAGATTTATTAACTTTTGGTGGTGTACTTTCTTGATTTTTTGTATTTCTGGTGTCTTTTTTTTGGTGTTTATTCATTGTGGCAGGGGGTTTCACAGTCCACCGGTTTAAGACTAATGACTAACTAGGATGTTGCTGTGGTTGCCAATTTGGTATGGCTCCCGCTGTGACTGCTCAGTTGGCCTCTAGTGTCTTGTGTGTGTGGTTGCCTCGGGTCTTGGGCTTCTCCGGGGATCCACCTTTCTGGTCAGCTTGTACTCTGCTGGGCTGGTGGATCACGTACCACAGGGTGTGTGATCTCTGTTGAGCTTTCACTTTCTGTACAGGACTTCTCCCCTTTCCGTGTGCTCTGGCCCAGGCTGTTAGATCGTGCAGTGGCGACCCCACCGGGTGTGTGGTTTCTGTCGAGACTCCGCCTCCCTGGCCGCACGTCTCCCCCCTCTGTGAACACTGTGCTGGGCTGGGGCGTGTCTTCTGCACCCCTCGTCTATCAGCTGGGCCTTCAAGACCCTGCTCAGCACCGCCTCGCCCAGGAAGTCTACCAGGTTTCTGCTAGGCACAGACGACCGGTCTCTCTGGGTGCCTTTGTAGCACTATGTAGATCTTTCTCGGGTCTTGTTCACCTTTGTATCCCCCCGGTATAAACCGAGTCTAGTGCCCGCCTGCAGCCTGCTCTCCGGCAGGTTCAAGCGGACCTGGGAACTCTCCTACCGCACTATTCCCAACCAGAAATTCGTTAGGCTTTTTTCCAAACTGGTGGTCGCAGAGATGGTATCTGCCTCCCAGTAACAGGAAGTTTACCGGGGCCGGAGTCCAGGGTGTGGTGGAGTGACAGTCGGCCCGCCCGTACTTCCTAGCCCTCCCAAAACTGGTCGGGACGCCCCACACCCCCAGTCCTGCCAGAGAACCGCGGAGGGAGTGGGAGAGGAGGTCGGCCGCAGGGTCCGGAAAGCCCCGCGCCAGGCCAAGCAAATGGGCTCAGTGATGGCCGAGCAGGGCGGAGCTGCCCGCACCTGGGAAAATGGAGGCAGCACCGGGGTAGTGAGTGGCCTGGTGGTGCAGGCGGAAGCCGCGTGGGCATTCACCCCCCGAACAGAGCTGTGCCAGGGATCACTCACAGTGCTGTGCCAGGTCGGGCGCTCGCTCTGTCTCTGGTTTGTTGCCTTCCGTGTTCTCGGTGCTGCCGCCTCGGGCTGTTCAGTCGCGGCGCCGCTCGGGCGCTCCCAGGAATCTTCTTTAATGCCGGCCTGAAACCTCGAATCCTGAATAGGGCAGCTGGCCGCCTTCAGTGCGGCCCCAGCCTCCGGGATCCTGGCTGCATCCACAGCAGCCCTGGCGCCGTGTTCCCTGTTTCAAGACTCGCTTTTGCAGCTAAGAATCAGTTCTTTTCCTGCTCCACACTTCAAAGCTGTTGCCTGTAAATGAGGCAGCCTCTCCTGCCGGGGGCAAAGTGGCGTTGAGCCCCCACGACCGGCCAGCAGCAGCAGTCCTCCCTTAAGAGATGGCCAGAGGAAGGTCCACAAGTTTCCCGGCTGCCTGAGGCCCAGTGGCCACCTTTTCCACCTCAGCTACTCCGCGCCAGCCGCC
Source organism: Cynocephalus volans (assembly GCF_027409185.1). NCBI lineage: Eukaryota > Metazoa > Chordata > Mammalia > Dermoptera > Cynocephalidae > Cynocephalus > Cynocephalus volans. The sequence continues at coordinate 51,669,231 of NC_084461.1, read as the reverse complement.
GCAGCCGCCGCCATCTTGAAACTCCGGGGAAAATTTAACTAATGAATACTTGTTACATATCAAGGGTGTCTACGTAAAGTTCTGAGCTCCAAACACTTTACCTACAGGCAACCTATATCCTATCTTATTTCACGAAGGACTTAAGGTGCCGTAAGTAATAATGATACAGGACACCTGTTCTAGGAAAAATATATTTTAAAAGAAATGCAAGTATGTGGGTTAGGATAGATGTTAAACATGCATTTCAAATTTGGCTCTTGAGCTTCCTGACAGTCAAATCAAAGACAGACATATTCTATCAAAAAATGGCTTCCAAAACTTTTCTTAGAATCACATTTTAAAATATCTTACATGGGACTTTATATAAAGGGTACTGTATATGACAAGGTCCCTGACAATATCATACAGCAAATGCAGTTAAAGATTTTTATATCTTTAACATTCAGCTTGCTTACGTGAAGTCAGAAGGTTCAAATTAAAATGCTACTTGGTGAAGGTGATGATGCTAGGGGCTGCTTTTGCAATAAAAAGTTTGTACACAGAAGGCTTCTTATACATGGTTTAATTTTCCCAATGGGATGGCGATTCCTATTTAAGAGTATATTAGTCTGTTTTTATTGCTTATAACAAAATACATGAACGTGGGTAATTTATAAGAAAATGATATTTATTGCTTACCGTTTCTGAGGCTGGGAAGTCCAAAGTCCAGGGAACCCTGCTGGTGAAGGCCTTGTTGGTGGTGACAGTGATGGCAGGGTATCACATTGCAAATATGTCATAGAAGAGAGAGTGGAGAGAGACAGACTCTCCTCTCCTTTTAAAGCCCTCAGAACCATACCCCTGACCACCATTTTTAATCCATTCACTACAGCATGGTCCACAATCTAATCACCTCATCAAGGCTCCACCTTTCAATTACCATAATAGGATTTCCCATCCTTTTAAGAGTCACAGTGGGGGCCAAGTTTGTAATACGTAACACTTGGGGGACACAATTCAAGCTTCAGTGAGTTTCGGGGGGACATAATTGAATCCACGACAAAGGGCTAGGAGAACCAAGCACAGAAATAAAAGATAACTTATAGATAAAATAATTACATCATTTAGGGATAGGCCTAATATTTGACCCTCTAGATTAGCAAGAAAGCTTAGGGTCTCTCATAACTTTAGCAGGACTGCAACCCAGGGTTTCAGAAGGATTTATTGGACATTTTACCTCCAAAAGGATGTCCTCTACAGGGAAATAGTATGCTGCATGTATATGTATAGTGCATTCTGGAGATTAAGCACTGTAAATGTAAAGTTTTGGTATTAAAGAAGCAGACACGTGGTATCCAGTATTATGTGAACAAAATTCTATAGACTAACCTAAAGCAGCAATATATAACCACCTGTATTGACTGTGTTCAAAAAGCACACTGAATTGGTTCTAAAATGTATGGAAATAGCCCTGAGCAGCAAGGAATAATCAGCAAGAGAAACACCTGCTATCTAATCTAAGTACTTCTGAAATCTGCATTGGAAATCATAAGGCTGGAAAATATCTAGAGAGGGCATCTGGTCTGCATATACACTCTCATCCCATTTTCACAGATCTCTATTTAGATCTCTAGTCTAGCCTGTTCTTATCTTAAATCTTAGCACCTATAGTCTAGGAGTAATTCCTTTTCTCTTATCAGTAGAGATGATGAATCACTACTTTCCTGTAAATACTTTTACATACTTGGAAATCATTAAGTAACTAGTTTTCTTTCATTAACAAGATAACCACAATTACTTCAACCTTTCCCAAAACGTTCATTAATCTTTAGACCTCTTCTTACTGGGGCATCTCTTACCACATTTGAAACATACTCCAACACTGGTACTTTAATATGAGCTTCACAAATACCCAGGATTTTAATTATTTCATGATTCATTCAAACATAAACAGTTTTATTTGTAAGCAGCAATGCCATATCTTAAAATCAATGATTTAAAACAATGTTCTAGGTACTAGGGTAACTGATCCCATATAGCTTACATTATAGTGGGAAAAAAAGACAAAAAACCAGTAAACAAGTAAGATATCACATTGAGGTAAATGTTCTTAAAAAAAAAAAAAAGTAATAGGAGTTGAGAAGCCTTTTGTGACAAGGTAGCACTTGATTTAAAACCTCTAGGAACGCAGTAGCCCTGCAAGATATGAAAAGAATGTTCTAAGCAATTTTTGGCTAAAGAAGGTTAAACAAGTTATGCTGCTATATATTTATATGCATTCTTTCTGAATTATATAACCTTGCACTACTCCCTACCAAATCTTGTTCTTATTTTGAAAACTAATTCTTTCAAAAGCTTTTCATTACTTCCTTGATTGGTGTATCCCATATGTGTAAGAAGCATGCCTTCTAATTTAAGTATTTCCTAATAATATCAGCTAATATTTAGTTTAAGAGTGTTTCTGAAATAACAACCATTGAAAAAAATTCTTTTACTGTATAGGCCTAAATTAGTTTTCTAGAAAATAACGTGGTGATATTTTGTAGGTAAAACAGGTTGAAAGGAAATTGGCAGAGTGTGATCCATTCAGAAGATAAGCATAATGGGAAGATGAACCACTGATGGGCTGGTCTAATAGTAGAGAAAGGGCCCAACAGAGAAGTTAAGAGGATGATAGGTTATGTGTGCGAGACAAAGAAGCAAACCAAGGGCTGGACGCTTAGCTCCACTGGTTAGAACATGGTGTTATAACACCAGGTCAAGGGTTCAGATCCCTTTCTGGCAAGCTGCCAGGGGAAGCAAATCAACTGACAAGGTTGGAAAAAACCTTCCCCAGGACATTAGCTCTTTGAGACATGCTGCCACCACCTGGGCAGGCAAATTTGAAATATGGAGGGATTTTAGTTATTATCAATTAACAATCACAGAATGCAAAAAAAGTTTTATTTTATGAAATCTGCATTTTTTTGTGTGAAGTTTTTGGATATTAAAAACAAGCAGTGATTTGGGCCAGATGTGTTTAGAATCCTGCTCTACTTTTTAAGGCTCTGGTTCCTTATTTATATAATGGGTATAAGAACACAATCCTGTGGGGTTGTTTACTGTTAAGATTAGCTATAACAGGTGGGAAGCACTTAGCCCAGTACTTGATACAGAGTAAGTACTCAATAAATAGCTTTCAAAAAATTATTATTCTTCAGTATGATCTTTCAAATATCACTGAAACATGATTATTTTTTAAAAATTACATAAATGTGCCTATTAAGAAATGTATTTACGGGCCGACCCCGTGGCTCACTCGAGAGAGTGCGGGCCGCGGGTTCGGATCCTATATAGGGATGGCCTGTGCGCTCACTGGCTGAGCGCGGTGCAGGCAACACCAAGCCAAGGGGTTACCAAGGGGTTACGATCCCCTTACCGGTCGGACGGATAACCCCCTTACCGGTCGGACGGACGGCCGGACGGGGGCGCGCGCGCGCGCGCGCGCGCGCACGCACACGCACACGCACACACACACACACACACACACACACACACACACACACACACACACACACACACGCGAAATGTATTTACAATGTGTTTCAATGGGAAAAAAAAACCTCGCAAAAATAAAACTCAGGGAAAAAACCAATTCTATCAAAATAAGTCAAATTGTAAAGAATTATTGCAGGAAATAAGCACATGTGCAGGTGAGAGAGCTCTCAAAGTTTCTTAGGAAAGACTAAATTATTATATTGTTATTACATTATTATTGTTACTAGTATTATGAGTAGAATCTCTGGTTTCACTTATTCACAACTGACATGGGTTAGAGTGAAATGTAACTTTGTACGAACCAAGAGAAAAAGACTTTTTAGCAAACAAATAGCACAAAACTCTTAGAGCTTACCTCCCTTCTCAAGAGAAAAACCTGTTAGAATTTTATAAGACTCCATTTACAAAATATAATTGCAATAGAATATACTAGTGTTGATCAGGCTGGTAGTATGATATGCTACACAGGAATTATTCTTATACAAAGGTAGACCCTACTTAATACTGTAAGGTTTTATTAATTTGGTTAAAGTTACATGAATAAGAATAACTTATTTTATTTCTTAAAAATAAATAAAGCAGATCTTGTTTTATTATTCTAAATTGGTATTTTAAAAGACGTTGGAGAGAGAATAAAAACCAAATTCAGCATCTTTTCAAATAAAAAATAAGGTCTTAAGAAAACTGGCAATGATGTTTCTACTAAAATACCTTACTATGCTGCTGTTTATGAAGCATGAGTCAGGAAAATGGCCAAATCTAGTCCAATTCGGATTTTGAAGCTAAAAGGGCACTAGAGATCACCTCGTACACCTTCCACACATAGAACAGGAAACAGGCTCAGAATGATTTATCATAGTACTAAGACCTGTGACTCTCAACTCACAAGGAAAGACTACTCACTAGAGAGTAGTCCACAGCATCGGAATCAATCTTGACACCACCCTTACTTAAGGCAATGCAGATTGCAGAAAGGAGGTCCTCTGTGGCAACCCCTATGCTGCTCCTGGGCTTGTACCCCACCTTGTAATTAATTAGAAATTAGATCAGTAAAATAAGACAGTGAAGGCCTGGTCTAGATTACAGCCAAAGAGCTACAGAGGTGATCTACTTATGTGCCTTTTCTTCCTGCCCAAGAGTCCTGTGCTTTTAACCAGGGATGCAACAGAGGAACTGCTGGGAGGCAGTAATTTGAAAAACTGTCTATCCATGATAAAAATAAAACACACACACACATCAGCCTCTGGAGTGAAGGATGTTGAAAGAATAAATTCTGACCCCATCCGGGATTTACTACTTGGGCAAATTAAAAAAAAAAAATCAGTGACCTCTAGCAAGTAAAGTTTTCAATGCACACAATCCAGTGACCGGGTTTGCTTTTTCTGGCTACTACAGGTACAGGCTAGGTCTAAGCAGCATAGGCTTTGAAATCATCCTGGTTTTCAAACAAGAATGAGTAAGAAAACAGCTGCTGGTAATACAACATACAAACATTATCATATGCCCAACGAACAGTTTTTTATATAGTAAGATTATCTGCCAAAAGCCTGTTCCCTGATAAATAATAGTTACTGTTGTTATCCTAAATTAGTTATACATGTTACAGCTAGCTCCTCAAAGAGAACATTCTACAGTCTTTCAAGAATAAAAACTTGCTTTATTTGGCACACAACAGTGAAGAGGTGTTGCAACATTTGCCAGAGGCAGTCAGAGCAGTTCAAGTGCAAGCAATCACAAAATTCGGTCACCAACCAAACCAGAGCAAGTGTTTCAGTTCCTGTAAATTAGAAGACAATATTAACTCACCCTTTCTGCTTGTTGACTTTCGCATCCCTTTATTTGTGCATTGAAATAATAAGTACCTGTGGGAACACTAAGCACCGACAGTCTGATTATTTATCATCAAGTATACTCTGGGCAAATATCGACCGTTCTTTTGTGAAATGAGTTAGATTCTTAAAACTAACAAAAGCCCTGTTTCACACAGCACGGCTGCATTTCCCCTTGGTTCAGTGGACCCATCACCGCCCAGCTTCTCTGTCTCTTTCTTGTGAGAACTGAACTATTGTCGAACCAGAAGAGGAGCATGGGGTGAGGTGCGGACCAGGATGAATTCGCCAGAATCCTTCAAGGGTCGTTGTGTGACCCTCACCTTGACTTTGGGCGGCTTGTAGGGACCAACTCCTTTCTGGCCGTCGCTCTTTGCTCAGGACCGCCCATAGGGACCCTGCTCTAACCGTCCGGCTTCAGCGCGGCAGGAGGGCTGTTTCCCGACTGACCTCGGGGGGCAAAGGCAGATGCCCGGGAGAGTCGGACGCGCTCCTCGAGGCCGCCTCGTGCCTCCTGGCCCACTCCTTAGTCCCCGGCAGCAGGCGCCCGTCTCGGACTCTGGTCCGGGGGTGATCCCGGCGCCCGCGCGGCCTCACCTGCGGCTCCCCGGAAACCTCTGCCCCGCCCTCCCACGGCTGGAAGTTGAGGTCCCCGGGTCCCCGCTGCGACGGCGCAGCCGGAAGCCGCTCGCGACTTCCTCCCGCCCTCCTGGAGGCTGGGGCGGCCTGTGGGCGGGCCGCGGGGGACGCGGCTTCCGTCTTCCTGCTTCCGGCCTGGTGGTGAGTTGGAAGTGACAGTCCGACCCCTGGCGCCGTGCAGGGGACCCTGGTGGCGGCCGCTTCCAAAACCAAAACCGTGACTTGGTTTTGCCCCCTGAGCAGCGGGGGTGGCCGCGGTGCGGGCGGCGCAAGGTGTGGCGGGGCCGACCCGGATTCCGGGGCCCCGGGTTCTGCGAGCCCCGCCTGGCCCGCGGCCGGACCAGGAGCCCGCGCTTGGCAAGGCCGAAGGGTCGGGGTGAACGTCGGCCACGGCCGGGGCCGGTTAGGGTAAGGAAAGAAGCGTGAGCGGGGGTAAATATAAGGAAGGAGCCAAAGACAAAGGAGGAGGTGCGAATGGCCGTGAAGTGTACCGGCTGCAGCTCTAGGCGCCACGCGGGGCAGGTCCGGAGATCAAGCCCCGTCGACACATTTTGGGCGAAAGAATCGTATTTATTCCTCAAGTGTGGGAGGCACAGGCATTGGGGTCCGAAATTGAGTTGCACGGGAGATGTGTGTCCTGTGGACGATAACTCTTTTCACTGTGTTAATGGATAAAACTTTGCCATAAATCAGGTCCTTGACTCCCGCTTTGCTCTTATTGCAAAGTTCCTTTGCTCATCTCTGAAACTTGCATGAGTTAATTCGTTCCTGGGCTGGAGAAGCTGAAGAAAGATCGGTATCAGTAGAGCCTAGTTCCGACTGTGGGTGGCGGCGCGTGAAGTTGGGATAGGATATTTAATAACATCGTGGGCGCTTTTATGTATCTTCAGTCGAAAATAGACATTTTTGTTGAAAATATGAAGAAACAGTGGAAAGATAATAATTAAAATCAGTGACAATTTTCTTGAGGTGATGGAATTGTGGATGATTTATAATTTGTTTCGGTTGTATTTTCTGATTTTTCTATAAAGGATTTGAATTGTATAATAGACCAAAAAACCTTTAAAGAGTAAGGCAAGGTGCTTAAATTTGTAATGAGTACCTAATCCAATGAATGAATGAATGGCAACATTTTCAGTATAAAAAATTCAAGATCTAGGAATGGATATGTTGTGTAACATCAGTGAGCCAACTTGTCTTTTTTTATGTCAATGAACTTCATAAATAATTTTATTATTGAAATAAATAACAGTAAAATACTTGATTTTTAGTAATTAAGATTTTCTTACAGGGCATTTGCAGTTAGGAAGAAACAGGTAGTAGATGCTTATGATTGATAGGAAATTTTACATGTCATTTATAGGTTGCACATATAAAATTTAAAATTTTCCATTTAAAATTTTATTACAATTACTGTGAAAGTTGTTACTTAAATTTTTTTTTTATTCTTTTCAACTCACCCACTATGTAGAATTTAAACCTTCTCTCAGAAGTGTCCGATAGAACTAATGAAGAAGACAACACAACCAACCAAGGGTCATCTGAAATTGTGATTGGCTCACTAATAATCCCAGGACAAAGTTAGACATCACTACTCAAGCCTAAGGTACATGAATTTTTTAATCCCAGCTGAAACGTAAGTGTCTCTATGTACACTTATTCCCTACCCAGGTATTCTAATTCTCCACTTCGAACAGAGTTTGACACAAACATGAAAGGCCTTTGGGGCAAAAAAGAAAATGTCACTCAATTCCACACCATCCTCATTTGCCAGATGGCCCTCTTTTACCAACTCAAAATGAACAAAATTCATGGTACCTGTTATGGCTACTTTTCTCATTTATTAAATTATGTTTATTCCAACAGGGATTCTCAAAGCTGAAAAGGCATAAAATAGCATATCACTTTTTGCTTCTATCTCTTGGCATATGAATGTGGATATCATCATGGCTCCTTTACCCTCTCTTTTCCATTCATGGAAATAGCCATCTATTACCTCCCTTTCTCTTGAGAGCATTTCATATGCTCTGTGCTTGTCCTTTTCAAACACCAAATTTGATGATTTGTATTTTTGTTAATTAGTACTTACTAGTACTAAGGATATGCCAAAAAATGATAAACAGGATTCAGCTGTTTCCTGGAATGAGTACGTAGCACTTTAAAAGTCTGCAGCTAAATAGTTTGTCTTGAATATAGGAGGCATGTGAGAATGAATAGTCTTTGTGACAATCACATGGTTTTTCCTTTTATCTTCTATAACTTTACATCTCTTGTCAACTATTCTGGTTGTCCTATTGAATTATTTTTTCCTAATTGGAGATATTAGTCTTTACTGAAATAGAACTAACTAGTACTTTTTTATAAAACAAACTAATGCGTGGTAATGGAATTCTCAGTTAACTGGTTGTGTAACTTTTTCAAAATTTGATTAACCACGTAGTCTTTCTCCTGTTGTTTTGTTCCTCTGCCCCCACAGTTTTCCTAAGACTGCTACAAAGATGTTTGATATAAAGGCTTGGGCTGAGTATGTTGTGGAATGGGCTGCAAAAGACCCATATGGCTTCCTTACAACAGTTATTTTGGCCCTTACTCCACTGTTCCTAGCAAGTGCTGTACTCTCCTGGAAATTGGCCAAGATGATTGAAGCCAGGGAGAAGGAGCAAAAGAAGAAACAAAAACGTCAAGAAAATATTGCAAAAGCTAAACGACTAAAAAAGGATTGAAAAAATGAACAAGTTTTGCAACCAGAGGAAAATCATTTGGAAAATTATGCAGCTTTGAAAGAATGCACTAAGATTCCTTTGGATTTTATGACAGTATTATTTCATAAATGAAATCTGACCATATGGAAGAATCAAGTTAGTTCTGATATGAGTACTGTAACTTTTAGGCTTGGGTATAGAAATTTGTTATCTATTGAGTTATTGTAAAATAGCATTTAGTAAGGTACAAATTCTATTTTATAACTGATTTAGTTATTTGTCATTTAGCAGCTTACATATTGCAGTGAAAACATCTTGTGGAGAAAAATGACTTTAGATTATGAACTGTATTCAAATAAAGGTTTAAAATGGGATCCTGTTAAGGACAAAGGAAATTAAGAATGTTAAAGTCATAATTTTCCTCTCTGAGGTGAAAAGTATGCTTTGGCTTAAAAGAGATACAGTATATTAATCATACCTTTTTATCATTATTGCTTATTTGTTGGAATAGAATCATTTCTGCCTTTCTCAAAGCAAAGTAATATTTTCTGCATTTTTCTGATTTCAGCCTTTGAGACAGTGGTAATTATCAAGACATTCTGCATTTTTGAAACCTAATTTTATAAAGAATTCTATTATCCTGACTAGAATACCACCTACTGGATATAACAGCTTTTTTACTTATGAGCACTGCCATTTTCTTAGAGGTGACTTGTTGAAAAGAGCAGCACTGTTATTTAAAGCTTGCAGTAAAAATACCAAATACTATAGTAACTTGGAGCCAGTTTATTCTCTTAATATGTAGAACTGTAAAATATTTCAAATGTCTTATCACATAATTTGCTGGTTATATAGATACTATTTTGTTTTTTATTCCATTCTTTAACTTATGTGGTAGTGATGTCCTGAATTTTTTGATCAAACAAGTTCAAAGTGAAAATTAAAATTTCAAATTTCTTTTAAAGAACTCTTAAAGAGTAACAGTTAAGTCATATTTCATAAGTGGTAAAGAAAGGCTTAAAGTTTGGAATAATTTTGTTGGGCATAGTTGCAGTTGGGTGAAAGGAATAAATTATGTTAAAATGAGAATGTGCTATAATTAGAAGTAAAGATCTAAAGTGTTTTTTTCAGTTAAATAGTATAACTGGAACTTTTTACTATTAAACATGGCTTTTATAAATGCATGGTTCAGTAATTTTATTCACTGTCAGTACTATTTAATAGCTTATTAATGTTTTCTGCACCTCTGATAATGAATTTTCAGTTAAAAAAATTGTCCGACTCTAATTTTAAAATAAAACTAGATATTGAAATAAATTTGATACTTTTTATAAAGAGGTCCTAGGTTTTTGTGTTTTTTGGGGGGGTAATAATTTAAGTGAGATATGTTATGAAAGTCAGATTTTTCAAAGAGTTATGAATTTCACTTATAGCTAAGCACACTTGTAAAAGTTTAGGACAGCACCTCTCAAGTTTGAGAACCTCAGGACCCCTAAGAATGGTGGATCAGTTTGAACACCACGTAATGCTATTATTTTAGGTTGTAGTTATGAGTTAGTTACTCAGGTCATCTAGGATATACTTTCTCTATTATCATTGAAATTAAAACCTTGGGTCTACAGAGCCCAGTTTAAGAAAAATGAGGTTAAGATGTGTCTAAAATACAGTTTCCAGCAGTTGAGTTGTTCATGGAAAGAATTTATATATGTGTGTGTGATATATATTTTGTATATGGCCACATTTTAGAGTAGAAGCATTGAAGCAAAGAATCTAGTCGTTATAATTCTCAGTTATCTACTAAAGCTGTGGTTTCATTGGTTCTGTTGTGACAGTTTAAAGGTATTTAAAAGTCTTTTTTCTATAATTTCTATGAAAGTCTTAACACATGCCAATTTTGTGTTTGTTTGACATAGGATATTTGTTACTCTGCTTTTTCCAACATTTACAGAGACTTTTTATACCTGTGAGATCAACAAAGTTTTATAGTATTTGTGGCTGTGTGTGTGTGGTGGTGGGGAGGAGTTTAACATAGAGAATATTGTGAGGATTGAGATTCTTCAGAAAAATCCATCTTATTTCACTGAATCAAATAGTACAATTGTTGAAAGAATTCCATTTACTATTATCTAGAATACTTCTTTAAAAAAATTGCTTTCCTATTTAATTGTGCTGTTTCTGAAGTTCCGAGAACTGAATACAATCTATTACCTTTTTATGGCTGGTTTTGGGGGGAAAAAACAAGTTGTCCCCAGGCTGCCTGTAACAAACATTTTACCTAAAATAAAACAAAAATTAAATAGATGTTTGTGTGTTAGAATTTGGACCATGTGATAAACTTAAGCATGGCACTACTGTATATCAGATGTGTAAGGACATGTTTTACTTTTGTTTCTTTACAGTAAACAAACTGGAAATAAGCTTAGGAAGCTGTAAGCTGGAAACCTAATGTTGAAATAAATTATAATTACCAGTGCCTCACCCAATTCCTTCCTTCATACACGAAGTAAAGGAAAGTGGCAAGGGGTACTTTATATTTTATCTGGTTCTAAGTTAGAGGAAATTTGATCCTATTAGGATGGATTGTTTTCATGTTTGCAACTGAATCACTGATTTACTTCATATCTGGAATAAATATTTAGACACAAATTCTGCATTTCTCAAACACATTAAAAGGGATTTCACGCTGAAATACAAAAGTTTGGGGAACATAAGTAAAACCTGGACAGGTTTCTTTCCTGCATGATTTTTTGGAATCTTTTAACTTAATTTGACTACTACAGACTCGCCTTTATGCCTCTTTCTTCCCCAAAGAACATAAGTTTGAGAGAGCCTGGTCTAAATTCAGGTTACATTTTAAATAAAAAAATCAATATAACGGCACTGATTCAAGGTTAGTAAAATAAAATGACAGCCAGAATCTATTAGTAAAAATAGGAATAGAAAAGGATTTCTCCAGTTTGGTTGGTTTTTAACTTAAAATATCTAGGATATAGCTAATAGGCTGGGTTTATATGATTAAATCCAATAGCCAACAACACTTTCTACACTTCAGCAGTTTGCATAATGTTAAGCCCATTACTGTAAAAAACCAAAAACATACGATATGCAGAGGCACAGAAAGTCAGGAAGGATTTATTTCAGAAGTACTTAAGGTATGTATGATATTCTTAAATTAGGTTAACATTTTTACTTGTGAAATTAAACAACTTTGGGCATAGGCTTGAAGTCTGGTCTTGAACAGATGAAAAGACATTTTGATGATAATAAATTTGTAAATGTCCAAAGTATAACTATTTAAAATGTGAGATACGATAGTGGCAGACAAGCTAATTATTTAATATTTTAATTCTGCTTTGCATGTGTCTGGCTTAAGAACCAAGTATTTAAAAAACAAAAAAAGTTTAGAAAGGCAAATTTTAATTAGGCCAAGATTACAGTTATATTTTTACATAGGAGATTTAACTGTGTTCTCACACAACCTACCAGTGCAACCAGTCATCTTAAACAAATTAGCCTGGAGGAAAGAAGTATGGATGGATTATTATAAACTTAATTCCCACTTTTCAAAATCACCTTGTAAGTATTTCCTAATAATGGTGGGCCAGCATTATCATCTTAGTTTAACATACGGCATTTTCCCACAAGAGAAAGATTTGGCTTTTGCTACTTATGTAAGACAGGTATTTTAAAATGAAAACCATAAAATTGAAAATTAATGTAAATTCTGCCGTATGTTATTTATGAAAACTGTATGGGAAACATTTGCCAAACATATATAGAATACAATTAATAGCTAGTAGCTAGCTATTTGGCAGTAGAAACACTAGTGTGTTAAAACATTTATTAGTTTCCTTACAATCCAGTATTTAAGAAAATCTCAACTCATAATCCAATCACACTACAAAATATACTTCCTTTTATATTATCTAGTGGCTAGTTCCTTTTTTGCCTCTATGACAAAATGTAATATCACTTTGTAATGATGTAATAAGACAAACTGTTCAACGTGATATTAACAGGGCTGCTACAACATTGGTATTATCACCTAGGGGTTTTTTGTTATGAAGTATGTTGTGGTGATGTTGTTTGATTACTTGTTTTAGTATGAATGCTTATAATAGTTGTAGTTTTCTGTAGTGTGTTTCTTACCAATTAAAAATTTTACCTGCTATTAAATAAAAATTTTAATCTATGTGTTTTTAGGAATTCATTGTTAACACTCAACTAAGCATAAAAATTTGGGTCATTCATCCAATAAATATTTATTGTGTACCTACAAAGGTACTTCAAAAAGTTTGTGGAAAAATAGAATTAAAAGACATACAAATCTTTAAAAAGAAGACAAATTTTTCCATGAACTATTTGAAGTACTTTTGTATTATATACCAAACAGTGTGAGAAAGACTCTATATTAGAATATCAGCAAAACTTGTTTGTGCACTCCAGAAAACGCATGACCCTCTAAAAATACTTTTATTATGTAATCAGTGTTTTAATGTGTACATTTTTATGTGTACATTTTTCTTTAATATATAAGCCACTGGAGTCCCAACTATCAGTGGAATTGCTTTCTGCTTTCTGAAAGTCCTTTACTTTCCATTTTCCAAAGTAATTTTCGATCTTGTGGAACTCCATTTCTCTCTTCACTGTCCTTTCAGGCTTCTGTGATGAATTGTCTACCTGTATTGGTCCTAATTCCTCTCTTCAAACTCCAACCACAATCCCACCATAAGCTAACTTTTGTCTCATCTTCTCGTCAAGGTATTTATGGCTTCTATTTCATTTATCAACTGAATTTTCTTTGCCTGCATGTTTTATCCAAGTTCACATTTTTGATTAGTCCTTTAGAATCCTACACGGTACTTCTCCAGAAATAAAAATGTTTTCACTTTTTTTCTTTTATAATTTGGGAGAGCTCACTATTTACCCTTATTTCTACCAAGATATATCTGAGGGTGGTTCCTAAATTATCATAATGATCCAAAATGTACTGAGCATTCACAGCTACAAGGGAGCATTACACCTCTAAAGGGAGTAACCCAAGGAGGGAAAAACAAATCGAAGCAAATTCATAAGCAGAATGATGACTAAATCAAATGAAGGATTAAGTCTAAAAGAAGTTAGCCTTCTATCGTTCATAATCTCACATTTCTCATGCATTCTAAAAATGATCTCTTAATGGAATAGAGAACTATTGTACATTCAGAAAATACAAAGTAACTTTTTACTTCTTTTAATTATTAAAATAGTCACATCCACATAAATGAAATTATTTTATCATAGTGCATTCACTGATTGTGGCTCTTGCCGTCTTGTGGCATCCAAGATCCTGGCTGAAAGGTTTTACCAGTGCTGGTGGGAGCCTCTGAGGGTTCTTCCTTTCCAAAGTATGGAGCAGAGGCATGACCTTTAATTTGAGTTTGAACTGGTGGAGCCAAGAGCTCCTTGGTCTCTTTACTAAGGCATTTTTCCTTTTCATGATAATCTTTGCTTGTTATTTTTATTTCTTCTCTGTATTTTTCATTCTTTAGTATTTCCTGCATGTATATATAAATACAAGAAATTATTAAATTTTTGGTTAAAAAAACAAAACTAAAGGTCTTATGAAAATAAAATAGTGAGTCAAAGATAAAATACATATTATATACATGATACTTGCTTTGCATTTAAATAATATATAGATATTTATAGGATAAGTTTGAAAAAGCTATTTGATTATATATGTGTTATATGAATTAAACAGCTCTGTCCTCATTTTATGCTATAATAGAAAGACATGAAAGACCACAAAATAGAAATATTTACTATTCAAAAAGTGAAACTATGTCATAAGAAATATTACACAAGAGCATGAGTCACTCTATCAAAAATTTTCTAAGCTTAACACCTATTTTCTGCCTTAAAACATCATCAATGACTGTACTTTTCCACTGGAGAGGAAGAGATGATGGCAGAAATGAAATCAGAGTTTGGCATGTCCTAGACACCAGTTCCAGAGAGGCATTTTGCTATTTGAAATGCTTCCTCAAATCAGTGCAAACACTTTGTGCAATGCAGTTCTGTTCCTTAGACTCCTTATTCTATTTAGAAGGATCTATACAAAAATTACAATAAATCTTTTTTTATTATATTTCATTGAATATAACTGTCACATTTAAGAAGCATCACTATTATATGTAGCACTAAAAAAGAAAGGCAGTTAAACTTCACACACATTCTGATTTCAAAGATGTTAAAATTTAAAAAGATGTGCATCTTAAAAACAGATGAAGTACAGTAACTACATCTTTTATCTTTATTGATTCCTTCTTCCTCTTTTCTGTCTTAATTAGAAATGGGTGTAATTTTTTAATGATCTTTGTGCTAACCTGCATTTTCTGATTTTTCTTTAAGAACAGATGTCATAATATGAAAAATTAATGTTAATATAACTGGCTAATATCTGACAACACTGACAAAAACAAGTTCTCTCAAGTTATTTTTAAATTTCAACACTTTAATAAATGACAGCTAAAGGGCAACATCTGGGCAACATCTCTAAAGTGAATTTCAAGTAATATAGTCCTTTAAAAAGTACTAATATTTAAAATAACCTTAAAATAATGGTTTGCACTTAGAGTAGAAAAAAAGATTTTTTGGTTATAGTGTTGTAGACTTTTAGTTTTAGATGTGAAAAAGGGCCTGTCTAATACACTTCCCCCTCAAAGAAAACATGTGAGGGAAAGAACAACATTTATAAATATTCTTGTAATTTTCACAACACAGCAATTCCTCATGAGTAGTTTACTTTAATAACCACGGTAACTATGACTTAGGGGCAGTTGCTACAAGTAAGGGTAAAAGAAGAGAAACCAGGCTTTGCCTTTCCTATACTTTACTGAATTCTTACATCAGGTGATCATATATTACAAAGGAAATCCCACAATATTATACTGGAAATAACAGAAATAGACAAAAATACTTTTTCATATCTTGATGCTCTTCAAGTTCCTATATCTTCATGGAAGCTCATTCTTTGAAGCAGAATGGAAGGTTCAGGACCAGATTAAATTTGCTTTAGTAGCTGACCTCAAGTAGCAAGAGGCTATTCAGAAGTTGGCACGGAGCTGGCATGGTTTCGGTATAATAGGATCAGTCACAAAACCTGGAACTGTGCCCATGCCTACTTTATTTACTTCACCTTTTCTGCTGTAGTATTAGAGCTGCTACATGCATATGCCTTCTGAATAAAAGGAAATGGAGGGCGGAGATCTGTTCTTTCTTCTCTCCTGCCTTCACATATTTCTCTTTATTCAACATTACTCTTTCTTATAACAGCTATTTAGATAAATGAAAAGCCAATCTAAACATGTTAGTTATTTTTACATGTGAAGATGGATTAAACATTTCAGAATTGGAAAACATGGAGCCTATAATTTTCCCTAGAAAAGAATTTCCTTTTTTAAAAAAATGTTTTTGTTTTAAACTAATTGTTACCAGGCAGACCCCTGCTAACAGCTTCCAGGAAAATTAAACAGGACATAAATCATTTATAAAAGAAAATCTAGTTTCATAAACATTTGGAATTGGCAAAATGAAAGTTCTTAGGGAGAGAAAATAGAAATTTTAGGCTTTAAAGACAAACAGAAATCATCTCTTAAGAAAGTCTATTTCAGAGTAGAAACTACCATAAAGCAAGTATTTTTCCTTATATTCCTTGGAACAATATCACCTTAAGTCTCAGTATGTTTATCAATTACAGTATGTTTCAGTGTTTGTGTAGGGATAAACCAAGAGCAAAGGCATCTTTCTTCACATAAACATATGTTTCAAACACACATATTTTACCTACTGCTTTTCTATCAATAAATAATTTTCTTCAACATTTAAAAAAAAAACTTATATTGTGCCATGATTTACTTAACAACTATCCCTACTGTTGTTTCCAACATTTCACTTATTCATTTAAAAAATAACATTGTGACAACAATCCACATAGATGATTCTTTGATTCAGACTGGGTTCCAATCCCTTTACTAGCTGTGTGATACCAAGAAAGTCATTTAACTTTTTTCAGTTTCAGTTTCTTTATCTGAAATGGGGATAAAATTAACTAATAACAGTACTATGTTTCCTAAGATAGCTGACTATGTACTACAAGGTGATTATGCTTTCATAACACAATGATGTAAGAGTATATTCCTTCTTTTTGTTCCTTTAAGCCTTTTCTAGAGTTCCCTTAGAGGTTAACAGGTCTATGCAGATTATAGATTCTTCCATATTCTAAAATAAGCCAAACATTATTGATTTAAATGTGTGAATCTTGTTTATATGTGACTGTATATGTATAAATGTTTATACCCCAAATACTCAAATGTATACTCTTCACATTGTTAGGTCCTCTGAAAGTTTCTCAGTAGTGGTTAAGAACATGAGCCCTGAAGCCAGACTACCTGCATACAAATCCCAGTTTTGCCATTTACTAGTTGTGTGATCCTGTGAATGTTACCTCTCTGTGTCTCAGTTTTCTCATATGTAACATGGAGATAACAATACTGTCTTCTTCAATGGGCTGTTGTAAGGATTGGGAAAGAACTGGCTACCAGGCAGTGACAGTACAATAGAAGGTATAGGTGGATTTTAAAATAGTGACTGTTTATTCCATTCCATTAAAAAATAAACATACCAAACTCCTACCCACCCCTTTTTGAGATGGGGAAAGGTGTTAGTAAGATGTAGTCTACTAGTTTCAGGCCAACATGGAGTAACTGGCACCAGACTAGTCCTTCTGCCATAAAACAACTAGAAAACTGGACTAAAATATATTAAGTTTTTCAGATACTGGGCAATAGGCAGTGCAGTACTGTAAACCCGGAGAGGAAGGGAAACAAATGAGATAAGTCTTGTATCACCCCAACTTTCTGCATTATACATTATGGGTTGCTGCCCAGAGGTAGGGAACACAAGTGGAGGAAGAAGGTCTCACTAAGCTGATGAGATAGAGATGATTGTTTAAGGAGGCTGAGGAAGCTGGAATACGTTGGTAAGAGTACAGAGAAAGAGTTCTAGAAATTTGCAAAGGGGTCCACTTGAGTGTTCAACAGAATATTAAGCTGCACATGTGTACAGTCAGACTCCACATGGTCAGGAAGAACAACTTCTGCCTAAAGAATACTGGGGAGCTATAGGCTAAACAAGTACAAGAGTTTGTACTGCACTAGGAGACCTAGCTAAACACCTGGGCATTTAATCAGTACAAAGACCCTAGAAAGGTTACTCCTTAGGAGTAAGGATAAACTGGAATAAGAAGAGAGTTTACTCTAAGTCTGTGCTGTCCAGTACAGTAGCCACTAGCCACACGCTATTTAAATTTAAATTAGTTAAAATTAAATAAAAACATTAGTTCCTCAATTGCACTAACCACATTTCAAGTATGTAATAGCCATCATTGCAGAAACTCCTACTGGACCAAACTTCTCTAAATCTGTCCTAACAAAACTTAAAAATAAGCCTCTAAAATTTTGGGCTGATTCATATGTCAATTAATGGTCTTCCAGAACAAAACTCAATATTTCCTAAAGGAAGACAACAAAACTCAAGAAACTAAACAGCATAATATTTCAATGTTCATCATGTAATCAAGAAGCAAAGAAGAGGAAAGTGTGATCCAAAATTAGTCAATGGAAATAGACCCATGCATCACATAAATTATGACATGAACAGATGAGGACTTTATCACAGCTACTATAAAAATATTAAAGATTTAAAGAAAAAAAAAAAAACACAAAGAGGAAAGAAAAAGAAACTGTTATAAAGAACCAAATAAAACTTCTAGAAATGAAAAAAAAAAATGAAAAATTTAATGAATATTTAATAGCAGATTAGATACTACAGAGCAACAATAAATCTGAAAACAAGGCAATGGAAGATACACAAACTAAAGAGAGATTTTTAAAAAGCTTTAAAAAAATGAACAGAGCCTCAGTGAGATTCAGGACAATATCAAGCAGTCTAACATACATATAATTGGAGTCACAGAAGAAGAAGAAGAAATAACTAAAAATATTCCAAACAGAAAAGAATATAAATCCACACATCTAAGAAGCTCAACAAACCCCAAGCAGGATAATCACAAAGCCAAAACACATCAAAATAAAATTACTAAAAACTAATGATAAAAAGAAAATCTTAAAACAAGCCACAGAGAAAAAGACACATTTATATGAGTCAAATATAGGAAAATAGCACTGAGTTCTCATGGCGAACAATGCAAGCAATAAGACAATGGAATGGCTTTAAGGTGCTGAAAAAAATTGCTAACTTGTAATCCTATATCCACTGAAAATATCCTTCAGAAATGAAGGCATAATAATGGCCAGCTGCCAAAAACAAAACAAACAAACAAAAAAATAAAGGCATAAGAAGATTTTCAGACAAACAAAAGCTGAGTTTGTCTAAAGCAAATCTCTCCTACAAGAAGCATTAAAGGAAGCACTTCAGCTGAAGGGAAATGATATAAGATGGAAACCTGAATCTACACAATGGAATGAATAGTGCCAGAAATGATCAGAATAAAGGACTTTATTGCAGAGAAAAACATCAGATTTTTGGACACCCTGGTCGAGCCTGGATATCATGGAACTCTATGTCCATCCACTCCAAGTTCCCTGAGCACATGAGGAGCATCATCACACTATCCATTGAAACTACTGCTATGATTCTGAGACTTATCATGATTGTACTCCTACCAAGAGGACTCACAAGCTTTGCAAACCTGGTTCAGGAGAAGCACAGCCTGAAAGGCAAGAGGACTGTTATTACCATGTGTAGCCCTCAAATTAACAACACTCTGCCTCATTACCTCCCTATTCCCATTCAACAAAAACCCTTTGCTTACCAAGCCTTTCATGTCTTACACCACTGTCCTGGGTCCCCTGATTTTGGATTTGGATCAATATGTCAATAATGGCCCTTCCTGTGTATCTGAAGCTAAGCCCCATGAAGTTGACAATCAGAAAGTCATGCATGAGGTCAGCCCCATTCTGGTATGGTCACATAAAGAGTCTCTCGGAGTGAAGTACTGAAGGATATCATTCTCCACAAATCTCAGGGAAGAAGAGAAAGAAACTATACTGACAATAGTGAAAACATGATTTGTATCAAAATTTGTATGTCAAAACTTTTCCTAAATTTATTGTTTATGAATGACCAGTGTTCTGTGACAATCCCTCTCATTTCAACAGGCAGCAGGGATGTTCAGTTGGAGCAAATTAGTTTAGGCTTGAATTGTTTGAGCCTTGATATTGGGAAAACACACAAATTCATCAGTTGTGAAAAGTATTATGTATTAAATGTTTGAATTTATACATTTTTCTATGTCAAAGTTATAAATTGTCATTGTCTGTGGAGGATTAGATTGAAAAGGAGATAAAAAAGAAAAGACGGAAAAGCTCCGAATACCTTTAACATGCTCACTACTGTTTTTGTAATGAAGACAAGTTAATGGTTATTTGTTGTGTAATATTCATTAATTCAGTGATGTGAACTCGAGCCCCAAGGGTCGTAGCTCAAGTCCTTTCCAATGCCCTTACTTTGCTAAGAGCCCTGCTTAAAAGCCCTTTTGGTAGATGTAATGTTGTTGTATTTAACGTTGCAAATTGCCATGTGTGGTGACAAAAAGCTTTTAAAGTTAAAAACAAAACAAAGCTTAAAAACAAACAAACTCCACAAAGCTTAAATATGCCATCTACTTACATGCTAACTTGTAGATCTCTCATAGACATTAGGCATGACATAATCAGTACAGTTATCCCACTCCAATCATACAGTCCCTTATGTGAAATCCTAGTATATATGAGTTTTCCACAATGGTGAGGAATTCACCTCTAATATATAGTTATAGCTGTGGGAGATACTAGGTAACAAAACTGGATATCTGGACTATAAAAAAGAGGTAAAACAAATGGCAGACTAAGACTAGAGGTCTCTGCAGTAATGTGCCGGGAGAGATAAAGGAAAACAAGGCAATGTAAATCTGGGCCTTGGAACTGCACTTATATCTGAGAAGGGACAAAGCTAATAGCAAGTGCTCTCTGATGTTATCATGACTAGAAGAAAGTTTAGATTACATGATGAATACTGAGGAAACGGAAGGGCTGAGAAATATCTGAGTGAGTTCAAAAGGTAACCAAAGAGTTTTCTTTCTCAGGTATCCAAGTTATTCTGTGCCTCTGGGCCACACTTGGACCAGAGGTGTGGGAGTGAACAATTCTGAGTCTATACTATTAAGTGGAATTGAATAGATATAGATCTAAGCATACATACAAAAACATTTTAGGAATATATCTGCTACTACACATTTACATAGTAAACAAGGGAAGGTAAATAAAAATTATACAAATTATAAATTACCATTACTAATTTAAGATATGTAAAATGTCACTAGTATTTTTTATTTTGTGCTTGTATATGTATAAATAAAAATGAATAATTTTTTTCATGATTATCACTGAACATCTCAATTCCCAAACCCAATTTTTCTCTTTAAAAGACTTAACCTAGTCAACTGGAAATTCTTCTATCAAGGAGTATTTCAGTAATATGCTATACATATCATATATATACACTTTATATACATCATATATATAATACATAAACATGATGCTGATGGCGTGATATTCACATTAAATATAAAATTCCATAATAAGACTTCAAAATAATTTGAATAAAAATTATTTGAATAATTTTTATATTGATACACAGGGAATAAAGCTAATGCTCAGTCCTTTATTAGGGAATCAAAAAGTTTGCTTTAAAAGTGCTCTGAATACAGCTAGGAAAAATGCAGGTTGAATACAGGTATACATATCATACCCTGTTTCTTCCTTGATGTTCTGGCTCCAAGCTCCTCTGGAGTTTAGTATTTATAAATGGTCTCCATTCAAGTACTTGTGAATTCCAAGTATATCATATATAACTATGTTCAAACTTAAGTTCAAAACACATGCCAAGACAAAATATAAATATAGTTTAAAACAAATTCAACAGTGCTTCATTGTTAGAACGTTTTCAGGAGCAAGTAAAGACCCAGGAGTCAGTCTTGCCCATGTCACTGGGTTTTTTCAGTCTTCTATGAGAATAAAACCATGGCTTATTTTAGAAAGCTTAAGTTATATTACACACAAAAACTGGGATAAATTTGACCTTGATAGCTCTATTAATTTCTTTCCATAATTTAAACCATACATATTAGTAAATAATTTTTATTTTAATGAGCATTAAAAATTTAAAGGTATGAGTACATTGCCTTCCAGAAAATCAAAAATGTTTTTGAAGAAAACAAAAGGATTTAGTAAACAGATCATAGGTGAAATTTGGCATGAAGTCAGGACCCCATATCATAGACATCTGGTTACTGTAAAACTATCACATCCAGAAAGTAGCGTCCCAGAATATACCACACAGCCCCCCATCCTCAACATAATTATAATGGGAATTTGGTGTTTCAAAATGTTCTAAGCTGAACATTCCTTCCATAGTGTCAATTTTGTAACATGTTGAGAAGCAATTCAGGCCTAGCAAATGCTATAGCAATGTCTAAGCTTGAAAATATTGCCAAATTGTTTAATTAAAGTACTTTTCTAGTTGTACAAGTTGAACTGCCAGGATGAAATAATAAGTTATTAGATCATCCTTTCCGAGCCTGTGAAAGAGAAGAGAAAAACGGGGGAGGTGCATAGGTCACCAAATGGTATTCTGTGTTCAGACCCAAGGCAGCACCTGCTAGGTTAGTAATCAAAAATGAATTTAATCTTGCCTGGATGGGAGAAGAAACTAAAAGGGTAAATAAATGACAGAGCTTAGGTTAGTATGATAGCACTAGGTTGCTAAGAAATCTATTAGCATGAACCAACAGCCAAGCGAGTTACGCTTTAGCAGAAGCTGCTCCTGCTATGTGTTCTTGCCAATCACTAGTGTGCCTCTGCCAAATCAATGTCACATTTAATTTATTCACATTCAAATCTATTGCAAACATCCTTTGATCAATTACAATAATGAAAATGTACACTGAGTTTCATTGTTTTGACATGCTTTCATTAACTTTCCTCCTGCTTTTTTTCAAAACACTTCTAATTGCAAGAAGTTGATCTCAATGGTTCCTGTTATTTGAGGGGACAATTGTAAGGTTTGTTTATATTCTTTTCTGGCTAGGAATTTCTGGCATTAAGTTTTCTTTCTTTGAACTTGAGCCAGATTAATTATTAAATCTAGAAATGTCACTAAAGTGAACAAATCACAGAGCTCATGTCATTAATAGTTTTGCAGGTGGTATTTCCTTTAGTAAAATAAATGAACTTCCATATATATGCAAAAAAAGGGACCTCTGAACATAAAGACATAATTATTTAATTGAAAAAGAAATTTAGCAGTTAAACATTAATAAAAAATAATTAGAGTCACTTAACTTTAGTCCTATTTAATTGAACTACCCTTATGGAAGACAAAGAAAACCTTGCTCCCTTGTGTGAGAAGGGGAAAGACCATGATTCCTGGGAGAAAAGGCAATGTCAGGTCCCCATGGCTTTCTGGGTTTGGCCTCTGAGAAAGGGAAAGAAATAGGAAAGAGGCAAGAGCCCTGGAGGAAAGAGGCAGCTCCATCTGTGAATGATTGCTAACGTTTACTGAACATGTGCCAGCTACTGTAGGGAGAAAAGAGTCCTCTCTTGGGTTGAGAGAAGGAAGAAGAAGAGTTGGGCAAGAAGAGGTGAGACACAGAATTAGAGATGCTTCAGTTCAGGCTTTACAGAGCCTGCCCTAGAGAATCAAAAATGTCAGGCCAGAGGTTGTGTTCCCGGGATCTGATGCAGGGGACTACAGGAGTTGTGGCCCTGAAAGATATCCTCATTCATTCATGTGATTTTCATTCTTTCACTCAAATATATATTAAGCACCTACAGTTCAAGACCTTAGGAATACAGAGAACAAAACCTGGCTCCTATTTTTACGGAGCTTCCTTGGGGGTCAGAGAGGAAGCTAAGCAAAGGAGGTAGCTTGCTGTAACACAGACTTATCTAGGAGTCAAGACAGGGAAGAGCCGGGTAAGCACCAATGGCCTATTATGTGGCTAATGTTTACGGTCCTTTCATATTCACTCTCTCACTGGTTCATTCGTATATTAAACGAGAGCACACTATATGCCAAGGATAGAGTTAAAAGACAACTTTTACCTTGTGCTCAATCTGTGGAAGAGAGGTAGGTAAAAAAGAAACTACATATAAGTTCTGTGACAATACCAGCAAAGAATGTTGTGAGAATGTATAAGAAAAGCTGGTGTCCCGATTATCCACAGAGTGCCCTGATTCCTTAGAGTGAGAAATGGTGGTTAGTCCATAATCTGGGATGAGATGTTAATTGCTATTGGGTTGTTATTGCTGCAAGGCCTTTCCAGTGAACAGGCTAGGGAATATGTTTTTTTTTTTTTTCAGGAAAAATATATCATTAGTTCATAATGATATTTCCAATTCAAATTTAATATTACAGACTTTTATTTAACTACTTTTATGCTATAAATATTGGTTCCTAGGAATATTTATCTCATATATATGTGTGTGAAATAAAAATGCCAATATTACTGCTAACAGTAATATTACCAAATATAGTTGAGGATTTCTTTGTGAGTCTATTTGTCCTTAGAATATACTCACTGAAGATGTACAATGTTTTAAAGTCATTTGAAATAATTCTTTTCTGTGTGATTATGCTATCTGCTTGACATACAAGTAGGTTCATTTATTTCAGATTTTTTAATTTTGGGGGACTAATATATTTTTATTTTTATTATTATTTTTTTTTACAGTACAATGGTCTTGGTCTTCTGTATTTTTTACACCCATTATACCATGAATTCATAGGGAACAGGTTCTAACAGCTCAGGCTCCTGGCCATTGGTTCTCACAAAGTGTGCTTCTCTGGGTAGAGCAGGCTGGCGCTTCAGTTGAACCCAGGTTCCTTTCTCTTTTGCTTCCTTCTTTTTCTGATCATTTTCCTTCACGCGTTTCAGGAAGCTGTCTCGGCTCTAGAGTGTTTAATATGTTCAATACGCACATTAATTCTCTTGGCAAGAATCTTGCCCTTAACTTCTTTGTTTACAACAGTGCCAACAGCATGCTGGATAACACTGCAGACTCTTCCAGTTTTACCATGGTAACATTTGTGGGACATTCCTTTTTGAACAGTTCCCATTCCCTTGATGTCTACAATATCACCTTTCTTGTAGATTCACATGTATGTGGCCAAAGGAACAACTCCATGTTTTCTAAAAGGCCTAGAAAACATATATCAGGTGCCTCTCCTCTTTCCCTTTTCTGTTCATCATTTTGGTGAATTACTGGAAGACGGTGGTTCCAGCTGAAAAGCTGGGGGACTAATATATTTTTAAATTATGTAAAATATTTACATGGTTCCAAAGTCAAAACTATATAACAAGATATAATTTTAAAAGTCTATCTTCCATTCTTGCTCTTCCACCCTGTTCCCTCCCTCCTATCATTTTTACTACTTTTCTATTTATCCTTCTATTGTTTCTTTTATGAAATAAGCAAATATGTGTGTATATCTCCATCCATCTCTCTCCACCCTTACACAAAATCTACTATCAACTGTTTTTCATCTTACTCTTTTCACTTGACAACATATCATGAAGATCATTCCATGGCAGCATATATGTTCACCTTTCCTTTTTAGCCTCATAGGACTCCACTGGCTTCTGTTTTTCTTTCTTTTCTCTTTTCTGGTGGCTGGCCAGTATGGGGATCAAACCCTGGACCTTGGTGTTATCAGCACCATGCTCCAACCAACTGAGCTAACCAGCCAGCCCCTATTCCATGGCTTATTAACAGATACACATTTGGGTTGTTCCTAATCTTTTACTGTGACATATTTACTATTATTATTATAAATAGCACTGTGAATTACATGAGTGCATATTTTCACCAGAAAATTTTGAGTAGATTTCTACTAGAAGTTGGATTGCTAAGGCAGAGGGTAAATGCATATACATTTTGCTGGCTATAAGGAAATGGGCTTTTGCCTGCCCTTTCTGCCTCTCTCTTCCCCTCTGTCTCCCACACTCAGTGCCTAGAATAACATAGCACGTAATAGGTGCTTAATATGTATTTGTTAAATAAATGAATTTGGCTATGTGCACTTCACTCACTACTAATTGAGCAGATTAACTTTGTATACGTCAGTTGTATTGTAAATCCAAATCTAAACTTAAATAGCTGGTAATCAAAGATAAGTCATATCCCATTATTAACACAACAAATTCTGATTCTAAATGGCTTAAAGCTCTTCTCTTCATAATGTTGAAAAAGCCTTTAAGATCCTAAAAATTGAGAACAGATAGGTACAAATCTATTTATACTCTTAAGAATGTATACTAGTTTTGTAAAATCAATGTGGTAAAGATGACTCAGTTAACTACTTTTGAAAATTAAGAAAAAATTATTTTTCTCTCTTTGTGTACCCTTCACCTACCAATCAGTATTTGGCTTAAAATATATCACCATCCAAAGACAGTTTCTAACTTAAGAAGAAGTTAAAGCAAGAAAGCTTAATAATCAACCAACTATTTTGAACCCAAAACGCTTTCTTCAAAGAAACACATTAAACAATTTACCCCCAGTGTAGTTCATCTGCAATAATAAATAGAAATATGATAGAGATCACAAAACATCCATAGTGCTTGTGACTGACCAAAACTTGAAAAGGCTTTGCTGGCATCTCAGAGGGACTACTGGTGGTGTTTCCCCAAAGAGACAGGGGTACTGCAGGAAGGCAGATGTTTAGTAACCCTCAGTCACTGAAAATGAAAGTCAGGACTCTACTGTTCCCCACCCCACCCCCACAAGGCAGGTCAAGCATTTCCCTTCCTATTACTGGGATTGGAAAAAGTAGGATTAAGAGCATTACCTAGGGTATAAGGTGGGACAGGGGTAGGGGTGGGAGAAGGTGACCCAGTGGTCAACTGGAAGTGTAGCAGTCAGGTAAACCACCACCACTACAGCAACAATAACAGTAACATCCACTTTAGGTAATGTGAATAGCACTGACAGGCATTTGGGGCAAAACATACTGGGAGAGGAGTGGAATTCCCAGAAGAATGGCAGCTGATGAAACCAACTGAAATGACACCGTGGGAAGGAAGGGAAGGTAAAGGGAGGAACTACAGTAAGATCTCTTCTCCTAAGAGAAACTGAAAAGACCAGAATATTAATTAGGGTTCCAATGGTCAGGCAATCAAATGTAAGCTCAGGTGAGTATCAGTGGTAGCCCAGGAGCCAAGTTTCCTCTAGGTTTGGTGCTAAGAGAAAAACAGATGCTCAGGGATGTCCCAGCAATGATGGAGGTAGCAAGACAAAGCAAGGTCAGGTGAGAATTCTCATGGGAATTGGGGGAAGGCAGAAAAATGGCCACTGGGAAATAAGAACAAAGGAGACGGGGAAACAAGGGCAAAGAAGGAACCTACCAAGAGACCTAGGCTGCAGCCCTCATTCTTTCACTTATTCATTCCTGCAATCATTCAATATTATCAAGTATCTATGCCAAGCTAGGCACTGTTTTACATCCTAGAGATATGGCAGGGACCAAAATACAGTCTGCTCTCATGAGGCTTAGATTTTAGTAGGAAGAGAGAAACTACAAATAAACATGAATAACATAGCTAGTGAATGTAAGTAAACAGGTGACTGCCTGCCATATCCTTCTCACTTAATCCACCTGCATTTTGGGGTTACCTAAGAAATAGGAAACTTGAGATAGTGTGGTAAACAGGTAATTGCAAAGGGGTAAACAGATATTTTTTAGCTCCTTCAGAATGTTTTCTTTTTTCTTTTTCAAAATGAAAATCGCTTTTCTTTTTTACTGCAAAAGTAATACATCTTCAAACAAATACAGAAATTTAAACAACCAGAAATCCATGAAGTAGAAAATGTAAATCTCTTATAATTTCATATCCACTGTTAAAAAGTCTGGAGTATATCATTATAGACTTTCCCCTATACATACATACATATACATTTACAAATGTATATTTGTAATTATAAATAAGATGAATACTATGCATACTATTCTATAAACTGCTTTTCACTTAATATTTTTCAGACATCTTTTTGTAACAATATGTAGAGATGTACTTTATCCTTTTTTTAAATTGAATCAATTTTTTTTGAAACATTGATTATACACATTTATGGGGGACAGTTATATTTCAACACATGTATACAATGTGTAGTGATCAGATCAGGGTAGTTAGCAAATTCATCATTGCAAGAAGTTATTGTTTCTTCATGACGAAAACATTTAAATTCCACTCTTTAAGCCATTTGACAACATTCAATAAATTATTGGTAATTACAGATGCCTAGCACTACTGTACACCAACATTATCCTTCTTAATGGCTGCAAAGTAGCTAGTATTTCATTGTACAGAGGAATGTACTTTATTCATTCAATCCCCTATAGATGAATGTTTAGAGTGCTTCATATTTTAAAATGTTATAAACAACATCCATGTATAAAATTTTTACACATTTGCCATCTATTACTTAGGATACCTTCTCAGAACTGGAATTGCTTCATCCAAATTTTCTCATATATTTGGAAAATTGCTCTCTAAAGAGTTAATATCAATTTACCCTTACCTGTACCTATGGTGAATGAGAATACTTGTTTTCCCACAACTTTGTCAATACCAAAAAAAAGTCCTCGTCTGTCCTATATTTAACAACTTTTCCCTCTAGTCTTTGGTTTATCTTTTAACTTTGTCTAGGATTTGATTTTGACTATAGAAAAGCAGAAATTTCTTATGTTGTCAAATTTGTCAATCTTTTCATTATAGTATCTGGCTTTGGTGTCATGCCACTCACTCTTCATCTTGTCTGTTCCTTTTTATCCTTTGGTTCTCAGCCTAAAGAAGGTTGTCCCTATTATTCTTAGAATCTTTGCTTTTAACTTTAGAGCTCTTTTCACATGTGTAATGACCCATTTCTGGTATTGTTACATGTCTCTTTTTCCCACTAGAATACAAACTCCATGAGGACTACAGTGCTTGCCAGTCATCTGCGTATTTTCCTCCGTACCTCCAATATCTAGCACAGAACAGGCATTCATGTTATTTGTTGAACAAATTTCAGTTTCTTCCTTCCTGGGGCCTACCGCTAGTTTTCTTTTGAACAATGGTCCTTCTAAGAGATTAACTGAATAGTAAAGGCAGTTGAACAAACCCTTCACTAAAATGTAACTTGGAGAGAAAGTAGATCTCACTATCCCCTCCTCCAAAACAAATGCATCATGTCAGGCATTGCTGGATCGGGGCTAGTCAGAAAATCTTGGGCTGGACTTGCCTGAACACTGCAATATCCTAAGTGAGTCAAGCAACTTGTATATATATGGTCTTTGAGGAAATTCTTCTAGTTCAAGAATTTATAATATTGCTTTCATGATACCCAAGAGTGCACCTAAGTCCTATAATATCTCAAGAATTTTGATGGTTTCAAAATCTATTGTTAGTTCTCTTTTGAAAATGAGTACATTCCATGCAACATATTTAGAATAAAATGAGGAGTGTTATGATGCCAGAGCACCCCCCAAATTAGGAACTTGTAACTTAGTTTCAATTGATATCCTCTGTGAGGACAATCACTTATTCCAAGGAAAGTGATATTTGTTTCAAGTATTTAAGAATATGCTTCAGCAACAGTGACAGACTGTTCCTTGAATAGTATCAGTTAATAATGACACAAACTGAAGGTTAAGATAGCATGGTTTTCCATTTGCTAGGTAAAAGAATTCATTTCAAAAATATCAGGGTTGGCTCCTTTTCACTGTGGCAATAAAGAGCTCTGTGATACTCAGGTCAGGTTAGATGGATATTTTTGAGACTAATTCTTAAGACTGTCTCTTTCCTTTTATACTAAGGTATCTCTGTGGCAGGAATTAGGAAAGCTTACATCTGGAAGTTTCTTTCAACAATACCTACAACATTAGGATTGGAAAGTCTTTTTAACATGTTTAGGTTGAACAAAAGCTGGATTCTATTTTCACAGTTGAGGCTAACAGTATTTACATTTTACTATTACCATTTACTTATAAATACTTTTGCTTCTTAAATTTAGAGGCAACTGTGATGTTTTCTTAGGTGAATCCATTCAGTATATTAACTTTCACTGAACATATTGTTGGATTTATTACATGCAAATATTTTGCCAAAACACAAGTGAATTTTGTCAACAAGCATTACTTTAGTGTGATGCCATGGCTTTTAAAAATTAATACATTTAAATCACAATGCAGGGCCGGCCCATGGCTCACTTGGGAGAGCGTGTTGCTGACAACACCAAGTCAAGGGTTAAGATCCCCTTACCAGTCATCTTTTAAAAAAAAAAAAAAATCACAAGCAATATAAATTTATTCACAAACATATCCATCTGGTAAGGAAAATGGTGGAAATCACTTAATAAAAAATCTTATTAGTGAGGTTATTTTCAACAAACACAAATGAAATAAAATGTTTTTAAGATAAACTGCATGTAATTTGGTGATCCTTGATAAGGCAATTAGCTTTACTTTGTGGAGGAGGCAATTACTGAAACCTTATGCTTATTAGCCCTCACTAAAATATACCTTTTCCCTGTCTTAAGAAAAGAGACTGTCAAAACACATAATTATAGAAAAGCTTGAAATAGTTTGAAAGACAGGACCTGTCACAAAAAAATTTATTTTCCTCTTTCATATTTCACCTTAGATATAAGGTATCCAACTGGATATAACTGTGCAAGTCAGAAAACATTTAATTTTGTTACTGTTTATCAAAAACTTCAAACATTAAAGATGTAAAACAATCAATTTTTTACCTCGTATGTTTTTTATACTACGAATAAAAGTGAAAAAAATCCCATTTTTTTTAAATAAGAAAAGAAATTAAACTAAGTAAATACCTAGATTTATGGCATTTATTCCAAGCAGAAAGCACTTCTATACCTTCCTTCAGAAATGGATCTTTCCTTTGGTACTACTGTATTATGTCTCTTTTAGTATAATCAGATTTATAAGCTAATGATATGATTGTATCCACAGGATTTGAGGCACACTTAGTGCAGAATACATCAAGCTATTTTATAATGTGTAGTTTAGTTATTATCACGGTAGCCAGGCTTTAAAGTTATCTAAGATTACCTAGGTAATCAAGATCAGAAGAATTGGCTCATAACAAACTTCTAAATTTTAAATATAAAGGACTATCATAGTTAATATCAAACCAGCAACAGACTTATCTTCCATTTTGGGGAATGTGTCTAATTACTTTAACCTGAAAGTCTGGGAGTCTCTAATTCTTTAATTAATTAAACCTCTGCCTTGTAAAAATAGACAGTTTAAAATGTAGATTTTATTCTATTTTAAATTTCTGGTGTGGCCATCTACTTAAATATGAAGGCCAAGTTATTGATGTGGGCCTTGAATCTAACAGACTTGAAAAATTATTCCTTTTAAAATAAATACAAGCACATGGCAATAAATTTGAGTGACGCAAAAAGATTTATAGTTGAAAAGTAACATTCACCCTCACAAATGCCCAGCTACGTACTTCTTCTAGAGGCAGCCACTGTATTCTAGTAGGGATACTATTAGAACCATAATTTCAAGGGTTTTTTTTTTTGCCATGATAAAACATGATGAAGTATATGCAAATTGTAACACGTGAGGCTCTTAGATAATGGAAGATTAATCTACTTTCCAAATATATGCATTGCACTTGCCAAATATAGGGCATAACAAGAAAGTTGACAATATTCAGTTATGAAAACTAGGAAGCATCAGAGAGCTTAGAAGTGGAATGGTAGCAATCATAGTTCAAAATACGTGTCAACAAAAGTCTGCTTATAAATTTCTAATATTGTGGCCAGGTATTTAAGATGCTTACCAAAAAAGAGTACGAATTAAAATTTTCTATTAAAAAATCTTATTAGAGTGTGAAAAGGATAGCAGAAAAAAGAAACACAGAAACAAGCTAAGGAAAGTTTAGAGTAAAAAATACCATGAGGCCAAAAGAGCACTATCCAATGGAACATTGTGATAAATGAAAATGTTCTAATCTGTGCGATGCAATATGGTAGCCTCTAGCTATGTGTGACTAATGGGCATTTGAAGTGTGTAGGATGACTGAGCAACTAAATTTTCAAATTTAATTTTAATTAATTCAAATTGTAATAGCCACATGTGGCTAGTGGCTACTGTACTGAATGCAGGTCTAGAAGGTCTAGACCAAAGACGGGAAATATTAGTAATTATTAAGAGAAGTTTTAAGATGAAAGACTTATAAATTAAAACAATAAAAATAAAATTTGAGAACCATCATAAGAGAGTAATATGTTCACATAGAAATTCTTCCATAATCTAACGAATGAGTAAAAATCTTTAGAAACTGGAAACAATACCATTCAAAGATGTAGTAAAAAAATAACTATGTAAAGGATAGTGGAAGAATAGAAAGAATAAAAATTAATTTTTAATATGCAGTCTTCTTAGATTAAGACAGGAAAAGTGTTAATTATCTAATAAAAAGAGCACAGCAGTACTTTATACATATCTGTTGAACTGAAATGAGGTGGACATTATGGTGGCCTCTTCCTCATCATGTCCTTTGCACCATCTGTCAGATCACTCACCAGGAAGAAGAAACCATTGAGGTAGCATTCATAATTTCCTTTCTAAAACTTAAATATTTTTCTGATTATAGTGAAATGTACCCTTTTTGAAGCAAATTCATAAAATATATAAAAGCATAAGGAAGAAAGGTTCTGCACCGCAAAAGAAACAACTAACAGAGCAAAAAAAAACCTCATAGTGGGAGAAAACATTTGCAAACTGTGCATCTGACGAAGGATTAATATCCAGAATATATGAGGAACTCAAACAATTTAACAGTAAAAAACCAAATAACCTGATTAGAAAATGGGCAAAGGAGCTGAACAGGCATTTCTCAAAGGAAGATAAACAAATGGCCAACAGACACATGAAAAAATTTTCAACATCACTAAGCATCAGGGAAATGCAAATCAAAACCACACTGAGATATCATCTTACCGCAGTTAGACTGGCCATTATCAAAGACAGAGAATAGCAAATGCTGGTGAGGATGCAGAGAGATGGGAACTCTCCTACACTGCTGGTGGGACTATAAATTGGTATAGCCATTATGGACAACAGTATGGAGGTTTCTCAAACAACTACAGATAAAACTTTGGGATATACCCAAAGGAATGGAAATCATCACACTGAAGAGATACCTGCACTCACATGCTTATCGCAGCTCTGTTTACTATAGCCATTGTCTGATGACTGGATGAGGAAAATGTGGTATATTTACATAATGGAATACTACTCCGCCATAAAAAAGAATGAAATATCTGGCATTCACAGCAACCTGGATCAACTTAGAGAAAATTATGTTAAGTAAAATAAGCCAGGCAGAGAAAGAGAAATACTGCATGTCCTCATTCATAAGTGGGAGCTAAAAAATAAATAGAAAAAAAAAGAAAGATACAACAATCACAATAATTTGTTGAACTTTCAAAAGGAGAACACAGAGCTAAAGTTATGAGAGGTGGGAAAGGGGGAGGGAGAAGAGTGAGGAATTGGTAAAGGGCCACGAAAACCAATTACATTATATAATGTCGAATATACTGATTAACCCTGATTTCAACATCACATATGGCACACAGGTATTGATATTCAATTCTGTACCCCACAGATATGTACAAGCAACTATGTTTCAATTAAAATAAAATAAAATCCAAAGTGAAAAAAAAAGCACAAAGATGAAAATAAGTCAACTCGCCACCCAAATAACCATTATAATTTTGTAACTTTTGTTTCCTTCCAGTCATTTTTTCTATATACAGACTCTCTTACTTTAAAAATATTTAAAAAAATAACTCAGTCAAGATCATTTGGAATATTTTATAATTTTTTTCTTTTTAAAATTCATTCTCATACAACGTGTTTAGAAAGGTTAAACACATAAACATGACATTAACCTGGAAACAGGCTAAGCCAACTGACTAATTAGATTCATATTTACAGCCTCATTGGTAATTGTAATAATTTTTTTGAACTAAGGTCTCCAGGGGTTAAATTAGCTAGCAGTATTTATCAATAAGTAATAATACACTTAAACTTTACAAGTATGTGTAAAATTACAAGTCTTTCATTTCCCAAGAAGAATGAGCTACAGCAAATTTTTCTTATATCAATATCAATCTTACCTAATAAATAATTGTCTTGGAAAATAGAGGTACAGGTAAAACACCAATTAATGTGCTAATTGTTGTTTCCTGTTTAAGAAAAATCCCAAATTTCAAAGTATACTAATAACTAAAAGAAAACAATAAAAGACTGATTCAAAGGTCACAACCATAGCACCTAAAAGATTAATCACATTCTTGTGAGTATTTGTTCACTGGATCATACTCAGACCTTCCTGGCAAGGAATCTGAAGACTCTAAATTCCTGAGCATTCAAAACCCACTGACTTTTTTTTGACCGGTAAGGGGATTGCAACCCTCAGCTTGGTGTCCTCTGCACCACGTTCAGCCTGTGAGTGCACCGGCCATCCCTGTATAGGATCCGAACCTGCGGCCTTGGAGCTAATAGCACTGCACTCTCCCGAGTGAGCCACGGGGCCAGCCCCAAACCCATTGACTTTTAAAGCAAGAAATATAACTAAAAACTATCACATCTGTGATGGATAATTTTATATGTGAGGCTGGCTAGGCTATAGTACAAAGTTATTCAAATAAACACAGGGACAGAAAATTATTGGGCTCCTGCATGAAGTAAGCTTCAGGTATACTTGTAGGCCAAGCCAAGCTGTTCCTGAAAAACTAACCTCAGCATCCTTCAAGCACGTCAGCAAGTACTGAATGACACCCCAGAATTTCGTTCTACAGAGATGATGTTGGTGACAAAATTTTCAAGCACATCTGATACACACACGCACAATTTCAGTAATATTCTTAAAGAACATATTCTGTGCCAGCAAGACCAATGTACACTCAGATTACAAAATGAATTGGTCTGTTGAATTTAATTACCTGGTAGTGACCCTTTACATTTTGAGCTCATGTTTGTTAAAGACAACAATTTTAGTTTTGATATATCTGATAGTGAACAAGTAATCCCAGGGAAGAAGAGCACGATACTGGGGAGAGTGAAACAGGGAGGGAAAAAACCCAGACAAAGGTGTACTCTGGAACTGGTCACTGCTCCGGGCACTGGAGCTCAATCCCTGTTGGGATCTTCTGAGGAGGCCTGGTGAAAGTGCCTGAACTGTTTGAATGTGCTTGAACTGCTTGCCCAAGGGAGAGAAAGGGAGCTTTCATCCATTAGCTCCTATCCCCCACTGCTCAAGGGTTAGCTGGTATGTTAACCCTCTCAAACACTTCCAGGTTGGTTCCCCACAGACATCCCATGCCACAGTGTCAGAGAAGAAAGCAGAGCGGTAGAGAGGTTGCACCTGTGACCAGTTGGTTGCTGCAGCAAGACTGGAGTAAAAGGTGGGACAAGAGGATGTGAGGTAGTGCATAAGAGGCATCCAATACAGTGCTCTTACATGCTTGTCTCTTTTTCCATTGGGAGTGAGAATTTAAAATCATCTTGAACTGCAGAAAAAGTACTTATATTTTTAAAAAATTCAAACATATTACATTTTTAAAAATTCAAATATATTAAATTGTTCCAAATATTATGATAAGAAAATAGAGGCAGCTCCTAAGCCATACAAATGGGAAGAAAAAACATAGAAGAAAACTTCACAATAATTTCTGCAAAGCAAACATTCAAAATACCACAGCATTATTCTGATGTAGATTAATCTTTTTAAGAAGATTGTTTAAATGTTTAGAGCTTAGAATTATTTCTGTACAACTTCACATCAAATCAGAATTCTTGTGGACTTTAAATAATAACAAGTAGAAATGATAGTAAAATAACGGCAGCTATCACTTATGGAATGCTGATTTTGAGCTAGGCACTGGCTAAACACTTTACATATACCAATTCACTACATTAAAAACTATTCTCAAGATTAATCATTTTCAAACTTTTTAGAGTATGACCTTTAGTGAGTGTATTAGTCAGGATTCTCCAGAGAAACAAAATTAATAAGGGAGGGAGGGTGTGTGTGTGTGTGTGTGTGTGTGTGTGTGTGTGTGTGTGTGTGTGTGTGTGTGTGTGTGTGTGTCTGTGTGTGTGTGTGTGTGTGTGTGTGTGTGTCTGTGTGTGTGTCTGTGTGTGTGTGTGTGTGTGTGTGTGTGTGTGAATTGGCCCCAAGACTGTAGAGACTGGCAAGTCCAAATCTAAATCTGCAGGGCAGGCAGGCAGACTAGAGACTCAGGGAAGAGGTGATGTTACAGCTCAAGTCCAAAGGCAGTCTGCAGACAGAACTCCCTTTTCCTCAAGGGATGTTAGTGTTTCTTCCCTGAAGGTTTTCAACTGATTGGTGAGGCCTATCCACATAACAGAGGGTAATCTCCTTTACTCAATGTTTACTGATTTAAATGTTAATCTCATCTAAAAAATGCCTTGCACCAAAATCTAGACTAGCATGAGGATACTTTAAAAAGTCAATGGAAAAACAGAATTAAAAGATAACACAAATATTTCCATGGACTTTTTGAAGTACACTCATGTTTGACCAAATATCTGGGTACCATGATCTATCCAAGTTGACATAAAATTAACAATCACAGTGAGAAATACATTTTACATAACTTGAGAAACATGGGCATATGTATCTGAAACAAGAGTTTCAGAAAACAATAAGCACTCTTAGTAAGCTTTTCTATATTGATATTTTCTATTCCGTGTTTTTTTCCTACTTCATAAAAAAAATACTTGCAATCCACCAATTTGATTTCACAAGCCACTAATAAATATATTACGTAGACTGAAAAACCCTGCTCTGGATAACACATCCATTTACTCATGTTTTAGAATACGGGTAAAGAAACGCATCACAGTGACACCAGAATGTGATATTTGAGAAGGAAATTAAGTATGAGTATATTTGAAAACATGAAACACAATGAACATGTGTATATCAGAAAAAAATACATAAAATGCCTAATTCCTTATTGCTACAGGAACAATATATACTTAACAAATGAGTATAGTATTTTATCACTGTTATGATAAATATTTGAGAATAAAATCAGGCATGCCTGAAGGTATAATAAAATCAAAGGCAATCAATTATGGCTTGGTATCCTACCACCAATACAATCAATACAATTTTCTTAACATTTCTACCCACATTTTAAAAAATCAAATTACATCTGATAAAAGTGATCAATGGCAATTTATTTTTCTATAATTTAGATTGTATAAAATCATTACTTTTCGAGCATGGACAGGATAGAGAAATAACACAAGAAATTGTTTTGATGAGATAACTGAAAAAAAGTGTGGATTTAAAAAAAAACGTAACCTCATTTTAACTCCCTTAACCTTTTTCACACTGGATTTAAGCCCAGTTTTGAAACCTAAATGGGACTTGTCTTAGTGACTGATGATATGACTCAGAAGGTTAACTATTCAGAACTAATTCTGTATACTTTTTAATATGCACCTAGTAAGTTCTGTTGAATCTTAGAAGAAGCTGAGCAGAAATATATCTAAAAATAATTAATAATAGCACCTTATTTATATACAACTTTTAAAAACCCTTCTTATATTCTGCTCCTTAAAAGTCAGATAAAGGTCAAAATAGAGGGGGGAAATGTGCTAAGAATAAACTAAGCTGAAGCTCAGATCTCAATTTCATAGAGAAGTACATAAGAAATCTTTTAGACTGAAAAAGGAGGGATCCTTGAAGTTTGAGATACTTCTCAGTAAGACCCACCTAAAACTGACACTTTGAAAACCAGAAAGATTTATATCACAAACTAGCATAAACATTTCTTGCATAATTAATAAATAAACACTACAGTTAGAGGAGCAGAATAGGTTATTGGCTTAGAGTACAGACTCTGAGGAGCTCGAAACATTCAAATGATTCATTTTCCTTTTTTACCACATTTTTCTATAGAAGCATGGTAAATTTTATATTTTCTTAGTTTTCACAATACCAAAGAAGGTACTTAGAGACATGGAATCTCTAAGTGTTATGCTATTATGTTTCAAGTGCTTGTTTTTATTTATTATGACAGTCCAGTGAAAACAGCAGAATACAAAAGAGTAAGTATACCACAATTGAAATTATGTACCAATGTATGCATGGGTAAATTAACTTGTCAAAATTAAGAGTTGTGCAGCCAGCAATAGGATTTGAGGTAATTTATTCTTTCCACTAAAAAAAATCTTTTTAAACTATTGTTATATTAATTTTTTAATAAAACAAAGGAAGAAATCAAGGAAGATCATAGAACTGGCCAACTCTAAGAGTCATGAAAGTGCTCAACAGTTTCACTGGCAGGAGTACACTGCAGAGCTTCAGGAAATTCTTAATGGAGACAACTCTACCTCTTTGATCAAAGGTAGGCACCAATGGGTTAGGCATTCAGAGAGGTCAAATGACTGGCATAAAACTCTGCCTAACTGGGACCTTCACTGTGGATGATGGTAAACCCATTCAATTACATCTTCTTTGCAGAGGTGGAAATGCTAGTAGGTAAATAAAGAATGAAATGTTGATCAAGCTCACAATATATCCTTTCTAGCCTTAGAAGCCAAAGATCACAGATTAACTCTGTCAATGAACATATAATGCTCCTTTGTAAACTTGCAATAAGGTCTAATTTCTGAAGATAATGCGTAAATGTTTTTTCCTTGAGACTTTAAAGTATCAGACCAATTTAATTTCACAGAGAAAAATTTGATGCTAAAACCAAAATCTAAATATAATGTAACAGTGTTATTATGTCTAAAGTATCTAGGACAGATTTGTATGTACAAAAGAAGACTACAAAGATTATGTTAGCGATTAAGCACATACCAGGTGACTGATGATAAGTAATTGAATGTATAATAAAAATATATGGGCATGAAAGCTTTTAAAAGAAATTCCAAAAACAAAGCCACACTGATTTATATCTTATGCATATTGCTATGATAATTCCTTAAATGCCTTTGGAATTTTCAAATTTCAATTATCTCATTTTTCAGTTTATTCTGAATATCTTATTCTTTTTATAGGGACCCAATATGTTCCCTTAAATACACTACAAGATTTAATTGTATTCTTTCTTAGTAAAATATTTCATATGTAAAAATAAACATAGCTAATAGTAGAAATGTATGTACCCACCATCCAACTTAAGAAATAAAACTCGCTTTCTTTCTACTTTCAGACTTCAGAGATTTTGTGAGGTTTTTGTTGTTATTACTATTTGGTTCACTGGGGTTTTGCACAAGGCTTGCATAAGCTCATGAATACTGTACAATAAGATTCATTTATGAAATGATCTGACGCATGATGCATTCTTCAGGGAAATTTGCATTTGTTATTGCAATAATTGATTCACACCTCAACATATGAGCAAATTCCTCAAAGAAGTCTTTGTGTGGGAGTTTTCAAGATGGCGGTGGCTGCCGTGGCTGGCGAGGAGTAGCTGAGGTGGAAAAGGCGGCCACTGGGCCTCAGGCAGCCGGGAAACTTGTGGACCTTCCTCTTGCCATCTCTTAAGGGAGGACCGCTGCTGCTGGCCGGTCGTGGGGGGTGACCGCCACTTTGCCCTTGGCAGGAGAGGCTGCCTCATTTACAGGCAACAGCTTTGAAGTGTGGAGCAGAAAAAGAACTGTTTCTTAGCTGCAAAAGCCAGTCTCGAAACAAGGAACACGGCACCAGGGCTGCTGTGGATGCAGCCAGGATCGCGGAGGCCGGGGCCGCGCTGAAGGCGGCCAGCTGCCCTATTCAAGATTCGAGGTTTCAGGCCAGCATTAAAGAAGATACCTGGGAGCGCCCGAGCCGCACCGCGACTGAACAGCCTGAGGCGGCAGCGGCCGAGAACGGGGAAGGCGGCAAACCAGAGGCAGAGAGTGAGCGCCTGACCTGGCACAGCACTATGAGTGACCCCTGGACCAGCCCTGTTTGGGAGGCTGACGCCCACCCGGCTACCGCCCGCATCACCAGGCCACTCACCGCCCCGGTGCTGCCTCCATTTTGCAGGTGCAGGTAGCTCCGCCCCGCTCGGCCGTCACTGAGCCTTCCCACTTGCCTGGCCCGGCACGGGGCTTTCCGGAGCCTGCGGGCCGGCCTCAACTCCCACTCCCTCCGCGGTTCTCTGGTGGGGCTGGTGGCGTCGGGCGTCCCCGGCCAGTGTCGGGAGGGCAAGGAAGTATGGGCGGGCCGACTGGCACTCCACCATACCCTGGACTCCGACCCCCGGTAAACTTCCTGTTACTGGGAGGCAGATACCATCTCTGCGGCCACCAGTTCAGAAAAAAGCCTAACGAATTTCTGGTTGGGAACAGTGTGGTAGGAGAGTTCCCAGGTCTGCTTGAACCTGCCGGAGAGCAGGCTGCAGGCGGGCGCTAGATTCGGTTTATACCGGGGGGATACAAAGGTGAACAAGACCCGAGAAAGATCTACACAGTGCTACAAAGGCACCCAGAGTGACCGGTCGTCTGTGCCTAGCAGAAACCTGGTAGACTTCTTGGGCGAGGCGGTGCCGAGCAGGGTCTTGAAGGCCCAGCTGATAGACGAGGGTTACAGAAGACACGCCCCAGCCCAGCACAGTGCGCACAGAGTGGGCAGACGTGAGGCCAGGGAGGCCGAGACTCGATACAAACCACACACCCTGTGGGGTCGCCACTGCTCGATCCAACAGCCTGGGCCAGAGCACAGGAACAGGGAGAAGTCCTGCACAGGAAGTGAAAGCTCAACAGCGATCACACACCCTGTGGTACGTGATCCACCAGCCCAGCAGAGTCCAAGCTGACCAAAAAGGTGGCTCCCCGGAGAAGCCCAAGACCCGAGGCAACCACACACACAAGGCACTAGAGGCCAACTGAGCAGCCACGGAGGTAGCCATACCAAATTGGCAACCACAGCAACATCCTAGTTAGTCATTAGTCTCAAACCGGTGGACTGTGAAACCCCCTGCCACAATGAATAAACACCAAAAAAAAGATACCAGAAATACAAAAAATCAAGAAAGTACACCACCAAAAATTAATAAAACTCAAACTCTAGATCCGATAGAACAAGAAGCCCTTGAAATGACTGACAAGGAATTTCGAGTGATAATTCTAAGGAAACTGAATGAGATACAAGAAAACACAGCTAGACATCATGATGAAATGAACAAAAGTATACAGGATCTGAAAGAGGAAATGTACAAGGAAATCAATGTCCTGAAAAAAAATGTAGCAGAACTTGCTGAACTGAAGAAGTTATTCAGCGAAATAAAAACACAACGGAGAGTTTAACCAGCAGGCTTGTCAAAGTTGAAGAGAGAACCTCTGAACTTGAAGATGGGCTGTTTGAAATAACACAAGCAGACAAAAAGAAAGAAAAAAGAATCAAGGACATGGAAGAAAATCTGAGAGAGATATCAGACAACCTTAAACGATCAAATATCTGAGTCATGGGTATTCCAGAAGGGGAGGAAAATGGAGATTCCACTGAAAACATATTCAACAAAATAGTGGCAGAAAACTTCCCAGGTATAGGAAAAATCACAGATCTTCAGCTCCAGGAAGCTCAACGATCTCCAAATGTATTCAACCCAAAAAGACCTTCTCCAAGACATGTCATAGTCAAATTGGCAAAACTCAGAGACAAAGAGAGAATCTTAAAAGCTGCAAGAGAGAAGTGTCAAATCACCTATAAGGGAGCCCCAATCAGGTTAACATCAGACTTTTCATCACAAACCCTAAAAGCTAGAAAGGAATGGGATTATATATTCAAAATAGTAAAAGACAAAGATTGCCAGCCAAGAATACTCTACCCTGCAAGGCTATCCTTCCGAAATGAAGGGCAAATAGTATATTTCTCAGACAAACAAAAACTGTGGGAGTTCACTACCACACGACCACCCTTACAAGAAATCCTCAAGGGAGTACTGGGTTTGGTTCCTGAAAAATAACTACCACTGCCATAAAAACCCAAGAAAAATCAATACCCACTAGTATAATAAAAATGGCATTCATGAAGAGAAAACAAGCAAACAAAAACGCTATCTACAACCTAAGGAACCAACAATCACAGAAACCAAACAGTAAATCAGAAAGCAAGGAACAAAAGACACCTAAGACAACCAAACAACCAACAAAATGCTAGGAATAAATCAACACCTTTCAATAACAACTCTTAATGTAAAAGGCTTAAATTCCCCAATTAAAAAGACTGGCTGACTGGATCAAAAAGGAGGACCCAACTATATGCTGCCTACAAGAGACCCACCTCACCCATAAAGATTCACACAGACTAAGAGTGAAAGGATGGAAAAAGATTTACCATGCAAACAGAAAAGAAAAACGAGCTGGAGTAGCTATTCTTATATCTGACAAAATAGACTTTAAACTAAAAACCATAAAAAGAGACAATGAGGGACACTACTTAATGGTAAAAGGACTGATCCATCAAGAAGACATAACAATCATAAATATGTACGCACCCAATGTTGGAGCAGCCAGATTTATAAAACAAACTCTCTTAGACCTAAAGAAGGAAATAGACACTAATACCATAATAGCAGGGGACCTGAACACCCCACTGTCAATATTAGACAGATCATCTAGGCAAAGAATCAGTAGAGAAACACAAGATCTAAACAAGACTCTAGACCAATTGGAATTGGCAGATATCTACAGAACATTCCACCCAACAACCTCAGAATATTCATTCTTCTCAGCAG
The DNA here is from genome assembly GCF_027409185.1 of Cynocephalus volans. Taxonomy (NCBI): domain Eukaryota; kingdom Metazoa; phylum Chordata; class Mammalia; order Dermoptera; family Cynocephalidae; genus Cynocephalus; species Cynocephalus volans. The sequence continues at coordinate 51,626,649 of NC_084461.1, read as the reverse complement.
CACATGGATCATTCTCCAGGATAGATCACATATTAGGTCACAAATCAAGTCTCAATAAATTCAAAAAAATTGGAATTATCCCATGTGTCTTCTCAGACCACAATGGATTAAAACTAGAAATTAATAACAAACGAAACTCTGGAAACTATACAAACACATGGAAATTAAACAGCATTCTACTTAATGACATATGGGTCCAAGAAGAAATCAAGCAGGAAATCAAAAAATTTATTGAAACTAATGAAAACAATGATACATCATACCAAAACCTGTGGGATACTGCAAAAGCAGTATTGAGGGGGAAATTTATTGCATTAAACGCTCACTTCAGAAGAATGGAAAGATGGCAAGTGAACAACCTAACACTTCACCTTAAAGAACTAGAAAAACAAGAACAATCCAAACCTAAAGTTAGCAGACGGAAAGAAATCATTAAGATCAGAGCAGCACTGAATGAAATTGAAAACCAAAAAACAATTCAAAAGATCAACGAATCAAACAGTTGGTTTTTCGAAAAGATAAATAAAATTGACAAACCATTAGCATGGCTAACAAAAAAAAGAAGAGAGAAGACTCAAATAACAAAAATTAGAAATGAAAAAGGTGATATTACAACTGATTCATCTGAAATACAAGGAATCATTCGAGACTACTATAAACAACTATACGCCAACAAATTTGAAAATCTGCAGGAAATGGATAAATTTCTGGACACACACAAGCTCCCAAAACTGAACCGTGAAGACGTAGAAAATTTGAACAGACCAATAACAATAAAGGAGATTGAAGCTGTTATCAGAAGGCTCCCAACAAAGAAAAGCCCAGGACCAGATGGATTCACAGCAGAATTTTACCAAACATTCAAAGGGGAATTGACACTGATTCTTTACAAACTATTCCAAAAGATTGAAATGGACGCAAATCTCCCAAACTCATTCTATGAACATCATCCTGATACCAAAACCAGGTAAAGATATAACCAACAAAGAAAACTACAGGCCGATATCCATGATGAATATAGATGCAAAAATCCTCACTAAAATACTAGCAAACAGAATACAGCAACACATACGAAAAATTATTCATCACGATCAAGTGGGATTCATCCCAGGGATGCAAGGTTGGTCCAACATACACAAATCAATAAATGTGATACACCATATTAATAAAATCAAACACAAGGACCATATGATCATCTCTATAGATGCTGAAAAAGCATTTGATAAAGTTCAGCACTCATTCATGACAAAGACCCTCTATAAGTTAGGTATAGAGGGAAAGTATCTCAACATAATTAAAGCCATATATGCCAAACCCACTGCCAATATCATCCTGAATGGGGAAAAGCTGAAAGCTTTTCCTTTAAGAACAGGAACTAGACAAGGATGCCCACTCTCACCACTCCTATTCAACATAGTGTTGGAAGTACTAGCCAGAGCAATCAGAGAAGAGAAGGAAATAAAGGGCATCCAGATTGGAAAAGATGAAGTCAAACTGTCCCTCTTTGCAGATGACATGATCCTATATATCGAACAGCCTAAAACCTCTACAAAAAAACTGTTGGAATTGATAAATGATTTCAGCACAGTAGCAGGATACAAAATCAACACACAAAAATCAGTAGCATTTCTTTTCTCCAATAGTGAACATGCAGAACGAGAAATCAAGAAAGCCTGCCCATTTACAATAGCCACCAAAAAAATAAAATACCTAGGAATTGAGTTAACCAAGGAGGTGAAAAATCTCTATAATGAGAACTACAAACCACTGCTGAGAGAAATTAGAGAGGATACAAGAAGATGGAAAGATATTCCATGCTCTTGGATTGGAAGAATCAACATAGTGAAAATGTCCATACTACCCAAAGTGATATACAAATTCAATGCAATCCCCATCAAAATTCCAAAGATATTTTTCTCAGAAATGGAAAAAAACTATCCAGTCATTTATATGGAACAATAAAAGACCATGCATAGCCAAAGCAATGCTGAGCAAAAAAAATAAAGCTGGAGGCATAACACTACCTGACTTTAAGCTATACTACAAAGCTATAATAACCAAAACAGTATGGTACTGGCATAAAAACAGACACACTGACCAATGGAATAGAATAGAGAATCCAGAAATCAACCCACACACTTACTGCCATCTGATCTTTGACAAAGGCACCAAGCCTATTCACTGGGGAAGGGACTGCCTCTTCTGCAAATGGTGTTGGGATAACTGGATATCCATATGCAGGAGAATGAAAGTAGATCCATACCTCTCACCGTGTACTAAAATCAACTCAAAATGGATTAAGGATTTAAATATACACCCTGAAACTATAAAACTTCTTAAAGAAAACATAGGAGAAACACTTCAGGAAATAGGACCGGACACAGACTTCATGAATATGACCCCAAAAGCACGGGCAACCAAAGGAAAAATAAACAAATGGGATTATATCAAACTAAAAAGCTTCTGCACAGCAAAAGAAACAATTAAAAGAGTTAAAAGACAACCAACAGAGTGGGAGAAAATATTTGCAAAATATACATCTGACAAAGGATTAATATCCAGAATATATAAGGAACTCAAACAACTTTACAAGAAGAAAACAAGCAACCCAATTAAAAAATGGGCAAAAGAGCTAAGTAGGCATTTCTCTAAGGAAGATATACAAATGGCCAACAGACATATGAAAAAATGCTCAACATCACTCAGCATCCGGGAAATGCAAATCAAAACCACACTGAGATACCATCTAACCCCAGTTAGGATGGCTAAAATCCAAAAGACTCTGAACGTTAAATGCTGGCGAGGTTGCGGAGAAAAAGGAACTCTCATACATTGTTGGTGGGACTGCAAAATGGTGCAGCCTCTATGGAAAATGGTATGGAGGTTCCTCAAACAATTGCAGATAGATCTACCATACGACCCAGCTATCCCACTGTTGGGAATATACCCAGAGGAATGGAAATCATCAAGTCGAAGGTATACCTGTTCCCCAATGTTCATCGCAGCACTCTTTACAATAGCCAAGAGTTGGAACCAGCCCAAATGTCCATCATCAGATGAGTGGATACGGAAAATGTGGTACATCTACACAATGGAATACTACTCAGCTATAAAAACGAATGAAATACTGCCATTTGCAACAACATGGATGGACCTCGAGAGAATTATATTAAGTGAAACAAGTCAGGCACAGAAAGAAAAATACCACATGTTCTCACTTATTGGTGGGAGCTAAAAATTAATATATAAATTCACACACACACACACACACACACAAAACCGGGGGGGGGGGGGGGGAGAAGATATAACAACCACAATTACTTGAAGTTGATACAACAAGCAAACAGAAAGGACACTGTTTGGGGGGAGGGGGGGAGGGAGAAGGGAGGGAGGTTTTGGTGATGGGGAGCAATAATCAGCCACAATGTATATCGACAAAATAAAATTAAAAAAAAAAAAAAGAAAGAAATAAAACTCTACAGATATTAACAAAGCCCTCTGTGACCCCTCCTCCCAACATTCTCCTTTCCCAGAGATAAAAACTACCGTAAGTTTCTTGTCAATTATTTTCATGCATGTTTTAATACTTTTACTATATCTCTATATCCATAAACAGTGGTAGTTTTCTAAATTTTTTGCACAGTTAACTCTTAAGACATCTGAAAAACTATGTACCACCTTGCACATTTCAGTTGACACTTAAAGACAAAGGAAGCATTTTCTAACTTATTGTACAATGAATGCATACTTTAAATATGTTTCTGTCAAAGCCTTGGAGCTGTAGTTTAGCTTATTCAATTTAGGAAAATATGAGTGTAACTATATACCTTAATTGGCAAAGCTAGTCCTCTTTGTCAAACCCAATCAGCAAAATCTGACTTACTCTCTGTCAGAAAAAATCTGACTTAATTTTAAAATTCAAATAAATGTGTTATTATGCGTCCCCATGACAACTTTTTCATTTGTGAATTTTAATGGATAGCTAGCTAGCTAGATGGAAAAACTATAAGGCATGGAGCCCTGCCATAGGTTTGTCACCTGGATAAAATAATGTATTGCCCCTTCAATAATTTTTATTGAAGCTTTGTCTGTGCTCAAGGGACTCTCCTTCATGAGAGATTCACTCTCCAATAGTCTCTTTGTTTGGTGCTCTGTAGATTTTTAAACTCCAAGAAAAGGCACCATAGTAAGATTTACTATGGACAAAAGGTAAGCTTTTCTTTTGAAAAATGGGAGAAAGATGATTTTGAAAGAAGTCAGAAAGGAGAGACCAGAAGGAGTTCTGGGCAGATCATTTTTAGGAAAGACTACATATGGAAAGAGAGAATATGAAAATTGATTTCTTTAAAGCTATTCATACCTGCACATCTCATAGGAAGTCTTTGAATAATACCAGCAGCAATGGCATCCCAGTTTGAAAATCACTGACCAGTAGCAAGGTTGGCAAACTAAGATCCACCTGCCAACTGTTTCTGTAAATAGTTTTATTGGACACAGCCACATTCACGCATTTACATACTGTCTATAAGTGCTTTCACACCAAAATGGCAGATTTAAGTAGATGCAACAGAAACTGTTTGGTTCACAAAGCATAAAATACTATCAGGTGCTGTGCTGGAAGAGTTTGCTACCCCTCATCTACAGCATTGTGGTTTTTAAAAAAATTCTTTTTTAAAAAATCAAAATTATATACCCTTCACATAGTTTGTAGGGCCACATCATTCCAAAAGGCTTGTTAGGAAAAATATTTTCCCCTCCCCAAAAGCAACTACTATGTATTTTTTAAATTGATGTTTATGGTCATAGTATAGGCCAAACCAAAGAGCCACAAAAGTATCTGACAATTATAAAGCAGGCTCTGCCCTTGAACGCTCTATAATATCTAAATAACATTCTTATATTATTACTTATTTTTCAGTTTTAAGCACTGTATATTAACTTCCCATTATTGAAAATGAGGATTTACTTGATCCTTCTTGTTGTTCCCTAATACTCTCAATATAGGTATAGATCTAATACTCAATATTTATTATAAGTAAACACTATCAACAAGTGAGTTACGTACAAAAGTAGGATTATTTTTCCTTTTCCTACCCCAATTTTGTTTTTCTTGGAGTTAATAACACAATTTTGTTTATTTTCCATACACTTATCTATATTTCGGCCCCACTTGATACTCAGATTTATTAGCTACTCTATGTATTTCATGTTTTTGGGAAAAAAATCGCTCATCACTCTTCTTACCCACTCTACCTGGACTGGTTGCCCTTCATACTCTAGTACCCTTTGTCTGTGCTATAGCTTTGCTTCTTGGATCTCATTCTTCCCTTTTTCTTTGTTTACTCCTTTAGTAATTTTCTGAGAAAGGGTTTGTAGGAGATAATTCCATGAGACTTTGCATGTCTAAAAATGTGTTTCTTCTACACTCAAGCCTAAACAACTGGGTATAGAATTCCAGGCTGGAACTCACTACCCATCAGAATGTTAAAGACATTGTCAGTCCACTATCTTCTAGTTTCCAGTGTTGCTGGTCCTCTAATTTTTCTTTTCTTTCCTGTTTTCCATCACTACTTTACTTTATAGGAAATTACTTCAATAGAAGGTTCTGACCCATCTGTTAAACATTTCATTTCCATTATATTTTTATTTTTTCAAAAGCTCCTTTTTGTTCATTGAATATTTCTTTTCTTATGTAGCAATATGTTGTTTCATGATTGTGATATCTTCTCTTATCTCTGAAGATAGTAGTTATTTTAAGTCTTTAAGCAGTCTGTTTCATCCAAGTTAACTTTTCCTGTGTGGGTCTCTGTCATTTTAGATACCGTCCTCAGATGTCTGGTATTTCTAGATAAATCTGATTGGAAGTTCTGATGCCACTGGTGAGGCTTGTCAACTCAGTTTCACTGTAATCTAATTGGGGTTTTAGTTCCTTCTTGGCTGGTCAGAATCCTCAGAGAAGTATCTTCTAATACTCTGCCTGGAGCATAAAGAACTGTTTGTCTTCATTCTGGGAACCCAGTAAGGAAAAAGATCTAGAGGTCTCATTTTCAATATGTACGTGTTCATTTAATCCTTCTATTTTCAGAATGGTATCTTGTCTCTCAAGTTTGCCAGGAAAACAGTCCTATAAAAACTAGACTGTGTTCCCTTTCCCATGAATAAACTTCCAGTTTTCAACTGGGTAGAGAAGAGAGTTACCTGGTTGCACTCTACAATAAAAGGAATTGCTATGGGTCAAATGCGTCCCTCAAGAGTTCATGTAGGAAACTTGATCCCCACTGTAACAGTGTTAAGAGGGTAGGAAATCCAACTTTGAAAGGTGGGGCCTTTGAGAGGTGACTAGATTGTCAGGACTGTGCCTGCATGAATGGATTAATCCACTCACGGGGTAATGGGTTTTTAGTAATAGGTTGTCATGGGTGTGGATTTGGTGGTGTTATAAGGAGAGCCTTTGCTCATGCCATTCATGCCATGTAATGCCCTGTGCAGCTGCAGAAAGTTTACCACCAAGAAAGTCCTCACTAGATGTACCCCCTGGCCCATGGACTTCCCAGACTCCCAGACTATAAGAAATTTTATTTCTTTATACATTACCCAGTTTCAGGTATTCTAACATAAGCAACAGAAAACAAATGAACACAGGAATCTAACTGCACCCTTTTCTTCTTCTCCAGGAGATTTAACATGGATACAATGCAATGCAAATATTTAATATATGGTTTATGTTCAAACTTCACCAATTATCCCAATATTGTCCTTTATAGCAAAGATTTTTCCCCAATCTTGGATCACATGACATTTAGTTGTCCCGTGTAGCAGTCTTTTTTAGTTGTTCATGACACTAACATGACAGGCCTGGTGTTCTATGAAATGTCTCCCAATTTGGGTTTTCTGGTTGTTTTCTTGTGATTAAAGTTATGCATTTTTGGCAAGAATACTACATGAATGATGTCTTATTCTCAGTGTATCATACAAGGAAGCACACATAATGCAATTCTGTTCTACTAGTACAGCTTTTGACCACCTAATTAAGGTGGTATCTGCCAGATTTGTCTAATACAAAGGTCCCTTTTCCCCCCTTGTAATTAATAGGTAATCTGTAGAGAGATGCCTTGAGACCATGTAAACAGCCTGTTCCCCAACAGAATCTGACCCGCTGGTTTTCAGTACCCACTGATGATTTTTCCCTGAATCAGTTACACCTTGATAGCTGAACAATAGTGATTTTCCAAGTCTAGTATTTCTTCTACACTTATTGGTTAGCATCTAATTGCTTCAGAAAGATCATTGTTTTTAGCACCAGTTTTTAAGCTCTACTTTCTGAGTTTACTGGCACTGCCAGTTACTGAGCATTCTGGTGTTCTGGAGTTTAAAATGGGTTACTTCTGGGCTTTCTCCTCGGTCAGATTAAGATTTATTCTTCTCAGTTTTGCTAAATACATTACCACTTGTTCATCTACTTTCCAACTTCCAAAACCCTGTTGCTGTTTTTGCCTCCTCAAATTCCTGTGGCCTTGTGGGTTTACGACTTTTATTATAAATTCCTTTACTATCATTTTCATTAGACTTGAGAAAGTGAAGTCATGTGTTTGACCCACCATCTTTACTTGAAAGCCCATTATTCTTTCCCTGGTTTCAAACTTTATATATAAAGTGGTATATTGTATAAAAACTTCTGTAACTTGCTCTTTTTGTTCAATATCATGCTTCTGAGATTTATCCATGTTGATACAGCTCTAGTTCATTCACTGCTATATTCCAGTGTATGAACATGCTGCAATTTTCTTATCCATTTCCATTATATTCCTAAAAGTGATACTGTGAGATTTGGGATGTGGGTGGGAAGTCTGTTTTTTCCACAAAAACATACACTCCATCTTTGCAATTTAATTCAATAGAAAAGTAGGATTATATATGTAAAATGTTAATTTTGAGACATTTCCATTCTGTAACTTGTAAAATGAGCCTAATAATACTGGGGACAAAGAACTCAATAAATGTCAGTTATTTGGAGACAACACTGAAATAAGAATCAAGAATTTAGAAAAAAGATTACTCTCTGAGTGTAAAGCTGCAAGAGCAACACATGTAAAGCTGCAAAGCCACAGTAGAGATATGAAAAGAGTAAAACAAAAGAATAACAGAAGGGCGAGCAACACTTTACCATATTATCATTATCATCACAGCAAAAGAAATATGTCAATCAGAATAGGGAAGCAAAGAAAAAGAGAATCATAGAGAGAAATGCTGTCAATCCATAAATACACTGTCCATTGGAGCAGAAGCCTTACCCAGCACCTGGTAATTTTTTCTATCCTAGTTCATAAGACTATTCCTAGTACAGAGATAGACATTAAGCATTGTGGCCAATTCTCTTTAAATATTTCCATCACTATGGGTCAGACTATCCCTGTTGTGAGATAGACACAACAGACAATTTTAAGCCTAGTGCAATTAAATATTTATTTATTTTAAAATTTTAAAATTTATTTTATTTTTATTCTTTCTATCTATCTATCTATCTATCTATCTATCTATCTATCTATCTATCTATCTATCAATCAGTAGCTGGAGAACATAAGAATGGATATTAAAGGTGTAGGATAATGGTGGAAGGAACGCAAAGTTGGATCCAGTCAAATTTATTGATATGGGCCCAATAAGCAGAGATTTTGCATTTAATGTTGCAGCTTGGGGAGTTAGGAAAGGTGGTAACAGTTTGGTTGTTTGGTTGAAACATGTGCAGCATTTTGTCCTTATTGGAATAGACACTCTGTGGATCTGCCTTCCATACATGTAATGCTTCTGCCAAAACCACTGTCCGTGGACTCACGGAATGCCTTATTTACCGCCATGGTTTTCCGCACAGCATTGCTTCGGACCAAGGAACTCACTACATAGCCAAAGAAGTACAGCAGTGGGTTCATGCTCATAGAATTCACTGGTTTTACCATGGTCCCTATAATCTTAAAACAGCTGGTTTGATAGAATGGTAGAATGGTCTTTTGAAGTCTCAGTTACAGTGCCAGCTCGGTGACAATACTTTGCAGGGCTCGGGCAAGGTTTTCCAGAAGGCTGTATATGCTCTAAATCAGTGCCCAGTATATGGTACTGTTTCTCCCATAGACAGGATTCATGAGTCCAGGAATCAAAGGGAAATGGGAGTGGCACCACTCACCATTACCCCTACCAGCACTGTATGCAAGTTGTGGTTGCTCCAGTTATGGCTACTGTCAATCTTCTAAATTTTAGCCATTTTAGTGGGTATGTAGTAGTATTTCATTGTGGTTTCCCTGATGACTAGTGATGTTGAGTATTTTTTCATACGCCTAGTAACTCTTCTTGTATCTTATAAAGTGCCTGTTCAAGATTTTTGCCCAATTTTTTATTAGGTTTTTTTGTTTGTTTTTAATAATTGAGTTGAAATGTTCTTTATATAGTCTGGATAGAATTCCTTTGTCAGATATGTGTACTGTGATTACTTTTTCCCAGTTTGTTTCTTTCCTAATGTTCTCTTTTAATGAACATTAGTTTTTAACTTTGATTAAGTCCAATTTGTCAATATTTTTCCTTTCTATCTCCTGTCTACCCCAAAGTTATGAAGCTATTTCATTATGTTTTCTTCTAGAAGCATTACACTTCTGGCTTTTATGTTTAGTCTATAAGCCATCTTGAATTAATATTTGTGTACGAATGTGAGGTTGGATCAAGTTTTAATTTTTTTCCCCATACGGGTATTAAGTTATTCCGGCACCATTTGTTAAAAAGAATTTCTGCTCCTAATTGTGTTGTTTTATGCTGCAGGGTCTACTTTTGGACTCTACTCTTTTCCATTGATTTATTTATATATCCTTATGCCAGTATTGCACTGTTTTGATTACTATAGTTTTAAAGTAAGTCTTAAAGCCGGGAAATGTTAGATCTCCAATTTCCATCTCCATTTTCATGATTGCTTTCAGCTATTCTAGGTCTTTTACATTTCCATGTACATTTTTGAATCAGCATATTGATTCTACCAAAAATATAGGATGGCATTTTAATTGGATTTTTATTTGATTGAATCCATAGATCAGTGGTTAATGAAGTGTGGGCTCTGAACCAGCAGCATCAGCATCACCTGGAAACAATGTTATAAATGCAAATATTCAGTCCCTACCCCAGACTACTGGATCAAAAACTATGAGGCTGGTGCCCAGCAATCTGTGTTTTAACAAGCCTTTCAGGTGATCCTGATGCATTATAAAGTACAAGAATTGCTACTGTGGATCAGTTTGGAGAGAATGGACACCTTAGCAGTACTGCACATTCCAATCCATGAACAGATACTTCTCCCCATTAATTTAGGTCTTCTTTAATTCCTCTCACCAAAGTTCTGTAGTTTTAATTGTACAAGTTGCTCACATATTTTGCTTAATTCATCCCAAAGAACTTTATGTTTTCTGATGCTACTGTAAATGGCATTCTAATGGCTAATGGCTAATCTTTAGCCATAATGTACAGGTGATATGCAAAGTTGTTTATTTGGGGTTGGGAGTTCACCAAGAGATTTGAGAAAAAGTAGAGATCTCAAATGATTAGGAGCATCTTGAAAACTAACCAGTTTTAACAGATATGCAAGAATAGTAAGTTGTTACCAATGAACGGATATAGGCACTAGGCATAGACAATTGCTAATGTCACAAAAAGAGACAGCCAGACATTATGCCCTCCTATGTAGTCTTACATTTTTTACATTCTTGATAAAAAAAGTCAAACATGAGTATCTAGCTTCTGGATCCAGCTGAAAATTTGGAAGAAAGACATGAACATGTTGAACTGCACCAAGAACATAAGCTCAGTAAAATTTAGATTGTGGCAAACTCTACAGGTAAACTGGGCTGAGGTTTTCAACAGATTAATTTGTAAGGAAATAAAAGGGATGGAAAAAGGGTCCTACAGAACGAAACATTTAGAACAAATATGAAGTTTTTACAAAATGGACAAGTCTAAACAATAATGTACATTTGGGCAATAAAACTATTTACAAATGTGAGGAAGTGATTACTATAAAAGTCAAGTTCAGGGTTGCTTTTGTGGAGAGAGGGGAAGTTGTGATTGGGAGGGGACATATGGTTCTGGAGTAGCCGGCAAACTTTTATTTCTTAACCTGGGTAGAATTCACCTTATAATAGTTCATTAAGCTATTTCTTTCATCCTTGTGGCTTTTAAATGCATATTTTATTTTACATTAAAAGGTTTTGTTAGTGGGTTTTTTTAGTTGTTGTTGTTTCCTCTTAGTATGACTTATCTAAGGTCTGGGATTGAAGAGTTTAAAAGTTATAGTGGTAGAATGGTGTTTGGTGATGATGAGAACTAAGACATGGCTACAGAAGTGATTGTTCACTTGAGGCAGGGATACTAGTGTGGTTAAATTTGAAGAACTAAGAAGCTAAGACTTGGTCAGGCACTGAAGGGAGAAGACTGTGAGCCAGGTTCTAAAGTCTGCCTAAGTGTGGGAGAGTGGCCTGGATGTTGGCAAAGATAAAAATGATGACCAGGTGCAGAGAAATATAACTGCACTCACAAAATAAAACAATATTTTAGAAGTGGCTGGGAGAAGCAAGAAACAGTTGAATCCACTTTCTCTCTGTGGGGTGTGTGAGAGTAAGCACAAGTCACCTGAAGAAAGGACTCATTACCTTTCAGGCACAGGCAGATTTCAGTTGAGGTTATGTGGTAGAGAAAATTTCTAGGAAAATATTAATGGTGAATGGTAATTTGCAAACAAAGAAACAGAAATTCCGAAAACACAGTGCAAAGGGTCACGAGGAAGGAGAAGGTGTGTGCGTGTGAGTGTGTACTGGGGATGGTACAGAGGAGCATGAAGAATTATGTAACTAACAGTACAGTAAGAGGCAACAAGAGAGGGCTCCTTTAAATAATCAAGAATGAAGAATGAGCATCATGGACAGAATGACTTGATGCCACTGTTGTGACTGGAGTTTGTTTGACGTGCTGGAATTACCTAAAATTTACAGGGGTAGTGCCTGAGGCCCGGTTATTGCAGCTGCCTCCATCTAATCACTTTATATATCAATGTTTCTACGGAAGATGTTCAAAGTTCTGAGGATAGAGGAAGCACCTTTCTCTCTGAGAGTGGTAGCTCTTATTATGACCAAGAGAAGGAGAATCAGAAGGGCTCCTCGATCCACCCCAACACTGTTAAGTCACTGGGTACACTTCTGGATCTCGGATGACATCAACTTTTTTTTCCCCAGAAATGTTTTATTCCAAATGTTACTGAAGTAGGGCAAGGCCAAATCCAAGACAGAAACAACGTATAAAGCCAGAAATGCATCAAGAGATGTGCTCACTCAGACCCTGGCCAGATGAACACTTAGACGATCAGTAAAGCAGCAATGGAACAAGTAAAGATAGGTATGTGAATTGATGTGTTATCATGATTCTGCCCCGGATTACCCCACCCTTCAACAAATGGGGGCTGAGGGTTGGAGCCCATGTATGTTGTCATCAGGGTTTATAGTAGTGAGAGAACAGACAACAGAAAAGAGAAGTCCTAAATAGTAGAAGAAAAGGAAAGTCTCCAGATGAAAAGTACACAAGGCAGTATACTAATGCATTCGGAGAATTTCCTTTTATGAAATACATTTACTTCTTACAGAACAATTTTAGAACTCTTTATGCTATTTTTTAAAATAAAAATTATGAAATAACCTATGTTTTTAAAACATATGTGCCATAGCATTTCTATGCTTTTTATTCAGTTTACCATAAAAACTATAAATTTTTAAAACTTTACATAAAAATTCAACTCAACTATTAATTACTATTACATGTTACTTGCTAATTGCATATTTAAAGTTTCTCTGTATACTTGATGGAGTTAGGGCATGATTGGGATAGGACTGAGAGATTTATTGTTTTTCAAACTTTTCTACCAAGGCATGAGTATCATCAGCACAGAGAACTCCCAGAGGCCAGGGCAATTGACCTGACACAAGCTGCTACAAGTCCAAACTTTCCAAAAAGTGTTTTTAGTTTGTTTTAAATTTGTATTATCCCATTCTAAATTTACATAAATTTTCTTTATATTCCATAATATGTGCATTTATTTTATCATATATTATTTTATCAATAACATATAATACTAGTTAATATATATTACATTAATATATATAATTTTATTATTTAAAAATTTTTAAATTATTGTCCATGGAGTAAAATTAACTCTTTGTAGAAATACATCATTTTTTTTGGAGGCTCCACATATCCTTAGAGCAAACTCCTAACTGAGAAACACAGCATTATAAACAATGCTATTTGCAGTGACAGGCTGGTTAGCTCAGCTGGTTAGAGCGTGGTGCTGATAAACAATGCTATTTGAATATTTTCCTTATGTATTCTTACCTCCATAGTAGGTGGAGTTTTTCTTGTTCTTCTAATCCAAGCTTGAAAGAAAAATAATATTTAAATGTCAGTTTTCCATAATTTGCACAAACATTTAATCATTCATGCATAAAACAAAAATTTTTTGAGTACCTACTATATATTGTTTTAGGTACTAGAGATACAGCATGGAATCAAACAGATGAAGTGTCTGCTCTCCTGAAGCATATATACTAGTGAAGAGAGGGTACAGAAAATAAACACAAAAACATGTCTGGTGGTGATCTGTGTTGTGAAAAAAACACAATAGCATAGAGAAAATAAATAGGGAAGAGTTTCATATCTTTAAAATCATACCTCATAATTGTCTGAATTTAATTTAGTGTATTTATGGCATACAGGCCAAATAAAAAATACAGTAACTACAAGGCAATATCAAAATTATATTATTCTGGAAATCTGAATTAGTTATTGTTTAATTTATAAAGGAAGGAACTTAGAAAAGTTTTCATTTATAGAGATTTCTCTTCTGATCTGCTCCAGTAAGCAGAGTATCATCAGTTTGTGAAAGTTATATGAAATAATATACGAGAGGTCTTCAAAAAGTTCATGGAAAGATTTGTATTATCTTTTAATTCCATTTGCCAATGAACTTTTTGAAGTACCCCCATATATAAATGCTTAGCTCAGAGCCTGGCATAAAGTAAGCACATAAGTCTAAATTACTGTTATTATTATCACTATTATTCAATAAATCTATTTTTTTAATAAAAGACTCAAGAAAGCAAAGTCAATAGTACCTGTTTGGCTTATAAGGAGATACAGGAGACTGTGAAAAAATACGCTGTGGGGAATATGGTCTTTAAAAAGTAGACAACCACTGTTTTATTAAGTTTAGTTAATTCGATCTTCATTACAAACTTGTGAGGTATCCTTATTTTATAGAGAAATGAAATAGCTTTCTCAAGTTTATACATTGAATAGTTATGGCAGGATTTGAATCCAGATCTGACCCTGTCTCTGTTGTCTCTAAAAACCATCCTCTACTAAGCAGTCTCTCAAACTTTAGTGAGTAACATACAAAGAACACTAAACTAGGAAGAGGAACATGTGCAACCCTAACTAAATGTCAGAAGAATTACTGATCCCATTTTATAGAAACTGAGGCTCAGAGAGATTAAGCAACTTGCCTAAGAGCATATAATGAACGAATAGCACACTGGAAATCAATCCCCAGTTGAAATGGTTCTAAAGTCTGACTTCTGCCCATTCACCAGCCAACCTCTCTGAACAGTTCCACCAGCCTGTCTTCTATCATCCAACTAGTAGCACCAGGACGTGTCCTCATGCAAAGCCCAGGACTGAGTGGTTGTGGGGGTAGAAACAGTGACATTCAACTGTAGGCCCGGGATTAGTCACGTTCCCCTGCTCAGTTCTCTCTTACACTGATCCCATACATGTATCTCTAATATATAGTTCCAGTGTTCTGCATTCTCTACTCCTGTTTCTGAACTTTTACCCTTGTTATTCTTTCCTGCATTCTTTCTCATTAGCTCTTCCACTCCTAGTTGGCCCATTTCTAGCCAAACTTGCACAGATTTTTACATCTCTTGTTAGGGTATAAGGTTGTCAAGGGCAGGATGCAGCCATGGGAGATTTATTTTTCTATCACCTAAATGACTTGAAAGAGTAGGTATTTAATACAATGTTGAATGAATACTTCCACTATAAAAACATTCACTGTAATAGGATTTTTACCTCTATTAGAAAATCCAGCTTAGCAATACCAAAATTCCACTGTATAGTCAAGGAAATAGGTGATTTGTAAAACTTTTCAATTGCCTCTTTACAGTCAAAATAAAAGTTACTTACATGTATATGATTTTCTTTTTTCTAGAAAATAAAAAGCTTCTTTTAAAATAATTTGACATGAGTCAGACACCTCTAAAAAGTTTTAAGCAATAAACCTTCAGTTTTAATTTAGGTTAGAAAGTTATTTCAGAAAAATCAACCGCTATGGCATGGGTCAGCAAACTATAGCCTCAAGCCAAATTCAGCCCACTGCTTGTTGTTACATTTTTAAATGGCTGGAAAAAAATCAAAAGAAAAGCAATATTTCATGACACATGAAAATCAGATAGGATTCAAAATTTCAGTATCTATAAATAAGGTTTTATTGGAACACAGTCATACTTATTTGTTTATGTATTATCTATGGCTGCTTTTGTGCCAAAACAGCAGAGCCGAGTAGTTGCAATAGACTAAGTGGCCCATAAAACCTAAATATTTACCACCTGGCTCTTTAAAGAGTTTGCCAACCCCTGTGTTAGAGCAATCATTAAGGTATAATCCCTTCAGCAGCAACTATATATCTTGATGCAAAACACTATCATATTATCTAAAATATTAGTCATTATTAATTATTATACTTTTTACTAACGATTACCATTTATACTAGAGTCTATGAACACATCAGTGGGCATAAGATCATGCTGAAAAAGTAAATTGGTACAGCCACTGTGGAAAACAGTATGGAGGCTCCTCAGAGAACTAAAAATAGATCTATGTTATGACCCAGCTATCCCACTACTGGGTATATTACATACCCAAAGGAAATGAAATCAACATATCAAACAGACATCTATACTCTCATGTTTATCATAGTACTAATCACAATAGCCAAGAGATGGAATCAATGTAAACGTCCATCAATGGATGAATGGATATACACACACAATGGAATACTACTCAGCTCTCTATATGTGTATATACACACATAAAGATACCCCATCATTTGCAGCAACATGGATAGAACTGGAAACCATCCTGTTAAATGAAGTAAGTCAGACACAAAAAGACAAATACCACATGATATAACTCATAAGTGTAATCTAAAAAAGAAAAGTGTTTCTCATAGAAGTACAGAGTAGTATAATGGTTACCAGAGGCCAAGGCCAGGGCCAGGGGGAGTGGGAGGGGGGGTGAAGGTGGGGGTTGGGAGAAGAAGAAAAGCGTTGGACTAATGGATACAAAACTAGGCTATCTACCCTAAGTGAATCATTGTTCAGTAAATGCATGTATTGAAACAACATACTGTGCTCCACAAATATATACAAATAAATGTTAAAATATTTTGAATAAAAAAAGGGTATATAGATCATCAGTATACACCTATGATGTATATGTAAATTATCATACTACGTGCAACACTGGAAAAGCCTACTCAAATCTCTTCCTAGTTATTACCCATCCATCTTCAACAAAAATATTCTATTTCTTAAAAAAAAAAAAAAAGGTATAAGGGCATAATGCATACTACTTACTATCACTATGAAAAAAACAACTCAAATTAACAATTTGTCTTTTTGATGAGTCCATAAAACAACATTTTCAGTTCACTTGTAAGGTTGGAAAAGAATCCAACTTCAACAGAATCCAAATCATTAAAAAAATCCAGTGTAGGTTAAAAGTTTGTAGAAACTCTGATATGTGTTTTCTAAAGCTTACTGGTTTTGTATACGTTTATAAAATTCATTCATAGATGTAAGAATGTAATAGAATTGAAATACTGAATGTATTAATACCCCTAGTCTATTCACTGTCACTACTCTCTAAGGATAGACAAGGGCTTCCTTTAGCTTTATTTTAAATGATAATTCAAAGGATCTTTGTTTTGTAGAGATATATAAATACAACTGCTGAAATAAGTTTATGTATTTTAATTCTATAATAACCAGATACTTGAAATGTCTTGTTCAGATGATGGTTGATACTACTACTGTTTATTATACATCCAGTAATTAAGATTATAGCTAGAAATGTTCAATGTGATCTCTCATTCATATAATCATACCCACTTTTCCAACTACTATATGCAACAAAGGAAATGCCCTGCTGAGGGCTGGCAAAGGTTAGGAGGAGAAAGGAATAAAATAAAGCATTAATATGAAATCATTACTTTTTTTAAACCTGAAAACAATCTGAAACTGAACCTCTAACCAATTATAAATTATATAATGATTTTGCCATTGTTAATTATATATGTATGGTAGATTCTATATCAGTCCTCTTTATAATGTAACCATTGTTTGAAGAGAATTTGGCAAGATATCCGGACAGTATATGTTTTAAAATCCTAGCTTCTTTCATCAATGTTCATTTACATTCTCATCAGTATGCATGAGATTTTCACTGAACTTTAATATTGCTATTGGAACATAACACACTATAATGAGTGTAAAAGTGAGCATGCAAATTAAAGCTTCCATAATCACTAAAAGAGACTAGAAGAAGCAGGCAGGAAAATACTTGATGAAGCATAAATTCTTCAAATCTCTGCAGGCGCTAAAAGCAGCAAATACACTTTTAGAAGCATTGCCAAGAGGCAAAGGTAAATGAAATATTCTATCACCAGATTCAGTAGGTGACCACTCAGAACCAAAATTATGGAAAGGTTATCAATAGTTTGCATCTAACATATATTGTGTTAGAAATACATGTTTACTTCACTAAAGGAAGAGACTGGAATAAAGCCTTTAAAAAATGATCTTTGCCAGTTCTGAGTGTTGACACTTAACAAGGAACTATAAAAATAGGAAATCCACATTTTTTAACAGTGAAAAGTCTTCAAAGGATATATTATGAAGTGAGTCATTTTCTGATTACTGACCTTTAGGTGTCTCTTAAGAATGTTATTAGATTAAAGTGTCATATTTAAGTTTCAAATTTTGTGATGCTCAGGCTATTACTGTTTTTTTGTTTATCAACTTTATTGAGATATAATTTACATATAATACAATGAAGCCATTTCAGGTGTACAACTTCACAAATTCTGACAAATGTATACAACCCTGTGACCAGCACCACAATCAGTACATAGCCTATTTATATCACTCCCCAAAGTTCTCCACAGTCTGTTTACATGCAAACAACCCCAAACCACTCACAGTCCTCAGACAATGAGTGATATACTTTCTATCACTGTAGATTAGTTTTGCTTTATCTATTATTTCATATAATGGAATCTTGCAGTATGCGCTCTTTTGCATCAGGCTTATTTTACTCAACATAATGTTCTTGAGGTTCATCCATGTTACTGTGTGTAGAAAACAGACTCATAAGTTAGCCTCCACAACCTCCACCTCTTAGTGTTCATGTCTTGTATGATCTCTCTCCGTTGGGTGAGAGCAAGACCTGTGACTTACTTCTAACTATGACAACATGGCCACCATTACATTAATGTAATATAATGTGATTACATTATCTAAGACTGTAGCACCTGTCTTGCTGTAATCTTTTTTCTCCCTTGCTGGCTGTAAGGAAAAAGTAGCCATGTTGGGAAACTCTATGGGGCAAGAAATTGCTGATGATCTCAAAGAATCAGAGTGATCTCTGGCCAAAAACCAGCAAAAAAACTGTTCTACTGTCCCAGTCCTACAACTGCAAGGAACTGAATGCTGCCAACAACCACATGAGTGGGAAGGTGGGTCTTTGCCCTCTCAAGCCTCTAGATGAGAATCCAGCCCTGGTGTTACCTTGACTGTAACTTTGTGAGATCCTAAGTAGAGAACCCAGCTAGGCTTTGCCTGGCCTTCTGACCCACAGAAACCATGATGGATATAGAGTTTCAGTTTGGAAAGATAAAGTTCTGAAGGTGGATGGTGCTGATGGTTGCACAACAGTATAAGTGTACTTAATGCCACTGAACTGCATGCTTAAAAATGGTTAAAATGGAAATTTTTATGTTATGTATACTTTATCACAATAAAAAGGGAGATAATAAAAAAAATCAGGGCTGAGCCCGTGGCGCACTCGGTAGCGTGCTGCGCTAGCAGCGTTCGGATCCTATATAAGAATGACCGGTGCACTCCCTGACTGAGCGCCGGTCACGGAAAAAAAAAAAAAAAAAAAAAAATCAATGCAATAAACTATATTAACAGAATTAAGGAGAATAATCATAAAAAACATCTTAAAAAATGCAGAAAAGACATTTGACAAAATCCAACATCATTTATGATGAAAACTCCCAGCAATCTAGGAATAAAAGGGAGGTTTCTTAACCTGATAGAAGGCATCTACAAAAACCCTACACCTAATATCACAGTTAATGGTGAAAAACTGAATGCTTTCCCCTGCTGTAGATTTGATGTCTCCTCCCCCCAGCACTTCACTGAGGCTTAATCCCCTACTGTAACTGCTGAGGGTGGGAAATTCTGTTATGGTAATTAAAAGGTGGGGCCTTGAAGAGGTGATTAGATTGTAGGACCATGCCATAGTGAATGGATTAATAATGGTGGCCATGGGCACGGTTCTGAGGGCTTTAAAAGGAGAGTGCCTGAGGAGCTACTTATCTGCTCCACCATTTTCTGCCATGTAGTACCCCTGCATTGCTGTAAAGCCACCACTGAAGAAAACCATCACCAGATGTGTTCCCTGGACTTTGGACTTCCTAGCCTCCGAAACTGTAAGCAATAAATTTCATTTTTTTACAAAGTACCCAGTTCCAGGTATTTTGTTATAAGCAACAGAAACGGACTAATACACCCTCTAAGATTGAGAAAAAGGCAAAGTTGTTCATATTTACCAGTTCTATTCATCAATGTTTTGAAGGTCCTTGCCAGTGCAGTAAGGTGTGGGGGAAGGGAGGGAGTGCAGGGGGAAAGCCTTACATACTGGAATAGAAGAAATTGAAAGAATAGACTGCTTATGTAGACAACCCCCAAAAGTTTACAGTAAAGGTGAAACAATACGTGAATTTAGGAACACTGTGTAAAGTACACTGTTGATATACAAAATCAACTGCATTTCTTTGTATAATCAATAAATAATTTGAAATTGAAGCAAAAAATTAGCAATGATACCAAAAAAATATGTGTAAGATCTGTAGCTGAAAACTGTAAAAAACTACTGATAAAATAAATGAAAGAAGACCTAAAGTAATGGAGAGAATATACTGCGTTCATAAATTAGAAGACTCATTGCTCTTTAAATTCATCTATATATTCAATGCATTTCCAGTGCATTCCTAGAAGAAATTTTTGTAAGAATAGAAGAGCAGGGCTGACCCCGTGGTGCACTCTGGAGAGTGCGGCGCTGGGAGCACAGAAGCGCTCCTGCTGCGGGTTCGGATCCTATATAGGAATGGCCGGTGCGCTCCCTGGCTGAGCGCAGTGCGGCCGGTCACAAAAAGACAAAAAAAAAAAAAAAAGAAGAAGAAGAGCAAACACTAAAAATCATATGTAACAAACAAGGGTCCAGGCTAACCAAAACAATTTTGAAAAAAAGTTGCAGAAATCAAATTACTTTATTTCAAAAGTTATTACAAAGCCTCAGTAATCAAGACAATTGGCACTGGCATAAGTACAGACACATAAATCCATGGGCAAAATAGAGAAAGCAGAAATAAATCCACATCCACACACATCTAGTCAATTGATGTTTGACAAAGATGCAAAGGTAATTCAATGATAAAAGGATGGTCATTTCCAAAATGGTGCTGGAAAAATTGGATATCCATATAAAAAACAAAATTGATACCTATACCAGAAACAAAAATTAATTCAAAATGGATCATAGGCATATGTGTAAAATCCCAAACTATAAAACTTCTAGGAAAAAAAATCACAGGAGGAAATATTCTTGACTGTGGGTTAGACTGTAACACCGATAGCATAATACGAAAAGGAAAAAAATGATAAATTGAAATCCATTAAAATTAAGAATGTGTACTCTTCAAAAGGCACTGTCAAGAGAATGAAAAGACAGCCACAGACTGGAAAAAATATTTGCAAATCACATTTCCAATAAAGAACTTGTATCCAGAATATATATGAAACTCTTATAACTAAAGAATTAGAAAACAAAATAAAATTCAAAAAATCTGAGCAAAGAGATATGAATAAACAGTACACCAAAGAAGATATACAGATGGCAAAAAAGGTCATGATAAGATTATATACATCAGTAGTCATTAGAGAATAACAACTAAAACCACAATGAGACACACTGCAACACACCTGTAAGAATGGTGCAAGTGTAATGAAACTGAGTGCTGGTGAAGATGAGGAGCCACTCAAACTCTCAAACGTTACTAATGGGATATGCAAGATGGTACAGCCACACTGAAAAACACTTTGGCAATTTTTTATAAAGTCAAATCTATACTTACCAAATGACCTAGCAAACCCGCACAAGGTATTTACTTAAAAGAAAGGTATGTTCACAGATTTGTACATGAATATGTGCATGAGTTAATACAGTGGCTTCACATGTAATTGCTATAAAGTGGAAAGGGCCCAAATGTCTTTCAACTGGTAAGTGCAAACTGGCATATCAATAGGACAGAATTCCATTCAGTAATAAAAAGGAATAAACTTACTGATTCATGCAAGCACGTGAGTGTTGCCTTCTGTTTCCAGCCAAGATGGAGCAACAGGGAAAAAATTATGTAAAACAATAATTTTTAAGGCAGTGAACATTGAGTAATGAAAGAGAGTAGTCTCAGAGAATGTCAAACAAACAAAGGTTACCCTCATGAACAGTTTACTGCTTTGAGAGTTTCTAGTCTGTGCCTCAGGGAGTGGATCCAGTCAAAACCCAGCCGACTACCTAAGTTAAGGAGATGGAGCTGAAGTTTAGGGAGACCAAGGTGACTAAAGTTTACAGGACAGAGTACTAGATAGGAAACACCTGCACAGAGAACAAACTCTGGAGACTGGCAGAGGTACCCTATCCAGGAAAGGAAATTCTTCAACATGATAAAAGCCATCTATGGGAAAACCTACAGACAACATCATATTTAATGGTGAAAAATTAAGTTAAATGTTTTCCCACTAATAACAATGCAAGAATATCTGCTCATCTATTCTGCTCAACAGTGTACTGGAGGTTCCAGCCAGTGCAAACAGGCAAAATTAAAAAAAAAAATTAAATGCATCCAGGTTTAAAAGAAAGAAGCAAAAATGATATTCTAAGTGGAAAATCTGATGGAACTGATAATACAACTGCTATAACTAAAGTAAATTCAGCAAAGTCACAGGATATAAAATCGATATACAAAAAGCCTATTGCGTATTTATATGAGAGCAACAGTCAGATTAAAACTTAAAAAAAAGTACCACTTATGATAGCATCAAAAATGTGAAATACTTACGGGTAAATCTGACAAAAGATGTGCAATATCTGTATAATGAAAACTACAAATTTTGCTGAGAGAATTAAAGAAGGCCTAAAGAAATGAAGAGATGTATTGTGTTCAGGGGTCTGAAGATCATTATTATTAAAATGCCAATTCTTTGCAAAGTGACCTAGAGATTCAAGAAATCCCAAAGAAAATTCCAAGAGGCATTTCTGCAGAAATTAACAAGCCTATTCTAAAATGTGTATGAAAATGCAAAGGACCTAGAATAGCCAAAACAACTTGGGAAAAAAATAATGAAGTTGGAGGACTAATAGTTCCTTATAACATGACTTACAAAGCTACAGTTATCAAGGAACTGAGGCCCTCAGTCATTTGCCAGACAGGACCGGAAGTCAGGCAACAGTAATCTGTGTGAGCTTGGAGGAAGACTGTCTATGACCTGACAACAGCCATGTAAATGAGCTTGAAAGTGTTTAATCCCAGAGTGCATCCTCGAGATGATTGCAGCCCAGGCCAACACGTTGATTATAGCCATGTCAGAGACCCTGAATTCAGAAGATCCACCTAAGTCACACCTGGACTCCTGACCCACAGAAACTGAGGTAATAAATGTTTGTTGTTTCAGGCCTCTAACTTTTGGAGTAATTTGTTATGCAGCAATAGATAACTAATACATGTAGCTATTTACCACTTGATAAGGATCACCAATGGCTCTCAGTAATTCCCAGCCAAACAATTTGGTTGAACAGTTATGTCCAGAGACTCTGGGTTGGGACATGACATAACTCACCTCTAGAGTCATGTATCATAAAACATCAGAGATAGATGGAGCCTTAAAGGATACTGAACCCAGCCTTTTAAATTTATAGACAAAAAACAGGGAGGTTTTGCCCAAAATGACCAACGTAGCAAATGGCCACTGTAGGACATGAATGTAACGTAGTTCTTGATGCTGGGATAGGGACAGCATCATGTCATGTCCATCATTTGATGAAGCTTACTTTGAAAATTCTTGATGGGGAGTTATTACAGTCTGAGAAAGACATGTTAAATAATTATTAACAATTATTAATACTAAAAGCAATAAAAGTGGATATGACATTTTATATGAGATATTAATTATTAAGAATGTTAATGACAGACAGGTATGCTGTAATATATTTAAAAAGTAATTTTTACCTAATTTTATTCTGAGGTTGTATTCTTACATTTTAATGAGTACATGTGGTAAGTAAAGTTTAACTTTCCATTAAAAAACAAAACAAAACTGGATTAGGGCCTTTTGGTCTCTTCCAACCATATGCTACTTTGCATGTATTTTAGGTCTCTCCTCAACACCAAAGTAACTTAAACTTACCAAAAACAACAAAAATGGAAGATAAAATATCAGGTGAATTACAGACAGACAGATTTTTGAGTGGCTCCATATAAGAACTACATCATGCCATGGATTAATTTAAAAGATTCATTGAAACTTTTATAAGATTGTCCAGTAGCTAGTACTATACTATCTCCCACAACTGAATCTTTGTCCAAGAACATTCTATATGTTTCAAAACAATTGCTCTGGTCTACTGTTCATGTCTTTCTGTCTTTCTCTCTCTCTCTCTCTCTCTCTCTCTCTCTCTCTCTCTCTCTCTCTCTCTGATGAAATACAGCCTTTATTTCTCCCTGGTATAATTTCTGAATTTCCAATTCTATTCCAAATCACTCATATTTTGGGTCTGAGCTACACTGATTTAATTGGTTTAGCTTCAAATACATTATAAAGTCAGGCAAAGCAGGTTTCCCTTTGTCAATCTTGTTTGCCCAGGATTTTCCAGCTATTCCTGCACATTAATACACCATTGGCAGAGGAGGATGGGGTGTCAAGAGGACAGCGGGGTCTGCAGAATCCCAGACCAGGGAGGACATGGGGACTGGGTCTCTCCTTGAGGGGTGAGGCTAGGGTCACACAAGACACAGCGATAGGGGCCATGAAGCACAGGTCTGAAATACAAAGAACGAATCTCATTCCCATGAGAAGGAGCAGCTCTTCCCACAACTGCTTGCGGGTCAGCAGGAAACTGTGAGCGCTGGTGGGGTGGGTCCTCTGCCTGGTAGGGCCTTGTGGGCATGGCCTGAGCCTCCACCCCACCCCAGCCCTGCTGGCCAACTGGACCACCTCTCTTTCCTCCCAACAGACTGGAGTCCCTGCTGTCTGTTGGGTCCACCTGGATGGGTTGGGGTCCAGTGGGGTCAGCTGCTGCCACCTGCTCAAGTTAAATGTTTCATACAATTTGAGGTAGAAGCCTAGAGCTGTGAGGGTGCTGACATGAATGCTGAGATGTTTCTTCTTAACCAATTGAACAGTCAAGGCACTGATTTTTCTCAAGCGAATGAACCGTGTGTCCTGTGGGGCTGCAGGCGCCACTTAGGGTTGAGTGGGGACCTGGACGACAATGGGGAGGGCATGGGTGTCTGTTATCCAGTCCTGAGAACAGGTTATTTAACTAGCCAGGGCTTGGGTTGTCTGTTCTGGGCACGGACACCAGAATCCAACCCGCAAAACCCTGCACCGTGTGCCATTTCACATGGTTCCATCTGACTAATTTTCATCTTTGTCTCCATTCACCCATGACTCAACCCTGGGTCCAGGGTGTACTTTCAATTTCAAATGCATTCATTCAGCAAATACTGATTGAACTTGTACCTAACTACTTTAAAGTATGGAGCTAGGCCCTGAAAATGCAATGATGAACAAGGTAAGGACCTCTCCTTAAAGAATCTTCAAGTCCAGGGGGAGGAGGTAAATAAGTAAACAGGGAATCTGCTATAGTATGCTAAATGTTCTGATTGGAGAGGCACAAAGTGAGATTAAAAAAAAAAAAGGAACATCCCACCTAGCACTAGGGGAGAGAGGTAAGGTCAGAAAAGCCTTCCAAAGGGAATTTATGTGTACTCCAAAACTTGAAAGATAAATAGGAGGTAGCTAAGTTATTAATGAGCTTGGCAGTATAATATAATATTAAAAGTAAAGACTTTGGAAACAGATAATTTGGGCTCAAACTGGGCCTCTAGATGTTGTTTGTTCTTAGGAAGTTATTTAACCACTCTGCTTCATTAGGAGGAATCAAGAGGAATTTATACAAGTTCTCATTACCATATCTACCCATCTACCTGCATCTATGCCCATATACTCTGCTTTTCTACTACTACTACTGATAATTTTCCATGCTCTTGTCAAAGGCCAAATATTCCACCTGTGTACTAGATCCTTTCCCACCCTGCCTTATGAAGGACTTTCTCTTTCCCGCATTATAAATGCTTCCTTTTTTATTGGATCTTTCCCATCACTATTACAAAATTCGATTACTTCTCCTATCTTTAAAACAAAACAAAACTTTCTCCACTTTCCTCTCCAGGTACTGCCTCATTCCTCTCCTTTTCTTTACAGATCTCCTTATAAACACTGTCTATACTCATTCTCTCCAAATTCTCTCTTGACGTTCTTTTTTCTAACAGCTTTTTGCTCCTGTCACCCACAGAACCATTTTTGTCAGGATTCCTAATGACTTCTCTGTTCTTAAAGCAAAAAGTTAGTTTTTAGTCCTCATCTTGATCACTTCTTCCTCCTTGATATCTGGCTTCCAGTACATGACACTTTTCTTTTTTCTCCCTCTTTTCTGGCTGCTCCTTTTTTGTCTCTACTGTCACTAAACCTTGGAGTAGCCTAGGAGTCAGTCTTTGAACTTCTCATTTTCTATTTACTCTCATTCCCTTTGTGATCTCATTTAGTCTCATAGCTTTATATACCATTCATTTGCAGGCAACTCCCAAATTTTATCTCCAGCCCAGATATTTCCACTAAATTCTTGGCTCATATGCAATTTGACATGTTTTCTTGGATGTCTAATAGGCACCTCAAACTTACCATGTCCAAAATTTATTTCATTTTTTCCCCTCTAACTTGATCCTTCCACAGTCTTGCCCATCTCAGTTAACAGCAACTCCACTTTCTCAGGTGAGACCAAATTGCTTAAGAGTTATCATTGATTGATCTCTTTCTCTCACACTCCATATCCAATATGTCAGCAACTCCTGTTGGCTCTACCTTTACAGTAGATCCAGAATGCAACTATTTCTTTCCACTCCCACTGTTACTCTGGTCCAAGTCACAAACATCCCTTGCCTCAATTATTATGAGCTTTCTTTCTCCAGGTTTTGCCTATGTCCGCATCAGTCTCTTTGCAATGCAACAGCCAAAACGACTATGTTAAATATAACTTAGAGCAAATGACTACTCTTTTCAAAACCCAATGGCTTCCAATCTCACTCAGAGTAAAAGAAAGAGTCCTTACAAAGGCCTACAAGGCCCAAGAAGATTAGGCATCCTGTTAACTCGCTAGCCTCATCGCCTATTAATTTCTCTCTGGCTCTATCCCAGTAACATTGGCTTTCTTGCTGTTCCTTAAACACTTGAGCATGTTCCTGCCTCAGGGCTTTTGCATTAGCTCTCCAGTAATGCTCCTCTGCTAGTTATCTGCATGGTCAGCTCTTTTCTGTCTTTATTCAGAGGACATCTTCTCAGCAAGGCCTTTTCTGAACACTATCTAAAACTGCAAAACCCTGCCCAACATTCCTCATGCCCTTTTCCTGCTTTATTTTCTCTGGCCATTAACATACTATATAGTTTAGTTATCTATCTGGTTTACTGTCTTTCTCCCATCCATTCTCCCACTCCAGAATGTAAGCTCCATAAATGAAGAAGTTTTCAACAGATGCTTACTAAATAAATGAATTAAAAGAGTACACTGTCTAAACTATATTGTGGGAGAATATGCAACTTCTGGGTACCTGTACTCCGCTATGAATAACTGACAAATGTAATATTTATCTGGATCTGAAAATATTTTAGATTCACTTGGTGTTGACACCATTTACTTTAAAAGTTTTTTTCTCTCTGCTTCCCTTTATATAGTATTGTGTGTGTTTGTTTATATTTTAATTTACTTTTTCATGGCGTAGAGTTCTTATTTTTTACATTTAATTGATGTGCACCCCTGTAAAAATAATTTTTGTTTCAGCGTTTGGTTGATACATTTGTTTTAAGGGTATGCCCCAAGGGATAGTTATGCTGAATTACTAGATCAAGACAGAGCCATAAAAAGCATTAGAATTTCATTCTAATTCTCTAAAAGTCTCAAAAGCTGAAAAATGAGTCATAACCTGTTTGTTTATTTATAACTTAATTTATATAAACATTTAAATTCTATACTATTATTGGAAAAAATGACAAAATAGGCTCATTATAAGAAGGCACAAGCATTATTTGAAAATTGCAAATGTAGCCTATAACACTGGAAAATTTGTTAAAATAAGAAAGCTCAATTACTCCTCCTAGAAGTTGCCAATTAACATTCTGTAGTTCTTCAAAAAACTCTGTTATCTACCCATTTTTATGCTCTTTTCTCATAGTTGTAGTATTTTCATAGCTAATAAGCAGAAATGAAAAAGATATTTTCACTGAAATAATATTTGCACTCACATGCTGGGTATAGTTACAGTGTCTACCTTATAAGATTGTTGTGATGATTAAATATGATAATGATTGTAAAGTAATGGCATAATACCAAGCTTACAGGTAAACATTTAATAAGTGTAAAGTGATATATAAGATAGGTATTGGTGTTTCAATTAATGTTTTTTTAGTTGTAAATCACAAAAGCTAACTCAGGTTATATTTCATGTGTTCAATAAATATGTACTGAGCACCTACTATGTGCCTTATTGTGTACCAGGCATTATGCTAAGAACTGGTAAGCAAAAAAGGGAAATTTATCACAAGGATATGCATGTCATCTAGAACTCAGACTTACAGCAGAACTTCATTCAGAAAGAAATTGAACTGGGAATTGGAAAGCTGTTGGAGCCTAAAGAGTTCTCTGTCTATGTACTTTTCTTAGCAAACTGGTTTCAGTTTTCTTTGCAGCAGATCAGTTTTTTTTTGTAATAAAACATTGATGGTGGACTGAATTTGGCCACTCACAGGCTATCTAGTTCATAAGTAACTGTTCCAGCCATACTGAGAGACTAACTGTTGCTGTCTTATCTCCCTTTGATCTTTTATCTTAACCTCAAAGTCTTAAGATAGGGATTAGGTGCCCATTCTTGCCTAAACAGGAGGTCAACTAACAGGTCCTGGGGTTGTGCAAGTGCAGGGTCAGTACATTAAGAATGAATGCCTCCTTAAATTCTGCATCTTAGGAGTTTCGCTTGCCTCACTCTAGTCCAAGTTCTGCTAATGCTTAATAGTTCTTTTTGTTATACATGCGTTCCCTTAGTAAAAGTTGGTACCTCCACAACTTTCAAAGAAAAGCAATGATTAAAAAAAAAAAGTTTCTGGGATTCAGACTGTAAAAGTTTTTGCAAAGAGAAGAAGCATGTAAATATACATGTTCTTATTGATTTTGCATATCATTAAACGATTTGCCTCCCAGTAGATTCTAATAAAAGTAGAAACTTACCTTCCCATTCTGTTGGGATATCCCCTACTTCATAGTTTACTTCTTTTTTATTTGCTGCTTCTACAAGTCTTTTCTCTCGAATAGTTTGTCCTATAAGACAAAAATGATTAATACACTTTTAAATGATCCCATGATATAATAGTTACTATCAGTAATATCTTCTCTTTTGATATTGCATAACTCTTCACGTGGTAAAAGAATAAAATTAACAGGAAGAAGAATAGATTCCATTTAGAATTAGGTATGTCAGAAAAGGCAATTTCTAAATTACTGAAAAAATTTAAAATTTTCTACCACAATATGCAACATTAATTTTGGTAAAATAAATCTAGATTCTATGTATAGACAAAGAACCAATTAATCCTGTAGGGCACTAATGTAATGGCTAATAAAAAAACATTTTAATAATGAAAAGAATGTTTGCCTCCTTCAAACTCACGAGTATATATGTTAGAGGTGCCAATGGCTGCTGAGTTTTCCCAAGGGAATAGACGTTCATGGCCTTTACTAAGTATGTAATAGACCACAAGACCCTGCTGCCACCCTGCCCCCACATACACTGGCAAACCCAAGGGAATCAAGCCATGGGCTGGATTGTGAAGCCCATTTGAGTAACTACCTCTCAAGGGAATCTAAAGAAAGAAGGAAGAAAAAACTGGTCAGCCTCAGGTATAATTCTTCAGGTGAGAGTTTAATACCTGGAGTGGAATAGTAGCAATGTAGAAACATTAAAGCAGAGGGAACAGTAAAGAAAAAGATTGAGAGAGGTCAAGGATGGATAAGAATGCCTATTAATTATACTTCTCGATAATAAAAAGGTGATTAATGCATATTTTAAGTTCATATAGAAGGCATAAAACTATTTGTTATTTTCTTCTATTTTCAGAAAGTCTTGATTATATCCTTGAAAGCAGCTTTGTCAAAATGGTGACTTCAAAACATGTTTCTTTGTAATTGAACCTTTGAGCCTGGGGAAACCCAGTAGGTTTTCTATTTTCCGATAGTTAACAAGTAGGCCTGCCTACTCCAGGGAATGTGAGTGGAGACAGAGAAGACATTGGTGAGCAATGATAAAGGGGAACATCATGGCATAAGAGTGATCAGACCAGTCAGGGAGAGAAAACTGGGCCTTACAAAATATTCCTTTCTCAAGGGCATGCCTGGGGTCCTTAGGCAGGAGCCAAGGGCCAGCCCCCTCCACCCGGAAGCAGGCAAGAAACAACAAAGCATGCCCAGGGTCCTTAGGCAGGAGCCAAAGGCCATCCCCCTCCACCCAGATGCAGGCAAGAAACAGAGCGTGCCCAGGGTCCTTAGGCAGGAGCCAAGGGCCAGCCCCCTCCACCAGGACACAGGCAACAAAAACAGCATGCCCACCGTCCTTAGGCAGGAGCCGAGGACCAGCTCCCTACCCAAATGCAGGTATGAAACAGTGCACACCCAGGGTCTTAAAACAGGAGCCGAGGGCAGCATCCCCAGGAGCACACCAAAAACACCATTTGTGTGCAAGTGGCCCACCACAGCTACTGCCACAGCTGCTGCAAAAGCAGGAGATGCCACAGCAGTAGCCATAGATACCATACAGGTGGCCCTCCAGACACTCAACTACATTGACACAAGGAGAGTCATCAGTGGAGACTGGAAAAAGAAGAGGACGTCTCTCTCCTCAAAGCTCACTCCAGAGTAACAGAAGAAGCAATTGCTCTACTAGATGACCAGACAGCAATGTAGAGATACTAGAAATATGAAAACCCAAGAAAATGTGACATCACCAAAAGAATACAGTAATTCTCAAATACAAGACCCTATAGAGCAGGAAACCCTTGAAATGACTGAAAAGGAATTCCAAACAACAATCTTAAGGAAACTGAGACAGCAGAAGACTCACTTAGACAACAGAATGAAACAAACAAACAAGACCCAGGATATGAAAGAGGAAATTTACAAAGAGATTAATATCTTAAAATACAATGTAGCATTTTAATATATTGTTTACAAGTATTAACTTTCCTGTCTAAGCACTGCATAAGCCCTGCATCCTATAAATTTTAATCTGTTGTGCTGATTTTTATCTCAAAGTACCCTCTAATTTCCCTTTAATATTTCTTCTTACCCATTGTTTATTTAGGAAAGTGTTGTATAATTACCACAAATTTGAGAATTTTCTAAATTTCCTTCTGTTGTTGTGGTCAGAGAACATATTTTCTATCAATCTTTATAAATGTATTAAGACTTGTTTTGTGGCCAAAAAAAATAAAAACAAAAAACCAAACACACAAAACCCCTAAAAAACAAAAAAACAAAACACTCCTTTCTCTTACCTCTCCTAGGCCAATCTTACACTATGCTAAATAGAATGGATGATATATTAAAGAAACTGACCTTGTTATCTGCAAATCTCTCTCCTATACTACCTAAAATTCTACTAAGTAAACATTTTTTCAAGTGTGGTTAAGGAAACTCCTGGGAATGACTATGCAGGAGAGAGGAAGGCACAAAAAGGGCAGCCTGAGAAGACTGAATGGCTAGTTTTATTTCCTCAGCCTTAGTAATATGGAAGTTCATAGACAAGCTGTTAGTGGCTAATAACCCTCAAGTATGCAGTCAGGGAAGCTCTGCATTACATTATGAACTCATTTTAATCAGGTTGATTTAATCCTAACACACAGGTTCCCTAAGTTTTACAAAGAGGAGTTATCTTTTGCTTATCTTACCCAATAAATTTACAGTAGGGTAAGGGATTGGTAGTAAAAATCTCTAAGTTGTAGGGTCAAGGGTTAGGGTAGAGAGAGCACGTAATAGTGATAGCTGCATTTCTCTCACACTAGAGGCTCAATATATGTACAGGTTTTTTTTTTTTTTTACTAAAATGATTACATTCACATATATAAATACATCATCATAATAAGAGTTACTACAAATTTAGTATACAGTAAAGCTTGTTTACCTAACAATTTTCAAAATGTTTGAAAGTCAAAATGCCTGTGTCTTCATCTAGTCCTTATCTAAATACCAATATATTAAGTATGTCCTTTTAGCAATAACAGTTACAGAGGAAAACTATCACCTAAAATATAAAATGCTAAAACATGGGATTTTAAAAGTATATGTATAAGTTATAAGCTTTTAAATGTTCATCAATAAAGTTTAGCACATGGGAAGAGGAGAGGTCTACAGTTTCCAGTAGCACTACTAAATGCATATAACAGTAGATCTGTATATCTGTGACATAAAAATTAACTCTTTATTTCTACTCTTAGGTCTATAAACTTCTACAAATTTTCAAAGTCAAAAGTCATACCTATTTGTGTGTGGAAAGACAGTAATTCACGAGCTAGTTTAACTCCTTGATAATTGCTGAATAAACATCTGTTTACAAATAGGTGATATAAAAGATGTGTTTTGAAAAGTACACAGCTTTAGAAATATGGAATAAAACTATTAATTTATTGAGTAAATTCTTTGTAATGAGATATATGTCCCCCTGCCCCCCAAATAAATTGTTTTATTCTACTCCATTCTTTGGAATAAATCCTATTTGTATTATTTTTAAGGACTAGGAATGAGATTTATGCCTCCCACTGAGTAAGAAGTTATGCACAAACTGCACACGTACTTATACTAATATGTTTTCAAGCAATATTTGTAAAGACAACTCTACTTATCACAGCAAAAAAATTTCCATCCTAGTAAGTGAGCAAATTTAAGTAGTACCTGCTCAAGTGTCAAAATTTTAGGGTCTAATTTACATCTTAAAATTAACTTAACAATAACATTTAATCTAATATATGTTTAGGTTTAATAAGTCCTAATACAATAAGAAAGAATTGACATAGGTGCATTCAATGAGTATTATTAAGTAAAACAATGCATAGTTGTTTTACTTAACACTAAGCAGTATTAGATTTAATTGAAACAATCAAAACAAAAATTTGAATTTAGGAAGATAGTAATGATCAATGGTCTATGGATTTAAAGACCACAGAAGTGAAGACTGTATTTTAAAGACTGCACATTTTTCAAACTTAAATTTTAAAGCTAGCTGCTATTAATTGTCCTAGGAGGACGGCAGATTTCCTATTCTTTTGTTTAGAAAAACATGGAACCATTTAGTTAAAAAAAGGGGGGGGGGCGAGATTCCCCAGACATAGGGTAGATGACAAAAGGCTTACGTTCAAGACAGATTTAATCTGTTCTACTGAGCTTTTGGGATAGACACAGACATGGGAAGGAGGATCTAGAGCAGAGAGTTCTAAACTTCAGTACCATCTTTACAATTTTTGCCATAACTTATGGCATCCTTAATATTTCTCTTTAAGCTGACTTGCTTTTACTTCAATATTAGGTTTTACCTTGCTCTAAAATATACCCATGAAATTATTGACTTAATATACTAATTGCACTTTTTGTTCACATGTACAATAAAATAGATACACATCTTAAAAATTTTAAGGGCTGTGTTCGTATCATCTGAAGTCACCTTTTACACCACACTTGGGAAACCACACTGCAGACCACACTGGTCTATAGAGACAGACCCAGCAACACATATGGTGATACAGGACATAGGAACCAACAAAACCAGCAAGAAATTCCTGTGGGTATCAAACGGCTGATTAATATCAAAATCTTGCTTGGACTATGTTTATTCTTCATTTCATAAAATCCTGTTATGAACAACCATCTTTTGTTAGGTTTGAAGGAAGAGGAAAGAGGTCCTAGAATTCCAGGGATGACCAGAAAAAAAACCCCAGCTAACATTTATGGCACGTTTCCATGTGCCAGACATTGAGTTTTAGCTTTGTGGAGGATACCAACATTAATAAAGCAAATGTAGTTTTAGCAAGGCCAAAGCCCTTTAGTTTAAGGAATTGCCTAACTTTTTAGAATTGCACATAAAAATGCTAAGCTTGGGAAAAACAGAAAACTTTCCCAGGACTAAAGTCTCTGTTGTAGATAAAAAAACTAACACAGCAAAAGTGCTTACTATGAGGTTAGATGCCCTTGGTGCAGCTAAACCTAATGAGGAGAAAGTATGTGAACTAAAAGCTTCAGGGTTAATAGTTAGGATGTTCCACATCTCGTCTTCAGCTGTTTCTTTGAGTTTCTTGGGGAACTAAGTGTTGCTATGACAATTATCTCATTGTTCTTTTTGTAAGCACTTATGTTCCTTTTCTGTAACTTGCTTGCCTGGACAATAAAAACTGAGAGAAAACCTCTTTGGGGTTATTTCCTAGGAATTCTTCTCTCTTGAAGGAATTGCCTGGGATTAACCCCTTCTTGGCTTCTCACTGCTCTGGAGAAATGGGCTTTGAGTAATCCTTTGTATCTCCATCACCCTGGGAGAGGTGACATAGCTCTGTATGAGTAATTTTTTTGTTGTTGTTCTTTTATTCTTCTTATATGAATAATTTCACTTAAGCTTTACAACTCTGCAAGGTACTATTATTATTTCCTTTTTAAACAGAGATTGAAGCTTAAGAGAACTTAAGACATTTACTTCACGTCATTTGCTAGCAAACAGGAACCAGGACTTGAACACAGGTCTTTTGACTCCAGATACTAGATACTTAACCACTAAGACATTTTGCCAGATTTTAAGACAACATTTAAGACAAATATTACATCTATAAACCCACTACATTTCAGTTAGTAAAACACAAAGGCTAAGCCAAAAGCAAAACTGCCATTTCTCAGAAGATTAAAAGTCAACTATTTCTCTCCAAAAAAGAAAAACCACTGTTTTTCTTAGGGTATTTGCAGAATGCAGAAAACACATCTTAAATCATTTTTTAACAATCATTTAATATTCACTAAATGTTCACTGAAGAAAATCT
This sequence comes from Cynocephalus volans, assembly GCF_027409185.1. Lineage (NCBI taxonomy): Eukaryota > Metazoa > Chordata > Mammalia > Dermoptera > Cynocephalidae > Cynocephalus > Cynocephalus volans. The sequence continues at coordinate 51,591,784 of NC_084461.1, read as the reverse complement.
GGAAAATACAGAAAAGTAGAAGAAAATAAAAATCACCCATAACCCCACCACCAAAATATCATATAATTAACACTTTACTGTATTTCCTTTCAGTCTTTTCAGTAAATTATAAACACAAGTATTTATACATATATGTATATATATGTATAAAGCATACATGTATGACCTCAATCTTACGGATGTTTACGTGTACGTGTATATATACACACACAAATACATATACACACACATACACATCCACAAGATTGAGATCATACATGTATCCTTTTTTCCCCACCACATGAAAAATATATCTTTGATCCATAACTTAAAAAATCACTATTCAGTTTCCAAACTTGTTCTGACATTCTGAGGAAAAAGGAAGCTCCTGTATAAGTGTTAATAACATTTTTTGGTTCAACTGCATTTTAAATGTGAAGACAAAAATAAAAGAGATTGCTTCTTTGAAGAATAGGTAATAAAGCAAGTTAAAATAAACAAAGGAAAATTTATGTTAATTAATAACATTTTTTTGTTCAACTGTATTTTAAATGTGAAGACAAAAATAAAAGAGATTGCTTCTTTAAAGAATAGGTAATAAAGCAAGTTAAAATAAATAAAGGAAAATTTATGTTAATTAAAAGATGGGTATCAGTATGCCATGCTAAGTAAATTTTACAAATTAAGGCAGAACTTCAAGATCTGGCAAGGAAGAGGTAAAGTGCAGCTATCCATTTAATATCCTAGCCACCAAAAGAATTCTCTCTTCTGAGAGACAAAAATTCACCATGCAAAAAAGTTTTCAGGCCTTTTTTTTCTCACCTCATTTTATAAATTTCTGATCTAGAAGAAGACAGATGAAGCAATACTGGGGAAAGAAAAAATGCTTTGAGGAATTCCCTGAAATTAGCAGGCACTTACCCTACAAAGAAAAAAGAGTCGTTAGAGACTCCCAACCCCACTGGTGAAGGGAGAAAGCCCAGATATTCTCTATTCTCAGATCAAGTGTCTGTAAGAGAATCATCAGTGTATGTCTTGTTGGGAAACACTTGGGATTTCTTGATATTTTCAGGATGACGATTGTATTGTCAGTCTTGTGGTATTTCCCCTAAAAATTTAAAAATTATTTATTTTTGAATATGCTATGTAAGTACAGTGGAAAAATCTCCCTTCTGTTCCTGTTTCTTGGCCATTCAGTTATCCTCTGAGGTGGCAAATACAATGACCAGTTTCTAAAATAATATTCTAGGGATAACTTATAGATGTACAAATATATATGCAAGATTTTTTTGGTGGGGGAGACACAAATTTTAGCATACCGATCATATGGCTTTGCATCTTGCATTTTTTCCCCTTAATTACCTACCTTGGAGATTACACATAAGTACAAAAAGATCCCTGTCATAATTTTAAACAAACATGGAATAGTACATCGAATGGGTATATCATAATTTTTTAATCTCATTCCTTACTAATAAATATATGTTGTTCCTGATCTTTTGCTATTACAAACAATGCTGCAATGAATAACCTTATATATATGTTATGTTTTTTCAAATCAGTGCAAATATATCCGTGAGCTAAATTCCCAGGAATAGAATTGCTAAGTCAAGTGGAATGTGTATTTGTAATTTTGACAACTCTTTCCAAATTACCTTCCTTAGAGGTTGCAACAATTTAAATCCACAAACAGAGAGTAAAAGCACATTTCCCCAATACCCTTACCCTTAATCTTTGCCATATGATAGGTTAAAAAATGGTAACTTGTAATTTTAATTTCTCTTTTGTGACAAGGTTGGCACCATTTCATTTTAAGATCTTAAAGTCTCATTTCATTTTGTACCACTTTTTCTGTAAATTAAGTCCTTTGACCATTTTTCTATTGATTGTTGGTCTCTTAATCATGATTTGTAGGAGTGCTTTATATATTTTAAAAGCTTATATATTTTGTCATTGATATGAATTGAAAATATTTTTTATAGTTTTTCTTTTCAGCTTTATTTATACTATTTTTTGCCTTTTGGAATTAAACTTTTAGGTTTCTCAGTACATATAAAAGTTATGTTTACACTATACCGTAGTCTGTTAAGTATGCAATAACATTGTGTTTAAAAAAAACAATGTATATTTATATACCTTAATTAAAAATACTTTATTGCCAAAAAATGCTAACAATCATCTGGGACTTCAGCAAGTAGTAATCTTTTTCCTCATGGAGGGTCTTGCCTCAGTGTTGATGGCTGCTTACTGATCAGGTGGTAGATGCTGAAGGTTGGAGTGGCTATGGCAATTTCTTAATTTTGCCACATTGCTTGACTCTTCCTTTCACAACAGATTTCTCTGTAGCATGAGATGCTGCCTGGTATCATTTTACCTACAACAGAACTTCTTTCAGAATTGGAGTCAATCTTCTCAAACCCTGCTGCTGCTTTATCAACGAAGTTTATGTAATATTGTAAATCCTCTGTTGTCTTTTCAACAATGTTCACAGGAGTAGATTCCATCTGAAGAAATCATTTTTTTTGCTCATTCAGGAGAAGCAACTCCTCATCCGTTCAGTTCTTATCATGAGATTACAGCAATTCAGTACATCATCAGGTTGCACTTCTAATTCAAGTTCTCTTGCTATTTCCACCACATCTGCAGATACTTCCTCCACTGAAGTCTTAAATCCCTCAAAGGCATCCATGAGGGGTGGAATCAACTTCAAACTCCTGTTAATGTTGTTATTTTGACCCCCTCCCATGAATCATGAATATTCTTAATGGCATCTAGAATGGTGAATTCTTTCCAGAGGTTTTTGATTTACTTTGCCCAGATCCATCAGAGGATTCACTATCTATGGCAACTATAGCCTTATGAAATGTATTTCTTAAATATTAAGACTTGAAAGTTGAAATTACTCCTGATCCATGGGCTACAGAATGGATGTTGTGTTATCAGGCAGGAAAACAACATTAATCTCCTTGTACATCTCCATCAGAGCTCTTATGTGACCGGGTGCATTGTCAATGAGCAGTAATATTTTGTCTTTTCTTTAGATCAGTAAGTCTCAACAGTGGACTTAAAATATTCGGTAAACCATGCTATAAACGGGTATGCTATTATCCAGGCTTTGTTCTTAGATTTACAGAATGCAGAAACAGTTGATAATTATTAAGGACCTTAGGATTTTCAGAAAGGTAAATGAGCATTGGCTGCAACCTAAAGTCACCACCTGCATTAGCCTCTAATAAGAGTCAGCCTGTCCTTTAAAGTTTTGAAGCCAGGCTTTGATGTCTATGAAAGTCCTAGATGGCATCTTCTAAAAGAATGCTATTTTGTCTATGTTGAAAATCTGTTGTTAGTATATCGACTTCATCAATGACCTTAGCAGATCTTCTGGATAACTCACTGCAGCTTCTACATCAGCCCTTGCTGCTTCACCTTGTTGCACTTTTATGTTATGAGACAGTTTCTTTCCTTAAACCTCATGAATCAACCTTTGCTAGATTCAAACTTTTCTTCTGTAGCTTCCTCACCACTCTCAGACTTCATAAAATTAAAGAGAGTTAGGGCCATGCTTCAGATTAGGCTTTGGCTTAAGGAAATGTTGTGGATGGTTTGATCTTCTATCCAGACCACTGAAACTTTCTCCATATCAGCAATAAGGCTGTTTCACTCTCTTATCATTTGTGTATTCACTGGAGTAGCACTTTTCATTTCCTTTGAGAACTTTCTGCATTCACAGCTTGGCTGACTGGCACAGAGGCCTAGTTTTTGGCCTGTCTTGGCTTTCGACATGCCTTCCTCACTAAGCTTAATCATCTCTAGCTTTTGATTTAAAGTGAGAGGTGTGTGACTCTTCCTTTCACTCAAACACTTAGAGGCCACTAAAAGGTTATTAACTGGCGTAATTTCAATATTGTTGTGTCTCAGGGAATAGGGAGGCCTGAGGAGATGGAGAGAGATGTGGAATGGCTGGTCAGTGAAGCAGTCAGAACATACACAACATTTATATATTAAGTTCACCATACTGTATATGTGTACTTCATGGCAACCCAAAACGAATACAATAGTGACATCAAAGAACACTGATTACAGACCATCATAACAGATATAACAGTTTGAAACATTGTGAGAATTATCAAAATGTGACACAGAGACATGAATTGAACACATGCTGTTAGAACTGCTTTTGCTGTATCCCACAGGTTTTGGCATATGGTATCTCCATTGTTATTTGGATTAATATATTTAAAAATTTCCCTTTTGATTTACCCTTCGACCCATTGTTTACTAAGGAGCATGTTGTTCAATTTCCACACGTTTGTGAATTTTACAAGATTCCTCCTGCTATTGACTTCTAGTTTCATACCATTTTGGTCTGAAACAATACTAGATATGATTTCAATTGAACTTCTTAAATTTGTTAAGATTTGTTTTGTAGCTGAACACATGGCCTATCCTGAAGAATGCTCCATATGTGCTGGAGGAAAATGAGTATTCTACGGCTGTTCCACAGAAAATCCTATGCATGTCTGTTAGGTTCATTTGGTCAAAAGTACAATTCAAGTACAGTATTTATGAATTTTTTTTCTGACTCATCTATCCATTGTTGAAAGTGGAGTACTGAAGTTCCCTTTTATTACTGTATTGCTATCTATTTCTCCCTTCATGTCCATTAATATTTGCTTTATGTATAATGTTGGGTGTATATATATTTACAGTGGTTATGTCCGCTTGATGAACTGACCCCTTTATCTCCTCCAATAGTTTTTCACTTAAAGTCTATTTTTTCAGAAATAACTATAGCCACCCATGCTCTTTTCATTACCATTTGCAGAAAATGTCTTCTTCCATCCTTTCACTTTCAGCCTATGTGTGTCCTTAAAGCTTAAGTGGGTCTCTTATAGGCAGCATATACTTGGATCTCATTTAGCTGCTCATTTTCTACCCATTCAGCCACTCTGTGTCTTTCGACTGGAGAATTTAATCCACTTACACTCAAGGTTAGTTCTGATAGGTAAGGACTTACTACTGTCATTTTGTTGTTTTCTAGTTGTTTTGAAGCTCCTTTCTCTTTTGTTTACCTTTGTGATTTGATAATTTTCTGTAGTGCTAAGCTTTGATTCCTTTCTCTACCATTTGCATATCTGCTGTAATTTTTTGTTTTGGTGGTTACCATGAGGCTTCTATAACACAACTTACAGTTACTGTGATATTATGAAATATATATATTTGGTCTTCATCCCCATTCCATGACTCCTAAAATCCTTAGAGAATCTCCAACATGGTGTCTTTTCATATGCTAATGAGTTGATCAATGGCCAGCAGGCCCTAAGTAGCTTCAGGATGGGGCTGGTCACCAGAAAGACTAAGGCACAATCTTAGTGCTGTGTACTAAGCACAGAGTGGGCGACAGAGTGCTGGGTCAGACCTTGATGCTAGACCCAGCTCAGATTTCAGTGAGTCTGAGCTTTGGTCACTTGCCTCAAAGCTGTCTTCCAAAGGAAAAATTATGCAGGAACAAGCACCTCTAAGACCCCTGGTTACCAAGAAGTCAGTCAATGTGGGGGAAGGGCAAAACCAAGTAACTATTGAAACCAGAGGGTATCGTTCATTTTGTAGATCCAGCTTCCTGAGGGGCTTTTACTAAAACAGATTCTGAAAGAAACTAACTTAAGAGCAGTATCTTTGCTTTTAAATGCTGCAGAGTGTAGGAGCATGTACAGATTGATTGTTCTACACTTGCTATAGAACAATCCCAGATGGCTGTATATGATCCCGACATACAGGAGGTTATTCCTAAAGGAACAGAGAGCCTGGCAGACTGGATAAAAGCCACTGTAAAGTCTGTTTACCCTGAGCAGTGGTTCTGCCCAATCCCCCTATAAATGCCAAGTGGAATGCCCCAGATGAAGCAGGTGATATACTTCATATGCAAGCTATGTGGGACTGGCTTTATGATGACTGTGATATTCACCCACTGAATATGCCTATTACCAGGATCATGGTAAATGCTGTGGATGCCCCACATAACCTTACTGCTGCAAAAGAGAAAGACTTTCAGGGAAGCCTTATCAAATTTGCTCTCTCAGCTTCCCCTCATGGGTGTTACAGATACGAATAAAATCATGAGGATAATTAACAAGAGAATGGAGAAAGGCAGAGAGGAGAGTCAAAGGACTCATCCCAAGAAGGTGGAAATTTTTAAATGGTTAAGAAACGGTGAATAAAGAAAACATTGATAGGGGTAAAACTAAAAGGATAAAGAAAGGAAAGAGTCATAGGACTCATCCAAGCAGGGTGGAAATGTTTAGATGTTTATTAAGAAATGGGATGAATAAAATGGAAATTGATGGCATTAAAACAAAGGTTTTAATACAACCTATGGAAGGTTGGGTGGATCAAAGGAAGCCCCTGCTGGTCCCCCAACATTAAGAGGTTCCAAACAAGTGTGCTGTATTTACCCGACTTTGAAGGAGTTTGAAAGGCTGAAAGGCAAAGATTACAGTGAAAAATCTGATCAACAATTGCCTGAAGCAATATTCAAGCAGATTAATCGAGATAAAGTTTGACAAACAGGGAAGAGTCCCTTGCCTCAACCTCCTGCTGGGGACCCAACACCTTTTGCAATAAAGAGGGTAAAATGGTCAGGGAGTGGATAAGAAACTTTTCTGCGGCTCCTTGACACAGAAGCCCAACTCGCTGATTCCAGACCTGTTGAAGTCCTAATGGATGCTACAGTTAGGAGAGTAAGGGATGATGGAATTAAGAGAAAAGTTCCTAAGAGCTGATATACTTGAACAGGCTTCATGTGAAGAGGTCACGTCTCTTTTACCTGATTGTATTATAGTGACACACATTGTACCTGACTGGGAAGGGTTTCCCCTACCTAGTACTGTAAAACAGAAGGCATGTAAAGCTGCCTTCCACGCAATATTAATTGGACATGCTAAATGGGAACCAGTAAGACTGCCCAAGCCTACACAGTGTAGACTAGAAGCTGGAGTGCTAGAAGGGACAAATTCTTCATTTGATAACCTTTTGTGGAGGGTTTACTGGGGTGGCTCACAGGCAGCCACAACAGCACTGGGATCCAGAGCACAGGTGCTCTGTGGAGCTGGGCTCCTGGGCTCAGTCTTATGAAACTACTGCTGTAGCACTTGGCACCTGAGGGGCAGGTTCACTCTCCAAGGCATGAGTGGATACAGTTCTCCCTCTGAGCCAGGGTCTGTTGCTCTGAGACACAACCCAGCACTCCAGCCCAGAAGACTAAGATGTAGATGTGGTTCCGACCCTTTAGTTTTAATATGATAAATATTGATACATATCCCACAAACATAGCTCTTTCAATAATTGTGAAGCGTTTAAAAGGGTTCCTGAGACCAAAATGTTTGAGAACTATATATACCATTGAAAAAACTAGATATCCGTAAAGCATGGCACTAAAAGATATAGATAAATAGATGATAAAAAATACCATAAAAATAAATTAGGGAGATAAAAGGGCTCTTGCTTACCATGGTGCTGAACAGTAAATGTGGAACAAGTGCCAGAATTGGAAAATCACCATTTTGTAACCATCATCGTAAAGACTGGTTCAGGTAAGAATTATTAATGGAAGGTGATTGTCTTTTGTTTTTATTTAGAAAAAATTTCCATTTCCTCTGCATATGGAATATTCTTACACATTTGAAAGCTGAACAGGAATTATGTATTAAAAGAATAGTTGGGTTTAAATGATGATTTCTAACTTTTCTACCTATAAATAGTGCCTTCCTAGGGTCTTAGTGACCCTGTGAGTAAGACCCTTGATAGGTGCCTGTGCCAGGAGACACCAATAGTCCTGAAGAATGAGACAGCAGATTCAGGCATCTCTCCTTCCCCAGGCCACTACTCCTTCCCTAATCCATCCACACAGGTCAGGGTAGATATTGGGGCAGCCTTCAATCTATAAATTTCGGAGCTCCAGAACTCACAAGGTATCTATGTCACTGAAGGAGGGATTTTCTTCCACCAGTACCAAATCAAAGGCAAAGGCCTATCTATATTGGCTGTGACCTACAAGCACATATGATCCTTGGTGAGTGTTTTCAACTATTTGTCTAATTCTAGCCCATTACTTCCCGCTGATGGGGTAACATGAGGAGAGATGAGTGGAATTTAAAGATAACTTTGGGATGGAAAGAGAGGTTGGATTGAGTGAGGTGACACATCTCTGAGATAGCTGCCTGTAGGGTAAATGCTGGACATAGACGTATTCCCCCTCCCCATGCATACTAGAGTTCCCCCTTCCCACTGGGAAACTACCCCTGACCAAGGTACCCAAGGAAAGGTATGTCCCCTTTAAGACAAACGGGAAGACTGGAAGAAGCAAGGACCCTAAGTAAATTAGCATGCTGATGTTAAAAGTACTCTGGCTCCAGTAGAGTAACGAGTAGATAAGTTTATCTACTCATCCAGATCTCCAAAGTGCTCTGAGTTATGTGAGCTGGGTGAGGGGCTACACATAAACATGCAAATGATTTACACCTCTACTTTGATCTGTTCACTATATAACTGTGTATGTACCCCGTGGCAGCACGGATATCCAGCGGGCCAGCTGCTGTAAGTAACTCCTGTAAGTCTAATAAACCAATATCTCTACCTATTGAACCCAGTGACTTTTTGGATTAGGCAAACACTATGCGAGCGCCCTCTCAGATTTGGGGCTCCTGCAATACACTGTCCTCTTGTAAATAAGCAAGCTTCAGGCATTTGATGCCTGACAGAAGCCCCTGGCTTAGAGGAATGGTGATGAAGTAGGTAGGATTGCCAGGGTGAGATCTTTACTTTCTGACTGATACCTGGCCCTTTACTGCAATGGCAGCAGGCAATGCAGCCAGGTGATAATTCTAAATCAGTTTGGTGACTGGTGACGTACAAAAGACTGAATTTTGCATACAAAAGGAAGCTTAGAAGTGTCAATGTATAATATATGGAATTGAGGGCTTCTGAAAGGCAAAAACCACACTACAAATATCAAATTTGCAAACTTTTAAGTTTTGTTATTCTGAAGCATTATAAATAAAATGAACATCCATTAAGAGTACTAAAATAGGAATTCTTACATTGGAGGCTGCTTTTACATATGACTTAAAGCATAATTTGACTAAAGTTACTCAAATGTAGCATCTGTTTAAGAGCCTGCTATGTACCAGTTAATGTTTACTTGTCTTTCACATATTATCTTTTACTTTTAAAACAACCTTTTACAGTTGAGGAAAAAGAGGCATAGGGTGATTAACTTATCCAAAGTACACAGCTGATTAAAGTAGTATAGTTGGCATTTGAACCTAAGCATTTTTCTGACTCTCAAGCATAAGCTCTTTTCACTTAAGATTTTTAAATCAGTATTTATAAAGTTTGCATATGGTATCATTATAAACATTCGGTTAAAAACTAACATTTTATTCACGACTATCATAAGCTATTATTTTCCCTTAGTGATTAAATGATGTGCTCCTGCTTGAAAATGTGATGATTCTATAATTTGACATATTCTACTATATTTATGTGAGCATGGAAGACTATCTCAGCAGGTCTCAGCAGGTAATACTTTTTAAAAAAGTAATTAAAGAGGCCATATAGATAAGCTTTCAGAATTTTTAGGACTGCCAACCAGTTCAATGAATTACCTACAACCTTATTAGATTCCCCATATTTACAGGTTTCCTATAACGAATCTCAGCTTGTTCTATCATAGAAAATTCAAAATTATATCAAAATGCTTGATTATTCTGAAACATCTTATGTAACATGGTTTAGCCTTTCAGGTCCCAAAACCTGAAAGATATTAAACTATACCCAGAAAAATCTTAAACTATACTCAGAAAGCTAGCATAAAAATTTCAAGCAACCTCTTTCCTGTATTAGTGAAAATATTTTATGGCAAGTTTAAAGTACACCAATATTTTTTGTTTAGCCATGACTTCATGAAGTTTCTAAAAAGCCATAAATAAAATTCATAAAATTTAAATCTGAAAGTACATAAAAAGAATATCACAATTTAAGAAAAAAAGGTATAACTATTGCAAATTTGTGTTTGTGCTTTCCACATGAACAATACAATCTCGTATTTACTCTTAATACAAAGTTCCATAATAATATTATATTCAAACAAAAATTTAGAGTTCTAAAAACATGTTATTCAACCAACAAATATATATTGAAAGTCTATTGCTGTAGTCTAGGAGTATTTAAAATAAAACGTTAAACAGGTTATCTGACTGTATTCCCAAATCAAGTATATGTCTTAGAAATATCTGGTATTGTACTTCATTTATTTTCTCTCCATTACTGTGGAAATCAAACACTGAAAACAATATTTTTAAAAATAAAAAAACCCAACAGAATATTAAGTAAAAAAAAAATTATTTTCCAAACTGCAATGAATTTTTTATCCTCTGAAAAAGTACAGTTGCAATTACACCTGGCCTCCCCCTCAAAAGGAAGTAACTATTAAAAAGAAAAATACAAATGATGAACTCATAACTTTTAGTCCACCATGTAATAATGTGTTCACTCTGAAGAAGTGAAAGAGAAGCAGCCCTTCAGGTTTTGATTGATGTGTAAGAATCAGTTTTTGAAAGTATTTTATTCACCCAATACATTCTACATATCTTTGTAGAGCTAAATTAACTCCAATGTATAAAGTATATCTATAATTGAGAATTTGAACGTTTAACAAGATATCACAAGAAACTAACATTAGGTGATTCTGCTACGAATACATCTGAATTATGACATGACTTAACATGTCTTAAACACGCATAAAAAGGGAAGGGAAAAAGGAGGATGAAAAATGTTTTAGCCAAATTAAATGGACTTTAAGATATATCATATGAAAACTCCTGGTTTTAAAAAGATGATTCTACAATAGGAGGAAATTTATGACTGTGATTGAAAATCTTCATTCTGTAGTGACATTTGCTAACTAAAGCAAACAAATTTAACATTCATATTTTCTCCTCTTAAAAATTAGCGAACACTCATAGTGTGGTATAATCCAATACAATCAAGTATTATTTTGAAAGTCCAACTTGAACACTTGGGGCAGTCAACAGAGAGGTAAAAAAGAGAAATGGTGGAAATTGATTGAAAACAGTGGTAAATATTACTAGAATTTAGAGAACTATAAAACTATGGCACTTGTAAAGCTTGGATCTAGCCCAAACTTTATTTTCAGATTTGAAATGTAGTTATTTGGTTGACTTCTAGACCCAAATAGCTTCCCAGAAATCAAGTACTTGGGCATTTATCACAGATCATAAAAGAGTCAAGGACTGCACTGTTATCCACTATTGCTAATTCACAAGATATGACAGTTTTAAACATAAATAATTTAATGAAAATAAGCAGTGCATTTAAAGGTGCATTATTAGTCTTAATTCTAAAAAATCATATTTATTAATCCATGAAATTATTAATACCTTTCATTAAACTACTTAATTTAGTTAGCTACCAGGCACTACTTATCATTAATAAATAGAAATCTATTCTGATATAGAAAAAGATAACATAATCATCTAATAAAATGTGATAGTCATCAGCTTAACAGGAACTCCACTGGTATTTGTGAACCAGATCCCTGAGCACAAAAATTGGGTTCAGTTGGTAAAAGGTCGGGGTGCCAATAATTTTCACTCTTTTCTTTAAAAATATGTTCAATAGGGGTTCAATCTATAAAACTACCCAAGAGGATCTTCTCTGGTCCAGAGTACCACCCACCTTTTCTCCCTCCCCTTCCATGGAGGCATCTCGTCACACTCCCAGGGCTCTGAGGAGCCTTGGGAAAATCACTGATTCAGGCAAAGTTTTGTACTTTTGATATTCCAAAATCCATCTGTGAACATATATTGCTTCCCTAAACAAAATCAAGACCTTCTGAATGGCAGAAAGACCATCATATATTTACTTCTTTCCCTTATCCTTCATGTAGTTAGTCAAGCAGCTTGTCACAAACAACTGAGTAACTGGTGGTAAGACAATGTATGATTTTTCCTACAGTTTTGTATTCCAAGGAGATATAAAGCCTACTTCAGTTGTAGATGTATGATTTAAGGCAGGAACTTGACTTAAGGCTTGCTTCCAGTGTTTAGACAGGATGAGTTCAGTGAAAATAATTCTCTCACTTTGGAGCAAGAAATGCTAAGGAAGAGAAATAACTTCTCAAATCATGTGTCCTCAAGGAAGCCTTCAGTGGAGAGGCATTCTCAGTGCTTCCTCAGTCCCTCAGACCTGAGGTACGCTGAGGCCAATCAGAGCACTGAAAGAAAGACTGCAAAGGAAATTCCAGCAAGAGCAATTTATATATAGCACCATATTATTTAAGTCATTAGCTTAAACCTTTTCTATAACAAAACTTTACCTTGGCTGATAACTAATAAAATTGGATGACATAAATTTTACCTTTATTCTTTACACCAGTTCACTGGTAGAAAGACATGCTAGGTCTTGATTTCACCAAAAAGCAGGCTATAGGAGCATGAAAAAAAAAAGGTTGTTCTCATTTCATTTGTCAAGGTTGAAAAAAAAAAAGACCATTCATCCTACTTTTTCCTCCTTACTCTGTATTTTTCATTGATGCTTAAAAAAGATACACAAGTCACAAATAGTAAGATCTATAACATGATAATATTAGTTTAAGGTGGGGGTCTCCAGAAATAGAGTGCCTATAAAAGTCGAGTCTGCCTCTACTTGAGAGTACCTGTAATGCATACCAACAAAAGAATCAAATAGTTGGACAAAATTCTTTGTTCTTAGTAAGAAATGATGATGATTAATATTTTTTCCTACTTTTTTTTGTTTTTTGTTTTTTGTTTTGGCAGCTGGCTGGTACAAGGATCCAAACCCTGACCTTGGTGTTATAACACTGTGTTCTAACTAACCTAGCTAACCAGCCAGCTCTACTTCTTTATAAGGTTCCAGGGTCCAGTGATCATGTAATTTAGTCTAATTTAGCAATGTATAAATAACATTATGTTAATATAGTTTATTAATCAACGTTACCTTACTCATTTAGGAGATAAGCAGAAATATATTTATTGAACGACAACTATATACAAGGGTACTCCAAAAAGTTCATGGTAAAATAAAATTAAAAGAAACCCTCGTCTATAATACTATTAAACACTTTATATTTTTTCTTATTTAATTCTTGCAACAATCTTCATTTTTATAATTGAGGAAAATGAAGCGCAAAGAAAATTTTATGGACTAGGAAATGTGTGTATCTAATTTTCACACAGAAATTTAAGAAAATACTAAAATACTAGTATAGTACTATACTAGTATAATCACCTCTTATGCTACAAAAACATCACCTACATATAATCAGGTGCACAATGCCTCCTTTTTATAACCCATTTTAAAACCACCCTGTATATACTTCCTACATCCTCCCTTTGCTTTGCGTCACAGAGCAACCTAACTATTCTGTGACAATATCACCGCCTACTGGCTGATGAGGGGACTGGAATAATCCAAAATCTCAGCAACTGCTTCCTTACCCTTCAGAAAGCTTTTTCTCATTTACATACATCTTCTTTTAAAAATCTATAGTTAACGCATCTCTCTTGATCTCACTGCTGATCAGTAGGTTTTTGCTAATGTGAAGCAATTCATATAAATTGTAAATTAAAAGGTATTTATTCTGGGAACTGAACTAAAATTTATACAATTTATATAGGAAAATGTGTTAAATGTAAACAAACTGCTTACATGCAACTCTTGGAATTCAGCGAATTTGTAGGATGGGAATTTTTCATATTATTATGACATATAAAAACATGATGTCTTCCACTGTGGTACCTAAAGTAAATAAAGAAATAGAATGCTGAAACAAAATAATGCTGTATATATTTTCCCCCTGTTCAGAGTTGATGCACATCTGCTTTGTCCTGTGGAATGTGAATCTTACACACAGTAGAACACAAATATTTGCGGGCCGGCCCGTGGCTCACTCGGGAGAGTGCGGTGCTGATAACACCAAGGCCCCAGGTTCGGATCCCATATAGGGATGGCCGGTTCGCTCACTGGCTGAGCGTGGTGCTGACAACACCAAGTCAAGGGTTAAGATCCCCTTACCGGTCATCTTTTAAAAAAAAAAAAAAGGACACAAATATTTGCTGATAATAAGGATGAGCTCCATTGCTATTTTGCAGTGACTCTTTAAAGTTATATTAATGACAGAGGAGAGAACAGCTCCCATTATTTTAACTTTTATCTCTATGATGAAAACTACCAGGACAACGTTTAAAAGTAACCAACCAATAAGCTCCATGTTTTGTTTAAAGCAATGCTCGACTTTGATGTCCTTACACTTCTGTGACACAGAATTCTATATCTCCCTGTAATACTGTCCTTAGCATCTAGTATCTGAAGTTGTCCTACCTTTATGGGTAAGGCCTAAAGTTCTCATCTGTGGGAATTTTGCACTGAATCAGGAGAAACATGTAAGATACTCCAAGCCAACTGGTCAATTTAACATCACTTTTGTTGCTGGTACTAATCAAGTAGCAAACAGGTTTTGTTCTTGGCCTTTTGCCCTGTATCTCAGTTCTAGAAACTGCTTCTGAAATCTTGATTTCTCATAGGCAGGGGAAGACTAGCTACTGCCCCTTTTATACTGTAACCATAAATGCTTTCACCTGACTAGACAGACCCTACTCCTTGATACTGATTCCACAGTCTACTGAGATTTGTCTGTGGCCTAATGCTGATGTCAGCTGCCCAAGTATAGACCCTTTCTTCACTGTTAAATATTCCTGGCTTGCAAATCACCTGCCCAGAACTATTCTATTGGCTCCCTGGGACTTGGAAACCTGTGATCCAGCCTGTTTGATCAGTGGTTATGACATCTACCTCTCCCAGGCTCCAACTGCTTTTCCTTTTAAATCTCTCAAATATTTTATAGTACTATTACTTTACTCATTTCCTAATTCAAAAACTTCAGGTGTTTTTAAAATGTTAACGTATTAACACTTTTGAACTGTATCCTTTAAAATGAGTAAGATGGTAAATTTTATGCTATGTGTTTTTTATAATAAAAAAATTAATTTTAAAAAGTTCATGTTTTTCCTATTCCCCTACCCAGCAATGCAAACTTTCAATGAACTATATAATTTCTTTCAATGTTCCTCTAATTATTTGCTTTTATTTTACATTTATACCAATACCCTCATCCAGATGCCCCTAGTTTCACACCTATAGTAATTTTAAAAACCTAATCATACTGTATTCTGATGTCTATTCTTTATTATTCAGAAATCATTTCTTTAGGGAACCATTCATTATTCCATTCCATATGATCCTGCTTTGTCCATGGGGTTTGGGTGGGACTATCACCCCTCCATCTAGAGGTAGGAATGTAAACTAAGTTTGGTCATAGTATTCCATCCCTTTAGCCACAGAAACTATTTTAGGGATGGGCACACGACCCCTGCTGGGCCAATCAGAGTTCCTCTAGAACTTCTGCTGAAGTTTCTAGGAAAAAACATCTTCTCAACTTCTCTAATCATGAGCTACAAAGACATAGATCTGGAACTGCTGGGACCATATCTACTCTACTATGTGGAGAAAACCTATCAATGAATGAAAACACCTCAATGTCATGTCATGGAGACAGAACATATCCTGATGATATTAAGTACTTGAATTTAGCTCAATTTCTGTTCAGTTATATTTGCTAAAATATTGTACAGTTGGCCCAATGCATTCATGGGTTCCACATCTGTGGATTCAACCAACTCTGGATAGAAAATATTTGCGGGAAAAAACCAATAAAGTTAACAATATAACAATAAAAAACAAAAGTACAGTATAATGACTATGTAGCATTTACACTGTATTAGATATTATAAGTAATGTAGACATGACTTAAAGTATAGAGGAGGATGTGCTTACATTATATGCAAATACTGTGCCATTTTATACAAGGGACTTGAGCAACCTCAGATTTTGGAATCCATAGTGGTCCTGGAATCAATCCCCCATGGATATTGAGGGATGTCTGCATTAGTTAGGGTTGGCTAACTTGCAATAACAAATAAACTCTAAAAACTAAGCAGCTTAAAAGTAAGAAGTATACTCCTTTCTTATGTAATAGTTCTGAGTGGATGTTCTGGCAGGCCATGCAACTATTTCCACATAGTCATTCAAGGATCCAGGCTGATGGCTATTCAATCATCTTCAACACATGACTCCCAAGGTTTCCCTGAGTACTACCATTTCACTCAGCAAGAAAAACAAAACAAAACACTGAGGAACACATTACGGAGAATTTGGGGGCTACAGCAGGAAGTGACTCACATCACTTCCACTTAAACAATGCACTAGAGAAAACTTTGTCATATAGCCACATCTGATTCCAAAGGAAGCTGGTAAATGTAGTCTAATTTTATGTCCAGGAAGAAGGAGAAAGTAGACTTCGGTAGAAAGCTAGGTGGTCTCCACGACAAATTTATTCCTGGATAATGCCAAATCAACAAAGACAAAGAAGCTGGACACCAGACAACATCATATTAACCTCCAGAAAAACTGCTTCCATTGAATTTAAAATGAGGTAGGAGTTTCAAGATGGCGGTGGCTGCGGCGGCTGGCGAGGAGTAGCTGAGGTGGAAAAGGCGGCCACTGGGCCTCAGGCAGCCAGGAAACTTGTGGACCTTCCTCTTGCCATCTCTTAAGGGAGGACCGCTGCTGCTGGCCGGTCGTGGGGGGTGACTGCCACTTTGCCCCCGGCAGGAGAGGCTGCCTCACTTACAGGCAACAGCTTTGAAGTGTGGAGCAGGAAAAGAACTGTTTCTTAGCTGCAAAAGCGAGTCTCGAAACAGGGAACACGGCGCCAGGGCTGCTGTGGATGCAGACAGGATCCCGGAGGCCGGGGCCACGCTGAAGGCGGCCAGCTGCCCTATTCAGGATTCGAGTTTTCACGCCGGCATTAAAGAAGATTCCTGGGAGCGCCCGAGCCGCACCGCGACTGAACAGCCCGAGGCGGCAGCGGCCGAGAACAGGGAAGGCAACAAACCAGAGACAGAGAGTGAGCGCCAGACCTGGCACAGCACTGTGAGTGACCCCTGGCACAGCTCTGTTCGGGGGGTGGATGCCCACCCGGCTCCTGCCTGCACCACCAGGCCACTCACCACCCCGGGGCTGCCTCCATATTCCCAGGTGCTAGCAGCTCCGCCTGGCTCGGCCATCACTGAGCCTTCCCACTTGCTTGGCCTGGCGCGGGGCTTTCCGGAGCCTGCGGGCCGGCTTCCCCTCCCACTCCCTCCGCAGTTCTCTGGCGGGGCTGCGGGCGGGGGGGGGGCGTCCCCGGCCAGTGTCGGGAGGGCAAGGAAGTACGGGAGGGGCCGACTGTCACTCCACCACACCCTGGACTCTGGCCCCCGGTAAACTTCCTGTTACTGGGAGGCAGATACCATCTCTGCGGCCACCAGTTCGGAAAAAAGCCTAACGAATTTCTGGTTGGGAATAGTGTGGTAGGAGAGTTCCCAGGTCCGCTTGAACCTGCCAGAGAGCAGGATGCAGGCGGGCGCTAGATTCGGTCTATGCCGGGGGGATACAAAGGTGAACAAGACCCGAGAAAGATCTACACAGTGCTACAAAGGCACCCAGAGTGACCGGTCGTCTGTGCCTAGCAGAAACCTGGTAGACTTCCTGGGCGAGGCGGTGCCAAGCAGGGTCTTGAAGGTCCAGCTGATAGACGAGGGGTGCAGAAGACACGCCCCGGCCCAGCACAGTGCACACAGAGTGGGGAGACGTGCGGCCAGGGAGGCGGAGACTCGACAGAAACCACACACCCGATGGGGTCGCCACTGCACGATCCAACAGCCTGAGCCAGAGCACATGGAACAGGGAGAAGTCCTACACAGGAAGTGAAAGCTCAAGAGAGATCACACACACCCTGTGGTATGTGATCCACCAGCCAAGCAGAGTCCAAGCTGATGAGAAAGGTGGCTCTCCGGAGAAGCCCAAGACCCAAGTCAACCACACACACAAGGCACTAGAGGCCGACTGAGCAGTCACGGAGGGAGCCATACGAAATTGGCAACCACAGCAACATCCTAGTTATTCATTAGTCTCAAACCGGTGGACTGTGAAACCCCCTGCCACAATGAATAAACACCAAAAAAAAGGTACCAGAAATACAAAAAATCAAGAAAGTACACCACCAAAAGTTAATAAATCTCAAACTCTAGATCCTATAGAACAAGAAGCCCTTGAAATAACTGACAAGGAATTTCGAGTGATAATTCTAAGGAAACTGAATGAGATGCGAGAAAACTCAGCTAGACATCATGATGAAATGAGGAAAAGTATACAGGATCTAAAAGAGGAAATGTACAAGGAAATCAATGTCCTGAAAAAAAGTGTAGCAGAACTTGCTGAACTGAAGAAGTTATTCAGCGAAATAAAAAACACAACGGAGAGTTTAACCATCAGGCTTGTCGAAGTTGAAGAGAGAACCTCTGAACTTGAAGATGGGCTGTTTGAAATAACACAAGTAGACAAAAAGAAAGAAAAAAGAAACAAGGACACTGAAGAAAATCTGAGACAGATATCAGACAACCTTAAGCGCTCAAATATCCGAGTCATGGGTATTCCAGAAGGGGAGGAAAATGGAGATTCCATTGAAAACATATTCAACAAAATAGTGGCAGAAAACTTCCCAGGTATAGGAAAAATCACAGATCTTCAGATCCAGGAAGCTCAACGATCTCCAAATGAATTCAACCCAAAAAGACCTTCTCCAAGATATGTCATAGTCAAATTGGCAAAACTCAGAGACGAAGAGAGAATCTTAAAATCTGCAAGAGAGAAGCGTCAAATCACCTATAAGGGAGCCCCAATCAGGTTAACATCAGACTTTTCATCACAAACCCTAAAAGCTAGAAAGGAATGGGATGATATTTGCAAAATACTAAAAGACAAAGATTGCCAGCTAAGAATACTCTACCCTGCAAGGCTATCCTTCCGAAATGAGGGGCAAATAGTATATTTCTCAGACAAACAAAAACTGCGGGAGTTCACTACCACACGACCACCCTTACAAGAAATCCTCAAGGGAGTACTGGGTTTGGTTCCTGAAAAATAACTACCACTGCCATAAAAACCCAAGAAAAATCTAAACCCACTAGTATAATAAAAATGGCATTCATGAAGAGAAAACAAGCAAACAAAAACACTATCTACAACCTAAGGAACCAACAAACAAAGAAACCAAACAGTAAATCAGAAAGCAAGGAACAAAAGACACCTAAGACAACCAAACAACCAATAAAAGGCTAGGAATAAATCAACACCTTTCAATAACAACTCTTAATGTAAAAGGCTTAAATTCCCCAATTAAAAGACACAGACTGGCTGACTGGATCAAAAAGCAGGACCCAACTATATGCTGCCTACAAGAGACCCACCTCACCCATAAAGATTCACACAGACTAAGAGTGAAAGGATGGAAAAAGATTTACCATGCAAACAGAAAAGAAAAACGAGCTGGAGTAGCTATTCTTATATCTGACAAAATAGACTTTAAACTAAAAACCATAAAAAGAGACAATGAGGGACACTACTTAATGATAAAAGGACTGATCCATCAAGAAGACATAACAATCATAAATATGTACGCACCCAATGTTGGAGCAGCCAGATTTATAAAACAAACTCTATTAGACCTAAAGAAGGAAATAGACACTAATACCATAATAGCAGGGGACCTGAACACCCCACTGTCAATATTAGACAGATCATCTAGGCAAAGAATCAGTAGAGAAACACAAGATCTAAACAAGACTCTAGACCAATTGGAATTGGCAGATATCTACAGAACATTCCACCCAACAACCTCAGAATATTCATTCTTCTCAGCAGCACATGGATCATTCTCCAGGATAGATCACATATTAGGTCACAAATCAAGTCTCAATAAATTCAAAAAAATTGCAATTATCCCATGTAGCTTCTCAGACCACAATGGATTAAAACTAGAAATTAATAACAAACGAAACTCTGGAAACTATACAAACACATGGAAATTAAACAGCATTCTACTTAATGACATATGGGTCCAAGAAGAAATCAAGCAGGAAATCAAAAAATTTATTGAAACTAATGAAAACAATGATATATCATACCAAAACCTGTGGGATACTGCAAAAGCAGTATTGAGGGGAAAATTTATTGCATTAAATGCTCACTTCAGAAGAATGGAAAGATGGCAAGTGAACAACCTAACACGTCACCTTAAAGAACTAGAAAAACAAGAACAATCCAAACCTAAAGTTAGCAGACGGAAAGAAATCATTAAGATCAGAGCAGAACTGAATGAAATTGAAAACCAAAAAACAATTCAAAAGATCAACGAATCAAAAAGTTGGTTTTTTGAAAAGATAAATAAAATTGACAAACCATTAGCATGGCTAACAAAAAAAAGAAGAGAGAAGACTCAAATAACAAAAATTAGAAATGAAAAAGGCGATATTACAACTGATTCATCTGAAATACAAGGAATCATTCGAGACTACTATAAACAACTATACGCCAACAAATTTGAAAATCTGCAGGAAATGGATAAATTTCTGGACACACACAACCTCCCAAAACTGAACCGTGAAGACGTAGAAAATTTGAACAGACCAATAACAATAAAGGAGATTGAAGCTGTTATCAGAAGGCCCCCAACAAAGAAAAGCCCAGGACCAGATGGATTCACAGCAGAATTTTACCAAACATTCAAAGAGGAATTGACACCGATTCTTTACAAACTATTCCAAAAGACTGAAACGGACGCAAATCTCCCAAACTCATTCTATGAAGCAAACATCTTCCCGATACCAAAACCAGGTAAAGATATAACCAAAAAAGAAAACTACATGCCGATATCCTTGATGAATATAGATGCAAAAATCCTCACTAAAATACCAGCAAACAGAATACAGCAACACATACGTAAAATTATTCATCACAATCAAGTGGGATTCATCCCAGGGATTAAAGGTTGGTTCAACATACGCAAATCAATAAATGTGATACACCATATTAATAATCTCAAACACAAGGACCATATGATCATATCTATAGATGCTGAAAAAGCATTTGATAAAGTTCAGAACTCATTCATGACAAAGACCCTCTTTAAGTTAGGTATAGAGGGAAAGTATCTCAACATAATTAAAGCCATATATGCCAAACCCACTGCCAATATCATCCTGAATGGGGAAAAGCTGAAAGCTTTTCCTTTAAGAACAGGAACTAGACAAGGATGCCCACTCTCACCACTCCTATTCAACATAGTGTTGGAAGTACTAGCCAGAGCAATCAGAGAAGAGAAGGAAATAAAGGGCATCCAGATTGGAAAAGATGAAGTCAAACTGTCCCTCTTTGCAGATGACATGATCCTATATATCGAACAGCCTAAAACCTCTACAAAAAAACTCTTGGAATTGATAAATGATTTCAGCACAGTAGCAGGATACAAAATCAACACACAAAAATCAGTAGCATTTCTTTTCTCCAATAGTGAACATGCAGAACGAGAAATCAAGAAAGCCTGCCCATTTACAATAGCCACCAAAAAAATAAAATACTTAAGAATTGAGTTAACCAAGGAGGTGAAAAATCTCTATAATGAGAACTACAAACCACTGCTGAGAGAAATTAGAGAGGATACAAGAAGATGGAAAGATAGCCCATGCTCTTGGATTGGAAGAATCAACACAGTGAAAATGTCCATACTACCCAAAGTGATATACAAATTCAATGCAATCCCCATCAAAATTCCAAAGACATTTTTCTCAGAAATGGAAAAAACTATCCAGACATTTATATGGAACAATAAAAGACCACGCATAGCCAAAGCAATGCTGAGCAAAAAAAATAAAGCTGGAGGCATAACACTACCTGACTTTAAGCTATACTACAAAGCTATAATAACCAAAACAGTATGGTACTGGCATAAAAACAGACACACTGACCAATGGAATAGAATAGAGAATCCAGAAATCAACCCACACACTTACTGCCATCTGATCTTTGACAAAGGCACCAAGCCTATTCACTGGGGAAGGGACTGCCTCTTCAGCAAATGGTGCTGGGATAACTGGATATCCATATGCAGGAGAATGAAACTAGATCCATACCTCTCGCCGTATACTAAAATCAACTCAAAATGGATTAAGGATTTAAATATACACCCTGAAACAATAAAACTTCTTAAAGAAAACATAGGAGAAACACTTCAGGAAATAGGACTGGGCACAGACTTCATGAATACGACCCCAAAAGCACGGGCAACCAAAGGAAAAATAAACAAATGGGATTATATCAAACTAAAAAGCTTCTGCACAGCAAAAGAAACATTTAACAGAGTTAAAAGACAACCAACAGAGTGGGAGAAAATATTTGCAAAATATACATCTGACAAAGGATTAATATCCAGAATATATAAGGAACTCAAACAACTTTACAAGAAGAAAACAAGCAACCCAATTAAAAAATGGGCAAAAGAGCTAAGTAGGCATTTCTCTAAGGAAGATATACAAATGGCCAACAGACATATGAAACAATGCTCAACATCACTCAGCATCCGGGAAATGCAAATCAAAACCACATTGAGATACCATCTAACCCCAGTTAGGATGGCTAAAATCCAAAAGACTCTGAACGTTAAATGCTGGCGAGGTTGCGGAGAAAAAGGAACTCTCATACATTGTTGGTGGGACTGCAAAATGGTGCAGCCTCTATGGAAAATGGTATGGAGGTTCCTCAAACAATTGCAGATAGATCTACCATACGACCCAGCTATCCCACGGTTGGGAATATACCCAAAGGAATGGAAATCATCAAGTCGAAGGTATACCTGTTCCCCAACGTTTATCGCAGCACTCTTTACAATAGCCAAGAGTTGGAACCAGCCCAAATGCCCATCATCAGATGAGTGGATACGGAAAATGTGGTACATCTACACAATGGAATACTACTCAGCTATAAAAACGAATGAAATACTGCCATTTGCAACAACATGGATGGACCTCGAGAGAATTATATTAAGTGAAACAAGTCAGGCACAGAAAGAGAAATACCACATGTTCTCACTTATTGGTGGGAGCTAAAAATTAATATATAAATTCACACACACACACACACAAAAAAACCGGGGGGGGGGGGAGAAGATATAACAACCACAATTATTTGAAGCTGATACGACAAGCAAACAGAAAGGACATTGTTGCAGGGGGGAGGGAGAAGGGAGGGAGGTTTTGGTGATGGAGAGCAATAATCAGCCACAATGTATATCGACAAAATAAAATTTAAAAAAAAAAAAAAACCTAAATTGTATTCAAAATAAATAAATAAATAAAATAAAATAAAATGAGGTAGAATACCATTACCCATAATTCAGTACGATTATAAGAAATAATCCAGAAAAAAACTTATCAAATCTATCAAAAAATGTCATCAAGGATATTGTTCATTATGTTGCATACTGTCTACTATTATAAAACACATGGGAGAAAGTCACATCAGATATCAGTGATAAGGATGTTAGAAAATAAATAGCATTTTTCTCTTATAAGACTAGGAAAGATTAACAACACTGATCCAGTGTTATTGAGGGTGCAGGAAAATTAACAAGCTCTTATACTCTTTGAAATGTAAATTAACCAGTATTAGTTGGTTGTATGACCAAGTGTTTCCTTTTCTGACTGAGTACCAAGATGCTTAGAGATGTAGCCACAAGTTCTCTCTACTGGGGTAATTATATGAGATATTATATTTTCTTTATTGGTTAATTTTTAAAAAAAATAAGAAACGTATTGTTTTTAGAATAAAAGCAAAATGATGCTATTTTTATTTTTGGAAAACATAAACAGTTATACTCTGTAAAATAGTTGTTTAGATGATTGATCTCACAGTCAATGTGAAATTCTTTTTTTTTTTTTTTTTTTTTTTTTTTAAATTTTATTTTGTCGATATACATTGTAGCTGATTAATGCTCCCCATGACCAAAACCTCCCTCCCTTCTCCCTCCCCCCCCTCCCCCCCAACAATGTCCTTTCGTTTGTTGTATCAACTTCAAATAATTGTGGTTGTTATATCTTCTTCCTCCCCCTCCCCCGGTTTGTGTGTGTATGTGTGTATGTGTGTGTGTGAATTTATATATTAATTTTTAGCTCCCTCCAATAAGTGAGAACATGTGGTATTTCTCTTTCTGTGCCTGACTTGTTTCACTTAATATAATTCTCTCAAGGTCCATCCATGTTGTTGCAAATGGCAGTATTTCATTCGTTTTTATAGCTGAGTAGTATTCCATTGTGTAGATGTACCACATTTTCCGTATCCACTCATCTGATGATGGGCATTTGGGCTGGTTCCAACTCTTGGCTATTGTAAAGAGTGCTGCGATGAACATTGGGGAACAGGTATACCTTCGACTTGATGATTTCCATTCCTCTGGGTATATTCCCAACAGTGGGATGGCTGGGTCGTATGGTAGATCTATTTGCAATTGTTTAAGGAACCTCCATACCATTTTCCATAGAGGCTGTACCATTTTGCAGTCCCACCAACAATGTATGAGAGTTCCTTTTTCTCCGCAGCCTCGCCAGCATTTATCGTTCACAGTCTTTTGGATTTTAGCCATCCTAACTGGGGTTAGATGGTATCTCAATGTGGTTTTGATTTGCATTTCCCGGATGCTGAGTGATGTTGAGCATTTTTTCATATGTCTGTTGGCCATTTGGATATCTTCCTTAGAGAAATGCCTACTTAGCTCTTTTGCCCATTTTTTAATTGGGTTGCTTGTTTTCTTCTTGTAAAGTTGTTTGAGTTCCTTATATATTCTGGATATTAATCCTTTGTCAGATGTATATTTTGCAAATATTTTCTCCCACTCTGTTGGTTGTCTTTTAACTCTTTTAATTGTTTCTTTTGCTGTGCAGAAGCTTTTTAGTTTGATATAATCCCATTTGTTTATTTTTCCTTTGGTTGCCCGTGCTTTTGGGGTCGTATTCATGAAGTCTGTGCCCAGTCCTATTTCCTGAAGTGTTTCTCCTATGTTTTCTTTAAGAAGTTTTATTGTCTCAGGGTGTATATTTAAATCCTTAATCCATTTTGAGTTGATTTTAGTATACGGTGAGAGGTATGGATCTAGTTTCATTCTCCTGCATATCGATATCCAGTTATCCCAGCACCACTTGCTGAAGAGGCAGTCCCTTCCCCAGTGAATAGGCTTGGTGCCTTTGTCAAAGATCAGATGGAAGTAAGTGTGTGGGTTGATTTCTGGATTCTCTATTCTATTCCATTGGTCAGTGTGTCTGTTTTTATGCCAGTACCATACTGTTTTGGTTATTATAGCTTTGTAGTATAGCTTAAAGTCAGGTAGTGTTATGCCTCCAGCTTTATTTTTTTTGCTCAGCATTGCTTTGGCTATTCGTGGTCTTTTATTGTTCCATATAAATGTCTGGATAGTTTTTTCCATTTCTGAGAAAAATGTCTTTGGAATTTTGATGGGGATTGCATTGAATTTGTATATCACTTTGGGTAGTATGGACATTTTCACTATGTTGATTCTTCCAATCCAAGAGCATGGAATATCTTTCCATCTTCTTCTATCCTCTCTAATTTCTCTCAGCAGTGGTTTGTAGTTCTCATTATAGAGATTTTTCACCTCCTTGGTTAACTCAATTCCTAAGTATTTTATTTTTTTGGTGGCTATTGTAAATGGGCAGGCTTTCTTGATTTCTCGTTCTGCATGTTCACTATTGGAGAAAAGAAATGCTACTGATTTTTGTGTGTTGATTTTGTATCCTGCTACTGTGCTGAAATCATTTATCAATTCCAAGAGTTTTTTTGTAGAGGTTTTCGGCTGTTCGATATATAGGATCATGTCATCTGCAAACAGGGACAGTTTGACTTCATCTTTTCCAATCTGGATGCCCTTTATTTCCTTCTCTTCTCTGATTGCTCTGGCTAGTACTTCCAACACTATGTTGAATAGGAGTGGTGAGAGTGGGCATCCTTGTCTAGTGCCTGTTCTTAAAGGAAAAGCTTTCAGCTTTTCCCCATTCAGGATGATATTGGCAGTGGGTTTGGCATATATGGCTTTAATTATGTTGAGATACTTTCCCTCTATACCTAACTTATAGAGGGTCTTTGTCATGAAAGAGTGCTGAACTTTATCAAATGCTTTTTCAGCATCTATAGAGATGATCATATGGTCCTTGTGTTTGAGCTTATTAATATGGTGTATCACATTTATTGATTTGCGTATGTTGAACCAACCTTGCATCCCTGGGATGAATCCCACTTGATCGTGATGAATAATTTTTCGTATGTGTTGCTGTATTCTGTTTGCTAGTATTTTAGTGAGGATTTTTGCATCTATATTCATCAAGGATATCGGCCTGTAGTTTTCTTTTTTGGTTATATCTTTACCTGGTTTTGGTATCAGGATGATGTTTGCTTCATAGAATGAGTTTGGGAGATTTGCGTCCGTTTCAATCTTTTGGAATAGTTTGTAAAGAATCGGTGTCAATTCCTCTTTGAATGTTTGGTAAAATTCTGCTGTGAATCCATCTGGTCCTGGGCTTGTCTTTGTTGGGAGCCTTCTGATAACAGCTTCAATCTCCTTTATTGTTATTGGTCTGTTCAGATTTTCTACGTCTTCACGGTTCAGTTTTGGGAGCTTGTGTGTGTCCAGAAATTTATCCATTTCCTCCAGATTTTCAAATTTGTTGGCGTATAGTTGTTTATAGTAGTCTCGAATGATTCCTTGTATTTCAGATGAATCAGTTGTAATATCGCCTTTTTCATTTCTAATTTTTGTTATTTGAGTCTTCTCTCTTCTTTTTTTTGTTAGCCATGCTAATGGTTTGTCAATTTTATTTATCTTTTCAAAAAACCAACTTTTTGATTCGTTGATCTTTTGAATTGTTTTTTGGTTTTCAATTTCATTCAGTTCTGCTCTGATCTTAATGATTTCTTTCCGTCTGCTAACGTTAGGATTGGATTGTTCTTGTTTTTCTAGTTCTTTAAGGTGAAGTGTTAGGTTGTTCACTTGCCATCTTTCCATTCTTCTGAAGTGAGCATTTAATGCAATAAATTTTCCCCTCAATACTACTTTTGCAGTATCCCACAGGTTTTGGTATGATGTATCATTGTTTTCATTAGTTTCAATAAACTTTTTGATTTCCTGCTTGATTTCTTCTTGGACCCATATGTCATTAAGTAGAATGCTGTTTAATTTCCATGTGTTTGTATAGTTTCCAGAGTTTTGTTTGTTATTAATTTCTAGTTTTAATCCATTGTGGTCTGAGAAGATACATGGGATAATTCCAATTTTTTTGAATTTATTGAGACTTGATTTGTGACCTAATATGTGATCTATCCTGGAGAATGATCCATGTGCTGATGAGAAGAATGAATATTCTGAGGTTGTTGGGTGGAATGTTCTGTAGATATCTGCCAATTCCAATTGGTCTAGAGTCTTGTTTAGATCTTGTGTTTCTCTACTGATTCTTTGCCTAGATGATCTGTCTAATATTGACAGTGGAGTGTTCAGGTCCCCTGCTATTATGGTATTAGTGTCTATTTCCTTCTTTAGGTCTAATAGAGTTTGTTTTATAAATCTGGCTGCTCCAACATTGGGTGCGTACATATTTATGATTGTTATGTCTTCTTGATGGATCAGTCCTTTTATCATTAAGTAGTGTCCCTCATTGTCTCTTTTTATGGTTTTTAGTTTAAAGTCTATTTTGTCAGATATAAGAATAGCCACTCCAGCTCGTTTTTCTTTTCTGTTTGCATGGTAAATCTTTTTCCATCCTTTCACTCTTAGTCTGTGTGACTCTTTGTGGGTGAGGTGGGTCTCTTGTAGGCAGCATATAGTTGGGTCCTGCTTTTTGATCCAGTCAGCCAGTCTGTGTCTTTTAATTGGGGAATTTAAGCCTTTAACATTAAGAGTTGTTATTGAAAGGTGTTGATTTATTCCTAGCATTTTATTGGTTGTTTGGTTGTCTTAGGTGTCTTTTGTTCCTTGCTTTCTGATTTACTGTTTGGTTTCTTTGTTTGTTGGTTCCTTAGGTTGTAGATAGTGTTTTTGTTAGCTTGTTTTCTCTTCATGAATGCCATTTTTATTGTACTAGCGGGTTTAGATTTTTCTTAGGTTTTTATGGCAGTGGTAGTTATTTTTCAGGAACCAAACCCAGTACTCCCTTGAGGATTTCTTGTAAGGGTGGTCTTGTGGTAGTGAACTCCCGCAGTTTTTGTTTGTCTGAGAAATATACTATTTGCCCCTCATTTCGGAAGGATAGCCTTGCAGGGTAGAGTATTCTTGGCTGGCAATCTTTGTCTTTTAGTATTTTGAAAATATCATCCCATTCCTTTCTAGCTTTTAGGGTTTGTGATGAAAAGTCTGATGTTAACCTGATTGGGGCTTCCTTATAGGTGATTTGACGCTTCTCTCTTGCAGCTTTTAAGATTCTCTCTTTGTCTCTGAGTTTTGCCAATTTGACTATGACATGTCTTGGAGAAGGCCTTTTTGGGTTGAATACGTTTGGAGATCGTTGAGCTTCCTGGATCTGAAGATCTGTGATTTTTCCTATACCTGGGAAGTTTTCTGCCACTATTTTGTTGAATATGTTTTCAATGGAATCTCCATTTTCCTCCCCTTCTGGAATACCCATGACTCGGATATTTGAGCGCTTGAGGTTGTCTGATATCTCTCTCAGATTTTCTTCCATGTCCTTGATTCTTTTTTCTTTCTTTTTGTCTGCTTGTGTTATTTCAAACAGCCCATCTTCAAGTTCAGAGGTTCTCTCTTCAACTTCGACAAGCCTGCTGGTTAAACTCTCCGTTGTGTTTTTTATTTCGCTGAATAACTTCTTCAGTTCAGCAAGTTCTGCTACATTTTTTTTCAGGACATTGATTTCCTTGTATATTTCCTCTTTCAGATCCTGTATACTTTTCCTCATTTCATCATGATGTCTAGCTGAGTTTTCTTGTATCTCATTCAGTTTCCTTAGAATTATCACTCGAAATTCCTTGTCAGTTATTTCAAGGGCTTCTTGTTCTATAGGATCTAGAGTATGAGATTTATTAACTTTTGGTGGTGTACTTTCTTGATTTTTTGTATTTCTGGTGTCTTTTTTTTGGTGTTTATTCATTGTTGCAGGGGGTTTCACAGTCCACCGGTTTAAGACTAATGACTAACTAGGATGTTGCTGTGGTTGCCAATTTGGTATGGCTCCTGCCGTGACTGCTCAGTTGGCCTCTAGTGTCTTGTGTGTGTGGTTGCCTCGGGTCTTGGGCTTCTCCGGGGATCCACCTTTCTGGTCAGCTTGTACTCTGCTGGGCTGGTGGATCACGTACCACAGGGTGTGTGATCTCTGTTGAGCTTTCACTTTCTGTACAGGACTTCTCCCCGTTCCGTGTGCTCTGGCCCAGGCTGTTAGATCGTGCAGTGGCGACCCCACCGGGTGTGTGGTTTCTGTCGAGTCTCCGCCTCCCTGGCCGCACGTCTCCCCCCTCTGTGCACACTGTGCTGGGCTGGGGTGTGTCTTCTGCACCGCTCGTCTATCAGCTGGGCCTTCAAGACCCTGCTCAGCACCGCCTCGCCCAGGAAGTCTACCAGGTTTCTGCTAGGCACAGACGACCGGTCTCTCTGGGTGCCTTTGTAGCACTGTGTAGATCTTTCTCGTGTCTTGTTCACCTTTGTATCCCCCCGGTATAAACCGAGTCTAGTGCCCGCCTGCAGCCTGCTCTCCGGCAGGTTCAAGTGGACCTGGGAACTCTCCTACCACACTATTCCCAACCAGAAATTCGTTAGGCTTTTTTCCAAACTGGTGGTCGCAGAGATGGTATCTGCCTCCCAGTAACAGAAAGTTTACCGGGGCCGGAGTCCAGGGTGTGGTGGAGTGACAGTCGGCCTGCCCGTACTTCCTAGCCCTCCCAAAACTGGTCGGGACGCCCCACACCCCCAGCCCTGCCAGAGAACCGCGGAGGGAGTGGGAGAGGAGGTCAGCCCGCAGGGTCCGGAAAGCCCCGCCCCAGGCCAAGCAAATGGGCTCAGTGATGGCCGAGCAGGGCAGAGCTGCCCGCACCTGGGAAAATGGAGGCAGCACCGTGGCAGTCAGTGGCCTGGTGGTGCAGGCGGGAGCCGCGTGGGCATTCACCCCCCGAACAGAGCTGTGCCAGGGATCACTCACAGTGCTGTGCCAGGTCGGGCGCTCGCTCTGTCTCTGGTTTGTTGCCTTCCGTGTTCTCGGCGCTGCCGCCTCGGGCTGTTCAGTCGCGGCGCCGCTCGGGCGCTCCCAGGAATCTTCTTTAATGCCGGCCTGAAACCTCGAATCCTGAATAGGGCAGCTGGCCGCCTTCAGTGCGGCCCCAGCCTCCGGGATCCTGGCTGCATCCACAGCAGCCCTGGCGCCGTGTTCCCTGTTTCAAGACTCACTTTTGCAGCTAAGAATCAGTTCTTTTCCTGCTCCACACTTCAAAGCTGTTGCCTGTAAATGAGGCAGCCTCTCCTGCCGGGGGCAAAGTGGCGTTGAGCCCCCACGACCGGCCAGCAGCAGCAGTCCTCCCTTAAGAGATGGCCAGAGGAAGGTCCACAAGTTTCCCGGCTGCCTGAGGCCCAGTGGCCACCTTTTCCACCTCAGCTACTCCGCGCCAGCCGCCACAGCCGCCGCCATCTTGAAACTCCAATGTGAAATTCTGACCTTGAAGGTTTTCCCTTTTTGAGTTGGCTGCTACAAAGCTCAGAGTTGAATCTGGGTCCAGTCTTAGAAAATGTGTAGGCAATTAGAGTTTATAAAAGAACCTCATATCTGGCTTCACTTTTCCCCCACCCTGATTTTATTTTCTCCTTTCACTGCAATTTGATGCCTCTGCATTTGAGTCCTCAATCTCATATCCCTTCTGGGAAAAGGAAGAAAATGATCTTATAATACAGTTTTATTGTACTACAACTCTATTACTCTTCCTATACAAAACTCAAAATTCTACAATGCATATTTTTTCTATACAGCAAAAATCCAAATTCTTCACCTTAGTGTTTATATATATAATATATACATTATATTTTATATATATATTCAATGTATATATACTGAATGCCTAAGTCAAACACTGTACTAAATATGGGAAAAAGAGAAAGAAGGCTTAAGTTGCTCACACTCTGATTCAATGATCCCATTTTTCCCCCCACTATGCCTCACATGTTACAAGCTAATGGCCTCACATTCTTGGAGGCATACTGTTAGGAAAATAGAATAGTTTGGTCAGGGCCCTTGCCTTGGGTCCCATTGGGTGTGGTTTAGCACATCCACTGTAAGCAAATTTTGTGTGTGAGTGGAGTTATTGCGCATGAGAAAGGGAGAGGGAGAGGGAGAGAGGAGTATCAGTGAAGCAGGTGGGTGGGCGTCAGCCTCCAGCATCTGCCTGGAGCAGCCATGCTTTCCAACCTACTGCTTCCAAGGACCTTTTGGCCAGTTACCTAGCTCATACCTGCATGTAAGGGGTCTGGTGACCTGGCTTGGCATGTGAGGGTGTAGCAGAGAATCCTGAGCAATACCAATGCCATCTTGGATAGGTGCTCCATTCTCATTGTCAGACTACTACCCTCTGTGTGAGAAACCGTTGACCTCATAGAAACAAAAACCATTGCACAGAAACAGGGACCATACACAGTGTACTGTTACATGGGAACAGGAACCATACAAAATGAAAGTTTTTATGCCTGATTGCTTTAATTGCTCACTTTTGGCTTCTGTAACCTAGCTACCTAGCTTGCTTTGTGCATTTGGACAAAACTGTGTGCCATCAGGATGTGGTTTTTGCCATTATAAACTCCACAGAACCAAGGCTTGGGCTGTTCTCCCAAAATACCTAGGGCAGGCAGTCGCCAGCCGGCTAATATAAAGACCCTGTTAAAATTCTTAATTAAATGTTTGGTTCCCTTCCTGAGCGACAACCTCACAACAAGGGGTCTGGGGACCCAGCCTGGCATGTGAAGGGTTTGTGGCCCAGTCTGTGAATGGGCTTGAGGGGTCTGTGGGCTCCAGACTGAGCCTTAGCTGGACAATCAGTCCAGTCAGTGCAGGATTACCAGCAGGTAAAAGAGCACCATAACTGGCGTAGTCGTGGTCAAGTAGCTTTACACATACCAAGATGTATGCTATGTACAATTCTCAGCATAATAGGAACGACATTGTCTCTTTAGCTATTACTGATCTGGAACATACTGGTGGTCTCAGGGGTCAGATGGTTAAGAACACTGATTGACTGCAATATAGAGAGAGACATGTAAGAGAGAAAATGCTGTATGCTATGATACAACACAGGAAAAAGTAAGGAACACAGAATTGTGGAGCAAAGACAAATGGGAAACTTTCTGTAAGAGATATCTATCAAATAGGAGTTAGGCATGCAAAGGAGGAAGATGATAGAGATTAGAAGGTTCACTCCAAAAACTGAAAAATTAAGAGGACAACTGGATTTCACATGGGAAAAATGGTGAAAATATTTTTGGAAATTTGAGTATATGTCATCTTTTCTGTATCACTGGAAAATCAGCTAGTCCATGTAACAGCATTTTTTAGATAAATGAAGCCAGTTTTTTTGAAAAGCAAGTATTCTCAGCCTATTTTAACAAAAATAATTTTTTAAAACTTTAGGGGTTTTTTTTCTACCTTAGTAAAAACTTAACACCCTTCATGTACTCACTTTCTCTTTGGATCTCATGCTAATTATAAACAAAACATAGTATACTGCACTTTAACATAAAAAGATCCTGCTGACATTGGCTTTTTGACTTTTAAATGATCTCACCACATTGCAAAAATGCAGTTATTTCTTATTGCCAGTCAGCGTTACTGTTTCTAACTACTGTCTATCAGCTCTTTTCTAATCTTTTATGCATAGAAAATTAGGGAAATAAACTGGCAGAGCATGAAATATTGAGTTTACTAAATCATTAACCTTATATACTATACCAAGTCAGTAGTTCTGGTCTGAGAATAGTTGTATTCTGTACAGAGTTCAAAGTATATAAATTTTGTGATTTATTTTCTTCACACTACCTCTGAGAGATTTGATTGGGTTTTGTTTTGGCCAATTTCCAGGCAGATTTTCCTTGCTGTCATAAAGCCTTACCTGAGGACCACCATTTGGGGTCCAGTGGAGTAGAAAGGTCGACTGGCACAATATTCAAATGCAGACTTTGGCCATAATCTCTAAATGAGATTGTACATTCCATCACAATTTTCTCTGTTAAAGTTTGATTTAAAATGAACTATTGCACCTCACAACCATTAGAATGGTTACTATTAAAAATAAATAAATAAATAAATAAATAAATGTTGGCAAGGATGTAGAGAAATTGGAAAGCTTGTGCACTGTGGGTGGAAATGTAAAATGGTGCAGCCACTGAAAAATACAGTATGGTGGGTTTCCTCAAAAATTTAAAAACAGAATTACCACATGATCTAACAATTCCATTTCTGGGCATACAACCAAAAGAATTGAAAGCAGGGTCTCAAAAAGATATCTGTATACCCACATGCACAGCAGTGTTATTCACAATAGTGAAAAGGTGGAAACAACCCAAGTGTATTGTTAGATGAATAGATAGTGGTATATACATATAATCGGTTATTATTCAGCCTTAAAAAAAAAGAAAATTATGACATGCTGTAACGTGGATGAGCCTGAGGACATTTTGCTAAGTGAAATAAACCAGTCACAAAAGGACAAATACTGTATGATTCTACCTACATGAGGCACCCAAAGTGGGCAAATTCATAAAGACAGAAGATAGTACAGTAGGGGAGAAGGGGAATGAAGAGTTGTTTAGCGGGTATAGAATTTCAGTTTTGCGGGCCGAGCCCGCGGCGCACTCGATAGAGTGCGGTGCTGGGAGTGCGGCGACGCTCCCGCCGCGGGTTCGGATCCTATATAGGAATGACTGGTACACTCACTGGCTGAGTGCCGGTCACGAAAAATGACAAAAAAAAAATTAAAAAATTAAAAAAAATTTTTAAAAAAGAATTTCAGTTTTGCAAGAATAAAAAGTTTTGGAGATTGGTTGCACGATAATGTGAATGTACTTAACACTAGTGAACTATAGACTTAGAAATGGTTAAAATAGTAAATTCTATGTTATGTGTATTTTACCAATAAACAAATAAAAATAAATACCCTCCTTCTTCCCACAAATTTTGTTTTAACAATTCTTCAACTTTTGATAATTAAGGAGGAGTCCCTCCAAAGGAAGTGACTGGACATTTAAAAGGTCTTCGGTTTAACTACAGGAAAGTGAGAACAAGTATATTTTTCTATATATTTCATCAGTACCTTGTTCTCTAAGTGAATTACTAACTTGTTATGTGTAAACTCAGTGTCTTCTGCTTATTTTAGATAGCCAATATTCTATCCTAGGCAAACAGAAAGCAATTAATGCTTGTTGACATAAGAATGTTTAAGCAACATATTACTGATAACTCTAACCTGGCACTATACAGTTTTAAAAGAACAAGAATAGAATAGTTAGTCATCAAGCCATTTCTTAAAGCTCTTAAAAACCAAGAGATGGGAACTTATTTTTGTCATTCATTCAAAGACAATATGTATTAGGTTAAAAAATGTCTTCATAAAATGTTGTGGAACTAGATAGAGGTGATAGTTATACAATACAAATATACTGCCACTTTACTGTATACTTTAAAATGTGAATTTTATGTTATGTGAATTTTACTTCAATTTTAAAAAATGTCTTCATACATATTTGACATTTAAAGATGCTGAGGACAACCGGTAAAGCATGAAGAACTGTAGCTGGTTATGGTCACAGACTCTGCACTGAAACCTCATGTGAGCATGACAACACAGAAAAGGAATAAAATAGTTAAGTAATAGTTCTTTAAATGTGGTGCTACAAGTATTTTATAGCAAGAGAGTGAAAGGAGATTATGTGAGCTTATATAATTTATCACCACCACCACCACCAGCATCACCACCACCGACTAAAACTATATGTAAAAGCAACAAGCCTATAATTCTAGGCTCCTCTGACGTGGTAAACTCCTCAATTTACCAGGCCTACCGGACCCACTGAATTCCAGGAATTTGTGACAAGGCCATTCAGCCTGGATCTTTCATGTTGTATATATCCTTTGCATCACTTGTTGGCTGCTCTTCAAGTAAACCAAAATTGAAATAACTATAGCCAATTCTGAGCAGTTTATTCTTACCCACCCTTACACTTGCACCTGTCCTGTGGCCTAGCCTAGTTTCAAGGTGATACAGCAGAGCATATTCTGAGATCTAAAAGTAGTACAGAATGGTCCTTAAAAAAAAGTGCAAGGGAAAGGCAACCTATTGGCCATGAGGCTGAAAGAGACAGTGGAATCAGATCATGGAAAGCCCAAGTATGCCAAGACAGGAAGCTTGGACATTTTCCTTTAGACAATAGGGAGCCACTGACAAGTTTAATGAAGCAGGAATAGGTTCAAAGATGTGTTTTAAAACACTGAGGATGAAATAGAAGAGACAGCATTGGAATACTAGACTACCACAATATTCTATGAAAGAGGTTTACAAGGTGGAATGGGTTAAACTTTGGGATCAATTAAATATAGGATTTGAGTCATAATACTAAGTGTTTTTCTTAAGTAATTCCTTTTAATACCCACTTTGAAATTTAATATTATTATTTCCATTTTATAGATAAGGAAACTGAAGTTCAACCCAAGCTAAAGACAATTAGTTGGTTAGGGTAACTGGAATTTTAATGCTGGTCTGTATGACCTAAAGCCTGCACGTGGACATTTTCTACTATCTTGTAGTGTCAACCAATATACGAAGATACTTCAAAAAGTTCATGGAAAAATAGAATTAAAAGTTGATATAAATCTTTCCATAAACTTTTTGAAGTACCCTCAAGCAACCAAAATAGTTTAAACTGCTTTGTATAATAAAAAAATAAGTTTTTTTTAATACTTCTTGTCAACAGCATATTTGGCCTTTACAAAGGATAAAACTCCATGTCTTATTCCTTAAACAGCTTTTTAGTACTTGATGAGATTTTAAATTATATGAACTACAAACAACTTTTACCTGGAAGTGATTTTTTAAAAACTTTCTTAATAAAAATAACTCTTTGTATCAAGTATGACTGGGCTTATAAAAAATTACTATATCCTCTTGTGACCTATTTATATCATTTTTTAGTAAAAAGTTACATGAATATATTGACTCAAATAGTATATAATTAGAAGCTATAATCCAGAGGGATTTGATCTTTAAAACTGACAAATTAAAATTCTTTCTATATATATTAGAAAGAACACTAAACTTTGATACAAACCTAAAATACTTAATTTTAGATATTAACATATACTGATTTTTTAAATATAACTTGGCACCAACAGAGAAATGATGGGGATAAATGGTTTTACCTTGCATATTTGTGTCAAAAGCCACTTGAGACACAATCACAAAGTCTGAAGAAGTGAACCTCATTGTGAATGTTCTTCTGCCACCACTCCCCTCTCGAATCACCCATCTTAATACACTGTGGTCAGAACTTTGGTTTTCATAGTCTCAAAAATGATTTTTTTTGGAGGTGATAGATATGTTTATTATATTGATTACTGAGTTAGTAACACGAGTGTATACATATGTCCAAACTCACCAAAATGTATACGTTAACTATGTGCAATTTTTGTATTCTAATTCTACCTCAATAAAGCTGGAAAAAACTAACATCAGACTTTGAATTTCTTAAAGTTGACCAGTAAAATCAAAGAACTGCCTACATTTTCATCCAGAGACAGGAAAAGACTTTCTGCCACTGAGCAAAGAGATAGAGAAAGAATGAATAAAGTTACTTTATTAATAATAATAGTATTTATTTATTTAATCTATTCCGTGCACTGTGCTAAGCACTTTGCCCACATTCAGTGCTCCTAACCACCATGTGAACTAAGTGTTGTTAGTTTGATTTTCAGGTGAAGCAACTGAGGGTCTAAGTTACTCAACTGCTAAAAAATAGCACTAAAAAATAGCAAACTGGAAATGGGGCCCAAACCAACATGATTCTAAACCACAGTTCAAAGATGATATTTTGAACTGCCTGATTGCATCTAGTAATAGGATGAGTAGTACCTTAATAACAGAGAATGACAGTTGTCCCTTAAAATGTATTCAAGAAAAATACAATAGTTATAGGAAGAACTCTTATTTAGGTCTGTTTTAGTCCGTTTTGTGTTTCTATAACAGAATTACCTGAGACTGGGTAATTTATAAAGAAGAGAGGTTTATTTGGCTTATGATTCTGGCACAGGCCTCAGGCTGCTTCTACTCACGGCGGAAAAGTGGCAGGCAGCCGGCGGGTACAAGCAGATCACATGGCGACAGGAAGCAAGAGAGAGAGAGGAGGTGCCAGGGTCTTTTAAACAACAAGCTCTCACGGGAACTAATAGAGCGAGAACTCACTCACTACCCCTCCTCCCCCAGGGAGAGCATTAATCCATTCATGAGGGGTCCACCCCCATGACTCAATCAGTTTCCAACACTGCCACACTGGAGATCAAATTTCCACATGAGTTTTGGAGGGGACGACACATCCAAACTCCATCAAGGTCTTAGGATTAAGATCAACTTTGCTGAAAGTTGTTAGCCCAGGTATAATGGCTTGAAGAAAATTTCCTGGAAGATAGCTTTTTACAACACTAACCTCTCAATGCAAATTATTAAACATTTCCATTACCTCTATCCTTAGGCAAACTTGCTTATCTAACAAGAAATCTTAATTTTATAACTCTAATACCTTAACCTTCACTTCATATAAAAACAAAAACCATACATGCCTTTGAAAAAGTTCAAGGTAATCTATCTGATTAAAGAACACCCACATTTTAAACTCAATCTCTTTTTTAAAAAGTTTAATATGAGTAAACACTAACCCCAGGATACAAAAATAATTTGACAACTGAGTTATGTGGCAGGAAATAATAGGAATATTTATCTGTTTTTTCTTGATTTAAAATAAATAAACAAGCAAACATATCTCCTCAGTAAAAGCCATCGAAACATAATTTCAAAACTCTCCAAATTGTAAATGGAAGAAAAAGCTAACGGAATAAATGTTTAAACTCAGTTTCAGTACATATTAGAACTTAAAAAAATATTCGACACACTTAAATTTATGATATGAAAAAGAAATGAATTCATTCATCAATAATAAGGCAATTTTGAAGGGAAAAATGTGAAAAGAAACAAGTCTATCTTGATTTTTTTCACTTTATGTTTAATAAGGTGCTTTGGGAGTAAACTTTCTTTGTTCTTTTATTCCATTTGCCATGAAATACAGATTATAAAATCATTGATAAATAGGTGGAAATGCTTTCCTTTCACCATAGTAACAGTACATACCCTTATATAAATGCCACTTAAGGTAACTCTAGTCATATATGGCATTACCAAACCACTCCATTTCAATCCTTT
Organism: Cynocephalus volans; assembly: GCF_027409185.1. Lineage (NCBI taxonomy): Eukaryota > Metazoa > Chordata > Mammalia > Dermoptera > Cynocephalidae > Cynocephalus > Cynocephalus volans. Next base: position 51,553,276 of record NC_084461.1, on the reverse strand, counting down.
AACTTTTCCTGATCTTAATATCTTAGTAAGAAACCCTACTAGGGTGAGATATTATTCTGGAAACCATTGGATTGATTCTTTTTTACGTGTGGACTCTGTGGCAGGTTACAATCCTACCTGACAAAGACAAGATTCTCATCAAAGTTTAAATAATATGAAACATCACAGGGAAGAGAAGAAAATGGTTGCCATCACACTGAGGTCCAGGGGCAGCATGCACCTAGTGCAAACAACTATAGACTGGTCTAAAAATTGCTGAGGTCAACACCTCAAATGCCACACAGGTCTCTAAAAACAGCTAAGATTATCTTGGAATGCCTTGACACCAGCTAAGCTGACAAACAAATGCTGAATAAACTCAAATATATATATATATATATATATATATATGTTTTTTTAATTGGCTAAGAGCACAGACTCAGGAGCCAGACCACCTGGCTCTGAAATTTGCCAGCTTATATTTTTTAGTATTAATTAACTTTCCCATGCCCAGTTTCCTTTATCTGTAAGTTAGGAATAATAAGATAAAATATTATCATAGGATAAAATAGTTACTACTATATGCAAAGTGCTAAGAATAGTGCCTCGCACTTAGTAAGAATTACACGTATCAGCTTTGTATCGTTTGTTTGTATTAGTGCTCTTCCTAGGGTGAGAGAGTAGAAGGACTGTCATAAGTCGGGTTTTGACTACAGTGTAAGATTATGTTTAAGACCTAGCAGTCTGCTACTGAAGAGAAGGAGTGAAGAAGAGAAAGTCCTGATGCTCTTAAAGTTCAGATTAGCCCTGGTACCTTGCAGGGCAGCTACACTTCTGCCTGGGAAGCTCTAGGAACTTCAGGATCAAAGAAACTTTTCAGAAAAGCTGGTAGAGAGAAGGGTCAAATAGGAAATGTAAAGGTTGGAAGGAAAGGAAAACAGATATGATTTAGGGTTAAGCATTTTTGGCAGCACTATCACCTTCCCAAGTATGGGGAGTTCCTTCCTTATCTGGGGTGGAACTAGAATGTAAAACTGAGTAGAGAAGACCATCATGTAGCCCACTCTTGATCCACAAAGCATTGGATGAGTATAGATAGGTTATTTTCCAGGGATGCTGGAGGGATGCTCATTTCACTTTAGTTTTATTTTTGCTCAGTCCTAATTTAGGGTCAAGGTCTTCTTGAATTGTAGTAACTTCTGGTTCCTTCATAAGACACTCATCCAAATTGTTAACTTTTCCTCTTTCCCAGATGTGCTGTCACTTTCAAGCTCCTCAGAGATGGTATGATAGATAAGAATGTGTAACAAAATCAATATTAGAGACTATAGTTAAATAGTAAGAGAGACATACAACCTACCAGACTAAATCATTAAGAAATAGAAAAACTGAACAGATCAATAATGAGTAAGAAGATTGAATCAGTAATAAAAAGTCTCCCAGCAAAGAAAAGCCCAGGACCTGATAGCTTCACTGCAGAATACTACCCAACACTTATAGGAAAACTAATACCAATCCTTCTCAAACTCTTCCAAAAAACTTAAGAGGAAGAAAAACATCCAAACTAATTTTTCCCAGCCAGTATTACCCTGATACCAACCAAACCCAGACAAGGACACTACAAGAACAGAAAACTACAGGCCAATATCCCTGATGAACATAGATTCAAAAACCCTCAACAAAATATTAGTGAACTGAATTCAACATCACATTAAAAGGATCATTCATCATAATTAAGTGGGATTTATCCCTGGGATGCAAAGGCAGTTCAACATACGCAAGTTAATAAGTGTGATACACATATTAGGTATAAAAGGAATGTACCTAAACACAATAAAGGTCATATATGACAAACCCATAGTTAACATCATACTCAATGCGGAAAAGTTGAAAGCTTTTCCTCCAAGATCAGGAACAAGAAAAGATGCCCTCTTTTGCCACTTGTATTCAATATAATACTGGAAGATCTAGTCAGAAGAATTAGGCAAGAAAAAAAAGGTATCCAAATCAGAAACAAAGCAGTTATATTGTGTCTGTTTACAAATGACGGGATCTTATATCTAGAAAATCCTAAAGACTCCAGCAAAAAACTGTTAGAACTAATAAACAAATTCAGTGAAGTTACAGGAGACAAAGTCAACATACAAAAATCAGTAGTGTCGCTATATGCTAACAGCAAACTACCTGATAAAGAAATCAAGAAGACAATTCCATTTATCATAGATACAAAAACATTAAATACTTAGAAATACTTAGAAATAATTTAACCGAGGAGGTTAAAAATATGTACACTGAAGACTATAAAATATTGATGAAAGAAATTTAAAAAGACACAAATAAATGGAAAGATAACCAGTGTTCAATGATTGGACGAATTAATATTGTTACAAAGTCTTTATTACCTAAAGTGATCTACAGAGTCAATGTAATCCCTATGAAAATCCCAATATTTTTCACAGATATAGAAAATAACAATCCTAAAATTTGTATGGAAACACAAAAGACCCTGGATAGCCACAGCAATCTCAAGCAAAGAGAATAAAGTTGGAGGCATCACGCTACTTCATTTGAAAATCTACAGTAATCAAAACAGCATGGTACAGGCATAAAAACAGACACAAAGACTAATGAAACTGAATGGAGAGCCCAGAAATAAATCCATGCATTTATGGTCAATTGATATTTGACAACAATGCCAATAACACGGAATGTGGAAAGGAGAGCCTCTTCACTAAACAGTAATGGAAAAACTGGATATCTCCTTGCAGAAGAATGAAATTAAACCCTCATCTTATACCACATTCAAAAATCAACTTGAAATGGATTTAAGACTTAAATGTAAAATTCGAAGTCATAAAACTCCTAGAAGAAAACAGAGGGGAAAAGCTTCTTGGCCTTGGCAATAATTTCTTGGATATGACACCAAAAGCACAGGCAACAAAAACAAAAATAGACAAGTAGGATCGTATCAACCTAAAAAGCTTCTGTACAGCAAAGAAAGCAATCAACAGAGTAAAGATAAACCTAGGGAATGGGAGAAAATATTTACAAACCATATACCTGATAACAGGTTAATATCCAAAACATATAAGGAACTCAAACGATTCAATAGGAAGAAAACAACCCAATTAAAAAATGGGCAAAGGACCTAAACAGACGTTTCTCAAAACAAGACTTACATACGGCCAAAAAGTATATGAAAAAATGTTCAACATCACTAATCATCAGGGAAATGCAAATTAAAACCACAATGAGATATCACCTCAGACTAGTTAGAATTGCTATTATCAAAAAGTTAGAAGATAACAAGTATTGGCAGAGCAGTGGAGAAAAGAGAACTGCTGTTCACTGCTGGTGGAAATGTAAATTAGTACAGCCCTTACGGAAACAAATATGGAGGTTCCTCAAAAAGATTAAAAATAGAACCACCATATGACTCAGCAATCCCAGTACTGGGAAAATATCCAAAGGAAATGAAATCACTATATGTCAAAGAGATATCTACACTCCCATGTTCACTGCAGCACTATTCAAAGTAGCCAAGATATTCAATCAACCTAAGTGCCCATCAGTTGATGAATAGATAAAGAAAATGTGGCATATATACACAATGGAATACTATTCAGCCTTAAAAAAGAAGGAAATCCTGTCATTTTTGACAATATGGATGAACCTGGAGGACATTAAGCTAAGTGAAATAAGCCAGGAACAGAAAGACAAATACTGCATGATCTCATGTGTGGAATGTAAAAAAGTCAAAATCATAGAAACAGAGAGTAAACTGGTGGTTTACAGAGGCTGACCAGTTTGGGGAGGTGTTGGTCAAAAAGTTCGAAGTCTCAGTTAGACAGAAAGAATAAATTCAAGGGATCTACTGTACATCATGGTGACTACAATTAATAATAACATATTGTATATTTGAAAATTGCTAAGAGAGTACATTTTAAGTGTCCTCACCACAAAAGAAAATATGTGAGGTAATACATATGTTAAATAGCTTGATTTAGCCAATCTACAATGTATACATATATCAAAACATCATGTCCTATAAATATATGCCATAAATATACATAATTGTCACATGTCAATTAAAATAAATTTTAAAAATAGTAACTGTAAGAGATCAAAAAGTGCACAGGAACCCACAAAACAGTCTTCTAGAGCCTAGAAAAAGCAAGCCTTTATATTCTTGGACTGGCTGCCTTATTTGAAGTTTAATATTTCAGACATAAAGTGATAAGTGAATTTTTAAAAAATAATCTTGAATTGGAAACATAAAAGGAAACCCAGGAACTTCAAAAAAGCAAGATTATACAATTTTTTCAAAAATGTAAAAATAAGCTTCTGGGAGGCAAAAAAATATCATAAACAAAGGCAAAAGCCCAAGCAAAAAAATTGGAAAAATGACGTTTAACCAAATGAAAGCCAAATGGGCCAATTTTCCTAATATATAAAAAGGTTGAACAAAAAGGCAGAACTAGTAAAACTATGGAGAAAGGACATTAATAGTTCTCATACAGTAGTAAACATACTCGTGCAAATAGGCAAATAAAGGTTCATAACCTTACTAATTAAAGAAATATAGATCAAAACAATATTCTCATCTGTTAGGTTAAAATATACCATAAACAAAGAAAAATAGGGAATAAAATCATGGTAGAGATTCCTATTGTTCATCCACATCAAGTGCTTGCCTCCACATCCTGTGCCCATGAAGATAGCCTCTGGTCAATGGGGTATGAACTAAAGTAACATGACTCACTGCTACTACAAAACATTTAATTGCTCATGACAAGATCCTCCAGAGTTGTCTTCTCCTACCAAAGTATCTGATGTTCTAGATATTGCAGCTAACATGGTGGAATCTCTCCATTAGCCTGGTTCTCTGAGTAGGACTGACTATACCTCTACCCCTAACTGCAGTAGGCAAGTGAGAAAGAAACCTCATATATATCACAGTACAACTACCTATGCTGACTAGTATAAATATACCCCAAATTGCAAACTGGCTATTTTGGGAGGTTGGATAAGGTGAACTTTTGGTGTCTGTAATAAATATTTCCATATTTTTTGTGTTATTTTTGTAATTAGAAAAAAAAGTTAAAATATAAAAATAAAATGCTATTATCTAAAATACAAATATGAGTAATAAAAAAATATGAGCAGTAATTCTCCCATATTTGCACAATTAGATTTGGAGAAATATTTCTCATTTAGGCTAATACATTTGCCTCTAAAAGAACAGCCTAGACGGAAGGCATCCTCCTATTCATTTTTTTTTTTGGACCGGTAAGGGAATTGCAACCCTTGGCACGGTGTCATCCGCACCATGCTCAGCCAGTGAAGGCACGGGCCATCCCTATATAGGGTCCAAACCCGCGGTCTCAGCACTAACAGCACTGCACTCACCCCAGTGAGCCACGGAGCCGGCTCCTCCTATTCATATTTGGCTTTTGGTAGGGTCCACACTGGATTTATCACCAATATTCAGGCCCCAAAGATAATTATCTCCACAGAATTGGAATGGGATACACAGATAATGTTAAGAGATCAAAAAGGGAGGCTATATGTTTCACTAGACAAGTAAGAACCTCAATAAGGAAAAGAAGTTCACCTTTTACAAAAGTAATCAAATTGCTGGCAATCAAAATTACTATCCAATGAAGCTTTACAACAGTCATCCTGGGGTTGTCAAAGATAAGACCAATCTAACCTTACTTCAATCAATTTGATTTTTCTTGACAGAATAATAGAAGTCCAATTAAACCTTAAATATTCCATGAAAATATTTCAAGGGCTGCGTAGGAGGGATATAGGAGGCCAGTGGGAAAGGTTCCAGGGATACCTCCTTCCTTCATCAAACTGTTCGTTTCAACCAAAAGAGCTCCATTTTTAGTTTTTCCCCACTGGTATACCACATGAGATTTTTATCTGAAGAAATGATCTGCAACTAAAAGACAGTCAGGAAATCTTTTATCTAAAATTGTAATTGTGGGAAGATGCAGACATAAACTGGTAAACCCAAATGAAAGAAGCTACTATACTAGCGTGCTTGCCTTTTGAATACCAAGTGATTAAAATTTAGGAAAAACTCTAATCAATGCAAAGCATACACTATTGCAAAATGTCAAACAAACAGGCTTACTACATGAAGTATAACTACGTCCAAGCTTCTGTTCTCAGTGGAGTGATGTGCCCAATGAGCCAACTTCATTTAATATAAGAGCCTATCCAACTAGTCCTTCATAATAGGCAAATTTGTAAGGTTTTACGGCCCAGTTCATCTGCGTTGGGGCTAGAGGGGCAGGCTTATTGGTGAAGTCAGCCAAAGTTGAATTCAAAAACAGATACTAGGAAGACAAAGTTGGGTAACTGGTGATGTTTGCTAGAGGGTTCTGTGTTTCAGACAGGAAAGGGTTATATAAGAGGTACATTTCATCAAGTTTCACAATAATAGGCAGAAGAGACAAGAAAATCTTGTAGAATAAAACTGCAAGACTGTTATCCTGCCTTACAGAGCAGGGACCTACTTAGAACATATCCTGCCCAATGGCAAAGAAGCAGGTTCAAAGGTCAGGAGTTTGACAAAGTTATCCCCAAAGCTAATACAACTGCAAAAAGTTATCAGAGTTGGTTACACCAAGCTAATGCACTTGTTTTCATATTTAACCCTAGGTTTTTACAAATCATATTGATAAAATAGAGAACAGAATGATACGAACTTTAGAAAATACGTCCTTTACAGAAAAGTTGAAAGAACCACAATGTTAATCTACTGATTGATTGCAAGACTCTGGAGAGAGATTAGAGTCATACCATGATTCAAAGAGATAGTACACAGAATCCTTTTATAAAATGAAGAACACTTTTATGTTTCTTATTAGTGTATTAATCTGGATTCTGTTGAACATTAAAAAAAATTTTTTTGTTGTTGTAACAGTCAATTGTACATATCTGTGGGGTACAGAGTTCAATATCAATACTTGTATGTAATATATGATGCTCAAATCAGAACAATTATTATATTCAATAATATACACTGTCATTGCTATGTGTGGCCCTGTACCTATTCCTCCCTCCCTCCTCCCTTCCCACTTGAAGAACATTTTGTAACGTAAACACTGTACACTTTCAGAAGGCTGTGACTTTGTCCTTACACTTTTTTGGCCTAGCATGGTGACTTATACATCACTAGATACTTTACATATTTTCTTAATTCACATCAATCCTCAAATGTAATCTTTTCTAAATAGACTTTATTTTTCAGAGCAGTTTTAGGTTCACAGCAATACTGAGCAGAAGGTACAGGGGTACATATACCACCTGCCCCACATATGCATAGCCTCCCACATTAGCAATATCCCCCATCAGAGTGATTGATACATTTGTTACAACTGATGAATCTACTTTGACATGTCGTTATCACCCACAGTCCACAGCTTAGTTTACATTAGGGTTCACTCTTGGTGGTGTACATTCTATCGGTTTAGACAAATTTATAATATGTATCCACCACTATAGTATCATATAAAGAAGTTTTCACTACACTAAAAATCCTCTGTGCCCTGCCTATTCATCTCTCCCTCCCCGCTAACACCCTTGGCAACAACAGACCATTTTACTGTTGCCATAGTTTTGCCTTTTCCAGAATTCCATACAGGTGGAATCATACTTTCCAGATTAGCTTCTTTCACTTAGCAATATGCATTTAAGGTTCCTCTATATCTTTTTATGGCTTGATAGTTCATTTATTTTTAATGCTGAATCATATTCCATTGTCTAGATGAATATAAACATTTTTAACACTGGTCTCTGCTTAGCTGGGTTTTTCTTAGAATTCATCAGCATACTTTAAAAAACAGAACATTATCTGTCTGTCCATATTTTTGACTAATATATTCACACAGTTCAAACATAAAGCATAAAATGGTATATAAAAAAAAAAAAAAAAAAACTTTCTCCATGTAGTCCCACTTGAGTTCCCATCCCTGCACACACACAACTGGCAGCCCCTTTCTTAGTTTATCCTTCCACAGATTATTTTTTATGCTCACAAAGTCAATACAAATGTATGTGTTTATATCACACACACACACACATGCAATTTCTCCCCTTTTGTTTTTCTATAAATGCCTTACTCAACAAACTATTCAGTACTTTTCTTTTTTGTCTAGTAATATATATTGAAGATTTTTTTTCATATCAATACATAAAGCATATGCTCATTATTTTTATATAGCTGCATCCATTGTATATATGGACCATAATTTATACAACTGGCCCTCTGATAATGAGCACTTGGGTTTAGAAAAAATTTAAACAACAATCGTTGAATTATTTGTTTATAAAAGACCAACTGTAGAGCTAGGGCTAGCTAGGGTCTGGAGCTTACAGACCCATCGAGCCCATTTACAAACCCTTCACACACAGGTCTATGAGCTAGGTAATAAGCAAAAAGGTCTTTGGAGCCTTGGCTGAAGAAGGAATAATCTTTATTCAGCACACACAAGTCTAATACCTAGGCAGTCCAAAGAGAAACTCAAAAACTCCACTGCTACCAGCAAAGTCCAAAGAAAAACTGAGCAGCTGCCAGCAGAGTAAACATGCTCTATTTTTAGATGTGAACTCTGCCAGCCAGCTTCTGCTTCACAAACTGAAGAACACACAATAGCAATTAACTAGAAAGATACATGGGTGCACATGCCCACTAACTCCACCCACACACAACTTGTTTACAAGAAATGTGCTGCTTGACGCCCACCCGGACCTGAGTGAGGGAGTCTGACTAAATTATCCTATTTTCCCCACAATTCACCCCTTCAGGGTCCCTTGCTGTACAATCTATGCATTAAAAATCTTCCACGATGTTCTCTTAGAGAGGATAAATGACCCTTTTATTTATACAACCTATTGTCTGTTCGATATGGCTTAAGGCTTGTCCTGTAGTTCTGTCCTTTAGTCTCATATATCCGGTTAATAGTCATCATTGGTGTGATTTTACATGGGAATCTTGTAGTCATACTGATGTGAAGTTCAGTGCATATTTAGTAGATGATCACGCCAATATGTGTATGTACTCAGTCGACTCTGGTGCAGTGCCTGCAGCCAGAACACTATGGGTGAAAAGACAGAAGGGTTATTGGTACCAATAGGGGAAGTTCTCGCCCCTCTGGTAAGATATATGCCAGTTTGCCCTCCTGAGAAAGGATGGTTACAGGAATAGCTATCTTACCTGGTCTGGGGCCCCACAAGGCCATACAAACAAAAGACCAGTAACTCTCTGACTTTGGCAGTGGTCCCACAAGATCCACCTGCTACTGCGTCAGGGACACTCTCACACAAGTTATCTGCCCATCAGGAGCACCCATCTGCTCATCAGGAGCACTTCTGCCCATTAGGGGCATTTTTTCTCTTGGGTTTACATGGCACCCGGCAAGCCACTGACCACCTGGTCTTGCAGCTAGCATGCTGCATTCTCCAACGTAGCCACCCAGCTACATCAGCTGCTGGAGCTCTCTCCAGCCACCTTACCTTAGCCAGTGCATCAACTTCATCATTGCCAACTCAACATGAAGCCTCTGGTCCTTGCTTGTCCCTAAAAGATGAGTACTTTGGCCTGCTCTCTATTCGAAATTGAACATTTCACCCACCTCCTCAGGAGCAATCAAAAAGTCTTTTAAATACACCAAACATACCTTGCTACCTGATTCCAGACGTTTAGCAAAACACTGTTTAGGGCACAATTGCTGCCACAAGGCAAACAGAACAGCATTTGGCTGCCGGTCAATTTTCCTTTCATCAACCCCTGCTGCAAGCAAGTCAAGCCACATCTGCTTATGGCTAGTCTTGCTTGGTCCCTTTGGGATAAAGTCCCAAGCATTTCTTGGAGGTTTGGTCTTAGCCACCTTTCAGACCCTTTTTGCCTGTTTCTTATCTTCTACTTCACCTAAACTGGCTATCATGGCCGTTACCTCATGTATAGGATAACCAATGTATGGGGTCAGTATGGCCATCAGTGACCCAAAGACGTTGACAGGGCATTCTGCAGTTCTATGACTCTCATTCTGCCTGTAAAATTTTCATCTGGGCCGTGAGTGTTCACATTGAACATGAACTGCTGCATCTCCAGCTCTCAAATTATTTGAACTCAGCATATGTTTGCCATTTACTAACAGTCTTGGGCAGTTCTCCAGCATTTGCGCACATGGTTCAGGCAGCTGCACTCACCCAGTCCATTAAGGAGTAATTACCTGGGCCTTGTGCATATCTGCGGCTATTCTGCAGCCACTGCCTCACGGACGGTTGGTTGCATAGTGATGGAGGCCAATTTTTCCATCTCCTCACCAGAGCATATCACACTATCCACCCCTAGGTTCCATAACCACAACAGCCAAGCAGACAGGGGCTCCCCCTGTTTCTGCCAGAACTGTCTCCCCAAGTCAACTAAGGACATAGGTGGTAAACTGGGTCACCTGTGGATTGCCCACTGGTTGCCCGCCTGGTCCCACAGGCTGCTCACAACAGGTCATGCCTGGGGATGCACAGTCTCCCCCAACTCACCACTGGGTTCATCGTCTTCCCTGGTGTGAGAGGCTGGAGTGGCAGTCGCTGAACATCATGCTCCAGGACATCCATCCGCGCTTCCAACAAGTCCGCTTTTTGCTTTGAATCTTCCAGTCGCTGCACGTCATCCTCCAGGATAACTGTCCATGCTTCCAACAACTCTGCTTTCTTCTTCAGCTCTGGATCAGTCTGCAGCATAAGTGAGCAACAGCCAGCCTCCAGTCAGCAGAAAAGTGGCCACTGGGCACCACACTCTCAAGAACAGCCACATTTCTTCCCTCTCCCAAGGGGTTTTCCGCTGCAGTGCCTGGTCTATGCTGACTTACGATATAGTGAGCAGCAACTAGATCCCGGTCAACAGGAAAGTGGCCATGGGGCACAACATGTTCAAAAGTAGCCACATTTCCTCTTTCTCCAAGGGCTTCTTGGCTCCTGTACCTGCTCAGGATCCTGCCGACTATGCCAATTGTAGAGCTAGGGCTGGGCCTGGAGCTCACAGATCCCTCGAGGCCATTCACAAACCTTCACATGCAGGTCTATGAGCTAGGTAACTGACTAAAAGGTCCTTGGAGCCTTGGTTGAAGAAGGAATAGTCTTTATTCAGCACAGACAACACTATGAGCTAGGCAGTACACAGAGAAACTCCAAAATTCAACTGCTACAGGCAAAGTCCAAAGAAAAACTGAGCAGCTGCCAGCACAATAAACATGTTCTAGTTTAGACACTGACCTCTGCCAGCCAGCTCTGCTAACTGAAGAACACATAATAGCAATTAACTAAAAAGATACATTGGTGCACATGCCACTAACTCCACCCACATACAACTTGTTTACAAAGAAATGAGAATGTACTGCTCGACCCCCAACCAGACCTGAGAGGAGGGAGCCTGACTAAATCATCCTATTTTCCCCATACCAACACATTTCATACAAAAGTTAAATAATCTCTTATGTCTAAAATAGTGCTATCAGAGTTACTGTGCTAATTGAGGAATTTAGAATAATAGTTCTAAATCCAAAAGTATAAATATATTTCTAAAAAAGACGTGAGCATATTACTGATAAATCTACTTGGTCATATATGGATTTTTAATTTGAGTTTATTATGGATAATGTTACCCATATGATTCACTCATATGATATGTCAGGGAAATTGTCAGGCTTCAAGTAGCATACCTGGTTTGCCCATGGCCACCAAAGGGATATTTATTTTGATTCATGGAAGGTGAAAGAAGCATCATTGGAAAGCAAAAAGAAAATGATTAAGTGGCCCTTAAAATCTTCACTTTCCTCTAGGAAACATGGTGAACAAATGTCTGGAAAGAATGTCATCTACCAAATAAAAACAATCACTCTTTTCTCCGTATTAGTAGAAAGTAATTTGAGTGTCTGGCCACAGACATCCAAAGATTTAACTATTACAAGTGATGTTTATTCACCTGGATGAATAAACTAAATTCTGCTTATAATTCACAATTCATTACGTAACTAAAAGAGTCATATATTTAAGTCTGCCAAGTTTTAAATTTAGCATTCTTTTATTCTAGTACTGGTCCATTTCCTGTAGTAAGTAAAACAATTAATATTTGTTATTTATAGTATCTCCAAAAGCATGAGAATTAATACAAAAACTAGGAATCTTTGTATATTAAAATTAAAAGAAAGAAATTGGGACACATGAAAACAACCTACAACCACCTCAAATAGTCATTACTGCCCTCTCTTGGTAATATTCCAACCCCTGGGTAAGAAATATTCAAAGGAGCACTTTAAAACTATTTCTAATTAAAGAAAGATAAAAATGATCCTAGTAAATGAAGATGTTTACAATGAGACGTAAGAAAATTATTTAATGATCATTTTCATATCTTAGAAATTTAGGCTATAAGCCAATCCTTTAAGATTAAAAACAGTAAATTTTTATATATCCATTTTTACTTTTGAAAATCAGCTCTCCATAAAATACAATGTTACTTTAAATATTTCAGTCTTTTTATTAAGCTATTAATCTTTATAAATGATCTGTGCTTTGGACAGAATTTTGATAATTAAGCAGTTGTTTATTTTCAGCTGTGCTCTATAATGTCAGAGCAAAATTATGACAAACTGAATATTCTCTGAAGAATTCAGATTAAAAGCCCTTCTGGGGGGCTGGCCGTTTAGCTCAGTTGGTTAGGCAGTGGCATTATAATACCAATGTCAAGGGTTTGGATCTCCATACCGGCCAGGCACCAAAAAAATAAATAAAAGCCCTTTTGGGATTTCATTTACGTGAAAACCCCCTTCAGATCTTATCTTTCATATGAATGGGATATAAAAGTGACAGCAATAGTAGCATGCCTTTACTAACTTTAGAAACTCAAGCCTGGTAATTATCTACAACTTTTACTGTACAGAATATCTTTATGGTTATCTATGCTCCAGTCTTCCTCAAATATACAGAGTTTTTAAAAAGTAACATGTTTGTTCATGAATACATTTGGGAATCTTAAAAAATAGGAATGTCCACAAAGGTATATGATAATAAATATTTGGGGCTACTAAATTATGTGACTACCATACAGAATGAGTATGACATGGTTCTACCCTCAAAGACTTCATAGTTTAGTGTATGGGACAAATCTGTAAAAGTAAGCCAAATAATAGAAGTTTATGGGGGAATGTTCGGGAATACTGACTGTATTGGTTTCTTAGGGTTGCCATAACAAAGTACCACAAATTGGGTGTTGTTTTAAAACAGCAAAAATTTATTGTCACAGCTCTAGAGGCTAGAAGTCTGAAATCAAGGTGTAGGCAGGGCCCTGCTCCCTCTGAAGGCTCTAGGGAAGAATTCTTTGCCTCTTCTAGTAGCTTCTGGCTTTCCTTGGCATTCCTTGGCTTGTAACTTTATCGCTTCAATCTCTGCATGTGTCTTCACATGGCCGCCTACCCTGTGTGTCTCTCCGTATGTCTTCTCCTCTTATAAAGACACCAGTCATTGGATTTAGGGCCCACGCTAATCCAGTATTGATTTAATTATATCTGCAAAGACCCTGTTTCAAAAGAAGGTCATATTCTAAGATTTTGTGTGAATATGAATTTTGGGAGGAGCCCACTATACTAACCACATATGAAGAAAAAAAGCAAAAGATTGTATAAACTTCAAGTTCAAGTGTTCTACAACTTAGCAACTTCTTCAAAATTCTTCTTGTTTGTTTTTTTGCGACTAGCAGGTAAGTACAGGGATCCAAACCCTTGACCTTGGTGTAACTTCTTTAAAGTTTTTAAAATATTCAGTTAGGAGTTTTACCAAATCTTCATTTCACTAATGGATATATAAGATGACTTAACAGAACATCTTCAAAGTCCCAGTTATTGTATCTTAATCTATATTAACAGCTCTTCAAAATTTACTTCATGGAATATTAAAAATAACTAAATAAACTAAGAATGACTGTCCCATCCATTCCTGCTTGCCCAGCATGCCCCATCACAATTAAGGGTATGGTTGGTTTTCTCTTTGAGGAGACATCAATGAGATGCTGTGGTTTCTATTAAGTATGGCTATCATTCTTGCCAGAAAGAAAAGAAATATAGCCATAATAATTAAAACAAAAGACTGCTAGCCCATCACCTGAGAGATTCATAAAGACACCAGAGTTCCCCCAAATCACAGTTTGACAATCAATGATCTGAGTTAATTGGCAAAATAGAGGTTAAATATACATTACATCTTTACCTATACCATTTACCAAACAGTATTTCTGTGGTAGAAAATGATAAGATTATTGACTAAGATTCAGTTTGAAGTTTGGGCTAATTACTATTTTCTAGGAGGCAGAAATATTTCTTTGAGTTTTTAGATTTTTAAAAATGATTTATTTCATAGCATTCCTGGTTTACAGTTCTTTTTGAGAAGATTATCTATGTGTTACGTATGCTTTATAAAATATTTGATAGATGTTATACCTTCTTCAAAAACATGATTCTTTAGAAAATGAATTCTATAATATGCTTGCTACAAATATGGTCTCTTCCCATCTCTTTTTTCAACAGTAGCTTAAATAATGCAAGTACAAATGCCACTTCCTTAAATATCTGATGGGTCCTCAGCACTCTGGCATGTGGTGGCTTTGTCCCCAAGCTTTTTTTTTTTTTTTTTTTTTGCCTGTCAGCTGTGAGAAACAGTTTTCTACCAATTACTGTCACAATATGAATAAATTCAAAACTGAAAATATAAGCACTGAATATTTTCAGTAAATCTATCCCAAAACTACATTAAAATAGGGATTCAGCATTTAAACAAGGAATTTAGCAAGTAATAAGGAAGAAGCATCACATTGTACTTTGTCTTCTATAAATAAAAACATGATTTAAGAAGATAAACAAAAAAGCATTCATGCAAAGAAGAGAAATGGGCAAATGACAGCAAGCATATGAAATGAAACAAACAAAAAAAAAGTTATAGCTGCAAAGAGAGCATCAATTAAGAAATGTGACCTCAAACATTACTGAGTTGCTGGTCCCCCCCCCCACCCTGCCTTTTCTGATGATTAATTATAACTTAATAACAAATAATTTTTAAAAGATTTACTTAGCATTTATCTCTTTAACCAACACCAATCAGTTCCTTGTAGTATTTGGTTCTAAACAAACATTAAGCAAGCAGCTGATTCCTAACATGATTTTGATTTAAAAGGTGTTAAAAAACATGCTTTAAAAATTAGTGATGCTTTTAGTTTATCACTCCTAATAATAGCCCAAATAATCAAGATACAGTTGGCTCCTACTTTAAACTGGTCTGTGCCAAAATTTTTTGTTTTTTTGGAGGGGGGTGGTTTATAAAAGTTCTGTGTTTATAGATATGAACAATAAATACACAGTTTGAGTTGGCTACATATATACAATCCCAATAGTCTGGTCCATCAACTTTGGTTGGTAAGAACACTGCACATCTAGTCTCTGAATCATAATCAGTTTCAACACCAGAGTGATGGTGCACAATTATTTCCAGAATGTATTGTTTTAAAACTCATTTTCGACGTAGGCATTCTGTTGCCTTTTGTGTACTCTCACTCAACTTCTCAAATGTCTTTTTTAATATTTTATTCTTGATGGTCTACGCACATTATAGACTGCAGTTTAACAACTCCCACAGAACTGGAAGATTTGGACCTGAAAGTCATAGTTTGTATCATCACTGACCTCTACCTCTCTCCCCCACCTCCTCAATCTTATCACCCATATTCAATCAGTCACAAAGTCATGCTGTCATTTCTTTCTTAATGTCACTTACGTCTTTTTGTTTTTTACACCTCAGCTACCACCCTTCATTTTGTTTTTTACACCTCAGCTACCACCCTTCACTTCAGACTAGCACTACGTGCCTATACTACTGCAGTAACAATCGCTCCCTAAGTGATCACCTGTACTCCAATCCATCTTGCCAGAATAATGTTCCTAAAATACCCCTTTGATCATGTCATAACTCTTTCAGAACTATTCAAAGGCTTCCCATTATTTATAGAAGCATTTCCCAACACATGTTCTATAGAAAACCAAGGAGGTGGATTCTCTTGCTAAGTGTAGGTTAATAGAAAATGTGCTTTGCAAGAAAGATTTTTCAGAGCTTTTAATATGCTAAATAAACATTACATATATTCAAGGATGGGAAAAGTTTGATTTTCAAAAGTTTATTTAATTTACAAGGCACCTTATAATCTCTCCTAGAACATCAGGGCAGTTTTTAAAAAGCACAAACTCTGAGTCTGCTCTTTAAGACTCTAAGTCTGACCTCAAATTTCTAAACTTACTGCTCACTAACTTTTGTATGAATTTCCACCTTCAACTAGGCTCTACACTCCCTGTACTGTGAGCAAGTTATATGCACGTATGGCTCTATCCACCTTCCTTTCTACAAAAACTGTCAACTCTTCAGCCAAGTTCAAGTTCTATTTCCTCCACAGAGTCTTCCCTAACAATTTAAGTGCACATTAATCTCTTCTTTTTTTGTACTACGCCACTTACACTTCATCTAATGCTCCATATAGCACTCAATCACTGCCTGAGCACAAATCTTCTAGAGACTTATTTTTGAATTTAGTTTTTGTTGGTGGTCTCTCTTCTCTTATTAGATAGCAAGATCCCTGAAGAAAAGGACATATCTTTCGTACATGCCCCATAGTACTTACAGCTTTGCAATTAAAAGGGCCAGGAAAATATTTGCCAAATAGATGAAAAATAATTTTAGGATGCTGTGCTATTTGCCCCTCCAGATCCAGTCTCTACCTTTCTGCCCCCTGTCCTAGAAAGCTGACCTATACGGATTACATCAACAGGTTCCCTTGTCCTCTGGCTTACAGAAAGATTCGGCTAGTAGGGAATACCAATAGGAGACTGGGGGGAAATAGAACAAGGCCAGAGAACTTATTTTGATGGCTCTCTCCCTGCAAGGTCAAATGGGCTGGCCATTTCCCTTGGCTCAAGGTCACAACTGTGTCTCCAGGTCCCAGAAACCACTTCTTCCCCTTACCCTTTCAGTTTGGAAATGGTAAAGACATCCTGTTGTTAGCCTTCCAGTACACCACTTATGGTTTCCTACACCCTGTGGTTCCCCTTCCAGACCCTGCCAGACCTTTACATAGTCCCTTTAATAAACTTTCCTCAAATTACCTAATTTGAACATGCCATCTGTTTCTTGCTTGAATCCTAACTGATACAGATGGTAGATATAAATTGCTTGGCTGTTTTAAAAAATAGTTATTAGTCTAATAATACTAAGAATAGGCAATGGATTTGTTTTGAGAATTGAAAACTAAATACAAGCTATAGTCTACAATGAGTGTTACATCATGATCCACTTGAAGGAAGAACTCATGACTTACATGCATATATCTTTGTATTTACCCCGTGACTAGAAAAGTCCCATGCACACTGTTTGCAACAAACATTCACCTAACTAAATACAATAGTCCACTGCAGAGGCAGTGCTCACCTAATATGCACAATCTTCTCCACATTTTCCAGCTTCCCCTGTGGTTAGATGGGGATCAAGAGATTAAGTGGAATATGGGTGGAAGTGACTGATGCATGTCTTTTCCAGGTTTGCCTGTAACATCATCCCAAGTAAGCCTTCAACTCTCTTCTTCCCCTACAAACCTTGTAGACTTTTTCCAAGTGATGTAAATAAAAAATAAACAAGAGCTGTCTGATTCAAGAAACAAACATCTGAGTTAAGCCACTGAGTTTTGTGGTTTACTTATTATTTACCTGATACAGAGTCCAAGAATCCTCTATAACAATTTTATATTTTATATAATACAACTGATTTTAACTTCCATTTCAATATTATAGCTTGCTTATAAAAATTCTTGTGATTTCAAGATAAAGACTAATCATATGCTCTATGTTTTACAATGAAGGCATACTATAAACCTTAACAATAATGTACTGACTAATTTTTTTTAAAAAACCCTAAAAATATTCTTTTTGTTTAGCATTAAGTTAGCCTAAAAATAAGATAACTGTAAAATGAGGTGATGATGATCTAAGGATCTTTTCCTCTAGACTGAGATCCCAGGCGGAGACCCATGTATTGTTCTTCATGGTGTCATAAGGGAGAGGAGGAGAGAATCTCTGTCATCCAGTAAAAATACACTATCTTCTCAAGTAGTGGGTTAAGTTCTTAAAATTTTTATGCTGCAAATATTTTAGTCCCTCCTGGAAATTTAATACTCATATTTAGACTATGGAATATTACCAAAGGAGAACACTTTTTTACTTATATGTATTTATCTATCTAAAAAAACAGACAAATATATATGCATAGATTAATTCACACACAAAAATATGATGTGTGTTTAATGATTACATGGGAACACATCAGGCCCCCTATCTTGCTGCCATCATCACATTGCTTCTGGCTATAGTTACAGACGCTTTTTTTTGTACTGCCCTTTTAAAAGACTAGTTAGTCAGGGCACTCCCTTTAGTTGATTTTCTCTCTCCTCCTCATCAAGGTCATTATCAGGTATATTGACAGCATTTAAAAAAAAAAAATCTTTCCATTCCTCTTGAAACATAAACACCTAACCAATTTTTTCTGCAGAGCTTTCTGAAGGCTCCTCTTCTAATGTCTAGGTTAGAATATACATCTAACTCCCTATATCACTGCCTTCCTTCCTGGCTATAATAAACTCTAAAAATATATACTGATTTCTTTCAAGTTTCTACTTTTCTGATCAGTTTCCTCCCTGATGATCAGAATTAGACCAGAAGTAATAGATGTCTAACTCTCCTTCTGACATAACAAATGAGAACTTCAGCCATTGGTTTATCAAATGGAACAGGTAAGTGTGTATGTGTGTTTATGTGTAGTTTTTCCATATAGAAGTAAATATAAAAGCACCCTTTTTGTTTGTCTGATTTCTCCCTACCCCTTTTTTCCCTAAGAAGTTATAACTACTAAGTGGTCTTCTCAGTACAGCTTTGGTTTATTCCTGCTGACTTGTAAAAACATATTTCAACCAAAACATTTTCCAAGAAAGAAAGAATTTTATCTAAGGAAAGTTTAAGATTATCATAGTCAGAACAACAAAAATTTCTGCTGAACAAATACTGAGATAAATGTATTTGTATGTATAAATACATTCAATACTTACACACAAAAAAGTGTCCTAAGTAGTTCTGAGTTTACTAATTACAGGTCCCATTAAGTGAAAATGTAAACAATTCTACAATAAAAATTAAATCTATACCATGAAATGGGTATCATATGAAATAATATAGAACAGATTTATACCACGAGGGATGATAACATAATAAAGCCTCTACTTAAAATAAAATGCTTTTAATATCTACCATATTACTATAGTAACTTAATTGTGTATTGGCATATATAGATGGCATAAAAACTCTGCATCACTGTTGTCACATACTGTAATAACTAAGGTCCAAAAAACCCTACATAAACAGAATTACTTAAACATTATCTATTAAAAACATAATAGTTGGAAGAAGACATAACAACTACAATTCCTTGAAGTTGATATGACAAGCAAACAGAAAGGACACTGTTGGGTGGGAGGGGGGAGAGGGAGGAGGGAGGGAGGTTTCGGTTATGGGCCACAATAATCAACCACATTGTATATCGACAAAATAAAATTAAAAAAAAAAAAAAAAAAAAGAACTCAACAGCTCCCCCAATAGTACTTTCAAAACAAACATCAAACTTGATTTTCATTAGAATGTAGTTATTTCTTCACACTAGTAAATCAAAAACTAAGACCCATATTTTATATATGTATATATAAATACATAAAAAGCAATGCAAACAATTATTGAGCTTCTTCTTCTGGAAAAGAATGCCAAGTTAGTCTCTTCATAAAAAGCAATTACAATATGAGGACACTTCATATTTGCCTCTTTTGCCAGCACCAAGTGTGCCTCAAATGAATCTTTCCACTTCATGAGAAACATCAATTCTCCACTGCTGTCTGTGGCACCAATTATTGTTTCAGGATCAAGGCCTCTGGCAAAGTCTCTTGGTTTATCAGCATCTGTTTTCTTCTTTGATTTGCTGTAATCCAATTCACTGTCAGATAAAGATTTTCTTTTTGTATCATCTTTTTCTTTACCAGCTTTTTGAGAATTAAGAAATGCTTCAGTTAACTCTGGACAACCTAAATTTTCTTCAGGTTCCCAAATATTGTCATCATCTGTAAATCCCCTCCACTTGAGGAAACACTCCACCTTCCCATTCACTACATGTTGGTCCAGTACTTTTTCCACCACAAATTCTTCAGGCTCTGCCTCTTCAACTTTTTTACTTTTTCCATTCTGTTTCTTTCCCATTTTTTGCAATGTAGTTTTATTGGAGGCCATTTTTAATTGGAGACTTGAGGAGCTATTGTTCACCGCCCCTGAGCTGCTCCGGGTCTGCAGCATCTTCAGCTCTGCGCATCTCTAGCTTGAGCCACATCTGACAGCTGAAAGTTGAATTAAGATCTCTCTGACTCTAAAGGTCATAATCTTTCTACTATAATACGCTGCCTCCCTTGAAGCTCTGTCTATCCTGGACCTGCATATTACTACACTGTCTGGGTCTCCTGCAAGCTGTAAAGATAATGTATCATTTTTTTCAGTGTGGAGTATATCATATACATACACATGTACACATAAGTATATAAAACATATATAAAATAAAATAAAAAATAAAAACGTAATGGTTATTTGATGGTTGCTGAGAGGTAAAGAGCTTGCCACCTGTATTGGTCTGCTTCTGTTGCTTATACCAAAATACACAGAATTGGTTAATTTAAAAAGAAAAACAAAATTTATTACTTACAGTTTTGGAGGCTGGGAAGTCCAAGTCCAGGGAATACATCTGGTGAGGGTCCTGGTAGTGGTGACAGTGACCCAGGGGTCTCACATGGCAGAAAATGGTGGAACAGAGAGAGATTAACCTCTCACGTGCTCTTCTTTTAAAGCCTTCAGAACCTTGCCCCTCACCACCATTTTCAATCCACTCACTAGGCATGGTCCTCAGAATCTAATCACCTCTTCAAGGCCCCACCTTTCAATTACCATAATAGGACTTCCCACCCTCTTTACACTGTCACAATGGGGACTAAGTTTTGGGGGGACATTCAACCCAAGGCACCATCCATTATCAATACTCTCACATGAGATGAAGTGGTTGATAACCATAATGAATGCTATTAGGGGTCTATACAAAATTAAGTTTAAGAGTAGCCAAAGGGACTGACCAGAAGAGATGCTGGTGGTATGGTATGGCAGTCAGGGAAGGAGGGAATGAAATTGAGAGATGGTGTACGTAAGGCAAAGAGTGATGGTAACTAAAGAAGAAATAGGTATTTGGTAGAAGTAGGTTCAGGAAATACTAATATTCTAGTTTAAAATAAAAAGATGTTATGTAAACTGCCTGACCTGTTGTTACAAGAGACCTCATCAGTTATCTGGGGAATTAGAAGCAATCTTTAAATATGCTTACTTTTTTTTTTTAAAGGAAGAAAGAAGAAAACAGAAGTAAATAACTGTTAAAACTATCTAGATATCATATAACGTCTCTTACTTGTAAATTTAGATTTTTTTGCCTTTTAATAACATAGATTGAAAACACTTCACATTTTAAAAATGCTAAGAAAGAAAATGGCTGAGGCAAAAACTAATCAGAAAACAAAATCAATGGTTTCACACATGAAAGATGTAAATTAAGGAGTTGATACCTCAAAAAGAAAAGTGACCCATTCTAAATAGTAAGATTCAATAAAAGGATCCAAGAACTGAGGTCTGTTGAAAGGAGCTCAGAAGAGTTTTATTCCAAGTCTGAGTTTCTGAACCAGACCACAAATCTCTAACAAATAGTAGAAGAGCAGTGTATACTCTGGTCACATTAGAATGGTAAGAATCAATATTCTAGGGAATTGGAAAATAGGAAGAGGAGGGCAAAACAGAAGTGGCTGCTCTAATGCAACCCCAGACTAAGTTTGAAGAGCTGATAAGGTTCCCACCTTGTCATGCCCATTGTGCCTATACAATAGTACCCCTTGTCCACAGGGCATACGTTCCAAGACCTCCAGTGGATGCCTGAAATCACAGATAGTACTGAATCCTATATATACTATGAGGGTACTTCAAAAAGTTCATGGAAAAACAGCACTGAAAAATAATATGAATCTTTCCATGCAGTTTTTGAAGTACTCTCATATGTTTTTTCCTCTGTGTACTTACCTATGAAAAAGTTTAATTTATAAATTAGGCACAGTAAGAGATAACAATAACTAATAATAAAATAACAGAATAGTTCAATAATATAAGTTACGTGAATATAGTCTCTCTCAAAAAATCTTAATATTTTTGGATTGTTGTTTTGGATTGGTTGACCACGGATAACTGCAACTGCAGAAAGCAAAACTGAGGATAAAGGGGGACTACTGTTCTCTCAAAACTATACTTGTTAGAAGTGCCTGGGATTAACCAATATGCTATTCCTGACTATCAAAGATAGTATGACATATCATCCCCTAAGATTCCTATATACATGCCACATTACTAAAACCAGCTCCAAAGATACTCACACTCTCCCCACAAGTGCAAAGAGCCAGCTGGTAGTTCAAGTAAAATCCTGAACTACTAACTGGCTCTTTGCACTTCTAAAGACTGAATAATCTTTGAGGCCCACAATTTAAAGGCATGATGTCTGTCAACCAGGGCTTACTCAGGATTACATTTTCCCTTTTCTCTAGAGTCCAGCTGTTAATGCGGACTACTTTTATGATAACCCAGGCTCTCATTGATCACCATAGGTTCCAGTTCTCACAAATAAAGGTAGAAGCCAACATACACGGGTTATAGCTATAAACATAACCTTCTGGAATGAGTGACTGTGAAAAGAAGACTGGGCTAGCTGATTGCCAAGGGACATTTCAACATTAAGATTCTAAAATGAAGAGACTGGTTGAGACTAGGGATGCACATTATTTACACTTTAAATCTGAAAATGGGAATATATTTTTATCCGGTTGTAACAAACAGCTTGGCAGATGACAAACAGCTTATTACCTTGCCTGACCGCTGTTCACTGGTGTACATCACACACGGGGGTGAAGACACTTGCAGCACAGAATGCTCTAAGTGTCAACAATATTACTTCAAAAAATTTCAGAGCACAGGCCTAAAATATGCATGTAATTTCAGAGCCAGAAAAAAATAATGCATAATAGCTGGCAACAATCTGACAAACATAATAACTGTGTCCTGATCACAGTAATATGCAACTTAGGATAAATGCTTGCTTAAACCCCAAAGGAAAAACTGTAAAACAAAAAAACAAAAAAATTTTAACCTTCCAGGTAACAACTTTAAAATGTAGTGAATTCTTGCTTATCTGCATTGACAAAGATAAATCAATAGCACAGATAATTCAACATGCCTGGCAATCAAAAAATATTATACATTTGGGTTTTAGCTTTCTTTTATTTTTAAAGACTTTATTTTTTAGAGCAGTTTCAGGTTTACAGCCAACACTGAGAAGAAGGTACAGAGACTTCCCATATATAATCTGTCGCAGCCTCCTCTATTATCAACATCCTCCAGCAGATACATTTGGTTTTGAAGGCAAGTATTTACCCAAACCATGTCCTACCTGTGCCAGGCCTTGTATTATTTAGGTATAGGGAGTCAGAGTGGGTAAAGACATATATACTTAAACATGTATCAAAATAGAACACGGTAAGATTACTGAAAAGTGGTCTAAGGGCAGTTCTATAAGGGCACGGAGTTACGTTAAGACTGCAAAGTACATACCTAGAGTACGCACAATCTGTAATCACAGACAGATGACAGTTGGGTTGGAAAGTCAGAGATACTACACACAACGTAAAACAAAGTTACCTAGTGCTGGTAAGGCTGTGGTGAAAACAACACCTACATTGCTGGTGAGAATGTGAATTGTAAAGGCCTTTTTGGAAAGCATTCTGATAATACTTATTAATACAAATTACACGCATCCTTTGCCACAGCAATACCATTTCTGGGAATTTACCTCACAAAGGTAAAAGGATGAGTAGGAAAGGAGCTTATGGAGCATGTGTAGAAGTAGTATAAAAAAAAACTGCAAGCAACTCAAATGTCCATCAATGTATTAATCAAAGGCTAAATAAACTGTGGTATGTCTACCTCCTCCAAAAAATCTTATTTGTGTGTATTTGTGTATAAATATACAAACTGTATGAGCATGGAAAAGCTACGGGAGCTGTAGTGGTATAATTTCAGATTACTAATGAGTGTGACAAGAGGATAGGGATAAGTGGAAAACACACTTGTACAGCAAAATTAGGGTGGGGGTGTTCAGCCATAATGTAAAGGGGAAATAGGTACAACTATATTACTCATTCTCTCACTTCACTCAGGTTTCTTTTCAAATGATACTTCCTCACAGAGATCCTTCTGGAAACTCCTATCTAGTTGCTGCATTCCCATTCTCTCACATTCTAGCCCCTTATCTTGCTTTATAGTTTTTCTTATTTCTACTTGACATTATATTACATATTTATTTATTTATTGACTACTTCTCCTCAAAAATGCAAACTCCATGAAGGTGGGGAGGAGAGTTTCGTTATTTACTATTGTATCCTCAGAACCTAAAATAGTCTCTGATACATATATATTAGTATGTAAATATTTATTGAATAAATAAAGAATGAATGAATTAGGTCTTATATACAAAAACAAAAACTATACAGGGGCAGAAAACAACAAGCTAAAATAGCAATTAAAGATGTTGATTTGATTGGGTGACAGAACTGATAACACCTTAAAACAAACAAAAAGGTGACTTTTCATAAGCAATAAATTAAATTAGTTAAGCTCGTATATTTGGAATGCTGAAAAAAGCAAATCATCAAATGGGGGGGGGGCAAGGAGGAAAAGGAAGGAAGGAAGAAAGACAAGAAATCTAGATTGAATGAATGACCCAAAATGTGTATGCCTATGAAGGGAAAACATAAATGAGAAAATAGTTTTTTCAAATACTTGTTTACTTTATACGTTGGACACAGTGGGACTTCTCTCATAAAATAGTTTTGCTTTGGTTTGTAAACTAATGTACAAGAGGCAAAAATATATTTAACTGGTTAATATTTTGGTATTAACATAGAGAGTAAAACAATTGGAAGTGATGTCAAAAAATGCGAGCATTCATAGGTTCCTAGCAGAATAAGCACATTATTATCTTTTAAGCCAAAGATGCTTATTTAACACCTAAAGCAAATTCTGAAACTCAAAAAAAAAAAAAAAATCCCTCCACATGTATATTTTAAGCACAGGGACCAGAAATGTACACTGTTCTAGTCAAATTAGAATAGTTTATAGATAAATTAGATGTTCTCAGATATAATTACATATAACAAAACAATTGGAATCAGTTTCTGTGTTCTTATACCCTTAATCTAGTATGTTAAAGAAATAAAGATCAATAATTACGTATATGTTTTCTGGGTAATATCCTTACATTTTATACTCAGGCTATATAATATTAAATAAAATATTATTTTGTTCTCAGTAAGGATATTTTTACATATGGTTCTGCAAATACTAATTTTCAAATAAAGGTATCTGAGAGCATCCTGTTATGGTTAAAGCAGACACTGTTCACAGAGACAAAGAACACTGCAGGAACAATGAACACATTCCTAAATTGTTCAGTTCACCTATAATCTGTGGATATTTAAAAATCATATAATAGATAAAATCTCTACAATAGAAACATTAAACAAAAGAAATAACATTTTGTCCATATTGCTAAAAAGAAAAAAAAAATAACACTTTAAAATGAGAATGGAAAAGACAACTTGTTATCTGTTAATGTTACTTGGATATCCATTCAAAAAAATTTTTTTGATATTTTAAAATAATGAATTGATATTCTTAGAAAGTGAATCACAGGTTACTTGCAAGAACAATAAATGATTATTTCAATCCCATAAAAAGCAAGCTTGTACTGTGTTCCTACAATACCCATCTTCTATCTCAAAAGGCTCCTGTACAATAACCTATACAACAGAACCTGCTATAACTTCAAGAACTACCTTATTTCTCCATTTAAATAGTAAAGATAAAAAACTTGATTTTAAGGTACATATTAGATTTTCTACAGATGACTAAATACATATTTAGAATATCAAATGTAGACATATTTAGTTAAAATCAATTAAACTGAGAAGTCCTTCCCTTCTGGCTGTCCATATTTTTCTTTAATCCTGGTCAGTGTAAACCCTTATTACCAGTAATTTGTGACTATAACACTGAGGAAAAATGCTAGCCTCACGATTTTTGTCATTCCCCCTGCCCCCCTTCCCCTGCAGGCTGCTAGTGTTGATGGCCTTTATGGAAATATAAATTCAATCAGCAGCTGCAAATTTCATGAGACGTCCATCTTCATGCTGAATTTCTAACTGAGTGTCAAAACAATCTGTGGATTTCTCCCTGATGAAACACACATTGAATTGTAAATTTCTGCAATTTCCTCATGCTTGAATTTCAGCTGCAGCAAAATAGTGCTACCCCAGACACACTGCCTATCAGGCTAAAGCAAGTAATTTTCTCTTCTTATTCCTTCATGCCATTTAAAGAGTTAAATTTTTTTAAAAAGCCGTGATATAACACATGTCCCCCCAATTGAGCAATTAAATTTTATATACTATTATAAGAAAATGAGAATATACAAAACATTCATATATTTGATATGTTTTAAAAAGAAAAATTTTTTCCCAAGAGACTCACTTGTTCTATATGATCCTCTTTATTTATTTTTATTGCATTTGGTGGTGAATAATGCAATGAGCTTTAATAAAATTAATATTTTCTATATACAATGTCAAGATAGTACATAAATGAAAACCAGTTATAAAATAATGACTAGTAACTTCAAGTTTAATGAGACACATTTTCATTAAATATTGTTGAGAGTAAAAATATTCAAATGAAGAATTAAAACAGCTAGACTAGACATTCTTCTTAAAACATATTACAACTGAGTTAATTTTTCACCAAAGAATCATTTCAACTGAATAGCTAAATAAAATCGCTTTTAAACAACACACTATTATGAAACCTATATTGTTTTACAACTAAATTGGCAAAAGTGTTGTGTATGAAAAAGATACCTTAAGACACTGATAAAGTGACTTGCTACTATAAGACAGCAACTTGTTTTTATAAACATCTTTCATTAATGTTACTAACAAAGTAAATGAAGTCCTATTTAAAAATTCAACAAGACACTGCAGTAAGCAAACCTAATGGTCTATAATGACAATTATTCATTCATTCAACAAACATTTATTGAACATCTCCAATGTGCCAGGTAATGTTTAGCAGGCAATGGGGCTACAAATATGCAGAACACAGTCCTTTACCTTAGAGAAGGCAGTGTAGTTGAGATAGAAGAGCACTGGAAGGACAGCTATCTCAATGAGTAGTTACGGAAGTTTTCAGAAAGAGCCATAATTTCTAAGGACATATAGGATTTAGCCAGGAAAGAAGCAGAGGGAGAAGCATTCCAGACAGAGGGGAGAATACAATTAAACAAATGGAACCATGAAATAGCATAGTGTCCTTAGAAAACTGTTAGTAAATAATTGGAGATGGAGAAAAGGGCTGATATGTGGTATGATAGAACAGGTAGGCTGGAATAGTTAAATATTTATTTAAACATTTATTTGTTAAATAATAAAATATTTATTTAAACATTAGCCAGAAAGCAGCAAGGAGGATTTTAAGCAGGGGTATAATAATAATGAATGATATCTCTCAACAGGGTATAAAAGATACAGCATAAAGATTAAGAATACAGACCCCTGGAGCCAGACTTGATTCAAATCCAGCTCTGTCATGTGCTAACTATGTGATTTTGGGGCAAGTTACCTATTCTATGTCTCAATTACCTCATCAGTAAAACAATAATACTACTACCATATACCACAGGGTTAATATGAGAATTAAGTGCCATATATTTATTTGAAGCTTTTATTATTATCACCATCATCATTTTATAATTTGGTAGGTTATATAGGTCTAACTCTAATACAAATAGTCCTAAAACAAATAATCTAACTACAATCACCTAGAATACCTGTTGGCACAAACTAAACATTTAAATTATTTCTACTTAGAAAGCGTTGACTGAATACTTATTATGTAGCGTGCACGCACGCACACACACACACACAAGTTTTTAAAAACAAAAGAGGAAGAGGAAAAGTAAAATAATTCCCAGATAGATTTTTTTAAAAAGCTATTAATATAATCAACCAACATCCTTAAAATACAAGGACATTAAGATTCAAAGAAATGCTATCAATGTTAAAAAACTACAGAAAACTCTTATAACGTGGAAGTCCAAGCTGACGTGTGAATGCTTCCTTCCTGCTATAAATATGTAGAAAGGGTAGTTAAAATACTTTTAAAATAATACATTGCTAAAAAGGAAAAGAAAAATTCCTCAAGTGCTTGAAACAAACTGACATCTACGTCATAGCCCTAAGCTTGAGCTGAGACTGCAGCAATCCACAGGGTTTCTGACATAACTCTAGGTCCTAAGGACTAAGGGTTTGGAAGTATAGTTTTAAATCTCTTGTCAGAAGAGAAAACATACCTTTAGCTGGTATGAGGTAGGGGACAAAGAATTCAGCACCTGCATGAAGTATACAGCATCAAAGAGCTGTGGTACTCATGAAAAAGCAGCTAGAAAAGCCCTGGACCATAAACTCTGAGAAGGAGCAAAAAAGCCAGTCATTAGTTTGAGACCTTCAATGGGAAGGAGCACATGTCACCAGTAAGACACCAAAAACTCTAAAACGAGTATCATATGTATGTTGAGTTTCAAATTTACACAACTACATGGTATGAATATCATAAATTAAAAAATAACAAAATCTGGCTTGACCTTTGAAATCATTATGGGTCCAAAAGACATGAGTATAAATAGTCCCATCGGGCTTCCGGTCAAGATGATGGCATAGACAGTCCCCAGCATCACTCTCTCCAACAAATTAACCAATTTACAACTATGAAAAAGCAATGACAGCCAAGCTGGGGCTGCCAAAGCTCAGGAGAAGAGGAGGAGAGACCTACAGAGTGCATGAAGGTGGGAGAAGCCATGATGAGAGAAAGAAAAAACCATTCTGACTGTTTCAAACCCCGGCTGCTTCCAGGCTGGAGCTGCTGAGCCCATGGAGAAGAAGCTGGTAAAAGCTGCAGCTGTGCCCTTTGGATGAAGTTGCTGGGAGATGGCAGGGGTAAAGAGGGCCTTGGAGGCCCCCAGGCCAGCAAGACCACTAATGGTCCTGTGGACCCACATTGGAGCAAGGAGCCACAACAACTGAAAAAAAAAGAGGCACTCAGAGGCTGGTGAGTTATCATGAGGGACCAGCGCACAGCCAGTCCCATGGGAAGTGTTTGGAGCATGGGTGGGGGGCGGGAAATAGGCCCACCAGGGGAACAGTGGGGCACAGCAAGGACAGCTGATCTGCTCCCCGGTCAGCATAGGACCACTCAGAGGAGACTGGTCAGAAATATAGAATCATATGGGGTACAGTTTGATGAAAAGACTCAGGCCTAGACCAGAATTTCTACATAACCCAGGTGTACTGATCTCATGAAATCTGGAAGTACCTATAAAGTCAACCATCAAAACCTGAGTCACACAAAAAGCCTTCCCTAGGGAATAGGCAGCAAAGCAGCAATTCAGCTCAAACACAGAGCTCAAGTATTGGTCCCCACAGGAAGTTTCCCCATTTTAGAAGTAAGCAAAGGACAAAAATTAGTTCCAGCACAGAGTTTAAGTGGTGGGAACAGCAAATAATCTAACACAAAACTAAAAGAAAAAACAAAGTACCCACAACCAGAGACAAAGTTTGATATTAATTAGTAAAGGTCTCATTTCACCAAAGAACATCTATAACAACTAGAAGGACCAGAAGACCCCAGGACTACCAAGCCAGAAAGGGGGCAGGGCTGGGGGCCTCAGCCATACTCCCTAACACCCACAACCAGTCCTGAGAGTGAGAGCCAAGGGCCTCAGCCACAGCCCTCCAACACGTGCAACCAGCCCAGCCACTGACTACCAAGCTGCCACAGGAAGTGCCCTGGGTTCTCCTGAGCTGGGGCAGTGGGGAGCCAAAGGCCTCAACCACACCCTCCTGACACCCACAACCAGCCCAGTGATGACCACTGAGCTGTAGCAAGAAAGGCCCCAGGTTCACAAGCTGGAGTGGTGGGTGGCGAGGGCTTCTGCCACACCCCCCTGACATCTGCATCCAGCCTAGCAATGACCAAGCCACTGCTGGAAGCCCACTGGTCTCCCCTGTGGGAATGAGGCGGGTGCCACAGGCCTCAATCCTGCCCCTCCTCTTTCCTCCTTCTTCCATCCCATTTCCTTCCCTTTTCCCCTCTCCCCCTCCCTCCCAACTGCTTCACAACAACATCATAGAATGTAAAAAAAATAATATTAATACAAAAAAAAAAAGTCCCATTGGGATACTCACATACTATACTGGACTTCCACAGAAGAAATAATCCCTATTAAAAACGAACTAATAAAAAAAAATTATAACTTGAAGAAACTACCATTATGAGAAAGTTTTAGCTAATACAATAAATTGACTAATTAACCTACAAATACCATAAACAGAATAATCTAACACCAGAAAACAGAATAATCTGAAAGTGACTGAAACAATAAGAATGTTTGAAATGATTTTTAAAAAGACAGAGAAGCCACAATGAAAAACATTAGAAGATTAGAACAGCTGATATGGAGGACAGAAGTCAACCTAAATCTCAATCAGTCATTCTAAAAGAAAATGATGGAAAGAAGGGCAGAAGACATAATATTTGAAAAGATAATGGCTGATAGTTTTCCAAGATTGATGAGCCACATGAACCCCTTCCCAGGTACGGAAAGAACAAAAATCAGGATAAACAAAAACCCATATCTAAATAAACCGTAATGAAAATGAAGAATACCAAAGACAAGGAAAGATTCTTAAAAACAATCAGCCAAAAAACAAACAAACAAACAAAAAACCAGATTGCCTACAAAGTAAAGACAATTAGATGAAAGGTAGGTTTCTCATAAGCAATAACAAATGCTAGAAAACAACAGAGTAATACCTTCAAAGAGCTAAGATAATTTAATTGTTAACTAAGAATTCTATACCCAGCTAAATGACCATTCGAGTTTGAGTACAAAATAAAGACATTGTCAGGCAAATGAAAACTGAGAATTTATTTCTCACAGACCCTAGGGAAAGATCTGTTAAAGAGATAAAATTGAACATAGAAAGGAGAGTAGAATGCAAGAACAAATTATGAGAAAAGATATTGGTAAACATCTTGCAGAGCTAAATAAGCACAGAACATTGATAATAACAGTAATAGTAATACTGAATAACTTGGAGAATATGAAGGTTAATTTTATGTGTCAATTTGGCTTGGCCACAGTGCCCAGATATCTGGTCAAACATTATTCTGGATGTTTCTGTAAAGGTGTTTTTGGATGAGATTGACATTTAAATCAATCGACTTTGAGTAGATTATTCTCCGTAATGTGAGTGGGCCTAATCCAATCAGTTGAAGGTCATAATAGAACAAAGTCTAAACAACCTCTCTTGAACAAGAAGGTATTCTCCCAACAGAATGCCTCTGAAACCACAATTCTTCCCTGGGTCCTTAGCCTGCCAACCTACCCTGTGGATTTTGGACTTACCAAGCCTCCACAATCATGTAGGCCAATTCCTTGAAATAAATCTCACTCTCATCTGTTGGTTCAGTTTCTCTGGAAAACCTTGACTAATATAGAAGGCATTTAAAAGCTGAGGGAATCTAAAATGCTAGATAATACAAGGAAGGTACAAGTCAGGATGATATTAAAAGGTGAAATTTTAAGAACCTCATTTTGTTTGTGAAAAAGCTCAATAGAGATATTAATTTCAGACTTCGTTAAGTCAAACATGCATGTTAAACACATAATTAATACACTGAAGAAGAGAAACAGAATGTATAATATGCAAAACAGTAGAGGGGGAAAAGTGGAGGAGCAGGAATAATATAGAAAAGTTTATCAATCAGACAGAGGGTTGGGAAAGATAAAAGACCGTAAAGGCATGGTTAAGAGAAAATGTGAAATAAAGTGATAGAAATATGTCCAATTACACCGAAAAATATAAAATACAGTCATGTGCCACATAACAATGCTTCAGTCAATGACAGACCACACATACAAGGGTGGTCCCATAAGATTATAATGGCTATGCCATGTAGCCTATACCATCTACATTTGTGTAAGAACACTCTACGATGCTTGCACAATGAAGAAATTGCCTAATGCCGCACTTCTCAGAATGTATCCTGGTTGTTAA
This sequence comes from Cynocephalus volans, assembly GCF_027409185.1. Classification (NCBI taxonomy): domain Eukaryota; kingdom Metazoa; phylum Chordata; class Mammalia; order Dermoptera; family Cynocephalidae; genus Cynocephalus; species Cynocephalus volans. Next base: position 51,520,815 of record NC_084461.1, on the reverse strand, counting down.
GTGACACATGACTGTAATAATAAAAGATTATAATCACCTAAGAATGAAAAATCTCAGTTTTAAAAGATCCACTTATATTCTATTTAGAAAAGATCTAGCTAAAACATTATAGCAAAAAAAAAAAAAAAAAAGGGATTGTATTGGTCCGTTTTTGTTGCTTATAATAAAATACTTGGAATGAGTGATTTATAAGAAAACAAAATTTATTGCTTACAGCTTCAGCAACTGAAAGTCCAAAGTCCAGGGAACCCATCTGACGAAGGCTTTCTTTGGTGGTGACTTCATTGACTACAGGGTATCAATTGCGAAATGGTGGAGAAGAGAGAGAGCGCCTCATGCACTCTCCTTTGAAAGCCCTCAGAACCATGACCCTGAACACCATTATTAACCCATTCACAAAAGCTTGGTCCTACAATCTAATCACCTCTTCAAAGCCCCACCTTTCAATTACCATAATAGGATTTCCCACCCTCAATAGCTACAATGAGGATTAAGTTTTGGTGGGACACTTAACCCAAGGCAAGGATGAAGAAAAGATATGCCAGACAAATGTTAACCAAAATAAATCTGGCATAGCAGTATTAATACAGAAAAAAGCATTAATAGATATTGAAAGGGCCATTAATCAATGATAAAAGGATTTACTGAAATATAAATAATCCTAAGGCTATACATACCTAACAACACAACCCCAAAATACACAAAGCAAAAATTGACAGAATTACAAGGTAAAACGTTCTATATTGAATCAAATTGTGAAATCTTAATATATCTCCTTGAAAATCTCCTGAAGAAAATTTTTTTTTAAATGAATAAATATTTGGAAGATTTGAACGGTATAATTAACAAGTTTGATCTGATAAATATGATCCTGCGGAGAACTAGATATCTGTTAACTATATTCTTTTCAAGCACATAGAGAATCTTAATAAAAACTAATGTTTAATGAAATAGAAAATAAATAAGAAACAACACAAGTAAAACCTGGTCCTTCGAAAAGAGTTACAAAGAATTATATACAAATTTCTTATTAATTGGTCAAGTTTTAAAGGGAAAGATATAAATAATATTAGAAATTTACAAATATATTTAAAAGCATAAGAGACTACTATAATTTATGCAAATAAACTTTAAAAATTTAATGGTATAATTTTCCAGAATATAAAAATTATCAAAATGAATCAAAGAAAAATTGGAAAAACTAAATAAAACCTGCAACTATTAAAGTAATTGAATTAGTAGTCAAAAACCTTCTTGTAAAAAACACCTCTAAGCCCAAAAAGGCTAAATGTTAATTTTCCAGGACACATAGAAGGAGGAAACCCCTGTCTTATACAACGTTCCAAAAAATAGAAAAAAGAGGGAAAATGCCTCAGTTCTTTTTAAGTGGCTAGCATAGTCTGATACCAAAATCAGAAGGGGTGAGTAAAGGAAAGGAAAAATAAAGCCAACCTCATTTATAACAATATATGTAAAAATCATTCATTAAAAAAATTAGATATTTTCCTTATTCTCTTGAAAACCCAGAGGACATGAAAAAAAGAAAAAAGTTATATTTTATCCAGCACCACCAGGTATTTGCTAGGAGGGGTTTTCAGGTTCTTTAGTCTGCCCTGTTGATGGAAAAAGTAGTCACTCTAAAAGGCTTTAAAGTTTTTCTTAATTTGTCATAAATTTACTGAAGTGTATTACGTTTTCAAAGAATATTCATTAAGTTCTACGTATGAAAAAGAAAAGAGGTGTAGTTTAGTATCAACCCTCCAGGAAAAGGGAAGGGGCAGAAAATAAAGAGTAAGACCGGGGAAGAAAAGAAGTGGAAGTAGGGATAAGAGGGGGAAAGAAGAGAAGAAGGAATAGAGGAAGAAGATAGAATAGCACCTAATACTACAGCACTTAACTCTGTGCCAGACATTCTTTTTAAACGCTAACACATTAACTTACCAAATCTCCAAAATAACACTTTGATGATAGGTACCATTGTTATCTCTATTATACAGATAGAGAAACAAGTGAAAGAAATAAATTACAATCATTCTAATTTTCTTCGTGCAATACGATACTCAGTGGACTCAGAAGCAGCAATAAAAAATGAATCCCTATAAATGAAAGGTAATATTTTGATCAATTATCTTTTTTACCTTACAGATTACCTAGTATAATCTCTTTTCCTACAGATGAAGAAATGCAGGCTTTTTAAGAGAATGAGAATTACCCATACAAGGTAACAGAATCCCAAAATGACAGTTAGGACAAGAAAACCTTAAGCCTTGTTTATTTGTGAACTGATATTTTATTTGGACAAAACTTTCTTAGTTATTGAACTAAAAAGTTCTTCACAGTCAATCACACATCAATTTTAGTCTAAAAAATTCTACAAAGCTATCTGATTTAGTAAAAGTCAATTTATAACAAATAACCAGTATTCCCAAAGAAAACCCAAATCAGTCATCTATTTGATTATATTTTAGTTCAAAGTTTCTACAAAGATTTTTTATTTAGATTATAAATTTATACAGAAAGGATTCCTATGCTTAACTCTGTGTCTGAGGTGTTTATTTTGCCTAATACACACTGCCAATATAACATTAATATGAATTTATGCTATTCCAAAACAATCTTATTAGGACATAATAAACTCTTATGTAACCTCCTATCTATTGTAGGTTGTTTCGTGCCTGCCCCTGCATCATTAGAGTAGGGGTAAAAGAGCAAGAACATAAGAGTACTTACGATTTGAGGCAAATGTTGAGTTCCTAAACTAAAAAAGAAGGATTGAGAGGAGAACATGAGTACTTTCTTTGGGACAGTCCTGATCTTATTAAGAGTGGCCAGGCACTTAGGAGCTAGATAATCCCCGATACATCAAGGGTGTAGTGAGAGGTAGAGGCTACACAAAAACAAGCAACCTACTGTTTAATAAATTTGCGGGAGGCCATTGATTTGGACTCGGCTCCTGGACTAAGCCTAACAGACCAAACCAACACAGAGTTTAACTGTATAGAGTAGCTGAGCTTTAGTTAATTGCAGGAAGCTGTATAGCCTATTAACTAATTAAACTGTGACCAATTAAGCTGTTTCTACACTGCACTTCCATTTTCTATAAATGCTCTCAGATCACATTATTGGTTGAAGTAAATTGTTTTTGTTGTTTGCTTTGTTTTGTTTTGCTTTGTTCTGTTTTGTTTTGCTTTCTGCTTTGCTCAAGTAAACTCAGTTAAAATTTAAGTTTGTCCACTTAACACTACCAATCCTTTAAAAAACATATAGCTAAAAGCCAATGTCACTCTTTACTTTTCCAACGTAGCACTGGCCCCTAAACTCAAACTTCCTTATTATAGTCAAGATTCATAAGCCAGGCTCATATCAAAAACTACAAACTTCAACCACTTTAGGTGTTATTTAGATTATTAAAAAAACAAAGTAGCATTTGTTCTGGGATCCTTAAGCTTTGGGGAGAGAATTATTCCAGAGACTCCTACTGTGAAAGCAGGGGAAACTATAGCAACTAGCCAAGCATTTATCTCCACCTTAAAAAATACACCATGTCAAGAAAGAATATATTAGGTGGAAGGATGCAAAATCAGTCAAAAAGAAGAAAGCTTCAAATTCCTTACTGACAGTTATCCCATAGTTTTCCTACCACAGTTATTTGCTACCAGCTTTCATGTTTTTTTTTTTTTTTTTTCTGTCTTTTTCGTGACCGGCACTCACCTAGTGAGTGCACCGGCCATTCCTATATAGGATCCGAACCCACGGCGGGAGCGTCGCCGCGCTCCCAGCGCCACACTCTCCCGAGTGCGCCATGGGCTCGGCCCATACCAGCTTTCATGTTACTTGGCTGTCACCTACCAGAAATGCTATTATTATAATTTCAATATTCATACAATCATAGCAATTATCCAACAGGATTTCTTTGAAATTAGCCCCATTTTCCCCAATGTATAATTGTTACACAATTTCAGCCTTTTGCTTTTCCAATTTATATATAGCATCCCACTCCCTACCTCTGCTGCCTTTTGTCTTTTTCTACTTTTACAGTCTACGGCCATACCGCCCTGAACGCGCCCGATCTCGTCTGTCTACTTTTACATAAAAAAGTGTTCCTTATCAAATCTCAAAGATGAATCATTTTACCTTTTTTTTTTTAAAGAAAATCTGTTAGCCATACATTTAACTATTAAAATATCACCTATAAGTATTATTCTTGTTTTTTAACCTTTTCCCTTTACATTTTAAATCATTCTTTAAATTGAAGCTTGGAAATTTATACTACTGATTGCTATTCTGACACGAAGAATCTTCTGTGCCCTAATGTGGAAAGATTTCCAAGTACTGGAGAAGGCACAGAAATATTTAAACAATCATTATGTTTCCATGACTCACCTCTTAAACATAGAAATACAAGAAACTGGATGTTATATTTAGTAACATTTTAAAGTAATTAAAAATAAATGTCAGATAACTATATATTGTTTCACTCAATTTTTCATTTAATTTTACCATTAGATATGACATACTTTCAGAGTTAATAGGAGTTCTTACCTAATCATGTCTACTTCAAAACACAGCCAATATTCCAAAAAGAAACCTTGCTGTGATGGTTCTTTCACTTCAATATGGTCTCAAGAGGTAATGAACAAGAACTCGAGGAGAAACAAATAATCTGTGTGCTTACTTAATGCCTATATTGTGGGTGTTGAGTAAATATTAAATATATGCAAAAGATGTTCTTTTCTCCCTGTAGATGGTTAGAGTTTAACATTATTCTAAAACTTATAAAACCCAAGGTCTGTTATACGAGTAATTAACAATAGTAGGAAATTTATCAGCCTTGGCATTTCAAAAACAGCAGCAAATAAGGGTAAGAATTATGCCACACACAAACACAAAAAACTTAAGAATGGCCTATTCTGAGCTATTTTTACTTGCGACACTTCTAATGCCAAATGTACGGCTTTTTTCTTCACAACAACCAATTCTCCAACTCTCTGGACACCAACTGGATTTCCTACTATTCAATTCTGACACTAACTTCCAGTAGTTAGAACAGACCCCACAGGTTAAGGGTTCAGTCTCACAAGATTGCCCCTACTTCAGACACTAGTCCCAAGTCCCATTTGCCACCTGCACTTCTGACCAACCAGCTATAAATCAGGGGTTCTCATGATCCCTTCCTCAGGTTTGATAATTTGCTAGAACAAATTCACAGAGGTCAGGAAGACACTTTACTTACTACCACCAATTTATTATGAAGGATACAAATGAACAGCCAGATGAAGAGGTACATAGGGCAAGGTCTGAGAAGGTCCCAAGCACAGGAACTTCTGTCGCTGTAGAGTTGAGGTGTGCCACCCTCCTGGCATGTCAATGTGTTCACCAACTTGTAGATATGGTTACTAATTTGGAAGCTCTCCGAACCCTACCATTTCAGGATTTTTATGGAAGTCTTATTAAGTAGGCAAGATTGATTAATCACTGGCCATTATCTCCAGCCCCTCTACCCTCCCGAGAGATTGGGGGTGGGGGACATAGGTGGCTGAAAGTTCCAACTTTCTTAATCATCCCTTCGTCTTTCTGGGGATCAGCCTCCATCCTTAAGCTATCTAGGGGACCTGAGCCACTAGTCATTTTGTTAGCATACTGACAGGAAAATAGACTGGTTTGGTCAGGGCCCTCGCCTCAGGTCCAGTTGGGTGTGGTTCAGCATCCTTTGTAAGCAAATTGTGCGTGTGCGTGTGCGTGTGCGTGTGCGTGTGCGTGTGTGGAGTTAGTGCACATGTGCGCCAATGTATCTTTTTGGTTTTGTTGCTATTGTGTTCCTTTAGAGAGAGAGAGAGAGAGGAAGAGAGAGAGAGAGAGGGAGGAAGGGAGGGAGAGAGAGAGACAGGAGTTTTAGTGAAGCAGGCAGGCAGGCATCTGCCTAGGGCATCCACCTGGCACAGCCATGCTTTCCAACCTATGGCTCCAAGGACCTTTTGGCCAGTTAGCTAGTTCATAGACCTGCGTGAAGGGGTCTGGTGACCCAGCCTGGCATATGAAGGGTTTGTGACCCAGTATGTGAATGGGCTTGAAGACCTAGCCCTAGCTCAACAATCGGCCCAGTCGGCAGGATTACTGGCAGGTAAAAGAGCCCGACAACTGGCGTGGTCGCCTAGCTTTACAACTGGCATCACGAACAGGATTAAGAGCGCCAGACACATACAGAAGACATTCTTATCACTCCAGAGTTTCCAAGGGTTTTTAGGAGCTATGTGCCAGGAATGAGAGACAAAGACTAAATATGAGGGGTCTTCCAAAAGTTCATGTTAAGATTCATATTATCTTTTAAATCCATCTTTCCATAAACTTTTGGAAGTACCCTCATATGTATTTCCCATCGTACCACACCTATAATTAAATTCAGCATTCTCTAATAGGAATTGCCCCAAGGTCAGGTGTATAAAACAGAATACCTAAAAAGGTTCTTTGCACATGACCTATACATAAATTATACAAACTTCCCAGTACATTTCCAAATTTTTAGTTTTGTTTTCTTTAAACGACTCCTTTGAATGTTGGTTTTACTCTCACCCATTCTTTTTCACTTAAACTAGGAATTCCTAACTCTACACAAGGAAGAGATAAACTTAGGAACAAGCAGGACCAAAAGATATTTTGGTTAGGTCTCCAGTGATGCACAAGCAACAATCCATAGAATACATGACTACAGAACCACATTCAATGTCACATTATTCAGAGCAATAAATTAAAAAACTGGCTTTATTCAAAATCTTCAAACATTCAGGCAGATGTCCAACAGAAAAGAATAACTAGCTATAAGTAAATCCATTAGCTTTAACATAATCCAAGTATACAAAGCACACAGCATTAAATCAATATATCAAGAAAGGGAAATCTTAAAACACCTTATTTTAAGAGTTGAAAGAAATTATTATAAAGGGGAAATTTCTTTTTATGTACCTTTGAACAAAAGACATTAAACAAAATTAAAATCCAAAAGAAACTACTGTTCTTCCATAAATTAAGTGTTTGAAAAAAATCTAATTAAGCTTCAGGGTTTTAAATGAACAAAACTGAACTAACACATTTCTGTGCATCAGCTGTTTCCTGGGGGTGATTAAATAAAAAAAGCTACTTGGCAAATTTCAATAATTTTCTCAACTTCTCTGTTTGAATGTCTGCAACATTAACAACCAATTTTTATTTGTTTATGCAGCTTAATAATTCCCAATATAAAGAAAATGTTTTTCTATTACAAGGTAACCAAACTGTTGGAGAAGTTTCCTGAAATTACCCTGTCATGCTATTTACACAATTGCTACTTAGAGAGTCAGGCAAAATACAAATTTGGTTAAAGTGAATTATTGTTATAATTTTCAAAAACACTTAATTGAAAATGTCAAAGTAAATAAATGAGATTATAGGTGAAATTATCATGTAAGAAATAAATGTGACTTCGTTGACTATTTTTTTCAATTACTATGTCCCATTTCTTTGTAAAATGTTTTATATTTTTCTGAAAGCTAAGATATTCATTCTACTTTACAAAGACTAAAAATTCTACTAAATAAAAGCAGTAGATTAAAATTATTTAAAATGATTTCTCAAAGTAGAAAAATATAGGTTGAGATGTATTCTACAATTTAGTGGCACTTGATCACTCAGACCCTATGTGTTCTTCCTCAGGCACAATGTTACTAACCTGTAAAAGTGCCAGTTACCATGCTAGGTGCTAAGGAAACAAAAATGAATAAGATATAAAATCTGCCTTCAAGGAGCACTCAGTTTAGGAGGAAGACACTATCAATATTCACATTACTAGCAAATACCAATTTTATTTTATATTCTTAGTTTTCCAGATTAAACAAAATGTCAAATGGCTTAACTCACGCTCCATTTCCATTATGGACACCAAATTTTATAAAACAAACAAGACAAAAAGGCTATTTTTAAAAAATTAAAAGGCTGAAAGGGAAAAAAGATCATGTTAATAACCCTGCTTAAAATCTTTCAATAGCTTCCAAATATATTTAGAATAAAAACCAAACTTGTTATCATAATCAATGATCTCTATTTGATCTGGCCTCAGATGACTTCTGATCTCATTTCATATTACTCTCCTCTTTGCTCTCTAGAGTCCAGCTGCAAGCCTTCTTCCTGTTCCAGGAACAGAAAACCATTCTTGCTTTAGAGGCTTTTCTGATCATTTAATACAAAGCAAAATCCACATGTCCCTCTCCCTGTCTTGTTTCTCACACACCCCGTTCATTTCTTCATAACACTTATCACTGATAGTATACTGTTTATGTATTTATTTGTTTATTGTCCATCTCCCTCTTCTAAAATGAAAATGTCATGAGACATTTAAATCTTGTTTACCAAAGTATCTTAGCACGTAGAATAATACCTGGCTCATAGTAGGTGTTCAATAAATATTTGTGAATGAATCACAGAATCACTGGGTGGCTGAGCAACAATTCAAACCCAGTTCTGATTGGCTCCACTCCTAAGGTCTGTTGACTATGTGACGACAGGGTTGGATCTGACATGTTTGTATCCTCCACATCACCTAGCACATTGCTTTGTCTAAAGTAAGTTATCAATATATGCTTACTGAATAAAATAATATTTTAGATTTCATACTTTAAATTCTCAGATACTGGAATGACAATTAAAAACAGCATGTGAGCACATGTAGATATAGAACCAATTTACACCATTCTGTCTTTTTAGAATACTTCCCCAATCCCACTTTCCTCCTTTTTCCCTTTAAAAAATTCCTAGTTTGCTGTTTTTTAAGTCTTCGCCAGCACTGAAACAGACATACAACTTTTGAATTCTTACAGCAATTTTGTTCCTATTCTTATTATATGACTGATTTTCCCCACAACTCTCTCTCCCTCCCACCCTTTTCTTCCTTAGGTGATTAAGGAGAGAAGCTTAAAATGCTTTTAAAATATAAACATCTAGTCCTGGAATTACAATAAATCACACTCCTTTAAATGATGTGACTGTGTCTTAAATGTTATCTAGCTACATTTCCCCAAGAGAACTGTTTTAAGGGTCGACTATGACAAATTAAGGCATCACCAATGAAGATAAGATATCAATAACAGTTTAACTGGGGAATTTCTCAGACTGTGAGATCCCCAAGACATGAAGTAGATTTACATTTTCTCACCCTCCCATAAAATAAACAAATGTGCATATTTTCATGTTATTACAGCTAAAAAACTATCTAAGACAGATCTGGAATCCTTCAGTTCTAATGTTTAACATTCTCAAGAGTGCTCTTTCACTCCCTTATATGATATTCCAATGGATTTCACAACTGCAGCTTTTGAAATACTCCACTTATTGAGTAGTCTACAGTTGGTTACCCATCATATCTGACTATTGTACCATAAAAAAGCCATCAATTTCAGATTTACAATATTATCCTTTATAAGGGGTAGCATAATATTATAATTAGAATATAGTACTCTAACTCACTGATTTAATCCACAGGAAATCATGTTTGCTATTGGAAGGTAAAAGGGATATCTGTAAGCCAATAGCATGGGAAAAGAGAAACAATGAAACATAAGGACACAGAACTTAGCACATCTATGTAGGATAAATAATATAGGTGCAAACAGCCCAATATACTTCAAAGAGCTAGAAAGGCACAAATATGTTACAGGATAGAAAAGTAAGTGGTGGTCATTAATATAGAGTAAACCATCATATAATCTCTTCAAGAAGACAAGAAAGAGTACAGGTGTCAAAGAGTTTTATTAGAAGTACAGATGTTTCAAAGAAACCCAGCTACCCAGAATAATTTTTTCCTGGGGTTCAGCATAAGCCGGAATTTTAGTGCATTGCTACTTGTACTATATACATAGGAGACTGTCACAAAAATTAGTTATTGTATCCTGATCATGCTACCCCAAGGATATAACCCTTCAGTTGACAAATAGAACTTTGTTTTATTTACTACACCTAAAAATTTCACCTGGCTCATACATAGAAAGAGGTTGTTTTTTGTTTTTTTGTTTTTTTTAGTTAATTTAAGGTGGAACATTAGTAGTAATAAAAAAGAAATATTTCTGCCATTTCAGCAAGAAAACTTATTTGAGACAATATTCTTAGTTTTCTAAGTTAAGAATTAAAAAATACTTTAGAGGCAGTATATTCAAAAGGCCTCCTTAGCCAGTTTTACCAAGTACAGAATGATCAGTAAAAATCAGCCTATAACTGTACCTTCCAAACGTCAATTGTAGAGAATCTGTGCATTCAATGGAATGCCAAATAGTACTGGCAGACATTTACTATTATAGAAAGAGAATGCTATGTTTGCATTGTTCTGTTAATAGCATGCTAACAAGTATGTTTCCTGTAGGGTCACTAATGGACAGAAAAAAATATATAATAAAGCAGTGAATAGTGGACAGCCATTCATTTTCTATTGGTCTACAGTAACTAACGGGAAGAAAGAGTAAGTCCTATAATCTTAGGCAGCCATAAAAAAGAATCCTCTCTTGTTAAAGCTCAAGAGAATCTAAAAAGGGAATAAAAGAAAAAAAAGTCAGACAGATTATGCTGTCAATTTTAGTTGTCATAATGTGTTTCTGAGATAAAACATTCCTCTGAATGGCAATTGAACAGATGGAAATTTTCATTTTTGGTTAACTGGATGGAAGAATTGGACCAGTACCTAAAATGACATTGAAATGAAGCTCAAACCCCCTCCCACAAGAAGGAAACAGATGCATCACTCCAGATACAAAATAAATTATTGAACAGTGCATATATTATATTGGCATCATTGTATCCAACTGTACATCTGCACAATGTTTTAGTCTCCTGGTGAGAGAACAGACATTTCTAAAAGGGAAAATAGGCAACTATTGAAGTGAATCAGATAAGTATACCATTTGGGTAAGAAAAGCCAAAGCAACACTTCACTGAATTTGAAGTTATTCATGCTGAGAGGGAAAAAAGAACCATAAATTATACTGATTCCAATGCCCTTAAACTCATACATTGGTTTAAATGTGGTAGATTCTGGAATATAAAATCACATTTGGGGGATTTTCATAATCTTAATCAGAATAAGAAAAAAATATGACTACTTAAGACCCCAAAGGAGTTAGAGCTTGCTTGATCTGACAGAGAAATGAGTGACATTTTAAATGAACAATAAAACTACATTCTTTATCTTACAGAATAGGTAACTACTAGAAGACCTATAAGGGGTTTCAAAAAGTTCATGGAAAGATTCGTATTAATTTTTAATTCATTTTTTCCACAAACTTTTTGAATAACCTCATATTTGGTGATTTAAAGTTAATAAACAATCCTACGAGCAGTGAACTAAAGAAATAAGATTGAGATCAACTCCTTTTGACTCAAGTTCCATTTCCACTTCCTGATAATAATGTCCTGGTTGGTCCTTTCCCACTGCTTTCCTGGCCAGCTCTTGCTCATTACTGGAGCTGATCCATGCACGCAGCTCACACCATCCTACACTTCCACTCAGTCCTCCTGTCAACCCTTTCTACTCTCTCCCAACTCATTAAGTCCAGCTGCAAAGGAAATAATGACACTAATTTTAGAGTGCAGGAAGCCAAACAGATTTGGTCATTTTGTTTTGTTTTTAAGGTATAATCTCAATTGGCATTAGGCCAGCAACACTCCTGTTATTTAAGGTAACCATTAAGGTCTGATCAGGGGATATAGATGATGCCTGAGATGCCAAATCCTGATATTAGTGTCTAAAAGAGAAAGGAGCAAAAGGAAAAATGTCTGTCTCCAATATAAAAAGATTTTACAGTTAATAGAAATTCTGACTTTTTATTTATTCTCATTCATCACAATGTAATGAGATCTTAAACATTTAAAGTGAATACTTTCTCAAACAGGACTTCCAATCAAACTATATTTAAAAAGGACCCACTATCTTAAAGACCAACTGAATTATGTCTCACAAGACCATCAGAACAGCACAGGTGAAACAAAGATGTTTAGTGTAACCCTAAAAAATATTAATGAAGAGCAGGTAACACATGGGCACAATGAATTACGAGTCTGTATATATTGGTATAGTCTTCACAATGGTATTCCCTTTAGAAATAAAAGTTGCACAGAGAAGTCATTCTCTGCATTTTTGCAATCATTTTTAAACACAGGCAAATGTGAAATAGGAAAGAGCTCATTATAGATATAGAAAGACAAATATAACCTAAAAGTAAAAATATAAGGAGGTTGGGCCCATCTGGACTTATTAGACAGAGAAAAGCCTTGAGGGAAATAGCTGGGGATGTGGGATAGGAAAAATAGTTAGAAGGTAATTGGGAAAGGGGAACTCAAGTTGGCTCCCTCCCTGGGGTGTTTCTGCCAAGGAAGGAGAATAAGAATAGAACCTTCAGGAATAGTATCATGTGGTGGCTGGATGCCCAAAGACAGTCTGTTGCTAGAAAAATGCCACGGTATAATATGGTAACGATTCATAGAAGAATAAGACAAAGATGTGAACTAGAAATCATACTTTGTCCCTCTGCCTCATTCTAATGCTCTGTCAAATAAACTTAAGCCGCTCAATGGCTTCCAACTACTCTATTACCCATTCTCTTTCAGCAGTGTCTCTCATTGTCATTCTGGAATCAGTCTTATATTAACATGAGTGCAGATTTTAGTAATAGATAACCTGAAACAAGATATTTCACAAAATATGCTATGTATTCCAGGTGCTCTGTCTTCAGTGGCTTCTGGTCATGGGACTAACAAAGAAGGATGATGAACCATCACTAAGGAGCCAGGTGAAAATTTCTAATCCACAGGGCAACAAGGCAGGTAGCAGGTATTCTTAAATAAGGGCAAAAAGAGGGCCAAAAGGACTAGCCTGAAGAAAGCAGTGTGTTTTCATTTCAGGCTAAGTCCAACTCTAGGTTCATTTTATTGTCATTAGAGAGATACTTAATATTCTTAGTTTGATATCTGTATGTTTTCTTATGAAATATAATATAACATGCCATTTATTGACATTAAACATAAAATAATTTATAAGTAAAGTATTTCTTAGCATGGATAATATCATCTAGAAAGTGTTAAAGATAACCTCTGAATGAATGGTACACACAGAAACTCTTGTAAGTCTGATGGGAGGCTGGATTTACTTCAATAGGGCAGAGAAAAGGTGAAGTGCTGTTAATGAAACTATACGTGGCAAATGAACATTAAATCTACTCATTGCCCATCAAAAAAGGAGCACCAGAGACTAAAGCTCTTTTAATTCCCTTGTTCGTCATTGTTGCTGGGCACAAGATTAACACATTTTCCATGCTGACAAATTACATAACTCTGTTAAACATTGATCCCTCAACACTACAAAGACTTTATTGTACTCCTTGGCAATCAATTATAACAATTTAAATTTTTTCTTTTATTATATTGTCTTGTAGCATTTTTTATTTTGCCCATCAAAAATCATATGCAAATTTCAGAAAAAAAAAGAAAATTCTCTCAATTTGTAATTGTAAACATTGTTGGCTTTTCTGATTTGTAAAAGGTGAAAAACAAAAACAAAACTATATAACAAAGCAAAATAATAGGACAAATAATGTTTTAGAGAACTTTCTCTAAATAGTTCCAGAATAAGGTACTCTGGCTCCATAACAAACATTTTCCAAAATGCACTGTATTTGAAGATTCTAATATATTGACAGCATTATCCCTATGTAGTAGTGTAACTAGTTCTCTTTTAAAAAACTGAGGTGAAATTCACATAAAATAAAATTCACTATTTTAAAGTGTACAATTCAGTGGCATTTAGGACATTCACAATGTTCACAACCACTCCTTCTATTTAATTCCAAAACATTTTTATCACACCAAGAGAAAGCCCTGTGATGATTAAGCAGCCACTCCATGTTCCTCCTTTCCCATAGCCTTGACAATCTGCTTTTTGTCTCAGTGGATTTACCTATTCTAAATATTGCATATAAATGGAATCACACAACAGGTGACTTTTTGTGTCTGGCTTCTTTCACTTAGAATAATATGTTCACAGGTTTATCCACATTGTAGCATTTATCAATCAGTACTTCATTCCTTTTTGTGGCTAAATAATATTCCATTGTATGTATATTCCACATTTTGTTCATTCATCTGTCAATGGACACTTGGATGGTTCCTACCTTTTGACTGTTAACAGTGTAGCTACAAACATTCACGTATAGGCATTTGTTTGAATACCAGTTTCAATTCTTTTGGACACATACCAAGGAGTGGAATTGCTGTTTCATGTAGTATTTCTATTCTTAACTTCATTAGGAACCACCAAACTGTTTTCCACAGCTGTGGCACCATTTTATACTCACACTAGTAATGTACAACAGCTCCAATTTTATTATAAGTTGTGTGAATGCTTGGTGTGTTTGCTGAAAATGACACTCATGTTCTCTGGATTTATGAATTTGGAACTAGTACATGGAAATGGCAAATAAAAACAAGTGAAGGGGTAAGATATCATTTTATGTTAGTTCCCAAACTGTTTTTAAAGCTACCTGCAAGATTGATTGTCAAGATAGGTTTAAGGAATAAAAGTCATAGGAATTATTTGTTTTAATCCTCATATTACAAAAAACACAGGAATTATTTTTTTTTTCCTTTTTAGTTTATTCTTTCTAATTATATAGTAGCTAAAATCATAACTTCACTAGCCCTTAGCTACCAAGCCCATAACCTTCCACTGTTCTCAACAATGAACACCATTAATGGACTTATGTTCAACTCACAATACAATGATATTAAGAGGTAGGCAGAGGGTCATAAGTTTTAAAGTGTAGTATTATCATGGAAATATCCATCATTTTTATGCTTAGGAGGGAGGGAAGCAGCCTCTTTGCTGCCAAAGATACCATTAGAATTAGATGCTGCTTGAAATTTACTCATGAGATATTAAAAATCTGCTTCTTTTCCCACATTAGCCAGAGAGGCAGAACACTTAAGAGCAGCAGCAGAAAAGTCATCTGACTGCAAACTGTCAGCCCTCGCAAATACTTTAAAACACCAGTGAGGGCTGGCTAGTTAGCTCACTTGGTTAGAGTACAGCCTTGTAACACCCAGTATTGGATACTATGAGAATACTACCACGTACAAGCTCTACCCCAGAATGTTTTAGGATCTAATAATCCCACCTACTTATATGAGAGGCCCTCTGAGTTCACAGTGAATATCTTCAAAAGAGCTGTACATAAGAAAATATACCACATGATAAATAAAATAGGTAATGAGGGTCATATGTGGGAAATTTGACTTATTCCGTTACCCTCCTTAGGTGGTATATTCCTTAGCACATCTCTTCTTTCTCCGTTTCTCAACAGGGAGTACCAAGGATACATAACAATGACCTGAAAAATAAAAGACTGGAGTAAGCAGCCTGGACTGAGAAGATCAACATAAAGGGATGGCGGGGGGGGGGGGGGGGGGGGGGGTACAAGGGCTGCTTTCTAAACTAAACACAATTACTTAACTAAGATCTGTCGCAGTAGTGCTTCTCAAACTTTAACGTGCATGTGAATCACCAATGGATCTTGTTAAAATGAAGATTCTGATGCAGTAGGTCTGGGGTGGGGCCAGAGGAAGTGCAAGGACATATAGAAGAATGTATCTGTCAAAGAGAAAGGTGATTTTCAGGGACATGCCACCAGGACTCTGAACAAAACTGCAAAGTCTACCTTTGACCATTCTACTTCCTTTCCCAAACGTCTTCCCGGTAAGCCTCACAAGTAAGAGAGAGGAAGACCTCCTCTCTTCTTAACCTTGTAAAACAACTCCCAAACTTAACCCCTCATTAATTTGATATTGTTATCCTTAATGATTAAAGGAATCCAGACTACAGTGAAAATTAATGATAGCTTTACTCCTCCAGAGGGGTATTTGCATTTTAAAAAATTATCTTGTCAATCTACATTAATATCTAGTGGGGAAACTGCTCTGTGGAAAATATATTTGAGACTCTTTACGCTCCTTAACCATCTGGGGTAACATGCCATTATTTCCACTCAATATCATTGGTCCACTAGGATTTAAATACATACAATCTACACTAGAAGCATGAAGCCTCAAAGCCTCCAATTCCACCTCCTCTATCATGTTAAGTGGCTTCCTCTTCATAGTATACTGAAAATATGAGCTGGTCTGGTGTCCTCAAGTACTCAAAATTTTAAATCATAAATCTTAGAATACAATGCCTCTCCTATACTGAAAAGTCTAATCTTAACAAATTATCTAGTAAAAATAAATAAAAGGACATACGAAAGTTTGGTACAGAATTTTACACAATTAGGTCGTGCTTGGGAAAGAAGCCAGAGAAAGGTATTACCTATTGTGTGAAATACTATTGAAAGGAGAGAAAATTTGGGGGGATGTTTGCAGAGAGAAAGGATGATCACAGAGTTTAGGGTTGAGTCACAATATCTTTCACTTTGGAGGGAGCACATGACATTAACATCTATATTTTTATGGTTTACTCATTAATAGCCAAAGCCCTTGTTCAGTAAATCTCTGATTCTAACATTCATGCCTATTCATAGGACGAAAATGTGTTTTCAGCATGTTGAGAACAAATGAAATTTTATAAGCCTATTCCACATATTTAAAGAAAAATAACATTTTTAAAGATCATGAAGCTACTATAATTTCAAAACTGCAATAATTTTTATTGCTAAAATAATTTAGTTGGAGTTTTCATGTAACTTATTTTACAATTTTCAGAAAACAAATTTCACTTAAAAATAGTCCTCCATAATAATACATACTAGAAAGAAAAAAAAAGCAATCATTAAAATTTTTGGTCCTTCAGTATCAGTTTCTCAAAGGACACTGTCAACGGTTACCAATTATAATGACCCATATTAAAATTAAAGATCTAGATTTGTTGGTTAATTTATTTATCATTCAAGTTTACAGTAGCCCAAAATGTTCCTGAATATATTAGCTTTTAGACAATTTAAACAGTAGCTACAAATTTAATTTTGGTGGCTCCAAACCTGACCCAGACTCATTTTCTGAGACTCCTAGCATTTAAAAATTTGTATTTTCTATCCCTCAAAAAGACAAGACATAAGTTGGTGCCACTATTTGGCTAAGAGGCACATTAAGAACTTAATCACCAATAATTTAGTAGGACACTTGGCAGGTGGCCAAAGAACCAAAATTCAGGAGGATAAGCCTTTCTTCAAGATGTTAATACCCCATTTACAGGCAGCTATTTTGCACATTTGAATATTTTGGTTCCAACGTAAGTATATAAATAAAAAATACGAGGGAAGGAATCCAAGCACAGTAAAGGTAAGAATGGAAAGGGAGATCCTGAAAAGATTTTATTTGTTAATGAATGTAAAATGATTGTCCTTAAAATAATTCAAAAAAGAAAAAAAAATAAGATTTTGTTAGTTGCAAATAATTGTGCATAATCCTTTTAGTTACTAACTAAAATCTAATATATCAAAGTATTATCAAGACTTACCTTCCAGTTTACGAATCAGTTATACAAACAGAGCTCAATTAAGTTTTTTAATTCCAATGTTAGCAGCCTTACATCATATCCAATTTGGGTTTTTTGTTTTTTTATTCTCTCTCTCTTTTTTAAAAAATTTTTATTATCATACCCAATTTGAGCTACATAAACCATTATATAGGAAACTAAATTCTGACAATGGTTTTTTGGTTTTTTTTTTTTTTTCCCTCTCGTGACCAGCACTCAGCCAGTGAGTGCACCAGTCATTCCTTTATAGGATCCGAACCCGCGGCGGGAGCGTCGCCGCGCTCCTAGCGCAGCACGCTACCGAGTGCGCCACGGGCTCGGCCCTCTGACAATGGTTTTGATCCATTTTCCTTTCTTCTGTCTTTACGATATTTTCAATGTTTCAGTTATTTTCCTCATTTGGACATACTGCCTAATGAAAACATCTTAGTAAAGTCATACACAGTTATAGGAATATTGCACAACAGGGTGAGGCAGACTTTTTTATGAGTTACAAAACGGACTATACTGCAACCGCCAAACTTTGTTGATAATCATGTGCCACAGTTATAACACAATATTTGGGCTACTATTTTTGGTATATGTCATTGCTTCCATTATAAAACCTTGCTCTTTTCACAGTTTGTGAACTATCTATAAAGCTTGATTTGATTCTGATAAACAGATTATTTAAAAAAAAGACAAAAAATTGTAAATGTAGCAGACATATGGTGAACACATGTATATACAAAAGTTAATCATGGCACTAAAAAAGTTTCAGTTGGTATAAGAAAAAAGTATTTATTTTGTTTTAAGCACTAATAAAAAGCAGCATACTACAAAATCACTTTAAAGATCATTTTTGTTCAACTATACAGGGAAAATGTAGCCTGAGTTCTTCGGAGATTTGGGCTAGTCACAATCTCATTTATAAATAGATAAAAGCACCCATTCAAAAGGCCTTGAATTGACAATATAATCTTATATACTGAAAAACCTAAAGACTCCACCAAAAAATTCTTAGAATAAATGAATTCAGTAAAGTGGAAAGATACAAAATCAACATACAAAAATCATTATCATTTCCATATACCAACAACAAACTAGCTGAAAAAGAAATCAAGAAAGCAATCCCATTTAGAATAGCTACCAAAAAAATAAAATATCTAGGAATAAATTTAACCAAGGAGGCAAAAGATCTCTAAAATGAAATGTATAAAATACTGATGAAAGAAATTAAAGAAGACACAAAAAAATTGAAAGACATCCCATGTTCATGACTTGGAAGAATTAATATCGTCAAAATAATCATAGTAGTCAAAGTGATCTATACATTCAATGCAATCCCTATCAAAATACCCATGATATTCTTTGTAGAAATAGAAAAAAAAAATTTTAAAATTCATACGGAACCCCAAAAGACTCAGAAGAGCCAAAGCAATCCTGAGCAAAAAGGGCAAAGCTGTAGGCATTATATTACCTGACTTCAAAATACACTACAAAGCTATAGTAATCAAAATAGCATAGTACTGGCATAAAAACAGACACACTGACCAATAAAACAGAATACAGAACCCAGAAACAAATCCATGTATATACAGCCAACTGATTTTTGACAAAAGAGCCAAGAACATACACTGGGGAAAGGACAGCCTCTTCAGTAAATGGTGCTGAGAAAACTGGATATTTACATGCAGAAGAAAGAAACTAGACCCCTATCTCTCACCAATACCAAAATCAACTCAAAATGTATAAAAGACTTAAATGTCAGACCTGAAACTATAAAACTACTGGAAGAGAACATAGGGGAAGCACTTCAAGACATTGATCTGGGCAAAAATTTTATGGAAAAGACTTCTAAAGCACAGGCAACAAAAGCAAAAATAGACAAATGGGATTACATTAGTCTAAAACGCTTCTGCACAGCAAAGGAAATAATCAACAGAGCAAAGAGACAACCAGCAGAATGGGAAAAAATATTTTCAAACTATTCATCCAACAAGTGATTAATATCCAGAACATACAAGGAATATAACTCAATAGCAAAAAAACCCCAAATAAACTGATTTTAAAATGGGCAAATGACCTGAAAAGACACTTCTCAAAAGAAGACATACAAATGGCCAACAGGCATATAGAAAAATGCTCAGTTATCACTAACCCTCAGGGGAAATGCAAATCAAAACCACCATGAGATATCATCTCACTCCAGTTAGAATGGCTATTATCAAAAAGATAAAAAATAACAAATGCTGGTGAGGATGTGGAGAAAAGGAAACTCTTATACACTGTTGGTGGGAATGTAAATTAGCACAGCCATTACAGAAAGCAGTATGAAGAAGTCTCAAAAAACTGAAAGTAGAACTACTTTCAGCGGGATCCAGCAATCCCACTGCAGGATACTTATCCAAAGGAAAGAAAATTAGCATACCAAGGAGATATTTGCACCCCCATGCTTATCACAGCTCTATTCACAACAGCCAAGATATGGAACCAACCTAAATGTCCATCGAAGGAAGACTGGATGAAGAAAATGTGATATACTGGAATACTACTCAGGCATGAAAAAGAATGAAATCCTGTCATTTGTAGCAACATAGATGAGCCTGGAAGACATTATGTAAGTGAAATAAGTCAGGCATAGAAAGATAAATACCACACATTCTCACTCAGATGTAGGAGCTAAAGAAAAAAAAAGTTGAGTTTATAGAAGTAGAAGGTAAAATTGTGGTTAGTAGAGGCTGGGAAGAGGAGAGAGGAGGGTGGACAGAGAGAGGTGGGTTAATGGATACTAAAATCAGCTAGACACAACAGAAAAGTTCTAGTGGTCTATAGCAATGCTAGGCATCTATAATTAACAACAATTTATTGTATGTTCTCATTTGGCCAGAAGAGAGTAGCTCAAATGCTCTCATCACTAAGAAATGATAAATTTTTGCAATGATGAATATGCTAATTACCCTGATTGGATCATCACACATTATATACATGTATTGAAATGTAACTCTGCACCCCATAAATATGTATAATCAATACATGTCAATTTTTTTAAAAAAGGCCCTGCATTGACAATCTGTATCTGGGAGTAAATAATAGTGTCTTGAAGTTACACATGCATACACATACACACAGATACACAAGATTAAAATTCTAAAAGACTCAATGATTTCTTTATCTTTTTTCTTCAAGGTGGTTATATAGTTTCTGAAATAATAAAATCAAAGTAGAAACATACTTAAGTTAAAATACTTTTTAATGTAAATTATGCTAGATTTTTTAAAAATTCTGCTCTATGGAAAAACAACAAATGCAAAATCAATGCTCTCATGTAGAAAACAAAGATCAAGCAAATGAATTTAAGATGTGGGGGGAGGAGGAATATCTATGTAAGTCATGAAGGAAAAATATACAGTGTCTCTATTAAAAATGGATTTAGAGATGAGTGTTACTTGTCTCATTAGCAACCACTTGTCTTTGGTACAGATGGCTGAGTGGTCAAAAGAAGACTTGAGGGAGACAGCACATCAGAACATACAGAAAATACAAGTGAAATGAATGCCTACTAATGATGTATCTCAAACATCATTTGTATTCTGTTATTCCATAATTCATGTCATTAATAAAATACAATTACATAAGAAAGTCTTTAATAAAGGTATATTTCCTGTATTTGCATAATTTTACCATAGATATAAAGTATTTTGTATTGTTCTAGCTTTGATGTTATTTAAAAGTGTACATAAAATTTAAATATCCCATTTCTACATTTAACATCTTTTCAATGGCTCATAATTTTACTTTTAATGAAGATATTTGATAACCATTTATTAAAGAGATGAATGAAAGTGACAGAAGTGGAGCTAGTTTTGATGGACTGTCCATTTCTCCTATTATACCATCTGCCTCCCTAGAAACCACATAGGCATACAATGACATGTCTGATTCCTTAAAAAAAAAAAAAAAAAAAAAAAAAAAAGTCATTGCTGGGAACAGTCACTAAATGTAGGTTCATTTCAAATGCAAAAATGGAGAGTTCAGAAATATCTTATAAAGAAAAAGAAAAGGCCGGCCCGTGGCTCACTCGGTAGAGTGCGGTGCTGATAACACCAAGGCCATGGGTTCGGATCCTATATAGGGATGGCCGGTTTGCTCACTGGCTGAGCGTGGTGTTGACAACACCAAGCCAAGGGTTGAGATCCCCTTACTGGTCATCTTTTAAAAAAAAAAAGAAAAAGAAAATCAAATTTTAGATGTAAAATGACAAGGAATGTTTTAGGTTTAAAGCGAAACCATCTCAGAGGCTATTACACCTCAAAGGGACTACTTTTTTCTGTATTCTTCTACTACTTAAGAAAGGGCAGCAAAAGCACTGCAAGAAAGAAAATGAGAAAAGGTAAGCCAAAGTTTACCCCTGTGGGGCCCATCTCCTTCAATTTAACAAACACTAACAAAATATCTACTGTAAGTTAGGCATCATCATAAGAGCTGAGGATAGAAAGATTATAATACCTGAACTTTAGCTTAGAAGAGTCCGAAGAATTTAAAGAAATGAATGAGCCTGAAGCCATACGTACAATCCCAGAAAATCTTTGACTTTACATTAAGAGAAGCTTAAAAAGCATAAAAATTCTAATAAAAGTCTACTCCATTTGATATTAAAATAATAGAAACTATGTTAAAACAAAACATTTCCATTTAATAAAAATGTTTTTAAAATTATATTTAGTAATGTCTTCTTTGAAAAGTTCTTTATTGGTGGTTTAAAAACTGTTAGCATTTATTTAGTTAGTAACAGAATCCTTTAACTACCAATCCCAACCAAAATATTATATGGAAACCCAATATACAAAATTAGATCAAAGCTTAGCAAAAAACAAGTGGAGGCCACAGACCAGTCTGCTTGGGCAATCTTCATTCTGCTTCTATACTAAGGAATACAAATTAGCAACTAACTTAAAAATATTGCATCACTAATTATAATTTAATTCAACCAACTGCTCTTATCAATGTCAATGACATTCATGTTGCTAAATCCAATTCTCAATTCAAAGTGTTCAGCTTACTTGAACTATCAGTAGCACTTGAAAAAGTTATCCCTCCCTTCTCCTTAAAAAAGATTATTTGGCTTTCAAAGCACCTGACTCTCCTAGTTTTCCTCAAACTTCATGGGTCATTCCTTAGTCTCCCTTGCTGATTCTTCCTCATATCCCCAACCATTTAATGTAGAAGTACTCCAGTGTTCAGTGTTTGGTCCTCTTATCTGTACTAACTCTAAGTGATCTCATTCAGTTCCAAGATTTTTAAATACCATCTAATTGTCAATAACTCACAAATTTATATTTCCATATCAGACTTCTCTCCTAAATGCCAGGCTTATTTATTCAATTGCCTTCTGAATATCTCTCTTTTTTTTTTTTTTTTGTCTTTTTCATGACCGGCACTCAGCCAGTGAGTGCACCGGCCATTCCTATATAGGATCCGAACCCGCAGCGGGAACGTCGCCACGCTCCCAAGCGCCGCACTCTCCCAAGTGCGCCACAGGCTCAGCCCTGAATATCTCTTTTTAGATGTATAACTGAAATCTCAAACACAACCTAAGGCTTAAGAACTCATCTTATCTCTTCAATCTTGCTCCTCTGGCAGCATTTCCCATTTCAGTTGATACAATTCTATCCTTACAATTGCTTAGGTAGAAATCCTTAGAATCATCCTTAAATCCTGTCTTTTGCACACCTCCTACTTCAAAATAACAACAGCAAGCCTAGTAATAGTGGCCACATAAATTGTAATATCCCAATACAACACCGTTGGAAAAATAAGTTATACATACATACACACATACAAAAACAATAAAACTAAAGAAACCCCAGGCCCTCAATATAACTAAATGACAAACTTCAAATTATCTGCAAATAGAAAAATAAACACAAATCCCAGTAAACTACCTTTCTTGCTCCAGCCACAATCCTTCATGAAAACAAGGACATTCCAAGGAAAACTGAAAAACTTCTCAGAAAAGAGAAGAGAATACTAGCAGCAGGCTTGAGACTGATCTAAAATTACCACTGGAAAGAAGAAGTCCACTCTGTGTGTAAAAAGTATTGAAAAAGAACCTCGGAAAACTAGAGCACTTAAAAAAAAGGTACTTAAAAAAGTGCATGTGATATAACTGGACAGACTTCAGAATCATCAGTTCTGGGAAAGAAGCAAAAAAGAAGAAAAAGACATCCTTTGAACAATGAGTGGTTAAGGGAAAAAGAACTAAAGGGAAGATAGTAAAGGGAAGTTACACAAGAAAAGGGAGTCAAAAAAAAAAAATCAGACAACACACAACCCCACCCATCACACACAACAAAAACCATCTATCTAAAGAAACCATACGTCATTATATGACAGAAAAGTATACACTCAAACTAGGAAATGTGTAAGCCACCCAAACTCCATAAAATAACAAAAGCATACTACAACTATAAAAAGCTCCTATAACAACCAAAGTAAAAAAGGGAAAGAAGACCATCTTGCCTGATGAGCCCTTTGCCCAAAAAACACATGAAGCAGAAGAAAACCATAACACAATACTCCAAACTGAATTAAATATTCTCAAACAAACATTTTGGGATATGAAAATCCACTTTGAATCAAAAATTCAAAAATCGAGAAAAGAAATGGACCCCAAACAACAAGAACAAATAGACAACAAAAAAGAATTGACTAAACTCAGGAAAGAAATGGAAGAAAAAGAAAAATTATCTCACAAATGAAGAATAAATTATAAGACACCCAAGAAGAATATATTCAAAGGAAAATTTAATAAGGGGCATTTAAGAAAGCATCACAAATAGGCAAAGAAGAAACAACATATGTATGTAGGAAGAAAAACAAAACATGGAACTAATATTTAAAACTATAATCCAAGAAAACTTTCTGAAAATAAAAGAAGACATGAATCTACATATTAAAAGAGTTTGCCATATTCCTGGGAAAAATGACTTAGAATATTTCAAGTTTTAGTATTCTACTGAAACTATGAGACTTCAAAAATAAAGAAAAAATGAGTAAGGCCTCCAAACAAAAATACTGTATAATTTACAAAGCCAAACAAAAATTATGGTGGCAAATTTCTCAACAACATACAAAGCAAAGCAACAATAAACTACTCAAAAAAACCCCAAAACAAACAAAAGTATAAGACAAGGATTTTATACCCAGCCATCAAGATTCAAAGCTACAGACATTCATGTACACTGTCTCTCAGTTTGGTTTTGTCTGATGTGTTCTCATGGTTAGGTTTAGTTTATACATTTTTTTTTTGTTTTGCAGGAATACCACAGAAGTGATATATTTCTCTCAGTCATCATATCAGGAGGGACATATTGATTTGTTTCATTAATGGTCATGTTAACTTTGATTGTTGATTAATTTGGTGTCTTTCAGGTTTCCTTACTGTTAATTTGCTCTTTCCCCCTGCAGTGAACATGGGAGTGTAGATATCTCTTCAATATACTGATTTCATTATCTTTGGATATACCCAGTAGTGGGATTGCTGGATCATATAGTGGTTCTATTTTTAATTTTTAGAGGAACCTCCATACTGTTTTCCATAAGGTCTGTACTAATTTACATTCCCACCAGTAGTGTGAGAAGTTTCCCTCTACTCCACATTCTTGCCAACACCTATTTTTTGTCTTTTCGATAATAGCCATTCTAACTGGTGTGACATGATATCTCATTGTGCCTTTAATTTGCATTTCTCTGATAATTAGTAATGTTGAACATTTTTTCATATACTCATTGGTTATATATGTCTTCTTCTGAGAAATGTCTATATAGGTCCTTTGCCCATTTTTTAAATTAGACTGTTATTTTGCTCTTGAATTGTTGGAATTCCTTATATATTTAGGGCATTAACCCCTTATTAGATATATGGTTTGCAAATATTTTCTCTCATTCTGTAGATTGTATCTTCACTCCGTTGATTGTTTCCTTTGCTGTGCAGAAGTTTTTGTTTGATATAATCCCACTTGTCTGTGTTTGCTTTTGTTGGCTGTGCTTTTGTTGTCATCCAAGTAATCTTGCCAGTAAGGGGAAGGCAAATTACAGAGGTATCTAAGTCTAGAAGTTCCTCACTGACTGTATACAGTAACAGAGTAATTGAAGTTCCCAATACATGTAGGAAAGCAATAAAAATACTTATATATAGCTTATGATATTTAAACATCCACATTTAAACATCTATTCAATATTAGAATCCCTACCTATTCTTCCAGGCAATCTCTTTGTTTATAAGTCAGTCTCTCCAATTTTCTAATGTTTATAAATTTAGCATAAGTTGAATGAAAAGTGAAACTGCAAACTTTCCAAAAGATAAAATTCCATGATATCTATAAAAGCAATATAGAATCACAAGAAAATTAATAAGGTGGCTAAGATAGTTAGGCCAAAAAGAATTAGAACATGAAAGGTGATTCAAAGGATAACAGAGTAAATCAAAGATTAATAAAAGTCCTCAGAAAATTTGATGATGCCCTCAAATTTTGTAAAAAGGACCCTTTTCTTAGTCCCATTAAGTGACAAACATGAAATGAAAGATGTCATATTGTGTGCTATCATAATTGTCAGAAAACCTATGTAAAAAAATCAGTACTTGTTTGCCATAAAGAAAGATAATTATGTGAGGTAACATGTAAATTAGCTTAATTGTGGTAATCATTTTACAATATATACATATATCAAAATATCACATTGAACATCATAGATATATATAATTTTTATTTGTCAAATTCCAATCAGAGCTGGGAGAAAAGTGAGTTCTTGATTCTTTCTTACTTCTAATAATTAGCTAATACAAGGGTACTTCAAAAAGTTCATGGAAAAATGTAATTAAAAGATAATATGAATCTTTCCATGAACTTTTTGAAGAGCCCTCATATTAGCTTAAGTTGCAATTATATAGTAAATTTTGTTGAAGATTTTAGGTTTCATTTTTCAACATAAAGGGCCAATCAAACTTTTCTTCTCTCTCATACACCATCATCGCCACCACCACCATCCATCACCACCACCAGCATAGTAACTTTTTAAATAACACTTAATTCTTAAACAAATTGCTTTAACTGGTCCCTTTTCACCTCCTTTTGTCTTCTTTGAGAGTGACGGGACAGTGAAGAAGGCAAGACAGAAAACAAATGATAGACAAGATGATGTTCAGAGCAAAGCCCTGAATTTCAGAGGAAAGCTGAACTGATGTATGTTTGAAGAGTTATGTTTTTAATAAACAAAACAGAAAATAAATAATTTTATATGGTATATTCAGCTGAGGGGGAAAAAGGCTTAATTAGAATCTCTGACAAAGGGTGTGATTTGTTGCTTGGACCACAAGATGGAGGTACAAGTCATGTCAAAGGCAATAAAGATAAAAGCAAAGAAATAGCCTTCTTAGTGTTAAGGTATTATTTCTCAATTGGGAACTCTCAAAAGCAAGTATGTCAACTTATTTTTGTAACTCTTGCAGAGTAACTTACACTTAGCAAACTTTCAGACAGAAGCAGAAATGAATTGCTAAACTAAGTAGTACTTTGAAAAGTGACAGGGTAAGAAAAGTAATAGTTTAATTTGATTTACACTGACAGAGAAACTGAGGTCTGCGCAAATACAAATTGGGTTTCATCATTAAGTGACTTGACAAATGAACACCAGACATATTATTTTGCATCATTTGTTTAATTCTCCTGCAAATATGGCGAATCATGACAAAAGCTAGGAATAGCGCCTAATACACAGTATTTAATAAATGCTAATTATCATTATTGCTGTTATTGACATTACTATTTTTAATATAAAGCAATTATGAAACCATCAGGGCAAAAGAGGGCAAGTAACTCTTTTTCTCTTACATGAAATATTTTTAGCCTCATATAGAAAGAGATAATGTAGCTTTCATTCATCCATTATTAATTGCATTTCTGCTCAGAAGCCCCATATTTCCCTGGGAGAGAAAATAAGAATTTGAGATTAAGGTTACTTAAATTTATTTTAAAGACAGCATAAAGGACTGACATGTGTGACTGTGAACACATTTCATCCTCCTGTTTTTGTCTGGTTGAAAGTATGACACAGATGTGGTTATATTTGTATGAGACAGAAAGGCAACCAAGGACTACTGGGAAAATGTTCATTTTTTCCATTCACCAAAACACAATCAAGTATTTAAGTACATGCACACGTATGCATACAAACTAACAGAATTCAGTAAGCCATAGAAATAATATCCAACAAAACCATAATTAAGAAATGAAACTTTAAAATGAAGATCAGAAAATTAAAGATCCAACCTTCAGACAACTCTAAGATGACCTATATAAAGTCTTTATTATTTTATAATCAACAAAGTATTTTAAAGAAAGTTAAACTATTTACAGATATCTCTAAACAGAAAGTGTGTTTTAGCTAAAATCTTTAAAATGTTTTAGGATATTCTATTAATTTGATGATGTCTATAGTAATGATTATATTATGGGAATCTCTGACAACTCAAGACATATTGTTACTTACTACTGGAAAAATTATATGTATGATTTTTAAATTTTGTGGTTAATTCTTCAAAATAAAATTGCCACTTACATCACTGTGCATTACTGACTAATCCATATTATCATTTTAAAATCTTCGATTTAAAAGTTAGTCTATAAAACAGTAGTGCAAGGTTTATTTGAAGGAAAAAAATATATACAATTATTTCAGAGAAAAGATTACTCCTTCAAATCAATTTAAAGAAAAAAAACCACACCTGTCAACCTATAATTGTTTGAAACAACGCTGCCATCTGCTGGAAAAAAATCTGAAATGTCATCAATATTTCCTAAATGTTAGAATAGATATCACAAATGGGATTACACCAAACTTCAACTCCTACAATTCAATAGCAAAAAAACAAATAACCTGGTTTTTAAAATGGGCAAAGGAACTGAATAGACAAATAAAAACCACAAAGAGATATCACCTCATACCTATGAGGATGGCTATAATAATAACAATAATAAAAAGACAACAAATATTGGCACAGATGTGGAGAAAATGGAAACCTGTACACTGTTGGTGGGAATGTAAACTGGTGCAGCCATCATGGAAAACAGTACGGAGGTTCCTCAAATAATTAAGAATATAACTACCAAATGATTAAGCAATCCTATTTCTGGCCATATATGTCCAAAGGAATTGAAATCAGGATCTCAAAGAGATATCTATACTCCCATGTTCACTGCAGCGTTATTCACAATAGCCAAGACATGAAAGCAACCTAAGTGTCCATCAATAGATGAATGGATAAAGAAAATGTGGTACATGTACACAGTGGAATATTATTCAACCTTTAAAAAGAAGGAAATCTTTTCATTTTCAACAACATGGATGAACCTGGAGGACATTATGCTAAGAGAAATAAGCCAGACATAAAAGGACAAATGCTACATCATAACACTTATTTGATGAATTTAAAACAGTCAAACTCATAGAAGCAGGGTGGGATGGTAGTTGCTGGGGTAGTGGGGAGGGAAAAATGGAAAGGTATTAGTCAAAGAGTACAAAGTTTGTTATACGAGATGAATAAATCCTAGAGATCTACTGTGCTTACAGTTAACAATAATGTATTATATACAGCCCTGTGCCACATAAGAACATTTCAGTCAGTGATGAACTGCATATGACAGTGGTCCCATAAGACTATAATGGCTATACCATACAGCCTAAGTGTACAGTAGGCTATACCATCTGTATTTGCGTAAGTGCACTCTATTATGTTAACACAACAAAATTGCCTAACAATGCATTTCTCAGAATGGATCCCCATGATAAGCAATGCATGACTGTACTTAAAAATCTGCTGACAGAGTAGATCTTATATTAAGTTTTCCTATCTTACACACACACACGTACACACAAACAATAAATAAGAGGATGGGAGGAAACATTTGGAGGTGACAGATAGGTTTATGACACAGACTATGGAGATGGTTTCATGGGTTTATACTTAACTCTAAACTTAAGTTGTACACATTAAATATGTGCAGTTTTTTGTAAACTAATCATACCCCAAAAAAGCAGTTTAGAAACGAGAAAAAAAATCTAAAAATTCTGTTAGAATGTTAGATGTTTTAACAAAATGTTAAACTTGAATAAAAGGATTATTTAATAATTATTAAAATACGAATGGTTTTTAAATCACTGCTAGTAGTCTACTGCAAACAATTCACTATGTAAAGAAGATTATATAGTTTTTAAAAATGTATTCCAAAAATAAATCTATCATGTTTAATAAAACATTTGTACTGGATTCTAAAATAAGACATAACTGTTACCTAATGTCCACTGCTATCCCTGCCTTGCTCCCTAACTGATTAGAAGCACCAACTGAAGCTGAGTATTATGAAAAGTAACAGACTAGATGCAACTCTTAATAACACATTAAAAATTAATTGAATGTAGCTATCTCTTTTCTTTAATGTTAATTTTTTCTTTCCATTCCCATCACTACAGTCCAATGGGATCTCTTTCTAGTATCATGGTAAATCTAGCAATGCTGGCATGTAACAGTGTATTTTAGTCACCCTCATCTCCCCTCTAGCTCATCTTTCACAGGGCCCCAGAGTCATCTCTCTAATAGCTCTCATCAGTCACAAGCTTTTCTCTGTTGAAAAGCTTTCAATGTCTACCTCCTATTTACAGAATGAAGTAAACTTCAAACCTATAATATCTAAGGCCTTTTATAATCTGACCTTGTCTGTTCCTTTAGTAAAACAGTTTTCTCTTGTTCTTCTAACTGAAGTAAACCGACATCGGACTATCTTCCAGTATGTGTGGCATTTCCTATCCCTTCATAGCCCTGACCAAGAGTACTCTTGTACCATTCTCTCGGAAATCATATTTGTCATTCAAGGTGCTGATTAAATGTTTCCAACCACCTATCTCTCTAAATTCTCCCAGTAATAATCAAACACAAAGCACTCTCTTCTTTTTCTAGCATTGCTCTAATAGGCTGAAAAATGTTTCTTATAAAAAGCTGAATATGTACCCCCTGATCCAAGTTCTGACTTAAAGACCTAGACAGATGAGTCTAATCATTTTCTATACAACAATCTTTCACATATTTGAAGCTCCTCCTAAGTCTTCTCTTCACAGGGTAAATTTCCTCAAGATTCACAAGTAATACTTACAATTTCCAGAAATCTGCATCATCAAAACTACCCCTCTCTGGACACACTAGATTTTCAACCATCTCTCTTAAAGTGTGGTGTCTAGAACCAAACAACACTCTAAACCAGTGTTTTTGCAACTTCTGTACAGTATTCATCCTCCTCCCAAATTTGGACATTCATAATGTCCATCAGCAAATTAATTTTAAAAGTTCTTCAGTTAAAATAAACTTGTTAGTTTTACCTGGGTGCAGATGTTTAATCAATGAGCAAAAAAAGAAGTTAAAAATGATAAAACAAACCTCAAACAACTTCTAGTCAGAATCAGGTAATAAGGATTTATCTTGGAAAGGAAGAGAGCTACCTTTTGAAACCTAAGATAAACTGGATCAGCTGGATAAAAATTCAGAGATATTGCAAATAAGAAGGGTGCAATAACAAACGTATTTTACAGACAAAGTTTATTTGAGGAATCTATTCCTTAATCTACCATAAAACAAGTTTCAACAAAAATATGTTTATTAATAATACTTTGTTATTAAAAATACCAACTACACACCCTATTCATAATCTTTTTACCTTGAAATGTCAATATGCTTTTTTTAAAAAAGGTTAAAATTTCAACATACAATCCCATACTTAAATTCATCAGACTGGACAATACTTAAGAGATTTACTTTAAATTATATAACAATATCTTTTCTCATTAAATAATATCCTATGTGGAAAACATAGTAGTTCTTTGATAATTGATACCACACTAATTAACTGAACTAAAGGAAAAAGTAATTTTCTCTAAAGAGTTCTTTACCCTTTTTATTGATGGTGTTAAATGTTCAACAATTTATGCAATTCAAAGAAAATTCAAAAAGACTTCTAAAAATCACCTTTTATATTAATGAAATAGGAAAGTTAGATGACTTATTTTGGGAGAACTTGCTTTAAAACAAACTAAACGCATTTTCCCCTTGATTTATAGTGGAATGCTTAGGAAATGTATATCAGTACTTACAGAGCACAACGTATCTGTGCCTCTGGATTCAATTATGTAAGAACCAAGGCACCCAGAGGTATTAGACAGCAACATATAAGAGATTAATTTCTCCTACATCATCAATAAAGATCTGATTTTTCTCACAACAAAGAGCACATAAATTCAAAATATCAAACTGATTTAAGTATAAATTGACATAAGCACTTTGGAAAACAATTTGGTATTATAATAAAGTTAAAGAAAAACATATCTTTTGACGCACAAATTCATTTTTAGGTATGCTCTAAATATGTGCAGATACTACTGTTTTTCCTTGCTTTTACTAACAGTATTTCTATAAACATTCTTATGTAAGTCTCCCAGAGGCCAGAATATTTATAGAACTATTAGTAGCAGCAAAAATCAGGGGAGAAATCACCTGTTAACAGTTGAAGGGATAAATAAATTGCGGTATTATTTATATAGTGGAGTATCATATAGCAATGAAAAATGAATGAATTATAATATGAAAGAATCTTAGGGACATAATAAACGGGGCAAAAAAGCAAGTCAATTTAGCAAGAAATTGATAAAGGGCCACAAAAAATGTTTACATCATATAATGTTGAATATACTGATCATCCTGATTTGAGCATCATATACTGCACACAGGTATTGGTGGTCAACGCTGTACCCCACAGATATATATAGTCAATTAAGTTTCAATAAAAAAGAAAAAAAGAAAGTAAAAAAACAATATATACAATATGATTCCATTCAGGTGAGTTCAAAATATGCATGACTAAACAAATCATTTAGGGATAAAAAAATGTGTAAGAACTATAAAGAAAAGAGAATGATAAGTACAAGATTCATGATACTAATTACCTCTAAACAGGGAGAGAAAGGTATAGTATAAAGAGGAATATACAGTGGATTTCAAAGGCAGTGATCACGTTCTTTTTTCCCTAAACTGTGGTGGTAACATAAGGGTTCATTATACTGTGATTCTTCATACTTTACACATGTTACACAAATATTCTTTGGTAAATCTTTGATATTTAATAGGAACGATTTTAAAAGGCAAAATGAACAGATGTGAGGAAAAAGTTATATTTTCAGAGACCTAAAATTTTCTCAATTTATAATATAATCTATGTATATAATATGTATGTTAGCGAGTCTCAGATTGCAAGGAACAGTTACACTCAGGTTACTTCAGGTAACCAGGGAGAACTATAAGTATAAAAGAAGAGAGGACAGCTGCAAAACCAGGTCTAACAGAAAACTAGAATGTGATTCAGGACACAACAGTACTTAGGTGGTTTAACAGGTCTTTAAAACGGCTGCCACTCTGACTCCTTGGAAATAGATATCTATTGATCCCTAACTATTCTCATATTCTCCTTCTCTATGTAATGTATCTATAAGTCAAAATTCCAACACAAAAGATTTGACTATGTTTGGCCTATCACAACCAGTACGGAATACCTATATTGGGCAGAATTGTCATGCCCAGCCATGTAATAGGTCTTTGGCTATACTCTAGCTAACGATTTGGGAACAAAGACATGGATTTGGCTCTATGCATGCTGAGCTGTAAAGGTGGAACTCCAGTTACCATCTCTAAAAGGCATGGCTGGCATTCAAAGCACCATAGACAATCCTCTAGTAAAACAGTTCTAATGTATATCACTAGAAATAATGATTTAGAAAAACAACCTTTATATTTTGGTGTGTGCATTCCTCATTTTCAGGGAAAGGATAAATTCCTTCGGTTGCTCTCAATATTGCATGTACAAAGTCTGCAAGACTATCCCAAATAATTTTATCCTAAGTCTGAAAAAAGTTTTACTATTAAAGCCAAAACATATTTTTGTTCAATGTATTAATGCACTTTAATATATTCATAAATACATTATGCATAGCATTAGGTTACATTAAAAACAAAGATTCTCTCTTCTGATGATTTTCAGCAATTTGAACATAAATGTGTTGTGGTGTGGTTTTCTAAATGTTTCTTTCATGTGAAATTTGTTGATGTTTTTGGGTCTGTGAATCCATAGTTTTAATCAAATTTGGAATATTTTTGGCCATTATTTCTTCAAATATTTTTGGTCTCCAAAATAACTTACCCCTTTCATGGTCTCTAGTTACACATATACTAGGCCACTTGATGGTATCTGTACAACTTGCTGATGAGCTTTTTTTTCTTCCAGTATTTTTTCCCTGAGTTTTAATTTGGGTAATTTTTATGCTATGTGTCAATCATAAATGTGCAAGAAACTAACAAAAGGGATTGAAAATACATGAAGCAAAAACTGATAGAACTGAAAGGAGAAAAAGACAAATGTACAATTATAGTCAGAGACTATAAAATCCTTCTCTCAATAATTGATAGAACAAGTATACAGGAAAAAATCAGCATAAATATAGAAAATTTGAACAATTCTATCAACCAGCTTGAGCTAATATATTTACAGAATATGCAACCCGAAAGTGCAAAACCTACTTTTTCCCAAGCACACAGAGAACATTTACCAGATCATACTCTAGGCCATAAAATAAGTTACAGTAAATTTAAAATAAATTAAATCATACAAAATATGTTCTCTGACCATAGTACAATTAAACTAGAAATCAATAACAGAAAGGTATCTAGAAATCTCCAAACACTGGGAAATTAAAGAACATACTTCTAAATAACACATGGGTCAAACAGAAAATAAATTAGGAAATATTTTAATTATATAAAAAAATCTTCAAAGATACAAAATTTGTGAAATGTGGCCAAAACAGTGTTTATAAAAAATTTACAGTGTTGAAACTTATATTAAAAAAGAAAAAACAGCTCAAATTATGACCTCAGCATCCACATTAACTAAAAATAAGAAAAAATAAAACAAAATGAAAGCAGAAGGCAACAAAGATGTAAGCAGAAAGCAATAAAATTAAAAACAATGAAAAAAAAACTTGTTGAGAAAAATCAATGAAACCCAAAGCTAATTCTTCGAAAAGATCAGAAAAATGAACAAAAGCATTCATCAGATGGACAAAGAAAAAAAAAAAAAAAAAAAAAAGCAGCCACGACAAATTGTCAATTTCAAAACTGAAAGAGAGGATACTGCTACAAATCCTACAAACACTAAAAGGATAAAGAAGACAAGGTCAAGGGTTTAGATCCCCTTACCAGCCAACTGCCAAAAAAAAAAGAGATAATTTAGAGATATTATAAATAACTTTATGACCATAAATCAACATGTTAGAATAAAAAGGGTGAACTCCTCAAAAAACACAAACTATCAAAGTTCACTCAAGAGAAATTAGACAGCCTGAGGAGTCTTATATCTGTTGAAGATATTGAATTTGTAGTTAAAAATCCTTCTGACAAAGAAAAATCCAAGACCAGATGGCTTCACAGGTGGTTTACACCAAACATTTAAGAAATAATACAAATTCTTCACAAACTCTTCCAGAGAATTCAAGAAAGGGGAACACAATCCAACTCACTCTTTGAGGCCAGCATTACCCTGATAAATAAACCCAGAAAGACATTACAAGAAAATTACAGATCAAGATCCTGAAGGACAAAAACTCAAAATTACTCAACAAAATGTTAGCACATCAAATCCAGCACCTATAAAACGGATAATGCATCATGACCAATTCAAATTTATCCCACAATGCAACATTCAAAACATTCAACAATCAATGCTAAATGAGTTTAAAACTTACATCCACACAAAAACTGTACCTGAATATTTACAGCAGCTTTATTCATAATTGCCAGAACTTGGAAGCTACTAAGATGTCCTTCAATAGGCAAATGGACAAACTGGTTCAACCATACTATGGAATACTATTGAGCAATAATAAGAAATGAGGTATTATACCACAAAAAACACATGGAGAAAACTTAAGTGCATATTACTAAGGGAAAGAAGCCAATCTGAAAAGGTTACATACTATATAATTCCAACTACATAACATTCTGGAAAAGGCAAAACTATGGAGACAGTAAAAAGATCAGTGGTCGATGGGTTTGGTGGGAGAGAGATAGGGAGGGAACACTAATGCAAGATATTAACAATGGGAGTAAATGGGATGGGGAAAGAGGAGGGAATATCTGGGTAGTTTCTAGTCAATTTTTCTGTAAACCTAATACTACACTAAAAAATAAAGTCTATTAATTTTTAAAAAGTCAATATAATTCAACATATGATCACCTCAACAGATTAAAAAAAAAAACAAGCAACATTTGACAAAACTTAAGCAAGCATTTAACAAAACTCAACATCCATTCATGAAAAAAACTTCCAACAAAGCAGGAATAGTAAGTAGGGAACTTTGTTAACCTTATAAAGGGCATCTAAAAAAACTTATAGATAACATCATAGTTAACAGTGAAAGACCAAATGCTTTCCTCCTAAGACAGTGAACAAGGCAAAGATACCTACTCACTCTTACTCAACATTATTATAGAGGTCTTCTCCACTGCAACCAGCCAAGACAAGGAAATAAATGGCAACGAGTAGGAATGGAAAAAAACAAGACTGTCAAGACTGTCTCCATAGTTGACATAATTACATACACAAAATGCCAAAAGGATCTGCGAAAAGCTATGAGAACTAATAAATGAGTAAAATAGGTTGCAGGATACATGTGTGGCATTAAAAAAAAAATCAATTGTATTTCTATATACTAGCAATGAAAAGCTGAAAATTAAGATTTTTTTTTTAAAAAAAGCATCATTTATAATAACACAACATAATATACTTCAGAATAAAGGTACCAAAATACATGCACGACCTCTAAGCTGAAAACTACAAATTAATTTTTTAAAAAATCAAAGAACCATGTAAAAGGTCTCTAAAAATTAACTCAAATTGACTTTCACATTAAATCCCATTCTCTTAAATGCTACATTATCCCATCTGTCGCTCTTGAGTAGCAAAAATATCTTGTGAGACTAGGTAGGTATTTTTACAATCATTTTACAGAGTAAGCTGGAGCTGCTGTGATCCAACACTTGCACTCCTGATTATATACTCATGGGAAATAAAAACTTATGTTCACACAAAACCCATACATGAACGTTTCTGCAGCTTTATTCATAATAACAAAAAACTGGAAGCAACCCAAATGTCCTTCAATGGGTACACAGACAAACTGTGGTACATCCATGATATGGAATACTAGTCAGAAATAAAAAGGAACTGCTTATAGATGCAATAAATCTCAGAGGTACTATGCTGAATGGAAGAAGCTGGTTTTAAAAGGTTACACATAGTATGATTCTGTGTATGTGACGTTCTCAAAAAGACAAAACTATGACAGAACAAATCAGTAGTTACAGGGATTAGGAAAGGAGAGAGCATGTGCTATGGTGTGGATGTGGTTTGTCCCTGCCAAAACTCATGTTGAAATTTGATTCCCAGTACAGCAGTGTTGGGAAATGGGGCCTAGTGGGAGATGTATGCATGATGGGGGCACAGCCCTCATAGATAGATTAATGCCATCTTTCAAGGGTGAGAGTTTTCACTCTTGCAGAAATGAATTAGTTTCCACAAGAGCAATGCACTTTTATAAGCTAGCCCAGCCTCTCCTACATGTCTCTTTGTATGTACCCTCTTCCTCTTCTGCTTTCGGCCATGAGTTCAAGCAGCACGAGACCCTCACCGATGGGCTGCATGATCTTGGACATTCCAGCGTACAGAACTGAGCCAAATTTCTCTCTAAATTACCTAGCCTCAAGTATTCTCTTAACAGCAACACTAAATGGACTAAGAGTGTGACTACAAAGGATTAGCATGCGTGAACTCTGACATTGCAGGTGCGAATAAATAAATGGTACCACCACTTTGGCAGTGTCTTAAAAGTTAAATGTACACCTACAAGTTGACCTAGCCATTCTACTTCTAGATATTTACTCAAGAGAAATTAAAGCATATGCCCATACTAAGACTCATATATGAATGTTCATAACTTATCTGTAATAGCCCAAAACTAGAATGAACACAAATATCTATGAACAGGTGAATGGATAAACAAATTAATGTATATCCATGTAATGGAATATTACTCAGCAATAAAAAGGGATAAACTATTGGTACACACAAAAGCAGAGATAAATTTCAAAATAATTATGCTGACTGAAGAACCCAGAAAAAAAACAAGAATACATGCTATATGCTTCCATCTATATAAAATTCTAAAAAATGAAAACTGATCTCTAGTGTCAGAAATCATATCAGTGGTTGTCTGGGGACAGGAAGCAGAAGGTAACACAAGGCAGGGTTAGAAAGGGGCACAAGAAAATTTTTATAGATAATGGATATGTTAATTGTCTTGACTGTGTTGATGGTTTCTTGGATGTATATGTCAAAACTTGTCAAATTATACATTTTAAACTGGCAATTTTTTGTATATCAATTATACCTCAGTAAAACTCAAAAATGCAATTATGTAAGAGAACACTCATACAAATGAATGGCTGAGAATACGTAAAAATATATTCATGTTATTGTGGTATAGACATGGTTTTGCTAATTTTAAACCTTCGATGATACTGTATTTCCATTAACATAAATGCAACAAAAAATTAATGTAAATGTATTTTAATGGGCGAAGGTTTAAAAAATACTTCACTAAAGATCTACCGATGGCATATAGGCATATGAAAAGCCTATCAACATCTTCAGTTATTAGGAAAATGAAATTTAAAACCACAAATGAAAATTAAATACCACTATATACCTATTAGAATGGCTAAAATAAAAATGAAAACAAAAAACTGACAATGTCAGGTGCTGGTGAGAATGTTAAACAATTAGAACTTTCATACATTGCTGACATGAATACGAAATGGTACAACCATTTTGGAAAACAGTTTGGTAGTATCTTATAAAGTTAAACATACATTTACTACAAAACTCAGCAATCCCATTCCTAGGTATTTACCAAGACAAATAAAAACTAATGTTTATGCAAAATCCTATATTGGAATGTTTGTAAAGGCTTTCCTTACAATCACCAAAAACTAGAAACAACCCAAATGTCTTTCATCTGATGAACAGATAAACTGGTAAACTCATACAATGGAATACTATTGAGTAATAAATAAGAACTACTGACACATGGATGAATCAACTACATTATGCTATGTGGAATATACCAAACTCAAAAGTCTACATCCTGTATAACTTTATTTATATGATATTCTAAAAAGGCAAAATTATAGGGACATAAAACACATCAGTGGTTGCCAAGGGCTAGGGATGGGGTTGGGAATGAACTAAAAGATGGGAAGGAATTTTTGAAGTAATGCAACTGTTCTATCATCTTGATTGTGATGATAGTTCCACAACTCTGCATTTGTCAAAAACCACAAAACCAAGAAGGGTGATTGATACTGCATGCAAATTGTACTTCAATAAAAAAAAAAAAACTCAATCTGACATTTTGCATATTTTTTAACGTTACTGACAAATTACGGAAAAGAAACATCTTTCTCTTTGCTTGCAATCTGTGAAGAAATACTTAACAACCATACTAGGTTCTTTGTGGGCTGTTTTTTTTTTTTTTTTTTTTTTTAAAGACATGTTCCCTGACCTGACAGAGTTTAAAAGCTCTTTCCTAATGAATCTAACGACATTAATGAAAAAGATAAAGATATTAAAACATGCTACAGAAAAAGGCTAGGCAAAACAATTTGACTGATAAATCATAGAATACAGTTTATATGTGCAGGAAATGAATGGAACACAATTTTGGAAAGGTCTTAGTGCATGTCAATATTATCTCTAACTTGCAAGTGAGGATACTGGGACTTGGGGAGACAATTACTTTGCCCGTGATTCCTCAACTATCATTATCATTATATTATCTGGACGCCTTTCTTCGCCCAAAGCCTGAAATCTTCTGCATCGCGTTTGGAACAACACAAAAAAGGTCATGACAGCTGCTAGTTACCTGGTGTGATTCTAATGGACAGGCACGCCTCCTAACTCCCCAAACCACCCACTCCGTTACTTGGCACGAATCCTACACAGACACACCACGATTAGAACCATGTTTCTTAAACTGAGCTCAGCGGGGACCTGGGATGCAAACTCCTGGCAAATAAAACAGGGAGTCTTTGGGGGAACTCTTTTCCACACTGCGCGTAGACCTGCTTTTAACAGGTGTTGTCTTGAAGGAGGCAATGTATGGGGGCAGCGCCCGGAGCAAAGCTGCCACTGAAAAAGGTAAATACCAAGAGAGAGGAGGCCAAGGAGCTGAAGACACACCTTTCCAGTGACACCACCCAGCCCTGGGTAGCAAGGGGGACTGGCTAAAGGCGCACGAAGAGCCACTTCCTAGACCCTCTCCTGCCCTTTGGTAAAAGATCTCCGTGGACTTGTCCCCGTCTACGTCGCTTAAGGGCAAGGACTAAAACTGAGCCGGCGTGGCTCTGTGACTGGGAGGAGGGCGCTGGGGCGCAGCGACGGCGGACACGCGAGGCCAGGCCGTCGCGCAAAACCGCTCAGAGAAAGGCGCCCCGAGACAGACCGGGCAAGGGCCCCGACTGCACAGTTAAGGGGCCAACTCCGGATACCCCTCCGGTGACACTCTAAGTGTCGCAGCGTGCGTTAGTTGTCAAGACGCTCTCACTTTTCCCTCATTTACTGACCTCGCAACCGCTGCCCTCGTTCTCAACTCACCTCTCCAGTTCTTGTATTCCGGAACACAGTAGTATTTGTTCCCCAGCTGGTCTGTGCCCACGTGCTCCCTCACTTCCTTTGACAGCGCTCTCCACAAGCTGCGGAACAAATCCCGAGACCAACCCATGCTTGCCCGCCGCGCTCTCCGATAGAGTCGCAGCCAGGAGGCCAAAGGAGGAACGGCGCAGCCGCCAACCCCGCCCACTGCGCCGGAGAAGTCCTTCCTGCCTCCATCTTCGCGACCTTCTAGTAACGGTACTCACTATTGGTCAGGTGTTTCACCACGTGACCAATGGGAGCCGCTGCTGTTACAGCCCCGCCTCTGAGCTCTGTCATGGCGGCGTCC
Organism: Cynocephalus volans; assembly: GCF_027409185.1. Lineage (NCBI taxonomy): Eukaryota > Metazoa > Chordata > Mammalia > Dermoptera > Cynocephalidae > Cynocephalus > Cynocephalus volans. The sequence continues at coordinate 51,480,098 of NC_084461.1, read as the reverse complement.
AGTGCTCAAGCAGGTGTGAGAGGACGCGATGCTGGGGTTTTTGTCCGCGCGACAAGCGGGTTTGGAGGATCCTCTTCGCCTCCGAAGAGCGGCGTCCACACGGAGGTAAAGAAAAGCTTACTTTTTTCCACAACAGGTCAGTTAGAATATGGACCGATAGCTGTTAGCCTTGCCCCACACTTTCCCGTCTCATCACTTTCCTCCCACCAAACTAGTGGAAGGAAAACTTACTTTCTCTTTTGCTCTGTAGCTTGTGAAAATAGGGTGCCTTTTATGTGCTAACAGCTTGTAGGCGGGTGCGTGCGCACGTAAGCTCGGGTGAAGGCACTATAAACCTAAATGAGGGTACTTTTTCGTTTTACTTTACTCATTCTCCCTCTTGTTAAGTTCCCCCAAGGCGTAACTATCCTCCAAGGATCCGTTCACTCATTAAGTCGACATATTTAGTGAGTTCCTACTGTGTGCCAAGCAGTGTGTTAAAAGCGGAGCATAAGCCAGGAATTGAACAGAAGTTAAGAAGGACTAGATCAGAGAGATTGGGGTCGGGGGCCATTGACAAGAGATGAAGTTGGAGAAGTAGGCAGAAGCTAGATGAGGAAGAGCCTTGTGTGTTTGGGTAAGAGATATGAACGTGAGAATAAAGTGACAGCTCTCGCATTTTGCTTTCTGCTTGGAGCAGTGGATTGAAGTTGAAAGCAAAAGTGGGAGCCAAGTTAGGTAACTGTTGCGGTTGTTGAAGAGAGAGTTAATGGAAGCCTGAAGCAGGGAGGTAGCAGGTGGGATGAAAATAATTAAGAGACTTGAAAAAATCCAATGAATAGAATCAATCGGCCATAGAAATTAACTGGATAAATGAATGACGAAAAGGGAGGAGTCAAAAATGATTCCCAGATATGTACCTTGTATGGGAGGTTGAATGTTGGTGACAAACTATGAGACAGGGTTTTCCAAAGGGGAAGCAAGTTTTACTTTTAATTTTGCCAATATTGATTTTAAGGAACCTGTGAAGATATTCACTTGGAGAGTAGAAAACACATTGCATGTAGGAGTTCTCTGCTCAGGAAAAATTTAGATATTTTTAATGTAAGGTGATACATGAAGTCATGAGAAGGAGATGAGATCACTGAGACATATCTGTAGAGTAAGAAGAGAAGCAGTTCAAGGGCAAAAACTGAGAACCGTCAACATTTATTACCAGAGAGAAGAGACTGCATATGAACTGAAAAAGAGTAACCAGAGGGGTAAAAAGGAAAACCAGAGCGTTGAGGTGTCATGGATGTTGAAGGGAGATAGTGTGTAAGAAGGGAGCCATCAAGTGTATCAGAAACTGCCCTCCTTTGCTCTCAGTAGTTCTCTATTTCATTACTCTGCTTTAGTTTCTTCGTACAATTTATTACTACTGAAATCGTATTATATATTTTTCTTACTAGGATACATAATATTGTCTTCTTAACTCCTAAAATAAAAGGGACCTATATTCCTAGTGTCCAGAGAGGTTTTGGTGTCGGGTCCGCCGCCGGCCAACCCAAACAGCCCTTAGCCTCGTTCCTTTCGGTGGGCGAGCGAACGGCCTGGGATTCCTCTTTCCCTCCTGTCCCCTTTGGAAGGAGACGGGGGAAGAGAGCCGTGAAGAGAGGTGAGCACAACTGCCGGTCCCCCAAAAACAGCCCGGTTAAAGGACACTCAGACGCGGCGGGGGTTCTGTCGGGCAGTTCCATTTATTATCACACAAGCACTTGCTTTTATAGGCAGATAGGGAGGGGAGGTTTTAACATAATCCAATCAGCTTAAAGGTCAAGGCCATGCATCCTGTCTCAATGTCTAGCTATTGCAACCGCGCAGTGTTCACCAGCGCGGAAGCACGTATTTGGCCAATAAGGGCTAAGGCAAGGTTCCCGCAGACACCCCCACCCTACTTCCTCCTGGCGCCGTCTTAGGCTGCCACATTAATACGCCCTTGTGGGCCTATAAAGGCGCCGCTTGCAATGTCACCCGACAATTCCCCCTTTTTTGTTTTAATAAGGCAGCTGGAGGCGGCTAACCTTCCCAGCCTCGCCTCCATTCCCTCTGGTGGCTGTGTCTGGAAATCTTATCCTTCATTGACTATCCAGCCAAGCGGGGGCGGGGCGGAGCCTTAGAGATTGGTGTTGATTTCTTGAAGGGCCATATTGACCCAAGGGCTGTCAGGGCTTTCATTGTGGGCCACCTCCTCTACCACCTGGGTGAGCATTACAAGATTTGCGCCTTATAAGGGACACAACCTGGCGAATGGCGTAAGGCCCCAAGATGATTAAGACAAGGAAAATGGCTAGGGGGCACGCCAGGGAGGACAGCAGGGTGGTGAGCCACAGGGAACTTGAAAGCCAGCCTTGGAACCAATTACTATTGGCTTCTCACTCTTTTTAGTTGCACTTTTCTAGCCCTTCTCTAAGCTTAGCTTGGGAATCTTTGACCACTCCAGAGTGGTCGGCATAGAAGCAGCACTCTTCTTTAAGGGCGGCACATAGCCCTCCTTGTTGTAGAAACAGCAGATCCAATCCGCGTCGGTTCTGTAGCGGCTTGTATGACCTCCCAGGTTTGGTTGACTGGCTCGTGGGGACCTCCCCCGGTGGCAGAGGCCCTTGTCCTTGTTGACCCGAGGAGGGCGGCCACTTGGAGCATCCACAAAGGGTTCATAATGCAGTCTGAAACATACAAACAATAAACTCCTCAGGGTCCTCAGTACCCTGGGTGTCTGGCAAGAACTTAAGATTTTTGGCTGGGACCCATATAGGGGTTGACTCACTGAGGGGGAAGACACAACCAAACCCTCGACCCATAGTTAGCAATGGGTCAGGGCCCCTCCGCTGGCCTGTTAAGGGGTCTCTCCACCGCACTTGGACTTCCGGGCGTGGTGTTTGAGATGACCAGTGTTTCTGGAAGGCAGAAGGGTTCATTTTTGGAAAAATTTAGGATGTTTAAAGTTAGGAGTGCCTGTCCCAACTGCTGATGAGGGCTGGTGACTCCCTCTTTTTGTTTTAATAATTGATTTTTTAGGCATTGGTGATGCCGTTCAACAATGGCTTGTCCTTGGGGGTTATAGGGAATTCCTGTAGTATGTTTAATGTTCTATTGTATTAAGAATTCTTGTAAGGCTTTGCTAGAAAAACAAGGCCCATTATCTGTTTTAATTTGTGCTGGCAGCCCTAAGGTGGCAAAACACTGCAGCCGGTGATTTTTTGCATGCTTGGCAGCTTCACCTGCGTGTGCTGTGGCCCAACATGCGTATGAGTAGGTGTCAACGGACACAAAAACATATTTGAGTTTCCCAAGAGGCGGGAAGTGAGTTACATCAGTTTGCCACAGCACATTAGGCTTGAGTCCCCTAGGATTGACCCCTGGCGGTTGTAAGGGGGGTACTTGCAGATAAGGAAGGCATGACTTGCATGTGTGTACAGTCCTTTTTAGATGTGAAATAGGTATATTTGGAAACCTGGCATGTAGACCTCGCCAGTTTACATGAGTTAAAGTGTGCAGTTGGCTGGCAACCCCCGTTTAGTACCAACATTTGGCAAAATGAGGGACTATTAGCCATGCCTTGGGGAAGCACCACCCACTCAAACCGCCTATCGGGACACTGAAAGTTTACGGAGGGGATAGAAAAGGCAAACTCTTCACAATCATTCGGGTGCAGTGGAATGGTAGGGCCTGCAATTTATTATCGGGAAGTGGCCACTGCTCTACCCAAACTGGGGGCCCATTTACCCAACGGATTGGGGGGTTCCAGGGGAGCAGTGGCCTCTAGTATTGGGAGTGACCGGCCATCTGTTTATGAGGAGTTTCTGGGAACTTGACCCTGGAGAGAGGCCGATGGTCTCTTAGGTCCCAAAAAGTGGGGTCCCCCCTATAGTTTGGAAAACAGGGGAGATTAAACTGTTGCTGATACTCGTCCTCATCTAGGATATCTTCATAAAGGGCCTTATGGTCAGTCGTAATGAAAGCATCTGCTTGGCCTAGAACATCTTGGCCTAACAGGTTGGCCGCCAATCCGGCAGCAATGAGAGGCTTTACTTCCCCTTTTGTGCCATCAGCATCTTCCCAGGGAAGGATTTCATGGGTTTCCCACATTGGGGTTTTTCCCCCTACCGCCAAAATTTGGGGGCCTGGAACTAACTTCCAGCTCGAAGGGACTTCTTCCCGTCTAAGGACTGTTCGATCCGCCCTCGTGTCAACAAGGCATCGGAACTCTTTGCCTTGAATTTTAAGATTCATTTTTGGTCTTAAACCAGGAACTATAGGTATAGTCCAATGAGCCTGGGGTACTGGCTGCCTGGAAGGGCATGGAGGCACTGGCTTTGTATCCCCTTGGGGTGATGGGGCTGGGGATTGCCCCTCCTCTAGTTTAAAGGCTTCCCGTCCTTATCAAACTTAGACCGGCACTCACGCTTCCAATGAAGCCCCTTACCACACCTAGGGCACGGCGTAGAGGGAAGGTTTTTATTTTTCCGGTTGGGACAGTCCCTTTTGAAATGACCTTGTTTCCCACAGCCATAACATTGACCCCTATGGGAGGGTTGGCTGGGGCTCTCCTTAGGGATCCTGACACTAAGAGCCTGGGTCTAGCACCTGCAAGGGTTTCCGCTTGAGCTTGTAGAGCGGAAGTTAAGGCCCTGGTTTGTTGTTGGTAGCTTCCAACGTCTCTACTGGCAATGACCCGCTTTTCCATAGAACGATCTTTGAGCCCGGCACAGGCAAGCTTGTGGTCAGCAGTCATGCCATCCCACACTAGCATTTTTACAAACTGGTCCCAGAGAGGACCTGGGGGAAACTTTCTCTGTATGCTCTGTTCCACCCGAACTATGAAAGAGGGCAGGTCTTCGGAGGGTCGCTGGGTGACCCCGGCCATTGCGGGCTCACTGGGCCCTTCAGCCAACTTTTTCCATGCAGCTAACGCTGTTGCCCTAACCTGGTCCTGGTAGGGGGCTGGGATAGCAGCCTGTTGGATTCCAGTACTAAATTGATCTGATGTTCCAGACAGCATGCCGAAGCTGATAGGGGTGGGTGGATTGGCTGCTTGGTTTATCTCTGCCTGCACATGGCACTCTTCTTCAAAGAAGGCGCAGAACTTGATAAACAAGTTTGGGGGGAGGACAGCCTTACAGAGCATTTTCCAATCTTGGGTCGTGCAGGGTTGGTGTGCTAAGCCCTGGAGGATGGTTTCTGCCCATGGGGAATTGGGCCCATCCTCTGCGACAGCCTTTTTCAGCTCTTTAAGGTCATGAGCTTCCCAAGGGTACCAAGCGACCGGCCTATTTCCACCAGGGGCTTTGTCAAATTTGGACCTACAGTCCTTTTTCCAATGTAACCCTTTTTTACATCGGGGGCAAGGTGTGGTAGGGGGTTTTTTGCCTTTAGCCTTGGGACATTGGCTTTTAAAATGACCTTGTCTTCCACAACCAAAACATTGTCCCTTGAAGGGTGGGGAAGTATTGTTTCCTGAGGGGATCAGGGCGGTAAATGCCTCGAAGGCTTCAGTTAAGTTTTGTGTCTGAGCCTGCAAGGCTGTGGATAAAGTCCTGGCTTGAAAATGTTGACTTCCCCTACCTCCTTGGAAGCAATAACCCACTTCTCCATGGATCGGTCCTTTAAGCCTGCGCAAGCCAATTTATGATGGGCTAGTCCCTGAAGGATAGTTTCTGCCCATGGAGAATTAGGGCCATCCTCGGCAACAGCCTTTTTTAGTTCTTTTAAATCCTGGGCTTCCCAAGGATACCAAGGGGCTGGTCTGTTGCCCCTGGATTAACATTAACAGGGTAGGCTTGAAGTGAAGGTTTTAGTTGATCTATGGGATTTCCCCATGTATCTTCAAGTGGTTCGGGTTTACTGAAAAGAGGAGCTGAAATCGGGAAAGCTTGGGGTTGTTTGGAAAAAGGTGGGGGTGGGGTTTCAAATTTAGCGCAGTTGGTATTTTGGAGCAGAGTCTTGTGACCCTGCTTTTCATCTACCTTATCACCAAAAAGGGAAAGGTCGGGATAGACCTTTGCACTAGGGGCCCCATCGACCGTTGCTTCGGGCTGTTGATAACCCTTTTCACTAATTGTATTGTCCTTTGCTCGCTCCTCAGCAAAAGCTGTCCAAATGCACTCTGTATGGGGGGAGTCTGAGTCATTTGTAGTGCTAGGCTTAAAACATGGTTTAAGGGCGGATACAGTAGGATAAAAGCCTAAGGGTGGCTCGACTCCCTGGTGGACTTCCCTCTTCTGAGTCAGGGTCTGAATATGGTCCCCAGGTATCATATGAGAACAGATCAGCCAAGAGCACCCAAGGTGCTATAGATAGAACAGCCGCCCAAGTTGTGGCAACAGTAGCGTCTGAAAGCTCTAACCCCCGACTTTTTAACAAATACTTTAGAGCCTTAAGGGCTGGATCGCTGGGTTTTTCTTGAGAATTCCCCATGGCCAAAAACTAAAAAGGAGAAGACAGAGAAAGAAACAAAAGTAAAAGGAAAGATATGACCTTGAGGCCGTTGGTACTCACCCCGATAGCAGATTTCTCTTGAAAGTTGTCCTTCTTTCTGAAGCTCCGCACTGTAGGTCAGGGCCTCTTCATCATCCGTCTTTCAGGGTCTTGCGGTGTTTTTGGTCATCCCCGTGGAAAGGAAAAGGTGAAAGTGGTATGAGGCGCTGTCCTCACACGGGGCACCAGTTGTTGGGCATCTCCGGCAGCCGCGCGGGACCCCAACAGATTTTTCCTTTCCCTAGAGGGTTGAGGCCAAAGGGATTGCCCCAGGACGTGGGGTGAAAAGAGATTCCAAGAGATGGGTGAGCATGCCACTGCTCTCCCAGATAGGGAACAAACACATACACATACACACGCAGCGAGGGTTCTGTCAGGCAGTTCCATTTATTGTAACACAAAAGATCATATTTATATGCTTAGCAGGCTGGGATTTCCAGGCTTAGGCCAATCCTTGTAAAGGTCAAATATGCACATGCCTTACCTCTCTATGCTTATTCCTCTCCCTTATCTTCCCTTGGACACCACCTTTTATCCGTTTAGGCCATTTGTTGTTTTTGCTTAGAAAAAGGGCATGGTCCCATAACCTGTGATATTCAGAAAAATATTCATGCCAAATTTCCAACCCCAGATATTCTGAGTTAAATTGTCCTAGGACATTAGAATTTTTTAAAGCTCCCCCAGTGATTCTGTGTATAGCCAAGACTGAGAACCATTGTTTGAGAAAGATTCCACGTTCAATTCTTTATGTATGTCTTAGACTCCGTATTCCATTGTTTTGCATATGTCTTATATTTTTACTCAACTAGAAAAAGTTAATAAATTTTTTAAACTTCTGGAAAAATCATAGAATGCATATAATATGGGTATGGTTTGAAAAAGGTGATACAGCACTCTGTTCAGCACATGTAATTCTATTTTAAACAATTGGCAGATGAATATTCAGGTAGTCCTCTCTTTGCACAGTAGTGAAAGTTCGTAAAACTGTGCAAGCTGAAACCTGTGCAAAATGATCTTAATAATCAATAAGGAAAATTACAATTATTCTGTGATTGTTAAAATTTTTTTGTTTAGGAAAATGAAAAAATCAGTAAAGCTAATACTTATTTAGCACACTGTAATATAAGACATTAGAAACAGTGAGAACTAAAGTTATTTCTTTGTTTTTAAAAAAAACTCATCAAGAGTAATTTGAACAGTGCTTGCTTTCTTATGTATAACTTATGGTGTGAGGTGAGCATCTTTTCTATGCTTTGGCATATTGTCATAACCCATTCTAAGTTTTGATCAGATACCAACATTTTATCCTTTATATTTTCAATGTTGTGAATTATCTCTGAGAGCTCCTTTAATGTGAAGGTTTTTGCCACTGTCACTCCCTCTGAGACATCTTCAGCCTTTCATCACAACTACTTTTCCTCATTTTTATGTCAATGCGTTCACCTTCATTGATTTCCTCATTTTGCATATCTAGACTTTTTCTCAAATAGCAGCAGTTCAACATTCCCACAGTCACCTACTTTTTCTTTAACTCCATTTACATTTTATTTTTTTGTCTCTTTTACTGAGCATAATTTGAGTTCGATTTGAGTTTCACTTCCAGCATTATCACTTTTCATTTCTTTGGTGCACTTTCATTTTGTTGGCCAATTCCCGCCTTTAATTACCTATTTTTGTAAAATTTTATGTGGGTTTATTTCAGGGGTATAGAGATAACAAACCTACCTGCTTTGCAGTCTGTGTGTGAACTGAATAACAGGCACACAGTGACCAAAAGTTTTTAACTTTTAAATATTTCCCTCATTAAGTGATGTTTTTGCTTAACTAAATAACCGTATACTCTCATTTTATTCAAAGAAGATGTTCTTCCTTGTCAGTAATTAAAGGCAATAGCATGAACACTGATATGCAATGTTCACAATTCACACCCTTTTAAAAATGTTTACAACTTGGGCCGAGCCCGTGGCGCACTTGGTAGAGTGCTGCGCTGGCAGCGCGGCGACGCTCCCGCCACGGGTTCGGATCCTATATAGGACTGACCGGTGCACTCACTGGCTGAGTGCCGGTCACGAAAAAACAGCAAAAAAAAAAAAAAAAATGTTTACAACTTTATAGAGGTATAATTGAAATACAATAAACAGCACATTAAATTATCATATACAATTTATCACCATAATCAAGAGAACAAACATCCATAAGCCTAAAAATTTTGTCATGACACTTTGTAATCCTTCTCTCTTTCCCTCCTTTCTCTGCTTTACCCTCTTCCTGCTCTAGAAACCAGTGATCTGCATTAGGTCATTATAGTTTGCTTATTCAGAATTTTATATAAATAGAATCATTTTTTTGTCTGTCTTTTACTCAGCATGATTATTTTGAAATTTCTCAATGTTGTTGTGTGTATTGATTCCTTTTTATTGCTGTGGAGTATTCCATTTTGTGGATATACCACAATTGTTTATCAACTCACTTGTTGATGGACATCAGAGTTGTTTCCAGTGTTTGGATATTATATGTAAAGCCACTATGAAAATTCATGCATGAGTGTTTGTATGGACATAATTCTTTTATTTCTCATAGGTTAATACCTAGCAGTGGAACAACTATATATGTTTTACTTTTGGGGGTTTTTTTTGGTTTTTTTTTTTTGGTGGCTGGCCAGTACGAATCTTAACCCTTGATCTTGGTGTTATCAGCACCACACTCTACTGAGTTAACTGGCCAGCATATATGTTTCACTTTTTAAGAGACTGACAGTTTTCCAAAAGCATTTTCCATTCCTGTCAGCGGTGGACTAGAGTGCCAGATTCTCTACATCCTTTGTTTCCCCTTTCCTGCTTTCTTTTGAGTTACTTGGACATTATTTAGTATTATTCCATTTTAATTTATCTATTGTGATTTTGACTATATCTCTTTATATAATGTGCTTAGTGGTTGCTCTAGGAATTATGAAATATATACTTAACTTTTCATTTTTTACTTAAAATCATTTTACTGCTCATTTGGCATATAAGAACTTTATCACCCTTTACCCTCCACCATATTTCTTGTTGTCTTATGTATTACATTTACATACATTATAAACCCTGTCAAACAATGTTATAATTTTTTCAGCCATCAAACATATTATAAGGAAAAGAATAGTCTATAATATTTACGCAGATATTTACCATTTGTTTCTCTCTCTTCATTCCTGATGTCACAAGTTTCATTCTTATGTCATTTCTCTTTTGACTGAAAAATGTCATTTATCAATTCTTTTAGAGCAGGTCTGATGCACCATGGTTTCTGAAAAGGAATCTGCAGGCATTCAAATCAATTGTTTCCCTATAGGTAATTTGTCATTTTTCTCTGGTTGCTTTGAAGACTTTGTCTTTAGTTTTCAGCAGTTTGATTATAATGTGTCTAGGCATGGATTTCGCTGGATTTATCCTAGTTAGGGTTCAGTCGTGACAACACACGTGAAATGTCTGTCAGGGAAGCTCATTAGAGATTCATGCTGAAGTTTTTTAATGAGAACTGGTAACATAGGCACCCTTTGCCTAGCGTGTACCAAATTTCCAGACTGCCAGAGGAAAAGAGATGTGCATCATAAGGCACATTGTTTGCTCAGGTAGTTTAGGCACAGTTAACCATTCTTATCCAGGAATGGTGAGAACCCCCCTGAAATCCCATACTCCAGCCAAAGGCCAATTTTGTAAGAAGGCCTTTCTAAAGGTAGCAATCTCAGGCCTACTATAGTAACACCTTTTTACACACCTTGCCTCACTACACCCTCCCCACCCCTGTTTCCCTTTATCATATTACTCCCCTTTTCCCTTCATCTTAACCTCTCCTACTAGTTTCCAAACAATTCAGACCTAAAGTCATTAGGTTGGGCAGAGGTAGGCTTCTTCACTCAGGTGGGGATTAGATTGGCTTAGAGTGTGATTTCAGAGCCTAAGCAGGTTGGGGAAGTAGTCTAAATGTGGGGACAAACAAACTCAGGTGATAAGGTGTCGGGCCTTAAAAACTAACACCACCTTAAGTGACTTTACAAGCGGCGCCATTATGGGCCCACAAGGGCGTATTAATGTGGCAGCCTAAGACCCAGAGGGGAGGAAGTAGGGTGGGAGTGTCTGCCGGAACCTTGCCTTAGCCCTTATTGGCCAAATACGTGCTTCTGCGCTCATGAATGCTGCATGGTTGCAATAGCTAGGCATTGAGACAGGATGCATGCCCTTGACCTTTAAGCTGATAGGATTATGTAAAAAGCCTCCCTTCCCCATTTGCCTTTAAAAGCAAGCGCTTGTGTGATAATAAACGGAACTGCTTGATAGAACCCCCGCATCTGAGTGTCCTTTAAACCGGGCTGGTTGGGGCCGGCGGCTGAGCTGACCTCTCTTCACGGCTCTCTTCCCCTGTCTCCTTCCAACAGGGACAGGAGGGAAAGAGTAATCCAGGCCATTCGCTCTCCCACCAAAAGGAACGAGGCAAGGGCTGTTCGGGTCGGCCTGCGGCAGACCCGACAATAAGGGTTTAGGGGAAACAAATCAGAGCCCAAGTCTAGTGAGTACATTGCTGTTCGGGGTGGGGATGGTAGTGGACATGGGAGATTGGTTACATTCAGGGAGATTGATGAGATAAATACATTAACAATAATGGGAACCATGTTTCTCACAGTTAGGAAAATGGAGCTCAAGAAAGGATGATTACCTTTGCACATGTTTGTTTGATACTGTTTTACTTGTTACAAGAAGCACATATTACTGTTGTAATTTGAAAAATCATAAAATAGAAAAATATTTTAAGAAGTAGCAATTTCAATGGAAAAATTTGAAAAAAAATTTTTTGATGAAATATTGAAGCTTAGAAATGGCAAAGCAGCATAGTGATCTAGAGAAGGAACGTCAAAGCTCAAATGCAAATTAATCAGGAAAATGCATTTAATAGTATAACCAACACCTGGGATTTCCACTTACTATACTTACTATTACCACCTATTATAATGTCAGTGAGCAGTAGGCTCGTAAGTAATATTTGCTGTTAAACTGGATATTTGAACCTAAGAATAAACTGTCTTTCAGAAGACAAAGGACTGTGTGTGTGTATCTTCAAATCACGCACTTGATACTGCTAAAATGATTTCCAAAATGCTTATGATTATTTGTAGTGTTACTGTCAGTGTATGAGTTTATATCTTTTCCAGCACTGTGCATTGTCATCTAAAAAAACACTATGATAATTTCATAGGCCAAAAATATTTAAATTAGCTTCATTTTGATCAATAATGAATTTAGAAATCATTCCGGTTAAATTAATGTAAGTGCTAATAACATCCAACAGATTCTAATAGTTAAAATTCACTAGGCAGTTATAATGTGCTAGGCATTGTAATTAGCCTTTTTATGTATTAATTCATTTAATCTTAATAATATCCTCACCTGGATAATGATGATTTACTGTTACGGAATATCAGACATTTCATTTCTCTTAGTTCGTGAGAGTATTTTAAGTCCTGTAATTTAAACTTTTGTCCACTAGAGGTCCTTAGTTAAGTTTGTTACCAGACTTCAACTTTCTCTTGAAAATTTGTTTCAGTCTCTAAATAGCTTTTTCAAAAATTAATGAAATATAAACTTTTCAAATAAAGTTTAAGATAATGCTTCAGGTGAAAATTTGTGCATCTAATTGTTAGTGCATTTGATAATGTTAAAATTTTACACAGGATCTTTAAAAATCTGTGAATACCTTTGGATGTGTGGTAGAAGATTTAAGCATTACTTGTGATTTTTGTACTATATGTAATCTTATTGAAATAAGGATTTTTTTGTGTTAAATTACTTTTTTATTGTTAAGTTTTATCTTTTTTCCCCCTTTAATTTTTATATTTTTCTTATAGGGTTTTGGGACTGGAGTTAAACAGAGACAGAGATGTTGAAAGAATCCATGGCAGTGGAGTTAACACACTTGACATTGAACCTGTTGAAGGGAGATAGTAAGTTTATTATGCTTATATAATCATTTTTCTTTCTAAGTGAGATGTAGTAAAATCTTGCTTTTTCAGATAATGTAGAAGTTTCATAAAAATTAGTAAAAATTCTAAATTGTAGCATTTTTTAATCTGGCATTATTATTATTTATGTATAATAAATACAGAACAATAAACCTACAAAATGTTGCCAAATAAACATTTCCAAACTACTTTAATGTAAATATATTCATTGTTAAATCAACAAACATTCAACTTATTTTGGATGTAGAACACTTTTAAGTGTTGGATATGTCTTTAGGTGCTATTTTAAAACATAGTTGCTACTCTCAAGGTGTGTAATGGGAAAAAAATATATAAAAAACAAAAGTGTATTTTGGAGAATTAAGTGTGAAGCAAACCAGAATTATATTTGAGTTCCTACTGACTTTACCACTTACCAGCTTTGTGACCTAGAGCAATTGACCTAACCTTTCTAATTCTCAGTTGCCTTAACTATACAATGGGAAAAATAATACCTACCTAACAAGTTTGTTGTGAGGATTAATTGAGATATTGTGTATAACATGCTTAGCATAGGAGCTGGCATATCATAAATGGTTGCCACCAGTACTGCTGTTATTAATCAAAAGCAGTACCACATATACTTTTACTCCTTTCAGTCCATTCTCCCTCCACACAGTAGCTGAAGTACTTTGAAAAAGGCAAGTCTGAACATATCATTCCCCATCTCACAACTCATCGTGACACCACATTAACTCTTATAAGAAAGTTCAAAACCCTTCATGTGGTATATAATTAGACCACATGTAAAAGTAACTAAAGAAAACAGTTTGTCATGTTACGGTATGTTTAGCATTTACCCCTGAATTTTTATTTTATAAATAAAACATCATCATCATCATCATCATCATCATCATCATCATCATCATTGTTATTTATGTTAAAATAAGCCAGGATGGGTTTGATAAACTACTACTTTTTTTTTTTTTTTTTTTTGTCTTTTTTTTGTGACTGGTAAGGGGATCGCAACCCTTGGCTTGGTGTCGCCCGCACCGCGCTCAGCCAGTGAGCACACCGGCCATTCCTCTATAGGATCCGAACCGCAGCGGCGCCACACTCACCCGAGTGTGCCACGGGGCTGGCCCTAAACTACTACTTTTTACGTCCAGCTTCTGCCATGGTCTCAGCTAGTAGTATGTGAGAAACATGTACAGTGAATAGAATTATCACATTAGAATGTGGTTAAATCTAAACGATGACCAGCGATAGTTCTCTTCTTTTTCCTGACCTTTTCTCATCTCAACATAACAGCTCCTATTCAAGGACAGCTGCAGGGCACTCACTTATAAAATATATGCAGACATGAACAGCAAGGGATAGCTGATTTCTTTTGGTCTTGGGTGCTAGTGGGAAAAGTATTGAGTACTGCTACTCTAGCCAGCCATTTGGGTTAGTGATTAGTTGGCAGAGTCAGTGGGGAATTTTAGATTATGTGTGCATGAAATATGTTTGAGAAATACAGCCTGAGCAGTCTTTTCAGAGAGAATATAGAGAAAGGTCTGAAGATTCTTGCTGCAGTGGTTTTCCCCTTTAATGCATGGTAAAAATCTACAACTATTTATTTCATTGTTTGCTGGGACTTATATTTTGCATAAAACCCTTTTGGTAGCAAAAGAAGAAATAAAAACAACAGTGTGTGTTTGAAAAATTAAATATTGATTTCCTTTTTCTTAAGAAAATCAATATATGTGTAACTTGCTCAAAATACATGTTAATAATTTACCATTCACCGTGAGAACTGTGGTGATGTCACTGAAAACCAGAATAAAAACCAGAATACACAAGTCTGATAAAGAAGTATATAATTTCCATAGTTAGGAATTATTTTAAGAAGACTATCTGAAAATTACATTTTAACAGGTGCAACTGCAGAAGATGTATTTGCATATCACTGCGAAGCTTGAATCTTCTTTTATATCTTCTAAATTCTTCTAAATTAGTTTCATTCATCTTTAATACCAAGTTTTCTGGTTTGTAGAAAATGTGAAGTCATATCTTTTAATATGTTCACTCTATTGGCAGAATAGTAACCTCACAGTTAGATAATATTAATTCATTCAGATACTTCAAATAGAAAGTCAGTTAATTTTACTAATTGTTCGATTTTTTTGTGCAATTAATGTAATCAAAGGAAAGCTTTTGGAAGCCATTTTAACAAAGGCAAAACATCTGACATTATTGTAAATTTGGGAGATGAACAGAACCAGGAAATCTCTGGAGTAAGCTGCCATATTTTGAACATTTTAAAAAAGGAAGAAATAAAAAAATTTAAAAAGGAAGAAGAGGATGTTCTAAAGAGGTAAAATTTATTATTGCATTATTCTAAATGAAGCATCCATTCTAATAGTTTAGAAAAATAAATTTTACATAAAAATGAGCAAAAAAAATAGGACTAAGGTCAAAGTCCATACAAAATTATTATAAGAACAAAGAGAATAAGAAGTAGAGTAATCCTCTACAGACAATGAAGTCATGCCAGAAAGATCTGTACATAAAACAGATGAGAACTCTAACCTAATATTTCAGAACTAGCTAAAAGTCATTTTTAAAAGATTTAATAAGTGAAAGAATAATATAAGATGGAATTATAAAAACTGAGAAATAAGATGATCAAACTCAAGAAAAAAAATAGAAATAAAAGGAAAATGTTTCAGGAATGAAGACTACAACATGAGGAACACAAGCAAATAAATATGAGTAGTGCCTGAGAAATAGAAAATAGAAAGGAAGAAATTTTTTTAAATCAAAAAGAAATGAAGAGAGGAAAAGGATTCAAGAGGTAGGTACGTACACGGGTACTTCAAAAAGTTAATGGAAAAACAGAATTAAAGATAACACAAATCTGAAGTCCTTGTGTGTAGAATATAGGCAAAGAAGATCCAGCATACGTGTAATGGGAGTTCCCAAAGAAGAACACTAGTGTAAGAGAACAGAATAAATATTGAAACTATAATTCAAGAAAACTTTCCTAGAATACATAAGATCTGAAACGTAAGGGGCAAAATATCATATTGTCACCAGACTGACTTTGGGCTTTATGCCCAAAGAAATGAAGTTTTTATCTAAGGGGCTCAAGGAAAAAAAAAATGTGAGTCAAGGATTTTATATCCAGCCAAATTGATTTTCAAGTACAAAGGGACAAATTGCCAATAACATAAAAAATTCAGGGAATGTTCTTCTCATTAGCCTTTACTTAGGAATTTACCAGAAAATGAAATAAGACAACCAGGATAACTAGAGGGACAGCAACATAAGGAGTGATGGTGAGCAATAATATTAGCAGATAGTAATATTTTATATGGACATATAAATTTGTGGATCTAGGTATTGGTTTGGCTGCTAATATCACATCACAGTAACAACATCAGTGACAGAGATTATTTTAAATTATAGCACATGAATGCAGTCACCAAAGTCCAGGCTAGCAATTGCAGGACAAATGATTTGGTTTCTGCAACAGATAAATTGCAAGAGAGGGAGAAAGTAAATGAGGGAGGAAGAGGGTGGGAAACCTATAGACTGAAGGTAAAAGACATTAAAATTTTTATAAAAGGCAAAGCTAGTATTTGTAGGGACACTTTTGAGTAATGAATTATGACCTATGTAGAAAAGAAAGCCAATGATTACTATAAATGTCTTGATAATGAGTTACTTTGAGGAGAAAGGAAGGGAATTGTGATCAGGAGAGATTCCATTGTTTGGACCTTAGTGAAGAATCTTTTGGTATTGCTCCTTTTGGTTGGATAAATTTACATTTTGTATAGTAATGGAATAAAATTCAAAATGTCTAAGATTTTGTGATATTTAATTTGGTGTAACATCCAAAAGAGACATAAGAATTTGTGTGAAGAGAGATTATCTTTAAAAAATTGCCAAAGAAAGGTACTCTGAATGGAGATAAAAAGAAATAGTGAAAATACATAACCTGAAATATTTACACATTTCAATATTAAAAAGTGGAATCAAGAATATCCTCCATTTTGCAGAATTTGCTCTGAACTTACCATGTACCTCACCACCTATTGTTATTTCCTAAATTAAAAATATTATGACTTTCAGAGAATTCAATTAAAGGTGGCAACAACTTCAAATTCAAAGATGATTTCAAACAATTTTATGGGGAAAAAAACTACTATGATTGTATTGAAAAGCACATTATTCCAAAAATATAACAGTCTTACAGACAGATATAGTTAAGAAACTGATTAAAGTATATGAAGTACCAAGAATAGTGTTTTACAAGCATTTTTAAAAGTTAAATTCAATCAGTATAAAGAGATTTTGCTTTGGTGTATGTACTTATATGTTACTTTTACTTTTCAGAAAGTTTTTTAATAAAATCTTTGAATAGAATAATTTTACAGGTTCTACCAATATAATAGACCAGTTTGAGAGCAGATGCATAATTGTTTCCAAAAAATTATATCATTTATTTTATAGCACCCTCTTTTATTCTTGAAAGTAAGGCTCTGAGTGGTCTGGCCCATGCTGACTTCTCACCTCTCACAACTCTTTCCCTTCTATACTGCTCCGGTAACACATTCCTTCTTTTCTGAGAAGGGACTTGGATTGTTACTTTCACACTTATCTGGCTAATTCCAATTCCTCTTTCAGATACCAACTTAAATATTTCAATCCCTGAAACCATCCCCGAATCACCAAGCTGATTAAAAATAGGCTATTGTCACAATGATTCCAGTTATAACTAACAATTTGTGTGATTGTATATACTCTGTCTTCCTACTAGATTGTAAACTCTGGGAGGACAGGAACCATGCCTGAATTAGCAGAGTGCCTAACGTATTGTAGTTGCTCAGTTAAAGTTGAATGGATTGAGTGAATGCATTTATAAGAGAGGGAAGGAATCTTATTGATTTCCCTATTTTTTTGCCAGACACTATATAAAAGGAATTTTGCGCTAAACTTTGTGATTTAGTTAAAATGTCCCTGCCCCGCCCCCCTTTTTTTTAACTAATGTTGAAAGACTTAAGTAAGTGATGTAATTTGCCCAGGGTCAGATAGCTAGTATCAGTGATAGCTGGTCTGTCTAATTCTATTTTCATTTAGCACAATTATAATTCAGTTATCTAAAGTAACTGTAATATTTTACTATTTTAATGTTTTTAATTCTACCTTTTTAAGTAAGAAATACCTTTTACCTTCTTGTTTCTACCATCCTTTCTTTTTGGAATCATGAAGGTTAACTAAATGATCACAGATTGAATTTTTCTATATTCATTCTTCTATACATATTAAGTTAAGAAATTTTAGTTCATTGAAGTCTGTGTTAATGAGGATTAATTGTATTTATGGTCTTAATACATTTGGGTGTTTGCAGATCAATTTTCAGAAATTTGCAGTCATCATAAATGACTATATAAAATGATAAATTAATGTGAATTTTTTCATTCAGCATGTTATCAGGTGGTTCAGATGGTGTGATTGTGCTTTATGACCTTGAGAACTCCAGCAGAAAACCTTATTACACATGTAAAGCATTGTGTTCCATTGACAGGTGTGTATCAAAAATGTAATTCATGAATTTATAAACAGTTGAGTATTTTTTACATTAAATGCAAAACATGAAAATAATAGTTATATGAATGGCTCAAGCAAATTGTTTAGATGACATATTTACATGGATATTCCTTGACGCTTTCTTGAAAATAATAACTGAAATGCAGGTATAAATTTTGTAACATATGACTTCCCCCAAAAAACTTTGGTATCAGTTTTCAAAAGGATTTTATTAAAAGACTTTTGATTATGTCCTTTTTGTTCTGGACCTACATAGCACACCTCAGTAACTACTTAACAGTTTTTAGTACCACTTAATTTAGGATGTATTTATGAGTCTTTCAGCTAATTATAAACCCCAATTAGATTTTCAACTAATATTAATGGTAACAAAAGATTAAGAGCTAGCTATGATACATGTACTGGCATTCCTTTACCAAACATACACACACGCTTCCCACTACCTGTACACCTCTCATGTCTCTCTACTCACACAAAGATGCCTAACTTAAAAATGTACTTCTATTTGTGTTGATTTCTCTGACTATTCTTTACTGGCTTACTACTCTTAAGAAAATTATTTTTAAGTCTCTAATAAAATGTTTTGTGATGTTATTGTAGTTTGTTCACAATGGTCTTTAAATCTTCCTCATTTCCTATGTCTGATGTGATATTGAGCAGACCTTTGAATTAACAGAAAGAATGGGTGCTGAGAAAATGCTTTTAAGAGGAAGAACTTCATCAACATTAACATCATCAACCATGTTGTATTAAAGCTGTTCTCAAAGTACTAGAATAGGTGTTTAAGTCCGTGGAATATTTGTGAGAAGATTTAGGATTGTTTTTTGGCTCTGGAGCTTCACTTTGGACATACAAATTTGGGAAAGTCAGTTAATCTCTCTGAGCTTCAGATTATTTTGTTTCAGAGGTAACTATAATTGCCCTGTCATTCTTACAGGGTTTCTGTGAGAATTAAATGAACTATTATCTTTAAAAAAGCATGTTGAAAACTATAAAAGCACCATGTAAATGGAAAGCAATGTGGTTATATGAAAACTTTGTACAAAGCAGAATATCACCTCAACTACTGTGGGACTTGCTTTTTAAGAGGCTTAGACCATTTATACTCTCCTCACCTTCACCGAAAAAGTTTAAATTCTAAAGTGTAAGATAGTCATATTAATTTAATTCATTTTATCTTATTTTATCCTACCTAACATTTTAACATTTTTTAATTTGTTTTATAGCAAATTTGTATTTTCATATATTCTATATGCTATATAATGTTATTACATGAGGGACAATGATCTGCTTTTATGATATGTAACATAAGTAAATCCTTAGTGTGTTGGTCTTTTGTTTTACTGTGACTTTATTCTTGGATTCAAACTCTATCTTTAAAAGTGTGATTTTGAATTTGAAAATGGGCATATTTACAAAATGAGTTAAAATTGCATTTTTTACATCTGAAGAGCTTACAATCTAATTTTTAAAAGTAATTTCAATAAAGATTTAAGTTAATGTGGATTAGACTGTTTTCTGATGTTAACTGGTGGTATACTTAATGTCTTTGTTCTTGAGCACTAAAAAGATTCCTGTACCAAAATTCTTATTAAATGTGGACACATGGTCATACATAGTAAAAGAATAATATTTTGCCTTATCTTAAAATTAAAATTTAAAATATAAGTGAGCTTTTATTTGTGGTCACTACATTAAAGATTTCTTTTATTTAAAACTAATATCACTGGAAAAAATCTGCCGAAGTCAAGATTCATAAGCAGAAATTTATTGGAAGGATATTTAGTATCTCACATAACTGTCAGGAAGATGGGAGAATCAGATGTAGAAAATGAGCAGAAAGAGAAGCTAGGATGTAAAATACAGTCAAGGTCACACCCCTGGAATAATTTAGTATGGATTCTGCTACATGTCACCAAGACAGACTTTCAACTCTCAGCTGTGAATAATGGCTAACTCTCCCTGGGGTTTGCATTACCAGCCCTAGATTTACAGTCTCAGGCGGGATTGATGAAGCTCGGGACACATATTCTTGCCCGTGCTTACAAGGGGAAAGAAAAGAATGCCTGGAGGCCCTTGCTTGCTGTAACAAGAGGCAGGGCCCTTCTTTTCAATGAAACCAAGGGGATTCCCCCCAAATAGGAGGAGTTTGAATGCTCAGCAGCCAAGAAAAAGGGCACATGTCCACTACAACTCAACCTATTTGTCTATTCAACATCCATACACACCTTCCCATATTTACTCTTTTAAAAAAAAAAAAAAGGTATCTTCTATACAACCTAAAAGATGATAATTCTCTTCCCCAAACAGTGATGATCCTAAGTCTATTTAGTTAACACATTTGCCTCCAGTTTAGGGTAGTATCAGTTTTTCCATTAGTTTTACATAATCTTATATCTGTATTCAACTTGTGGGCTCAGTTGTGTAGTTAACCTATATAAAATAATGGAAGTAGGAGAAGAAAGGGGAAATTAGTTAAAATAGATAAATATCTACATGACAGAGAAAGAAAGGCAATATGGGTAGGGAGTACAGTTCTTGTATTTTCATAGCTGTGTCAAGGCCAGAGCTGGCACTTAAGACTTTCCCTTTTCATGTTCTTTTTTCTTCAGTTAGCACCACAAATGTTCAGGGTCCCAAATTCACCCGAAGGAATCAGAACCCATCATGGTCCTGTGTGCATAGGGTTGTAGTAGTCTTCAGTTAACTTTTGTTTTATTATGGGAAATTTATAACACATGCAAAAGTAGAGATTAATATAATGAACTGTGCACCCACCACCCAGCTTCACCAACTGTCAGTCATAATCAATCTTGTTTCATCTCTCCACCACCCATCCGCCCTCGGGATTATTTTGAAGCAAATCTCAGATAGCATATCATTTCATCTGTATTTATTTGTTTATATCTCTGAAAGATAAAGATTTTATAAGCAAAACCAAAGTACCATTATCTCATATACACAATAATTCCTGATCTTAAATATCTAGTCAGTATTCGAATTTCCACTGATTGTCTCATAAATAAACAGACAGTTTGAATTAAGATTCAGTAAGGTGACAGATGTCACTGTTTCCGAGCATGTACTGCATCCTTCAGAACAGCACACCACCCTCACAAGGTGATGTATTGTAGCTGATATCATAACTGAGTCTTCAACAGATACCTGGCATCCACCAATTGCATTCTTTTGTCATAAGTTCCTCAATAAGTAGCAATATTGTGTGGGATACCATGGAGATGTGTGAGGCATTTAACAATTCTAAAAATGGTAGTGCTAACAGAGTGATACTTGGGAAAAGCAAATCCAAAACCAGAATAGGTACCTCTTCCAGTAGGGATAAATCATTGCCACCTTCAAGATGGAAGAAGTCCAGTGTAGCTGGCTCATCCTTCCAGGCTATATATAGTGCAGAAGTAGGAAGTCTCCCACATTATGAACCTTTGTAGGAAGCAGGCCTCCACATCACACTATAGAAACGTGGATCTAGAGGTGTCTAGACATTCTCCCTCCGCTTCTCCTGGACAGCTAGGACACAGGCGTGTGATTTTCGTTTGGTCATTCATATCATCCTGCCTGAGACTGATACTTGTTCTTAATATGATACCAGTTTTGAAACTCAAGTCAGTTATCTGTAAGTTTTGGTTGCTGTTTTATAGAAACCATCCTGATGTTCACAAATACAGTGTGGAAACCGTACAGTGGTATCCTCATGACACTGGCATGTTTACATCAAGCTCATTTGACAAAACTCTGAAAGTTTGGGATACAAACACATTACAAGTAAGTACATTAAAACCTTTCTAAATTACTCTGTAGGATGAAGGAGAATTTAATCCTAAACATTTTTAGTATGATTATTTGCTAAGATGTCATATGTTTGATGTGAAAGCAGTACAATGGTTAAGGGAGAGCAAGACTGCTTGAGTTCATATACTGGCTCTGCTGCTGACTAGCTGAATGGCATTGGGCAAACACTAAACCTCTCTGTGTCTCAGTTTCCTCATCTGTAAATGGAGGTAGTGATTATACCTTATAGAATGGTTGTGAGGATTAAATGAGCTGATATATGGGGAGTACCTAGGACAGTGCCTATCATTTAGTATATGCTCAGAAACTCAGTGATTATGGTTACCTTTATTATTTGAAAACTACTACAGTCTAGAGATCTAACGAAGAAAATTGGATTTATTTCATACTGATCTAAAAACTTAAAGGAAAAGCAAGCTATTAATTATTGTAGCTTAGTGGGCTGGCTGGTTAGCTCAGCTGGTTAGAGCACAGTGTTATAACACCAAGGTCAAGGGTTTGGATCCCCATACCAGCCAGCCACCCCGCCCCCCCCCAAAAAATTATTTATATATATATATACACACACACACATTGTTGCTTAGTAAACGTAGACAGTGGATAATCATTTTCATGATATTTGATCAAATTTAAATTTCTAGTGCTAATCTGTTCCCAGAGCTCTACTCCCATATTTCTCTACCTGTCTACAGAACCTCTTTATCATCTCTTCAGACTTAAAATGTTCCAACCTGAACATGACTGTTCCTCACATTCATTTAGTCATGCGATCTTAGAAATTCTTTCAATCTCTCTCATACTTCTCTTTTCCATTTCCCTCACCATCACTGCACATGTAGACTGCTAAAAACTCCTAACTTCCCTGCCTTACTTTCCTGTGCATATCTTCTACAGTAAGTTCTACCCCAGAGTTAATCTTGTTACAAAGCAGTTTCATCATGTCTCTACCCCATTCCCTCTAGTGATTCCCATTGTCTAAACTCAGCCTGGCATTCTCAGTTCTCATTAACTTCACCCCATATTCTTTCAACCCTCGCTTCTATCTCTTTTTAATACAAATGATTTGCTGCAGCTAAATTGATCTCCTTTTGCCTGCTGATCACATCTTGATTATGTTATATTTCCTATCTCAAGTCCCTTTCCCTGTGCAACTTTTTCCTTCTCTTAAGGTCACATCTCTTCTTGTAATTACATTGAACCAAGAATCAGGACGCCAGTTCTAGTCTGATTCTGCTACTTATTAGATGTGTTACTGTTTTAGACCGTTTGTGTTGCTATATCAGAAATACCTTAGACTGGGTAATTTATAAAGAACAGAGGTTTATTTGGCTTATGATTCTGGGACAGCTGCATCTGGCACAGGCCACAGGCTGCTTCCACTCATGGTGGAAAGTGGCAGGCAGCTGGTGGGTACAAGCAGATCACATGGCGAGAGGAAGCAAGAAAGAGAGAGGGGAGGTGCCAGGGTCTTTTAAACAACCAGCTCTTGGGGGAACTAATAGAGTGAGATCTCACTCAGGCCCCTCTCCCCTAGAGAGAGCATTAATCTAATCCATTTAAGAGGGATCCACCCCCATGACTCAAACAGCTCCCAAGGCTGCCACATTGGGGATCAGATTTCTGCATGAGTTTTGGAGGGGACAACACATCTAAACTGTATCAATTACTTTAGGTAAATTATTTAATTTAGTAGAAAAGATCTCTTCAGCTGTAAAATTAAGGTATCAGACTAGGTGATATCTAAGCCTCCAGTTCTTTGATGCAGTCAGTTTTCAGCTTCTAGAGTCCCTATTGATCACCCTTTCATTTTAAGTTTATAGCACTATTTTTTGTATTCTTATTTCAACACATTCTTATGCCATTTTATAATATCATTTTCATATCTGTATGTTTTATCTGTTTTGATTTGGGGTTTTTTTGCAGCTGGCCAGTATGGGGATCTGAACCCTTGACCGTGGTGTTGAACACCTTGCTCTGAACAACTTAGCTACCTGGCCAGCCCTTTTATCTGTTTTTCTGGATTTTTATTTCCCAAAGGAAAGGACTATGTTTTATAAACTACTAAATTCAGTGCTGTGTATAGTAACTGCTGAATAAATACTAATGATCTCTGTAACCGATGACATATTAATAACTAATAAAATGATGAAGTATAGATATGATTCTAATAAGAAAAACTAACTGCTATGTAAATAAATACAAATTTTGTACACTTCTGATAACTCCAGCTAAATGATGAGTTTTTTTACCTTGCTGTTTTAGAAAAAAATAGACTTATCATTGTGGATTTATATTTATAATAAAATTATTTATTTTAAATACATGTCATCAAAAATGAGAATATATTTTAAAGATTAAATGAATGTCATGAACTTCCACTTCTGACTATAATGGAATATTTTGTAGCCAAACCAGCACTTCCACTGAGAAAAACTAGAAAAGCTAGATAAAACATAAACATTTGTTTGAGGGTTTTAGAAAGCTGCTAAGGGATCTAGGACTTGAGAGTCCGGATCCTAGAGAGAAGGAAAGCTTATAGAAGTGAATTTAATTTTCCATACACTATTTTCCCCTTTGAGCATTTGCCATTTCTTGATGTAGGGCAAGAGATCTAGAAGGCAGGCATTGGGAAACGTTTAAGAAGCAGAGAAGTGAGCAGGACCTTAGTGAATTTCACAAGGCTGGGGAGACAGAAATTGGAATGTAGGGCTGCCAAGACAGCCAGAAATTAAAGAGTCAAGATCACAGAAAGATGAGAGGTGCAAGGAAGTCATCCTGACACTTGGCACTGGTTCTCCCCTTGAGGCATTGGCTGATCAAGCTATGTAAGACCACAGACTAAGTGAAGTAGAAAACATCTGAAAACCACAGCAGAGTTTTCCCCAGTCGCATGGTACTAGAGAGAAAAATGGCTGTGCACTACATTACTTGCTAAGTAGGAGGAGGCTTAGATAAAACCCAAGCCTCTTAATTAGCTCACCTGAGAGAGTATACCCTAAGAATGTGTACACATGGGGATAAATAGAGCCTGTGGTAGGAAAAGTAATGCCCCCTCCTCCCCAAGACATGTATGTCCTAATCCCCAGAACCTATGGATATGTTATGTTACATGGCAAAGAAGGATTAAAGTTGCTACTCACCTGACCTCAGTATAGGCAGACTATCCTGGTGGGCCCAATGTAATCACAAGGGTCTTAAAAAGTGTTAGTGGGAGGCAGAAGAAGAGAGACAGAGGGAAATGTGACTGTGAAAGAATGGACAGAAAAATGTAAAATTGCTGGCTTTGAAGACGGATGAAGGGGACCATGAGCCAAGGAATGTGGGTGGCCTCTAGAAGTTGGAAAAGACAAAGAAAAGGGTTTTTTTTCCCCTAGATCCTCCAGAAAGGAATGCAGCCCTGTCAGCATCATGTATTGTGAGACCTGTGTGAGACTTTTAACCTATAGAACTGTCAGGTAATAAATTTGCATTGTTGTGAATTACTGAGTTTGTGGTAATTACTTACCTCAGCAATAGAAAATTATTACAAAGCTTTACAAAGATAACAAAAAAGCTTTATGCTAACTCGATTCCTGATTACAGTGAAATGATATGCCTCTCTCCTACCTGACAAAGGTAGATTGAATATTTTCTAGAAGAAGATAACATTGTATAGAATCTCTCCAATTTTTCCTACATAATTTCTGGCACTCAATCAAAAACTACCTAGCATATCAAGAAACAGGCCCAAGAGAAAAAATTCATGGTACAAACAGACTGACATCTCCAGCCCTAAATGCCTTTACCAGTAAATTATTCTAAACATTTAAAAAAGAAATAGTACTTCTCTTACACAAATGCTTCAAGAGGATAAAGGAAGAAAAACAGAGTATCTACAAACTTGTTTTATGAGGCCAGGATATGCTTGATTTTAAAACTCACAAGAACATTAGTTATAAAGAAAATTATAAGCCAGTGTCTGTTATAAATATAGACACAAAAATCCTAAATGGACTATTAGTAAATAGGATCTATCAGTACACAAAAAGGATAATATAACATGATTGAATGAGATTTATCTTAAGAAACAAGGTTTTTTTAACATCTAAAAATCAGTTAATGTAATTCACCATCTTAATAGAATGAAGGAGAAAAATGACAATCATTTCAATGCATACAAAAAATTCGTAATAAGTCAATACCCATTCAAGATTTTTTAAAAATTCTTTACATACTAGGAATAGAAGAGGAATTCCTTAATTGATAAAGATTTTCTATTTAAAAAAAATACTAAAGCAAACATATTTGGTAGTAAAATGTTGAAAGCTTTGCCTTTGAGTTATCCCCAATTTTCCCCCTATTCAATATTGTATTGAAAGTCCTAGCTAGTGCAATAAGGCATACAAAAGAATTGGAAAGGAACTGTTTAAATGGTCATTCACAGAAGACATGATTATGAACATAGAAAATCCAAAAAAATCTATAGGCAAACTATTAGAATTAATATAAGTAAATTTAGCAAAGCTTCTGGATACAGGGTCATTTGTTGTTGGGTCCGCCGCCGGCTGACCCGAACAGCCCTAGCCTCGTTCCTTTTGGTGGGCGAGCAAATGGCCTGGATTACTCTTTCCCTCCTGTCCCCGTTGGAAGGAGACGGGGGAAGAGAGCCGTGAAGAGAAGTGAGCTCAGCCGCCGGCCCCAACCAGCCCGGTTTAAAGGACACTCAGATGCGGCGGGGGTTCTCTCAAGCAGTTCCGTTTATTATCACACAAGCGCTTGCTTTTAAAGGCAAATGGGGAAGGGAGGCTTTTTACATAATCCTATCAGCTTAAAGGTCAAGGGCATGCATCCTGTCTCAATGCCTAGCTATTGCAACCATGCATCGTTCACGAGCGCAGAAGCACATATTTGGCCAATAAGGGCTAAGACAAGGTTCCGGCAGACACTCCCACCCTACTTCCTCCCAGCGCCGTCCTAGGCTGCCACATTAATACGCCCTTGTGGGCCCATAATGGCACCACTTGCAATGTCACTTAAGGTGGCGTTTGATTTTAAGGCCCGACAATTCCCCCTTTTTGTTTTAATAAGGCAGCTGGAGGCGGCTAACCTTCCCAGCCTTGCCTCCATTCCCTCTGGTGGCTGTGCCTGTCTTAGTTTATTTCCCTCTGGAAATCTTACCTGTCATTGACTATCCAGCCAAGCGGGGGCGGGGCGGAGCCTTACAGATTGGCGTTGATTTTTTGAAAGGCCATATTGACCCAGAGGCTGTCAGAGCTTTCATTATGGGCCACCTCCTCTACCACCTGGGTGAGCATTACGAGAGAAGTGGTGTTGTGCCTCATAAGGGACACAGCCTGGAGGGGGCCCGCCAGGGAGAACAGCAAGGTGGTGAGCCATGGGGAACTTGAAAGCCAGCCTTGGAACCAATTACTATTGGCTTCTCACTCTTTTTTGTGCTTTTCTAGCCCTTCTCTAAGCTTAGCTAGGGAATCTTTGACCACTCCAGAGTGGTCGGCGTAGAAGCAACACTCTTCTTTGCGGGCGGCACATAGCCCTCCTTGTTGTAGAAATAGCAGATCCAATCCATGTTGGTTCTGTAGCGGCTTGTATGACCTCCCAGGTTTGGTTGGCTGGCTCATGGGGACCTCCCCCGGTGCCAGAGGCCCTTGTCTTTGTTGACCCAAGGAGGGCGGCCACTTGGAGCATCCACAAAGGGTTCATAATGCAGTCTGAAACATACAAACAATAAACTCCTCAGGGTCCTCAGTACCCTGGGTGTCTGGCAAGAACTTAAGATTTTTGGCTGGGACCCATATAGGGGTTGACTCACTGAAGGGGAAGACACAACCAAACCCTCGACCCATAGTTAGCAATGGGTCAGGGTCCCTCCGCTGGCCTGTTAAGGGGTCTTTCCACTGCACTTAGACTTCCGGGCGTGGTGGTTGAGCTGACCAGTGTTTCTGGAAGGCAGACAGGGGTTCATTTTTGGAAAAATTTAGGATGTTTAAAGTTAGGAGTGCCTGTCCCAACTGCTGATGAGAGCTGGTGACTCCCCCTTTTTGTTTTGATAAAGGGCCTTATGGTCAGTGGTCCAAGAACATCTTGGCCTAACAGGTTGGCCACCAATCTGGCAGCAATGAGAGGCTTTACTTCCCCTTTTGTGCCATCAGCATCTTCCCAGGGAAGGATTTCATGGGTTTCCCACATTGGGGTTTTTCCCCCTACTGCCAAAATTTGGGGGCCTGGAACTAACTTCCAGCTTGAAGTTACTTCTTCCCGTCTAAGGACTGTTCGATCCGCCCTCGTGTCAACAAGGCATCGAAACTCTTTGCCTTGAATTTTAAGATTCATTTTTGGTCTTAAACCAGGAACTATAGGTATAGTCCAATGAGCCTGGGGTACTGGCCGCCTGGAAGGGCATGGAGGCACTGGCTTTGTATCCCCTTGGGGTGATGGGGCTGGGGATTGCCCCTCTTCTAGTTTAAAGGCTTTCCGTCCTTGTCAAACTTAGACCGGCACTCACGCTTCCAATGAAACCCCTTACCGCACCTAGGGCACGGCGTAGAGGGAAGGTTTTTATTTTTCCGGTTGGGACAGTCCCTTTTGAAATGACCTTGTTTCCCACAGCCATAACATTGACCCCTATGGGAGGGTTGGCTGGGGCTCTCCTTAGGGATCTTGACACTAAGAGCCTGGGTCTAGCACCTGCAAGGGTTTCCGCTTGAGCTTGTAGAGCGGAAGTTAAGGCCCTGGTTTGTTGTTGGTAGCTTCCAACGTCTCTACTGGCAATGACCCGCTTTTCCATAGAACGATCTTTGAGCCCGGCACAGGCAAGCTTGTGGTCAGCAGTCATGCCATCCCACACTAGCATTTTTACAAACTGGTCCCAGAGAGGACCTGGGGGAAACTTTCTCTGTATGCTCTGTTCCACCCGAACTATGAAAGAGGGCAGGTCTTCGGAGGGTCGCTGGGTGACCCCGGCCATTGCGGGCTCACTGGGCCCTTCAGCCAACTTTTTCCATGCAGCTAACGCTGTTGCCCTAACCTGGTCCTGGTAGGGGGCTGGGATAGCAGCCTGTTGGATTCCAGTACTAAATTGATCTGATGTTCCAGACAGCATGCCGAAGCTGATAGGGGTGGGTGGATTGGCTGCTTGGTTTATCTCTGCCTGCACATGGCACTCTTCTTCAAAGAAGGCGCAGAACTTGATAAACAAGTTTGGGGGGAGGACAGCCTTACAGAGCATTTTCCAATCTTGGGTCGTGCAGGGTTGGTGTGCTAAGCCCTGGAGGATGGTTTCTGCCCATGGGGAATTGGGCCCATCCTCTGCGACAGCCTTTTTCAGCTCTTTAAGGTCATGAGCTTCCCAAGGGTACCAAGCGACCGGCCTATTTCCACCAGGGGCTTTGTCAAATTTGGACCTACAGTCCTTTTTCCAATGTAACCCTTTTTTACATCGGGGGCAAGGTGTGGTAGGGGGTTTTTTGCCTTTAGCCTTGGGACATTGGCTTTTAAAATGACCTTGTCTTCCACAACCAAAACATTGTCCCTTGAAGGGTGGGGAAGTATTGTTTCCTGAGGGGATCAGGGCGGTAAATGCCTCGAAGGCTTCAGTTAAGTTTTGTGTCTGAGCCTGCAAGGCTGAGGATAAAGTCCTGGCTTCGGCAACAGCCTTTTTTAGTTCTTTTACAACATTGACCGGTTTTAAAGGTGGGCTAGCCTCCTCCACTTCTTCAGGTGCCACTTTCTCTCCTTCGGCTAAACTTTGGCGGGGTGAGTATGCCAGGATAGGAGGGTACAGGGTAGGGGCATAGGTATCACTCAATGGCTCAGGGCCTCCTTTCATTGGCAGCTTTGTTTCCTTTTTTCTCTCCTCATCGAACTGCACCCAATCCCTTTCTGCCCGTTCCTGATGCTCGGGACGAAAGTAAAGCTTTAGGGCAGAGATGGTTAAGTAGAACCCTAAGGGGGGCATCTAGCCCATAAGTAATCTCATTCTTTCTGGCCAGGGTCTGAACTCGGTCCCAAGTCTCATACGAGAACAAGTTGGATGAAGGTGCCCAAGGGGCTACCTGCACCACATGCCGCCAGGCATTGGTGGCCGTGGAGTCAGATATTTCTAGGCCTCTGCTTTTTAACATGTACTTTAGAGCCTTGCAGGCTGTCTCATCAGATATTTCTAGGCCTCTGCTTTTTAACATGTACTTTAGAGCCTTGCAAGCTGTCTCATCACTCTTTCCACACACGCCTCCCATGTTTCCCCGTGAGGAAGGGACAAAGGGAGCAACAGGGCAGAGAAGTGCAGGGACTTCCCCCTGTTATGGTACTCACCCTGACACGCAGGTGGATTACTTCACGGCGACTACCACGGTTGCGGGGGCCACTCCGTTGGTTGATCACCCTTCATCGACCTTTCAGGACTGAGCATCCGGGGGGCCTCACTCGCTCGCCTTTCACCCACAAGTTTTAAAAAACGCCTCAAACGGGACACCACTCTGTCGGGTCCGCCACCGGCCGACCCGAACAGCCCTAGCCTCATTCCTTTTGGTGGGCGAGCAAATGGCCTGGATTACTCTTTCCCTCCTGTCCCCGTTGGAAGGAGACGGGGGAAGAGAGCCGTGAAGAGAGGTCAGCTCAGCTACCGGCCCCAACCAGTCCGGTTTAAAGGACACTCAGATGAGGCCGGGGTTCTGTCAAGCAGTTCCGTTTATTATCACACAAGTACTTGCTTTTAAAGGCAAATGGGGAAGGGAGGCTTTTTACATAATCCTGTCAGCTTAAAGGTCAAGGGCATGCATCCTGTCTCAATGCCTAGCTATTGCAACCATGCAGTGTTCACGAGCGCAGAAGAACGTATTTGGCCAGTAAGGGCTAAGGCAAGGTTCCCGCAGACACTCCCACCCTACTTCCTCCCAGCGCCATCTTAGGCTGCCACGTTAATACGCTCTTGTGGGCCCATAATGGCACCACTTGTAATGTCACTTAAGGTGGCGTTAGTTTTTAAGGCCCGACAAATTGTGTTTCTGAATTCTGGGCACAAACAATTATGAAATGAAATTTCAAAAGTAGTATCATCTACAATAGCATCAAAAATCATCATATATCTAGTAATAAACTTTAAAATGTACAAGGGTACTTCAAAAAGTTCATGGAAAAATAGAACTAAAATATAATACAAATCTTTTTATGTACATTCTGAAATACAAGACCACTCAACAACCCTATGCAGAAAACTCTAGAACATTATCGAGAGAAATTAAGACCTAAGTAAATACTGGGATATGCTATGTTCAAGAATTAGAAGGTTCAATATTGGTTCAATATTGTAAAAAAAAAAAAAAAAAAAATTCTACCCAAAGTGATCTATAGAATCAGTGCATATCTGACCAAAATCTTTCTTTTGTAGAAATTCATTAGCTAATTCTAATGTTTATATGCAAATGAAAAGGGACAAGATACTCTTGAAGAAGAATGAAATTGGTGAACCTTACTAACAGATACCAAGACTTATTATAAAGCTACATTAGATAAGGCAGTGTAATATTGGTGCAAGTAAAAATGAAAACAGTGGAACAGGATAAAGAATCGAGAAACACCCATTTGTGTACAGTCATTTGATTGATGATGATAGTAACACTGCTAGGTATCTGTATTAAAAAAAAAAAAAAAACGAATCTTGACCCCTACCTTCCAGCAAACACAAAATTTTGTCTACAGTTTCAGATGGATTGTAGGTCTAATGTGAAAGATAAAACAAAGCTTATTGTAGAAAATAGGAAAATGTCTTCATGGCTCAAAATAGGCAGACACTCCCTGTTTAAAAATATGCAAAATACTTGAACAGGCACTTTAGAAAAGAGGATATCCAGGGCTGACTGGTTAGCTCTGTTGGTTAGAGCATGGTGCTGATAACACCAAGGTCCAGGGTTAGATACCTTGTGCCTGCCAGCCACCAAAATAAAATTTAAAAAAAGAAAGAAAAGAGGATATCCAAATGGCCAATAAATAAATGAAGTGTTTGGGCTGACCCTGTGGCGCACTCAGGAGAGTGCGGCGCTGTCGGGTTCGGGTCCTATATAGGGATGGCCGGTGCGCTCACTGGCTGAGCGCAGTACGGCCGGTCACACACACACAAAAAAAGACAAAAAATAAAATAAAATAAATAAATAAATAAATAAATAAAGTGTTTGACTTTATTAATAGATCACCTAGAAATGTTAATTAAATCCACAATGAGATATCTCCGTCTACCCTTCAGAATGGCTAAAATTAAAGCAACTGATAATAAGAGCATATATTGCTGATTGGATTATAAATTGATATAGATATTTGGTATTGACTGTGGCACCAAAACTGTGACACCACATATATGTATGCCTTGTGACCCAGTAATTATGCTTTTCAGTGTATAAATGTGTACATATGTGTACCAAAAGACACATACAAGATTGTTCATAGCAGCACTGTTCATTATAATCAAAAACTGGAAACAACCCAAATGTCCACTAACAGTCTAATGAAGTCTGGCAAATTTTAATACTATCTCAACAGAGATAAGAGAAGACTTATATATGCTACAAAATGTATGAATCTTACAAACATAACATTAGACAAATAAACCAGATACAAAAAAATGCCTAGTATGATTCCCTTTATAGAAGGTTTAGAAGTAGACAAAACTGATCCATAGTGATAGAGGTCTGTATGGTGGTTATCTTTGTTGACAGGAGTTGTAACTGAAAGGGGGCCTCTGGGGTGTTTCTAATGTTCTGTTTTATAATTCAAGTGGTGGTTACCTGGATATGTTCACTTTGTGAAAACTCGAGCTATACACTTATAATTTGTGTACTTTTCTGTATGTTTGTTACACCACAGTTAAAAGTGTAGTTTAAAAATTAATAAGCCTTGTATTTGCATTTTCATTCCTTAACACTGACTTCTTTTAAAACCCTAAGACATCTTGAATTTAAATTTTAATTAGAACATAAGTGTTTTCCTTACTCAAACAGTATTCCATGAGTTCATAATTCTGTGTGAAGTAAAAGTTTGACAGAGCATTTTATCAATAAGAACTTTGAAAGGATTCAATAAGAAATAATTTCTTGTGTACCTGCTAGGTGCAAAGAAAAATAAGGAAGGCATGATATTGCCCTCCTCCCTATCCTCTACCCCATCACTAATTTTTCCTATTAATACATTATACACCATTACACCTTTACTTCATCTAAGTTTTTTCATGAACATGTTTTTATGACTTGAGTGTATGATATGGCTTAGAAGAATACCTCCTCTATAGTCTTTTCTATTAAACTTCAAGAGGGAGAGCAGCTTTTCTCTCATTCTGAGTTTTCTTAAAATTTTGCATAAGGGAATATTATTGAGAAAATTCTGATGTCAAGATCTAGGACGTGTTCTTAAAAATAAGTAAGACTCTTGAATTTATCCAACAAGCATCTTTTACATGTCCATTACATGTTAGAACTAGGGATTCAGTGGTGAGCAAAATAGACATTGTGCCTGCCCTATATCAAGAAGCTTCAGGTTTAGCAAGAAAGGCAAATTAAACAAGATTAAACAAGAAATATCAGGGGTTGGCCCGTGGCTCACTCGGGAGAGTGCAGCGCTGGTAACGCCTAGGTCGCAGGTTCCGATCCTTTATAGGGATGGGTGGTGCGCTCACTGGCTGAGCGTGTGATCCCTTTACCGGTCAAAAAAAGAAAAAAATATATATATATCAGTAAAGTCTGAAAGGGGCTATACCAAGAAAAGTGCATAGTAATTTATCAGGGTCACCTAACCCATGAGGAATTCAAGGAACCTTTTCCAAAGCAAGTGGTGTTTAGGCTGAGATTAAGGATGATGGGTAGAAGTTGACCACATCCATGGGAGGAAGAAGAAAGTTCCAGGCAGAGGGAACAGCATGTGAAAACTCTTGAGGGTAACAGTGAACATGACATTTTAAAAACTGAAAGATGCTCAGTTTGGCTAAATAGAGTAACAAAGAAAAGTGGCTAGAAAGGTAAGCAGGGTCTACATCAAGAGGAGCCTTATAAATTTTGAGTAGGTTGATTTTTTTCCACCATGGGAGAGAAAGTAAGCTACTGGAGAGTCTAAGCTATGGCAAAAATGAAAAAATTAAATTGGCATTTTAGATGAAACAGACTGAATATGTTACAAATGGATAAAAAGCTGCAAGAGGAAAGTCAAACAAACCAGATAGGAGGTTGCAGTAATCCAGGCAAGAGTAGATAGTGGCCTGAGTAGAATATAGCAATGGAATAAATAGATATGAGAGATTATTTATGAGAGAATTGATAGGAGTTGGAAATTAATTAGCCATTAACAAGTGAAAAATAAAAAATAGCCATCAGAAATAGACATTAAATCCACAATAAGATACTACTTCATACTACTAGGATGGCTATAATCAAAAAGATAATAACAAATTGGTGAGGATGTGAATGAATTGGAACCCTGATACATTGCTAGTGGGAATGTAAAATAGTGCAGCAGCTTTGGAAAACAGTTCCTCAAAATGTTAAATGTAGAGTTACCATAAAATTAAGCACTCCCCTCTTGGCTGTATACCCAAGGGAAAAACATATGTCTACATAAAAACTTATATACAAGTATTCCTAGCAGCATTATTCACTATAGCCAAAAAGTGGCTGAGATGTCCAGCAGCTGGTGAATTGATAACATTCATATCCATACAATGGAATATTATTCAGCAATAAAAAGTGAGGTACTGATCCATGCTACAATGTGGATGAATTTTGGAAACATTATGCTAAATGAAAGAAGAAAACATGCTAAATGAAAGATTATAAAAGACCACATGTTGTATAATTCCATGTGTATGAAATGTCAAGAATCAGCAAATCTATAGAGACAAAGTTGATTAGTGGTTGTCTAGGGCAAGGGGTGGGGAGAAAATGAGGGAGTGACTGCTAATGGTTATAGATTTCTTTTGAGGTAATGAAAATGTTCTAACATTTATTATGATATTTGCAGAATTCTTTGAATATACTAAAAGCTGTTGAAGTGCATACTTTAAATGGGTGGATTTTATGGTATGTGAATTATATCTCAATAAAGCCATTGTTGTTCAGAAAAATCAAGAATGACTCCCAGGTTCTCTAGCTTGGGAATTGGTGGATTGTATTGTTATTTACTGAGATAAGGAAGGGGTGACAGTGATGAGTTCAATATTAGATTTGTTAATTTTGAGGGATTTACAAGAAATCCAAATCGAGATAATCTAAGAATTCAGCTGTACTTATCTAGAATTTACAAGTGAGGTCTACACTGAAAGTACAGGTTTGTGACTCACTAGCATGTAGGTGGCAGTTGAAGAGAAGAGTGCATAGAACTGGAGGAAGACCAAGATCAATAGGACAGAAAAAGGAACAACAAAGCCTGCAAAAGACAATGAAAAGGAGTAGCCAGAGAGTAAGAGGAAAATTGGAAGTATATGATATAATGGGAAGCCAGTGAAAGAGATTATTTTAAGAAAGATGGAGTAGTTAGCTATGTTGAATGACAGATTAGGTAAGATAAGGAGGCTATCAGTGATATTGGAACAGTAGTGTGAATGAGAGTAGTGGAAATAAAAATAAGAATTCAGTGAGTTGAGAAATACATGGTAGATAAGTAGAGATAGTCAAAATTAGGATTTGGGGAGGGAGAAGGGAGGGAGGTTTTGGTGATGGGGAGCAATAATCAGCCACAATGTATATCGACAAAATAAAATTTTTTAAAAAATTAAAATAAAAAATAAATAAATAAATAAATAAATAAAAATAAAATGGAGGAAAAAAAATTAGGATTTGAAGAGGAGGAAAGCTGGTTAACAAGAGAATATAAGGTGTAAATGCTTTTTGTTGTTTTGTCTTGGGGAGAGGGCTACTGTTAAGATGAAAGAAACTTGAACTTTTAGTGCTGTTGGAAATGAGCCAGTAGGAAGAGAGGTTATAACCATACCCAGGAGATAATTTATAGGGTGAGATTTCTGACAGTGCTGAAGGAGATCTGAACACCAATAGGGGAATTTACTTTTAAAATGAGGAGGAATCATTTTTCCGTGATAACAGTAATAAAGATAGAAAAAGGACAAGTGGAAGCAAATATGTTTGTAGGTTTGTTAGTAAGACATTAAGGGAATTCTGATTGGCTCCTATTTTCTCTTTGAAATAAAAGATCTGGTCATCTGTTGTGACTGAGTAGAGATGTTTGTGGAGAATGGAAAAGGTTTAAAATAGTTGTAGAATATCGCAGAGAAAAATACTAATGAAATATAGTAGGACTGATGACAGTCATTACTGAAAAGTCAGTTGAAATGAATGATCCTTTATAGTGACACCAGTCTGCCCTATTATAAGATTTTCTTCACCTGGGTAGACCAGGGATTGGCCAAGTCTGCACTGTGGGCAAGTCTGACTCATGGCCTCTTTTTATAAATAAAGTGTTTTTGGAACACAAATGTGCTCATTTGTTGTCTATGGCTGCACTGGAGGCTATGATGGCAGAGATGAGTAGTTTGTCCTCAAAGCCTAAAATATTTACTGTCTGACCCTTTACAGAAAGAGTTTGCCATCCCCTCGTGTAGATCAACCTGGATATAATGGTGCAGAGAAAGTAGACATTTGGAGTCATGCAGAGTCAAGGTCTTGACAAGTTGAAGGATAATGGCAAAGGAGTTGATACTGACAGTTGACCTTGGTATTGGTATTGGACCTTGGAATTCAAGCTCAAGAGGAAAAAAAGTGGACAGGATGAACTGATAGGGGTTCCAGGGTTTATTTGGACATGTCAGGAGTGGTTAGGGAGAAGAGCTGAAAATGATAGGAGATTGTGGTCATAGATAACTGAAATGTATGATTTCAAAGGAGGAGCAGTTCTAGGTGATGACAGTGTCGTGGGTGAGGTAACCAAGGCTGTATGGAACTGAGATGCAGAGTGCTGGCTGGATCATCCATGCAGATACTGAAGCCCCTCAGAGTGGAGAGGAAGATGGTGAGCCAGGTGGTTGTCTTTTCTTAATTTCTGGGACTATTAGGGAAAAACTATTTTTTCTCAGATAAGGGAGAAGTATGTTATAAATAATGTAGGATTTAAAGTTATCAGTTTTTTTTTTTTTACTTTATTTTATTTTATTTATTTCATTTTATTTTATCAATATACAATGTAGTTGATTTTCATGTCCCTTTACCAATTCCTCCCTCCTTCCCTCTCCCCCCTCCCACCCATCAACATCATATCTGTGCACTTGTCTTAACAAGTTCAAGGAATTGTGAGTTTTGTTCCACTGCTGGGAATATACCCAGAGGAATGGAAATTATCATGTTGAAGGGATACCTACCTGTACTCCAATGTTTATTGCAACACTATTGACAATAGCCAAGAGTTGGAACCAGCCCAAATGTCCATCATCAGATGAGTCGATTCGGAAAAAGTGGTATATCTATACAATGGAATACTACTCTGCTATAAAAAAGAATGAAATACTGCCATTCGCAGCAACATTGATGGACTTAGAAAAAATTATATTAAGCGAAATAAGTTAGGCACAGAAAGAGAAATACCACATGTTCTCATTTATTTGTGGGAGCTAAAAATAAATAAATACAGACACAACAATCATTGTTTTTAATAATTTAAAATTATTACATTTTTATGTTTGAGTTAAATTGCTAACAATTTAAAAATAGCTAAAAGTATAGAAAAAGTAAGTAGAAAATTTGTTGCTTTGTTTTTATACTTAGAACTTACACTTTTTAAATGTTTTTTGATTATCAGACTGCAGATGTATTTAACTTTGAGGAAACAGTTTATAGTCATCACATGTCTCCAGTCGCCACTAAGCACTGTTTGGTAGCAGGTTTGTATGTGTATTCTTTTGTCTTTTATTTAGCATATTGAAAACGTTCTCCCTCTTTATATCTAGTTAGCTTTGATATAGACATTTTAACTCAGATGAAGATTACAATTTTTTTTAAGTATATGCTGCTATTTATATTCAGTTCAACAGATACTGTACAAGTCAGGCACTGTACTACTGGCTAGGATACAAAGATTAAGAAAGCATATTACTGTCCCCTAAAGAGTTACTTTTAAACCACCAAAGTTCAAAGATTTTACATGAACAAAATTTGGCAACTTTTTCAGTTCAATATAATAAAACAAGGAAATTATTTCCTTCTCTTTAATATTGTAATTCAAATTAAACATTCATTTATATGAAAGCACCTGCAACAAAATTTTTATATATATGGAAGAAAAAATGATTTTCTGGTGTCAGGTATCTGGTGCCTGTGATTCCATTATTTCTGTGGCACTGCCTGACTCTCTTCACCTCTAGACATCAGTCAGCTTTTTCATCTGTAAAGAAGAGCTAGGTACTAACTTGTCTTTAAAGTCCATTCAGTCTGTGTCCAGAGTTTCTGTAATCTATTACTAGTGATTGAAAGTATATCATTAACTTGGAAAAACTAAACTATTAAAATAAAATGATTTGATGTGATAAAATGGCATAGAACTATACACACACATTTACCAAATAAATTTCCTGGTTTTGATATTAAATTTCAGTTACTTATCGTATAATCATTGGGAAAATCTAGGTGAAGGGTACATAGGCCTCTCTATACTAGTTTTGCAACTTCTTGCAAATCTGTAATTATTTCAAAATAAAAAATAGTGCAATAATAGAGTTCTTACTGCTAAAGTGTAACTATAGTAAAATAATTTTTCTAATACTAAACATTAAAAATGATTTGAAATGTACTTTCGGCATACATTTTTATATTTCTGCATGGATACAGTGAAAATAGCATGTTTCCTAATGGTAATGTCTTGTTTCCTTTTGATGATGGTTCATAATAAAATTATCTTAAACCGTTTTCATTTTGTTTTTACAGTTGGTACTAGAGGACCCAAAGTACAACTTTGTGATTTAAAGTCTGGATCCTGTTCTCACATTCTACAGGGTATTTTTTTTTTTTCCAAACAACTGCTTTGAGTAAACCATTCAATAAAAGGAAACATTACTAACAATGTATTCTTTGTAAGTGACATGACTGATGTATTTTGTACTAGTTGTTAAAAGTCAACAGGGAAATAAAGATCCTTCTGTGCATTATTCTTATAAAACTGAACTATTGAGGAGACATTGATGTGAACACTGGCCATAGGGGAAGCTCAAAAGATACAGAAAATAGAAGATCTAATTCCAAACCTTGTCTTATTTCTACATTTTAAGAAATAAACCACTAATAAAATTTACATCTGTACATTTGACTCATGAACATTGTTTAATATTATTATGGATAATGAGTAAATGTTGTTCTTAATATTTAGGTGCATTTTTTTCTAAGTAAAAAATATTATAAAAAATGATGTTGAAATAATACTTGGTTAAAGTTATGTGAGGGTACTTCAAAAAGTTCTTGGAAAGATTCATATTCTCTTTTAATTCTATTTTTCCATGAACTTTTTGAAGTACTTTTCCAAGAACTTTTTTTTTTTTTTTTTTTTTGTCTTTTTGTGACCGGTAAGGGGATCGCAACCCTTGGCTTGGTGTCAGCCGCACCACGCTCAGCCAGTGAGGGCAGCGCCACCATTTCTATATAGGATCCGAACACACGGCGGGAGCGCCACTGCGCTCCCAAGCGCTGCACTCTCCCGAGTGCGCCACGGGCCAGCCCTCCAAGAACTTTTTGAAGTACCCTCATTTAAATTATTTTCATTACTTTTTTTAACAGTATTCTAAACAATGAAAAGATGGAATGTAATTCAGAAATATACATTTTCATATACATTTCATTCATCTCTGAGAAACACAGATATATCAAGAAAACTTAGTGAGATCGGTAGCATTTTTCTTTTACATTATTATGAATTTCTATTAATATAAGCTAGACAGATGAAAATGTCTTATTTGAGTAGTTCCATTAGGTAAAAGTGAATTAAAATGTTGAAATCACTTATCCTGTGAACTTATCACCTGTGCTTTCTAAAAAAAAAAAAAAATACAGATGTGTTTTTGCATTCATGAATTAATTTTTTTCTGCTATAACTTTATGAGAAATTGGAATACACTTTTATTACTTAATATGTGTATCTTGTATGTTTTACTGCAGTGGCTTTTTGTTGTAGAGATAGGTAATTGAGCTGGAGTTATATGGATTGACTCATATAGCCTAACAACTGTGTTTAAAAAGAAAGATTCACTTGCTCTGTTTTTTCCCAAAGCAAAACCAGTCCTTTTATAATAAAATATTATGGTTAGAAATACCCCCATAGACTTCACATCAGCATTTAAACATAGATTATTATAAATGAGAAAAAATGATCATCATATTTATGCACTTTTAATACTTAGCCTCACTTTCTTAAAAACTTGACAAAATTATTGGCACTTTATCTTTTAATTTTTCAAATATTTCACAAGACTTTTCGTATATGTGCTGCCGAAGCGAGCACTCACAAGACTTTTCATACATTTGTGTTTACAGGTCACAGACAGGAAATATTGGCAGTTTCCTGGTCACCACGTTATGACTACATCTTGGCAACTGCAAGGTAAAATGCAACTTATTTAGTTTTGAAGTTAATGTTAGTAATTAATAATAAGCATTTTGAAAAGATTACATTTATGTAAGATACAAATTTTATCATATTTAAGTATTAATTAGCCTCTTAAAAATGAAATATTGAGTTAGAGATTTTAATTCATATCATCAAAAGAAATCTTCCACTTGCATCATACTCCTAATCCTAACCATTCATCTTGAAGGTGTTCACCTTTTAGAAAAGAGAAAACATGAGAATCTATGTTGTAAAGCAAATCTGCAAGCACTACTAGTAAAAAAAACCATGTTGTGTCGTTTTTGTACACAAAACTATGACACTATGTTAATTTTAAAATAGTCATATTTTTATTCATTTTCTTTAACCCAGAATTATTTTGAATCTGATGCAACACATTCACTACTCACTGATTCAGTTTACTAATATTTAATGACTGCCTACCATGTTCCAAGCATAGTGTTAGGGATACAGAAGTAATCAAGGCTTCAAGAAGCTAACAGTCTGATGAGGAATATAGTCAGAAAAATCAGTGATTACAGGACATCTTGAAAAATGCTTTAATAGAGGTATATCTTTGGTAGGTGTAATATTGGAAAAGAAAGGAAGGAGCCCTTAATTCTGGGAGAATCAAAAGGTTTGGGGGTTTTATGTGTTTGCAGAAGGAAAGAGTACTGCATATTTATATGCTGGGGAGAAAGTACCAGTAGAGATAAATGGGTGAAGATAAGAAATGGAGGGGAAAATTGGTGCATCAGGACCTTGAATAGACAGGATGGGGTAGTATCAAGAGTCCAGATAAATGGAGGCACTTGCTTGTGCACTGTGAGACTGAACAGAAGTAGGAAAAGGTGGATGTGAATACAGTTAAGTTGTAGCTTTGGCAGGGAAGCTCAAGAAATGCAAACCTAATGGCTTCTATTGTTTTTTAGTGGACTGGAATTTGATGTCATCTGTTGAAAATATAGGGATGGTGATGCAATTTTGAGGGAAGGTAGTAA
This sequence comes from Cynocephalus volans, assembly GCF_027409185.1. Classification (NCBI taxonomy): domain Eukaryota; kingdom Metazoa; phylum Chordata; class Mammalia; order Dermoptera; family Cynocephalidae; genus Cynocephalus; species Cynocephalus volans. The sequence continues at coordinate 51,438,653 of NC_084461.1, read as the reverse complement.
AGATCAGAATAACAGATCGAATGGACAGGGAGCTGATTAGGGAAACATAGTAACGCTAGGCATTTGTGCTCAATTGAAGGAGTAGACCACAGCTGTACTAAGCCACAGAAATCAAAACATTAAATGACACAGACTTAACAATTTCCACTGTTTAAAAGAAAATACCTTCATGTCTGAAAATTGTTGAAGTCATGGGTGTAGTGAAGGAAATAAAGTCACAAAAAGGCTTATAGGAGGGATTAAGGACCTAATGAGGTAAAAGTATGAGTGGCAGAGTAAGAAAATTCAAAAATTGAGGAGATAGGAAGTAGTAGTCAAAGATTTTTCTTTTTTGGTATTAACGTATTAATAAAGCATTTTGTAGAAGAGTTATTACAAAATCTATTCATATTAGTTTTATAAAGATACGTCTGGAATTTTTTTTTTAAAGCTGCCAGCCCTCCCTCTCTGTCACAGTTTAGTTATAGTTTGCAGAATGTGATGTTGAAGTTTATCATTTGTGAAGTACAGCAAGGTTTAAATTGTAGCCATAAGAAAACTGGCTAAAGTGGTATGAAGGTGAGGAGCTAAGTGCTGATTGTGGGTCCGTGCTAAGGTAGGTTTACATTGTGCTTAATTTGGTTTTCCTCAGATGAGAAGGAAGCTAGGAGGCTTTCAATGCTCAGAATTTGAATCAGTACCAGAATGGACCTAGTAGTCAGTGTTGATAGTTGAGTATGTCCAAATCTAATATGTTTCAGAAGAGACTTAAATCCTTAGACTCATCCCATTGTAGATGTTTTCCTCAGCTGGAAAGAAAGAAAACCAAAATCAGAACAGGAAATACTAGCTTTCTCCTGAGTATTCCAGTTGGCTAAGTTTGATGGTAATCTGTGAAAAGAATCAAGATTATAGAAACAACCCTGTGTGTGTATTTTTTTTAAATTATAAATGAAAAATAGGCTTATAAAATGTAATATAATGCTCTCTCTTATTAAAATGGTATGGATAAACCCAGTGGATTAGAATACTGTTAAAGTCTTTGTGAAGACATAGCATAAGTTGAACTGATTAGGGGCCCAGAGGACTGCTGGACATTTTTCTTTAGGAGTATCCTAGATGCTGAAATTGATGTATGATCAAGGATTTGCCTTTTTCTATTTGGTTACTTGAAAGAAAATGAAAATAAGTGTCTAGTTTCCAGGAGACATTAAATGTAGTTCTCGTATATCTGGCGAAGATTGATCTGAGTGCAGGAAGCTGAATGAAAATACATTGTCTTCTTTAGGCCGGCCCGTGGCTCACTCGGTAGAGTGCGGTGCTGATAACACCAAGGCCACGGGTTCGGATCCTATATAGGGATGGCCGGTTTGCTCACTAGCTGAGCGTGGTGCTGACAACACCAAGCCAAGGGTTGAGATCCCCTTACCGGTCATCTTTTTTTAAAAAAAAAAAAAATACATTGTCTTCATTATTTACCTTACTCTCATTTTTTTATGTGTAAAAAGAAGAAAAAACCACAAAATTTATGTAAATGGATTCTTCAACAAAGTGAAATTATTTACTTGATTGTCTTGACAGCACTTGGATAACAAACAGTAGAAAAGATGTAGTAACAAACTTACCAGGAACGAGCTACAAGCCTGTCTAGTCCTTTAGGGAAAAGATGCTGATGTAATTAAAAACAGTGTAAAAAGTAGCAGAATTTTGTCCTTGTGATATGAAACAGAATTTTTTTTTTTTTTTTTTTTTTTTTTTTTTTGCTATTTTTTCACTTCTTTGTGCTACTATTGACTGTTGAATATTTTTCGAAGAGGCAAAATTACAACAACACAAATGTGCAAATATATTTATGCTGATATATTGAGACCTCTGTGTACCATAATGCTGGGAAGGTGGGTGAGGGATACAGTCACCATCCTAGCCGTATATATCAATATAACATTTATTTCTTCTAAGTGCTGACAGTAGAGTAAAATTATGGGATGTGAGAAGAGCATCAGGATGTTTGATTACTCTTGATCAGCATAATGGGAAAAAGTCACAAGCTGTTGAATCAGGTAATGAGAAAATGCATTAATTATAGAAATATGACAATGATAGTATTTTTTACACTGAAAATTATTAATTGAAGCCAAAAAATAAATGTATATTGACAAACTGTAAACTTTATGATTTTTTTTAAAAAGTCATTCACCATAAATCACTTTCTAAATTTATATAAACTAAATTACGGTTGTCTGTCTTCAAAATACAAATAAGTATAGCAGTTTCATTTGCCCTCAGATTTTCAAGGGTAGGAACCTCTGGATTAATTTGCTTTACTGATTTTTTTTTCCATCTGATGAGGCCAACTATGCAAGTTCAATGCCACTTAGTAAGCCACAATTAATTACATAAATAGTGACATTTTGTGGCCAGCATAAAATCGTGTTAAATGTCGAGTCAGCTGCAATCCATGTAACAAAGTACCTCAGTTGAATTTTTACAATAGAATTTAATTTCTATTAAATTCTATTAAATTTTGACTCAGAATTCTAGATTGGACATATATTGGGGTGAACGTATGATTGTTTTAGTAATCTTTTAAAAATTAAATTAATCAAGCTATTAAGAATTATGCTTTCTTAAACTTGTTCATTTTTGAAAGTGATATAAATTTTAATTAAGACAACAGTTCTTTCCCTGTTGAGGTTATTTATTTTTTTCTTTTTTTAATGGGAAACAGTAGTATTATTGATTTTTAATAGTCCCTGGAATTATTTTTAGATTAGAAACAGAAATATTATATAAGAAGAATGAAAGGCTATTAATTTAAAATTTTTGTGTTAAGCTACGCATTTCATTGAATTTGATAGTACGGCTTACTTGCTGAGAAACAATTATGTTTGGCTGGGTTTTTTCCCCTATGATTTTCCTGTTTTCCTCTGTTTTTATGGTTCTAATTTATATAGCAACTCACATAGTTGTTCTTTAATATACTTAAATAATTATATCAAGTATTAAATAAGTGCTGAATACAGGAACAGATAAATTGAACTGTATTTTTCATTGCAGCAAACACTGCTCACAATGGGAAAGTTAATGGCTTATGTTTTACAAGTGATGGGCTCCACCTCCTCACTGTTGGTACAGACAATCGAATGAGGCTTTGGAATAGTTCAAATGGAGAAAACACACTAGTAAGAGATTTTTAAGTACCTTTTTGGATATAAATTAAAGAAATGGATCTGCGACATACACTTGATATTTTTCTGTAGACTTAACTCCATTTCTTGCCTATGAATCAATGACTCTTTTTTAAAAATATTTTTCCGCTATTTGAATTAATAATTCTCAACTCAAGACAACCCATCGGCATCCCCACCCCACCCCTTATCACATTGCCCCCCCCTCCTTAGTGGAGAACCACTGCTCTACTGAGCCACTGTTCCTAATAGAAGTGTGCCATATCTGTCAGATATGTTGGAAAAGAATAAAAGATTGAGAACTACTGATATAAATTAAAGTTATAAAGCTAAGTAGTCCAATTTTATGCTATATATGACCTGCAAACAAAATCCAAAATTAACGTTATAGTACCAGAATATATGAGTATGGTACTTTATTTAATACTGGAATGAATGTGTTCTGAAGGTACTAAATTCTTACATGTTGATTAATTTCTAGCACTTGAAAAAGTACTCATACATACTTTTATATATTGTAGTCCTTTTCAGGTATGATGTGCTTTGGTAACTTTCAGAATAAAGTACCAAAAGTTTATAATTTGATGATAATAATAATAGCTAATGTTTTATTGAGAACGTATATACCAGATACTATGCTAATAATTAGCATTTGATGTAAGTGCTGGAGCATATGTTGTCTTATTTACACTATGACAGTAGTTATTGTCATAATACCCGTTTAACAAGGAAAATGAGACTTAAAATGGTCAGATAACTTCCCTGAATTTACAAAGCTAGAAAGCAACAGAATTTGACTCTAGAGGCCTCTCTTACCATAATGATTATACCCAGACCCCTTAATCATTTATGTAGGTATTAATATTATCATATTTCTTTCTTTAATCATACTTTCTCACTAATAATTCTCTTTCAGATACTCTAGGTGTCACTTTCATTATTAATACTAATATTACTATACGATCAAAATTGTTTATGTCTAGAATACTTCAGAGTTTGCTGTTCCCTCATTTTCTTTATAAGATGCTTCTTTATCATACTTTGGCTAGAAATTCAGGCATTGTGAGTTATAATTTAGAATCTTCCATTCATTATATTGTATCCCTGATCAGGTCACACGTTCCTTTTTTCATTTCATTCATTTGTTTAAAAAGTAATATTGAGCACTTACTATTTTTCAGGCAGTGTTATACAGCAGTGAACAAAACTTAGATAAGTCCTATCCTCATGGAGCTTACATTCCAGGGAGAGGATAAAAGGCATCAATTAATCAGTAGATGGGTGGATGGATAAATTATAATAGATTAGGTGGTAAGTGCTATGAAGAAAAGCAAAGCAAGGAAAGGAGCATAGGAGATATTGGGAAATTGGAGTTGTTTTACACAGGGCAGTCAAAGTAGGCCTCACTGAGAAGGTAACATTTGACCTGAAGGAGATGAGGGAGTAATGCATCAGTTATTTGGGAGGGAGAGCATTCTAGGCAGAGGAAGGAAAAAAGTACAAAGACCCGGAGGTGGGAGCATGCTTGGGACAGTCAAGGGAAATTTTGGCGATCTGCATGCTCATAATTCCCAAATGATTACCTACTGGTTTTATAGCCACCACAAGCTTCTTATCAAAATTATCAGCAGGAAGTAAACCTGATTGTCTATTTCTTTAGCCCAAAGTTTCTCAGACTTTGATGAACATACAGATCACCTAGGGGTCTTGTTAAAATGAAGATTCTTCTTCAGTAGAATTGGGGTGTTGACTGGAAGTCTGTATGTCTAATTGCTCAGGTGACATGCTGCTTGGCTTCAGACTACACCTAGGAGTACAAGTACAGAATTTTAATTTTTGTCCCCAATGCATAATTAATTATATAAAGCCAAAATTACAGTATACATACTATTTGTGTTCTTTATACTTAGGTATACATACTATTTGTGTTCTTTATACTTAGGCTTTATCCCTGTTTTCTGCATAATTTTTATAATTGTGATTTATATAAACCGTAGAGTCAATATAACATTATTAGGGATATACTTCTATTCTCAGTTATTTTGCCATTCTAGGTAGTAATGCTGCATTGAACTCCACTGAGCATATAGCTTCTTGCTGTTTAATTATTTCTTTAAGATAAATTCCCAAGAGTTATCACTAGATCAAAGGATAAGAATATCTTTGTTGTTTAATGCGTGCAGTTTTGCAAGATGAAAAGAGTTTCAGAGATGGCTGGTGGTGATGGTTACACAGCAATGTGAATATACTTAATGCCATTGAACTGTACACTTAAAAATGGTTAAGATAGTAAATTTTATGTTATGTGTATTTTACCACAATTAAAAATTTTAAGAAATGAAAAGAATAGAAAATTATACCCCCCTAAAAAGGAATATCTTTGTGTTTTGTTGCACAATGAGCCATTTGGCCTTTTACAGGAAATAACCAAATTACAAAGCCACCTCACCTATACCAGTATTGTCTTGTGTTTCTTAAGATTTTTGCTAAATGGTCTAAAATTATTCTTTCAAGTTTGCCTTAATTTGCATTTTTATTTCTATTAAGGTTGAAATGTGGACATTTGCCCCTGTGTTTTTTTTTTTTTTTTACTTTTTGTATTTCCTTTTACATCAAATGTACATTCACATAATTGGCCTATAATTGTCTTATTTCTATTAAGACAGTGAACATTTTCTTTAAATTTAAAAGAGCCTTTTCTTTAGTACATTATAATATTAGAAGTAAGTATTTCTCTCAGTCTTTGTTGCCTTTTTAAGATTTAAGAAATGAGTAACTTCATGATTTTAATCCTACAGGTGAACTATGGAAAAGTTTGTAATAACAGTAGAAAAGGACTGAAATTCACTGTCTCCTGTGGCTGCAGTTCAGAATTTGTTTTTGTACCATATGGTAGCACCATTGCTGTTTATACAGTTTACTCAGGAGAACAGATAACTATGCTTAAGGGACATTATAAAAGTGTTGACTGCTGTGTATTTCAGTCTAATTTCCAGGTAAGAATGATACTTAAGGGAATTTAAAATTTCCAGGTAACTAGGTTGCTGGACTAGTATTTTATTATACAAAAGAGAAAATTGTGATTTTATTCTGGAGTTATACTTTTAATCCACATTTGAACTAGGATTTATTTAATAGAAAATGATACAGCCTTGATTTTTAGATGGTATAGGATATATGCATGAATCAATATAATACCATGCAACTTGATTGGGATGAATTCTCTTTCTTTTGCATATGGGCTCCATTTACTTAGCAGTTGAAAATTTCTGATGAATTAAAATAATTTCTTACAATCTTTTGGGCAAAAAAATGAAATATATACATAGGTATTTAATCTCAAAATGTCATTTGTGTATCAGTTTATGTATGTGTGAGTGTGTCTAAAATTTTATTTCTTCCTTATTTTCTATCAGTGGCTAATAAAGGTATGCTTTTGAGTTAATACAACTTACATAAAATTTCTTACATACCAATGGCTTTTGTTGTTTGTTTAACATCCTGACCTTTCTCTTTCATGTCGCCAATGGAGCAGATTGCGGGTGGTTGTTTTTTTTCAGAGAACACATGCACAGATTTCCTCATGTGCTCTTTTAAATGAGTCTAATATAGTAGGATAGTTGGTATTTTCTCTGTTTTGTAGATGAGTAAAATGAAGCTCATGAGAGTTAAATACCGATAGAGTGAAAATTTTGGATTATGAGCTGCAAGATATATAGGCTGATTTTTCAGCCAGTACACAGCAGTGTGGCAATATCCATTATGAAAATATTCAAATACTTACATATCTCAGCCCCTTCTCTGGCACTTCTTAGACCTCACCTCAACCCAGCAACTAAAAGGGGACCTCCAGGACCCTGCTCCAATTCTATGGCCAGTTTGCCTTTTGATTAGTCAGTGTCTTGATGTACTAGTTGTTAAACATTTTTAATGTTACTTTTGGGAGAAGAAAACTAGAGTACCAGAAAGGTGACATGACTTGCCCCAAATCTGCAAAATAGTTATTGACAAGACATGATTCTCTGTTCAAAGAAATTCTTAGTATACTGTCCCTCTCTTCTTGTCCAGAGTCATTTAGAGACACAGCCCAGATTTAAATCCAGATATTTTGACTACAGATTATAGCTTTCTACCAAATTGGAGCATCCTAACAGGTGTGCCTAGAATGGATTAAAAGTGTGCCAATATATTGATTCCTCTTAGTGCCTGGAATAGCTGGGATAGCCAGTGACCTGGGGCCAGTTGCCTCCTGAAAAATACCATTTCTGTATGTGCTATGAACTTAGATTTTAATCACTGCAATACATCAGTAAGCACCGAACTCTTATCCCATTTCCCCTGTTATGATTCTGAAAAGGAAAATAATTATAAATCTCAAAGGTAAAACAGGGTAGTACTTTTGCTTCCATTAGCAGCAGAACCCTTTTGCAAATTAAATATATGAAACTCATTATCTGAAAATAAAATTATAGTAATTCTATCCTAAATATAAAAATCTGACAAGATACACTCAACATCAAAATAAATAATGACAGTAGTAATGGATGTTAAACCCATCAACTAAAATGGAAATCGATGGATCCATGCTGGTATAAATAAATAAATTAATAAATTGAAAATTTGATATGGAATGGGATATTTACATAGTCTCAAAGTACTACCATACAAAATATTAAGTACAAAGGTAAAAGTGTAATTTTACCTTGAAGAAGCCTGGCGTAGATCACCTTAATCAAATAATCAGAGTTAATATCCCAGTTATAAGACATCACTTCTGTGATGTTCCTGACAAAATTGCATCACCCGAATTTAATCATGAGGAAACACAAGACAAACCAAATTTGAGAGACCTTCTACAAAATAACTAGTGTGTATCTTCCATAATTTCAAGATCAGAAAACCCAAACAGAGACTAAAGAACTGTTCCAGTCTGGAAATTAAAGACACATGACAACTAAGTGCAGTGTGTGATTTTTAACAAACCTTTGGCTATAAAGGACAATATTAGGACAATTGGTGAAACTTAAATGGGGTCTACGTGTTAAATGGTAGTAATATATTAATGTGAATTTTCTGATTTTGTCAGTTGCATTTTATCTATATAAGAAAGTTCCCTTGTTTACAGGAAATATACAATGAACTGTTCAAGAGTGATAGGGCCTTATGTTGGCAACTTACTCTTATATGCTTAAGGAAAAAAATTTTTTTTCTTTGTACTGCATTTGTAACTTAAGTTTTGAGATTGTTTTTTAATAAAATCTAATTTCCCAAGTAAACCTCTACATCTACCCCAAACACTTCAAGGCTCAATCTACATCCCTCCACCTAAGTATTCTTTATTAATTATTCTAATTTAAGTGCTGCCTCTTCTAAGTTCTCATTCTTGGACATCTACAGAATACCTTTTATGCCTTTACTCAGTATGTCAGTGCTTACTATGATTGCCTTGTAAGCTTATCTAACCAAGTTTTCTTCGGTTTTCATCTTGCCTTCTTAGAAAAACTAAATTGCTTAAGGGCACTGAACACATGAACATATCTTTGCGTCATCCACAGTTAGTGTAATCATATATTCTAGATTTTACAATACGGTCAATAGAATTTTGTTTTATTTAGGAAATTTGAAAACTTATATCTAATTTAGTTTAATTTTTTTACATCTATATTTCCCTTTTTTTTTTTTTTAAAGATGACCGGTAAGGGGATCTCAACCCTTGGCTTGGTTTTGTCAGCACCACGCTCAGCCAGTGAGTTAACCGGCCATCCCTATATAGGATCCGAACCCGCAGCCTTGGTGTTCTTAGCACCGCACTCTCCCGAGTGAGCCACAGGCCGGCCCGTACATCTATATTTCCTATAAATAACTTCATAATCTTATTTTCCCTTTACCTAAAACCCTTACTTAAATAAAAAATACTAATTATACCATGCCTCAAATTATTTTGAGATGTACAATGATAAAAACAAATAATTGCATACTAGAGCTTATTGTTAGAAGTATTCATGTAGAAATACAGAAATATATTTGTGATGATAAAAGTCACTTAGTCATTCATGGTTTTACAACCACTTAACATTTTGCTGCTTTTTCTTTTTAACCCTTTCTCTTTTGCACAGTAATTTTAGCATTATTATTATTATTGACCTGCTGTTTGATATCCTGCTGTTTTCTTTTGGCATTATGAGTGTTTGGTTTCATCTTGCTCTTTTCACTTGACATTATGATTTTTTTCCCATGTCATTAAATATTCTTTAGAAACTATTTTATTTTTATTTTATTTATTTATTTTATTTTTATTTTTATTTTCATTCTTTCGTGACCGGCACTCAGCCAGTAGTGCACTGGTCATTCCTATATAGGATCCGAACCCGTGGCGGGAGCGTCGCTGCGCTCCCAGCGCAGCACTCTACCGAGTGCGCCACGGGCTCGGCCCTTTAGAAACTATTTTAATGGCTATATATGAACGCAACATTAATTTACTGATAGTCATTCCTCTATTCTTCAACAATCATTTATATTTTTTGTTATTATAAATATTACACTTATGATATCCTTGAATTTTATGTGCAACTTCAGTGTAACTTCTCAGAAGTGCATATAAAAACTTTTGATATATACCGAGATTCTGTTCTCCAAAAAGACTATACCAATTTATACCTCTGTATATAAAAGCATTTATTTCACTGCCACATAAGAATGTTTTTGGTAAAAGTCGATGTGACATATTCCTTTGGTTTTGTTGGGGAGTGGGGTAAGCATTTTTCAGCCATAAGCAAGCAACATATCCATAATGATATTAACATAGACTGTATATCATCAGCCCAAGTTTCTCCTTATGAAGGAAACTTCTCAGAAAGCACAGGGTATGGGTCTTCAGTCTCTTTTGTTGAATAGCAACAAGTTAGATAGCTGTAAATAAAACTTTTTCTGAACTTTTGGCCTATTTTAGTAAAAACTCATATGGTTTCTTCATTAAAGTCTTTATTAAAGTTCAGTTAGTGACAGAGAAAGGACAGTTCTATTTCATTTTTTTTCTTTTTCTATTCTGACACTTGAATTATATGGATACTATGATTGATAAAACTGCTAGGATGTTAGTGTTTTTGTAAAACTTTCACACCATTACCAAGCTCTGAAAAATCCTATTACTATTTTTAAATACAAAACAAAGCTGTACTACATCTTAAAACACAAAGAAAGGCCGGCCCGTGGCTCACTCGGTAGAGTGCGGTGCTGATAATACCAAGGCCACGGGTTCGGATCCTATATAGGGATGGCCGGTTTGCTCACTGGCTGAGCGTGGTGCTGACAACACCAAGCCAAGGGTTGAGATCCCCTTACCGGTCATCTTAAAAAAAAAAAAAAAAAACACAAAGAAAAGAAAAAGGGCATTGGTCTACTTTCTTCAGAGAGTGGAAATAGAATTATCTAATTAATCTAAACTAAGAATTAGTCATTTCAAAAATTAATATAGTTCATTTCAAATTGGTACCAGCTTTAAATTAATCCCCAATCATATCTTTTTTTCTTTCTGTGTGATAGGAACTTTATAGTGGTAGCAGAGACTGCAATATTCTTGCTTGGGTACCATCCTTATATGAACCAGTTCCTGATGATGATGAGGTAAATATTACTTGTACAAATTGTGTAGTGACTTCTAAATCATAAGGAATAAGGTTTTATTAATTTACTTTATATGGGAGAGACTTTTAAAGCACTTCTTGCTATTTTCTGATTGTGAAAATAATTTACCTGTTATAACACATTTGGAAAATTCTGAAAAATATCAAAAGAAGAACATAAAATTTCTCAAGTTGAGTTAATTAATATTAACATTTTGATTTACTTCATTTTTTTTTTCCTATGCATATTTGTTTTTGACATAGTTAATATCATGGTTGGACATATAACTTGGTATCTTACTTTTCTCATTAATGTTGTACAATAAGTTTTTTTCCATGCCACTAATAACTATTTATAAACATTATTTTTAATGATATAACATTCTGTCATTTATGTACCACAATTTAAATATTTACCTATGTGGAGATATTTCTGTTGATTATTATAAACATCAAGGTAAATACCTGCTTATCAATTATTCGTAATTTAGATTATTTCTTTGGCTAGATCCCTAGAAGTGGATTATCTCTTGAGTTATCATCTATGACATTTTTAAGGCCCTTTATTCACACTGTCAAGTTTTACCAATTTACACTCCTTTCAGTAGTCTGACAGTGCCTATCTTAGGGCATAAATTAATATAAATATGACAGTTATGACAGCATGAATAAAGAGCCTTCAAAATGCAGTGGGTGAACAAAGATGAATAAGATATGATTCTTGGCCTTCAGTAGTAGCCTCTGTGTATTTTTTTACTTTTATATCAAGCAGTAGTAAGATAAAGGTTGTCTAAAGGTGGTCTCTCTCTCACCGAGGATTATTCTGCTAAGCACTATTAATCATCCCCATTTACCTTAATTTCTAGTATATAAAAAGTTTAATGTCCAAAAACAATGTTTATATGCATAATTTTTTAAGTTGGAGATATAAATAATGTATTTAGAAGTACCTTAATGTAATCTTAACCAAGTCAGAGCATCTTAAATGGAGGTGGAAGAAAGTTACTGATAGAGCAAGTTTGACATTCTAAAAACATTTTTTATATATTTAGTTCCTTTATGAAAATAGGATCATGTCAAAAACCACATAAAATAGAATTGTTAGGGGGTAGTCGATAGCATCTGATAGCTATTGACAAAATATATTTCATACTAACTTTGCAGCTGCTATGGTTTACTGCAGTGGAAAGCCTGCAAATTATTTTCTTTTGGCTCCAATCCAAATGAAAGGGAGAAAAACACACATTGATAAATCTTCAAGCAGCTGGCCAAATGCCACATGGATACTTCCAGACATTATGACATGTCTAATATCGCTTATCATGGCTTGATTAGTTTTAGCATACAGTTGCTTTTGATGACTGAATATTCTTCTGTAGAAAGTTTAATATAGTCAAATAATTTGGTTTAGCCATTTATTTTACATTATTATTTAATTATTGTATTCCACTCTTTGGGAATTACTGTATACATTAAATCTAAGGTATAACATGATAGGCCATGTTAGGAAATATAGCAATCATTTACCAAACGAAAATAAGTGAAAAGTAGAGCTACTGTGACATATACAGACAAGAATATTAGAAGAAAACTAAATTGCTTAATTTATAAAGATAATATATGATTCTGATAGTTTATTTCCTTGTTATGTAGCTATAGTGATAATTTGAAATCCTCATCTAAAAAACTCGTGTATGAGAAATTAAGTAAAACAAGTAGAAAATCAAAGAGAGATACACAAAAAACAAGTCAAATTTTATATTTAAGCTATAAAATCTTGTTTTTTAAAATATGGTGTTCATATGTTTTAAGACATAGTTGTTCTCATGTTAATATAAAATGGTATGTGCAAAGGTTATTTCCATAAAACTTAAGTTTGAAAGATTTCTGTGAATGTAAGTAGAACACAAATATGATCATGATGCAGATCCCAGTGAAGAAGTCTGTGCACAAGACCCTATTCTTCACACATATGTTCACAGTTTAACTCATATTAAAAAGTGTTTTCGTCTTAACTATCATATAAATTACTATTGCAGTTTCCCAGGGAGGCAACATAGCACAGTGTAAAACAAAACAAAACACACACACATATAAACACATACTTAGTCTTTAATTTCATGTAAACTTGAATTTGGTCTCAGTTCTGCCATTCATTACCCTTGAGATCAGTGACAAGTTTATGATATTTTCAAATAATAGAATTGTCAAAGCAAAGTTGCCCTTAGGTTTCCTTTCAGATCCTCCCTTCAGATGAGATTTACTTGCTCATCAGCCAAGATATAATCCCTTAGGGGTGTTTCTCCTGATAGCCAAAGTAGAGGAGGAATTTAATTATATCTAAAGAAACAAAAGGACACTGGATGATAGGGATAGATTTTATGGCTTTTAAGCATAAATCTTATTATTTAATTGGCAGGCTGTTTTATTACATTCTGAGGAATCTGGCTTCTTTTGCCTCTACTTTTTAAAACTTGTTCATGGTCAAAGCAAGCCTATATGTAACTCCTAATCACTTTTTCGTGCCTGAGATCTATAGAGCAGATACATTACAGTTTAAATCTGACCTCTCATCAAAATATTACATTATTTTGACAGTCACATAATACATACCTATTTTACTTACCACCTGTGTAGATGTATAATCACTTGCTGACACAGACAACCCTGAGCCTTTCTAGTAATTGCCAGTCAGAAATTTGAAAGCTATCAAGACGTATCCCTGGTAGATACTAAGTTTGGTTTCATTTCTCTTTCCCGTTGTTTGGACCTGGATTAGGTCCCCTCTAAACTCATGCTGCTTTATCTCATAACTATCTGCCAGTAGAATAGGAGACCTGGTGGGATAAAGATGAATATTTTCAAGTATAGATTGGATGTCCACCAGGAGGAGATGTTGTAGAGAAAACAGAAGTGATTGATGATAGTTAAACTTGATCAGTGGGTCTCAAACGGTAATATGTGAACTACATCCATCTACATATTTTTACTGCAGTTTTTTACTACAAGTATGACGTATTTATGATAGCTTCAGTTGTAAAGTGTATTTCTAATAATACTGCAATGCATTCATGTTGTCTTTGTTTTACTACTACAAACAGTAAAGTTTTTATGAAATTATATTATGATTTTCACTTATTTTTGTTTCTTTGCTCACCATAGCAAAGATAATTTATATATCTGTGCAAATATAATTTTGCTTCTCTGTTGAGTCTTCAAATGAAAATAAAATGTTTAATATGTTACACATTGGGCTTCCGTAGTAGAATTAGGAGGAATGAACTTTGTGTGGCTTATCCACCCAGGGATACTTCTGGTAGATATCTAAGGCAGAGTTAAAGACTTCTAAAGACAGGGTAGGGAAGAGGAGTCACTTACTCCCCAAGGACAATATGAGGGACTTCAAAAAGTTCATGAAAAGATTTGTATTTTAATTACATTTTTCCATGAACCTTTTGAAGTACCCACAAATAACCTAACCTAGTAGTTAAATTATAAACCCCAAAAGACAGGAAGTTTAATAAACATTTAGATGAAAGAATAACTGAACAGACTTCAGTATATTACTCTTGCAAGTAAGTGGACTGCTGCTAGAAATTAGTGAGTAGTTAGCTGAGGTTTGATAATAGTTTTGTATCTGGACATTTATGGTATAATGGAATTTGGTTATACACCTAAGTGATGATAGCTGAGATGAGGTTTAGTAATTGTATTAGTTCATTTCTGTTGCTTACAACAAAATACACAGAACTAGATAATTTATAAAAAACAATTTATTTGCTTACAGTTTCTGCGGCTGGGAAGTCCAAAGTCTGGGAACACATCTGGGGAGGGCCTTGGTGGTGGTGACAGTGACAGCAGAATATCACATTGGGAAAACGGTGGATCAGAGAGAGACTAACCTCACGTGCTCTTTTTTGAAAGCTCTCAGAACCACGCCTCTGACCACCATTACTAATCCATTCACTATGGCATGGTCCTACAATCTAATCACCTCTTCAAGGCCCTACCTTTCAATTACCATAATAGGATTTCCCACTCTCAACTGTTACAGTGAGGATTAAGTTTTGGGGGGACATTCAGCCCAAGGCAGTAATGTACTCTGATCTATTTAACAACTATAAAGAATGCCTAAGTAAATATACTGTTTTCCAACTAACCTGGTTGATTCTCAAGAAATTTATTGGGAACAGGATCCCCAGAACACGATTCTAAGTAATCATGTTTATCAAAAAGGAAATGAAAGAGGTTGGCCAGTGGGTACACAATTACAATTAGATAGGAGGAATAAGTTCTGGTATTCTATTGCACAGTAGGGTAACTATGGTTAACAGGTAAGTTTTGTATATTACATAACAGCTAGAGGAGAGGCTTTTGAATGTTTTCGCCACAAAGAAATGATAAATACATAAGATGATGGATACATTAGCTACCCAGACTCAATCATTATACATCATATATATGTATGAAAACATCAGATTGTACCCCATAAGTATGTACAATGTGTCAATTAAAATAAAATTTTGTAAAAAAGGAAATAAACATTCTCAGACATGCAATAGGGTTCGCCTTTACATAAAATATTTCTTAAGTTGTAAAAGGCAATACATCTAAGATAATTTAAAAGTAGTCTGAGGGCTGGCCCGGTGGCTCACTCAGGAGAGTACAGCGCTGGTAGCGCCGAGGCCGCGGGTTCGGATCCTACATGGGGATGACCATTGCGCTCACTGGCTGAGCGTGGTGTGGACCGTACTGTGCTGAGGGTTGCAATCACCTTACTGGGAAAAAAAAAAAAAAGTAGTCTTGGTGCTAATACATTATGGGAATTTCAATCTAAACAGCCTTGCAGCAAATGTGAAAGCTGCCAAATAAGAAGCAAACCTGGTTCATAATGCCCAGATACTTTAAAAATGAGACCATCTTAAAGCCTTCATAGTCATTTGCCAGAGAATAAGAAGGTAGCCATTTAGAAGGTTTCCCAAAAAGGTGATTAGTTTGGCACACCACAGATAATTAAAATTTCTCTAGTTGCTGATTACCTTTATTAGATGTAGCCTTTCTAAAGTTGTAAGAATACTGTGACGTTTTGTTGTTGTTTTAAATAAACACCATCCCAATGCTGTTATCTTTCAGAGAAATCTCCCATGGAAACCTATGTGCTAATTACAAACATATTATCATTTCTGACATCGTTTGCATGTGCTTCTGAACTACTTTACCAGTCATATAAAAGCAAACAAATAAACTTAACTACTTAATAACCCACGTTACTTTTTCGAATAAAAATGGTATTACTCAGCTTGATGAATACCTTATTCCCCATATTTGGATTTTATTTCTAAAAGTCAGGTCCATCTAAACAATGAAAAGTTGCTAACCTTAATATACCAGACTGTCAAGTCAGACTGTAGTTAAGTTTTAGCCCCATGGATTTACCACTTTCTCCAGGCAATTTCAAACATTTGCAGAAATATCTTGAGCAATACCGGCATCGTAATATACATATGTACGTCTTTGTGAGATACTACTTTGAAGAAAACACAGGTTACTTGAATAAAGTTTGGTATGTCTGTTTAAAATGCAGGTATATTATCTTACATTGTATGTGGGATGTTTCTTAAATTACTTTTGTTTTGAAATTAACAATTATGCAGTTTCTTTCAAAATAATCTAATTGGTGTTCATCTGGTATATTTTATAACCTTATTATGAGCCTGAAATTATGAAGTAGAAAAATAGAATCTTCCTTTCCCTTTTTTTTTTTTAGACTACAACCAAATCACAGTTGAATCCAGCATTTGAAGATGCCTGGAGCAGCACTGATGAGGAAGGATGAATATCATCAACCTTTAGTACCTTTGTGTCTCTATTGATGAAATTTTTAAAATGGGACTGTGTGTGTTTTGGTTTTAACTGTTCATTCTGTTCCTGACAACTAAATTAACCCATGATTTTTTTCCTCCATGTTTTAAAATGAGGTTAGTATTTGCATGAAATCCTAAAACAGACTTCTACACAGTTTAATCAAAACATGTCTTCTTGCTCCCAGTTTCTGTGGTCTGGGGTAGCCCCTATTGCTACAGTACAAGGACACAAGTCATTGTGCTTCACTTGTGACCTTCAGCAAATTTTATGAATTATAAAGATGCAATCTCAGAGGATCATCAAATGTTTATCAGCATTGACTTTCTCCTACTGGCTGTGCTATCAGCCTGCTCATTTCCACTTTCAAGGATGATTCTGAGGATATTTGCATCAAAAATAATAGTTGAAAAGACAGCATCAAAATTATTTTATTCTTTCATATTCGTGTATTCACATTTTGCAAATGAATTCATTTAATTAACTATTGTCTAGCTTTTTGTTAAACATTTTTGGACTCAGTATCTCCCACAATCCAAAAGTGTGTCATAGGAGGCTTTTAACTTGGGGAAAATCCTATGTTTGCTTTATTTTAATGTCAGAGGGCAGCTTCACTCATGCTTGAACTCCCTTTCTATGAAACTCGTTAACATGTGACCAAGTCCTGCTTCATTCACCCAAGCAGAAAATGTCTTGGCAGGAAATCTAACCTAATAAGATTTCTATTTTCTCCACTTGTGTCAGCCAACTAATGATGATCATAAAGCTAATCTTATATGGTATTCCCTTTCTTCCTGATTCTTATCAGGAGGACTAGTAAATGAGGTTTTTGTGATCTTGAATACCATGTATACAGTTGTTGAGTTTTTGAGTTTTTACATGTTAGCCCTCATATCAGACCTTTCCAGCCAAACCTTTTCCATACATTGCTTTTATAGTTGATTTTCTTTTGTTTTTATTTTCTTCGACCGACAGTTAAATTTGTATGTATTTACTGTGTAAAACATATTGTCGTTGTGGAATGACTAGATCTAGCTAATTAATATATGCATTACCTCACATACTTTTCATTTTTGTGTTGAGAACACTTTACATCCGCTCTTTTAGCATTTTTCAAGGACACACTATGTTAACTATAGTCACCATGTCATGCAATAGATCTCATCAACTTATTCCTCTTATGTAACTGAAATTATGTATCCTTTGACCAACATCTACTCAAACCGTTCCCTGCCCTCCTCCGGCCCCAACCACCCCAGCCCCTGATAACCACCATTCTACTCTACTTCTGTGAGACCAATTTTTTTAGATTCTGCATGTAAGTAAGATCGTGAGGTACTTGTCTTTCTGTGCCTGGCTTAATAATAATGTCCTCCAGGTGCATCTATGTTGTTGTAAATAACAGGATTTCCTTCCTTTTTATGGCCAAATAGTATTGTGTATATATACCACATTTTCTTTATTCATTCACCCACTGATGGACACATGGTTGATCCCATATCTCTATTGTAAATGAATAATGCTGCAGTGAACACGGTAGTGCAAATATCTCTTTAACAGACTGATTTCATATCCTTTGGATATACACCCAGTAGTGGGATTGCTGGATCATATGGTAGTCCTATTTTTGATTTTTTGAGGAACCTCCATACTGTTTTCCATAAGGGCTCTACTAATTGACATTCCCACCAACCATGTATGAGGGTTCCCTTTTCTCTACATCCTCATCAATACTTGTTATCTTTTTTCTTTTTGATAATAGCCATTCTGACAAGTGTGAAGTGATATCTCATTGTGGTTGATTTGCATTTCCCTGGTGATTAGTGATGTTAAGCATTTTTTCATAAATACATTGGCCATTTGTATGTCTTCTTTGGAGAAATGTCTATTCAGATTCTTTACTCATTTTTTAAATTGGATTATTTGGTTTTTTGCTATTGATTTGTTTGAGTTCCTGATACATTTTGGATATTAATCTTGTCTGATGTATAGTTTGTATTTTCTCCCATTCTTAGGTTGTCTCTTCACTCTGTTGATTGTTTCCTGTGTTGTGAAGAAGCTTTTTAGTTTGTTGTAATCCATTTGTCTATTTTTGCTTTCGTTGCCTGTGTTTTTGAGGTCATAGCCAAAAAATTATTGCCCAGACCAATGTCATGGAGCTTTTTCCCTATATTTTCTTCTAATAGTTCCAGTTTCAAATACTTGATTTTCTTAAGCCCACACCACTCTATTCTCACTTTTTTCACCTTTGGTGAAGATGCTTTTGATCTTTGAGAAAGCTATTAAAATTAGATTTTTTTTTTTAATTTTAAGAAAAAGCAAGTCTTCTTTCAAACTGCAAATAACAGTATTGCTTCTTCTTAGTTATGTAAATATATATGCTCATTGTAAATAATTCAAACAACATAAAAACCTAAAAAAGTAAGTAAAGGTTACCTGGAATAATACCCTAAGGTAACCACAACTAATATTCTAGTGGCCTATTCTTCCGTGAATATCTTTATGACACATAATTTTACATAATGGTATATTCAGTCTGCTGTCATTATCATAGAAACCTCGTTCTTTCCATATCAGAACCTCATTCTCCATCCTTTACCCCTCCTGCCACAATACAAGTTACTAACCTAGTGTGTGTTCTTTCATGTTACAATCCTATAAAGACCAACTTAGACATATATGGGATCTATTTTTATTTTGTACAAATGGGATATACATAGTTCTAACTGTATAATACTCCATGTTGTGAATGTACCACAATTTTTCAACTAGTCCCTTGTTCAGGGTCACATGTACTGAAGTAAAGATTGTGAACTGCACTATATTTTTTTCAGGCAGTATATTTGGGTGGTACAATTTAGTTATTGAATATCATCTTCTCCTCTGGCAGAGGAAATGACAGTTTTGCTAGGTATAGGATTCTTGGATTGTAGTCCTTTTCTTTCATTAGTCTGTAGATATTGTGTCCACTTTCTTCTAGCTTCTGGTATTGCAGATGTGAATTTCAAAGCCAGTTTGATTTTTTTCCCTTTGTAGGAAATCCATTCTTTACAGTTGGAAGTTTATGAATAACTGTGAGGTTTTTTCTCTTTATCCTTGTGGTTCCTTAATTTTATCAAGATATCTTTCCCCACCTTACCCTCATTACTTCTTGGACTTCTATGAGCTCTTTCATTCTTAAGCCTCAAACCTTTTCTCATCTCAGTGATGTTTTCTTCTAATATTTTTCTAATTGTTGCTTCTCTTTTTCTTCTTTTTCTTCTTCTTTGGATTACCTAATAATTACATATAAAGTATACTTTGATCCCTCCTTCATAGTCTTGTTTTTTCCTTCCTGCTTGCCTTTTTTTTTTTTTTTTTTCTTAGAACAGTGCCTGACATGTAATAGGTGCTCAATAAATATTTATTTTGTGGTTTCTGTTCTATACTTTGAGATTTTATGCTTGATCTTCAAGATCACTAATTTAGGCTTGCCTGTGATCATCAGAGGAGACTTTTTAATTCTTGTTTTATTCTCCTCATTACCCTAGATCCTGGGTTTTTTTAAACACTTGCAGAAATATGTCAGAGAAATATGGGAGGTCTATAGAGGCTTCCACTTCAAACTTTTTAAAAATTGTTTATTCAGTTGATATTTGTCCAGCCTTACTCACAGTGCATATTAATCAACCTATTATGAAGGCAGTGATCCTATAACTTTTCTCCAATGCCTTGTACATTTTATGTATTTTCCTTCCATGCTGTCTTGGCTTAATAGGACTGTTAGCACCAGTTGTTTACTTCACCTCAACTTGATCCCAGTTTTAACCAAAGTCATTCATGGTACACTTATAAATGCCTAGTTTTAAAAAATATATAGAAATAATAAATACACATGTTTTATTCGCATAGCCCTAAACTCGTGGTTAACCAGCAAGCTTAAAAATAGCATCATAGATCAGCCTGACCTCTCTTTTACACTTGCTACCAAGCCTTTACTTTACAATTGATTAAGGAAACACCATAATATAGAAAAATGTCTTCCCTTCAATTGTAGCATTCTTTCCAGATAGTTTCTGCTAAAAAGTCCCATTTAAACTAGATTTAAAAAAAAAAAAAAACCTTTAAAGAAAGCTCTGAAGGCAAATACTTAAACTATACCAATTGTAATAATAGATAAAATGACTTCAAAATGAAGACTCTTCAGTCTTCATGGGATCTATAGGTATGTAGAGTCCACTATTGGTGAGACCCCAGAAAACAAAAACTGTTAGCTGTGTTATTTAAAATCTTAATGAGATAATGATAGAAAAAGTTTACATCAACAAACTAATCCCAATTGTCTTCCAAAGAAAAATCATTCTCACAATGGAAAGAAAAACCTCAAATTAGAAATTAAAATATGAGCTGCATAGTTCTAACTCAGAAATATTTCATACTGTTCACTAATATACTATACTTGGATATTTCTATAAAAATTATATAACTGCTGATTAGAAAAGCTAAAGACATTTCTGTAAATTGTATAATTTCTATAACAAATACATTGATAAATTTCCTTTCTTTTAACTTAATTTTTTCCATATTCAGAAACTAATTATTGAGCCTGAACTAAAAAACTCCTGAGTATCATTAAAGCAGTAAACACAAAATCAGTCAAACTACACCAGAAATAGAATGGCAAAAAATCTGGCACACTTGGGATTTTGCCTTTCAAAAAGTGTAGCAGAGAAAACTAATTATAGAAAGGAAAACAATCACTTTGTATTGTGATGAAGGTTCTACACACCCGAAGGTTAAATCTAGTTCTCAAGGTAGAATTGGTTTTTCTGTTTTAATTCTCGAAAAGTATTAAATTCAGGAGACATATCTAAAACGTTCAGTCATGAATGTGGCTTTTCTTCTTTGCAAAGAATGTGAAGTCCTTCCATGCTACCTAGAATCATTGTAGTACGTCATTTGTTATAATACAGGTTTATCTGTCTTACTAGCTCTGTCAGCAACATCCTCAGATACAGTAAACATAGTTTTTTTGCTGCTATCTAGTTCTTTGTTTTCTGTTTTTTCTTTTTTAATGAAACAATTAAAAATTCAAAGCAAGAGGAATAATAAAATAAACAACCGCATAGTGACCTCTCCGTTCCGTGTGTGTAGGAATCTGCAAATGCCCTGAATCCTCTTGACTAACCACTCTTCATGAAGATACTGGTAAACTTTGTACTAGTGAGTTGATACAGCTTTCTTAGTTTATGCTTTCCAAAGGATTGGAAAGTAATAGGTGTCACAATCCTAACCTGACTTGTTATTTTGTCACTAAAAACACAATTAAGCCAATATTTAAGACCAAGTTCCTCAAGCTCCTCATATTTTTATGCCTTGTCAATTTGTCAATGGTTATTGCATAAGGTTTGCAGAACTTCCAGGCAGGTAGCCCTAGTCCTGACCAGTGGCTTTCTTTGTTGGTGTTGGTGGTCAACTCTTGAAGGCAACAAATCATTGGCTCAAGTGATTGGCAAAAACCTCTTATCTTTTGTTCTTTTCATCCTTTGTGGCAAGGGTTAGCAATAGCCTGTTAAATTAGGACCCATTAATACCTTCTTGTGCAAAAACCAGCAAGAGCAGGAGAGCTGCTATTCCCATGTGGCTCTGATACTTAACTCTCCAGCTTCTCTTTGCCCTGCATGATGATATTATCTGTTATTGTGTGAATCTGTATATTTTCTAAATAAATAATATTGTTCAAAGTTGTGCTAAAATAAAGAAGTAACATTCCTAATAAGTCTTTGAGAATTGATTTCTTAACTGTTTTTATTGTAGTGTTGTAATGTTTTTATATATAAATTTTTGTTTTGTTTTGTTGGCGGCTGGCCGGTATGAGGATCCAAACTCTTGACCTTGGTGTTGTAACACCACGCTCTAACCAACTGAGCTAACTGGCCAGCCCTTATATATGTTAGAAATGCATAATTCTATCAGTTTCAGTAAGTATTGTGGAAAAAAGTTATGAAAAATAACTCACTGATAATCACTATGGACATTAAAGAATGGGAAGATTATTTTTTTAGTAATGGTTTAATAAAGACAGACATTATAAATAATGGATTGGATATCACAAGACCTGCTTTCTCCAGAGACTTTGTCTATTTTGTTTATTGCTTTATCTCCAGCACCTAGAACACCACTTGGCAAATAATTGATGACAAAAATATTTATCGAATTATTTAGTGAACACCACCATTACCAAGAATTAACTGTGAAACAGTAACTCACAGTTCACCAATGATAAAGTTCTTAATTGATTGTTATTTTTATAAATTACTATGTATGAAAATTTTAAGTAATATATTAGTTAATAAGCTGAGTATTACATTAATCTTTTAGTCTTTCTTCTCACAAAATAGCAGAGGGTCCTATTCTCAAGGTTGCTGTTGGCCTGTACACCCAACATAGCTCCTCCCTGAATTTTTCTTTTTTTTTTTTTTGTCATTTTTTCCTGACTGGCACTCAGCCAGTGAGTGCACTGGTCAGTCCTATATAGGATCCGAACCCGCGGCGGGAGCGTCGCTGCGCTCCCAGCGCAGCACTCTACCAGGTGCGCCACGGGCTCGGCCCCTCCCTGAATTTTTCTAATGGGCTCAGTGAGGCTTATTTTCTCCTATAGACAGGTTACCTGGGGGACTTGCCTTGTGAATCTCAATAGCTAAAAAAAAAAAAAAAAAAAGTAAGAGCTGAGATTTCTATCTGTAGCCCAGTCCCTCCTGGTGATATGGTTGAACTGAATTTCTCCATTGCCTTTTGCTCTAATGTTCTGGGCTTTCTTCTCGTTTTACCGCATTATGGAAAAATGACGAATATTTCGGAAATTTTATATATTTCAGGTCATTGATTATCTTTGTACCCAGAAGGAATGCAGGAAAGGTAAGATGAGGACTCATAATCTCAAATGCTCGCAAAGGGCAGGATGATGTGGTAAATGAATGAAGGAGTGGGGGGTAGCAAGAATCAAATATAGAAATTATAATCATTTCTATTGTACTGTGGTATAAGCATGTAACATAATATGTGATTTTAGAGATTAAATTTTCTGATGTAAAATTCAAATACCTAATTAAAAGATAGGTTTTTGATTATTATATTTTTCTCCTATAACTCATTACTTTTTTGTCTTGAACCAGAGAAATGTGGCCTTTTCCTTCTGTACCATCTGGGAGCAATATTAATTTTATTCAAATAAATAATGTAAAAGTTTTTCACAGACATGGTTTTTCCAAAACATAGATTCCTTGCTCAATAATTTTTTGTACATTTAAAATATCTCTCTGAGAAAGAAGAAACCGCTCTGACCATTTTGTGCCGTGGCCGCTTTAAGCCTGGAAGTGCTGAGCAAACGGAGCAGGAGCTGGCAAAAGCTGGAGCAGGAGCCAGCAAAAGCCGCAGCTGTGCCCTTCAGATGGAGTTGCTTGGAGGCAGCAGGGGAGAAGAAGGCCTTGGTTGCCCCCAGGCCAGCAAGACCAGTAATAGGGTTCCCATGGACCCACATAGGCGTGAGGAGCCACAACAACTAAAAAAATGGAGTCACTCAGGCTGGTGAGTCATCGCAAGGGATGTTCACTAAATAAGTGCACGGCCTGTCCCATGGGAAGTGTTGTGGCACAGGCAGTGGGAGAGATGGGCCCACTGGGGGAACACTGGAGTACAGCAAGGACAGCTGATCTGCACCCCAATCAGTGTAGGACCACTCAGAGGAGACTGGTCAGGAATATAGAATTGCATGGGGTGCAGTTTGATGAAAAGAGTCAGGCCCAGACCAGAGTTACTACACATCCCAGGTGCACCGAGTCTCTGGAGAGCAGGAAGTACCTATAAAGTCAACCATTATAACCTGTGCTGCACAAAAAGCCTTCCCTAGAGAAGCAACAGCAAAGCAGCAATTTAGCTAAACCACAGAACTCAAGTACTGGTCCCAACAGGAAGTTCCCCCACTTTAGAAGTAAGCAAAGGATAAAAAATTCGTTCTGTCTCAGACATATTGCCAGCAACTTAGGTCTGCACAGGGATGTGTGGCATGGCTCCAGGGACTGGCCCCCCTCCCCTCAACCAGGCACACTGCCAATGCCAAAGAGCATGCCAAAAACATCACCTCCATGTGGGTGACCCACCACAGCCACCACTATAACCATGGCTGCTGCAAAAGCAGCTAGACATCACAGCCACCACGTAGATAGTCCGACAGCCACTGGTGTGCATTGACACAAGAAGAGTCACCAGCAGAGATGAAGAAAAGAAGAGGATGTCTCTCTCCACAAAGCCCATTCCAGAGTGACAGAAGAAGCATCTGCTCTATGATAATATTGGGGGACCTGATCACACCTCTCAGCATTGGAAAGATCATCTAGGCAACAAATCAACAGAGTAACCATTATTTCAGAAGGAGGGAAGAAATCTAGGGTTATCAGTTTTGGGAGGGGGGAGGGAGAGGGGGATGGGGTGAGATTGGGGCATAAAGAATAAGTATGATTTGTAACAATATATATGCTAGTAATATTGATTTGATCAACATATCTCAATGTTGCACCTCCAAAATATGTATAATCAATTTTGATTCAATAAAAATTACAAACAAACAAAAAGAACCAGGGGTGGTGGGAGTGGAGTAGAGGGAAACAGAAGGGACTACCAGGTGTGAGCTGGACTCTGATGACCAACTATCTTGATAGGACAAATAAAGTGTTTCATTATCTCCTAAAAATAAAATAAAATGTCACTCTGTCTTATAGAATTCAGTTTGTTAGTTTTCAGTATACTAACTTATGTTTTTGAGCTCTTATTATCAATATTAGTTGAAAAAAAGGCAAACCTATCCAAGTTCATTTTTATTAAATTTTGAAATCCAATAACATTTTTGGAATTCAATTCTTCGCTCTACAAAGGGTAATTATCACTTAAGTTTGTAGAAATGACTTCTGCATTTGAAAGTAACCAGGTTTTTCCTGGTTGAGTTTTGCACAGGCACAATTTGGCTAAAAATTAGATGAATGAAAGATTGATTTGTTTGTGTGACTGGTTGTGAACACGCTTGCAGAAAAATGGAGTGTATATAATGTCAGCCAAAAGTCCAATCTTTGGCTAAGTCTTCACCAATGAGTTCAACTGACACTTGTTTTAGATAACTCAAACCAATTTCTTTCAAACCATCCTCAAAATTTTCAGTCTCACACCACATTTGTTGTGCATACCATTCACCAAGAAGGCATTGACATGTTTCCCGTGATACAAACCATGGTAGCACATTCATTTTATAGTATGATTTACTATATTCATGACATGTGCTCTCTTTTTCAGTTAAATGTAACTCCCATTGAATTATGAAACAAAATATGTTGTAAGACTTGTGCAAACTACTACCATGGATTTATGTTTTGTAAAACAAGTCTAGTGAAGCACCTCCAGCAGTCCTGTTTACAAGTACTTCACTCAGTGCACGAAAATAATTTCCTGATGTGAACTTCGCTGGCATGATGTTCAAAAGTTATTCAGACATAAACCTTTCAGATACCACAAATGACTACAGCTAAATGGGTAAGTGGGTGGTATTTACATCTTTCATATCTGTACTCTCATTGGCTAAAAAAAGCGATAAATGATTTAACTTTTTCACACAACTTTGTACTATAACTCCCTTCACCAGCTTCAACATGCTAAGAAATATTATACCCGGTTAAACTTCTATTTGCAAATATAGTTTCTGTTCAGGACACAATTTCTGCTGCAGTAAACTTTTTTATATACCCATCAGTGGAAAAAGGTTTTCGTGCCAACAATTTTTTCACTTAATATATTTTATACCGTTATCACTTATTGTATTTGCATGAGAAAAAATCTGCTTTACTTCCAGTCCTTGTTTTCAGTTCATTAGTTTTTTCATTAAGTTTGCCATTATATGTCTTTGCTATTCTCATCATACTTCTTACTATGGTTTATTTCACAATAGCTTCTTAAGTCATGTACATTTAGTACAATGTGTATTAATAGTTGGTGTGCAGTATTAGTCATGTAGTCTACTTCCACAATGACATATGCTCTTGAAACACATGGCTGTGCCAGTTTTTCATTTTCCCATTTTAAATGAAGAGAAAAACAGTAGTGTGATATGATGATAAATGGCAACTCCCCATCAATGTTAGGGAGACTTTTGGTAATGGTGGGAATTGTGATAAACCTGAGAACACCTGCCCCAATGGCATGGCATTTATGAATTAGGATTAGGTTTATTTGAAAACCTAAAATAGTGTGGATTAAATGAAATATAAATGA
Source organism: Cynocephalus volans (assembly GCF_027409185.1). NCBI lineage: Eukaryota > Metazoa > Chordata > Mammalia > Dermoptera > Cynocephalidae > Cynocephalus > Cynocephalus volans. The sequence goes on along the minus strand of NC_084461.1, from coordinate 51,411,709 downwards.
ATTTCTTCTGATAAAACCCAGGAAGGCAGTCCTCGGCTGGTATGCTGGTTCCAAGGTCATCAGGAACCTAGGCTCTTTCTGTCTTATTACTTTTGCACCCTCTATCAGCAGCTTTCCCTATGTGATACAAGTTGATTGCTCTAGCCATTATATCCACATTTCACCCAACAGGAAAGAGACAGAAGATGGCATGTTCCCTCCCTCTGAGGACATTTCCCAGAAGTTTCGCACAACACTTTTACTGACATTCTATTGGCCAAGATGCCTGGTCGCACCTAACTGAAAAGAAAGCCGAGTTTATGCCAGGTGGCCATGTGCTCAGCCAAAAACTGGGAGTTCAAACTGTTTTCCTTTTCACAAAAAAGAAAACAGCTACTGGGGAACAACAAACGGTCAATGCTGTATGTCTACTCAGCTTCACCTAACTTAGGCCATGTGAAAATGTGGGCCTATTATGGCTAGAAATGCTAATTATTCAAGAGAAATGAAAAATCCATATTTTATGTGAAATTGTGCAGTTTTTAGATGTGGACAATTAAAAAAATTTTCATAACCTAAACAACTCAAATCTAGTAAATCCTGGGGTTGGAAGGACCCTTACTAAGGTAACAGTTTTACCCGTTCAAATTAGTCCATTGATTCATTCACAACAAATTGAGCACCAGCTAAGTGCCTGTGAACAAAACAGACCAAATACTTGTCTGTGCTCAAACATTTCCATTGAGAGTAGATGTCATTAGCATGACCTTCAGGTTGTAACTGCAGAAATGGACATGAAATAAGAAAAATGTAGTTTTTTTAAAAATGAGAGTATATGGCCTTATACTGAAGTGAAGGAGAAAGATAATAAATGAGGTAATTATGTAAAATAAGAAATACAATTGAAAAGTACAAAAGAAAGGGGGAAAAGGCGAGAATGGGAAGTGAGAAGAGCACCCAGGAAAAGCCTCACTAAATTGAGTAATGACCTGAAGGAAGTGAGGGACCTACCTAGGCAGCTATTTGGGGAAAGAACATTCCAGATGAGGAAAAGCAAGTGCAAAGGCCCTGAGACAGGAGAACAAGTGGCAAGTTCAAGGATCAGCAAGAAAGCCAAATGGAGGATACTTAGGGGTATAACAGTAAGAGATGATGTCAGGTCAAGAAGGACCTTGTAGGTGCCTGTAGGGAAAATGGGAAGCCATTGAAAGGTTTTAAGCAGAGGAGAGACATAATCTGACTTAAATGTTAACAGAATCACTCTGGTGTTTGTGTGGATCTGGCTGAAGAGGAGTGTTATGGTCTTAGTGTGTCTCCCCAAAATTCATGTTGAAACCTAATCATCAATGTAATAGGAGGTGGGGTCTTTAGATCATGAGGGCAGAGTACTCACTGAATGGGATTAGTGCCTGTATAAAAGAGGCCTCAGAGAGCTTCCTTGCTCCCTTTTACCACGTGAGTACACAACAAGAAGATGCCATCTATGAACCAAAAAGTCAGCCCTCACCAGACACCAAATCTGCCAGCGCCCTGATCTTTGATTTCTTAGCCTCTAGAACTGTATGAAACAAGTTTTTGTTGTTTATAAGCTATCCAGTTTATGATATTTTGTTATAGTAGCCTGAATGAACTCAGGGAGCAACAAGCAGAATCAAAAAAAAGTTAAGAGTTTATTGAAATAAGCCAAGAAAGAGATGACAGTGGCAGTACATTCAACATATAAGGCTTCTTTCAGGTAAATGCAGGAGAAAGAACATAAAGGATCTCATTTGGTAAGTATGAATGAGCCAGGCCTAAAAGTGCCAAGCAATACTTGGCTCAAATTCCACTGGCCAGAACTCACTCACATAGCCAGACCTAAACTGTTAAGGAAGGCTGGGAAATATAATCCAGCTGCACATCTGGGAGGATGAGAAAACATCCAGTGAATAGCTTTATCATCTGCTACAACTAGATGGGCATGCTCTTCATTTCTACCCATGTCTGTCACCAAAACATTCCAAGTCCCCTTGCTTCAATGCAGATTCTAAGTTATAAAGAGCTGGCTATTTGTGTGCCTGCCACTGTTTTTGCTTACCTACGATAACTCTTTCCTTAAGCTTTCTGAATAAGTTTAATTTTTCCTCATCCTAGACTAGAAAAAAGCTGAAACAAATGAGCTGTGACTAACAAACTTTGCTTTTGGGGATATAAGTCACAACTCCTCCACCCTCATTTCCTAGAGTATTTTATCTGCACAATTGCTTTATCACTTAGAAGTAGATAGGGTGTCCACTGAGTATGCGTTGGGGGAAAAAATGTAAAAGAATACATAGGAACTCATTTTAAGTGCATTAAAATGGATATGTAAAACCGAGAACAACAGAGATGAAATATACTCTTTTAAATTACATCCATGTGCAGTCAGCTCTTTATGATCAGTGCCAAAGAAAAAGAAACATGGATTATGTAAAACAATTTACAATTTCAATTCTTCACTTAGGATTCAGTCACTAACACATATGAGTATATGTCCATCTCCACTCAGTCTGATTTTCTTTTCTTTTCTTTTTTTTTTTTTTTTTTTGACCGGTAAGGGGATCGCAACCCTTGGCACGGTGTGGTCTGCACCACGCTCAACCAGTGAGCGCACCCTATATAGGATCAGAACCCACAGCCTCGGCGCTACCAGCACCGCACTCTCCCGAGTGAGCCATAGGGCCGGCCCATCAGTCTGATTTTCAGTGCTGGCCTCCATTGTCATTTATGTTAAATGATCTGTAAACACTGGCCACAGATTACACCCATAGAATAAATGATTTTGAAAATATAAACAATAAAATAAAAACATCCCAGTAACAATTTAAAATGTGCATTTCATTCAAAGGCTACTTTCTTTGGACAAGTAAAGACAATTTGACTAATTTGATATTCTTGTATGCAACCAATGTTCACACATATTGTTTAATAAACATAACCTCTGCTATCTCTTTCTGCTTACTTATCACAATTTTATTATACTAGCAGTGCTATGATCTGAATGTTTGTGTCCACCTAAATTCACATGTTGAAACCTAATCACTAATGTGATGTTATTAGGAGGTGGGGCCTTTGGGAGGTAATTAGGTCATGAGGGCAGAGCCATCATGAATGGGATTAGTAGTGCTCTTATAAGAGAGGCCCCAGAGAGCTGCCTTGTCCCTCCTTCCACCATGTGAGGACACGGCAAGATGCTACTGTCAATAAACCAGGTAGAGGGACTTCAACATACACCAAATCTGCTGGCACCCTGATCATCGACCTTCTAGCCTCCAGAACTGTGAGAAATAAATTTCTGTTGTTAATAAGCTATCCAGTTTATGATATTTTGTTATAGCAGCTCGAACAGACTAAGACAATCTTTTGAAAATATCCAGAAGCTATAAAATATTTTAAAATACAATATCATGTAATATGTTAAATCTAATGTATAAATCTAATGTTTTTACAAAATCTTATGTAATAACCTATTAATAAAACTGCCCTTAGCTTCTTCCCTGCCCCTTTCTCAAAAATGTGGGAATTATCCAAAGGAGTAGCCATCCTGAATTGGTAATAAATTATACAGGTGATAAATTATACCTTGTCAATAGCAGGTATACCCAGGGAAAAAAATAAGATACACAATCTACAAAAAGAAAAATGATGAAACTGATCGATTCTTTCCGTTGGTTATTTGATAGCCATCCAAAGTAGGGCCAGACCACTGTTGGAGAGGCCCAGAAATCTGTGTTTTTTAAACATTTATCCTCAGTAATTACTAAAATCAGACAGGTTTGGAAAACACCAACCTAGTACAAATGAAATTCCTTCAAGAAGACATACCCTCCATTTGCTAAATTGTTATATAGACCTATGACATGTACTGAACATCAAAAGCTTAGAGTAACATATGGTGCAAAAAAATTTAGCAGAAATAAAACATAGTATATGGTAACAAATGCCAAAAAATCATGAGAGCTAAATAAAATTTTAAAGTGTAAATATTTTTTATGGTTTCTTGTTTATTGTATTATTTGTTTCATTCAAATAATTAAAATACAGCTTTTCTTTTTTTATTTTTGTCTTTTTCATGACCGGCACTCAGCCAGTGAGCACACCAGCCATTCCTATATAGGATCCGAACCCGCGGCGGGAGCACCGCTGTGTTCCCAAGCGCTGCACTCTCCCGAGTGTGCCACGGGGCCGGCCTAAAATACAGCTTTTCTTGATGGTATATTATTTAGCCATTCAATAAGATACAAATTATGATAGTAGTTTATTTATTTGAAAAGCACTTTATCATGAAATGTAGGGCATGAAAATTTTAATTAAATTTTATGTTAGATTTGGCCGTCACAGGACTTTGTGATACCAAATAAGTTAATTAAATAAATTTTCAGATAATATATTTGGTACAGAAAGCATTTTTATGACATTTGAAGTCAGATCAATCAAAATTAATCTCATAACCATAATAATTGGCAATCCTTCACAGTTGAAGGTCATTTTAATTTACATTTTCAAATAATTGGGGTTTATAGGAAGATAGTGATACTGATTGTTATAATAATTTAAGGGTCATTCTCATTCCATATCTTGCTTATACCCTGTCTTGGAGATAAGAATTTTACATGCATCTTCAATATCTAAACAGAAGGATTACCAAAAAGAAAATGATCTGTCTGAAACTCATAGTTTGCATTTTCAGTGCTCCCCCTACAAAAAAAAAAAAAAAAAAGATGAAGCCATTAAGCCTGACAGGTTATTGACACACTGAGGTAAAAAAACAAGATGTGGGAATGGTTGGTAGTCACTTAGTCGATATACCTATCACACTGCAATCATGTTCTTCCTTGGATGATATCATTATTTAAATGCACATAAAATGTATATAGGAAAACATTTTAAGGCATTCAAATAGCAAACACACAAGTACTTCCCACAACTTTCCTAAATTCCTTTTCATCATCTACACACTTATTTAGTACCTACTGTTTGTAGGCTATTATCCTAGGCACCAAAGATGCAAAGAGATAGACAAAATCTCTGCCTTTAAGGACTTACAATTTAGTTGAGAAGGCAATGATAAATATCAGAAGAGAGAGGTTCATATAAGATGTATCTCAAAGTGTGGCTCTCTCAATAACTATATCAGAATCATACACAGTGTATGTTAAAATGAAAATTCCTTGGCCCACTCTCCGGACCTACTAAATGAGTATCTCTGGAAATATATTTCCAGGAACCTACATTTTAACAACATTCTAATAATTCTGACTCAGTAAGTTTGAGAATCACTGACAGAAGTTAAATCCTTAAGAGATCAACAGAGGAAGATGTTGCCAGTAAGAATTCAGTCTTCTCTCAAAGCATGAAAAATATTGAAAAGAAATAAAATTGTTATTGTAATTCACAAGGGTTATGATTATCTCAATAGCAAATCAAAAAGACTCTATAGACATATTATTAAAGGAGAGTTCAGTAAAGACAAAGGATATACAATCATTACACAAAAATTAATAACATATTTATAATTAGAAAATGTAATTTGAAAATAAATACACCATTTACAATAGCAGCAATAATTATAAGACTCCTAGGAATAAGTATAAGAAAACATGTGAAAGACCAATGCAGAGGAAATAAAACTTTATTAAAAGACAGAAAAGATTTACATAAATAAAGAAATAATATGTTCATGGAGGGCTCAACTCAATATTGTAAAGATGGCAAATTATTCCTAAATAACTTCACACCAATTTAAATCAAACCATAGCTTTTCATTGAAAAAAGAAGAAAAGAAATCCAAGGCAAGACAGACAGTGGAATGGAATCAAGAGCCTAGATGTAGAACCACCTGCAAGTGATATCTTAACAAATGCAGGGAGAAGGGATACCTGCAACTCATATCACGGTAAAGGGCTAATCTCCCTAATATATATATTAAGGCCTCCCAGAAATTGATAGTGGAAAAAGAAAAAAAGCTACAACCCAATAGAAAAATAGAGAGTAGAAAGAAACTACAGAAATAGAAATATAAATGGCTTTTAAACATATGAGACAGGTGCCGAATCTCACTCACTTTAAGGGAAACACAAATGGAAACTACATATTTTGTATTTCATTTATTAAATTGAAGAACATCCAAACATTTGATAACACATTGTGTTGGTAAGACTATGAGGAAAAATGACACTTTCATACATTGCTGGCAGGAGTGTAAATTAGTGCAACTTTATATGGAGGGCAATTTGGTGATAGCTATCAAAATCACAAATATACTTATCCTGTGAACCAACAGTTCCACTTCTTGGAATTTACCAACTGTGTGCAAACTTATTTTAGCACTGTATGTGGTTAAGAGCATGAATGCTAGAGCCTAACAGCCTAGTTTTAAATTCCAGCTCTACTACTTACTAACATGGCATACTTGGGTAAATTACTAAATTTTCCTGTGCCTCAGTTCCTTCATCTGTGAAACTGGAGTAATAATTGTGTAGAGGATTCATAAAGCAAACATACTTCACAGGGCCTGGTTTTCCAAAGCCTTGCAGTTTCAAATATTGACCTTGCAAAGGATAGGAAATTTTCCCCAGGCTATTGAGTCTCTGTTGCAAGATAAGAATTGTGACACAGCAAGGTTGCTGGCTCAAAGACAGACAAGTTACTGATTGATATGTAAAGATCCTGGGAAATTGTTGTAAGAAGAAAATGTTTGCTAAAACCAAGCCTTTGTTGCAAATTGCATTACAGAAGGTCACCTTGCTTGACTTACTGAATGTTACCAGCTTCTATTGTTAAACTTGTTAAACTGTACTTAGCAAAATCCTACCTATGTCTCTTCCTGTAACTTTTTGGTCTGGAAAATAAATGCAGAGAGAACCCCAATTGGTGGTTAATTTCCCAAATGGAAGAAATGCCTCCCGCTTGAGGAAGTTCTGGGATATTTACCCCTTTCTGGGGCTTCTCACTGCTCAAAAGAGATGGGCTTTGAGTAATCTTTGGCGGCTCTGTCACCCAGGGGAAAAGGGATGACAAATCCGTGGGAGGGAAAGCAACATAATAGCATTTACCTCTTTGGGTTGGGGTGAGGATTAAATGAGTTAATTTATGTAAACAGTACTTAAAACAGTACCTGGCACTACTATGCATGTGTTAGCTCTTATTATTAACATTAAGCAACTACAAACAACCTAAACAGTTATCACTAGGAAACTGGTTAAGTAAGTTACAGTGGAGTCATAGAATATAAATGTAAAAGATGACTAAACAGGTTTTTATGGAAGTATCTCCAAGATGTATTGTTTAGTGAGAAAAAGGAAGGTGTTTAGCCATGCATATAGTATTTTACTATTTTTACAAAAAATGACAGAGACCAAAAGTTTGTGTTGTTTTATATATGCATTTAAAAAAATCTCTGTGGGCCGGCCCGTGGCTCACTCGGGAGAGTGTGGTGCTGATAAAACCAAGGCCCCGGGTTCGGATCCCATATAGGGATGGCCGGTTCGCTCACTGGCTGAGCGTGGTGCTGACAACACCAAGTCAAGGGTTAAGATCCCCTTACTGGTCATCTTTTTAAAAAAATAAATACATAAAAATTTAAAAAAATAAAAAAATAAAAATAAAAAAATAAAAAATCTCTGGAAGAATATCAGAAGGGCATGGATGGGAGAAGAAGTAGGAGAGAAATTTTTCACTGTATAACATTTTGATATGAAAGGTATGTGAATGTATTACCTGTTCAAAACTAAGAATATTTTAAAAACAATTGCAGCTGGATTAAAGATCTAAATTTAATAAGAAAAAAAACATACATTTCAGAAAAGAAGAAATGACTTGAGAAAAAGGAAATATTTCTTATATAAGAGGCACAAAGCACAAAGTACAGGGAAAATATTGATAAAATAGCTACTTTAAAGATGTTTTTCACTTAAGAATGAAAATCCTCATAAAATTAAAATATAAGCACCAGATTGAGAAAAGATATTGCAAAACTTAAAACTGACAAAATTTACACACATCAACAAGAAAATATAAATAACGCTATGTAAAAATAGGCAAATGAGTGGTGGGGCGGTTAGCTCAGTTGGTTAGAGCACAGCCTTGTAACATCAAGGTCAAGAGTTTGCTTCCCCGTACTGGCCAGCCACTAAAAAATAAAATAAAAATAAAAAATAAGCAAATAACATGAAAAAGCAATTTTTTTAAAAAAAATTTTATTTTGTCAATATACATTGTGGCTGATTATTGCTCCCCATCACCAAAACCTCCCTCCCTTCTCCCTCCCCCCCCAACAATGTCCTTTCTGTTTGCTTGTCGTATCAACTTCAAGTAATTGTGGTTGTTATATCTTCTTCCCCCCCCCCCCCCCCGGTTTGTGTGTGTGCGTGTGTGTGTGAATTTATATATTAATTTTTAGCTCCCACCAATAAGTGAGAACATGTGGTATTTCTCTTTCTGTGCCTGACTTGTTTCACTTAATATAATTCTCTCAAGGTCCATCCATGTTGTTGCAAATGGCAGTATTTCATTCGTTTTTATAGTTGAGTAGTATTCCATTGTGTAGATGTACCACATTTTCTGTATCCACTCATCTGATGATGGACATTTGGGCTGGTTCCAACTCTTGGCTATTGTAAAGAGCGCTGTGATGAACATTGGGGAACAGGTATACTTTTGACTTGATGATTTCCATTCCTCTGGGTATATTCCCAACAGTGGGATAGCTGGGTCGTATGGCAGATCTATCTGCAATTGTTTGAGGAACCTCCATACCCTTTTCCATAGAGGCTGCACCATTTTGCAGTCCCACCAACAATGTATGAGAGTTCCTTTTTCTCCGCAACCTCGCCAGCATTTATCGCTCAGAGTCTTTTGGATTTTAGCCATCCTAACTGGGGTTAGATGGTATCTCAATGTGGTTTTGATTTGCATTTCCTGGATGCTGAGTGATGTTGAGCATTTTTTCATATGTCTGTTGGCCATTTGAATATCTTCCTTAGAGAAATGCCTACTTAGCTCTTTTGCCCATTTTTTAATTGGGTTGCTTGTTTTCTTCTTGTAAAGTTGTTTGAGTTACTTGTATATTCTGGATATTAATCCTTTGTCAGATGTATATTTTGCAAATATTTTCTCCCACTCTGTTGGTTATCTTTTAACTCTGTACATTGTTTCTTTTGCTGTGCAGAAGCTTTTTAGTTTGATATAATCCCATTTGTTTATTTTTCCTTTGGTTGCCTTTGCTTTTGGGGTCGTATTCATGAAGTCTGTGCCCAGTCCTATTTCCTGAAGTGTTTCTCCTATGTTTTCTTTAAGAAGTTTTATTGTTTCACGGTGTATATTTAAATCCTTAATCCATTTTGAGTTGATTTTAGTATACGGTGAGAGGTATGGATCTAGTTTCATTCTCCTGCATATGGATATCCAGTTATCCCAGCACCATTTGCTGAAGAGGCAGTCCCTTCCCCAGTGAATAGGCTTGGTGCCTCTGTCAAAGATCAGATGGCAGTAAGTGTGTGGGTTGATTTCTGGATTCTCTATTCTATTCCATTGGTCAGTGTGTCTGTTTTTATGCCAGTACCATACTGTTTTGGTTATTATAGCTTTGTAGTATAGCTTAAAGTCAGGTAGTGTTATGCCTCCAGCTTTATTTTTTTTGCTCAGCATTGCTTTGGCTATGCGTGGTCTTTTATTGTTCCATATAAATGTCTGGATAGTTTTTTCCATTTCTGAGAAAAATGTCTTTGGAATTTTGATGGGGATTGCATTAAATTTGTATATCACTTTGGGTAGTATGGACATTTTCACTATGTTGATTCTTCCAATCCAAGAGCATGGGATATCTTTCCATCTTCTTGTATCCTCTCTAATTTCTCTCAGCAGTGGTTTGTAGTTCTCATTATAGAGATTTTTCACCTCCTTAGTTAACTCAATTCCTAAGTATTTTATTTTTTTGGTGGCTATTGTAAATGGGCAGACTTTCTTGATTTCTCGTTCTACATGTTCACTACTGGAGAAAAGAAATGCTACTGATTTTTGTGTGTTGATTTTGTATCCTGCTACTGTGCTGAAATCATTTATCAATTCCAAGAGGTTTTTGTACAGGTTTTAGGCTGTTCGAGATATAGGATCATGTCATCTGCAAACAGGGACAGTTTGACTTCATCTTTTCCAATCTGGATGCCCTTTATTGCCTTCCCTTCTCTGATTGCTCTGGCTAGTACTTCCAACACTATGTTGAATAGGAGTGGTGAGAGTGGGCATCCTTGTCTAGTTACTGTTCTTAAAGGAAAACCTTTCAGCTTTTCCCCATTCAGGATGATATTGGCTGTGGGTTTGGCATATATAGCTTTAATTATGTTGAGATACTTTCCCTCTATACCTAACTTATAGAGGGTCTTTGTCATGAATGAGTGCTGAACTTTATCAAATGCTTTTTCAGCATCTATAGAGATGATCATATGGTCGTGGTGTTTGAGTTTATTAATATGGTGTATCACATTTATTGATTTGCATATGTTGAACCAACCTTGCATCCCTGGGATGAATCCCACTTGATCGTGATGAATAATTTTACGTATGTGTTGCTGTATTCTGTTTGCTAGTATTTTAGTGAGGATTTTTGCATCTATATTCATCAACGATATCGGCCTGTAGTTTTCTTTTTGGGTTATATCTTTACCTGGTTTTGGTATCAGGATGATGTTTGCTTCATAGAATGAGTTTGGGAGATTTGCGTCCATTTCAATCTTTTGGAATAGTTTGTAAAGAATCGGTGTCAATTCCTCTTTGAATGTTTGGCAAAATTCTGCTGTGAATCCATCTAGTCCTGGGCTTTTCTTTGTTGGGAGCCTTCTGATAACAGCTTCAATCTCCTTTATTGTTAATGGTCTGTTCAAATTTTCTACGTCTTCATGGTTCCGTTTTGGGAGCTTGTGTGTGTCCAGAAATTTATCCATTTCCTCCAGATCTTCAAATTTGTTGGTGTATAGTTGTTTATAGTAGTCTCGAATGATTCCTTGTATTTCAGATGAATCAGTTGTAATATCGCCTTTTTCATTTCTAATTTTTGTTATTTGAGTCTTCTCTCTCCTTTTTTTTGTTAGCCATGCTAATGGTTTGTCAATTTTATTTATCTTTTCAAAAAACCAACTTTTTGATTCGTTGATCTTTTGAATTGTTTTTTGGTTTTCAATTTCATTCAGTTCTGCTCTGATCTTAATGATTTCTTTCCGTCTGCTAACTTTAGGTTTGGATTGTTCTTGTTTTTCTAGTTCTTTAAGGTGAAGTGTTAGGTTGTTCACTTGCCATCTTTCCATTCTTCTGAAGTGAGATTTTAATGCGATAAATTTCCCCCTCAATACTGCTTTTGCAGTATCCCACAGGTTTTGGTATGATGTATCATTGTTTTCATTAGTTTCAATAAATTTTTTGATTTCCTGCTTGATTTCTTCTTGGACCCATATGTCATTAAGTAGAATGCTGTTTAATTTCCATGTGTTTGTATAGTTTCCAGAGTTTCGTTTGTTATTAATTTCTAGTTTTAATCCATTGTGGTCTGAGAAGATACATGGGATAATTCCAATTTTTTTGAATTTATTGAGACTTGATTTGTGACCTAATATATGATCTATCCTGGAGAATGATCCATGTGCTGATGAGAAGAATGAATATTCTGAGGTTGTTGGGTGGAATGTTCTGTAGATATCTGCCAATTCCAATTGGTCTAGAGTCTTGTTTAGATCTTGTGTTTCTCTACTGATTCTTTGCCTAGATGATCTGTCTAATATTGACAGTGGGGTGTTCAGGTCCCCTGCTATTATGGTATTAGTGTCTATTTCCTTCTCTAGGTCTAATAGAGTTTGTTTTATAAATCTGGCTGCTCCAACATTGGGTGCGTACATATTTATGATTGTTATGTCTTCTTGATGGATCAGTCCTTTTATCATTATGTAGTGTCCCTCATTGTCTCTTTTTATGGTTTTTAGTTTAAAGTCTATTTTGTCAGATATAAGAATAGCTACTCCAGCTCGTTTTTCTTTTCTGTTTGCATGGTAAATCTTTTTCCATCCTTTCACTCTTAGTCTGTGTGAGTCTTTATGGGTGAGGTGGGTCTCTTGTAGGCAGCATATAGTTGGGTCCTCCTTTTTGATCCAGTCAGCCAGTCTGTGTCTTTTGATTGGGGAATTTAAGCCTTTTACATTAAGAGTTTTTATTGAAAGGTGTTGATTTATTCCTAGCATTTTATTGGTTGTTTGGTTGTCTTAGGTGTCTTTTGTTCCTTGCTTTCTGATTTACTGTTTGGTTTCTGTGATTGTTGGTTCCTTAGGTTGTAGATAGCATTTTTGTTTGCTTGTTTTCTCTTCATGAATGCCATTTTTATTATACTAGTGGGTATTGATTTTTCTTGGGTTTTTATGGCAGTGGTAGTTATTTTTCAGGAACCAAACCCAGTACTCCCTTGAGGATTTCTTGTAAGGGTGGTCGTGTGGTAGTGAACTCCCGCAGTTTTTGTTTGTCTGAGAAATATACTATTTGCCCTTCATTTCGGAAGGATAGCCTTGCAGGGTAGAGTGTTCTTGGCTGGCAATCTTTGTCTTTTAGTATTTTGAAAATATCATCCCATTCCTTGCTAGCTTTTAGGGTTTGTGATGAAAAGTCTGATGTTAACCTGATTGGGGCTCCCTTATAGGTGATTTGACGCTTCTCTCTTGCAGATTTTAAGATTCTCTCTTTGTCTCTGAGTTTTGGCAGTTTGACTATGACATGTCTTGGAGAAGGTCTTTTTGGGTTGAATACATTTGGAGATCGTTGAGCTTCCTGGATCTGAAGATCTGTGATTTTTCTTATACCTGGGACGTTTTCTGCCACTATTTTGTTGAATATGTTTTCAATGGAATCTCCATTTTCCTCCCCTTCTGGAATACTCATGACTCGGATATTTGAGCGCTTAAGGTTGTCTGATATCTCTCTCAGATTTTCTTCGATGTCCTTGATTCTTTTTTCTTTCTTTTTGTCTCCTTGTGTTATTTCACACAGCCCATCTTCAAGTTCAGAGGTTCTCTCTTCAACTTCAACAAGCCTGCTGGTTAAACTCTCCGTTGTGTTTTTTATTTCGCCGAATAACTTCTTCAGTTCAGGAAGTTCTGCTACACTTTTTTTCAGGACATTGATTTCCTTGTTCATTTCCTCTTTCAGATCCTGTATACTTTTCCTCATTTCATCATGATGTCTAGCTGTGTTTTCTTGTATCTCTTTCAGTTTCCTTAGAATTATCACTCGAAATTTCTTGTCCGTTATTTCAAGGGCTTCTTGTTCTATAGGATCTAGAGTTTGTGATTTATAAACTTTTGGTGGTGTACTTTCTTGATTTTTCATATTTCTGGTATCTTTTTTTTGGTGTTTATTCATTGTGGCAGGGGGTTTCACAGTCCACCAGTTTGAGACTAATGACTAACTAGGATGTTGCTGTGGTTGCCAATTTCGTATGGCTCCCTCCGTGACTGCTTAGTTGGCCTCTAGTGCCTTGTGTGTGTGGTTGCCTCAGGTCTTGGGCTTCTCTGTGGAGCCATCTTTCTGGTCAGCTTGGACTCTGCTGGGCTGGTGGATCACGTACCACAGGGTGTGTGATCGCTGTTGAGCTTTCACTTCCTGTGCAGGACTTCTCCCTGTTCAGTGTGCTCTGGCCCAGGCTGTTGGATCGTGCAGTGGCGACCCCACCGGGTGTGTGGTTTCTGTCAAGTCTCCACCTCCCTGGCCGCACGTCTCCCCACTCTGTGAGCACTGTGCTGGGCTGGGGCGTGTCTTCTGCACCCCTCGTCTATCAGCTGGACCTTCAAGACCCTGCTCGGCATCGCCTCGCCCAGGAAGTCTACCAGGTTTCTGCTAGGCACAGACGACCGGTCACTCTGGGTGCCTTTGTAGCACTGTGTAGATCTTTCTCGGGTCTTGTTCACCTTTGTATCCCCCTGGCATAGACCGAATCTAGCGCCCGCCTGCAGCCTGCTCTCTGGCAGGTTCAAGCGGACCTGGGAACTCTCCTACCACACTATTCCCAACCAGAAATTCGTTAGGCTTTTTTCCGAACTGGTGGCCGCAGAGATGGTATCTGCCTCCCAGTAACAGGAAGTTTACCGGGGGCTTGAGTCCACGGTGTGGTGGAGTGACAGTCGGCCCTGCCCATACTTCCTTGCCCTCCCGACACTGGCCCGGGATGCCCCCCGCCAGCAGCCTCGCCAGAGAACCGCGGAGGGAGTGGGAGGGGAGGCCGGCCCGCAGGCTTCGGAAAGCACCGCGCCGGGCCAAGCAAATGGGAAGGCTCAGTGGCTGCCGAACCGGGCGGAGCTGCCAGCACCTGGGAAAATGGAGGCAGCCCTGGGGCGGTGAATGGCCTGGTGGTGCAGGTGGGAGCCGGGTGGGCGTCAGCCCCCCGCACAGAGCTGGGCCAGGGGTCACTCACAGTGCTGTGCCAGGTCGGCGCTCACTCTCTGTCTCTGGTTTGCCGCCTTTCACGTTCTCGGCCGCTGCCGCCTCGGGCTGTTCAGTTGTGGCACGGCTCGGGCGCTCCCAGGAATCTTCTTTAATGCCGGCCTGAAACCTCAAATCCTGAATAGGGCAGCTGGCCGCCTTCAGCGCGGCCCCGGCCTCCGCGATCCTGTCTGCATCCACAGCAGCCCTGGCGCCGTGTTCCCTGTTTAGAGACTCGCTTTTGCAGCTAAGAAACAGTTCTTTTCCTGCTCCACACTTCAAAGCTGTTGCCTGTAAGTGAGGCAGCCTCTCCTGCCAGGGGCAAAGTGGGGGTCTGCCCCCACGACCGGCCACCAGCAGTGGTCCTCCCTTAAGAGATGGCGAGAGGAAGGTCCACAAGTTTCCCGGCTGCCTGAGGCCCAGTGGCCGCCTTTTCCACCTCGGCTACTCCGCGCCAGCTGCCGCAGCCACCGCCATCTTGCTCCCGATATTCTCTTTTAAGAAATTTCAAAAGCAGAACCTACATTATGAGAAGGACACTGGAAGACTGCACCTAGGAGTGATTGTTAAATTTGGTTGTTGTCTATTATTTTCCTGCAGGAAGGAGGCTGAGCAACTGCAAACTTTACGTGAGACCCTGAGGCTGCAGGTGGCAGAGCTGGAGTTGCTGTTAGGAGACAAAAAAGCAATTTAAAGATGACACCTCAATAGCTACAAAAATATGAAAAGATGTTCAGTACGAATAGAAATCCTGAAAATGCATATTAAAACAGAAGTGAGATACCATTCACACCCATCAGACTGGAAAAAATATATAAGGTCTGAACACTCTGAATGTTGTAAAGGATTTAGGGAAATGGAAGCTATTATATATTGTGGTGAGAGTGTAAATTGGTAGCAGTTAGGAAAGTTAGTCAGTCAATGTCATGAACTGAATGTTTGTGTCCCCCCAGAATTCATATATAAAACTCTAACCACCAATATGATGGTATTTGGAGGTGGGGCCTTTGAGAGGTAATTAGGTTTAGATGAGGTCATGAGGGTGAGACCCTCATGATAGAATTAGTGCTCCATCTAATGGAGCAGGAAGAGACAGAGATCTCGCTGAGGAAAGGCTATGTGAACACATAATGAAAAGGTATGTATGTAAGCCAGGAAGAGGGTACCCAGAATCGCCATGCTGGCACCCTGACCTTGGACTTACAGTCTCCAAACTGTGAGAAAATAAATCTCTAATGTTTAAACCACCCAGTCTATGGTATTTTGTTACAGCAGCCCAAACTAAGACAGTCAGGGTCCTCAATATCCAACAATAGAAACAATCTCTGGGTAATGTAAACAGAAAAGGTGTTTATTGAAAGAATATTGAAAAGATTCCAGAATCTCCACAAAGGCTGGAATAGGCTTGGAAAAGGCAGGAACAAAAGGAGGCTATGTTGACAAACCAGAGCTAAATTATGCCACTGAACCAGTCTGGGGAGCCATCCCTTCCACACGCAAACACAGCTTCTTTGTGTCCTAGCTGCAACTTCAGAATCCTGGTACAGACAGAGAGTTGGGGGTATCTGCTTGGCCCAGCCTCAGTCACAACCCTGCTGCCCAAAGGGCTGGCAAAGTGAGTGAAAGGACGAGTCGACACCAGTTGACGATCCACCGGAGAGAGCTCGTTTATCTTTTTTTTTTTTTTTAAAGATGACCGGTAAGGGGATCTTAACCCTTGACTTGGTGTTGTGAGCACCACGCTCAGCCAGTGAGCGAACCGGCCACCTGTATATGGGATCCGAACCCGGGGCCTTGGTGTTATCAGCACCGCACTCTCCCAAGTGAGCCACGGGCGGCCCAGAGCTCGTTTATTAGGTGGCACACACACATATATATAGGGCTTTTAGGGAAGCCTGATTGGCTTAAAATACAATCCCTACTTAGCATACCGCATGGGGCTTGGGGTGAGCTGATTGGTGTGTGAATCGCGCCGGCAGGAAGGAGAGTATGGAAGAGAAGGGCAACCAGCGCCATGATGGGGTGTGGCCGAGAAGGACTTATGTGATCAGGGTGTGATCCCTTGGGGCATTTGGGTTCTTACATTCCTCGGTGTGATCCCTTGGGCCATTTGGGTTCTTACAGTGAGTATCATGCATTTTCCATTTCTATAATGGGAGGTGAGTTCTGCCATCTACTAAGACTTATAAATAGGAATGTCCTCAAATATAGAAAAAGTGTTCAGAAACACGGCAGCCAAAAAATAACAAATGTCTACAGAAGAGAATAGTATATTCCATGACCAGCAATTCCATTTCTAGGTATAAACCATAGATATTTTTCTACATGTAGACAAGAAAATATTTATTACTGTATTCATTGTCTCCATAAGAAAAATATTAGAAATAACTCAATTTTGTTCACTAGCAGGCAAATGGATAAATGGTTTAGTTATACAATAGACTGCTATATAGTAATTAAATGAATGAACAAGAACTACATGTATTACATGAATAAATCTCAAAAAAATGTTTACTGATAAACAAAGTTGCAGAAGAATACATACAGTATGATATTAATATAAAATCTAATCATACACAAAATTATAATATATATTGAGATATATATTTAAAAAGTATAAAAATTTGCATGGAAATGATATATAGCTACTTTAGGAAACCTTTGGAGGAATAAAAGAGATTAGGGTAGGGTGGAACTTCAGCTGTAACATTTTATTTCTTAAAAAAAAAAGCCACATTTGGAAAATATTAGTATTTGCTTAGTGGACAACGTCATTGTTTCATCCAGATTCTTTTGGATCCCTTACTAACCTCAATAAACCACTTGCACACAACTTTTTGTCTCAGGTCTGCTTCTGGAGAACCTCACCTAAGACAATCTATTAACCAAAACTCTCCCTTGCTCCCATATGTGCTCATAACTCTACCTTCCCTTCTGTTACCGATGGGTGAATGTGCATTTCCAAATTTAAGGCCAAATTCTCTACCTATGCACTAAACTAACCCCTCTCACATACTCAAAGACATCACTGCAACAGTTTTCTTCTCTTGTTCCAGCACCATCAGCTTCTCTGTCTGTTTTAGTCCATTTTGTGTTGCTATAACAGAAATACCTGAGACTGGGTAATTTATAAGGAAAAGAGGTTTATTTGGCTTACGATTCTGGGACAGCTGCATCTAGCCTGGGCCTCACACTGCTTCTACTCATGGCGGAAAGTGGCAGGCAGCCGGCGGGTACAAGCAGATCACATGGCGAGAAGAAGTGAGGGGGGGGAGGGGGAGGGAGGGAGGGAGAGAGAGAGAGAGAGAGAGAGAGAGAGAGAGAGAGAGAGAGGAAGAGCCAGGGTCCTTTAAACAATCAGGTCTCCCAGGAACTAATAGAGCAAGAACTCACTCACTACCCCTCCTCCCCCAGGGAGAGCATTAATCCATTCATGAGGGATCCGCCCCCATGACTCAATCAGTTTCCAACACTGCCACACTGGAGATCAAATTTCCACCTGAGTCTTGGAGGGGACAACACATCCAAACTCTATCACTGTCTCTACTAAATTTTTCCAAAATATAAACATGCTATAAACATCATATATCTTAAAAAAACAAAACTCTCTAGACTCCATTTCCCCTTCCTGCCATTACCTCATTTCTTTGCTTTTTTACACAAAAATCCTTGAAAGAACTGTCTAAACTTCTCCAATTTCTTTCTTCCCACTTACTCTTGAAACTCACCCTGTCAGGTTTTCATACCTACCATTTCTATAAAACTGCTCTAGTTAAGGTCAACCAATGACCTCCACGTTGCTAAATCAATACTCAATTTCTAGTCCTCCGCTTTTAACACATTTACATAAGCAATCACTTCCTCCATCTTGAAACACTTTCTTCTCTTGCTTTGATAAGAGTTTGGATTATTGTTCAGCATACATTCATTCTCCCTACCCTTTCACTGTGTGTTGAATATGTTTCCCTACCCCACTGATGTTGGATTTAGCTATGTGACATAATCTAGCCAATAGAATATTAGCCAACTTGATGTGAGCCTTGAATGTGCTTGTGTGCTTTGGATTTGCTCTTGCACCCCCATGGTCTACATAAGAAGATCTTTTCCAGAGTGGCTACTGCCTCTTCAATCTGGGCTCCAGAAAAAACCACACATGGAACAGACTCAAATTCAGCTTACAAACTAAAGTAGAGCCACTCAGCTGAACACAGTCTAGGTCAGCTGAACTGCGACCAACCTGCAGACGTGTGGACATGAGAACAAACATATGGAGTGATTTGTCCTGTAGCATTATTGTGGCAGTACCTAAACATTTACCTTCTAGGACACATTGCTCTCCTGATTTTACTCCAGCCTCAAGTAACTATTTTTCTCATTTCCCTGACTGTTTAATACTGGAGTGTCCCAGGTCTCAGTTCTCAAACCTCTTCTCTATTCTCACTCTTGGTGCTATTAGCCATTCTCATGCCTTTAATCTGGAAGCTGACTTCTCCCAAATTTATGTTGCCAGCCCAGACCTCTCTCTTGATCTCCAGACTGGCATAACCAACTGCCTACTTGACCTTCCTATTTGGATGTCTAATAGGCATCTCAACTTAAACCAGCCCCCAAACAACTCCTGACCTCCCTCTCTCAACTTTTTTCTCTCACATCTTCCTCTTCTTAGTAAATGGCAACTCTCTCCTTCCTATTGCTCAAGGCAAACACCCTGAAGTCATTCTTTTTTTTTTTTTGTAAAAAGTTTTATTTTTATTTTATTTATTTTCTTTCTTTCTTTCTTTTTTTTTTTTTTTTGTCGTTTTTTCGTGACCGGCACTCAGCCAGTGAGTGCACCAGTCATTCCGAACCCACGGCGGGAGCGTCGCCGCGCTCCCAGCGCAGCACTCTACCGAGTGCGCCACGGGCTCGGCCCTTATTTATTTTATTTTGTCGATATACATTGTGGCTGATTATTGCTCCCCATCACCAAAACCTCCCTCCCTCTCTTCTCCCTCCCCCCCCTCCCCCAACAATGTCCTTTCTGTTTGCTTCCTATTTTTCTCTCACATTCCACATCAGATCCTCAGGAAATCCTGTTGACACCACCTTCAGAATATATCTTAAAAATCTGATCACTTTTCAATAATAGCAACATGGTCCAAGACACTTTTATCTCTCATCTGGAATTTGCAAGAATCTCCTAATTATCTCCTTGCTTCTGCTCCTTCTCTCCCCCTCCCCACTCAATACTCTATTCTCAAAAAAGTTGCCAGAATACATCTTCTAAATTTTCAGTCGGATGATGTCACTTCTCTACTCAAGCTGCTTCCTTAACTTTTTGACGTCATTTATTACTACTGTCCTCACTCACTCACTCCAGTTCAGCTACTCTGGCCTCCTTGCTGTTCTATGAACATAAACATGCCAGGTATGCTCATGCCTCAGGGTCTACAGTCTTGGCCTTGCTGTTCCCATTGACTGGACTGCTGTTACCTGGATAGACACACAGGCTTGCCCCCTTGCCTCTTTAAAATTTTGGCTCACATGCCTCCTGTCATCGAGGCCTTCCCTAACCACTTTAACATTACTATCCCCCCCTCAATCCCTATCCCCTTCCTTCTTTGTTTTTCTTCACGCACTTATCACAAACTGAACACTACATATTTTACTTGTTTATTCATTTATTGTCTGTTATCCCCCACTAGAATGGATGCACAGTCCCCGAGAACAGGGTATTTTGTGTGTGTGTGTTTTGTTGCCTGTTGAATCTTCAGGGCCTGGAACATAGCAGCACTCAAATATTTGTTAAATGAATGAATATATTTGCCCTTCTGCATATTTGAAACTTCGTTACTACATATAAATGAGTAGATAGTGACAGACTCAAAGGCAAATATCATTAAGCAATTGTCCTTAATTCCCAAAGGATTTCCCAAATCTACTACATGATCTGTTTTTAATACAAAAACAAAGTTTATCTAAAAGGAACTTGAAGGTTCTTTTCAACTTGAACTGTCATATTTTTTGTCTTCCCTAAGTGGCTACTAAGTGGACGCTCTCAAAGTTTTACATAAAACATTAAAACCTGTTGTTCAATGTGGTAGGATTAAGCTGTAGAAGGCAAATCCTATACGTATGTGAGGAAGCTATGCTTCTCCCTACTCACTCTCCCTGGTACTCCCGACCCTTTTTAAAAAATCTTGATTCCATGCTGAGAATTCACAGAACAAACCCACAGCCCATTTTTGTGAGGTGCTTGGGTAAGAACTGCAACATCTCAGGTTATTTTTTAGATTTCTGGAAGACAGCTCAATTCTATCTCTTGGTTTTGCCTAACTGTAACTTCTCTAGACTCCTATTTTCCCTTCCAGCTATTAATGTCATGATTACAAATCCTTACAGCTGTTAAGTGGATCATCGCCAGATACAAGGCCAGGTAAGTTAAAAAAAAAAAAAAAAAAAAGCCATCTAAGCACGTACACTCGCCTAATAATCACCCCCACCCGACTTCCCAATCCAATAAATAGTAGATAAGGAGAAATGAGTTCGCTAGACTTTGTTCCCTGCTTCAGTTGCTCTTACTAACCAAGAAAGAAAGTTAACTTAGTTATACACAGTCTGCTCTTCATTGCTCGAAAAGCTCCCTCCACTCTCCAATATTTGCAGCGATTCTCCAATTTCTTAATAAGTAGGGGACGGAGCTGATCCGAATCGGGCTTCTCCTTGCAAGGCCTTCGTTGGTCTGGTCTCATCTCAAATGCGAGTTAACTCCCCAATATCCTTTCTGAAGCAGGGACTCCCTTCTTCTTCTTTGCCTCCAGCCTCACCCTTAGCAAGGTTTTCCTCATTTTAGATTTTTCTACAACTCATTCCCAAAGGAGTCATGCGTGACTACAATTGTCACACCACTGTGTTTATGCTATGCCCCGAAATGACCCCAGGTGGTGGCATTGGTGCTCAGAAAGAAAGTCATCAGCACAGCGGCCAGAACCGATACCCTAGAGCGTCCGCGAGCGCCGCGTCCCGGGCCCGGTCCCGCGCGGCGGGGGCGAGGCGACCTCGGGAGCCGCGGGCTCCTCCCTTCCTGCGTCCCTCCCTCGGCGGTACCTGGCGGCTGCGGCGGGCGGGCAGGGGGCGGTGCTGCATTGCGTCACGCGGCGGGGTGGGCGAGCAGGCAGGTGACACCCGCGGCCTCCTCCCTTTCCAGCCTCGTCGGCGGCCGGGACGGCAGAGGCCGCTGTGAGGAGCTCCGCGCTCGCGCCGCCGCCGCCGCCCACCGCCGCCCTCGCTCCCTCGCGCGCCGGCGCTTCGGCTCCGCTCCCCGCGCGGTGAGTGCGGGGCTCCGGCCGGCGGGCTGGGGCCAAACTTTTCCGAGGCGCGGAGGAGACGGGGGAGGGCGAGAGCGAGCCGAAGGCTCAGAGGCACCGGGGCAGCCGGATGGGGGAACTCGGGCGCGGCGCGCGGGGAGCGGGAGCCGGTGCGGCGCCCTCGGGGGCCCGGCCCGGCTATCCCGGGCTCTGGGGAGGCGCTTCGGAAGTTCTGTCCCCACAGCCCGCGCGTGCGGAGGGCGCAGGCCCTTCTCCGCGGGGCGCGGGGCCGCGGCGCCCACCTGCGCCTTCCCCGGGACAGCCCCGCCGTGCCGGCATCCCTAGGGCAGGTCGGGGCCCGGCGAGCGCCGCCGAGCGGAGCCTGGTCCTTGGGTCCCGCGCGGCGCCGGCCCCGCTGTGCCGGGCGGGAGAGGCAGAGGTGCTCGCGGGTGGGACTGGGGGACAGAAGGAGCTGCTCGCCCTTGGCCGCCGAGGTCACCTTCCCGGCCCCGGGGTCTGGCCTCGCTAGTCCCCCGCCCCGCCGCCCCCACGTCCCCGATCCCCTTCCTTCGTGTCCTCGCGGCCGGCATGAACTCGGGGTGCTGCCCGTGGAGCGGGGCGCTGTCTCTTTGGTTCGCCGAGCCGCGTCCTGTGCCGGTGGCTGCCGCTGGCGGAGGAGGAGGGTGACGAGCACAGAGCAGTGGAACAGGTCGCGCCGGAGATGGAAATAGGAAGCCCGTTGTTTTATCGTCGGGGAGTCGTGCGTTGGGAAATGGGCCTTTCCCGCTCGCCAGTCAGCGCTGATTCAAACTCACGGGATGCGGAGGGACAGCTCCTGGGAGCCCCCAGGGGACTCGGCGCAGGAAGGATCGCGTCTCTGCCCCTGCCCGGCTCCCTGTGTGGGGCGAACAGATCCCACCCCGGCTGCAAGACAGTTTTATCCAGCCGAGTTCCTCGCTGCTGGTCGCCCGCTTGCTGAGATATCCCCTGGGAAAGCATTTTCGCTTAACCCTGTGTTGGCGGGTTGTATTTCACTCCTCGCTGTTATTGCTCAACTGCTCGGAAAGAGTCAGCGATACTTTGTGGCCGCCTCCGCCTTCTCACCGTGCACTTGCGTATTCATTCCCTTACTTTGTAGCTTCTGCTCCTACTACTGGTCAGAAGTTGTTCTCCCCAAGGTCGCTGAGGACTAAGATCCGCCACCCACCCGTGGCAGACATTTATCAAGTGCTTATATGCCAGGAACTGATCTAAGTAGTTGCATTAACTCTTTTGATCTTCACAACGATCTTGGGAGGTCCAGGATAATATTCTTGTCATTTTACCAATGATAGGAAACGAAGGCACAGAGAGGTTAAGTAACTTGCCCACGGCCACACCCATCGCCGCAGCGGGGGGTTTCCAGCTCTGGGGCTCGGCCTGCGCGCTGGAGCTGTCCACCGCTGTCCTGTCCTGCCTCGCCCACAGTTCCTTCCTCCTCATTTTCCCGAAGTCCTGCGCTGTTCCAGGCATCATTGCCCAGGCGCTCAATCTCAGGTTCCTCTTGTGTCTTTGTACTAGTCAGGACCCCTCTTTTAAAAAAGTAGATTTCATAGAACTTTGTTACTTCATCCATCGCCTCTACTTATCCCGCTTAAGATTCTGTGCTTTCCACGTGTCTCCTTCAGTGTTACTGTAACATCTCTCCGTGCACGTTATAATGTTCCATGTAGACTTGCCCTGCTTTCCCCCTAAAGTTCCTTTAGAAGGTCATTTTTGTCAGGGGCCTCACCGTTATCCTAGTCATGAAGGTGCAGAACGGCAGTTCTGTCTCATGTCACCCCTGTCCGGATCATGGAATCTCTTCTATTCAACTTTTACATGGTCTCTTCTAGCCCTCATCGGTCTCAACCCCCGCCTCCGTCCCCTCTTCACCAGTCTCCCTTCCCCACCCCTGAACACTCACTTATTACTTACCATTGGTTATCTTCTAAGTGTTCGCTTTCCACAAAAAGATTGAAACTACTTAGGACATTAAATCTTCAGGTCTTAGAACCAGTAGTTGCTTGATAAATGTTTGTAGAGAATGACATAGTATGAATTAAGGTGGCACAGATAGGGTGATTTTGATGTGGTGGGAATTTTAAAGCAGATTGCACAGGATATTAAGGAGTTTGCACTGGTAGACATGAGAGGAGCTGGCAGACTTTGTAGATAAAGGGGACAAAAGCCTGTGGTGGCTCCATTGCTACAGATACATACCCAGTTATTCTGACTAAACATTACATTTAGAGGTGTGATGAAGACCAAATCAGCAGAAAACCACGAATCCTTATCTTAATAAAACAAAGTATTTGTGTTTTGTAAGTTTTTTAAAAAAACATTTTTTTAATTGAAAAATATAGAAATTCGTGAAACATAAATGAACAGATTAACAGAGTAGATATATTTAGCAGTAGAATGTCTCATTCTGGCAGTAGATATGATGATAGTTGGATGAGGCTGCAGTCAGGTCAAATAGGAATCTTTTTACAAAAGCTGTATAAGGTGGTGTGGGTCTGGACTAATCCTGAGAATCATTGCCAACAAAGAATTGGCTATGCTTGGGGAGGTATGAGGTGAGGAGAAAAGAAGACAGGAAGGTGGTACCAAAACGGTGAGGTTGGGAAACCAAGAAGAGAGTTCTGATCCACTGAGCATAATCCTACCACAGTGAATATTTAGCCATTTTGCCTTTCTTTTTTTCTGATGTATATTTGCTTACATCATACTCCATATAGAATTTTTGCATTCTCTGTTTTCCACATAACCCATAGTAAGCATTTTTCATCTTACATCATTTTCAAATCTCTTATTATATTCCTGTAATTATAATGTAATTTACTTAACTAATGCTACATTGTTGGACAGGTATAGAAGCAACAAATTATAAACAGCCTAAGTAAGCATAGTACTTATCTTTGCGGATATATCATTTTACAAATTGGGGATTGTTTCCTTATGACAGTGTTTCAGAAGTGGAATTACTTTGTCAACAGTATAGTCAGTTTTATGGTTCTTAATACACATTGTCAGATTTCGAAAAGCAGTTTAAAAGATGGGATGGATGCATTGTGCCTTTTCTCCCTATGAAGTAACAGCAACTCAACTCAATATGAACAGTATTATTAAGCTGTATCAGTTTCCTAGGGCTGCTGTAACAAAGCCACAAACTGGCTGGCTTAAAACAACAGAAATTTATTGTCTCACAGTTCAAGAGGCTACAAGTCCAAAATCAGGATGTCAGCAGTGCTTACTACTTTTGAGAGCTCTCAGAGGAATCCATTACATGCCTCTTCCTAGCTCCCGGTGGCAGGGGCAATCCTTGGCATTCCTTGGCTTGTAGAGGTATTACTCTAATTTCTGCCTCCGTCTTCCGTCTTCTCTTGGCGTTCTCCCTATGTCTCTGTCTTCCTGTGCCTGTGGTCTTATTAGAACATCAGTCATATTGGATTGAGGGCCCATCCTACTCCAGTATGATGTTATCTTAACTAATTACATTTTTTTCTTTTTTTTTAAAAGATGACTGGTAAGGGGATCTCAACCCTTGGCTTGGTGATGTCAGCACCACGCTCAACCAGTGAGCAAACCGGCCATCCCTATTTAGGATCCAAACCCGTGGCTTTGGTGTTATCAGCACCGCACTCTGCCGAGTGAGCCACGGGCTGGCCCTCTAATTACGTTTTTAAAATATAGTTTCAAATAATGTCACATTCTGAGGTACTGGGGCTTAGGACTTCAAGATATCTTTTTGTGGAGGGACACACAAAAAAACCCATAAGAGGGACTATGCTACACATTGGAATGTGCATAAAAGAAAGCCTCTATCTGCAAATAATTTTTAGTCAAGTTAAGGAAGTAATACTTTTCCTAATTTAATTGTTTATTCTCCATGATGTGCTGCCTGTGCAAACATTAGTTTTAACGATAGGGAAGGATGCTATTTACCAAACAAATAATTTTAGAGCCATTGTAAATATGGTAGCCTGTTAAACTAAGAAATAATCTGGAATTTCAATAGTATACATCATATAGCATGGAAAGAAGCATGCCATAAACATTTTTTAGAGAGAAATATATCTTACATGTGTTTCTGTGACTTATCCAGTTTTGACCATTCACAAGTTATGAAACAGTTGAGAACAAGTGTAAATTACACATTTTATAAGATTGATCTTCTAAAAAAATTGAAATTTCCAATTTTTCCTAATTGATTTGGATATATTAAAAGCAATATTATTACATTGGCAATTAAAATTATCCTTTTTGTGAATGAGAGAAGTAGGCATATCATCTTAAATATTTCTTAACAGACATAATATTTCTTAACCATCTTAAATACTTAACAGACTTTTATTCAAATGTAGTAAGTTTCCATAGAACTTACAAGTTTTTCATGTTAAAGAAAAGTCTTAATCAGTTCAGAGAAGCAGCCACTCAAGCCATGAACACCAGCAGCCCAGCTTCTTGTCCTCTCTAATATGAGGTCATAGAGCCAAACCTAGGCAGAATTGGGGAGTTTCAGAAGTTGCATATTCAACAAACATTTGAGGGTCAGACAGTGGCTGTGGGATGCTAAAGCCTGTCAGGTGTGTGTGGGTTAGAGGGAGGCAAACAATTACAGTACGGTGTGATAGACTGTGCTGTGATATACACAGACAGGGTGCTGAGGAGGCAAAGTCAAGGAAGGCAGGCAGGTGGTCCCCCTGAGCTGAAAGAAGGAAGAGTGGGAGTTAGAGCAGGTAGAAAGCAGAAAGCGTGTTGTGGCTACACTGGTGGAAGTATGCACCAGGATTTAAACCCAGGTCTAATTTATAAGGTTTAGGTTCTTCCCACTCTGCATACTAACTCTGTGGGTTGATATTTTAGAGGGTATAGGAGACACTAGGACTCTGATATTCTATAATAGTTTTATGAGGGTATAAGGGCAGCCATAAAAATAAACCCAGTTTATACCTTTTAAGGTCAGTGGTAGAAATGTGACATCTAGAAAAAGTGAGTTTGGCTGGTAGCCCTTAACCTAAATATAGTCCATCTCCTTCCTTTTTGTCCCAAATTTTGAGTTTTATCCTAATAGCACATTCGTGATTTGTTTATTAGAATTAAATGACATACAAGGACAGAACAAATAAAGGGTGCTTGTTACTTAAGGGTGACTTATCCTAAGTCTGTCCAGGGGCTTCTCTGCCCCTCATCTTACCTGTCTTTTTCTTGCCTTCTTTAGGCAGACAGTGCTGTATTGGATCCTGTGGGCCAGAAAGTTTTATGTGTCCGAAACCAACCAACAATCAATGGTGCTCCCACATTTTAATCCCTCTGCTGTTTATCATTCAGTTAATATTCAGCACATGCTGATACCTTCATCCTTCATCCTCTTCTTTGTAAATCTAACAGGTATGATTTTAATTTGAAGAAAGAAAGAAGCTAGAAATGACATTCTTAGTATTCCAGAATTACTGATTATTCAGTAGTGTAGGGTAGGTTCCTGAGCAAATATGAAACGGAATGTTTTAAAAATAAGGTTGTGAGAACCATTATTCATTGTTCAAAGGGAGAAAAAAAGGGGGGGTAGTAAAGATAATATTTAACATTAAATATAGTTAGTATTTTTTAAATAAAAGAGGTATATTAGGTTGAACATATGCAATTGCCATTTCTATAGGTGAAAAAAAAACAGGCAGATGTTAGCAATTTGCACATGATCCATCATAATATAAATACAGCCTTTTTGTCCTCTAACCCGTTGACTCAGTGAGCCTATACTCTTCATTTCCCCATAAAGCAGATTGGGTAGTGCCCAGGCACGATGAACCCTGTCTTCTAGTAGCCCGTTCCCTGCTCCCACTGCTGGGTTATTGGCATAACAACAGTCTATTTTATTTATTGCAAACCCGTTGGTGCAAGTTCACTGGTTATTATGATTAGTTAATTTAGATAAGTGTGTAAACATATGAAACATAAGTGCAAAAGGAAAGAATATTATTTTTTCTGTGAAAGGAATGTTGAATTCTTTGGAAAGATTCCATAAAAGTGAGTAACTAAACAAGTGTTCAGGAAAACACTTGAAGATTTTCTTGAAGAAAGAAAATCGTAAAAACTTGAAAAATAGTATCCTTAGCTTTCCTAACAAGTTTGTTTAGATGTTTTGTTTTTGTTTTTTTGCTTTTGATACACTTAGAAAATTAAAACTGGAGATTATAGAAAATAAATTCTGGGTATGGTTTATACCAGAACAATATTGGTGAGGAGCTCTTCCTGAAGAAAAGTCTTGGAACTACTTTGGGAAATTGGGATATTAATACATACTTATAAGTTTTAAGGTAAAGTAAATGTTTGTGGTATGTACAGAATTTTTTGATTCTTCATATAAACAATTTTTTGATTAACCAACAAGAACGAGTCAAAATTTTAATCTTCACAAAAGTCCTCGAGGAAGGTGATAAGGAAACTGATGGGAATAAAGTTAAGAAACTTGCTCGGGTTCACATGGTTAGTAACAGCACTAGGATTCAGACCCAGTTCAGTCTGAACTTCAATGCCCATGTGCTTACCACTTTATAACTTAGTACTTTAGTATGAATTTCTAATGTAGGTCTTTTTCTTAAAATTTTGGTGTTAACAGTTTATTTGGGAGTTGAAACTGGAGAGCAATTGGGGAGTGGGGAAGTGAGACAAGGAAAGGAGGCAGCCAGTACAGGGAGTGTTAAGGAAGAGGCATCTGAGGTTTAGTGCCATTTGGATGTGCCTCAGAGTTATCCCACCCAAGAGGCAAAGAAATGAAACTTTGGCAGGACGTGAGCATGTAGAACATTTTTAAAAGAAATATTGTAGTATTTCGAGTTGCAAAGGACCTTAGAGGTAATTTAGGTCAACCTTCTACAGGTGAGGACACTGATGCCCAGTGAAGCCAAATCATTTGGCCAAGGTCACAAGCCTATTTGTCATGATGGGACCGGAAATGAGTTCTCCTGATTAGAGCGCAAGTGCTTTTCTAACTTATAATCATTTTCTCTATGTTAGCCTTGACTGAATATGGCTTTACACTGAAACTTGGAAGCTCCTAAATTGCCCCACTCCATCTTTGTCTACAAGTAACAACATTAATTGCTCCTACAGACTTTATAGTAGAATATGGATGGTACAATTTAGTAGAATATGGCCTTAGACTCTATTTTATCATCTTTAGAATAAAGTGTTGGGGGGAGGCAGACAATATGCATCTGAAATAGGAAGATTTCAAATTCTTCATATGACTGTATATAATTTACATTCTACTTTTTTCCCAAAAGGACTTGAAAATCTCACAGGAAATATATCAAGGCCCAAGCATAGAAGGGGAAATCAAGGTAATGTAGTTAGGATAAATGGAACACTAAATTTTAACTGTTAAGTGGGAGCTCATATTGAAAGAGTAACCACAACTCTGTTTTTTGTTTGTTTGTTTGTTTGTTTTAAAGCAAAAATTTGTAAGGTATATTTTTTTCCCTAGAATTTAATTATAAAAGAAATGTATTAAGTAGGCTCTTATAAAGAACATCTAGAATTGCTTTATGGATAATACTTTCAATAACAATTTTGCTGATGATGCAAAGATATTCTTTAAATTTATATTGATTCTTCTGTTGTCTATCAAATCTTTGCAGAAACACAGTTCCTAAAAAAAATTTGTATTGATTCTTGATAAGTCACTTATTATGGATGCTAATGAAGGTAAGCTCTTTGAAAGCATTTCTCCAAGGGCTCCAGAGCTAGGTTCATAAAGTTCTCCTAATGATGTATAATAAGTCTAGCACTAGGTAGAGCAGAGTTTCTTAAACTTGAGGTTGATGTATAGATGGACTTCAGAAGGTCCATAAGCTCTCCAAAACATCAAATTTATGTATTTATATAATCTCTGGGGAGGTGGCACATAGCACCAGAGTCTCCAAGTTTAAAAGCTATTGGTTTAAGAAAGGCATGAAATAATATGTATAAAATACCTAATAAAATTTAACTTACTGTATACATGTAAAAGGATTAGCCTTTAATGTCAGTGTTGAAATTAGGCTGTTGACATGAACCAACTGTGTAGACTTTATTCATGTTACAAGGACAAAATTAGTGCAGACAGACATTAGAAAAAAGATATGACCTCCTGCATCCATGATAATTTTCATTTCTGTTGTCCTAGTTCTCTAGGAAGAAAGATTTCTAGTTTTAAGATTTTAAATCAATATTCACTAATTTATATAATAAACATTAGCTATTTGCTATGGGCTACACACTGGAGATATAAAAATCTACAAGTCATCTCCTCTCTTCATTTCTTTCTCTCATGCCCACATTCAAATTAGCAACAATCATGTCAGCTATGTCCACAAAACATATCCTGAATCCATCTATTTCAATAAGTTTCAATCCTACTGTCCTAAAATCAATTCTATACCAAGCAACTAAATTAATTTTTAAAAAAACAAGTCAGATCATGTCACTGTGTCTTAGTCCATTTTCTGTTGCTTATAACAGAATACATGAAACTGGATCATTTACAGAGAAAAAAATTTATTTCTTACAGTTTTGAAGGCTGGGAAGTTTAAGGGTGAGGAGTGAACCTGGTAAGGGTCTTCTTACTGATGGGGACTCTCTGCAGAGTCCTGAGGTGGCACAGGGCATCACATGGTGAGGAGGCAAGAGTATCCTAATGTGCTTATGTCTGTCTTCCTCTTCTGATAGCCAGTAGTCCACCCCATGATAACCCATTAGTCCATGAGTAGATTAAGTCATATATGAGGGTAGACCGCTCATGATCTAATCACCTCCCAAAGGGTCCACCTCTCAACACTGACACATTGGAGATTAAGCTTCAACATGAGTTTTTGAGGGGACATTCAAACCGTAGCACACTGCTTTGTTTGAAAGCCTCTGATGAGAGTTTCAGTTTTGCAAGATGGAAAGAGTTCTGGAGATGTGTGGTAGTGATGATTGCACAATATGAATGTATTTAATACCACTGAACTGTACTCTTAAAATGATTAAGATATTAAATTTTGAGTTATATGTATTTTAGTATAGTATTAAAATTTGAAAAATAAATGGTCGTACTATCAAAAAAGAAAAAAAAAAAGCCTTTGATGGTTTCCTTCTGCACCTAGAATAAAACCCAGGTTCCTTGACTGAGATCAGGAGACTCTACATGCCCATCTCTCTAGCCATCCAGCATCACTCTCCTCATGCTCTGAATGAATGGAGATGTAGTCCCCTCCCCCAAGGCTCTTACAGTTTCTGCTACTGAGTCTCAAGGACCCTGAGTTGTGCTTGTGAGCAAAGACTTTATGAGCCTCTGAGCTAGTCCTCACATAGAGAATGGGCAACTAGTTCTTCTCAACATAAAATCATGTGGGGGAGGACAAAGAGAAGAGAATGCTATTGGGGGCAAAAAGTCAAAAATGCATGAACTGTTTTTTATCATTCAAGGATGGAGAGAAACTTCCCTTCTATCTCCTTATCTATCTAAAAGAAAAAAGAGAAAACACAAATATAGCTATACATCAGCAACCAGTCATGAACCCTGCTCAAGCCAAGTTTAAAGTGAAAATACTCTGAGATATCATATATCACATTCCCAGAAATGCCTGATTCTTTTGGACCATCTGCTCTTAGAGTGCTCTTATGAGCACTCAGTTGTATAAGTCAATAAGTCTGCCTTGCCAAAGTGAGACAAAGTCCTATTAGCCTTTCCATCATTCCAGAATTATCTTCTCTAGCACCCTTTCCACACTGACAGTCAAAACTCATGCTTTCCATCCTGCTGTCATGTGACGGGCAGTTTTATGGACAGTGGGTTTTTGTGTTTGAGTGTTTGTTAATCTTTTTTACGGTAAATATAGAAAAAGATATAGAGATTTATGATTTTGACAGGTTTTCTGTGCTTGACATGGAAAAATCATTTTCATGTAATTAGAAAAATCAGATTATTTTCTGTCTGTAATAATAGTGATAATAAATGCTGATTTTAAAACATGAAAAACTTGTAACAGAAGATAGCAAATAAAACAAAAAACAACTAAAAACTTTTAACAGAAAAAGAAAACAGGTATTATACTCATAATCTTGCCACCCAGAAATAACAGTTGCTAACATTTTGGTAAATTGCTTTGCAGCCTCTTACAGGCATTTTTTTAAAAGGTTGTAAAAGATTTCTTGAGGAAAAAACTTGGGAAATATATTTAGATGAGGAGCAAGAATCATCTCCTAGTATGCTTTTTTTTTACTCCGCAGTATAAGCATTTTCAACACGGAAAGTTTATTTCTTTTTTAAAAACTCATGGAAATTTCAAAACATTTATAAAAGTAGACTATCTTAAAAAATTAAGGACTTAAAAAAATTATGATACCATTATCACCCCTAAGAAGTTAAACAATCCTTTAATGTCATCAAATATCCAATCAACATGAAACTAAAAAATTAAATGTCAACCACATTAAACGGCAGTAGTGGAGAGATTCTTGGCTAATAAGATGATGCATAGTCTATTTAACAAATTACATAAACAGTCACAAGAAAAGATTGAAAACAGTGGGAGTTTATTTAGGTGTGCTTATCTTACATGGGCAAATCTTGGTACATTATTATGGCAATCTGTCAGTTTGCTATTTTAATAACTGCTATTTATTTTTAGTGTTTAAAATGCAGTGTTCACCTATACCTTTAAAAAATGACTTTAAAAAATCTCATGCATTTTTGGGATTATTACAGGGAAAAAGCATGAACTGGGTACATAAAAGTCAGCAGTTTGACACATTCCCATAAGATCCCATACTATGCTACATTTATGTATTTTTCTTAAGCTATAATACCTTCCCTGAAGTAGAATAAAATGAAATAATATTGGGCATAATGCTTTCTTAAATTAAAAAAGCAGGGCTGGCCCTTGGCTCACTTGGGAGAGTGTGGTGCTGATAACACCGAGGCCATGGGTTCGGATCCCTAATAGGGTTGGCCGGTTAGCTCACTTGGGAGAGCGTGGTGCTGACAACACCAAGTCAAGGGTTAAGATCCCCTTACCAGTCATCTTTAAAAAAAAAAAAAAAGTAGAGCAAATCTACCTATTCTTAGGATTTCAGTAGTAGAAATCATTTTTATACTCTTAAATGTATAGTTAACTTTTTTAAAAAATGCAAAATTCTCGAAGTCTGAATAATTTATTCCTATTGCAAATATTATGAAGGTATAACAGAGAGAACGAAGGGAACAGCAAGAAAATGTACTTGGCTGAAAGCTTAGTTATCAGAAATCAGAGTGAAAGGTGAGGGTAAGGGGTAAAAGGAGTCTGGCTAATGAAGCTCATGATCAGGAATTCCAGTGTGGTTCAAGACTCCACTACAAATTGCTAGAAGCTTCTGAAAAGAGAAAGGACCTGGGCAGAGGTGCTTTGAACTGGCTGATTCAGATTGTTAGCTTGTCATATTATTAATGGAGAAAGAACTAGGGGTGTTAAATCGGGAGAGTTGGTTCCTTGGTGCAGCACAGAGCCTAGACAGGGGTGTATCTGTGTGGATAGAAAGGACAGAGAAGTGCAGAGAAAGTGAGAAGAAAGTGAAGAAGGGAGGGTCTGGGTGTGAGGGAAGGACAGGAGGCGAAGGTTTGGAGCCTGTAACCTGGGTGCACTGTGGTGCCAAAATTGGTCCTAGGGAAACTAGGTCAGGGGAATGTTTTGGTTATGATTCTGGAAATTCTTTTATTTCTGTTTCTTCTTAAGTATTGCAGGTTAAATGAACAAATTACATGCTCATTTGTAGAATTTAAGACTTTTAACCAAACTGGACTTTTCTGGGAAGTTCCTTTACAATGGGCATTTAAAGGTTTAGAATTGTTGAGATATTTCAAACATTAGATGGCTAAAACACATAACGGTGAACAAAGCCTGTATAACTAGGATTTCTCTCATGCCCCCACCCCCTCAAACCAACCAGGAAGAAAACATTGGTATTGAGTATCTCATATAAAATTGTCTAGAAAGAAAATGTCTCACTGTGTTTACCTAGGAAGGTATTTGTAAATATTTGCCATGACCATTTTTATAGGGCAGTCATTGTTTTAATCTTGCATCATCTGTGATTCCTGTTTGTCAGTGTCAAGCTATTGTTTGAAAGGATGATAGTTTGAGGGGCATACACTGAGATAATATTGAAGTAAACTAAAAAATTTTATTTTATCCAGATAAATAGTGGGGGGAAATGTTAACCTTTCTAAATTGCTTCTGGTATCTTCCTTTTTAATATCAAAATTATTTAACTTGAAGATTGATAATAATTTAGCAAAACTATATTGCAAATGTATTTTACAAATATTATGCATTAAACCTTAGGAGTGTAACTTCACTTTCCCTGGGAAAATGTTTTCTTCAGTTAAAATAAACAAACTATAAATTTTGTTCTGAATTAGAGATATCTTTTGTAGATATCAAATGTAGATTTGCATTTTGTAAATGCAAATCCTCTGTTGTCCTAAATCTGTGTGCATTTTTAATTTGTTAAAGAGGATTGAGACACCTTAATAACAATCGTTTTAGTAGAACTGAACTGAAGAAAGTGGCATAGGTACAGGAATAATCTGCTAACCCTGAGGCCATCTATCATGAAATTTCAGT
Source organism: Cynocephalus volans (assembly GCF_027409185.1). Taxonomy (NCBI): domain Eukaryota; kingdom Metazoa; phylum Chordata; class Mammalia; order Dermoptera; family Cynocephalidae; genus Cynocephalus; species Cynocephalus volans. Next base: position 51,377,331 of record NC_084461.1, on the reverse strand, counting down.
AGCCAAAATGCTGCTGAAAATGAGTAAGAGAGCACAGAAATCATTCCTGAGTGGAGAAAACAATGGCCCAAAGTCCTTTGAGTAAATCTGTACTCCACCCAGAGGGAGACCCTCTGGATTTTTAATCTCAGTTCCAACATCACCAGTTTTCTTATTTCCCATCCCGTAGCAGATTAGGGACAGCAAATTAGAATGGATAAGATTTTATAGAAGCAGAAATGCTAGTAACAAACAGCAGGAAGTGTACTGGTAAACAAACTGATTGAAAGGAGGCAGGAAGTCTATTAAAAAATAGGCACAGGTCTTTGATATGCCTGGAAATTTGGAATTTTTTAGTGTAGAGCTAAGATCCATAGCTATATACATGCATAGTCCCAGAGGATACTGCTATGATAATATTGTTTTTGTTTTTTTTTATTGAATCAAAATTGATTATACATATTTTTTGGGGTTCAACATTGAGATATGTTGATCAAATCAATATTACTAGCATATATATAGTTACAAATTGTAATTATTCTCTATGCCCCTTGTCCAATCCTTCCCTATCCCCTTTTCTCTCCCCCCTACCCCCTCTAATTGCCCTAGATTTCTTCTCTTCCTCAGAAAGAATAAAGGTTACTCTTTTGATTTGCTGCCCAAATGATCTGTCCAATTCTGAGGGGTATGATCAGGTCCCCCAATATTATCATAGAGCAGATGCCTCTTCTGTCACTGTGAAATGGGCTCTGTAGGGAGAGACATCCTCCTCCTTCCTTTATCTCTGCTGGTGACTCTTATGTCAATGCACTTCTGCAGTGGCTGGCAGACCATCTGCATGGTGGCTGTTGCGTCTAGCCCCCTTCATGACAGCCATGGATATCGTGGTGGCTGTGGTGGACCACTCACATGGAGGAAATGATTTTAGCTTGGTGCTGGCAATGTGCCTGGTTGTGGAGAGTGTCCGATCCCCAGCTCCATACCCAGAGTCCCTGGGTGGGCTCCGAGGCACTGGCATGGTGTGCCTGGTTGTAGGAGGGGTATCCAGTCCCCTTTGCCATGCCCTGGGACCCTGGGCAGGCCTGAGGCGCTGGTGCGGTATGCCTGGTTGAGGAAGGGGGGGTCCAGTCCCCTTCTCCATGCCCCAGGTCCCCAGGCAGGCCCCCAGGTGCTGGCACAGTGTGCCTGGTTGAGGGAGGGGGGTCTGGTTCCCTTCTCCATGCCCCAGGTCCCCGGGTGAGCCCCAAGGTGCTGGCAAGGTGTGCCTGGTTGTGGGAGGGGGGTCTGGTCCCCTTCTCCATGTCCCAGGTCCCTGGGGCACTGGCACAGTGTGCCTGGTTGCAGGAGGGGGATCTGGTCCCCTTCTCCATGCCCTGGGTCCCCGGGCTGGCCCTGAGGCACTGGCATGGTGAGCCTGGATGTGGGAGTGGGTCTGGTCCCGGCTCTAATCCTCAGGTTCCAGGGCAAGGCCCCGAGGTGCTGGTGGTGTGAGTGGTTTTGGGCGGGGTCCTGCCTCTGGCTCTATGCCTCATGTCCCATGGTGGGCCCCAAGGCATTGCTGGCGTGCCTGGGCTGGAACCAACTTTTTGTCCTATGCTTGTTTCTAACATGGAGGGACTTCCTGTGGGAACCAGTACTTGAGCTGTGTGGTTGAGTAAATTGCTGCTTTGCTGCTGTTTCCCTAGGGAAGGCTTTTTGTGCAGCTCAGGGTTTAATAGTTGACCTTATAGGTACTTCCGGCTCTCCAGGTACTCAGTGCACCTGGGTTGTGTAGAAACTCTGATCTGGGCCTGAGTTTTTTCATTGAACTGCACCCCATGCAATTCTGCATTCCTGACCAGTCTCCTCTGAGTGATCCTGCACTGATTGGGGGTAGATCGGCTGTCCTTGCTGTGCCCCAGTATTCTCCTGGTGGGCACGTCTCCCTCACCGCCCATGCTGCAAACGCTTCCCATGGGACAGGCCCTGCACCTGTCCCTTGTGAAGACTCACTGGCCTCTGAGTGGGTCCCATTTTTCAGCTGTTCTGGCTTCTTGCTCCTGCATGGGTCCACGAGAATCCTATTAGTGGTCTTGCTGTCCTGAGGGCCACCAAAGTCCTCTTCTCCCCTTCCGCCTCCAAGTAACTCCATCTGAAGGACACAGCTGCGGCCTCTGCCGGCTCCTGCTCCATGCACTCCAGCATTAAAGCAGCCGCAGCCTGAAATGCTAAGAGCAGTTTTTTCTTTCTCTCATTGTACTTTCTCCCACCTTCATGAGCTCCATAGGTCTCTCCTCCTCTTCCCCTGAGCTCCAGCGTCCCCAGCCTGGCTGATGTTACATTTTTACAGTTGTAAATTCGTTGATTTGTGGGAGACAATGACGCTGGGGACCGTCTATTCTACCATCTTGACCGGAACATTGATAATATTGTTCTTAATAATATTTTAGAATCATCCAGAAAAGTTCAATTATAAGACGTTTGAAATCTTTTAAAAAATATTTTACTTTTTCTTGTTTTTAATCAGAAATAGTTTTTGAAAGTGGTTACACTTACAGAGAAGCATTTCGGTTACCTGAAATACTTCTGTGAAACATTGCATTACTGGATGAGGCTGAATAAGTGAATTGTACCTGTAAACAGAAAGCAGGATGAATTAATTTAATCTTACTATTGGTTACTTTTCTTTCCTACAATTTGAGGACAATCTATTTTTCTTTCCTTTGTGGGCTTACCTATATATTTTATGGGTATGTGCTATTCTGTATATGTGTATTATAAGACTTTACCCATTGTATTAGTCTGTTTCTGTTGTTTCTAACAAAATACATGGAACGGGGTATTTTATAGAGAAAATGAAATTTATTGATTACAGTTTCTGAAGCTGGGAAGTCCAAAGCCATCTGGTGGTGGTGACAGTGACCCAGGGATTTCACATTCAAGCTGGTGGAAGCAGAGACAGTAGAGAGAGACAGACTTTGTTCTCCCCTTTTAAAGCCCTCAGAACCACACCCCTCACCACCATTTTTAGTGCATTCACTACAGCATGGTCCTATAATCTAATCACCTCTTCAAGGCACTACCTTTCAATTACCATAATAGGATTTCCCACTCTATTAAGCTTCTAATATATTGGAGTTAAGCTTCTAATATATGAAACTTGGGGCCACAATTCAAGCTTCAGTGAGTTTTGGAGGGACATAATTCAATCCACTACACCTATGTTCAAATTCGTAATGGGAAAGACCATTATGATGTTTGTTCTCTGTAAGACTCATCAGTCCACATGACCTGCTCGTCTACCGCTGGGCACCACCCCCCACCCCCAGTGAGGCTCCGTGCCCTATCCCTATCCCCACCTGGACTGACTCTGTGACTGCCAGTTCTCACTCGTCTTAAAGGCAAAGTTTTTAAGGCCAGTTGGTTCCCACCCTTCCTCTCATTCTTGTTATTCTTGGTTACTGCCTTACCGAGCCCTACAGCTTTTTTGTTTGCTCCTCTTACTATTAACCACACTTTCAGCTCTCTCCTTGATCCTTTGAAGCTTGTGTTCCATTGTGTTCAAGCTCCCTTACATCCTCAGTCCCATCTCCTTCCAAACACAACTGAATCATGGCTCTTTCCCCCACCCGATGCCCATCTACCGCTTATGAGAGGGTTCACCTATTAATTCATTCAGTAAATATTTGAGTGTCTGCCGTGTGCCAGACACTGTCTCAGGTGTCAGAGAAGCAGCAGTGCACAAAACAGAAAAAGAGGAGCTTAATTTCTAGAGTGTTACTGGGGGGAATGGGGATCAGACAATGAACAAATAAATACAGGATATTGGTGAGATATGTATACAATACATATAAGTGAAATAAGGACTTTGGAGAAGAATAAGGCTAAGTGAGGAGGACAGTGAAGTGCGAGTTGGTGGAGTGGTGAAGGTGACATGTTAGCAGAGATCTGAGGGACCTGAAGGAGTGAGCCACGGCAGGTATCTGAGGAAGAGAATTCTGGGTTGTAGGGACAGTGATTTAAATGTCTTGAGGCTGGGCAGTGTGGCTGAAGCTAAGAGAAGTGAGAAGGAGGAAAAATCAGAGAGGTAGTCAGGTCTTATAGCCCATTATAAAAACTTTGAATTTTACTGTGAGTCAGGTGGGGAAATATTGGTGAATTTTAAGCAGTGAAGTGACATGACTTGGATTTTTGTTTTGTTTTGTTTTTAATGTGAAGAGTACATTGAAGAGGGACAAAGGTGACGTCAGGGAGATGAGCTGAGAGGCAGGTCAACAGTCCAGATAAGAGAGGACAGCGACTTGGACCACTATCAGAGTAAAAAGTGGTTGGATTCAGGAATACGTTGAGACAATGGGGTTGTCAGGATTTGCTGTGGATTTGAGGTAGGGAGGCTTTCTTCCATATTCAAAGGTACTACATGTCTGGGTGGACTGTCCAGAATTCCTCTATCTGCCCATTGCCACATTTTAATTAAACTGTTACTTTTTCACTTCCGTGGAAAAATGAAACAAAACTCTCCTTTTTTGAACATCGCACTCTTGGGCTTTGCTCTTTCCTACTTTTCTTAATCCTGTTTGTCTGTCAATCACATCTGTCTTGTGGCCTCTGACATCTCTTCATCCTCACATCTGCTCTTGCTCTAGGAGACTTCAAAATCCTTTCAGATGCCAATTTGTTAGCAGCCTTAAAGTTCCTTGTCTGACTCGACTGTGATAACCTCCACGGCACTGCAGCCCCCTGCTTTTGTGGCCAATCTCTGGGCCTTATCACCTGGAAATGTGCCAAGAAGATATAATTAGCTCTAACAGCCCATCTTCAAGCCATGCCTCTGGCTTTTCAGCTCTCTTATGCCTCCCTGTCCTCACTCTCACACAAACCTTAGTTTTCCCTCAGTCTCTTAACTCTTTACTTGTCTTATTTCCATATTTATCTGGCAGAGCCCTAACTCCAAATTAATCCTACAGTCATCATCTGCATGGATACCTAGGCAGCTGGACAGTAATGTGGAAAATTGGGTAAAACAGTGAATTGATCAATTCGTGGTTTCCAGTCTCAGATAAGCCCTGACCAACATTACTTTATCCTTCAGTCAGTGACTCTCAACCTTGGCTGCATTAATAGAATCATCTGGGAACTTTTAAAAATCCCAGTACCCAGGCTGTCCAGGCCAGTTAAATCTGAAAATCTGGGGTAGGACCCAAGCATCAATATTCCTTTATGTTCTCCAGGTGATTCCAATGTGCAACCAAGATTGAGAACTGTATTAGTCGGTTTATTAGTCGTATTTTGCTATAACAAAATATGTGGAACTGGGTAATTTATAAAGAAAATAAATTTGATTTGCTTACAGTTTCTGAGGCTGGAAAGTCCAAAGTTCATCTGGTGGTGGCAACAGGGACCCAGGGGTCTCACATTGCAAGATGGTGGAAGCACAGAGAGCAGAGAGAAAGCAAGACAAACTCTCCTCTTCTTTTAACGACCTCAGATCCACGCCCTTGACCACCATTTTTAATCCATTCACTACTGCATGGTCCTACAATCCAATCACCTTTTTAAGGCTCCACCTTTCAATTACCATAATAGGATTTCCCACCCTCTAAACAGTCACAGTGGGGGCTAAGTTTCTAATACATAAAACTTGGGGGAGACAATTCAAGCTTCAATGAGTTTTGGGGGGACATAATTCAATCCACTACAGGAACCACCACTTTAAACTTGTCCTTGAAGAATTTTCACTTTCCATTACCCTCAAAAGCTATCATGTGCTTTCATTACTCTCTAAGTACTCCATTTTACAAATCCTTAGCAATTGACCTCACCTTCTACTTTGCTAGAAAAATTGAAGCTTTGGTTGGTGAATCCCCTTTAGTTTTTTTGCCATGTTAGTCAACTATACATTTCATTATAGGGCCTAGATTGTGCCAGGCTCTGTGCTAGGCTTCGGGCATAGAGTGGTGAATGGGACAAATTCAGTGCGTGCCTTCCTGGTGATGACAGTCGAGTGCTGCATACAGGCAGTCAGTTAGGTAATTGCAGCCCATGGGAAGAGCTATGGGGTCACGTAGAAAGGACTGTAATCCAGATGTGGGCCCCAAGGAAGGCTTGCTTCCCCCTTACTAACTCATCTGTGCCACCCCTGCTCCAGTGGAGGAAAAGCACCATCTTGCAGGGCTCGTTTCCATCCTCTCCCATTTTCTCCTCTGGGCCATCGTGGGTTGTTTCTTCCTGTTTCTCTGTTGTTTCTTCCACTCACTATACTATAAAAACTCCCAAGGTGTTACCACCTTAAGAATGATAAAGTTTGATTTTGCATCACAACCAGGCCTCTTGAAAGAGACCTCTTCAGGCTTTCTGTTACTCACCTGCCTGGACCCGCTGGCTTCTGCCTTGTCACTCTGATTCATTTTCCCTGCTCCAGTCACAGGGGCTTCCTCACTGGCTCAGCTCAGTGGAGACCACCCAGCTCTTTCACAATGGACCTCTCTGATGCATTTGACCATGTTCATCACTGCCTCCTTCAGAATTTTCCCCACTTTTGTTTTTGTGATTGTACACATACTCAGTTCTCCTCATGTCTTTTTGACTCTTCCTTTTTGGTTTTCTTTGTGAGGTTCCCTTTCTCGGCCCACCCATCAAATGATGGTATTCTCCGAGGGTATGTCCTTAGACAACCATTTTTCTCATTCATCCATTATTACTGTGATTTTAATCACCATCTAGATGCGAGAGCTTCCAAAAGCTGTATCTTCAGCCTTGACCTTCCTCCCAGTGCCTGCTACACATGTCCACCTGCATGTCCCACAGGCTTGTCACACTGGTATTCACTAGTCCCTTGCACCTTAAGCTGGCTCCCCTTTATGTATTCATCATCTCATCTAGTGGTGCCACCATGCACACAGTCATCCAAAGCAAACCAGAAACTTTAATCATGCTACCCTGTCCCTTTGTCCTATCTAACGAATCACTGAGCTCTTCCTGTATTGCCTCATAGATATTTCTTGACTGTGTCTACTGACACTATAAGTCAACAGATGTAGAGGATTCTTAAAGCAAATGTACTTCACAGGACCTGGTTTTCCAGAGCCTTGCAGTTTCAAATATTGACCTTGTGGAGGACTGGAAATTTTCCTCAGGCTATAAAGTCTCTGGTGTAAGATAAAGATTTGTGGCACAGCAAGGTTGCCGGCTGAAGGACAGACTAGTTACTGATTGTTGTATAAAGATACTGGAAAATTGCTGGAGGGAGAAGGAATGTTTGCTAAGATCAAGCTTTTGTTAATGGATCACTTAATTGTCTAAGGGAATGTCATCTGACTTGTTTCACTGAAAGTTACCAGCCCATATTGTTAAACTATAACCCTACCTATGTTCTCTTCCTGTAACTTCCTGGTCTGGAAAATAAATGCAGGAAGAGAACCCCAATTCGAGGTTAATTTCCCAAGGAAGGGATGCCTCTCACTTGAGGGTTCTGGGGGAGATTAACGACTTCGGGGTCTCTCACTGCTCAGAGAGATGAGCTTTGAGTAATCCTTTGCGGCTCCATCACCCAGGGGAAGTGGGATGACAAATCCATGGGGGACAGAGCAACAACCAGACTATCTCTGCCTTTGTTGAGGCCTTTAATCATTTCTTATTGGGATGATTGTGGTTAAATCCTAGTTGATCTCCCTGCCCTTAGGCTCACCCCTGACACTCATCCTTCACATAGCTGATTTGTCTGTAGCTAAGGTTTGCAGACTTTGCACTGAAAGGGTTCTTCTGGGGTAGGCTTGGGGTTCATCTTTCAAAAGCTTCCCATTGCCTGTGCAACATCTTCATTTGTACTCCCTCCTCAGTACATTTGCCCATCATAAAACCCCAAAGTACCCAGTTCCTACCACTCAGTAAGAAATAGCTCAGCTTTCATATCTTCTACAAAGTCTTATCATTCACATCTTTATTCATTCATATTCAGTGATACTTATTGGACACCTGCCTTGCCCCAGGCAGCAAACATCATTACCAAAAAGAGAAAGATGAGAACATACCTGAGGGCATTAGATCATTGCTTCTCAAACTCTGTGGAGATGGACCAGTTTTTCTTTCTCATGGATCATGAATGAGTAAATGGTCTTCCTGCACCTGATGAACATGCAGGTTGCGCCACATGTGACTCACCACACAAATTCAGCAACACCTCGGTTGTTCTATGCTTTGTTCAACAAGTATCACATACTTTTGTCACAGCAGTGTCAAATTGCTATAAAGATTTCTAAATTCTTAGAAATCTTTGGTAGGCTTATCTCCTACCAAACTATGTGATAAGCCATTTGTACATCTGCACCAACTCACAGGCCACCTCTGAGTGGCACTGCCTTAGAAGGTTTGCCCTAGATGCCATGGTAGGAGAGGGAACAGCTTACATCAGGGGATCGGAAGAGACTAAATAGTTTCCCTGGATGGCTGAGCTGTAAGAGGAACAGAAAGCCTGTTAGAAGAGAGCAGAATCTTAAAAAGTGAGAAATGCTTATCAGCCAGGTGGACGAGGCTAAATCATGAGGAGAAACTGGAGGATGAATAGAAAAGGGAAGGTGGAGCAGCTTGGGTTTGCTAAGACAGAGGACAGTAGAAGCGTAGTGGAAGGGGATTGCTATAAGGCAAGAGATGAAGCTAGAGTGTCAGATGGGGTTGAGATCATTCAGCAAATACTGTTTGAGAATCAACTATGTGCCACATTCTTCCTAGGCATTTGGATTAGAGGCCAAGCAGAGACGGTTTTTGCCCTAATAGAGCTTAGAAGGGTGCTAAGTGTAACCAAGGAGTAGACTTTTACTGCAGGCAGTCTTTGAAGGATTTTGAGTTGGAGTGCAGCAAGATCAATTAAATCCTTGGAAAGATGACTCTAGTGGCATTGTGGAAAATGGATGGCTGTTGAGTCAGAAAAGTTAGTTGAGGGGTTATTGCAGTAATCCAGGTAAGAGATGATGAGGGTCAGTAAATACCAGTTAGGGGTTGAGGGAGGAGAAGGTAGTAAGGAAAGGGAAAGAGACTTTTAGGAGAAATATCAGTAAGGTGGTATAAACCACAGGTCTTGAGAGGTCAATGGAGTTTAAGGATGGCTTGCAGTTTCTGACCTGTAATAAGGTTAGTGGTCCAGTTCATTGGGAGAGTGCGTAATAGAAGAGGAGAGGACTGGAGAAGTGAGAAGTAGGCTCTGAGGATGTCACACCAGTTTGGTGCTTACTCTCTGGGCTCCTATGTGCTTTGTACTAACTTCTGTCACAGAATTAATTGTTCAGTGGGTTTATGTGCCTCTGAGCTCCTTGAGAACGTGTACCCATTTTTTCATACCAAACACTTGGGCCTAGCGTGTGGAACAGACTTAGCACATGGTTCTTAAACTAAACAGAAAGATAGTATATTAGAGTTCTATTGTAGTCATTACAAATCACCACAAACTTAAAACAACACATGTTTATTATCTCACAGTTCTATAGGTCAGAAGTCCAGGTTGGCACGCAGCTGGTTTCTCTGCTCTATGTTTCACACGGCCCAAATCAAGGTATTGGCAAACTGGGCTCTTATCGGGAGGCTCTGGGAGGAATCTGTTTCTAAGCTCATTCATGTTGTTGGCAGAATTCAGTTCCTTGTAGTTGCAGGGCTGAGGTCCTTGTTTCCTTGCTGGCTGCCAGCTAGGGGCACCCATAGATCCTAGGGGCCTCTGTCCAGTCCTTGAATGTGGGCCCCTACATCTCAAAGCCGGCAGCGGTGCATTGAATCTTCATGCTTTGAATCTTTCTGTCTCTTTCTTCTAGCCAGAGACAGTTCTCTGCTTTTAAGGGCTCATGAGATTACATTGGGCCCACCAGAATAATCCAGGATAATCTCTCTATTTTAAGATCTGTAGCCTTAAGTACATCTGTAGAGTTCCTTTTGCAATGTAACGTAGTCACAGATTCCAGGGATTAGGTCATGGACCTATATGGGTGGGGGAAGAGCATTGTTTTGTCTGCCACAATAGTGATTACCCACCAAGCCATGTAGGGATTTTTTTTTTTTTTTGTGACCGGTAAGGGGATTCAGCCAGTGAGTGCACCGGCCATCCCTATATAGAATCCGAACCTGCGGCCTCGCCACTCCCAGTGCCGCACTCTCCCGAGTGAGCCACGGGTCCGGCCTGCCATGTAGGGATTTTGATCATAGTTCTTAAGCACTTATATATCCTAACAACTCTCATTTGTACAAAGAAGCACAAGTAGACTGGATTTGACCAGTGTCGGAAGGAAATGGGAGCAGAGGTGGATCACAGTCCTTCAACTTCCACTCTTCTCACCATCAATCTATCCATCCCATCTGTCTGTCTATCCAACTGTCACATCCATCCCATCCATTCAACTAGTTATTCATTTACTCATAAACATTTGAGTACCTGCTTTGCGTTAAGAGTATATGCTAGGTTGGGAAATGAGAAAGAGTAAGCCACAAAGATAAATAACACCTGATTTCTGTCAACTCATTTCAGTATATTACATCCACATCAACTTTTCGTAAATCCATGCTGTCTACTGGTAAAATGTGGCTTGTGTTGGTGATGTTTTTTTCTGTACTCAGTGAATAATCTGTTTCTAGTATGCTGTAACTTCAAGCCCTGTACTGAGTGCTCAGTAAACGTGTAGTTATGATAATTACTGCCTAGTTCACTCCCTTCTGTGTGACCATAAAATTTAGGAACCATTAATAAAAGTATATTACTGTTTTAATTTTTAACTTTATTCAAATGACTGGTGTTACCAATTTCTTATTACTCCTTCTGGAAATATTCTGTGTACATACAAGGAAGTATTTCTCTTGTACCTGGTGTTGATTACTTAGTTTAGTGATTATTCCATAGCAGCAAAGGTAAAGCTACTTCGTTCCTTAATGCCTTTTATAACATCATTCCTTTTGATGGTGTAGTATTCCATGGTATGACTATACCAGTTTATTAATAAGTCTCATATTGCTGGATATTTGGATTGTTTACACTTGATTGTTGTAGTAAAAAGATCTTGTGTGTGCACCTTTTGCACAAACGTAATTATACATATAGAATTTGTGTTGTAGCAGATATTGTCAAAATACTCCCATAGAGGTTGTATCAATTCATGTGCCCACCAGCAATGTATGAGAGTACCTGTTTCTCCACACCTTGGCCAACAAAGTGTGTTATCAAACTTTATGGTCTTGGCCAATCTGATAAATAAACTGGTATTCACTCTAAATTTGCATTTGTAACATTTAAAAAAAAATTTTTTTTAGCATTTGTAACATTTTTTGAGTAATATTGGGCATCTTTTTGTATATATTTTACAGCTATTTGTATTTCCTTTTCCATAAACCATCTGTTCATATCTTTTGTTCATTCCTCTGGTGAGTTTTTTTTTTTTTTTTCTTTTCAATTAGTTGGCAGTCATTATATGTTAGAGAAAGTAACCTTATGGGATATGAGATGCATATATTTTTCTTTCAGTTTGATTTCTCTTTTGACTTTGTATACTTAGACTTTTGACAGGCATAGATGTTTTTAGGTAGTCAGTTTAATTAATCTTTACATGTATGACCTCTATGTTTTGTGTCACAGTTGGAAAGACCTTTATCATTCCAGTATTATAAAATAATTATCTCAGGCTTTACCAAGTATGTAACTTTTTATTTTGAAATAACTATAGATTCACGGGATGTTGCAATGATAGTACAGAGAGATCTGCGTGCCCCTCACTCATTTTCCTCCAACCACAAGGTATTTCTATAATTTCATTTTTGTGTTTAAGTTTTGATTCATCTGGAATTTACTTTGGTATAAGATGAGATATGAATTCCAATATTTTCTTTTTTCCAATTGGCTGTCCATTGGTCCTAACATCATTTATTGAATAATCTATATTTTCCCCAGTAATTTAAAATGCATGTGTATCAATCATGTGCTAAATTCCTGTATATACTAGTTAATTTTTAAAATACTTACAACTTCCAGTTAAGAAGCTACCATGGCGTTGTCAGTATACATTTTTCCAATATCCACATGATGAGATGACTAGTGTTGGACTTGTTTCAAAGCCCTGTTATGGTGTAATGTGGGCTATTTGTCTAGAATTGACTCTGGTGTTGTGGGTTGTGCTGGGGTACAGGTGAATGGTATTTATTCCTTGCCCTCCAGGAGTTCACCCTAGCTTATCAATACCAATGTATTAAGGTAAAGCCTTTAGACTGTGTAGTGCTTAAGGTTAACCATGCAATTAATCCTCACAAAACTCTTCTAAGGAACATATATTATCCCCATTTTGTAGATAGGAAATAGAGATGCAGAAAGATTAAAGTTGCTCAGATCTTCGATCATGGAGAAGTTGGCAGGGGTCAGACTTAAGTTCTGGTCTTTCGATTAGTATTACCCCATGCCATGATCCCAGACCGTAGGACATGCTTCAGGTCTGCCCAGATGTCTTTTCATTCCGTTAACCTGAGATAAAAACTACCATAACTTGTTTTTCTTTCTTCCCTCCTTCCTTTCCTTTCCTTTCCTTTCCTTTCCTTTCCTTTCCTTTCCTTTCCTTTCCTTTCCTTTCCTTTCCTTTCCTTTCCTTTCCTTTCTTTCTTTCAATTTATTTTTTAATTTAATTTTTTAAAATTTTAACTTCTCAGTATACATTGTAGTTGATTTTTGTGTCCCTTTACCTGTTTGGCTTTCTCCCCTCCCCCTCTCCCCTCCTCCCCCACTACATCATATCTGTTCACTTGTCTTAACAAGTTCAAGGAATTGTTGTGATTGTTGTTTCTTCTTCCACCCCCCTTAATTTGTAAACTACCGTAACTTATGCTGCAACATAAATCTCTGCTTTAGCAAACCTAAATGATTTTACCATTTTTATTTTGCTTTTAAAATAAACTTATTTTGTATATTTAAGGCTTATAACATGAAGTCTATTTTCAGTTTCTGCTTTTCAATGAAAGGGCTCAGCAAAGACGGGTGATTTCTCCAAGGTTTTTCTGACTTCACTCAGAGTAATGCTAAAGGAAAATAAAATACTCATCTGCTTATTTAGTTATCCGAATTTAGGGGGTAGATTTAGACAATGCTTGAATTCTTAATCATACAGCTGTATGATTCTAGATATGTGTTTTTTATCATGCTAGTATTTTCTGTAGTTTTATGTTCCCATATGGGGGGAGTTAACAAAAGCATTTAAGGAATGGCAAGTATTTTCATGTGGGCTATTTAGAGGGAAAACATGCTAGAAATTTGTTAATCCAATTAAAAATCACATTTGTTAGGGAAGTCATGTAGGCTGGTTATTGTCTAATATAATAGTGGTCTTGATTTCAATTCATTACAGTAGCTTGCCACCATATGTTTAAAGGCTACCACTTAAAATTTTATATGTGCTTTGAGTTTAAGGCTATCAATTCACATATTCTGTGAGGTCACCTCACAGTTTCTTGTTAAGTGCAGTGTAGTTCATGTGATGTTTTCATGGGATAGGGATTGTAGGAGAGTAATGGGAGTTGGGGGGCCTTCAGCTCTTTCTGCTTATTGTTTATAATTAACACTGTTGCAAAGTTTGATCTTCCAGGTGACTCTGCTCACTTCTTGTGGAAGCTGTATCTGTGTGGGGACTCCATGGACAGCCCTCAAACCGCCAATTTGGATAGTTAAGGACATAAGTCATTTAGTGTGTTTGGTGGGAAGGAATATGTTCTTAGGGTCTGGTGAGTTTATGCAAGGGCACCACACCCAAGAAACTGGTTTATAAACTAGAATTCCAGGTCATTCGTTTAAAATTGATCATATATATAGACAAAGCAAAGATTGAGCAAATGTGCAAGTGCATAGTTCTGCTCAGAAGATCCAGATCTAGATGAGAAAATTAAAGCAAAAAGAGTTTGACTAATCCTGTTTCCTCTCTAGAGATGATTCTGTCTTTAGAAACCTTCATTCACAACACCTTCTAGGTGAGTACTTTACTAACTGTGTTTGGAGGGAATCTGTCTTATAATTTTCATTCGATTTTATATCACCTTCCCTAATTCAACCTACTAAAGCTTACCACATACATTTTAAATTATTTCTTGTTTATATAAGGGGTAGCACCTAATTATTATTATTAGTAGGCTGGTTCTCTTTCATAAGATGGACAGACCTTTTTATAAACCTGTATTAACCCTCAATCTGTGAATGTGAATGATTGACACTTCTAGATTTTGCCAGTGGATTAGGAGATTCATCCCACTTGAGGACCTGAACTTTCTATTTCTGAGTATACCTTTATTCTTTTCAGAGGCTTTTCTACATGGTGGACTAGGGAGATCAGCAGTAATGTGAACCACATGTCAGGTTTAAAGGTCAATCTGATTATTGTTAAATAATCAGAGACTACTGGGATAGATAGTATTAACCTTCTCTTATTAGATACTCCCAGGTTATATTTGGGGTGTGTTGGGCCCATTTTTAGGAGCAAACATTATCTGTGAGCCACATGGTGCCTACGGGTGGAGGATAAAGATGGTGCCCGTGGGAAGTAGGGGAGGCGTAACCCAAGATAGCTCCAAAAGGCTTTTATTGGTCCTCCAGTATTTCCACACTCGTGAACCCTGCGTGATCGCTATGCTCAACATGTTAGTATAAAATGCATGCCCGCGTGATCCTTTAATTGGTTGGTTAGTTCTTGGAAAGCCCCTACTTGCTTGCTCATATAAATTGCAGTGTAACGGCAATAAAGTAAGTGGAACTGCCCTGACAGAACCCCTGCCGCGTCTGAGTGTCTCTTACACGGGGCTGGGTTGGCGGGCAGCAGGCTCACTTTTCCCCAAGATCCCTTGGTCCCAACACCGGGGATAATCCTGTCGGCTCCTTCTCCTCCTGGGTCTGCGGGAGGACCCCAGGCGCACCCCCGCAGGGGTGTAGCAGGATAACATATATTTTTCACCAGCCTAGCTCCTACTTATCCTTTGAATGATTTACTCAGATGTGATTTCCTCCAGGGAGACTTTCTTGACTTTTGTCCTACCCATTACCCCACTTTGCTGCTAAAGGATCTCAGGCTTATTTTTATTGCAGAGCATATTGTATATAATACACTGTTTACTTTGTGAAGTCAAAGAAGGCAAGCACTCTGTCTAGTCCACTTTTTAAAAGCAGCTTTATTGGGATATAATTCACATACCATACAATTCAGCCATTTAAAGTGTACAATTTAGTGAGTTTTAGTATATTCACAGAATTATGCAGCCATAATCAAATCAACTTTAGAACATTTTTATCACCTCAAAAAGAAAGCTAGTACCCGTTAGCACTCACTTCCCACTTTTTCTTCCCGCAAACTGCTAGGCCTAGGCAACCACCGGTCTACTTTCTGTCTTTATGGATTTCCCTATTCTGGACATTTCATGTAAATAAAGGCACATGTGATCTTTTGTGACTCACTTCTTTTACTTGACGTAATAAAAGCTTAGTAGGTTTTGAAGGTTTATCCATGTTGTAACATGAATCAGTACCTCCTTCCTTTTAATTGCTGAATAATATTTCATTACATGGATATACTACATTATATTTATTGGCTCAGTAGTGGATAGACATTTGAATTGTTTCTACTTTTTGACTATTATGAATAATGCTGCTATGAAACATTCACGTACAAGTTTCTGTGTGAATGTATGTTTTCAATTCTGTTGGGTATATACCGAGGAATGGAATTGTTGGGTCATATGGTAACTCTGTGTAACTTTTTGAGGAACTACCAAACTGTTTTCCACAGTGGTTGTGCCATTTTACAAACCCACGAGCAATATATGAGTGTTCCAATTCCTCACGTCCTGTCAACGCTTGTTATTGTCTTTCTTAACTGTAGCTGTCCCAGTGGGTGTGAAGTAGTTGTCTGTTCCACTTTTGAATCTCCAGCGTAGGGCCCACTATGGTGTTAATAATTGTTGGTTGATTGACCACGTCTGTTTCATCATCCTGTTCATCTCACCACTCTCTGCACTGGGAAGCTGTATGTTATGGTGATGAGCACAGACTGGAGTCCTGTTGAGCTTTGAACACCTCTTCTGCAGTTTAGTAACTGTGAGGTCGGGAACAAATTACTTAACTTCTCTGAGCTTCAGTTTCTTTATCTGTACAATAAAGATAATGATACTTCTATTGTAGGGTTGCTATGAGGATTGAATATAATAATGTGAATAGAACATCTTGCACAGTGCCTGACCCAGTGGGCACTGCTGTTATTCTGTTCTCTTGTATAACTTGGGTAGCACCTCATTCACTCCCTTGCCTCCAGACATAGAGGCAACAGTTGATTTCAGGAGATATGCCTAGTTGCACTGTCTGTGGTATGCTGGGTCAGCTCTCATTCTTTCCTCAAGAAAACTCCCTGCAGATCTCCTCACAGGATCTGTTAACACCTCTTCAACTTTTGAGCGATACCCCAAGATGACTAGGAGGCTGGATGAGAAAGCTGATCGTCACCTGTGATTCTCCTTATGAATTTCTGCTTGAGCTTTAACTGACCCATTTCACAAATTTGGTTGCTTCCAGCAACTCATTATTAAAATAATATTCTTTTCAGAACTGCAAGTTTTAGAAACTTTAATCAAGACAGCTTTGTCATTGGAAAAATCCCCAATAATAAAGATTCTAGGTTGGCACAGGTTGTTCGGGGCTATTGAGAAAAGTCTATGCAGTCTTTGTCAGAGAAGTTGTTTAGCTGATCTTGTTCTTGTTGCTGCCTTGCTTTTGAACCTCTTGGTTAATTTATGAAAGCAGAGGAACTGCTTTCATCTGAGGCACACAGTGGCAAAGTTCCCATGGCAGGAAGTGTTTGTTCTTACAAATCTCGTACATAATGGTCACAAGGGAGACCTTAGTATTTTGTTTTACTGGTTTGGGCTTTATTGTAATCTCATGATTGTTTCAGTGTTTTTACCTGAGAACTAAGTTTCGAAGAGAAAAGACTGTGACACACTTGCCCCAGGGACCTTCATGATCCAGCTCCAAGCTACCTGTCCAGCTTTAGCTGCCACTTCTCTTCTTTACAAAGCCTTATGTACTACAACTGGATGAATGGTCTTTTAACAAGTGCCCTCTGAAGTTTCCCAAATTTTCTATTTTGTTAACAAAAACCAGAATGTGATAGAAATAAAAACAAACAATTGATGACCTTTGGGGTTGGGATGGAGGGAAGGGGACAGGTGAGAAATACTTTACTGAAAGGGGATTTTTTAAAAAAAGATTTTAATAGTAGAGGGTGGGAAGTAAATAATAGAGTAAAAAATAGTAAAAAATAGAGTGGTGGGAAGTAACTTTGATCGGGGAGAGTGGGGTCAGATAATGGAGCTAGGAACTTGGGAGTTGATGTGATTTGTAATAGGAGGTCATCATAGGTTCATGAGAAGGGAGAAAAGGTGATGAAAGTGGTATGTTAGGATGATTTTTTTTCACTGGTAATAAGATTAATCCTACACATGGATTTAAGGGATATAACAGTAGAGGCAGGAGTTGTCCAGTACCAGATGCAGCAATACAGGTGTGAAATGAGGTTCTGGATGTGAGCAGTGAGAATTGTGGGGAAAGCTTTCATCTAAGAAAAGTGAGAGGAGTTTGTAACAGCTCACAAGTTGGAGGTAAAGGTACAGTCAAAGATGATTCCAGTGCTTTGGATCAAAAGAAAAGTCAAGCCATTAATACCTGTGGAGGTGCTGAATAAAGAAGCCAATTGGATGAAGATAGAAGTTGGGCAAGATGAGTTCCTGATTAGTTAGGTTTCCTGTGACAGTGGAATGTCCAAGTTATACTGTTTATTGGCAGCTGGAAATAATGGACTCTGGCATGGGTGAAGGGTTGTGGTTCAGAGTGTAGATTTGGGAGTTATTACCATAGAGTTAGGAGCGAGTGGATAACAAGAAAAAGAAAGTATCAACAATTGAAAGAACCCCCCCCCCCCCCAGTACAGGGGTATGAAGAAAAGAACCAGCTAAACAAAACAAGGAGGGACTGAATGGTGGAAAGGCAGGAGGCCAGTCAGAAGAGTGCTGTGTTCTGAAAGCCAGGGTCAGGGCCCTGGGAAGGAAGGAGAGGTCAACAACATGGGATGGCAAGGAAATTAGGGTAGGTAAGAACTCAGGAGAAGCCTTTGGGCTTGGCAAGAGGGAGGTACCTAACCTTTATGTACAGCTACACTGAGAGAGGACACCTTTAACCAAGTGAGATAATTTTCTGACAGCCACATCTTCCTTCAGGCATCCCTTAGAGATGCTGTGTTCCAGAATCCCCATGTGCTGAATCACAGTATGTCAGATATACACAAGAACAATCCCTCTCTCTTACTTCATTATACTTCATTATTATGTGCCTATTCTTCATTTCTCCAATTAAGTTGAGCCCTTGTCTGCTCCATGTCACTGTTGTTATTGATTGAACAACATAGGTCGCAACCAGTTGAACTGTTTCCTATTCCAACACATGTCTTCTTATGAAAATTAAATATATACCAAACAATAAGTTTGTTTCCCTATTGTCAAACTTGTCAGCAAGGATCCCTTTGTTACTTGGCATTCTTTCCTTTTCCCTGAAGGTATGAGTATATTATTCATAATTCTCATTTTTGTTTTTTTCTAGGACTGGTCTTAGTTTAAGATTGAGACTAGGTTAATAGAGAAGTATTCTCAGTAGAAAATAAAGGAGAGTTAGAGTCATAGGAAGAATAGGATTACAGTGGTGATTTGGGGAAGGGATATTACAGAGTTAATGAAAAGATCTTGTGTTGCTACTATACTTAAAACCATAGCTCATCCTTCTAAGAACCCTGCAAATGATGCTTGGGTGAGAGATATAAGATCGACACACCCAATATTAGCATGACTTAAGGTTAAGTTCCTATGTTTTATTTAGAGGAATCACAGACTCTACAATTCAGATGACAGATTGGAAGAAATTCAATAAATATTGTTCCTGTTTTACATGGGGAAAAAAACAAAACAGTAAAGGTGAAATTAACTGGTGTGCTTTAGTGGTAGGGCTGCATTTTTATATAATGATTGATCATCTGAGATAATCAACTATCAGAAAGAACTTCCAGATGACAAAAGAATAGTGCCTCTATCCTATATCTTTAGCTGTGTGGATATCAGACACTTGGGAACTTCATAGGTGATAGATATCTCTGTAGTAAGCTATTCCGAAAAGATGCTGTTAGACCTTAATTATTCGGGAGAACTTGTAATTTATTTTTGCCAAATTTTTTTTTCACAGATTTTATTTTGCTTTTAAAAATTTTAGGTATACGTTGGATTTATGTTTGGTCAAATTAGTAATATACAGTAAACAAAGGGTAGGGAATCATTTTTATGTTCACTTTGATCAATTATGAATTCAGCAGACTTTGCAATACTATGTCTTTCTATTTTCTATCCAGAAGGAAAAACATATCAAATTCCCAAGGAATTTATATTAGCAATAGTAAGGAGTGTGTTTCTGGTTAATCCCATCTGTAGCAGTACTGAATTTAGTATCTTTTTGTATTTTAGCAAATAAACCGCAAAATTGAAGTTAGACTAGGGAATGAAGCCCAAAGAAAGACAAAGGTTGATGGCCTTTGTGTGAGTTACACAGGCCCAAGTTTCTCAGTTTCTCGCCTTTATTCTTGGTATGTTATTATTACTAGCCTTTCTAACAAAATATGGTGGGAAAGAGGAAGAGAGAGAAAATTCAAATTAGTTCTGCTGCTTGTCAGGAAACAAGTCGAATAAACTACCTTAGAAAGACTCTGAAGGCAATAAAGGGAAACACTTAGAATGTCCAGTATGCTAATTTAACTATATTAGCTTCTATACTATAAATAGTATATTTATATTAGTGTAGTAATACACTTTAACACTACTGTGTCTTCCTTCCAGCTCTGAGGATTTGGTTAAATGGTCATAATTCATATGAATAAAATGCAACTAATCTTATTCTGAAAGTTTAAAAAAGAAAGTTATAACTGACCTTAATGAAAATACATTCCTCAAGGTTTTGAAAATCAAATCTCATTAAAGAAAATCGGTTGAGAATATTGAGTATGGCCTCTCAGTAAAGGGCAAGAGCATAAACAGAGTGCAATTAAACAACAAAAAGTTGAGAAGTTGACCTTGTCATGTGAGTTATTTACAGATAAATATGCATGCTTTTAACTTAAATTTGAAGCTGAGAAAATTGGTTCTTCCCGTTAGCAAGTGTGGGGAAAAAATTAGCTATAATAATTGATTGATTGATTGGTAATAGCATGGGTATGTATTCCTTGACTCACCTCCCCTGGGTTAGTGCTGTAGAAGATACCCTCCTCTCTCTACCCCACAAAAATTTACTAGGTTTTAGGTGAGATAAGACATGTCTACAAATGAAATGCAGTATAATGACGGTCAGATATAGCAAAGTACATGGAGGAATGACGACCAAAATATCAAGCTAGTGTGGCGTGAATGTCCAACTGATCATATCATGCCAGCCCTGAAAAACTGACCTGGCTGTCCCAAAGCACAAAAGTGGATATCAGTACTGGTTACATGTAATGTGCAATAGCATTGCATCTTTGTATAATTTAGTGATTGATTCAGCTGAATAATCATATATAGGCAGTAGGCTAATCTGTCCCAGTTTGGGATAGCACAGTGTTTCCAACATCATTAAGTCTCCATAGAAGCTCTTTAAGCAGAAGTTTAGATAGGCAGGAGGCTTAGAAAAACCCGTATGAAAAGCCTTTAATAAATGAGTGAATTCACCATCTCCCTTCCCCTTCAGCATGGGATTCCAATATCGGGGTCTTCACCCGTGAACAAGAAATGAAGGTGTGTGTTAAGTATTAATATATAGCAAGGAGAGGATCCTAGGGGTACTGCCCCAGTCTGGGCCAACCCGCTTCTGTAGTTCTTCTGCCTGCAAATATTTTCCTCCATACTAAAAGAAATACTTTATTTCATTTTCTTAAGTACCGAAAACATTCACTTAAAGATTCATTTATGTTAACAAGCATTGTCTTAAAAAACAAAACCAGAAAATCTTAGTGCCATGTTTCCCAAAGTGTGGTTGAAGGGGACCACCTGAATGAGATTGTGGGGTAAGGCCCTGGAAGTATGCCTTTCAAAAAGTATCTCAGAAAAGTCTCATGCACATTTAAGTTTCAGAATTACTATCTTACTCTAATTAATGATGAAATTATTTTCTTACCAGTATCTAGCCATCACAAGATGCAATAAAATAACTGACTTTTTGTTTGTTTGAGGGAGTTAGGTAATTGTGTACTTGGAACATTTTTGGCAGGGTTAAGGCCTTGGTGGAGAGTTGTACTGGTGGATTTAGGGCAGCATGAGATCCCTGGATATTAAGTATAACCAAATAAGGTTATCTTGAGGCCCTAAAAAAGGTGGTCTCCCTCCTTCTGTTGTGCTAAACAGCTCTGTATTTCTCAAAACCAGAACTCCAGCTAAAACAGTACCTTATATTGTAGGCTAAGTCAGTGCTTATGGCTTGTCTAGAAAACTAAATGCCTATTATGCTTTTGTTTCAATGAAATACTTGCTTTGAATTTCCAAACAACTGAAATACAAATGCGCTTTAGAAATCCAGCTGATTGATTACTGGTTGAGTACAGGTGTTGAAATAGGGACTTTCTATTTCTTTGCAGAAGCAGACAGAGGAACTTGGGGCTGTAGTTTCCTTCTTTTCCTACTTTGTTCTGACTCCCTGTGAAATCAGAGCTCTCTAGACTTATACACACATACTCAAGCAATTCCACCTTCTCCTTCTCCACCACCAGCTTTTCCTGGTCTTACAAATGTGTTCAAGATGCTGTTTCATCCTTGACATAAATCTTTCACCCTGACATCTTCTTTCCTCTTCTTCCTATAAATAGATATCTTGAGTGACAGGCAGCATAGAATGAGAAAGGACCCAGACGTCAGTTGAGCTGAGTTCAGAACTTCAGTCATCACAGCTGGACAAACTCTAGGCGTTCCTCCAGCTCAAACTTTCCTCTGGGATAAATTTTTATATATCTTTACCAACTACTTTCAATGCCTCCTCCTCACTTAGGGACCTGGATATGATTTCTACTGCTCAACTTTGCATTATACTCTAGAAGTTCATAGATTATTTGCTAGTTTCAGAATTCAATAGTTTTTTTGTTCATCCTCATTCACTCAGCAATGCAGAACAAGTTTTCTTCCTTAGATTCTTTGATCCTAAATACCATTTGTCAGCCTTCACATTCTTTTTTCTCTTTTCAGTTTTTAAACATTTTAAAATAGAATATTCAGACATACACAAAAGTAGAGATATAAAAATTAACATCCAGGTACCATCACCCATCCTCAAAAATTTTCAACATTTTGCCAGTCTCTTAACATTCTTTTTAAAAGAAAAAAAAATCTTTTTGTTCTCATAAAATGGTACATACTTATTCTAGAGGATTTAGCAAAGGAGGAAAGTACAAAGAAAAGTCTTTAAGTAAATCACCCAAATCCGACACCCAGTAACAACCATCACCATTATTATGGGGTCAACATGTATTTCTAGGCATGTATACAGATGAAATGCTGGTTCTGGCTGGACACCTGGATGGCTAGACAGATGCGTTTTAGTAAAATTAATCATATATGCTGCTTAAAATAAAAAGTATTAAATTTACTTTTACTCAACTTTAACAAAAAAGAAACTGAAGTGAACCTGAAGAAATTGCTAAACTTCAAATAAATGTTTTTTCACACAGATAGATTACTTAAATGAGTTCTTAAAATTACGAGAAGAGATTGTGAAAAACATGAAAAGGTTGGAAGTATTCTTTTAAAAAAAAAAAAAAAAACTATTTTCCTCACAATTTTGCTACTCTAAAAAATAAGTCTATTAAAAAAGTATTTTCTGGGGCTGTCCAGTTAGCTCAGTTGGTTAGAGTGCAACCTTGTATCACCAAGGTCACAGGTTCAGATCCCCATACCAGCCAGCCACCAAAAAAAAAAAAAATTTTTCGACAATCTCAGTTGTAGGCCATATTAATTGATTTGCTACTGTAAACTTTGAGTACAGTTATCTCACGTTTCTTCCTCCCTTCCCCCATCTTCTGATTTTTGTCAATTATTTTAGTTTGGGGAGGCAGTATAATGTAGCAGTTAGTGGAGCCCAGGCTCAGTAACCAGACCACCAGTTCTAGTTATGTGAATTTTGGGGTAGTTATTCAACTCTTACAGGTCTTAATTTTCATTTGTAAAGTAAGGACAGAGTTGCTTGTTGTTGGGGAATGTAAATAAATTTATTGACTTAAAGAAGCCTGTGTATAATAAGTGTTCAGTAAACATTATTTACAGTTATGTCTTTATGTTGTAGGAATTTATGATATTTACATTCTACTCTGTCATCCTATTATTCTTTCTACATTTAAATAGATTCTTCCCACCATCAACCAATATTTATAAAAGGGCTTTTCGGGCCGACCCCGCTGCGCACTCGGGAGAGTGCGGCGCTGGGAGTGCAGCAGCGCTCCCGCCGTGGGTGCGCTCACTGGCTGAGCGCGGTGCGGCCAGTCACAAAAAAGACAAAAAAAAAAAAAGAGCTTTTCCATTCTGGAATTATTTCTTTTTATTCATCTCTATATTGACTAGATTTTTGTCATCATGTCGTCTCTTTGCAAGAAGGCTACTATGGATACTATATCCCCTAAGTTCTTACATTTTTGAGGAGATATTTATGCTGCCTTTGTACTTGAGAAGACCTTAGGTATAGTACTCCTGGGTTATGCTTTGTTTCTTGTAAAAAATTATGTGTTAATCCATTTGTCATTGAACACTGCTTTAGAGAAGTCTGGGGTAGCCTAAATTGTGATCAACCCCTCCTTCATCCATCAACTCCTAACAACCACTGGTCAGTTTTCTATCTTTATGGTTTTGCTTTATCCAGAATTTTGTAAATAGAATCATATAATATGTAGTCTTTTGAGTCTGGCTTATTTCACTTAACATATATACATTTGAGATTCATTTGTGTTCTATTGATAGTCTTTTTATTTTTATTACTGAGTATTATTTCACTGAGTGGATATACCATGGTTTGTTTATTCACTATCAACTGAAGAACATTTGGGTTGTTTCTAATTTGGGGTGATTTTGAATAAAGTCATGATAATCATTTATATACAGGTTTTCGTGTGAATATCAGTATTCATTTCTCTTGGGTTAATACCTGGGAGTGACCAGCCAGCCACCAAAACAAAAACCAGACAAACAAAAAAAACCCTTAAGAGTGTGATTGCTGGGTCATATGCTAACCGTATGGGATTTTGATAGGAATCATGTTAATCAATTTGGGAATTGATATCTTAATATTGAGTCTTCCAATCCATAAACATGGTATAACTTTTTTTTTTTTTAAAAGATGACTGGTAAGGGGACCTTAACCCTTGACTTGGTGTTGTCAGCACCGCGCTCACCCAGTGAGCTAACCGGCCATCCCTATATAGGATCCGAACCCGTGGCCCTGGTGTTATCAGCACCGCACTCTCCCGAGTGAGCCACAGGCCGGCCCAACATGGTATAACTTTTCATTTATTTGAGTCTTCTTTGATTTCTTTCATTTTCTTTTTCTGCATAGATGCACAAAAATTTTTTCTTTATTATTTTAGTTCATCAATTTAACCAGGGTTTGTCTTGATACTGATTGTTATACATCAAATTTTCTTGGAATGTGGTTCTCTCTGTCTATAAAGTCAGTAGGAAATTTTTTATTATGTATTTGAATATTGTTACTTTTTCTTTTGTTGAATTCTGTACTTTAGGAATACCAATTATCCTTTTATTGGATCTTCCTTGCCCTCCCTAGTACCTTTTCTCTATTGCTTTAACCTTTGTCATTTTCATTTGGCTATTTCAACCTTTCTTCTATATAAGGAAATCATTGTTTAGCTATGAATACTCTGCTTCTGGCTATTTCTAATTTATTTTTTAGTGCAATAATGATGCTTTGGCCTCAATTTTAAATTTCTTCTACTTTCTCCCATTTTATTTTATTCTTTTGTTTTATCATTTTACGAATATGTGTTTTTAACTCAAAGCACTTGTGGAGGATTTCTCTTTGTTCCTTTAGTTACTTTTTTTTTTCTTGGTTGGGTTCTTTGTCTGCTAAGGGTCCTTGTTGATTTACTTTTTTTCCTCCCATAATCTATTTATGACGTTTTCTAGTCATTTTTTTATGTTATGAATATCTGGACACCTCTGGTCAGACCACCTACTTGCTTTAATATAATATGGGTGCCTTGTCCCTTTCCTACACTATTTTTTAGCCCAGTTTGTTTTTTCTTCACTGAGCTGCAGTTTGGGACTGAGAATTTCAATTTATACCCGTTTTTTCTGTAGCCTGAGTTCATGGAGTGTGAAGGGAAGAAGAGTTCAGCTAAAGTAGGCTGTACCTGAGTTGTATTCTCACTTTTAAAGTGTCATTAAATATCCATACCAAGATTCAGTCCACCTCACAGGGTATATCCCTTTTCCCAAGGAATACTTTTAAGTCATCTTTTTCTGTTTACCAGTTAAGTATGGTGCCCCATCTTCAGAGGCTATCATGTTGTTCCATTCTCCAGCTAGAGAAAGAAAAGATTAGGATTATTGGTCAATTTGCTTCTCTTCAGGTTGGGGGCTAGTTGTAAGAATTCTCAGGCTCTTTTGTATCAGCAGTGCAGCTGAAGGGAGAGACTATGTTGGGTTAGGAATCATGCCATGTCTAGGTTCCAGTCTGCTCCAGAGCCTATCCTGGGGCACAACTTTTTTTAAAAAAATTATATATATTCATGGGAAACAAAGCTGACCATCACCACCTGTGCCCAAAATGTCATGGTCAGATCAATACTGTCAGCATGTCCATTACCATAAATTGCAATTTATCTCCATGTCCCCCACCCAATTAATTCCTGACCTTCATGTCCTCGTGACCTCCCTGGCATCCCTACATATGCTCTCTCCCTCTGCAAGTCCAGTGCACCACTGTGGTCTTTCTTTCCTTCCTTCTTTCTTACCTCCCACTTACAAGTAAAGACATAAAGTTTTTTTCCCTCTGTGCCTGGCTTAGTTCACTTAATTTTCTCTAAGCCCATCCGTGTTGCTGCAAATGGCAGAATTTCATTCTTTTTTATGACAGAGTAGTATTCCATGGTGTATATTTACCACATTTTCCTTATCCAGTCATCTGTTGATGAACATTTAGGTTGGTTCCATATCTTGCCTATTGTAAATAGAGCTGCAATGAACATGGGAGTGCAGGTATCCCTTCAACATGATGATCTCCATTCCTTTGGGTATATACCTAGAAGTGAGATTGCTGGATTATATGGTAAATATAACTGTAGTCATTTGAAAAACCTCAATACTGTTTTCCATAGTGGTTGTACTAATTTACAGTCCCTCCAACAGTGTAGGAGCATTCCCGTCTCTCCACATCTTTGTCAGCATTTGTTATTCTCCATCTTTTTGAATATAGCCAGTCTAACTGGGGTGAGGTGATATCTCAATGTGGTTTTAATTTGCATTTACTTGATGATTAGTGATGTTGAGCATTTTTTAAAGTGTCTATTTGCCATTTGTATGTCTTCTTTTTAAAAATGTCTAGTCAGCTCTTTGCCCAGTTTTTAACTGGGTTATTTGTTTTTATTGCTGTGTAGTTGCTTGAGTTCCTTGTATATTCTGGATATTAATCCCTTGTCAGATGTATAGTTTACAAATATTTTTTCCCACTCTGTAGGTTGTTGTTTCACTCTGTTGATTGTTTCCTTTGCTGTGCAGAACCTTTTATTTGATATAATCCCATTTATTTATTTTTTCTTTTCTTGCTTGTGCTTTTGAGCTCTTGTTCATAAAGTTTGTGCCTAGTGCTACTTCCTGAAGTGTTTCTCCTATATTTTCCCTTAGTAGTTTTACAGTTTCAGGTCTTATATTGAAATCTTTAATCCATTTTGAGTTGATTTTGGTATATGGTGAGAGGTCCAGGTCTAGTTTCATTCTTCTGCATATAGATATCCAATTTCCCCAGCACCATTTATTGAAGAGGCAGTCTTTTTTCCAATGAATGTTTTTGTTGCCTTTTTAAATATCAGTTGACTGTAAGTCTGTAGGTTGACTTCTGGGTTCTCTATTCTGTTCCACTGGTCCAAGTGTCTATTTTTACTCCAGTACCATGCTGTTTTGGTTACTGTGGCTTTTCAGTATAATTTGAAGTCAGATAATGTTATGCTTCTTATTGCATTGAATCTGTAGATCACTTAGGGTAGTATGGACATTTTCACAATGTTAATTCTTCCAATCCAAGAACATGGAATGTCTTTCTATCTTTTTGTGTCCTCTTTAATTTCTTACAGCAGTGACTGGTAGTTCTCATTGTAGAGATCTTTCATCTCCTTGGTTAAATTGATTTCTAAGTATTTTTTTTCTTTGGTGACTATTATAAATGGGCTTACTTTCTTCATTTCTCTTTCTGTTAGTTCATTATTTGAGGCTATAAACACAACTGATTTGGGGGCAATGATTTTGTATACTGCAACATTACTAAAGTTATTAATCAGCTCTGAGTTTTTTGATAGAGTCTTTAGGTTTTTCTACATATATGTTCATGTCATCTACAAACAGTGACAGTTTGACTTCATCTTTTCCAATCTGGATGCACTTTATTTCTTTCTCTTGCCTGATTCCTCTGGCTAGTACCTCCAGTACTATGTTAAATAGGAGTGGTAAGAGTGGGAATCTTTGTCTTGTCCTGTTCTTAAGGGATAAGCTTTCAGGTTTTTCCCCATTCAGGATATTTGCAGTGGGCTTGTTATAGATGGCTTTTATTGTGTTGATACTTTCCGTCTATACCTAATTGCTGAGAGTCTTTATCATGAAGTGATGTTGAATTTTGTCAAATGCTTTTTCTGCATCTATCGAGATAATCATATGGTTTTTGTCCTTAATTTTGTTGATGTAGTGTATCACATTTATTGACTTGCATATGTCAAACCATCCTTGCATCTCTGGGAATGAATGTCACTTGATCAGAGTGTGTAATTTTTTTGATGTGTTGCTGTATTCTGATTGCTAGTATTGTATTGAGGATTTTTGTGACTATGTTCATCAGAGATATTGGTCTGTAGTTTTCTTTTTTTGTTGTATATTTGTCTGGTTTTGTTATCAGGGTGATGCTGGCCTCATAGAATGAGTTTGGGAGAGTGGCCTCGATTTCATTTTTTGTAATATTTTAAAGATAATTGGTATTAATTCCTCTTTAAATGTTTGGTAGAATTCGGCAGTAAAGCCATCTGGTCCTGGGGTTTTCTTTTTTGGGAGTCTGCTGATTACTGCTTCAATCTTGTTGCTTGTTCTTTATCTGTTCAGGTTTTCTGTTTCTTCTTGGTTCAGTCTTGATAGTTTGTATGTGTCCAGAAATTTATCTATTTCCTCCAGGTTTTCAAATTTGTTGGCGTATAGTTGTTTGTAATAGTCTCTAATGATTTTTTGTATTTCTGTGGTATGAGTTGTAATGTCTCCTTTTTCATTTCTGATTTTTGTAATTTGTGTCTTCTCTCTCCTGTTTTTTTGGTTTTTTTTGTTAACTTAGCTAATGGTTTGTCTATTTTGTTTATCTTCTCAAAAAAACATCTTCTTGTTTCATTGATCTTTTCTATCATTTTTTGGGTCTCTACATCATTTAGTTCTGCTCTAATCTTAATTATTTCTTTCTATTACTAACTTTGGGATTGGATTGTTCTTGTTTTTCTAGTTCTTTTAGGTGTAGGGTTAGGGTGTCCACTTGAAACCTTTCTATTTTTTGATGTAAACATTTATTTCTATATATTTCCCTCTTAGTACTGCTTTTGCAGTATTCCACATGTTTTGATATGTGTCTTTATTTTCATTGTTTTCTAGAATTTTTTGATTTCCTGTTTAATTTCTTCTTGGACCCATAGGTCATTCAGAAGCTTGTTGTCTAATTTCTGTGTATTTGTATGGAGTCCTGAGTTTCTCCTGTTAATTTCTAGTTTTAATCCATTGTGGTCTGAATAGATAGTTGAGGTGACTTCAGTTTTTTTAACATTATTGAGACTTGATTTGTGACCTAACATGTGGTCTATCTTGGAGAATGTCCCATGTGCTGATGAGAAAAATGTATATTCTGTAGTTGTTGGATGAAATGTTATGTAGATATCTGCCAGGTCCAATTAGTCTAAAGTGTACTTTAAAACTTGTGTTTCTCTGTTGATTTGTTGCCAGGTTGATCTGTCCAATGATGAGAGGATGGTATTCAGGTCCCCCACTATTATCATGTTGGAGTCTATCTCTTTCTTTAGGTCTAATAGTGTTTGCTTTATATATCTGGGTTCTCCAGTGTTGGATGTATGTATATTTATGACTGTGTTCTTGCTGGATAGATCCCTTTATCATTACATAGTGGTCTTCTTTGTCTCTTTTTATGGTTTTTTGTTTGTCTATTTTATCTGATATAAAAATAGCTTCTCCTGCTCATTTATGGTTTCCATTTGTGTGGTAGATCTTTTTCCATCCCTTCACTATTTTTCTGTGTTCATCTTTACTAGTGAGATGAGTTTCTTGAAGACAGCATATAGTTGGGTCTTGCTTTTTTGAGCCAACCTATCAGTCTCTGTCTTTTGAGTAGGGAGTTTAATCCATTTACATTTAGGGCTGTTAATGAGAGGTATTGTCTTATTCCTGGCATTTTATGGCTTTTTTTTTTTTTTTAGATGTTTTAAGTATCATTTGTTTCTTTCTTCTCCTTTGATGATTGGTCTTTAATGTGTGTGAGGTTTTGTTTGTTTGTTTGTTTGTTTTTTGAGATGGAAAGATTTAGTTTCTTTTATTATTCTCATTTGTATTTGTGTTTTACTAGTGGGTTTTGTTCTTACTTGTGTATTTGTGGTAGTGATTATTGTTTTCTGGATTCCAGATGCAGGATTCCCTTGAGAATTTCTTACAGGGCTGGTCATGTTGTGATGACCAACCCTGGGAAATACACTATTTTGTTTGCCTGGGAAATACACTATTTCTGCCTCATT
Source organism: Cynocephalus volans (assembly GCF_027409185.1). Classification (NCBI taxonomy): domain Eukaryota; kingdom Metazoa; phylum Chordata; class Mammalia; order Dermoptera; family Cynocephalidae; genus Cynocephalus; species Cynocephalus volans. Next base: position 51,347,308 of record NC_084461.1, on the reverse strand, counting down.
TCTGAAGGGTAGCCTTGCTGGGTATAGTATTCTTGGCTGGCAGTGTTTTTCTTTCAGTATTTTAAATATGTCATCCCATTTTCTTCTCACCTGTAGAGTTTCAGTTGAGAAGTCTGCTGTTAGTGTGATGGGGGCTCCCTTATAAGTAACTTGATGCATTTCTCTTGCTGCTTTTAGGGTTCTCTCTTTGTCTTTGAGCTTTGACAGTTTGACTATTATGTATCTTGGAGAGTATCTTTTTGGACTGAATCTGTTCGGGGATCTTTAAACCTCCTGGATCTGAAGGTCTGTGTCTCTACCTATACCTGAGAAGTTTTCCATTATTATTTCATTGATTCAATTTTCAATGTCATTATATTTCCTCCTGTCCTTTAGGAATACCCATGACTTGTATGGTTGTGTGCTTAAGGTTTCTGTTAGCTGCCTTAGATATTCTTCATTTTTTCTTTTTTTGTCTGCCTGGGTTATTTCATAAAGATCATCTTCAAGTTTGGAAATTCTTTCTTCCACTTGTTCTAATCTGCTACTTAAGCTCTTGGTTGTGTTTTGTATTTCATTGAATGCATCTTTCGGTTTTAGGAGTTCTGCTAAATTCTTTTTTAAAGTACTGATCTCTTTGTAAATTTCTTCCTTTGTATCCTGGATATTTTTTCTCATTTCATTGTCTTGTCTTACAGAGTCCTCTCTTATTTCACTGTGTTTCCTTAAGATAGTTGCTCAGAATTCCTTTTTACATCATTTCAAGGGTTTCCTGTTCTGTAAGGTCTGGTACTTGAGAGTTACTGAATTCCTTTGGTGGTGTCATATTTTCTGATTTTTTTGTATTTCTAATATCTGTATGTTGATTTATGGTCATCTGGTAGATCAGTTGCTTCTTCTATTATTCTGGAGTAGATTTTGAGGAGAAAGACTTCTTCCTTTTTTTCCAGGCTCCTCTGGTGACTCTCCTTGTGTCATTGCCTGCACAGTGGCTGTGGATGTTGCTAAGGCAGCAAGCCATCTTTGCAACAGTAGTAACTGGGGTGGTGGCTGTTGTGGACCACTTCCATAGAAGCTGTGCGAGGCCTCATGGTGTTGGCACAGGATCTTGCCTTCTGTGCAGATGGTGCAGGGGACTGGGTAGGGGGCTGGGTAGGGGCTGGCTGGGTCTCCTGCCTGCCTGTCACCTTCCCCAGTGGTGGCAGTGCAATGTGGCGTCTTGACACAGCTTTTTGAGATTTAGAATATCTATATGTGTGTGGCCATTGTTCTTTGGTTGCTTCTATGAAATTTTGTGGACATTTTCTGGACCATTTATTTTTCTTTTTTCAGTATTTGGAGCTGCTACCAGGCAGTTTCATTCTACAGCTTTCTGACTGTTGCTTCTTTATGTTTGTCCCTGGCTTCTCTTTCTGTTTCCAAAACATGGGTGTTCCCTGAGGTGCTGCCCTTTGCCATGTCTCTTGCTATATTATTTCTCACAGATATTTATTCTGCTCCCATGTTAATTATCACGTCTCTTAATAGTTAACCATGGCCTCAATCCTGAGCTCTGATTATGGATTTTTCTTCAAGTTGAGTGAACGTTTTCACTTGGTATATTAGTTTGCTAGGGTTGCTGTAACAAAGTGCTGCAAACTGGGTGGTTTAAGCAACAGGAATTTATTGTCTCACAGTTCTGGAGACTAGATATCTGATATCAAGAGGTTGGCACGTTGGTTCTTTCTGAGGGCTGTGAGGAAAGGATCTGTTCCAGCCTCTTGCCTTGGCTTGTAGATGGTCTTTGTCATGTATACATCACGTTCTTCCTGTGTGCTGGGTATTATTATAAAGACATCAGTCATGTTATGTTAGTGCCCATCCTAATGACTTCATTTGAACTTGATTACCTCTGTAAAGATCCTGTCTTCAAATAAGGCCACATTCTAAGGTTAAGACTTCAACATACGAATGGGAGGAGGCACAATTCAATCTATAACTCTTGGTTATTCGCTCATGCCACATATTTTCTGCTACATGCTAGGCATTAATCTAGGCACTGGGAATACAAAGATAATGAGGCTCAGTCTCTTCCCCCTTGAATGAATTAGAATTAATAAACAGGCATTTGTAATACTATGCAGTAAGTGCTGTCATAGGTGAGATATTTATTACAAAGACACTTTAGTGGGATACCTAAACCTGACTGGCTGAATTAGGGATTCCATCTCAGAGGAAGTGATGCTTATTCTCGATCCTTTCCAGTAGGATGCAATGCTATATAATTGTTCTCCCTGCTTCTAAACCACACCCTCAGTCACCCAGCTGTGGACCACCCAGTTAATCTTTCCAAAGCACCACTTTGATTAAGACATTCCCTAGTTGAGAAACCTGTAATGACTCCTCATTGTCATCAGAACTAAGTCTCAAAAGTTCTTTAGCCTGGCTGGCTTTTGGTTCATCCACAATCAAGGCCTTTGGTTCATCCACAATCAAGGCCCACCACTGGAATCTACCTTTCCCATCTTGATCTTTCTATTGTTTTGCTCCTTAGGCTGGTACACTACCAAAATGAACTAACAAACATTCTAGAGACACACTTAGAGCTTTTCCATGATTTCATAAAGATAGAATTTTTGTTTTGTTTTTTGCTATAATACTGGCACCTAAATCAGTGCTTGGCATATCGCATATAACAGATACTTAAGAACACTGGTTGCATAACAATTAAATTTTGGAGGCCTCTTTGCTTTCAATGAATGCGTCTCCTCTCTCCCAGATGCACACATTTTTGCCTATTGAAATGTTACTCTCAAGGCTCAGCTCATGTATCCTCTCCTCCATTATGCATTTCTTCTGGATCACATGTGCCAGATGTGACCCTCCTTTCCTAAAGGCTTTTGTATTTTTTGTGACTTTGCATTCTGCTTTGTATTGTAGATATCTGAGTAGGTGTCTTTTTCCCACCAGACTGAAAGTTGTTTGAATTCAGGAACCGTATTTTAAGAATAGTATTGTTTCCTGCTTAGCACTTCCTTGCACAATAATAGATGCTCAAAAATTACTTTGTGTTTGAAGAGAAAGTGATGTAAGGAGTTATTTTGCAATCTTTGGGGGAAAGTGGGGAAAAAGCCTAAGGGATAGAGCATTTGGTCTGGCCTCCTCCCCTTGTCTTATTTTTCTGAGGTTCCAACATTTTAAAATTCATTCAGCAGATATTTATTGAGACCTATTTTATTCAAGGCATTGTACTAGGACTTAGATTACAAATAGGAACTAAACTATTGTTCTTGAGGTACTTATCACTTCTTCTGACAGAGAAATCAGTCCATTTGGTTCCAGTGGTCACTATCATCTGTACAGTTTTTAGGATGTTTTTCTCTTCTCAGACTTACTCATCCAGTTTCTAGAATCTTTCCACCTGTTGAAGCTACCAGAGGGCCGGGCCCCTATCTTCCTCCTCCTGTTGCCCACTGCCTAGCACTGAGCTTACACCTACTAGCAATTTGAGCAGGTCCTTTATTTACCCTAAAAATTCTCTGACTCTCTTTAAGTTTGCCTTGTCTCTCCAATTATTAGAATGCTGAGTTGGGACCAGAGACTTGGAAAGGATACTTATTGCTCTCCTTAGATTGGAAGGCCCTCTGATGCCATAAGAGTAATAATAAGCACAGTAAGTAGCACCACGTTTAGTACTGTGCTAAAGTTTTTACATGAATTATATTTCCAAGTGGGGCCTGTTGCTAATATCATTGGCTACTAGGACTCCTTCATTTCTAACAAGTTGTCATGTTGAAGCTGTTAAGTGAACCAAACATAAGTTTGTTTCCCTCTTTGCTCAAAGTTAAGAGTCATGATTTTGCTGCAGAGCATGAACCAAACAAGTGCAATCTGAATTAGTCTGGTGAATCATGCACATATGTTATCTTTTCCAGAGGCATCTAATTCTTTATAAGTCCCTCTACTAAGGGAAAACGAGGAAGTGAAAATTGAAATGAATAATGGAGCAGTAAGGAATGGAAGAGATGGTAATGATATGTGTTTTGAGGTCCTACTTGACATGGAAATTACAGCTCTCAAACCTGATTGAAAGACAGGCCTGAGTCTATTCATATAGAGAGAGCATTAATATGTACTGCTATGCCATTGTTACTGTGGCATAGGAAACGTCCGTTTTATTTAAATATGCTGTGTATAAGTCAGAAAAACGTAAGTTCACAGAAGTGGTTAGCGACAATTAAAGGTGTTAGTCCAAGCCTATGTTCTCTGTATTTATAGATTTGTAGTGTGTTATCTATATCAAAGAGATTGTGGCATAAAATAGGTCTAAATAGGAGATACATAAAAGTGACTAGAAAGACTTATATGGTGCTGTAAGGCTTTCTTAACTTATTAAGCATGCTTCATGTATTAACTTATCAATCATGTTTTGTTTAAACAAAAATCAAGATTAGTTCATCTTGAGCACAAAATAGCAAGAAGGACAAAGGGCACTTGGACAGACTCAGGCTGTCAGCGCTTCAGTCCACATTTGAGATGGCATTGCAGGGTAATCTCTTCAAGTTACAGTTGTAGCCAACATCTCTTCCCAGAGTTAACCCCCTTCTTCCTTGTGGTCTACCCACTCTCTCAGATTTCAGGATCCTCCTTCCTCCCCGAGGCCATCTGCTTCCCTCTGTGACTTGGGGAGTTGCGGGGAGGGAGTAAATACAACACTGATTAACAGAGAAACCACGGCAGTCCCAATCTTTTTCCAGTACTTGGTTTAGATGTTGGTATGTGATGCATTTCTGTGAAGGGGCATTTAAGGGCCTCTGGGGAGCATGGAGATGGGTTTTAAAGCTCCTCAAAAGAGGGCCCGACCCCGTGGCTCACTGGGGAGAGTGCGGCGCTGGGAGCGCAGCAGTGCTCCCGCCACGGGTTTGGATCCTATATAGGGATGGCTGGTGCGCTCACTGACTGAGCGCGGTGCGGACGACACCAAGCCAAGGGTTGCGATCCCCTTACCGGTCACAAAAAAAAAAAAAAAAAAAAGGAGAAAAAAAAAAAAAGCTCCTCAAAAGAGACACAAAGAAAATTCCCTTTCATTGCTCTGAATGAAGATATATGAGAATGTGATATTTGGAATGACTGCCACTATCTTCTTCCATAAAAATGACAAAACAGGACTTTAGCAACTCAGAAGAACTTCCGTACCTTTGGCCTTGTTCTGTGAGATAACATCTCTTTACAGGTTGAGGCATTTTGAGTTGTGTTCTGTTACTTGCAGATGAAAGCATCTTCCCTGATTCTGTAATATTTCTATTGGAAAAACAGAAAGTTTAGTGTTTAATATCTTTTTAAAAAAAATTTTTGTTGAGTCATAGTTGATTGTACATATCTGTAGGGTACAGAGTTGAATATCAATACCTGTGTGCAATATCTGATGCACACAGGATATTTAGTATATTCAACATTTTACAATGTAATCTTTATTTGATATTTATCTGAAACAGTTTTGTTTGCCTAAATAACAAGGTCTAATTTTCTGTAACTTATTAAGACCTAAGATGTAGTAGGTCTTACTCTGTCTTTCACAGATGCTTGAGAATTGCAAGCTTACTTTACCCTTGAAGTAAGAGACTGGTTTCCTTACATTGTGGATGTACTCATATGTGCTGACTCAAAGATTCGCGCCCAGGTTTCACATCCCTTATGAGTTCTTTTGAATCACCAGATTAATCTTTTCCAGCATTGCTTACACATCCTGTTCCTGCCCTTCTTGGCCGAGGTGCCTTACCACTTTCAGGTGACTTTCTTTAACTGAAATCTTTTGTTATGTCTTTTATGCCTGTTCCTCATGTTGTGGGTGTTGTCGTGTCTAAGAATGGTTTGTACAGTATTAAAGAAGAGGTCCTGAAACCTGGACCGTCCTCAGAATTTTCCCAAACACTGTCTGAATCCAAATCTCTCTCTGGGTGATTCTGATTTTCAGCTAGGTCTGAGAACCACTGACATAAGGATACAGAATACAGAAAAATTATACTGACCTGATTCCATACCTAACGTAAATGGTTTCAGATCTCACTTGACAAAGTCAGCTATGTAAAAATATAATTTTCCCAGTTTTACTGACATGTGAAAATTGTATTTATTTACAGTGTACAATGTGATGTTTTGATATACAGTGTGTGCGCGCTGTGAAATGATTAAATCAAGGTAATGAATATATCCACACTTCACATACTTATCATTTTTTTGTGGTGAGAACATGTAAGGTCTACTCGCTTAGCAATTTTTAAGTTACAATACATTACTATTGACTGTACTCACCACACTGTACCATAGATCTCTTGAACTTATCCTGTCTAACTGAAACTCTGTATCCTTTGACCAACATCTTCCCATTTCCTTACCCCCTGCCTCTGGTAACCATTCTATCTCTGCTTCTATGAGTTCAGCTTTTTTAGATTCCACATATAAGTATGATCATGTGGTATTTGTATTTCTGTGCCTAGCTTATTTCACTTAGCATAATATCTCCCAGATCCATCCCTGTTGTTGCAAATGGCAGAATTTCCTTCTTTTTTTAATGCTGAACAGTATCTCATTGTGTATGTATACTACATTTTCTTCATCCATTCATCCATTGATAGACACTTAGTTTGATTCCATATCTTGCCTATTGTGAAGAGTGCTGCAGTGAACACAGGGGTGTGGATGTCTCTTTGACATACTGATTTCATATCCTTCAGATATATATCCAGTAATGAGATTGCTATATCATATGGTAGTTCTATTTTTAATGTTTTGAGGATCCTCTGTGCAATTTTCCATAATGCTTGTACTAATTTACTTTCGCACCAACAGTGTACAAGGGCTCCTTTTTCTCTACGTCCTCCCTAATACTTATTATCTTCTGTCTTTTTGATAGTAGCCATTCTAACAGGTGTAAGGCAATGTCTCATTGTAGTTTTAATTTGTATTTTCTGATGACTAGTAATGTTGACCATCTTTTTATATACACGTTAGTCATTTGTATGTCTTCTTTTGAGAAATATCTATTCAGATCCTTTGCCCATTTTTAAATTGGGTGTTTTTTTTGCTATTGAGTTGTTTGAATTCCTTATACATTTTGGATATTAATCCCTTATCAGATGTATGGTTGCAAATATTTTCTCCCATTCCATAGGCTGTCTCTTCATTCTGTTGATTGTTTCCTTTGCTGCACAGAAACATTTTAGTTTGATATAACCCCTTTGTCTATTTTTGCTTTTATTGCTTGTGCTTTTGGGTTATATTCATAAAGTCATTGCCTAGACCAGTGTCATAGAGCTTTCCCCCTATGTTTTCTTCTAGTAGTTTCACAGTTTCAGGCCTTATGTTTAAGTTTTTAATCCATTTGAGTTGATTTTTGTATATGGTGTGCAATAATGGTCTAATTTCATTCTACTGCATGTGGATATGTAATTGTCCCAACACAAGTTACTGAAGAGACCCTTTCTTCATTGTGTGTTCCTGGTATTGTTTCCAACAACCAGACATGTGTAGGTTTATTTTTGGATTCTTTATTATGTTCCATTGGTCTATGTGTCTGTTTTTATGCCAGTACCATGTTGTTTTGATTACTATAGCCTTGTAGAATATTTTAATATCAGGTAGTGTGATGCCTCAAGGTTTGTTGTTTTTGCTAAACATTGTTTTGGCTATTTGGGGTCTTTTGTGGTTCCATATGAATTTTAGGATTGTTTTTTCTGTTCCTGTGGAAGATGTAATTAGAATTTTAATAGGAATTGTATTGAATTTGTAGACTGCTTTGGATAGTATGGTCATTTTAACAATATTAATCCTTCTAATCCATGAACATGGGATAGCTTTCCATTTATTTGTGTCTTCAATTTTTCATCAATGTTTTATAGTCTTTGGTGTAAAGATCTTTCACCTTCTTGGTTAAATTTATTTCTAAGTTTTTAAAAAAATTTTGGTAGCTATTGTAAATGAGATTGGATAGTTTATTTTTAGGGTATAGAAATGCTACTGATTTTAACAGGTTTTTTTGGGTGGAGATTTTAGGATTTTCTATACATAAGATCATGTTATCTGCAAACAGAGACCATTTAACTTCTTTCTTTTCAATTTGGACACCTTTTCTTTATCTTGCTTAATTGCCCTGGCTAGGACTTCTAGTACTATTTGGATAGAAGCGGCGAGTGTGGATATCTTTCTCTTGTTCTTGATCTTGGAGGAAAAACTTTTAACTTTTCACTGTTGAGTATGATGTTAGCTTTTCATGTATGGCCCTTATTGTGTTGAGGTAAGTTTCTTCTAATTATAATTCATTGAGAGTTTTTATCATGAAAGGATATTGAATTTTTCCAAATGCTCTTTCTGCATCTATTGGGGTGATCATATGGTTTTTGTTTTTCTATTAATGTGGTGTATTACATTTATTGATTTGTGTTTGTTGAACTATCCTTGCATCCCAGGGATAAATCTCACTTGATCATAGTGAATGATCCTTTTCATATGCTCTTGAATTCTGTTTGCTAGTATTTTGTTGAGGATTTTTGCATCTATGTTCATCAGAGATTTTGTCTTGTAGTTTTTTTTTTCTTGTAGTGTCCTTTTCTGGCTTTGATATCTGGGTAATGCTGGCCTCATAAAATGAATTTGACAGTATTTTCTCCTCTTCAATTTTTTGAAAGAATTTGAGAAGGATTGGTATTAGTTCTTCTTTCAGTGTTTGGTAGAATTCATCAGTGAAGCCATGAGGTCCTGAACTTTTCTTTGATGGGAGGTTTCTGAATACTGATTTAATCTCTTTACTCATTATTGGTCTGTTCAGATTTTCTATTTTTTTCAAGATTCAGTCTTGGTAGGTTGTATGTTTCTAGGAATTTATCTTATTTCTTTTAGTATATTTTGTTGTATAATTGTTTAGTAGTTCTTATAATCCTTTCATTTGTATGCTATCAGTTGTGCTGTCTCCTGTTTCTTTTCTGATTTTATTTACTTGAATTTTCTTTTTTTTTTAGTCAACCTAGCAAAAGGTTTGTCAATTTTGTTTACCTTTTCAAAACCCAATTATTAGTTTTATTAATTTTTTTGGGGGGGATGATGGCTGGCCCTTAGTTTCTTTTTATTTGTTTTACTAGTCTCCATTTCAGTTATTTCTAATCTCTATTTCATTTATTTCTACTCTGATCTGCATAATTTACTCTCTTCTGCTAACTTTGTACTTAGTTTGCTCTTCTCTTTCTACTTCCTTGAGGTGTAACATTAGGTTATTTATTTGAGATCTTTCTTCTTTTCCAATATAGGCATTTACTGTTGTAAACTTCCCTCTCAGAACTGCTTTGCTGCATCCCTCAAGTTCTAGTAAGTTGCATTCCCATTTTAATTTGTCTTAAGATATTTTTAAATTTCCCTTTTGATTTCTTCTTTGACCCATTAGTCATTCAGGAGCATGTTGCTTACTTACCATATATTTGTGAATTTTCTGGTTTTCCTTCTGTTATTGATTTCTAGTTTCATATCATTGTGGTTGGAAAAGGTATATGATGTAATTTCAATCTTAAATTTGTGAAGACTTATTTTTTTTTTTTTTTTTTTTTTTTAAAGATGACCGGTAAGGGGATCTTAACCCTTGACTTGGTGTTGTCAGCACCACGCTCAGCCAGTGAGCGAACCGGCCATCCGTATATGGGATCCGAACCCGGGGCCTTGGCGCTATCAGCACCGCACTCTACAGAGTGAGCCACGGGCCGGCCCGTGAAGACTTATTTTATGGCCCAATATATGATATATCCTGGAATATGTTCTGTGTGCATTTGAAAAGAATGTGTATTCTGCTGCATTGGATGGAATGCTCTGTGTATATCTGTTAGATCTATTTAGTTTAGAATGTACTTCAAGTCCAATTTTTCCTTATTAATTTTCTGTCTGGATGATTTACACATTTTGAAACTGGAGTATTGAAGTTATAGTATTGCAGTGTGTCTCTCCCTTCAGATCTATTCATATCTGCTTTATATATTTAGGTGCTATGATGTTGGGTGCATATATATTTACAATTGTTATATTCTCTTGATGAATTGACCCCTTTATCATTATATAATGACCTTGTCTCTTGTGACACTTTTTGACTTAAAGTTTATTTTGTCTGATATGAGAACATAATTTTTATGTCTTTTAGCTTAATTTTTATTTTAAACCTTTATTCCTTGGGATGGCATAAACCTATTTCAGTCAACTCTAATCTATGAGCACCTCTTCTCACCCCCCTCAGCAAGTACAAGTAGCTTATGTAGTACCAATGTAATTGGAAGGAACAGCCCTTTAGTTCTCCATGTTCTCTGTCTATATTGCCATCCCCTGAGAAATCCATGGTCCTATCAGGTTTTTGGCCACTTGTCCCTGCAGGTTTCTTAAGAGATATATGTTGTTTCTATCTATATGACTTCTTCATTTTCTAAGGCTCTTCTACAATGTTTCCATGCCTATATAGTATGCTCAGAAGTCTTTCTGCTGCTCTTGCACCATGCTGGAGCAAAAGAAACTCTCTATGGCTACCTATGGCCCCATCAGTCACCTGTCCAAGCTCTACTCAGGCAATAAAGCCTGACCCATCCTGCTTCAGTTCCCATAATTTTACTTGGCACCTCCTCAGAGCTAATTGCCCTTCTGTCTTGTATCTACATTAATTTCTTTTCCTCTGGCTCTCCCTTCCCCCAAGCCTAAAGAATATTTTCTGTACTAGGTGGCATAGAAACCTCTTGTCTGTGCTCTGAGTTCTTCTGTATGGCTAAGAGCATAAGCTTTTGTAATCCAAAAGCTAGGATAAAACTTTCTATTTCTCTGTCTTCTGTTGTTCTCTTTTATTCCCAAGGCAATGTGCACAACCTAGCTATTAAATAGAAAGAAATGGCAAAAAGAAGAGGGAGGGTGATAAAAGAAGTACCAAGGAGAAATTTAAGTTACTATATATATGAAACATCCAAACAAAACACAAAATCCTGTGTGGTGAGTGTAATGGACCCACCATTTGCTTTTGTAGTGTGTGTTTGTGTGTGCACGTGTACACACACACATATATATGTATAAAATATATCTGTATGTATTGCAGCACACACACATACATATATAGTCATTAACAAATTTGAAAATTTGTCATTTGAAATAATTTTTCACTGAGTCTGTTCTACTTGCTTTTAGTTGGAGTTTATAATAGATGATTCAGAAAGAAAGGATTTAAGTTATTTTGCTGGAATGTATATATCTAAATGAGTATTTCTTCAAAAATAATCACCTTTCCTATTGCTGCTAAAACAAAAAAGAAAAAAAAATACTCACCTCAGGCTACTCTGTATTTGTTCCACTAATATCGCCATAGTCCTAAACATTTCTGCATTTGTCCCCTTGGAATCGTTCTCATTTTATAAACCACAAGCTGAAAATATCAGTAGTAAATTACTTTATCATTAAGTCTTGCTCTATTCCTCCCATTCCCACCCCGCTGATAAAGATATAACCCAGCTTGATCCATTTACCTCAAAATCATTCTTAGCTTTTAATTAGTTATGAGCTTGATTTTTAGAAGCAGTAGAAAAAGATTCTTCTTCCTTGAAGTCATTTATATGGAGTTCTGAAAAACTCCACAGTTGATTTATTAATAAAAGCTCAAAAATTGTCTTAACAGTGTCACTGAAATAAATGTATAGTTGGTAAAGTGATTACTCTGAAGCAAACTACTATTATTTACATGAATACATGTTGGTAGTTTACTTTAAACAGGTCGCTCTCAACTTGGGATGATTTTGCCGCTCAGGGGAAATTTGGCAATTTCTGGTGACATTTTTGGTTGTCTCAACGGGGGAGGACTTTGTTCCTTGCATCTAGTAGACAGAAGTCAATGTTGGTTCTAAACATCCTATAAAGCTTAGGACAGCTCCCCACCACTAACATTATCTAGCCCCAAATGTCAATACTATCCAGGTTGAGAAATCCTGCTTTAAATAAATTATTACTTTATAGTTATCCCTCACATTTTAATGTACTTAAAAGTTTCTGATTATCTTCATCCATCCTTCATCTTACTAATTAATAGGAAGGAGCAAACTCCAGTACCCCAATCTTTCTTTCCAGCGCTGGGGCTCACAACCTCCTTGAGGCTTTGTTTCTGCTTGCGTCTAGAGGGTGGGGTGAGAGGGGGAAACCAGTTCCAGCCAGAAAACAGAGGAGAGAAAAATACCAGGAAATGCATGGATGAATATCTAGGTGAAAGTTTCCCTAGCAATCTTTGAATTCTTACTAATAAATTTATTTCTTATCTCAGGGATTTTTTTCTCCCCATGATGGTAGGAGTGGAGACTCCATCTGACCTCTGATTTTCCAGTCACAAGCCAGAGAGAGACTGTCTGTGCAGTACCTTCACCCGGGAAGGCTTTCACCACGCTGTGGGCTGTGATCCCACCTTTGCATCAGTCCGGTTGCCTGTCTTTTTCTTTTACTCTCCACGCTGCTCCTGCTCTCGGCCCTTGCAACACCTCTGCATTGAAGGTTTGTTTCCCTTATTGGTTCTCTGATGAGCAATGATTATTTCTGGAATAGCTTGATCTGCGCTGTCCTTTCTCCTCTTACTTTGCTCAAGGGTAAAGTTTCAAACCTTTGGATATTAAGCCAGACATGGCATTCCACAGGAAGGTCAGCTGTTTCGTTCTCACTCTGTCGTGCCCAGTTCCACACACAGCTCTATCCCTGTGCTGGCACCTTCCTGCAGCTCATTTCAGCTTATGTGTCCCAGAGTGAAATCTCTGGCTAGCCAGTTCTATTCTTCCAGGTTTATCCCTTATATCTCATTCTCAAAGCATCAGTGGGGAACCCAGAATCTTCCAAACATCAGAAGAGAAAGGGAAAACCATACGGCTCTGTTCTTGGATCATAGGTTGCCCTAGCAAAGTCATATGCTGATTCTGTCCCTCCTTTCCCTCAAGGATAGAGTCCCCAATGTATTTTGCAGGGTTTGGGCAAGTCACTACATCTGAGGGTCCACCTGGAAATGGTTGGCCATGGCTTTAGATTTCTGGGCTCCTGCCAGGTACTTCCTACCACAGGCTACTCTAAGGTCCCATCCCTATGTGAGTGAATTCCAGCAACTAGTTCTCCCAGATGAATTCTGCCTTCTGATCACTGTTGAGATAGACTTGAGCAAAGTGGATGAAGAGATCAGATGCCTCAAGCACACTCTGTATTCTGGTGCTAGTATCTGCATTGTGCTAACATAAGCACTTATGGTTTTGAACAGTCTCTACAGGCAAACTGCCCTGTGGGAAAGGCCTTCTGCTGTATGCAGCTGGCACATTTCTTACATTAGAACTTAACATCTTCAGTATGGGCCCAAAGGAACTCGTCTGAGCAGATTAAGTTCCTTCTTTACCAAATGATCAAGGCACTATGTGATATTGTCAAAAACAAGTATCAGGATTCATAGGGCAGTTGCAGGCACTGGGCAATGAAATACCAGCACCAGTACCTCTTTAATGAGCTACTGTTTACTCTAATCCTGCCACACATTTTTGAGGCTATTGGGGCATTCTGAGCTCTGACACAGAGGCTTTTTCTCTTCTTCATAGTACCTCCCTTGGACCTTCCACTCTTACTGAAGGTGTGATGATTTGTCTACTGCCTTATAATCTAACGTAGCCCCATATTCTGGGCCACTACTTTCTCAGGATTACCATTCTCTCAGCCTCTCCATGCCTTTGTTGCTGAGCTCTTTTCTCTAACAACTGCTTAAAATGTGGTCAGGTAATGTTATGGTACAAGCACTTCTTTCTTTAGTTTACTTCCTTCTTTTTCACCATGATGGATTCCAAGGCTTGGATATTATGTAGTTAATTAGCAATTCTTTAATATGATCTTGCAAGTAGAACTTTTTAGACAATTATGTCCTCTGAGAGTCCTCCCCCCAAAATGACAAGACCCCTCTCTTCTGTTCTCTGTTGCCCACCTTGAAAATGGTCCACATCCTCTTAGCAGCAGGATAAGATATTACCCTGGTTTGGAGTTTTGTGTCTAGACTTTTTTTTTTTTTTGGCATCTGGCTGGTATACCGATTGAACCCTGGACATTGGGGTTATCAGCACCACACTGTAACCAACTGAACTAACCAGCCAGCCTTGGTTTGAAGTTTTGTCTCTGCTTCATTTCCTGGATAGCGGGAGTGGTGCTACCCCAAAATCCAAAAAACTGTTCCTCTCTTTGGTCTTAATCTTCCTGTGGGCAGCAGCACATCATCCTGGTATCTGGTGCCTACTTGCTTAGGGCAGTGTTGAGCTAGCACTTTTATGATGCTGGAGTTCAGTCCAGTCAGTCCAGCTCTCTCTCCATGCCTCCTGGGTCTGGACAAACAACTATAGCAGTTATTATTCTGGTCACTGATCACCCCTATTCCTTTGAGAAGTTGTGATCTAATAATCCCTCTGTGCAAATATGAGGTAGGTTTTTGAACTTCTGCAGCATAACACCAACTTCTCCAACTTCTCCATTAAGAGGTACAGTGGGTGCTTGTCAGAGAACAATCTGAGCTCAAAGCCACCTGGAACCCATCATCTAGGGCCTCCCATTCCCCAACCCCTCATTGTTGGTGTGCTTGACCGGCCAGTTCTGGCTGACTTTTATAGTCCACCCAGGTGTCCAAGAGGCTGGGCCTAAATTCTCCTGATAATCATCCTTCTGCAGGTCTCTGGTCCCCCACAACAGCAACAGAGAAGCACTGAGGTCCCCTAATCCAGCAGTCAGCTCTTGGGGGCTACTTCTCAAGACCTGTGAAGCTGCCACTAAGGCTTTTATTTGTTTTGATAGCGCCTCATTGGCACAACCCCTGAGACTCTCCAGTTTTGCTTTTGCCTTTAGTTTCCTCATCCTTTTTCCCCACCATTTGTAATAACTGAGAGAAGTTGGAGGGTCCCTGTACTCTACCTGATTGAGCTTATAACAGAGGGCGTCACTTAGAATGTTCTCAGACATACTCTGTCTACATTTCCAGAGTGTCATGATCCCTTTTTTATTTTTAGACAGATAGAAATTCACATGAGCCCCAAACCAACAGTATAATGTCTTTCTTCTATCCCTTCAGCCCAGTTTGTACCCCATTCCATTTTCCATGTCTATCTTTTCAGAGTTTCTTTTATATGAAAAGAAAGAAATCTAAATTTATATTCATACTCTTTTCCTCCTTTTCTATACATGAGGTAATCATTTTTTAATTCTGTACTTTCCTTTCCTTTTTTTGTATAGAGTTATCTTGGAAATCTTTCCATATCAGTACAAGAGAGCTTCCTCATTATTTACAATGGCATAATATTTCAAGGTATTACATGCATCATCACTTATTAACCACCCCCCTATTAATAGCAGTGTCCCTGGAAGGATGGAAAATCCAAAATATTTGCAACTGCATTAGGATTTTAAATGGTTCACTAATGTGTTTACCTTCGGTAGAAGTTTGTTGTTTTGCCAGTTGTTCATATTAAATTTTTAGCATTGTTAATATTGTATTGCTAGAAGCTTGGCTTTATTTGCATTTATAGATCATATACTCATTTCTGTTTTGTTTTACTGAAGAACCCATTAAAAGAGCCAATAAATCCTGTGGAAAATGGCTTTCAGCGATCTTACATCGAGGACTGTACGTCTTTACGATAATTGGATCAAAGATGCTGGTAAGTAACCAAATGTTCTAATTGAGGCTCATCCTTTTTATGTCAGATTCCCATATTTAATAGGATTTCATTGGAACAGAATGAGAGACTTTGCAACTTAACACTCTCTAATTATTAGTTCACCAAGAGGCAGTGTCAAGAGTTTCGTTACATATGTGTACAAAGATGGAGCTACGTACTGTTCATTACAATGTTTATAATAGTGAAAATAGCCTAAATATTCAGTGAAAGGAGCTGGTTTATAAATGATGGCATATTAAAACTTAGTAGTCAGTTTGGTGGAACGGTGCTCTTTGGCTTGATTCTGCCCTAATGCTCCTAAGGGCAGTTACAGTTAGTGCCAACAATGGCTCTGTTCATAGTGATTCTTGAATGGAAGAGCCATAACTCCCAGGGCTGTATCAGAAAGAGCAGGGAGCATTTGCTTGGGACACCCGTGAGTGATTCTGAGATGCCTACCTTCTCCTCTTGCTCATTAAAAAAAAAAAAATCAATGTTTTAGAAGAACATTTAATGCCATAGCAAGAAGTTTAAAATATGTTAAATGAAAGCAGGTTACAAAACACCACATTTAGTGCTTTCATGGGAATTAGCGGTTACCTCCAGGTGGTAGAATTATGTATAATTTTTATTTAGCTATCTATGTCTGTCTATATTTTTTAAACCACAACGAATGTGCATTGCTTTTATAACCATTTTTTATGTTTTAAAAATAGAACAAAGGTAAAATTTTTTTTAATAGACAAGGAATCAGAGCAGTTTAGAGCTGACATAGACCTAAGATAATCATCAAAGCTAATGCCTCATTTTAGAGTTCGAGAAACTGAGACCCAGAGATATGACTTTCCCAATGTCATAGTTAGTTGATGGCAGAAAAGACTAGAACCTCTTTTTCTGCTTATGATTAGTATTTTGGTATTTAGCATTTGAGTTATTTTTGAGTTACTGACTTACACATACGCACTAGCATCACCACTTTGGATTGATTCTTACCTGTCAACCAGAAATCACATATTCACCAAATTCAGGAGAAAAACATGCCACCTCTTGGCACCTACCACAGTTGAAATTATGTGCTAATTTATAGTGATTTCAGCAAAGACACACTGTTTTCATGGTTGGTATTGTTCTCAGTAGACTGCTAAAGACCAATTTTATTTCACTAATAAAGGTCCCAACAGTTTTGTCCATGAAGAATGGCAATGATCTTCTTTAAGTAGAGATCCATAATAGAGAAGCATCACTCTGCTAGGGAATGGAGAGTGACTATTTCCATATTTTCTTCTTATTTTTCTCTTAGAGAGTGACTATTTCCATATTTTCTTCTTATTTTTCTCTTAGTTTTTCAACTTATGAAATGATATAGAGAACATATAGGTTTATTTAGAGGTCATCCTTCTCTGAAGGATTACAATAGTTCTCATAAATTTAGTATTTAATTTAAATACTAATATTTGGGGCTGGCCCATGGCTCACTTGGGAGAGCGTAGTGCTGATAACACCAAGGCCACGGGTTCAGATCCCTATAAAGGGGTGGCCCGTTAGCTCACTTGGAAGAGTGTTGTGCTGACAACACCAAGTGAAGGGTTAAGATCCCCTTACCGGTCATCTTTTAGGAAAAGAGAAATAAATAAATAAATACTAATATTTTAACTGCTTTTCAAAGTCGAGTCATACCTTGCTGCCTGAACTCTCACTATCTGAAATTGGGAACCAAGTATATTTTTCAAAGTAGAGCTGTTTGGAAGAACAGGTGCCTTGCTATCCAACTGTTGCTATTCACTATCCCAAATGCAGGAAGAGATTCAGATCATCAATATCCTAACTCAAGAGCCAAATAGATTTAGATGGTGATGAATGTCTATGTAGTCCTAAAGTGCAAAATGTTTTAATATGAACTACTTCAGAATTCCACTTCCACTTTTATTCATGGGTCAACTCTTTACTTTTCATTAGTAGTAAATATTTACATTGAAAAGCTGAGTAATATTAGATAGGAAAGAGGAATGATGGAGAGCTGGAGGTGGTTAGAGATAGGGAGTGAGGGCAGTCCTGGAAACAGTTTTGTGCACAGTGCAGGGAAGATGAGAGGAGAGAGGCGGGTATCTGATGTTATGCTAACTTGAAGTCTTGGCAGAGGAGGGAAGGCATGGGGAAGTGGGATGAGAAGACCTAGATTTAAGGTCTAACACTATTGTAGACTAGCTAGGTGATTTCAAACAAAGTATTTATCGTCTGTGAGTCTCAGTTTCTTTGTTCATAAAACAGAGGTGAGAATAGCACCTACCGACCACCAGATACCAGAAAATACACATGAAAGTGCTCTGTTATTTGGAAACAAACAGTTGTGGTTGTTGTTATGGATGATAGAGGATTTCACCTTAAAATACTTTTAATATAGCATATTGCTTAAAAAATTTTCTTCTTTACATTATTTTTTTTTTCCTGTCATGGTCTAGCAGGATGTATTATGTTGAGATTTACAACTTTATGAAAATCCTGTCAGGTATAATAGGAGAGTTTTTTCCTTCTATCGAGTGTAGTATTGATCTCTGCGAGCCATTAGGAATCATTTCTGGCCATCTTAGTTCAGCTTTACTTTGCTTACCCTGGGAAGATCTGAACTCATGATCAAGGGGTAAGAATTTCAAGTGTATTCTTGTCTTTGGCTCTAATGCTGAGTAGTCTTGGGGAGACTGATTGCTGCAGAAGTGGTGAAATGCGTAGTTACTTCATGTGGAAAATTCCACAACTACAGATTTAAAAAATGGGTTAATTAATACTTAAGCTATAAGAGGATTTATTATGATTCTTGGATATGAAGTTTAGATTTTGAAATAATACTATAGGAGCATTTTGAACTGCGGAGAAATTTTTAAAGTTTTTAATGTTTAAAATGCAAATTTCCTTGTATTTGGATAGTAATGAAGACTTTTCAGACTTAGTTGTGATCCTTTTATTTGCATGAAGACAGAGTATGAATAAGATTGCTGCCATTCTGAGCTTTTAGTACTTCAAGAAGTACTTGTGGTCCATGTTTGCTTTTCCTTCCAGATTCTTCATTTTATTGGTGCTCGGAATTTTAAACAGTGTATGTTTTGAGCTAGTACATGCCACTTAAGAAGAGAACACTCTCTTACAAGTAGCTGATGGAAAAGCTCATTAATATTCTATTTAAGTGGCATTGTACTTTCCCTGTAGTCTCTCTCTGGGACACCCTTAGAAAAGAATTATTAAGTAGAGATAAGTCAGAACTTTGGAAATCACTGGAGTATAGCCTCTGAGACAGCCTGCCGTCCCATCCCCTGCTTCCATCTTGGCTCTACTCGTGATGCTTAGACCAATTCTGAGGCCAAATAGAAGGTACATGAAACACTCCTTTTCTCATTAGCCTTTTGTCTCTGGGGAAAACAGAGAGCACCTCACTCGAAACCTAATGTAATTTGTGAGATCATAGACTGAGTCAGAATTAACCTTAAATTTCGTCAAGCAGTCCCCTCTACAATCCCTGCATGTCATCCACACCTGACTTGTAGGCCTCTGATGGAGAGAAGTCGACTCCCTATTCAGAAAGGTCTAACTGTAGCTGAGAGAGAAGTCAGGAAAAGCGAATAGCCAGAGTTATGAACATCACTACTAAAGACTTTGGATTCTATTTGCTTGGCAAGAGAGAGCTAATTTAAGCAGGGGAATAATCTAAGCAGAGCTTTACTTTTAGAAAGTGAATTTGGAAATTGCATGGAAGATAAACGTAGAAGATTAGATCAGGAGGCAGGGAAACTGTACAGAAGAGTATTGCAGAGCACCTAGTGAGGGATGCTACAGCCCTGAGTACAGGTGAAAAACTTGGTCATGCACCAAACCCCTTCATATGGATTGTGTCACCCAAGTTTTATTTATTAGTAGCTTGATCCCCACTGTAATTGGTAAGGGGTGGCAGTCCTATTACAGTAATGGAAAGGTGGGGCCTTGAAGAAGTGATTAGACTGTGAGGACCATGCCTACTGAAAGGATTAAAAATGGTGGTCAGGGGCATGGTTCTGAGGCCTTTTAAAAAAAGAGCACAACAGGTTAGTCTCTCTCTGCTCCACTATTTTCTGCCATTTAAGAACCCCGTGTCACTGTCACCACCAAGAAGGCTCTCATCATAAGTGTCCACTGGACTTTGGACTCCCCAGCCTCTGACACTGAAAGCAATAAATTTTTTCTTTGTAAATCACCTAGTTTCAGGTATTTTGTTATAAGCAACAGAAATGGACGAATATACCCCTGGTTCTTAACTCTTGACAGTTCATCATGGTCACCTCAGTAGCTTTTAAAGAAATTATTAATTATTCACAAATTGTAATCGTATTGTATATGTTTGTAGAGTACAAAGTGATGTTCTGATATAGGTATACAATGTGAAATGATTAAATCGAGCTAACTGACATATACATCACTTCAAATACTTATATTTTTGTGATGAAAACATTTGAAATTATTTACTCTTAGCAATTTCAAAATATACAATACACTATTATTCACTATAGTTACCATGGTATGCAATAAATCTCAAAAAAATTATTCTTCCTGCCTAACTGAAACCTTGTATCCTTTGACCTAGTCCCCGTTCCCCCAGCCTTTGTTACCCACTGTTCTGTTCCACTTCTATGAGTTCGATTGTTTTATATTTCACATATGAAGTGAGATCATGTAGTATTTGATTTTCTGTGCCTGGTTTATTTTCCTTAACATAATGTCTTCATCCATGTTGTCACAGATGACAATATTTCCTTCTTTTTTAAGGCTGAATATATATACACACACACACACATTTTCTTTATCTATTCATCCACTGATGGACACTTGGTTGATTCCATATCTTGGCTATTGTGAATGAATAATGCTGCAATGAACATGTAGTGCAGATATCTCTTAGACATATAATTTCATTTCCTTTAGATATATATCAGTAGTGGGATTGCTGGATCATATGGTAATTCTATTTTTAGTTTGTTATCTAACCACAATGACTGTACCAATTTACATTTCTACCAAGAATGTACAAGTGTTCCCTTTTCTGCACATCCTCGCCAAGTTGTTATCTTTTGTTTTTTTGATAATAGCCATTCTCAGAGATATGAGATTATATCTCATATGGTTTTAATTTGTATTTTTCTGGTGATTAGTGATGCTGAGCATTTTTCCATATGTCTATTGGTCGTTTATATGTCTTCTTTTGAGAAATATCTATTCAGGTCCATTGCCCATTTTTTTTAATGGTAGCTTTTCAAAAATATAGATGCCTGGGACTCACATCCAAGGATTCTGATTCAGTTGGACCAGGGTCATTTTTGGCCATTTGACTTTTAAATACTCCAGAGGTGATTTGCTGTGCTCACAGAATTGAGATCTGCTAAATTAACAATAGCAATCTTATTGAGCACTTAGACTGTATGAAATACATGCTGTTTTATGCCCGATTTGTAGATGAGGAAACTAGGTACAAAGCAGTTTAGTCAAGTGCCAAAGGTCATGTAATGAGCCAGTGAGAGAACCAAGTTCACGTGCAGACCATCTTATTTTGTTGAAATAAGATTTAAAAAGCTTTATATTTTGTTTTATTATTTGAAAATAACATCCAATTAAATTAACCAGTTAAGAAATAAATTTCATTTCTTTATAAAGTAAAAAACAACCAGCTTTTCCCATAATGGTATTTTTATCTATAGAGCTTGAAAGGATTTTAAGAAAAGGTGTGTGCTGAAAATGTTAAATTACAGGAAAAAAAATATTTATTTTAAAATTGTTTTCTTCTGCTTTCTGAGCTGGCCCAGCATGCTTTTCCTGGCTTGTTTTCTTTCTACTGCTACCAGAAGAAGAATAGGAAGATGATGTCATTTGGTATTTTTCCCTCTGCTAAGTCAATGAAAGAATAAAATAAAATTATATCTGTAATTCAGGAATTCCCTGATACTTAAAATAACCCAGTTTTCAGCCATATGTGTGATAACTGTTAATAACAAACTTTTGAAGTTGTTTATAAAGAAAAAAGAAAAACCAAGAATCATCAATACTCTTACCACACAAAGGTGGTGATGTTAATTTAACATCCTTCCAGAGGGCTCCTTTTGATACTGGCTTCATTAGTCTTTATTTCATTAGAAATAAAAACTAGACATAATAGTATGGTTTATGATGTTCATGTATTTAAAGTTTGATGGAAGAAATTCACCAAAGTTTTATCAGTTCTAATTCTATCTCTTGGTCCCCAGCTCTATGACAACTTTTATTTACTGAGACTTTCCTTGTGACATACAGACCCATAGCAGGGGTTCCTTGTGGCCATTTTAATTACACATGGCAAGCAGATATCCTAGGAAACTTGCCATTGTTAGAAGTAAGGAGGTGTGAGAAATGCCCTCATCCATCCAACGCCGAAGGATGGACACAGACACGAGGTACAGCGAAGCAAGACTTTAATTATGGCCTTATAAGGTTCAGGTTTCTGAAGGGCAGGCACACAGAAAAGGGCTACTGTAGCAAGCAATTTATTCCCTAGTAGGCAAATCCCTCCCCCCACTTCCTCATTGGCTGAGTACTACCGGATGCACAATCTTCCTGAACAATGGCTAAAATTTATTACCCTCTTGCAAAGAATTCCTTTGTCCGGGGGCTCAAGACAAGCCCACGAAAAGGCCTGCTTAAGCCCTGTGAAAGGAGAAACACCAGGGAATGAAGAAAACAATGGAGGCTAGTAACTAGTTACCATCTCAAGGAGAGCTCTGTCTGTTCAGAGACCCTCTGGGAATGGGCTGGACCAGTCAAACAACTTTTGAGCTGGGCCTTAATCAGTTAAAACACCCTCAGATAAGTTATTTCTGAAAATGAATCACTTAGATTATTTTCTTACAGAGGGGAACAAATAGAAGCAATAAAAGATTTCAGTGACATGTACCTGATAGCTGATTTCAAAGCTTTTCCTTATTTTGAAACTGTGATGAATCTTTTTTCCCCCCAATTAATATTCCTGGAAAAACTATGACAAGTCTTAATATGAGAAAATACTTCTGAAATTATAGAACTTTGTGTTTTTAAGAGTGTCAGAAAACTTTCGTTCAATTTCTGTTTTGTGCTTGATGCCACTAAAATTGTTCTTGCCAAGAACATCAATGACTTCCTTTTTTTCAATATGAAGAAAAGGCATAAAAAATTTTATTATTTTAATGTGCTCAGAGGAGGCAATGCATAGGAGGATCACAAGAGAGTAATTTTCCAGTTTCCTAATGGGGTTACAAAGCTTTTATGCCAGTGTTCAAACGAAGGAGAGAAGGTGAGGGAAGGTACAAGCCCCAGAGCAATGGCCTGAGACCACGTTCCTCTGGAGCTCTGGGGGAGGTGGCATGACAGGTGAAAGAAGGAAAGCAGAAGTTAAAGTTAAGTAGAGACTATCTTGTCTTATACAGATGAAAATACTTAAGGTAATTTCAAAGCCACCCTCAGAAAGAATAGATAGTAGCCAAAGGAGGGGCCTCAGAGTAAGCCTGGCTCTTTGCAGATACCCACGTAATTTTCTTGTCTCTCTCTCTCTCTCTCTCTCTCTCTCTCTCTCTCTCTCACACACACACACACACACACACACACACACACACACACACACACACCACACTCACTCTCTCTCTCTCTCTTCTAGCTAATCTTGTTTTTGTAGTTTCTCTGAATTGGCCATCTTTTAATATGTCAGGGAAATATATTTTGGGCTGAAGTATTTTGCTTGTCCTACAGTCCCTCCTTTAAAAGGTTAATTTATAGAAAGTTTCACATATTAAAATAGGATTGGTAGCTATGGAGATATTTGGGCTAAAAGTTTCAAGATAAGAGACAGATAAAGGAGAAAACATAATTTGGAACGAGGAGAAAAAAGAAATTTGAGTACACCATTTCATATTTTCTTCAATCAGTCTCTTCATCCTGAGAACATGTCAGTTTGGTTAAACAGTTGTGTCCCATTCTGGTAAGTGGCATTGCAGATGAGTTCCCCTCAAGGCTAGGTATCAGTATGGAGTAAGCATGCAAGTATTTAACAAGAGATTTTTCTATGAAAACAACAACAACAACCAAAAAACAAAGATTACTGTTTAGAGCAGTGGTTAAGCTAGTTTTTCTAGAGTCTCTGAAGCATCTTCCGTTGGAGTAGTCTGGTAGTGGCAATCTGACAGATTTTTCTGGATTGCAGTTGGCATGTACAAAGTTTGTTCAAGTATAAGTTGTTAATATTGACTCACTTCAGCCTGCAGGACCTTAGGAAAAGGGCAGCTTTAATTTCTAGTGATTCCAAGTAATAAGTGTGGGAGAAAAACTGAAAACATTAGTCTGGAGAGTCATAGCCACATACTGGAGGAAACTGAAAATTCAGGATTCAGTCCAGATAATAGAAACTCAAAAACAATGGACAGGGCTAGAATCTAATGACATGTGTTCTAAAGTTTCCTCCTAAAACATTATTTTCTCTCTTCAGTTACCCACTTTCTACCAGAGATGTTATATCAAGACTAATTCATTTGCAAAATAAGTTTAGTCTATGGCCTGATTATTTGCGTAATGTGCAGCAAAATAGTAACTTATTGTACAGGCTCTTTTTAAGTTGGTTTTGTTGGACCTTTTCATAAAAATCTCAGATTAGACTTCTAAAAGCCTCTTGAGGCTTAGGAAGCCAAGCCAAAGATTTGACTCACTCTCAGACCATACCTGTAAGAGCTGGATGAATTCCTGTTTTCTATAGGTCCCCAAAATATCTTGAGCTTTCTGGGCCTGTCAGAAAGTGACATTACTTACTACAAGACTAAGAACCTTATAAAAGAACATTTAGAAAGGTACCAAGCCAGTCTTTTTCCAAGTCTATAGGCTCAGTATCAATCCCTCAAAGCAGTCTAGTCATATCTGAAAATATGACATTCCAGTCAAAGCCCTGGTAAAATAACCAGTGTCTTCAATTTTGCCCTGTTACAGAGGAAAACAGATTCTTACTGAACTTATGAAAATAAGTATATTAACATAAAATAAAAATACTCACAAATAATTTCAAAACCCTGGAGGGATCGAATGGAGAGAAAAGTAAATGTTTTAATTTTGGTCACAAAATTATATTTAACTAAATTGCTGTAAAGCTATAAATAGCCCAAAAGAGAAAAAATAAATTATTGAAATCTGAAAACAAAAAGAATTAACCATGTTTCAAACAAAAAAAAATCATTAAAAAATTATTTTAGTCCTTTATCAGTTCAGTCCCACAAAATCAAGTCTTGTTCTCCTGGACATTAGGTTAGCAATTTTATGAGTACAGTTTTTTGGCTTTTTTTTTTTTTTTTTTTTTTAATTAAAGTTCTGGTGGTTTTACCCAGTCTAAGTGAGTAATCTAAAATCATCAGCTGAAGTGTGTATTTCAAAGTACCTGTCAGAGTCTTTTTATCCTTTCCATGAATGTCTTGAAAACACAACACTTTAGGATTATAGTTGCTTGCAAAGGTCTTTTAGGAGAAGCAGCAGAATAAAGAAATTTACTGTGGACAATCAAGACTTAAAATGGCCATGGTTAAAGACATAACTGACAAAGAAAGTTGGTTATGTCTATGGCCTACAATAATTTTTCGTCATAGCAATAACTATGACTGATAACATATACAGGCATATCAGAATTTTAGGAATTTTATAGTTTTGAAACCCATTTTAGTAACACATTTATACAAAATAAAGCTATGTATTTTGAGAAAAAAAAAATCCTTAAATTTTTAACTCAGTTTTTCTAAGTAATCTAAAGACCTAATAAAGCCACAGAATCTGTTTCTCACTCTTCCCTCTTTTTTTTTTTTTGCAGATTACTCAAAAGGTGAACAAAAATCTTTTGCTATCTCTTATCAGTATTCCATGAAAATCTTGTTTAAAAGAGAAAACCAAATTTTGATTTTGTGCCACTATATTATTAATACTAAAGCCAATTTAAATAAACCTTTATAAACAAATCTATCCAATCTCAGTCAGTTTTGACCACACAAGATCTCTATAAACCTTTTTATCACCTCTTATAATTTTTAAAATGTATCTATCCAGGTTTGTTTCTAACACTGTTTTTTGTTCCTTCAACTTGAAACACCTTTAAATATCCTCTATACTAGACCAAGTTCTTTTCTTTTATCAGAAACTGCATCTTCATGTCTTTCTTATAACTTCTTTACCAAAAACTTATTCTACTTTCCTTATACCCTGTTTACAGAATTGTTTCTTATACCTAGTAGTTTTAGTTATACATTAATTAAAATTTTAACTTTTGTTAACCCTAATTACCAGTTAAAAACCTAAGAAGCAAGCAATTTTGAACTGTTCTGTATTAATATTTGTAGATGAAAATCATTACATAATTTCTGAAGGGATGTTTCTTCGTTTTTTTTAAAACATCTAAATTTTTTTATACCATATAAATACAAGATACAAAGTATATAAACTTATGCTCAGTAATTAATATTTCAGTATTTTAACTTGCTTAGAAATGACACATCTTATGATTATCTATTACTTCATTTAATATAACATGACTTTAAAATTTTAAATTGCTGAAAAGATTTTTTGAAACTGTGACAAGTTTATTTATAAGCATTTATTTCACTTACATTTACCTAATTTACTCATTTTTAACAATTATATTTGAATTGCTCATAGAAAGCAAAGCTAGAGATTTAAGTTTGTTAAAAAAAAAAGCTAAACCTGCATCAACCAGTCTTAACCAAGGCCTTTGAGATACTGTACATAAGTACCATTCCCCAGTGTCCCTTTTAGTCATTCTGGGTCCACATGACACTCAGGGCAGCTGTGAACTGCAGGGCCCATGTGGGTTACATACCAGATGGAGAGCCCAAGACAGGAAACAGAGCTGTGAAGACAATGCCTGGGACAATATCCCTTCCAGCCTGGCCAGGAGGCAGAGCTGGGACAGGGAGGAGGAGACCATACTGGGCTTGGCTTTGTCCTGCAGCTGGTGGCTCACCTGTTGTGGATACATAGGTACCCAGGCACCATGGTCACCTGTCTAGACCCCAGAATTCAAAGGCTCAGAGCCAAAGACATAAGCTCATAACAAGATGTGTGCAAGGCTTTAGGGGAGCCTAGCAGCTAGTCTTCACACCTTTTGGACACAGACAAATTAAGCAATTATCAAAAATATCACGGAAATAACAATTTTATGACCTTAAGACATCTAGCAGAGTAAGCATAAGTCTGTCTGACCGATAGGCCTAGAGAAAAAAGTCTAAATTAAATTCTGAAAACATTTCTATTTTATTTTACCAACAATTTTTAAGACTGGCTTTAGTTATCAAAGATTACTAAAGTCATGTGAACTTGAAAAGAATTATTTACTTAATTTATGAGCATGCATTATTTATAAGCCAATTTGGTACCATATAGATAATATACAAACACTTGTGTAGACACAACATACAGCTTACAAATGTGTAGATAAAAAAACAAACAGAAACAAATAAAGATCTTTTAGCCATAAGACAGGTACAATATAAAGTTCACTAATTTGAAAAGGACAGTTGGATTCAATTTGTCTCTACATGGCTGAAGCCCTCATTGAGTTTTAGAGAAATCAAGGTAGCAAATATACATCTCAAAGCACAGAGAAAGGATGTAAGCCTTTCCAAGAAGGAGTTTGGAATACAAAGTAAGATTAAAAATGGATGCCAAGACAAAACAAAATTCTAGAATTTCACCACAGGATTTTATGAGGAGATACACAGCACAGAAGAAAGTTCAGAAGTGTGTTCAGAATAACCAGTTGAATGCCAGAAAGTCATATTTTGGAGACCATCTAGTTACGTGTCTTTTAATCCAGTTTCTGTCCCTTAACTGGGTCACTGAGCTAAGGGCTGAGACCATTAAGGAGTAAGGCCAGACCCACTCAACTCCTGGGGCTCTGACAGGAAGGCAGCTAACCCCAAAATTGGTCATTGGCACAATGTTTCTCAGGAGGCCTCAAAGCCTTTGGCAAAAATGCCAACAAGAGAGGCACACAGGGGGAGCACATAGTTAATAGAAGTTCGAGAAAAAGGGGTTCAATTGACTAAAATGTTCTCATGGGGAGAAGCAAAAATCCACACAGAGAAATAGAGAGGCTTAAATATATGTACTTATACTCAAACGAAACCGAAGAGGTACAGAGAAGCCATCTTCTCAGGATCCAGAGCCATCCCCAAAGGCAACGCCTGGAGAGCTGATAACACTACACTAGCCAGAAATGGACCTATTCCTTTAGCTCAGGAGAGAAGTTAATGGAACCCAAGCTGTGGTGATGATTTGATCACAGGTTCGAGTGCCATTTTTGCAAGTCCTACAGGAGATCCAAAGCAGGCAGTTTGAGTATACAAAGGTTTACAACTTGTTTTAAATCTAATTTTTGTCTTTTTATCTTGCCAATATAGTTTTTAGGGCTAGTTGTTGTATTAATCTTTTCGTAGGTACCAATAAGACAGCTGTTTAAGATAAGAGCTCTCTAAAAAGTTTTCATTTAAATATAGTAAATTCAAAGGGTCTATTATCTGGAAATTGACAATGCAGGATCCCCAATAGTGCACGCACTTCAATAGTGACTCAGCAACAAACTTTCAACCTTAGCAAGAAGTGTTCCAGAAGAAGGTATAGAAGAGGCAATCCCTAGGGTCCCCCCAATTCACTCCCAGAGATAGGCTAAGATAGCAAAAGACTCTCATTGCTGGAAGCAGTTAAGAATATTGACAGTATTTTCATTCCCTCACAGAACGTGAGGCTCCTTTAGCCACAGACCTGCTGATCTGTGACCCCAGATAGGCGATACCAGGAAGGGAGTTTCCCAGCACACAGACTGAGACAACAAAAGCTCTTATGTACTGGGCCTCTTTTTACAAACTCCCCTGAGAACTTGGAGTTCAGAACAAAGAGTGTGGTGATCTCGGGGCTCCCAGTTAATTTAAACAGGCCACCAAACATGGCCAGAAAACCATGTCCCCTGAATGGTGGAGATAAAGAGAGAATATTCCCACATGGTCACAAGTCAAGCTTCAGGATGTAAAATAAGATGGGAGGGTAACCATATATAGTTCTCCTCTTTAAGACATGACACTGAAAGAGACAGAGGGAAAACAGACTATACCCCAGAGTTGCTGCACCTAAGATTAGTCATACAAAGTCTTTCCTACACGCAATCAAAAAGAGACAGTGATCTTTAGCATCCATGGGACTAAATTCCACAGAAAGAGAGAGAGGAGGAGCTGACTTTAAAAAAAAAAAGTCTTACCCTTTCTGCCAGCTTGCCAGGCTCTGGGCTGCTCCAGCTGCAGCTTCCAGAAGAGCAGAGCGGCTTTGGTGTCCTGCTTACAGTGCTGTGCCTACAGGGACCAAGGAAAACTTCCACTTTACCCCTGAAGGTTCATTGACAAAAGTCGCTGACAAATTTAGATTAATATGAAGAAAAGGCATAACAAATTTCATTATTTTAACATGCTGGGTGGGGGGAATGCAGGGGGAAATCACAAGAGAGTAATTTCCCAGTGACCTCCTTTTGTTAAATTTGGTGGCACTTTTCAGTCCACATTTTCTTTTCTCTTTCTGCCACTTTTGAAACTTTGACTCATTCCAAAAATTCATTCTTTCCTTGACTTCATGATATGTCACTTTCGTGGTTTTCCTTCTACGTCTCCAGCCATTCTCAGTCTTCTTAACAGTTCTCACTTGTCCTCTGAATGTTGAGTCCTCAGGATTCTGACTTTAGTACTGACTTTCTACTCCATCTGCTTTTCCTAAGCCAATCTCACTGCTTTTATTATCCGTCATTTATGTGATGTCACCCCCTAGACCTACATCCTGCCCAGATCTCTCTCCTAATTCCAAGTCCATATATCCAACTGCCTGTGGAAGTCTCCATATGAATGTTTTATAGGTACTTGAAATGTAAGTGTTTTAAAACAAGATATCTCTTCTTGATCAGTCTTGCTGCTTATCTTGTGTTCCCAGTCTAAGTGGACGATATAATTATCTAAAAAAATCTGAGTATTTTTCTTAACTTCTACCTATCTTTTCCTTCCCTGTATTTAACAAAGTACAAAATTTTATATTTTCTTCTCTACTTTATCTCCAAATAATCTGCTCTGATTTATCTTCCTTATTACTATCTAATCATTAATGGTTTAAATTATACATTTATTTTAGCAAATGGCTATATTTCCTGTTTTAGTTCGTCTCTGCTGCTTATAACAAAGTACTTGAAACTGGGTGATTTATAAAGAAAGCAAAATTTATTCCTTACAGTTTCTGAGGCTGGGAAGTCCAAAGTCCATCTGGTGGTGGTGACAGTGACCCATAGGTTTCACAATGCAAAGCGGTGGAAGCAGAGAGAGAGAGACAGACTCTCGCTTCTTTTCAAGCCATCAGAACCATGCCCCTGACCACCATTTTTACTCCATCCGCTACTGCATGGTCCTGCAATCCAATCACCTCTTCAGGCCTCCACCTTTCAATTTCCATGATAGGATTTCCCACCCTCTTAACAGTCACAATGCGGACCAACTTTCTAACACATAAAACTTAGGGGACACAATTGAAGCTTCAGTGAGTTTTGGGGGACATAATTCAATCCACTACGTTTTCCAAACTGTTCCACAGAGCATTAGTTCCATAAGATATTAAATGGTATTCCACAGAACATCAGGGTTCCATGGCCAAATAGGTTAGCAGCATGCTGCATATCACCATTCTCATCTTGGCAATTCAAATAAACATGAAGCACTAAGAAATCCTGCAGTAAAGCAACCTCTTTATATAACCCA
The DNA here is from genome assembly GCF_027409185.1 of Cynocephalus volans. NCBI lineage: Eukaryota > Metazoa > Chordata > Mammalia > Dermoptera > Cynocephalidae > Cynocephalus > Cynocephalus volans. The sequence continues at coordinate 51,316,812 of NC_084461.1, read as the reverse complement.
GCATCTCCCCCATTTTTTAGCCTCTCCTCCACATTTTGTGGGAAGTCTTTAAATATCTTGCTTCCATTACATGGTTTGGGACATGCTTGTAGATGATACAGGTAAGGGACAAACTCATTTTTCTTCCAAATAGTCAGTTTTCTATCAACATTTGTTAAATAATCTCTCCCTTCTGCTTATTTGTGGGACTTCTTTATATATATTAAATTCCTTAGTAATCTAAGATGTGTTTTAGAGCTGTTGATTCTGTGGCTTTATTTATTTATTTATTTATTTATTTATTTTTGAGACAGAGCATTTGTCAGTATTTTTGAGGGAGGCCCATGTGAATGCAAAATAAATCATCTTTACTAGCTAGAGCCTTGCATGTGCAACTGATAAACGATAAAATGCTTTCAGCATTAAAATTGAGGCCAAATGAGTCATCAGTCCTGGAGTTCTGTTGACGAACTTTTGGGTGCTAAGTCAGTCTTGCAGAGGTATTTAGAGACTGTTGGTAATTGGTCACTTCATTACAGTTTAAATGAGCAAGGGCTGTATTTACTTCACTCTTCCAGTTGATAAAAGTGATGGTGTATCGACATCCTGAGGTGAGTCAAAACTCAATTTTGAGTCAGATGCACCTGGAAACTTATTCATACTTATTTTCCTTCATAATGTTCTGGCTTCATGAGACCATCTAGTAAAATCACACCTGAAGTGCTTGAAATTACGGAATTAATCACATTTCATCTTGAGTTGTCATTTTTAATTGACCCAACTCTGCTGCCCTGGAACTGGCAGTAATCAGCTGAGTTTCTGTTTATATGGATGTGAGGTCAATAAATTTTTTTTTTGCTCAAAATATTGGGTTGGATAGCCCACATTTTGGACAGCTACAACCCACTCTTTAGACATGTAGATGATGCCAAGGTCCCCTTCAGTTCTGTGGTTCTGTGATACAGTATATGTGGGAGTGTGCCAGTTTTCTTGGGGAAAGAAGAAAACTAAGAAGCAACAAACAAACATTTTTATATGTAAAGGAATATCTGTGCGGAAGAACTCTAAAATGTTAATAGTGGTTATAGTTGGATGGTGGAATGTTGCTGGTGGCCCCTCCTCCAGATCCACTTTGCAGTCTGTGCTGGGTCCTGGAGAATGACCAGTAAGGACCATTTCCCTTTTGCTTGCTCCCCTGTCCTCTGGTTTCTGTGTCCAGCCAATGGAGAGCCCAAGGAGATTGTAGAGAAGGAGGAGGTGGAGTTGGGTTATCTATCTGACCCCTTACTTGCAGAATTGTCTTGGGCTGGCCAAATCCCTCAGCTGACGATCACATCTTGTCTTAGTCCATCTGGGCTGCTATAACAAATTACCATAGACTGAGTGGCTTAAACAACAGGAATTTATTTCTCCAGTTCTGGAGACTGGAAGTCTGAGATCAGGGTGCCAGCATGGTCGGGTTCTGGTGAGCCCTCTTCTGGGTTGCAGACTGCCGTCTTCTTGTTGTATCCTCACATGGTAGAAAGAGGGCAGGAGCTCCCTTGGGTCCCTTTCATAAGAGCACTAATCCCATGAGGGCTCCACCTTCGTGACCTAATTATCTCTCAAAAGCCCCACCTCCTAATACCATTACATTGTGGGTTAGGATTTCAACATATGAATTTGGGAGGGACACAAACATTCAGTCCATGGCACAGCTCCTCTCCAGGAGGGCTTCTCCATGTGACTCTCTTGTTTTGGGTTCTGGACTACTACCTCCTTTTGCCCTTTGAGGCCTAGGAGTGGTGACAGCCTCACTGTTTCTAGCCCAGGGGTGATTCGCTCTCCCTGGTGATTTCCCCTCACCCTTCCTAAAGATACTGGTAATCATTGCCCAAATAGTTCATTGTCAACGTTAGGATCTAGGCGCTTGCTTAAAGAAATGTTGGATGCTGTCAGTTACCTCTTGGCTAAGTAGGTGTGCACTTACGTATTGTTTTTCTCTTAGATCCAAGAGTTGAAGATTGGCTCCTCATGTCCTCGCCTTTGCCACAAACCATCATCCTGGGACTCTATGTCTATTTTGTCACTTCTCTGGGACCAAAACTCATGGAGAATCGAAAGCCCTTTGAACTCAAGAAAGCGATGATAACGTACAATTTTTTCATAGTACTTTTTTCTGTGTATATGTGTTATGAGGCAAGTGTCTTCAGTATTCCTAATGGGAGAATTTTGCCTGAGTCTTCCATTATCTGTCATTATGCTCTTTGTTATTACTATAGGATAACCCTTTGAGAATTAGAGAATTTTAGAAACTGAGCTCACTAGAGTAGGTATTTGCCAAAAAGTTGTATAGACCAAATAGTAAACTCTTTAGAGGATCTCAGTAGTCAACCTCACAGGTAGTGAGAAAAAATTAACATCTAGTCCAAGGATTTGCACATAGTTAGCCTTAATAGATGATTAATAAATCCATAAATGTTAGTTTTGAGGAAGCTAACACTTGGGGACATTAGGTAACTTAAAGTAACATAGCTGGTAAGTGGAGGATTGATATTTGACCCTAGGTCTGTCTGACATCGGAGTTCATCCTGACTGTGTAAGGAGTTGACATCATAGTTGGAACCTTTGGTTTCTGCATGCTCTGATGCACTGTATGATGGCGAACTGTTTTGGTTTAGTTGGGCTTTGGGGGGACAGAGGAGGGTAGACTCATACTAAGCAGTAGGTGAGGGAGCCTGTCCCTTCATTGTCATTAAGAAAGACGGGGATCTTCCAGGACCCACAAACAGATTCATGGATTCTCTCTCTCCCCCGTTACTGTTAACATGCCTCAGCTTTCCTCATGTATCTGCTTTTCTGGGATTCCTTGCTTTTTTTCCAACTCTGGCTGGCTTCTTCAGCCTCTTTTTTTTCATTTCCCCTACAGCATAGCTTGTGTTTAGTTATAAGTGGGGCTCTCGAGGGCCCAGCATTGCCCCCCTGGGCTCTCCTCACATCACAGCCTCTTCACGTACTGTGCTTCCTTCCAACCCGATTCCTGCTGCAAGTCCACCTGATTAGATCACCTTCAATCTATTCTGGCCTTATTTTTCACAGGCCTCCCTGAAGTCTGGACTTACTCTGCTTCTTTCTACTTCTCCAACTTTATTTCCAAAATTAACTCACAGGCCACTCTTACCATCCCTTCTCGAGCATGAGCAACTGAAAGGGAAGAATGATAGAAATGGGGGGACAGAGAAAACGTGCTCTTAGCATGTTCTCAGAGATGGGATATAGCATGTTATATTGCGAGGATAAGAACACACCTGGAAGCCAGGAGACCAGGGACTAATTAGTTTTGGTTCTGCTACTAACTAGCTGCCTGATTTGGGGCATATCACTTAACCTTTCTGGGCCTCAATTCTGTCATTTTTATAAAGCCAGAATTGAACCAAATTGTCTCGCAGGTCCTTCATGCTCTAGTATTCTTAGGTTCTGTGTCTGATTGTGTTGTTGATTGTGATGTCCCCAAGCATATTTTTCAGGTTTAGACAGGATGCAATCATCACCAGTTTCACTTCCTACTTTATCAATTACAGTGTCATAAAAGGTTTTAAATGCCTGAATTTGAGAGTTTCTATCTCTCATTCACCACTAATACTTGAGTTACTTATGTGACGGTTTCAGAGTTTACTACCTGCCAAATGTAAATTATTACTTTTTCTTATTGCTAGCTTGGAATACAGATATACATGTCAAAAAGTTCCACAGGCTGTTGGATTATTCTTAAACTTAATATCATGAAAACATTAAGTTCTACTCTCTGTTTAAACAAAGACTTTTGACAGCTGAGCAGCGTGCCATCTAGTGATGGCACATCCAAACACATGGTTCATATTGTGGAGCACGATTTCATTTGGCATGCAGTATAAACACCTCCACGAGGGATGTTAGGCCAAACATGAAGAAGGTGAAAGAGAATTGACTCAGACTAAAGGAACTCAGCTGTCTTATTTTATAGTTATTTTATTGTTTGACTATGCTGGTTACTTGTCACCAGTCAGATGCTAACAGAGAGACCAGTTAAGGCCTCACAGAAGTCCACCATACACAACTTCTACTCAACACAGCACTTGTCTGGGGTTGAGTATGGTGAAGAATCTGTCATCACTGTTTAAGTAAATAGCTCCTGGACTTAGAGTGTTACTAACATCAGAAATAAGTCTGAGAGAATATGAAGATGCTCACAGACAGAGCAGGATTTTGTAAAATAGAACTAACTGTTTGTGTCACATTCCATTGTTCCTTTGGGAAAATCTATTGCCTTGTTTTTGTAAAATGTTTTTCTCACCCATGAAATGTATATCTTGTACTTTTCTGAGTATTCATTTTCAAAACTTCATAAATCACCTAGTTAACAGTATGATTAAATTATCCTATAAATCAAACTAGGAGCTAGTATCAGAAAAGGATGGTGTGTGTTTAAATACCATAGTCTAATAGTTCTTCTTTGTTTTTTTCTTTGCATCATGAAACTATCATTCTGATAATGCTTCATAAGCCTTTGTTTCTAGAATTCAATTTATTGTAAAGTTGTAATCTTACCTTTAATAGTAATTAAAAATAGAAATTTAAAATTTGCTTCCATGGCAGAAAATGATATAATCATTATACTGAGAAAGAAGACATCGTAGGAAATAGTTGGTACCTGTAATAATAAGTCAGAAAAGAACTGATCATATTGTTGGTACCCTAAATTAAGCCAACCATTTAACATATGCATTCATTTAAAATTAGAGTCCTTGGCTTTTCATTTTTAGATACTGTTTTAAAAGAAGATCTTTCCACCATCAAACTGAAAGAATGTCAATATAATCTTTGAATTACAATTCAGACTTAACAATGGGCTGCTTCTTCTCACCACCAGTCTAACGTCACTTTGTGGGTGTATTGGAATGAAAGCCTGCCAGATTGCACTTTTATTGTTTTTCTCTCTTGCTTGTTTTGTGAATCCAGAGAAAATCTAATATCTGAGTCTTGTGTGTGGTCAGTCTTAATTTTAAATTAAAAAAGAGTAATTAATAGAGCCACGGACTACCACTTCACATAATACCCAAGAACAGGAAAAGCCCCATTGTCGTAGACACCTTCTGAGTACATTGAAGAATTCTGGTTTGCCCTTTTATTTATTGACTAATTAGAAGGATTGGAAGTCACCAGAAAAGAGTGATTCAGAACCAGGTGTTCCCTTTAAGAGTACACAAACACACATACTCGAGTATATAGATGTACCTAAGATAAATTGCCTACCAGTATTTGCTGTGGAAGCAAAACACTCCCAGTGTTTTGTTCTTCACTATATTAAAATAACCATCCCAAGAAATGGGCATTTTAGTCAGAACACAGTTTATATAAATAATATATGAGTTTGAGGTTTTGAAAATTCTTGCTATCAAGCAGGTTTATAGTTTGCTTGTGTTCTAGTGGCCTTTTCCTCTGCACTAACTGCGGACTCGCTGATAACATAGTGAACAAACACAGTGCAAACCACCTTCGTGGCAGCTGTTGGGCACATGCTTCCTTCTTTCACATGCATGTGCTCTCTTGCAGTTTGTGATGTCTGGCTGGGGCACAGGTTATTCATTTCGCTGTGAGATTGTTGACTATTCACGCTCACCCACAGCTTTGAGGGTAAGTTTCTCTTTGGAAAAACTTGTAACTCAAAATCAATGTTAAAACTTTTAGGCTTCTGTTTGCCGCATTGGATGTGAACTTAGAATGAATAAATAATTAAATTATCAGATAATATGTGTTGGAGGAAAAAAAGCTAAAAATTACAAGAAAGAATCAAAAAAAGTTAGGTGTGTAGTTTTTTGTAAAATGAAATTTGGTGCTTTTCTTGTTGAATTTCTTGGGTTTAAAAATAAATTCACATCTGGTTCCTAAAAAATTAAAAATAGAATTCCATAAGATTCAGCAGTTCTGCTTCTGGGTATACACCTAAAAGAATTGAAAAGAGGAACTCAAAGAGATATTTGTACACTCATGTTCATAGCAGCATTATTCTTAATAGCCAAAAGGTAGAAGCAACCCAAGTGTCCATGGTTGGATGAATGGATAAACAAAATGTGGTATATACACAGAATGGAATGTTATTCAGCCTTACAAAGAAAGGAGCTTCTGACTCATGCTACAACATGGATGAACCTTTAAGACATTATGCTAAATGAAATAAGCCAGTCACAAAAGGACAAATACTGCATGATTCAGCTTATATGAGATGCCTGGAGTAGTGAAATCCATAGACAGAAAGTTGAATGGTGGGTGCAAAAAGGGGAAATGGGAAGTTATTGTTTAACAGGTACAGAATTTCAATTTTGCAAGATGAAAAGTTCTTTGGATGGATAGTGGTGATAATTACACAACAATGTGAATGTACTTAGTGCCACCAAACTGTACACTAAAAACTGGTTAAGATGGCAAATTTTATGTTATGTGTACTCTATAAAAATTTTTAAAGATGAACTTTTCTTCCATGTAAAAAATAAAATAAACTCATGTCTTTGTGTGTTTCTGCAGATGGCACGTACCTGCTGGCTTTATTACTTCTCCAAATTTTTCGAGCTATTGGATACTGTGAGTATGTGGTCACCATATTTGGTAAATGTTTGATGTTTTAATGAAAGCAATAAACTGCTACAGTTCAGTTGTCTGATAACTTTTGTTTTCTCTCCTTCTCAGGCAGACCTACTGTTATCTTTTTGACCTTTTATTTTCAGTAATTTTAGAGAATAAGATAAAGTTATTTTTCAGTATTTTGCCAACTCCAAAAGGTTTTTTTGTATGACTACCACCTGATTAAGATAAGCATGTAACTGTCACGTGCACTAAAAAATGAAAACCTGTGCATCTTCGTGTAGATGGATGACAGTTGTTTGATGAAGCAAGTTCAGAAAGCAAAGAGCAGAGAACATCTTACCTTTGTCTTTATACCAAAGCACTGTGTCATCCATGCTCCTTTAGGAGATTAAGTGCTTCAAAATTCATAAACTTACGCAAGGATGTTAAGTTACCCCTGGGGTATCAGTAATTTGGGAGACACCAAAACTATCTCCAGCTGCCTTTCTGAAGTCTGTGTTTACTTGCTACTTCAAATCCTGGAGAGGATCAACTCGGATCTTGGATGACTGGGTCCTGGGAGAAGAAAGTGCCATGGATTAGGGTCTGTGATGAGAGGAGAGAGCCATGAGCCTTGGTTTCCAGAATAGCTTTAGATGGAACCGTTTCTGGCTCTGAGACTGACAAGTGTGTTCTCTCTTTGGAATATATATTACTACATTTCCTGTCAGAAACCTCAACATGCTTCATCTTCTCAGTTGACTAATCATGTAATGTTAGAATTCCAAGGGACTTTAGTGAACTCAGAATCCAGTGGTTCTCAAACTTTAGCATGCATTAGAATTACCTAGAGGGCTTGTGAAAACACAGATGCCCGGACACCCCCATCCACCCCCCCACCCCCCCGCCCCAACAGAGTTTGTGATTCAATAGATCTTGGATGGGCTCAAAAATTTGCATTTCTAACAAGTTCCCAGATGAAGCTCATGCCGTTGGTCTAGGAACCACACTTTGAGAACCCCCGCTGTAGGCTAGTGGTTCTCAGCCCACATTGTGCAGTAGAATTAACTGCCTTAGGAAAGAAAAAAAAAAAAAAACAACAACCTGCATCCCACCCCCAGAGGTTTGGTGCCAAATGGTCTAGAATAGAGACCAAGCGTGGCTGTTTTAAAACAGCTTCTTGGACATGTAATATGCAGCCAGGGTTGAGAACCATTGATCTACTCCCCAGCCTCTGCTCTGAAAAAAACTTGAAGCCAAGAAGTTAAGTGACAGTTAAGCAGAGGAATGGTGCTACTGACAGGGACTAGGATACAGATTGCTGGTTTAAGGCTTTTTCTGTTGCACCAGGCTGCCTCCTTCCATGTGCATAAGCAAATGTGTTTTTGCTTCATTGTTAATGCTTTGCATGTTCTCAATTCCAGCTTCCATAAGGAAACTTGTTCCTGTCTCTGTCCTCTCCTAAACTACATTTCTCAAATACTCCTGTTAATACTTTTCTTTTTTTTTTTTTTTTTTTTTTTCTGTTAATACTTTTCTTTGTGCTGTTCTGTTTAGTCCCAAATTTACAAGTCTAACTCAGCACTGGTATTCTGAATTTTGCTTTGGAATGTTTTGTTGACATCCCCCCACCCCCAAATTCTACCCTCCTGTTTGTATGATCTAAGTGGTGCCTTCGTTGCCCTTCTCGTTTTTCCTATGAAGCTCTGCTTTCTTTTCTGTTATATTCTGTGCTTTTGTTTTTGTTTGTTTTGTTGTTGTTACTGTTGCTGTTTTTCTTTGGCAGCTGGCTGGTACAGGGATTGAGCCCTGGACCTTCATGTTATCAGCACCGTGCTCTAACCAACTGAGCTAACAGACCAGCCTCCATCATATTCTCAAATTAACTCTTAAAGTTTTCCTCCTTTCATCTTTCTTTAATAATAATTTGCTAACTTTGGATTTGTTGCAAGTCCTCCTTTAGTTTGCCTAATCACTTATCCAAATTTCGAATTTCAGTCCTAAGAATTAAGACTCTTCTGCTTACACATATACTTCAAAACCTACCAGGACTTTTTTTTTTTTTTTACCACTAGCATTTCTTTTAATAATTTTTGGCCCTATTCCTCACTTTATATCTTTGGTTTTTAAATCCGCATAAAAGTTCTTTTCACCTTTTAATTGGTTTTGCCATAATTAGGCATTGTACCTAAGTTCCTTTGTGCTAGTTAGCTTTTGAGCTGCCCCTTGGAGAATGAGCTGCTTCTACAAGCATTCTATAAGGCAACCCTTTCAAAGCAAATTATGATGTGACATAGTTTGCACTTTGCCAATATTTTTGTAAAACTTGATAAATTATCATGATTTATATGAACTTGATTTTCTTTAAATTATTTCAGATCTTTTTTGTTCTGCGTAAGAAAAATAGCCAAGTGACTTTCCTTCATGTCTTCCATCATACCATCATGCCATGGACCTGGTGGTTTGGAGTCAAATTTGCTGCAGGTAGCCAAGGGAGAGTTGGGGTCATGTGTTGTAAGCGATAATACTTATGTATGCTGTGAACAAAAATTTTATCCTTAAATGTGATTTATAAGAAACTCAAAATGGGCCGGCCCCATGGCTCACTTGGGAGAGTGCGGTGCTGGTAGTCCTAGGCCACGGGTTTGGATCCTATATAGGGATGGCCAGTGCGCTCACTGGCTAAGCATGGTGCAGGCCATACCATGCAGAGGGTTGCAATCCCCTTACCAGTCAGAAAAAAGAAAAAAAGAAAAAAAAAGAAACTCAAAAAATCAAAGAGTCACTTTGGTTAAACTTCTGACTTTCATTATTACCTGAAACCTAAAACACAGGATTCTTAATTAGGACCATTTCCCCTTTAGATATGCTGATTTGGGGGCACAGTCTTCTATGCATATTCTTTAGTTGTTTTATTTGTATTTTATTCTTTTCCCATGGAATTCTGTTAAATGTCTTTAAATAAATAAACAACAGACAAACAAATGAGTAAAATGATAAAAGCCTTGGCTTTATAGGAGTATAGTTAGATAACTATTCCTTATATGTTCCCAGGAAGTTAGAATGTTTATTTCAAGTAACATCTCGTTTGCCATTAAATTTTTAATAGCTGACACATACCCCAACCCCTAACAACTCTTTAAAGATGTGTCAAATTACAGTTATCCCAACTTCCCAAAGCATCCTACCATATTAAAGGATGTTTTGATATGTTTTTAAGTTAAAAAATAGTTTAAATCAAAAACTTGGTAAATAGGCTCTTTGTTTTGTTTTGGTTTTATGCTGCTGAACATCTAGAATTGGAGAAAACAGGAAGTAATTTTATCTTATCATAAAGTTTTAAATAAGTGATATCCCCAAGGACATAGTCTTACCTGAGCAAAATTTGGTTGGATGATTTACTTATTTTGGTTTCTTAAATTTAAGAGGTCTTCAAGTAGGCCTGTAGCACATACTAGACAATACATTAACTTTTCCATGAATAGCTCATCTCTGGTAGGCATTCTGACTCTGCTAGACTAAAAGAAAGAGGAACCCCAATTGAGGAGCTTTTGTTTGAGTTCTAGACTCTCTAGGCATGGAGTATGGGGTTGGGGATCTTTGGATTAGTGATTAGTGAGAGGTCCAAGCCAGTGGCAAGAAGTGGGTGCCAGATCTACAAGAGCCACAAGAGCTATGACATAAGGGTAAAAGACTGTGCCTACCATGCCTTATGGGCATCAGATTTTCCTGTATGTAAAGAATCTCCTTGCCCAAATTCAGCATTATCTGTTGAGTAATTTTTTAAAGTAAATGTAGCTGCTTTTTCTTATGAGGTATGTTAATTATAACAAGAAAGGATAGCTATACTATTTAATCTATATTATTTTACTTATTCTTACTTTCTATGTTTTCTTTCTCTCATATGCATATTTTGCTGTTGCTTTGCCTCCCACGGATTTGTCACCCCTTTTCCCCTGGGTGACAGAGCCGCCAAAGATTACTCAAAGCCCATCTCTTCTGAGCAGTGAGAAGCCCCAGAAAGGGGTTAATATCCCAGGACCCTCAAGCGTGAGGCATCCTTCCATTTGGGAAATTAACCCTGAATTGAGGTTCTCTTCCTGCATTTATTTTCCAGACCAGGAAGTTACAGGAAGAGAACATAGGTGGGGTTATAGTTTAACAATATAGGCTAGTGACTTTCAGTGAAACAAGTCAGATGACATTTCATTAGACAATTAAGTGATCTTACAGCAATTTCTCAGTATCTTTACATAACAATCAGTAACTAGTCTGTCCTTGAGCCAGCACCCTTGCTGTGCCACAAATCTTTATCTTACAACAGAGACTTTATAGCCTGAGGAAAATTTCCAGTCCTCTGCAAGGTCAATATTTGAAACTGCAAGGCTTTGGAAAACCAGGCCCTGTGAAGTATATTTGCTTTAAGAATATTCCACATCTCTCCCCATTTTATTTATTTAAAAGAAAAAGCAAGAGCTATAGATCAGGTTGGCACAGTTAAGACAAAAGCATTTAAAGCAAAGTTGGTATCATTTAGCATGGCAAGTCCTTTTAATTTACTTCAAATGAGGACTGATGATATCATCTCTCAGGGCGGCTGCAGTGGCATCACTACAGGTGCTGTGAATTGGGTGTAATTACCAATTGTTGAACCTCAGGAAAGGAATTCTGCTCTATAAAATAGTTGATTCTGAGTCCAGAAAGTTTGTTATTATTAGTTCACCTGTCCCTGACATTACTGCTTTCAAAGCATCTACTCTTTTGTAAAATTTTTAATCAATTACAAGTCTTTTGTTTGAGAACAGGATGTCTCATCCAATTTACAAATACCCTCTCTAAGTCCAGGAAAATTTAGAGAACTGCTTTTGTAGAGAAGATGTTATTTCTCCCTTTATGATCAAGGCATACCTCATAAAAGCATTGATGATCAATATCTTGATTGAAAAGGTTTTACTTTTCTTTGTACAAATCTCTCGGTGTTGGGAAGGCTCTTTCCCAGGTGGGGATTAAAAGAAGCATCTCGGCTCACTTTCTTTCAGTGATCTGTCCCATGTCGGGGGAAAGATGAACAGCAGGATGAAGCAGCAGTTTAGGCCAAATTATGGCAAACATGAAAGAGAAATCAGCAACTTGGGAGTGAGACATCCTATCTTATATCCAAAGTTCTATTTTTTTTTTTTTTTTTTTTTTTTTTTTTTTTTTGTCTTTTTCGTGACCGGCACTCAGCCAGTGAGTGTACCGGCCAGTCCTATATAGGATCCGAACCCGCGGCGGGAGCGTCGCTGCGCTCCCAGCGCTGCACTCTCCCAAGTGCGCCACGGGCTCGGCCCCTATTTTTTTTTTTTAAAAGATGACCAGTAAGGGGATCTCAACCCTTGGCTTGGTGTTGTCAGCACCACGCTCAGCCAGTGAGCCAACCGGCTATCCCTATATAGAGGATCCGAAACTGTGGCCTTGGTGTTATCAGCACCGCACTCTCCCAAGGGAGCCACGGGCCAGCCCATATCCAAAGTTCTAAATTATATCCTGTTATAAAGAGAGAGAGAGTTAATTTTCATTGAAATTATAGAAATAGCCACATTGCCATAATAATTATAAGGATACTTAGAGTTATTAAATTTGGGGGGGATCAAATAGGGAGAAAACAAATACTTTTACTTCTGTTTTAAATGACATTTTACCAAACTGTTGTTAGTTATAGAGAGCTTAAGAGAGAGTTTTCTTACATCGGGAAAACATTAGGAGAACCAGCAGTGTTTTAAAATAAGGAAATTGTAAAAACCCATAATTCTTTTTAATTAGTTTACCAATTAACTTTTGTTGTTTTAGCCTTTGTGAACAATTTCACAAACCCATCAGTTTCTTCATTAGAATTTTGGAACTTCAGTTTAAAGCTATGAACTCAACTTTGTCGGAAACTGTACCTATCAGTTTTTTCATGAAATATTTGAAGACATAACATTTTAAAATTATAATTAAACCAAGATTATGAACGGTAGCATTTATATCAAGACACAGATATTTAAGAACCTTACAAGATTTTGGAACACATATCCATAACACCTTTAGTACTGACAATGCTTTCCTATATAGTCTAATTTATTAAATAAGCCAATTAATTTTGATATATCTTTTATATATCCTTTGAGAAACTCCAGGGCCCTTGGAATTCCTCAAAGTTAAAGTTAAAATGTTGAGCTTTCAGAATTTGGTTTTGGAAAGTTTTGTTAAATAACAAAAGGCTTAAGACATTTAGTAGAATAAGATCACAAATTACTACATTGTGCCTCTCTGGTCTTTCTACAGTGATATATATTGACACCTTATTTGTGTTGGTGAAAAATTGGAAAATACCTAAACATTCACTAATAGAGTGGTTATGATTTCTTGTATATATATAATTGTGAAACACAAATGATATTGAGAGCTATTTAGCTCATCTTCTCTTAAGAAGCTTGACTCCTAAATTATCAGAAATAGAAGACTATTGTTAAAGTATTACTTATTTATCTCAATTTTTTTCATGAGACCAGAATACGATATCATAACACTGAAAAATAAATAGACATAGAAAAAAGTTTGGAAGGCGATACTTGGAAATATAAACAGCGGTGATTTGGAGATATTGAAACAAAAAGTGATTTCCCTCCCCTTCTTTATCCTTCTCTGTATTTTCTAATATTTCTATATGGAATGTCTGATAGTTCTATAGTGGGAAAAACAAATTTTATTTAAAGAACAGAGTTGAGTGTTTTTCTGACTTCTATGTTGAGTCCTTCAATAGTCTAGCTTTCATTTCAAAAATAAGCATTGCTTTCAATAATGAAAATTTAAACATATGATATACCTCAATTTTTAAATGTTAGTGGATATGGACATCAGTCACTTTATAATGGGGTTCCTTGTCCACACCTTAATCCTCCTTCTTGTCTCTCATATGCCCCATGAGTTGGCATTTCTGGTCAGTCTTATGTGTGGAATTCTAATAAACACTGTGCAGCATACCTGATACCTATTCAGTGACCAGCACGACAAGAGCTATTTCCAGAAATGTGGTTTGGCACTGGCTTCCATTCCTAGAATGAAACTGTCCAGTTTAAACAGTTCTTTTCAAAAACTTGAGCACAGCTGATCTATATCTAGTAATTAATTTCCTGTTTGCCTGTTGTACTGCTCTCTGGGATAATAGCAATCCAGGTTTTCTTTTGAATATGGTGAAAATATTTCTGTGGCAGATTTTTAAATCAGTTATGCATGTATCTCTTTAAGGGGTTAAAGAGATACAGAAGATTGTGATAATTATCTAAGTTATTCCTTTATTTTTTTTTCAAAACAAAGGAGGAGAATATGATGGCACTAATTGTAATTCATTCTGAGATGTTTGCTTTTCAGAATCATGAGAAAGCAAACTTAAAAAAGACTTTATTACAAAAGCCTTCCAAAGAAGATATAAAAAACATTACTGATTAAAATGTGATTGTTTTGTGAACAAACTTATTAAAGTAACTAAACAGAAATAATCATAACTAGAGAAAATAAGCTAGTAAATTTTATTTGATAGCTTATTTTGATCAGTAATCCTAATGAAACACTCTCAGCTTCTCTACTGCTTTGTTAAATCCCTGTCCATAGGATTCTCATTTTAGGACATTTAAATGGTGAAAGCATCCAAACGGAAAATAGACTCTCTTCTACCAAATCACAGGAGAGATGTCTTAGTAAGAAAGGCTGTGATGTACTTGTAGTTTCTTATCAAAGGTGAAATAGATTTCCGGAGGGTTTATTATACTGAGACACAAATGAACTTGAGAGTGGCTTGTCCCGTTAAGCAGCTCAACTCCTAAATTATCACAAGTACACAATTATTCTATTTTTAAATTACCCTAGAAAAAGTGTTTTCATACCACGATAATTTATTTATTCAAGTTTCTTTTGGGAAAGAAGACTAATCCAAATGTAAATAATAAAACTGTGAGGTTGTTAATAAGCTTCATTAATTCATCTTTTTTTGGCTTGAAACTTGTAATAATTAAGGGATTAGCTCAAATTTGATTTATTCTAGTCAGGAGGAGAATATTTATGAAACACAGTATAGCATAAGTGAGGCTTTGGGGGAATATTTAAGCTACTTAAAAGTAATTATTTAACAGGTTATTTTATTTTACTTTTTTATTTTTCGAAGGTAGCTTTATTTTTTTAAATTTATTTTAATTTATCAATATACAATATAGTTGATTTTCATGTCCCTTTACCAATTCCTCTTTCCCACTTACCTATCCTCCTCCTTCCCCCTTATCAACATCATATCTGTTCGCTTGTCTTAACAAGTTCAAGGAATTGTTGTGATTGTTGTGTCTTCTTCCTCCTGCCCCATTTATTTGTTTGTATATTCATTTGTTTATTTTTAGTTTCCACAAATAGGTGAGAATATGCAGTATTTCTCTAACAGGTTATTTAAATGGAGTACTTTTAGCAGTGGTAGTTTCTAGAAATATCTAGAATTGCTGCAATTATAAATAATTATTAAAAAGTAAGTTTCTACTATGCAGAAATTTCATGACATTTTTCCTTAAGAAATTATATTAGAAGTGATAAATTTGCATTTTGCTTCAAACTTTCTGGAATTCATAGTGTTTATTAATTCAGTCCTTTCTTTACCATAATTAGTCTAAATGTGTGAAGTTTTGCTTTATTTTTGAAATCAAAGAATAGTGGAATTAAGAAATTAGAATATTTTAGAGAAAAATTTAAATTTCAAATCAACATTGCTAAGCTGAATTAGGCTTTGCATAAAGAATGTGGATTCTTCTAGATTGTGCTCTTTGGAAAAAGATGCTAGGGAAGAGATTTTTAGGTTGTTTTTTTTTTCCCTCACCATCAGCTAAACACCCTGTTTACCTTTTACTGTTACTCTTTCCGTTGTCCTACTGCTCCAGCTAAAGACAATTAAAATAATCTTTTCCCGCATCGCTCCATGTTCTTTGCTTCTGTTCTAAATTGAAGGTGATCATTAGGAGATGTGGTGAAATTAGAAGAGGAAAACCAAGCAAGATAAAAAGGCATAATTGATAATAATCAGATGGAAGCGACAAATGAGGTTTAACAGTTAATAGATGCTTAATTTGGAAAAACAATAATTGATTAAAGCAAAATTAGTATAGCTTACTAATGAAAAGCAATGGTTTTAGTGCCAAAATTTTTGAGGCACTAAAAGTATTTAGTGGAAATTATTGATTTAGAGAAAGTGAATTTGATTCCACAGGATGACATGTACAAAAATATTCTTAGCAGCTTTCTTCATATTAGCCCAAATTGGAAACAACACAAATGTCTTTTAACAGAAGAATGGATAAATAGCGATGCATTCATATGGTGTTCTACTTATTACACAGTGGTTAAAAGACAGACTACTAATATATACACCAATATGCATGGACCTTAAAAACATTATGTTGATTGGAAGAAAGCAGGCACAAAAGAGTACATCCTATGTAATTCCATTTATATGATGTTTAATAATAGGCAAAACTAATAGTGATAGAAGTCAGAATAAAGATTACCGTGGGAAAGGTATATTCTTGGAAGGGGCATATGGGAATCTTATGGGTTTTGATCTTGGTGGTGGTTCCGTATCTTGATCTTGGTGGTGGTTACATGGATGTATGCATATGTGAAAAATCCACAACTTGTACACTTAAGATTAATTTACTTTATATTAACCTCACTAAAAAATGAATTTAATTACTATTATTTAGCAATATATCATATTTAAAAGGTAACTTAAATAACTTAGTTTGTTAAAGTAAACCCAAATTATAAGATCATCTTAAGGTTAAGACATAACAAAATAAAGACATGATAATTTATTTTCTAATAAATTTCTAATAAATATATTTTTCTCTTATATTTTATTAAATGAGTATATGATCCAGCTCCCTCTAGTTCGACGGCTGCTTAATGGGATTGATATTTCATATACTCATATGTTTCCCTTCCTACTAAAATTCAAGAAATAATTATACTAAAATATCAGTTCAGACAAAAATATGTCTCATTTTAAGGAACAAGGCTCCCATTTTACAATAATTTTATTTTGCAGGTGGTTTGGGAACTTTCCATGCTTTTCTAAATACAGCTGTACATGTAGTCATGTATTCCTACTATGGATTATGTGCATTGGGACCAGCCTACCAGAAGTATTTGTGGTGGAAAAAATATTTGACATCATTACAGCTCGTGAGTAATTAATTTTCTTTAAAAACAGATGTGAAACTACATTAGAGTCATTTGTTTTTGCTGTGAATTAGGATATACCTAAATAAAGAAAAAAGTTTACCAAACAATAGGGATATAGAGGCTGGCCCTTATATGGCATGCTGTTATTATCCTTTCTGTTTCATTTGAACTTTGTCAGGAACTTCACTAAATAAAAAAAAAAAAAAAAAAACATTTGGTAACCAAGGGGCTCAGACAATTAAACTAGATTGTATATCTTTGTACCATTTTTATACATTTATACAAAAATAAATATATTTTTGAGCAAAATGATCTCAAAGCTATGTGATCCTCAGTAGGCATAATACTAAATTAGAAGTTAGAAATTCCATATTCTAGATCTAAATGACCTTGAGGGAATTTTGAGAGAATGATGAGCCATCCTCTGTACCTATCTGTCTAGTCCTAACATTTGTAAGTCTATCTTTTCTCCAATCGGTAAAAGGTGTTGTGAGGATTAAGTGTATACAGTGGTAGCCCAACATATGTGTATTACATAAATTTGAATACTGCCCTCAAGTAAACAGTGTTTGAAAAGCAGAGGCACTCAGTTTAGACCTAATAATACCTTCCAAACATTAGTCCTAAAAATATATGGCATATAATTTTTTTAAAAGAATAACTGAGATGATGATTTGCTTTAAATTTTATTGTCTTCTATTAAAAGCAGAATTCTGCCATCCTTGTATTTCCACATTTACAGTCCATAATAATTGGTGTTATATTCTGCCAATAACACCAAGGAGAAAGTATGAATTTGAGTGTAGATAAAATGGTTAAGCTTAATCTTTATTAAAATTCTACAACTTGCTAGTGAAATCTTGCACATTCCTATAACATATTCTCCCAGGTGAGAGATTGATGTTTTCAGTCTGTAAGATCAGAGAATGTCCTTGCAGAGCTATTTATTGTCTCTGAAACTGGCAACAACCTAAATGGTCAATCATAAAGAAATGGTGAAATAGATTATTTTATTTCATTACTTTGAAGTGCTAATGATGTCATGAAAATTATTTACCATTGCCTCCTTTTAAAAATTTTTTTTTCTCATTTATTGTAAGTATTATATGCCTATTGCAGGGAAATTAGAACACCTAATTAAGCAAAGAGAAAGAAAAATAAATGAAATTTCACCACTACAGATTGTCAGTGCTGATATTTTCATTTTGTTTTCATCCAACCTTTCTCTCTTATGTATACATGAGAGTACTTCAAAAGGTTCATGGAAAAATAGAATTAAAAGGTAATACAAATCTTTCCATTAACTTTTTGAAGTACGCTTGCTTGTATGTAAATATCTTTTACATGATTTGTATTATACTGCATATACAATTTTGTATATTTGTATGTGTATTTTACACTTAAATGTGTAAAAAGTTTTTAATAATGTGGAAAAATTTGTAGAAAAAGAGGACAGACATTTGTTCATTATTATTTCAAATGTGCCAATTATACACAAACACACACATGCTTAGAATGTTGAGGTCGTTGCTTGGCCTTTCTGAGGCTTTGTTTCCTGTCCTGCAAAATGAGAAGAATAATTGTGGCTACTGCACAGGAATCTCATAAAAGCTCATTCAGATAATGCAAGGAAAGTTGATGATGATAAGGACAAAATGATAATAAAAGAAACTATGTGAAAATCTTAACCATGATTAAAACTAGAAGGGTAATTGTTATTTCTTTCTTTATAGAGTTTTACTTTTCTAACATTTCCACAGAACACAAATTACCTTTTAATCAGGAGGGAAAATATCTAAAAATCTGAACATTAGTCTAGAACATGTCCCTCTTGGGACTGTGTACAATGTTCCAGCCCATGGAGCTTTGGAGCATCACTAGGACGCCCACCAGTGCTCTCTCACTCCTTGCAGATTCTCCTCCTCAGTTGGCAGCTAGAATATATTTTTATATATAACAGTGGAGGATAAGAGGGAGATTTGAGGACTCAGGGATGTTTGGGCTCCTACAAAATTAAAAGAGATCTAATTGGAATGTTTTTATTTTCCAAAAACTGAAATACCTAGCTTAACAACAGGCCAGAATATTTGAAGTCAAAACCATCCTAGAAAATAGGCCACAAGCAGTGGTCCCATGTGCATTTCACCAGAAGCAAGGACTCAAGACAGAGACTTCCAAAGAAAACCTGCTCTGTTGTTCCTCTGAGTCATCAAAGGATTATGGCACTGCACAGCTCCAGGGAACATTTAAATAGGGCCCTCTGGAGTTGTGCAGTTTGGCTACCCAGGACTGGATAGGATGGTGGTTCCAAACTTCCATCTGGATTTTTACACTATCGTATCCATTATCACTCCCAGGGAGGCTAGATTTAAAGATGAACTTCCTCACCCAACAGTAGCCTAGAAATGGTTGGGGAGTGGGTAAACACAAATAAGCAAAGAGAATTGTAACGCTTGTTATCTGAATAGCTTTTTTTTTTTTCACTTTTTCGTCTTTTAGGTCCAGTTCATTATTATCACCATCCACATAGGCCAGTTTTTTTTCATGGAGGATTGCAAGTACCAGTTTCCAGTCTTTCTGTACATCATTATGAGTTATGGGTGCATCTTTCTGCTGCTCTTTCTCCATTTTTGGTACTGTGCTTACACCAAAGGTCAGAGGTTGCCTAAAACTCTGAAAAACGGAAACTGTTCAAACAAACATCACTGAAATACAAGTACAACAGGAATCTATGATTAAGACTGATATTTTGTCATCCTCGACAATCAAGAGACATTTACCTATGCAGTGCATTTTGTATATTTTTCATAACCAAGAGCTTGTATTTTTCTGATAAGTTTTTGGGGTTTCTGATATTTGAGAGCCCAAAGCTCCCAGATAAAGTCTTCTGATAAATTGGAGCCTAGAGCAGCCAGAAGTTTTTCAGCTGCTTTATACCTAATCTAAAGGTTTTGTCTAATACATTTTGTTATAGTGAAAGGAGGATGTGAAATAGTACAGTATTCCTTAAAGAAGTCCGGTATAGATGAAAAATATCATTAGGTATTTTGAGCACGGATAGAGATCCATGCAGTATAGTAGATTCCTTCTGCATGATCTGGAAACCTCTAACTGGGGGCTGTAGCTTTGTGGCTTGTTGACTCTATTCAGAAAATATTATATTTACTCTAGAATTAAATTCCCATTCTAAAGAGCTAATGCAGGTAAACATTAAGTGAATTTTTGATACTTCTCATATAAAATCACTAATGATGGTAATTTTTAGTGGATCTTTTGAGTAGCTGCCACCAGTTTTGCTGATAAGACTTCCTCATGACAGCTTTACTGTACAAACTATTTCAAAGTAACAATCCTTTCAGTTACTATACTGATACACTTGACACTAAGGTTAAGTTTTTATTTTGAAAACAATGTGATTTGTTTTTATAGGTTAACGAACTTTGCTATTACTACTTTACAATTAACTTTGTATATCTCTGGAAAGAAGAGAATTTGTCAAGGAAAAAGTACTGTGTAGATCAATGGAAAAATTATTGTCTGTTGTATTATAATGTCACTCTCATATTGTCACAGTTTAAAGGATTATCTTGGTTAAATATATATTGCTTAGATACTTAAATGTGCACATCATTAGCACACTGCAGGTACCCTTGAATCGTAAATAATTTTAGACCGCCCATTATACAGTGTTTCCAGATATGGGTTAGAGGGGCTTGTGAAGCTACTGGAGGCAAATGGTGGCACAGAGAGTATCCGGGGAGGATTCATATACAAGCAAGGGTTGTTCTACTCTGAGCGAGAGACAAACAGTCTACATAATAGTTATAAATTATATAGTTAGTATTACCGATACATGGCATGAAAAAGTATTTTCCAGAATTGTGAATTTTAATTAACTGCCTGGATTTCTTCTTTTTTCACATTTATAAACCATAGAATGAAGGACCAAAATTTATTTGGCATAGGTTTTGTTTCTTTAAAAGTGCTACTTTCTAAAATCCTCTTGTTCTCACATTTTCTTTTCAGAGAACCCAAACTACTGGTCCGTAGAGTTTTGTCCAAGAAATAGCCATATTTGGACATGGGTGAATTTTTTTTAATTGCCTTTTTTTCTCGCTATATTTATGCTCAATTTTGAAGGGCCATTTATGTTTGTAGGACTTAAAACAATTAGTACTTATGGCTCCAGTTATTGTGTAACACACAGCGATACTTATTATACAACAAAGCCTAATTGTAAACTCCTGTAGTTCTGTCTCCTTCCTAATCCATTTCTCTCCAACATGGCCTTTTATCTTCACACTTACCAGATGCATGAAGTTATTTGCCTTTAAGTGACCTTTAGTGATTTCACTTGCTTGCCATATGAGAAGATGATGGTGATAAATGGGAGGAATTTTATATTTTTTGAATAAAGAACAGGAGAGTAGAGCTAAAAGAAACAGCTGCTCTAATTTATTTCACTGTGGAGGTCTCAGGATTCCTTAAGTGTTTTCCTGTTTGGGCTCTTCATATCCAGCCTGTGCTAGAATGAGAAGGTGTGGTAGGTGCTATTATACAAATACACAATTCCTGAAGACTCAAGTAGGGTAAATAACAAAAGGGATGCAAAAACAGAAGAGTTTGATTTGTTTTCTTAGTATATTCTGATCTGCATTGAATAACCTTTCCTAACCTCCCTATAGTATTTAAAATGTTCGACTTGCCTATGAGCTAACATCTGACAAAACCACATTCTCAATTATGTGAATAGAAGTGGAGAGCTAGAGTGTTACATGAAAAGAGATCACAGCTGGCAGAAGTATCCTCTATATAAACATCAGTAGATCAAAATGAATGTCACTGGATGTAGAATTTGTATAGGCAATGTTTTATTAGGAATAGTATATGGTCACATAGAGTTTCTGTTGGAGTATCATTCCACTTTTCAGAACTTTATTGCCTTTGGGTTTGCTTAGCTACCGAACAAAAAGCCCTGTTATAAAATCTAGTTTATTACATAAAGCTCTATAAATCCTTGAGGACCTATATCTATATTGTGAATAAAGAGAAGTACAGATTTTTAAATATCTATGGTACATTGCCATTTCACAGTCTTAATTCTTAAGTAGAATTCTTAATTGAGTATACTACATTCTTACATAAAATCATGAGGTTATGTATGGGCTGGCCAGTTAGCTCAGTTGGTTAGAGTACAGCCTTATAACATCAAGGTCAAGGTTTCAGTTCCTCATACTGGCCAGTCATCAAAAAATAAAAAAATCATAAGGTTAGGTTCCTTCAATTATTCCTTGTTTTTGATAACCTTTTAAAGACTGTGGAAACTCTGTGGATATTGTCAAAGTTTGGGTTTGTTTTTCTCTATGTATTATAATAAATTTGTGATATTGCATGTCTATGTGTGTATATTTAATTTTGGAATCTAGCTGCATGTGTTTGTGTGGGTTTTTAATTTGAATACTCACCTAACCAAAGTACTTTACACATTTATTGTACACATGGTATGTTCAGAACACTGTGCTAGACATTAGAGTTATACAAAGATGCCTAGGATATAATTGGAACCTCCTGGTGCTTATGGACTGGCAGGTGAAATTATGGTACAAAGCATACAGTCATCCCTTAGGTATCTGTGGGAGATTGGTTCCAGGAGGACACCCCCCACCCATACCAAAATCCATGGATGCTCAAGTCCTTTATATAATAAAATGGTGTAGTATTTGCATATAACCTACACACATCCTCCTATATACTTTAAATCATTTCTAGATTATTTATAATACCTCATACAATGTAAATGCTATGCAAATAGTTGTTATACTGTATTTTTTATTTGTAATATTTTTTATTGTGGTATTTTTATTTTTTATTGTTTTTTTCTCTGAATATTTTCAGCTCATGGTTGATTGAATCCACAGATGAAGCACCCATGGTTATGGAGGGCCAACTGTACATGACTGGTGCAGGATAAGTGAAAGTCCTGCGATGTAGCAAACAAGAAAGGATCTATGAAGAAATTTGAATTTGAGTTGTGTGTTGAAGATGTACACAATTTCAAAATGGGTGATGAGTTAGTGGGCAAGGCATTTTAAGTGAGAAGAAATAAATTTAAAAAGAATAATTTTGCCATCTTTACTGAAATAATGGCTCTATCTAGTGATCATCAACAGTTGCTAAAACAATTGAGAGGTTGCTGGGGAAGTTTATAATGGATGGCTTATGCTGACACAACCTGAACCTACTGATCAATTTTAATGTCATTAAAAGTGGGACAACCAGATATTATGTCCCTCTTAATATGCTATAATACTATGAAGTGTTCTTGCCAAAAATTTTGTTTGATCTTGAATCTAATCAATCGTCTATATGTAAACTACCAGTTACAGAAAGTATAGTGGATAGAGGAAGATGTTTAAAAACACCAACAGAATACAAATCAGCCAAATACAAAATGTAGGAAATTCTATAGGACAAACGACCCAGTTTCTTCAATAAAAAATGGAATTAAAAGAAAAAAAAAAAGTACAGAGAAAGGAACTTTTGTAGATTAAAAAAGACAAGATATACCAGCCAAATATCATTTGGATCCTGATTTGAGCAAACAAAGTGTAAAATGGCATTTTTTTTTTTTTTTGGTAATAATCAGATATAACTGAACATGAAGTAAGTAATAGAAGATATTTGGAAATCATTAATATTGGGTGTGATTACTGTTTTGTAGATATATTTTATGAAGTCCTTATCTGTGAGAGATGTACACTGAAGTATGTATGTATTAAAATGATACATCATCTGATTTCAGTTTAAAATACCCTAATAAGAAGAAAGAGAGATGTTGATAATTGTTAAAGTTGGATAAGGGGGTCATAGGAGTTTATTATACTCTTTTCTCTACTTCTGCATGTGTTTGAAATTTTCCAGCTTTTAAAAAGCATTTTGAATATTATAACATTCTATAAGATGTTATTTTTAATTCTAAGTTAGGAAATCAAAATGACGAAATTGACATGGTTACTCAGCAGTGGTCAGCTGGTATTTAGAGTGCTCACTGTATCTAAGTGTTGCAGTGAAACTTTAAAATGTTCTGGATGTGATTCCTGCCCTTAAGAAGTTCACAGTATAGTTAGAAAAAGACATATCTATGTAAAAATTTAATACAAACTAAGGTAGCATACATGTTGGCAAGTGAGAAGTTTACTACAGATTTTCAATATGTATTTTCCTAATATTAAGTTGTTAGCTTTGATAAAACAATATAGAATATTCATTGGGAGCCACTGAAGATTTTCGATCAGGGGAGTAACATGATCAGCCTGGTTCTGATAGGCTTTGGAGAAGAATCCCTTACATGGAGCCGAGGCTCCTTGTTATCACCATGTGACAATGTTTCCTTCTTGTAGGAAGCAGTTGGGTGTAATAGACTCTGGTTGTTTGTTTTCTAAAGCATCATGCAGTATGGCCAAGGACTCTGGGGGGTGGGGGTAAGAGCACAGAGAAAGTCTGCATATACTGTATGCCACAAGAATATGTCTTTGTATGCCTCCTAGGGTACCAAATAAGATAGTCTAAGTCTTCCTTCTTCTCAAAGTCTTTCCCAGGAGGCTCACACAGCAGCTTTCACTTATATCTCAGTGGTCAAAACTGCCTCATGGCCATCCCTAGCTGCAAGGGAAGCTGAGAAATGCAATTTTCTAGATGGGCCCATTGTCACCATCAATAAAGTCAGGTTCTATCAGGAAAGAAGGTGAGAAATGAAGTTTGAGTAGGTAACTGATGTAACCTTTCCCATCAAGAACTTCCCACCATGATGAGCCATTATTTTGGACAGAAGAGTATACAATTCTTCAGGTATCTAAAAGGAAAAGTTATTGAACACACTTGTGTAAGGTCAGCACTGTGTCTGGCATCAGCAAATGATCAATTATTATTTTTGAATAAACATATATAGAGACACATATAATGTATATATACACACATAAGTTATATGTGTGTATATATATATTTATGTATGTTATGTGTAATATATATTCATTTGAAATGATTAATATATTATTTATAATATAATTATATATAACATATAATTCATATATATTCAGCCTATATTTTCTATTCAGTTAGTGGACTATTTGTGTAGCCATTGTTATCTTTATATAAATAGCATTGCTGTTTCTCAAGCTATTACAATTTATTTATTATTGCCTATTTAGTGACTTAAAGCCACATCAAAGCTTCATTTTATTATCTCTTGCCATTTTGAAAGATGAATAATTTGGGAAGTTGAGTGGTTCTGACATGGAGTTCCGAATGCAGTTGCAGTCAGACTATGGCTTAATCAGGAACTGTGAGAAGCTGAGGCAGGTGGGGGCTGGCTGGGCATCCATCTCTTTGTAGTCTCAGGTTTTTTCATGCAGTCTTTCTACTTGAGCTACTTTGAGCTTCCTTACAGCATGGCAGTCTCAGGGGAGTCAGAGTGAAGGCTTCAGAAGTGACATTCCAGTGAGCAAAATGGAAGCTGTACTGCCTTTTATAACCTATCCTCAGAAGTTAAATAATATCACTTTCTCTGTACAAAAGCCCACCCAGTTTTAAGGGAGGGGACATAAACCCTGTAATTCAATGGGAGGAATGTCAAAGTCACATTGGAAGAGCATGTGAAATGGGAGAATTATTATAACATCTTTGGAAAATACAATCAGCCACACAAAGTACTGCCTAAAATAGATAAGAATACTTTTTTTTTTCCTCTTTGGAAGAGTTAAATCCTACTTTTAATCTATCTAGGTCTAGTTGAATTTATTAGTTCTGAAGATAAAGGCAAGTACAGCTTTTTTTTTTTTTTTTTTTTTTTTTTTAACTAAGAAAGTGGTCCCTTGCATGGAGAATATAGATTTGCCAGATTTGAATGGGAGGAAAAGAAGGTGAGTTTCTAGCCCAAAGGAGATCAAGGGTTATGGTTCTCTCTACTTCAGGCAAGGTGGGTACATGCTGATTGGGGAGGGGGTGGTATAGAAGTTGCTCTAGATGTTTCTAGCAGAAGTAACCACAATGGAACAGGCCATACAACATTTCTTTTTACAACAGGCTGCCCCAGAGAGAGGGCCAGAGGGCTCTTACTTTCATGGGGCTAGGTGGGTATGTTCATGCCTTTTATTGACAGCCAGAATCAGGTCTCAGGTATTACGCTGTGCATACTCGTGTAACCCAATAAACTTACAAACTATGACACTCTTAAAACCTAATCAGAACATTTTTGCCTATATTCGAACTGCAGCATTATGAAAACATTGCTGCACCTTGTTTATATTCTAGGTCCTACAGGGTTCAATTAATTTGGGGCTCAGTCTGGTTACTAAAGGGAGAAAGCTTGGTACAAGGTAATATTATTGACTTGAATGCCCAGGCTACACAAAGGGACATTCTGTGCATAGTACTTACAACTTAAATAGGAATGATATAAACATCTGACTATTCGAATACTCAAACTGTAAACTCAGAGCTGTTGTCTTCCGTCTTAAAAATCGCACAAAACCTTGTCAATGTCTTTTGCCTGTTTTGTGTTATCTTGCCCATGAATTTCTTCCTTTCTTTCTTTTTATTCTTGTGGAAACCCTCGTAGTTCAGAGGGTTTAATCTAATTAAAAAATGATTTTGCCTAGATTAAAGTACTACTGTTGGTCTTTCACATCTTTACCCAGTATAAAAGCCTTTCATCCTATGAGGCTGCTGTTGTGAAGAGGAAGCGTGGTGTAGTAGTTGGGAGCATGGGCTCCAGAACCAGCCTGCCTGGCCAGATCCTGGCTCTGTTACTTTCTAGCTGGGTGACCTGGACAGCTTCTATGTCATTTAGTGTCCCCACTGAAAATGGAAACAATACTACTTCCTTCATTGGGTTACTGTGGGGGATTAGATGGGTTAATACAGGGAAAACTTTTAGAGCAGTGCCCTCCTTCCAGATATTCAGGCTAAAAGCCTCAAAGTCATCCCCAACTCCTTTCTCTCGCTCAACATCAAATCCACTAAGCAATCCCGCTGACTTCACTTTAAGGTATAACCAGCATCTGAGCACTTCTAGGCCCTCATCATTGCATACCTGGATTTCTAGAATAGCTTCCTCTCTGACTCACCGCTTCCGCCCTTACTTCCTAACAATGTGTTGTCCAAATAGCAGTCAAAGACACCTCTTAACATAAAGCAGATCGTGTTACTCTTTTACTCAAAACTCTCCAATGGCTACTGGTTTCACTAAGAGTGAAAGCCAAAGTCTTTACAATGGTCTGCAAGGCCCTCCATACCCTGTCCCCCACCCCTGCCATTGCCCCACCATCCTCATCTGCCTGTCCCCACCTTGTTGCCTCAGCTGCAGCCACACTGACCTACTTGCTGCTCATTGGACCATGCTAAGCACATTTCCATCCTAGGGGACTTCGTTTATTTTTGTCTCTGCCTGGGAGGCTGTTACCCAAATAAGTGCTTGGCTGGCCCCTTCGATTCCCTCCTATTTTTGCTCAACTCTCACTTTTTCACAACTGGAGCCCGCACTCTGATCTTTCTTTACCTTGCCCTTTCTTTTTTCCACATAGAACTTATTACCTTCTAACATGCTATACAATGCAGTTAGTTGTTGTTGTTTTGCTGGCCAATGCAGGGATGGGACCCTGGATGCTGGTGTTGTCAGTACCATGCTCTTATCCAACTGAGCTAACTGGCCAGCTTAGTTATTATTCGTATTGTTTATTGACTGTCTTCCTCATTAGAAAGTAACCTCTTCAAGGGTAGACATTTTTGTCTATTTTGTTCACTGCAGGTGCCTAGAACAATGGCTGGCTTATTACAGAGGTTCAATAAATATGTGTTGAATGAATGAATAAAGCACCAAATAAGTGTTTGCTATTGTTCATTCAGCAACAACTTGTTAAGTACCTACTATGTGCCAGATACTGTCCTAGACACTGAGTATAAAAAACAAGTCAAATATCACCAATCCCCACAGATATTTACACTTGGATGGAGGGAGAGGAACATGCAAACAAGTCAAGTGGAGTGTTCTGGCTGTTAAAGTGGTAGTTTTTAACCCATACACTGTAGGGATACAAAGCACAAATAGTTCTACCTGGGCTGGGGGCAGGACTCCAGTAAAGGCTTGAAAGACGAGGTAACATCAGCTGACTCATGAAGGATGAGGGGGGTGTTTGCCGGACAGAAAATGAGGGAGAAGAGTATGCCTGACAGGTAATTCCAGGTGAGAAAAGGAGAGAAACAGCCTGAATGAATTTGAGGGAAATGTGAAAGGTGAAGCCAGTGTTTCAGATTCAAGAGTGCAGGACTGGAAGCAGGACTGATTGGAATGAGAGAGGCACGAGCAGATGACGAATTGTTCGGGACATGTTGAGTTTGGTGGGCATCCCTCCATCAAATCCCCTCTTCCTCAGGCAGTTGTGTGTTGGTTGTTCTTTTAAAGAGCTGGGTTGAGAAGTATAGAGGGTAGTGGGTAGAGGGGAGTGTGGGATTGAGGGATGAGGTTTTTTTTCTTTTAGAATAGAAGAAACATGAGCACGTTTATTCACTAGAGATGGCTGGAGGAGAAGCGTGAAACACCGCATAAACGCAGTGGGGAATAGGCACAGAGGCAGGTTGCAACTACTTCCCAGCCTCCAGTAGGGCCCTGCTAAGGCTGAAGACCATATGTTTGTAGTGGTCCGAATTTGTATCATTGCATTAGCACTGGTGTGGACAGGGAGGAGGCCTTGCAGAGACCAAGGTGGGGATTTGAAGGAAGATGAAGCAGGACAAGGAAGGGAGGGTGCTGAGAATGTCAGCAAGAGCAGGTGGAGTGACACATTGCAGGGGCCAGAGTGAGACTCCAAGGAGTGGTACTTAGTAAATTTTTTATAAGTTTCGCGCCATGTAATCCCCATGGTATCCCTATAAGATAGGTAAACCAGAGAGATAAAGAGGAGGAAATTGATGGCAGTTATTAAGAGGTAGAACTGGGTGTCAAACTTAATAAAGAGGCAGTTATTAAGTGGTAGAACTGGGTGTCAAACCACATTTATTTGATTCCAAAGCTATTGCTCAACCATTGTGCATACTGCCAGGAGGGGTTGGTAGAGTAAGGGAGTGAATTGATTTGTAAGTTTAAATAGGAAGGACGAAAACACAAAGTGACGGTTACTGAAGCAAGATAGAAGTTCTTTCTCATGTGAAGTTCCAGAGGTATGCTATTAGAGCTGGTTTGGTTGCACTATAGTATCAGAGAGCTAGGATATTTCTATCTTGTGGCTCTGCTGTGTGCAGCTTCCATTTCCAAAGTCACCCCATGATCCAAAATGAAGTTGGAACTCCAGCCATTGCATCCACATTTCAGCCAGCATGAAGAAGAGGATATGTATCTCATCTCTCCGTTTAAGAACACATAACAAAAGTGACACATTGGCCAGAATTTAGTATGTGGGTCAAATATAGCAGAAGGAAATCTGGGAAGTATAATCTTTATCCTATGAGTCTGTATGAAGCTAAAATCAGTGATTCTATGACTAAGAGGTGACTAGGAAGAAGGAGGTGAATACAGGTATTGGAGCATGTGGGCTGTGGTTAGAAATTCACATTGTAGAAGTAGCACTGTGTGGTTCTGGAAGTCAGTGGCTGGTATAGCAAGTGTGTGATGCTCATTGGAGTTTGAACGTATTAAGGAAGTGTTAGGCATGGTGTTGGATGGCTGGTCCATAGGAATATCGAAAAGCCTCAAGATGATGAAGACTAGCCAAGACATACACTGAATAGGGCCAGCAAGATAGCAGATGACTGTAATTGGAAAAGTAAAAGTTACACAAGCCTCAAACTCTGGGATTGTGCATAAATCAGTTTCTTTTTTGACATAAACTTTATTTTATAATAGTTTCATTTTTATAGAAAAATTATGAAGATAGTACAGAAAATTCCTGTATACCCATACCCAGTTTCCTCTATTATTAACATCTTGCATTAGTATGGTATGTTTGTTACAATTAATGATCCAATATTGACAAATTATTAACTAAAGTCCATACTTCATTCAGATCTCCTTTGTTTTTACCTACTGTCCTTTTTCTGTTCCAGGACCACCTTCAGGATACTGCTTAACATTTAGTTGTCATATCTCTGTAGGCTCCTCTTGGCTGTGATGCTTTCTCAGACTTTCCTTGTTTTTGATGACCTTGACAGTTTTGAGGAGTACTGGTCAGTATTTTGCAGAATGTCCCTCAGGGAGTTTGTCGGATGTTTTTCTCAAGATTAGAGTTAGAGTGGGGTTATGGGATTTTAGGAGGAAGACAATAGAGGTAAAGTGTCATTCCTGTCACGTCATATGAAGGGCATGTACTGTCAATATGACTTTTCACTATTGATATTACCCTTGGTCACCTGGTTGAGCTAATGTCACTCTTTTTTTCCCCTTTTATACTGTACCCTTTGGAAGGAAGTTACTAAGCACAATAACGTTTAAGAATACTCCCCTGAGGGAAAGTGTCTATGTAAATTATTTGGAAATCTTCTGCATGAAAGAGTTTGCCTATTCATTCCCATTTGAGTATTTATTCAATCCTTTATATATATCAGTATGGACTCATTAATATCTATTGTAGCCGCCAGAAGTGCCCCAGGCTCCTGATCCAGGGTGGTAGGGGGCTGAGGGCCTCAGCCATGCCTCCCCTGATGTCCACATCCAGCCCAGCCATGACAGAGCTGCCCCCAGAAGCCCCCTGGCTTCTGGAATGAGGAGGGTGCCATGGGCCTTGACCACGCCCCTCCCCTTCCTCATTCTTCCACCCCATCCCTCTCCCCGTCCACCCCAACTGCTCCACAACAACATCTTAGAATGTAAAAAAAGAAATAATAATTAATTAGTTAAAAATAAAAAAAAGAAACAGCTGGTTCTCAGATGTGTTTGCCCAGGTCAGGGGCTTTGTCCAATTTTCCTCATGAAATGCTATGTATTTAGGACTTACAAACCTTTACTTCTCCACCACTGATGCCTCTGCCTAATGAGCTTGTTTCCAACAGCTTTCTTTTTTTCTCTTCTTATAATAGTCAAGGAGCACTTTAAAATACTTTCTCCCTGTATACCAGAGCCTCCTCTCCATTTTCTCCATCCAGGGTTCTTACACGCCATGAACAATTCTCACCATGAGTTAGTGACCTGCAATATGGAAAATGTTCTCTTTGTGAAAAATAAACATGAGAGGGTGTGGATATTCTATCCCTATTGGGGATGGGGTTGGGTTATTGGATATCGGTAAAGAAGGGTAATCAGCAGTGTTTAGGTTCCATCTGGCTACTCTTTCAGATCTGTGTATACAAAGTTTAAGAAAATGCCCATTTAAACAGGTTGGCAGTAATTTCCCAGAGTAACTCAAAGTTCTAAAAACAAGAATAAATAGAAGATATTTGCTTTAGGATGCTATAGACTATTTAGACTATTGAAATACACTATTAGAAATAACACTATTACAGCATATTAATGTACTATTAGAGCATAGAAAATTTATATGACTTGAACTTTGCATAAAACTGATTTTTTTGTAATTAGATTCAGATTATTCTTTGCTCTTTTTTTGGCCAATAATATCACAGCATTGATGTTGTGGCAGGAATGTGGGGGCACCTGATACTAATTATACCACTTTGTCCTATCACAGTTGATGTTAATTTTATTCACTTGGTTAAGGTGTTCTCTGCCAGATTTTTCCACTGCAAAGTTTATTATTTTCTCTTTATCATTAGTAACTATGTTGGGGGAAAATTAACTGACTAATGTGCATAAACCATCACATTTAATCTGGAAGCTCCTTTTTTTTTAAGTTTTTTTCTTTTCTTTTTTCTTATATCTTGCTCTGGAAAATGAAGGCTTTTACCTTTGTTTACTGCTGAGATAAACTGGGGTAAAACCCAGGCTCTTCCATTTACTGCATGTTTGACAAAATATTCTCATAAATAAGAAAGGATATTATTGTTTTTATAGATTTTTTGTGGTTTTATGTATTAATATATGAAACTTAAAATGATATGTAGAGTATAGTAAATGTTCAAAACAGAAAAAAAAATGTCTATTTTATACTTTGGGTTATAATTCAGTACTACTTTACTTATGCTGTAGTTCAAATTCTTCCAGCTTTGGCCATTAAGGTGGCTCCTGTGTCACTTTGACATACCCCTACTTCCTTACTTTTTGGTACTACAAGATGTTCCAGGCTCATCTTGTGTATTTCTACACCAGTTCTAGAATCAGTCAATTCTCCAAAGATCCCTGGTTCCTTTTATTGGAGAATGGTAGTAGACAGTAACACTTGGCACTAGGTGCACTCATTGCTACTTGGGTGTCATTGCTTCTAGCCTCTCTCAGCTGACAGAGCAAGGAAATGTATGTGTGTATATTAACCAGTGAGTATACACATATCTATAAATATTTATACCTGCAACCACCTGTATCTATATTAAGATAAACATGTTCATACTGATGTCTCCAACTCTAATCCATGAGCACATGGATCATTCTAGCAGTTGCCCCTTGTTTGTCTATAACTACAACAGTAAGAAACCAGGCTCCCAACATCTGCTATCTATTTACTTAATTGTTCAATTCTAGTATACATGTGTAGGGGTTAATTCATTCCCCACTTTATCAGCTAGAGTTCCTTTTGTTTCTCATCTTATAGACTCTATCCTTTCCAAAGGTGTTGAGGTCAGCACCTTCCCCCACCCCTGTCTTTTTCAATGAGGTTGTTTCATATATTTGTAATATAGTTGGATTCTTTGGTCATATTCTACATTCAATCCTGGGACCTTCTCACCTCCTGGATGATTTTTTAAAAATTTGCATACATTAATGTTGATTCTTTGTGCTATAAAGTTCTTTGAGTTTTGACAAATGCATAGTCACTTATTTACACCACTACAGTATCATACAGAATAGTTTCACTGCCCTAAAAATCACCTGGGCTTCACTGATTCAATCCTTCCCCACCCTGCACCCCTGGCATCCACTGATCACTATAGCTTTGCCTTTTCCAGAATGTCGTATAAATAGAATCATACAGTATGTAGCCTTTCAGTTTGGATAGAAACTTTCACTTAGAAATACAAGGGTACTTCAAAAAGTTCATGGAAAATTTCATATTACATTATAATTTTATTTTTCCATGATCTTTTTGAAGTACCCTCATATATACTTAATATTCATCCATGTTTTTGTGGTTTGATAGCTCATTCCTTTTTCTTTTTTTGCTCAATAGTGTTTCATGGTATGAATGTACCACATTTGTTTATCCATTCACCTATTGAAAGACATCTTGTTAGCTTCTAGTTTGGGGAGATTATGAATAAGCTTCCATAAACACTCACATGTTGATTTTTATGTGGATATCGATTTTCAACTCAGGTGGGTAAATACCTAGTGGCACAATTGCTGGATTGTGTAGTAAGACTATGTTCAGCTTTGTAAGAAACTGCCAAAATATCTTCCAAAAAAAGTGGCTGTACCATTTTGCATTACCACCTGTTGATCCACATTCTTGGCCAGAACTGGGTATTTTCATATTTTTGGACTTTAAATATTCTAACAAGTACACAGCATCATCTCATTGTTGTCTCAGTTTGCGTTTTCCTCATGACATGCTGTTGAGTATGATCGAGTTTTTTTTTTGTTGTTGTTGTTGTTTTTTCGTGACCGGCACTCAGCCAGTGAGTGCACTGGTCATTCCTATATAGGATCCGAACCCGCGGCGGGAGCGTCGCCGCGCTCCCAGCGCAGCACTCTACCGAGTGCGCCACGGGCTCGGCCCATGATCGAGTTTTTATTCCTCACATGGGATGGCTTTGATTTTATGATCTTTGCAAATTTCATACATTCTCCAGTCTTTGCTCAAGTGCTTTCTCCTCCATGAAAATCTTTACAGATCATGATATCCCTCATCAACACCTTCCTTTTTTGAAATTCTGTTGCACTATAGTGAAGTTACATCATACCCATAACTAACATACTCATATTCACCTACAGATCCACAATCTCTTCCTGTGCTTGTGAAACCCAGAAAGCCCTGAATTCAAAAGTTTGTAAGTTTGCAATAACCTTATTTGTTGGTCAGATCTGAGTTGGGCAACTGAGATGCTATTTATCTCTTTATTCATCTACATAAGGTGAATATTCCATATTTCATTGCAGAAATATGAATGTGTTTGGTTAAAGAGTGCTGCCCAAACCTCTAGTGTGATGTTAAATAATATATGGTATATGTACAACATATTCCCCTCAGAAACATTCTACATCCCATTTAGGACAGTGAAAGTATTTTGACTTTCTAGGGACAGGCAGAGAGTGACATTTGAAGAGACTGAGAGATACTTGTGGCCCCTGAGAGGAGAAAAGACCTTCATCTGACCTTTAATAATATCTCTGGAGAGGTGGCACTACCCCAAGCATGGGTCATCTAACCAGACAGAGATAGAAAGAGACTGGTAAGGATTTCTGGGCCTTGAGGCTGGTCCCAATGGAGAAAGGAGCTGCTGAATCCTTAGGGTGAGGGGGCCAAGGGGGTGGTCAATGGATATCTTAAGGGTATCCCTAAGGTCAAATGACAAAAAGCATGCCCCCCCCCAGTGCTTTGAGGAAAATATGGAAAGAACTGAGGGTATATTTTTATCTGTTAAATAGGACCATTCTGCTGAAAGGAATTAAAGAGGACACCAAAAGACGGAAAGACATTTCTTTCTCATGGATTGGAAGTTAACATTGTGAAAATGTCTGTACTACCCAAAGTGATCTAAAGATTCAATGCACTTTCCAACAAAATACAAATGACATTCTTCAGAGGAATAGAAAAAACAATCCTAAAACTCATATGGAACAACAAAAGACCCTGAATAGCCAAAGCAATCTTGAGGAACAAAAAAACAAAAAACAAAAAACTGGCATTAAACTAACTTATTTTAAACTCTACTACAAAGCTATAGTAACCAAAACAGCATGGTACCGGCATAAAAACAGACATGTGGACCAATGGAACAGAATAGAGAATGCAGAAATCAACCCAGGCACTTACAGCAAACTGATCTTTGACAAAGAACATACATTGGGAAAAAGACAGCCTCTTCAGTAAATGGTGCTGGGAAAACTGGATAACCATGTACTGAAGAATGAAACTAGACCCATACCTTTCACCATATACCAAAATCAACTCAAAATGGATTAAAGACTTAAGTATAAGACCTGAAACTATAAAACTATAAGAACACATAGGGGAAACACTTCAGGATGTAGAATTAGGCAAAGACTTTATGAATAAGACCCCCAAACCACAAGCAACACAAGAAAAAAATAAACAAATGGGATTATATCAAACTAAGAAGCTTCTGCACAGCAAAGGAAACAATCAACAAAGTGAAATGACAACCTACTGAATGGGAGAAAATATTTGCAAACCATACATCTGACAAGAGATTAATATCCAGAATATATGAAGAACTCAAACAACTTCACAGTAAAAAAAAAAAAAAAAACAAATAATCATATTAAAAAATGGGCAAAGGAGCTGAATAGACATTTCTCAAAGCAAGACATAAAAATGGGCAACAGGTACATGAAAAAATGCTCAACATCATTAATCATTAGGGAAATGCAAATCAAAACCATACTGAGATATCATTTCACCCCAGCTAGACTGGCTATTATCAAAAGACAGAATAACAAACGCTGGTGAGAATGTAGAGAAAAGGGAACTCTTCTACACTGTTGGTGGGACTGTAAATTAGTACAGCCATTATGGAAAACAGTATGGAGGTTTCTCAAACAACTACAGATAGAACTGCCATACAATCCATCTATCCCACTTCTGGTATATACCTGAAGGAATGGAAATCATCATGTCGAAGGCATACGTGCACTCTGATGTTCATTACAGCTCTATTTACAATAGCCAAGATATGGAACCAACCTAAATGTCCATCAACAGATGACTGGATAAGGAAAAGGTGGTATATATACACGATGAAATGCTACTCAGCCATAAAAATGAATGAAATTCTGCCATTTGCAGCAACATGGATGAACTTGGAGAAAACTGTGTTGAGTGAAATAAGCCAGGCACAGAAAGAGAAAAACTGCATGTCCTCACTCATAAGTGGGAGCTAAGAAAAAAAGAAATAAAGACCATAATAAAACATTGATCTTTCACAAGGAGAGAATAGACCTATAGTTTCTAGACGTGGGGAAGGGGAGGGATAGGTTGAATAGGGAATAATTGGATAAGGGACACAAAACATAATTATGATTTATAACGATGAACATGCTAACAGTATTGATTTGATCATCACATACTGTACACAAATACTGACAGTCAACTCTGTACCCCATAAATATGTGTAAATAAAAGGAATAGAATGAAATGAAAAAAATATGACCAAATCAATAGAATAAGGGCTCAGGGTCAGAAATTCAGCTGTACTATACAAAATAGAGGAAGTTCTGTCTCCGGGAGTCATAAGTTTGTGGACTAAGAATCATGCCTGATGTATATATGCAAAATTACATTTAATCTCCACAGAGAGGTTGGTCTTATTCTCTTCATTTTATTGAAATAAACTGCCCAGGGTTCCACATCTTGGACGTCTTCGAATCAGGATTCAAGCCTAGGACTACGGATTCAGAGCTCAGTGCATTTTCTCCCCGTTTCTGTTAGTTGTTAGCCCTGGGGTGTCGACTGGACTAATTGCCTGCTTTATGATACTAACCTGTATGTGCTCCCCACCTGTGTGCTGTATAACTCTTTAGCTTTCTTCGTTTCATCAAATGCTTTCCACAGTTCCTCTACCGATTATAAGAGTAATCACAGCTGCCAAGAGAGAAGCATTAAGACTATGTATTTAAGTATATGAATTGGTTTTTTACTTTCAGGCAAGGGAGCCTAGTATGGCAATTCCTCTTTTAAAACACATTCCCTTTGTCAATATTTACTCCTTTCACTGGAGAGCACATTTGTCTAAAACAGAGTATATTTTAGCCAAGTATATTTTGTTCAATCAAGCAAAGAATTAAGTTAAAGGAGCAGCAACTAATTTCTTGTCCCTGGCTAGAGGAGGGAGAGGACAGTGTGT
This sequence comes from Cynocephalus volans, assembly GCF_027409185.1. Classification (NCBI taxonomy): domain Eukaryota; kingdom Metazoa; phylum Chordata; class Mammalia; order Dermoptera; family Cynocephalidae; genus Cynocephalus; species Cynocephalus volans. The sequence goes on along the minus strand of NC_084461.1, from coordinate 51,279,897 downwards.
CACTCAGCATCTGTTCTGCTGTGATGGTGCTCACAACAGTGGTGGTGGTGTGTAGCTGTTTTTCACATCCAGTGGCCTCCTTCAGTAACTGTGCCCATTTTTTCGTTCTGCGCCACTGCTAACTACCATGGTCTAATTATGGAGACTCTGCTTGGTCTTCAGTCCTAACGTGGAGCACAAAAAACTCCAAACTGAACATGAATACTTCTGCTAGAATATTTTGTTACTGATGGTTCACAATCACATCGACAACTTTGTAAAGGACTCTATTGTCATGATAGACTTGATAGACTCTAACACTTCAGTGTTGTGAGACCTGCACTTTAATTAACTTTATTTTTACCTAATTCATTGTCAAATGTTTGCATAATTTTTATTTTCTTATTTTAGAGCGAAAAATAGAAGGAAATATAATGTTTGTGAGTAAGTACAGCATTTCTCTCTTTTAAACAATTTACATCTCATGAAGTAAATAAAGATTGTCAAATTACTAGAATGATTTTTACTGTTAAGAATTTTGTTGTTTAGGGGCTGGCCAGTCAGCTCAGTTGGTGAGAGTGTGGTACTGATAACACCAATGTCAAGGGTTCAGATCCCCATACAGGCCAGCCACCAAAAAAAAAAAAAAAAATTTGTTGTTTAAACTATCAGTGTGTTTAATGCAATTCTAATTTTTTAAAACCTAATTTTTCATTTTTTCTTTAATTTCCTGTGTTTATTTTGTTTCAACAACATAATTTATTTTCCTTAACAATGTCGAGACAAGTTTAGCAAATAAATCCCTTCATGATATACTTAAAGAAAAAGCCCTTCCTTCCAACTAGAAGTTATAGAATTTAAATACAGAATAGGGAACATTCAGCCATCAGTGTACCATCCAAACTTTCACATTTCATTTTTAACTAGTCTAAATTAAATTTCATTTATCTAGACCTGAAAGAACTTATATATTTTGTGCTTTAGTGTCACTTATTCTTGGTTCTAATTTCAAATACCTTTTGTGCTCTTTTTATGTGGTGAATTTGGGTGAGCTGTACGTACAGAATGCCATCTAACGCACAGATAGGTGAGACCATTCATTCCTTTCATTTATTCATGATTCATTTATCACTCAACAGACATTTCTTGAGCACCTACTATGAACAAGACCCTCTGCTAGGTACTGCAGGAAATAATGAGATATAGATGTTTGAGAAGTTTTCAAAAAGTTCATGGAAAGATTAGTATTATTTTTTAATTCTTCCACAAACTTTCTGAAATACCCTCGTAAACCCTGCCGTCAAGGAACTTATATTCATAAATTACTCTGTTGACGCAAAACTAATTTTCGGAAGGATGCTGATTCCCTTTGTTTAACATCATATAGTAATAATCATCCTAATGTGTTTTTTTCCCCTTGGATAGGGAGAAATAAACATTCATTTTTCTCCCACCCAAAAAGGAAAGGAAACTTTATATACAATGTTAATAAATAAACAATATAGATACATTTAAGTGTTTTTAGTCACTTTGCTGTGACTTTTTAAATAAAGATTATGTCTAAACACACATGGGGATTGTAAGATTAAAGAATGAAAATTGCCTGTCTGAAACGCACTAACATCAAACTACTCAGAATGTTCCCTGATACATTAATTTTTATCAAATGTATCTTTGTAGGGGATATGTTTTAATGGCTGTACAGACTCAGGTGGCAAACATAGACACAGTCTTTGTAATCAAGGACAATATGAGCTAATATGGGAAAAGACGTGGAGTATATAGATAAAAAACTTTTACCCTGATACCAGAAGTAAGAAAATGAGACAGAGCATTACCATCGCTTTTTAAAATTTTTTGACTTAAACAAGAGAAATTTATTGGCTTACAGTTCTGGAGGTAGAAGTCCAACATCAAGGTGGGGGCAGGGTTGGTTTCTTCTGGAAGCCATAATAGAAGGATCTGTTCCAGGCCTCTGCCTTGGCTTGCAGATGGCCATCTTCTGGTGACTTCACACGGTCCTCTTGGTGAGCACGTGCATGTCCTTCCTTCCACTATTCCTTTTTATAGGGACACCAGTGATGTTAAATTAGAAACTGACCCTAACAGCCTCATTTTAAGTTCATCACCTGTTAAAAAACGCAAATGCCTTGTGAGGAGCTAGGGCTTAGAGCATCAAAAGATGAATTTGGGGGAAGCATCACCATCCAGACCATACCTTAACATGGTGTTTCTCTCCAATTCGAGTTCACATATTCATATTAAGGCTTGTAGAATTAGGAAAGGTTTTCCCAGATGCTATACATATATAGGGTTTCTCTCCAGTGAGATTTCCCATGTGTAAGGTGCGTCTTGAGGATTTAGTGAAGACTTTTCCATATTCCCTACTGAAATAGGGTCTTCTCCATTGTGAATTCTTACATGTTGATTAAGACAAAAGATATTAGTGAAGATGTATCCACATTCCTTACATTCATAGGGTTCCTCCCCAGTGAGTTCTTTCATGTCTTCAAAGTGAGTGAGAACACCTTTAGGCTCCCTCACATTCCTTACATTGATGCTTTGTCATCTGCCTGCCTTGTTTCATGATTTCGAAAGGAACTGGAAGAACTAAAGGTTTTACCACACTCCTTACCTTCACAGGGTTTCTCTCCAGTATGAGTTCTTTCGTGTAACTGAAATGAATTGGAATAACTGAAAGATTTCTCACATTGTTTACTTTCATAGGGTTTTCCTCCAGTGTGGATTTGCTTGATGGTTAATACATGTGGGAAATTTAAAGGCTTTCCCACATCCTCTATATGCATATGGTTTTTTGGCACTGTGAATCTGCATGTGATTATTCAGACTGGAGGAATGTGTAGGTTTTCCCACATTCAGTGCACTCAAAGGGCTTCTCTCCAGTGTGAATTCTCAAATGTCCACTAAGATTCAAGGAAATGGTGAAGGCTTTCCCACATTTGACACATTCAGAAGGCTTCTCTACTGTGTGAGTTCTTTGTAGCAAACGTGTTTGCTACAGTGAGAGGACCTGGCAAAGGCTCTCCCACATTCCTGTGTGATGGAGTTTGGATGTATTGTCCTCCCAGAACTCACATGGAAATTTGATCCCCGGTGTGGCAGTTTGAGTCATGGGGGTGGATCCCTCATGAATGGATTAATGGTCTCCCTGGGTGGGGGGATTAATGAGTGAGTTCTCACTCTACTAGTTCTCCCAAGAGCTGGTTGTTTAAAAGACTCTGGCACCTCCTCTCTCTCTCTTGCTTCCTCTCACCATGTGATCTGCTTGTACCCACCAGTCCCCTGCCACTTTCCACCATGAGTAGAGAGGCCTGCACCAGATGCAGCTGTCCCAGAATCGTAAGCCAAATAAATCTCTGTTCTTCATAAATTACCCAGTTTCAGGTATTCTGTTATAGCAACACAAAACGAACTAATACACTTACATTCATAGGGCTTCTCACCACCATGAGTTCGTACATGCTTAGTAAGGTCTGAGTTCTGAATGAAGGCTTTCCCATAGTCCTTATATTTTATTCCAGTGTGAATTTGATAGTGATAATTAAGCCTTGAGGAATTACTGAAGGATTTTCCACACATCTTACATTCAAAGGTGCTCTCTGAAGTGTGAGTTTTTACACGTTCAGTTAGCTGAGAAGACTGTCCCACATTCCTTACATTCATACAGCTTCTCTCCAGGGTGAATTTTCACATGTTGACTTAAGCATGAGGAAACAGTGAAGGTTTTCCCACATTGGTTATGTTTATAAGATTTCTCCCTAGTGTGAGTTTTTCTATACTAAGTTGACAAGACCTAGTGAAGGATTTCCCACATTCCTCACATTCATAGGGGTTGTCTCCAGTGTGAGTTCCCATGTGAATACTAAGGTATGCAGAATATCTAAAGCCTTTTCCACATTTCTTGCATTTGTAGGGTTTTTCTGCATTGCAAGTTTGTATATTCACAGCAAGCCTGTGGAGTGAATAAAACCTCTTGGATATTCCTTCTTTTCATGAAGTGTTTCTCCACTGTGAGTTCTCATATGTGCCTGAAGGTGTAAGTGATTAACAAAGGCTTTGACACATCACAGCATTCAAAAGATTTGTCTTGTGTGCATATACTCAGGTAAACAACATTTGGAGTCAGACTAAAGGCTTTTCCACACTGATTCAACACAGAAAGTTTCTCTTCACAGAAAGAGCAAGGAATTCTATTCCATTCTGCTTACACCCAGGAGTGTTTTCAATATTTTGAGTTCTCCCATGAGTCTTAAGGCATGAGTCTTCACTGAAGACTTCTCCACAGTGCACACAGTCATAATGGTCTCCTCCATTGTGGCTTCTCACAGTTTGTATCCCACCGGAGGTTTTCCTCTCAAAAAATCCTCCTGAAGCACTGACCCTTTCATTTCAAGTTGCACTTTCCATTCTTGGAGAGCTCCTTTCTGTTCTGTCCTCAACTCTTCTTGTTTGATCCAAGACATTCTGACATCCTACTGTGGCCAAGTTCTTGTAGTTCTCCAGCATTGTATCTCTGTATAGGTTTCTCTGTGTTGTATTCAGTCAAGTCCATTCTCCCTGGCTGAAGTCCACCGCCACATTCTCAAAAGTCACTGAGTCCTAAATCATCATGAACCATGAAGCTTGTCCACCAATATTCACTGGAGAATAAGGAAAGGGGACCCAATGCCTATGCAGAGTTGAGGGCTCCCATGGTCCACACCAGGGTTCAACGGTCCTAGGCACCCTTCTCTATCCACACACACTGTTGATCTCCTCCAGTCATATGGCTTTAAAGGTGCCTCTTACACATGGTATTATTTCAACACAACCAGACCAGGAGCTCATCTTATTTCCCTGTATTGCAGCACTCTTGAGTACATTGCAGATGCTTGATAAATATTAATGAATAAATTATTTGACCAAAGGGCACTTTCACCTCCCCTCCCATCTGTCAGATGACTCAGCAAAATAAGAAGCATGCTGTCAGCCCCATGGAGATCAAGATTAATTAGTAATTACTGAAATATGAAACATTGGGATGATTTTTCAAAGTAATCCTTCACCAATATGAGAGGCTCCACTCCCTGGGGAAATTCAATTATGGATTCAGTTCTTTAAGGAGGATTTACTTGCTTTAAGAAGCTCTGGAGACAATTCTGCATAGAAGGAAATGTGTCTACCTGGTGCATGCAAGTATGTCATTTTGTAGAAGGACATACTTTCTGAATTCCTGATAACAACTCGTTGGACAGTCAGCCGCCATCCTTTCCACCTCTGTCTTCTCTTCATGAAGGCACACTGGGTGCCTATAAAGAAGACAATGGGATGAATCAATGGCTGCCATCCTGTGAGGCCAAGGGTGACATCTGCCTGGATGCTCCTTTCCTGGAGGTCATGATCACTTCAGGGCAGCTATGAATCTGCATGGTGGTGGCAGTCTCCATTCCTCTTTATACATGGTAAATGGAGACCCAAATACACCGGAATCGCCAGGTCTGTGAGGTGGGAGGACACAAGGTCTGAGTCAGTGTATCTCCAACAGAGAAGTTCTTTTCCTTCAAAGTCACCTTATGGCAGATGACCACCAACGTGAAGAATCTGAGCACATGGAGCCAGTGCGGAGAATAAACCATCGCTTCTAAATAGACATTTGGTGATTGAATAACATATTCATCCTTCACAGTCTCTCCTTTTCTTATTTTTACAATTAAAAAGAAGTTCTGAAAATAAAAAAGAAATGTGTGGTTTATGTGTTTAAAGGAAGGGAAGGAGAAAAGGTTCTATGCTTCAAAGACAAGAACACCAAGATAGGCCCATAATGACTTTGTTGTTAAGATGTCATACTTTTTTATATGTTTGCAATGTGGAACTCCCAATGCTTGATTGATTGCAACCTTTTATGCTCTGCAGAAAATAATTTTATTCTAGTTTATGTAAAGTTAAGAAGAAACAGCTTCATTATTTTCATTTTTTGAAGTCTTTTTCTCCTAATTCTGCCTTTGATATATATTATTTTCCCACCCCAATTTAGAAGATAATACAAGCTAAAAGTAGAAAATGTGGAGAAAACAAAAAGTACAAAGATAGAAAATGAAAAATCTACCATATTCCCTTCATCTAAAGATAGCCACATTAAGGGCCGGCCTGTGGCTCAGGGAGAGCGCAATGCTGATAACACCAAGGCCATGGGTTCGGATCCTATATAGGGATGGCCCATTCGCTCAGTGGCTGAGTGTGGTGCTGACAACACCAAGCCAAGGGTTGAGATCCCCTTACCAGTCATCTTTTAAATAAATAAATAAATAAAGATATCCACATTAATATTTTGTTATAAGTTTTGTTTAATTATTGCCAAAATAATGCTGCATTACAAACAAGCTCAGTTTACAAAAACAAATATTTATCTACTCGTGGGTCTGTGGGTTGGTTGGACTGATTTTGGCTGGACTCAGTTGGGTTTGGCTTCAAGCAACAGTTCTAAAATTAGTTCATTTCATGTGACTTATTTGGGGCCCCAGCTGAAGAGACAGAACTACAATTTTCCAGTGAGATGATACAATGAGCATGTGAACTGGGGTGGGGAAAAGTGGAAGGGGCTGTAGATGAAACAGCATTGGCCATAAGTTAATCATTACTGAATCTGTGGGTTTATTATACTGTTCTCTGGATTCCTGCTGTGGTTTGAATGTGTCTCTCCAAAATTCAGGTGTTGAAACTTAGTAACCAATGTCTTAGTATTAAGAGGTGGGGCTTTTAAGAGGTAATTAGGCCATGAGGGCTCCTCCCTCATGAATGGAATTAAGGCCCTTATAAAAGAGGCTTCACGCTGTGTCCAGCTCTCTGGCTCTTCTTCTTTTCCACTATGTAAGGATGCAGTGTTCCTACCAAGCAACATGGTGCCATCCTGGAAGCAGAGAGCAGCCCTCACCAGACAACTGAACCTGCTGGTGCTTGATCTTGTACTTCCCAGCCTTCAGAACTGTAAGAAATAAATTTCTGTTCTTTATAAATGACCCAGTCTGTGATATCTGTGATATTTTGTTATAGCAGTGCAAATGGACCAGGACAACTCCTTTATGTGTTTAAAACTTTATATAATGAGTTAAATTTTTATTCAGAATACTGTTTACTATTAAAATACTTTAATATCAATCCCTTAATATCTGCAAACTGTGTTATTGTTATTATTTGGTAGGGAGTACTGTGCGTATCCAAAGCATTTCTATGGTTTGTTTGTTCATGGACCATCTGCCACCATATGAATTTACTACAGAATCCCAGGGTTCATCAGCACTGTAACCAGGCACTCTATTCTTTTGTTAAACCCCACAAGAGCTCCTCTTAGTAGGGCTGCAATAGAGGAAGAGCTCTCTACCCTGGACCCCACCCTGTCCCACCTAACCCACAGGTCCTCAGTGAGAGACTCTATCATCACACTCTCTTCTAGAATGAAGTCTAGGAAGATCACAGCCACTAGGACCAAACCTCTTTTTCCCCACATGGGGAATCCCACAGGACACGCTCTATGATCACAAACATTATTATAAAACCCCATGACATAGGGCACTTCTACTGATGGAAAACTCAGCCATAAGATCAAGGATGATGTATTCCTACAGCCTTATCAGGATTTTCAGCCATGAGAATAACTCTATCAAGGGAATGAGAACATTCCTAGAAAGTTTGACTGCTAGCTGAATTTTCTAAGTGATTTGACTTTTAAACACCTATAACTCCACTAATTCTTCTACCAGACACAGGTGAATGAATAATCTTAACTAGTAGTTAAAGTCACTTTCTTTATAGTGTTAGTAATTTAACCATTTTGTTCTGGTTGTCTGTTGTGCAACAAATCACTCCAGACTTAGTGGCATTCAAAAAGAAAGCCAGATAATATTGAAGTTGTGAGTCACTGTTATTAGCTTCCAATGGTCTTTAGAAGCCTGCTTCTGTGACTGAACTGCTCATGGCAGACTTGGGAAGGAGCTGAAAGTTCATGCTCAAAGCTTCAAAAACAGACTGGAGCCAAGACCACAGACAGATGGTACAGCTGCACACTCAAAAGACAATATATCTTTTGATATTTTCAAGGCCATATTCATAAACAAAGCATGGGAAGCTTCTTTCCCACCTCTTCTTTATAAATGAAAAGTTCTCACTCACTATCACAGGACCAGAGTGTAGTAATTACTAGTGGTGTCAATATGCAGTACACCTAGAGGCCCACCCACCACCCAAGTGGGAGCTCAGGTGAGCACCAGTCCTGAATGCCACCACTGCCACTGGCCCACATCCAAGCCCCAGATAGACCTGCCCACTGCCCAAGCAGGAGCCCAGGTGAGTCCTATGTTCTGCTGATGCCACCACTGCTGACCCATACCCAGGCCCTGGAGAGACCCACCTACTGCCTGAGCAGGAGCCATGGCAGCCCACTGCCCACTCAACTGCATTGATACAAGAAGAGTCACCAGAAGAGCCTAGATAGAGGAGGAAGTCTTTCCCCTCATAGCCCACTCCGGAGTAATAGAAGAAACAAGTGCCCTACTGGAAGACCAAGGATCAATGAAAAAATATTAGAACTACAAATAAACAAGAAGATATGACACCACCGAAGGAATATGGTAATACCAAAGTACCAGACCCCATAGAGCAGGAAACCCTTGAAATGTCTGAAAAGGATTTCTGAATACTGATCTAAAGAAAACTCAAAGACATAGGAGAAGAATCAGTTAGAGAACACAATGAGACAAGAAAAATTATCCAGGATATGAAGGAGGATATTTACAAAGAGATTAATACCTTAAAAAAGAATGTAGCAGAACTCCTAGAGCTGAAGGATTCACTCAGCGAAATAAAAAATAAGACAGAGAGCTTGAGCAGCAGGCTAGAGCAAGCAGAAGAAAGAATTTCAGACCTTGAAGATGGTCTTTTTGAAATAACCCAGGCAGACCAGAAAAAAAAAAAAAAGGAAAAAGTAATTTTAAAAAATGAAGAAAATCTGAGAGCTAATGGACAACCTCAAGCCTACAAACATCTGAATCATGGGTTTTCCAGAAAGGGAGGATGAAAGAAAAGGCATTGAAAATTTGTTCAAGGAAATAATAAGAGAAAATTTCCCAGGTATAGGGAGAGACACAGACTTTCAGATCCAGGAAGCCCAAAGATCCCCAAACAGATTCAATCCAAAAAGATCCTCTCCAAGACATACTATAGTCAAACTGGAAAAGGTCAAAGACAAAAAGAAAATTCTAAAAGCAGCAAGAGAAAAGCATCAAGTATAAGGAAGCCCCCATCAAACTAACAGCAGACTTGTCAACTGAAACCTTAGAGGCCAAAAGAAAATGGGATGATATATTCAAAATACTAAAAGAAAAAAATTACCAGTCAAGAATTCTATATCCAGCAAAGTTATCCTTCAGATATAAGGGAAAAATAGTGTATTTCTCAGACAAAAAAAAATTATGGGAGTTCACTACCACATGACCAGCCCTGTAAGACATTCTCAAAGGAGTCTTGCATATGGAGCCTGAAAAATGATAATCACTATCACAGATTTACAAGAAAGAGCAAAACCTGCCATTAAAACCAAAATGCAAATGAGAAAGACAAAGAAGCTAAATCATGTCATCTCGAAAATCCAACTAACATTGAAGATGAAAAATAAAAGGGGAGGAAAGGAACAAATGATACTTAAAACATCTAAACAAAAAGCAATATAATGACAGGAGTAAAGCAATAATTGTCAATAACAACCCTAAGTATAAATGGGATTAAACTCTCCATTCACAAGACATGGACTGACTGATTGGATTAAAAAGCTAGACCCATCTATATGCTACCTTTAAGTGACCCATCTCACCTGTAAAGACACACACAGACTACAAAGGAAGGGATGGAAAAAGATATATACCATGCAAATGGAAACCAAAACCAAGCAGGAGTAGTTATTCTTGTATTGGTTAAAATAGATACCAAACCAAAAACCAGAAAAAGAGACAAAGAAGGCCACTATATAATGATAAAGGGATCTATCCAGTTAGAAGACATAGCAAACATAAATATGTATGCACCCAACACTGGAGCACACAGATATGTAAAGCAAACACTCTCAGACCTAAAAATAGAGATAGACCCTAATATGATAATAGTGGATGACCTGAACACCCCTCTGTCAGCATTGAATAGATCTTCCAGGCAACAAATAGACAAAGACACACAGGATTTAAACTATACCTTAGACCAATTGGACCTGGCAGACATCTACAGAACATTTCATCCAGCAACTACAGACTACACATTCTTCTCATCAGCACATGAGACATTCTCCAGGATAGACCACATTAGGTCACAAATCAAGTCTCAGCAAATTTAAAAATATTGAAATCATTCCATGCATCTTTTCAGACCACAATGGATTAAAACTGGAAATCAATAACAAGCAAAACTCTGGTAACTATACAAGTGTATGGAAACTAAACAACAGACTCCTGAATGACCTATAGATCCAAGAAGAGATTAAACAGGAAATAAAAAAACTTCTTGAAACTAATGAAAATAAAGATACATCATAGGAAAAACCTGTGGGATATTGCAAAAGTGGTACTAAGAGGGAAGTTTATTGCAATAAACACTTACATCAAAAGAATGGAAAGACTTCAAATAAATGACCTAACATTATGCCTCAAAGAACTGTAGAAATAACAACAATCCAACAACAATCCAAAGCAATCAGTCAAGAGAAAGAAATAAAGGGCATCCAGATGGGAAATGATGAAGTCAAACTGTCCCTGTTGGCAGATGACGTGATCTTATGTATAGGAAAACCTAAAAACTACCAAAAACCTCTTAGAGTTTATTAACAGTTTCAGTAATGCTGCAGGATACAAAATCAACACCCCAAAATCAGTAGCATTTTTATACTCCAGTAATGAACTAGCGGAAAAAGAAATCAAGTAAGCAAGCCCATTTAAAATAATTGGCAAAAAAAAAAAAAAAAAAAATACCTAGGAATCAATTTCACCAAGGAGATGAAAGATCTCTACAATGAGAATTACCAATCACTACTGAAAGAAATTAAAGAAGACACAAAAATATGGAAAGACACACCATGCTTTTGGATGGAAACACTTAACATTGTGAAAATGTCCATTCTAGCCAAAGCATTCTACAGATTCAATGCAATTCCCATCAAAATACCAATGACATTCTTCACAGATATAGAAAAAACAATCCTAGCATTCATATGGAACAACAAAAGACTGTGAATAGCCAAAGCAATCCTGAACAAATAAATAAATAAATAAATAAAGCCAGAGGCATAATACTACCTGACTTCAAATTATATTACAAAGCTATTGGAAGCAAAACAGCATGGTACTGGCATTAAAACATACACTCAGATCAGTGCAACAGAATAGAGAACCTGGGAATCAACCCACATACTTACAGCCAACTGATCTTTGACAAAGGCACCAAGAACATACATTGGGGAAAAGACTGCCTCTTCAATAAATGTTCCTGGGAAAATTGGACATCCATATGCAGAAGAATGAAAATGGACCTGTATCTCTCACCATATACCAAAATTATCTCAAAATGGATAAAAGACTTAAATATAAGACCTGAAACCATAAAACTACTAAAGGAAAACATAGGGGAAACACTCCAGGCTGTAGGACTGGACAAAGACTTTATGAATAAGACCCCAAAAGCATAAGCAACAAAAGAAAAAAATTAACAAACAGGATTATATCAAACTAAAAAGCTTCTGCACAGCAAAGGAAACAATCAATAGAGCAGAAAGACAACCTACAGGATGGGAGAAAATATTTGCAAACTATACATATGAAAAAGGATTAATATTCAAAATATATAAAGAACTCAAACAAGTACATAGTAAAGAAATAAATAATCCAATTAAAAGTGGGCAAAGGAGATGAATAGACAGTTTTCAAAGGAAGACATACAAATGACCAACAAGTACATGAAAAAAAGCTCAGCATCACTAATCCTCAGAGAAATGTAAATCAAAATGACAATGAAATATCATCTCACTCCAGTTAGACTGGCCATTATTAAAAGACCAAGAACAGCAAGTACTGTTGAGGATGCAGGGAAAGGGGAACTCTTCTACACTGTTGGTGGGACTGTAAATTAGCATAGCCATTATGGAAAACAGTATGGAGTTTTCTCAAACAACTACAGATAGAACTACCATATGATCCAGCAATCCCACTATTTGATATATATCCAAAGGAATAAAAATCATCATGTTGAATATACCTGCACTCCCATGTTCACTGCAGCTTTATTTACAATAGCCAAAATATGGAACCAACCTGACTATCCATTGATGGACAACTGGATAAGGAAAATGTGGTCTATATACAAAATGGAATACTACACAGCCATAAAAAAGGAATGAAATTCTGCCATTTGCAGCAACATGGATGAGTCTGGAGAAAATTATTTTAAGTGAAATAAGCAGACAAGAAAAGAGAAATGCCACGTGTTCTCACTCATAACTGGGTGCTTAGAAAGATGGAAAGAAAGAGAGAGAGAGAGAAAGACCACAACATTACGTTGAACTTTCAGAAGGAGGGAACAAACCCTAGGATACTAGAGATTGGGGGAAAAGAGGGAAGGGATTCAGAGAGTGATAGGTCAGGTAAACGGCATAAAGAAAAATTATGAATTGTAATAATGAATATTAACAATAAAAATTTTAAAAAGAGAAATATATAAAAAAAGGAAATAAAAAAATATGGAATACATCTGAAAAAAATTATAAGAAAAGAAAGCCATTTTGTTATGCTGTCAGATTTCATAGATCAGGAATTTAGACGGGACACAGCATATATCACTCTTCCCCATGATGTCTGGGGCCTCAATCAGAAAGACTCAAAAGGCTGTGAGTGTCTTGAAAGACTGAGGGCCAGAATCATCTGGAGGCGTCCTTATTCACATGTCTGGTACCTGGGATGAAATGACTCAGAGGCTGGGCTTAGCTGGGACCGTCAATGGAGCACCAATACTTGGCATTTCCACAGTTTGGCTTTTCACAGCATGTGTATTAGTCTGTTTCTGTTGCTTACAACTGAATACCTGAAACTGGGTAATGGATAAAGAAATGAAATTTATTTCTTACAGTTCCAGAAGCTCAGATGTCCAAAGTCCAGGGAACACATCTGGTGAGGGCCTTCTTATAGGTGGTGACTGTCCACAGCCGGGTATCACATGGCGAATGACTTGAGCAAGAGAGAGGGAGCTAACCTCCTCACTTGCTGTCCTTTGAAAGCCATCAGAACCATGTCTATTACCACATATTAAACCATCGATGTATTAATCCATTCACAATGGTACAATCCTCACAATTTAAACACCTCTTAAAAGGCCACACCTTTCAATGACCATAACAGGATTTCCCACCCTCTTAACACTGTTAAAACGGAGATTAAGTTTACAATCATGAACCTTTGGGGGACACATTTAACCCATAGTGGATTGGTAGCTGTGTTCCAAGGGGAGTATCCAGTGAATGAGTTTCTGTGGAGTGAGCTGTCTGAGAAAATTAGGTAAAGCAACATGGCTTTGTGGGACCCAACTCTGGAAATCATACAGCATCACTTCGGCCATACTCTGTGCTAAGTCACAAGCCCACCCAGATTCACAGGAGGTGACTTGGAGCCCACCTCTTAATGGGAGGTGTTTCAAAGTGTCCTGGGCAATGCTTCCAAACCATTGCACTGCTTCTTATTTCAGAGGGGGATGCTGTACCTCCAGAACTCCCAGGTGAGGTGCTGCATTACCAGCCTGATAATTGACATGTGTGCAGGTAACTTCTGTCTGGCATTGCAGTCTGAACTTTAATATTCAGTGCTTTAATATTCTTGCTTCTTTTCCCACACGGCCCCACTATTTTTTCTCAGAAACAAAATGTGTAGTTCGACCATCCATCTCACCAGTGTTTTTAGAGCTTTTTAAGGACTCAGTTCTGTTTCATATCTTTCATGGAGCATTCCAAATATATCATTGATTTCAATATTAGGGAAAGAAATATTTCCTCTGGCTGTCCAATCTCTATTTTCCTGTATTAAAGGGATCAATCAAACGGGTTACAGTCTTCGTAGAAGTGTTCTTGACACCTCTCTGCTACAGTAGGGGCACAGGTCCTCTTTACCCTCAGGACCACCTGAGAAGCAATCAGAGAGCTAGATAGGCTCCCATCACTATTTACCCAGCACCCAATACCAGCCCTTTCATATAGTTATTGACTACTTCTGTTTCATCCCTTGCAATCCTCCTGTGCCTAGTTTTTGCCCATTTTTCTTTGTCTTTGTTTTTTTTGTTTTTAACAAGGGCTCTTTTTACATTTCATAGTGCTATGGATTGAATTCTGTCTCTCAAAGTTTCATGTATTAGAAACTTAATCCACACTGTGACAGTGTTGAGAGGGTGGGAAATCCTATTATGGTAATTGAAAGGTGTGGCCTTGAAGAGGTGATTAGATTGTGAGGACCATGGCCTTGTGAATGGATTGATCCTTTCACAGAGTAATGTGCATGGTTCTGATGGCTTTCAAGGAGAGCAAGTGAGGAGGTTAGCTCTATCTTGCTGTCATTCTTGCCATGTGATACCGTGTGTCTCTGTAGAGAGTCACCACCCACCAACAAAGCCTTCACCAGATGTGTTCTCTGGACTTTGGACTTCCCAGCTTCTGAAACTATGCAATAAATATTGTTTCTTTACAAATTACCCAGTTTTAGGTATTTCTGTTATAAGCAACAGAAATGGACTAATACTCATAGCAACCCTTCACTTTTTCACTTTAAAATGGAACATTTAAAAATGCTTAAAAATTTTTGCTTTTATGTTTTTTCACTTATTTTTATTTTTCTAACTTTCACATAAACAAAATAAACATCTTTTATCGTTAAAACATGCACACATACACCCATTAGGATGGCTACTATCAAAAAACCCCAGAAAACAACAAGTGTTGGAGAGGATGTGGAGAAGTAGGAACCCTTCTGCACTATTGGTGGAATTGTAAAATGGTACAGCCACTGTGGAAAACAGTATGGCTATCCCTCAAAAAAGTAAAAATGGATATAACCTAGCAATTCCACTTTTGGGTATATCCAAAAGAATTGAAAGCAGAATCTTGAAGAGATACTTGTACACCCACGCTGATAGCAGCGGTATTCACAATAGCCAAAAGGTGGAAGCAACCAAATGTCCATCAATGAATGAATGGATAAACAAAATGTAGAATATACATACAATAGAATACCCCATGCTTAAAAAGGAACAAAATTCTGACGCGTGTTACCACATGGACAAACCTTGAGGACTCTATGCTAACTGAAATAAGCCGTTCACAAAAAGACAAGTATTATATGATTCCACTTATACGAGGTACTTAGTGTAATCAAATTCTTACAGACAGAGAGTAGAATGGTGGTTTTCAGGGGCTGGGGTAGGGCTGAGTGGGAGTTGTTTAATGTGTACAGAATTTCGGTTTTGCAAGATGAAAATAGTTCTGGAGATTGGTTGCGCAACAATATGAATGCACTTAACACTGCTGAACTGTACACTTAAAAATGGCTACAATGGTAACTTTTATTTTACCCCTTCCCCTTTGCATTTACTGCATACATCAGATTTGATGTCAGAGTTATGCTAATGTTGTAAAAGGAGCTGGTAAGCATTTGTGTTTTAAAAATCTTTTAGAACACTTTCACATATCATAAGAATTGTATATAATTTTAAAGAATCATTTAGGTTACTCTCTGGACTCCCTTCCTCCCAGCTATTACTGCTAAAATTCTCCATCTCTCACACATTACCTGCCCTCACCTTACTATAGACCCCGGTCATTCCTGCTGTACCTGTACCATTGCCACCGCTCCCTATTCCAAACCATTTCCAGTGCTGGGACAGACCAGGTTTTTAGTGGTGCCACAGCTTATGGTGGCAAAGGGTCAGATCCTTTGGGGTAAGGGGAGCATGAAGGTAAGCCCTGTGCTTATACACTCCCCTCTCTCTCCTCTCACCCACCGTTGCTTATTCCCCACCAAAGATCCAAATAAATTTCCAGCTCCTACCTCATCAATTTCCCTTCCCCCAGAGACCTCCACCCTACTTTTGAAGGCTTTTGAAGGCTTTGTTTACCAGCTTTGTGCTTCTTTGTATTCCTAAAGTCTCATTATAAAGTCCAATCTCACTTTTGTATTTCCCTACTAGGCATAAAAGAAAAAAAGGGAACAGAAAGAGGAGGCTGGGACCCAGAGTTTAGAAAGCGGTCCATTAACCAGATTTCCCATTGTCTGTAGAAATTTTTAGAGAGCCACAAAAGGGTGTTTGCTTGTTCAGTGACAGGAAGTGACAGTGACATTTCACAGCCACCACCCAGAATGCTTGCCAGCTTTCTCTGCAGCACTGCAAAGAGCCTTCCAGCTGGAATGCTAACATGCACCCTTGCCCCAGCCAATCTTCACTAGCCAGTACTGATTTTAAAATATAGATCTAATTATTCCTCTCTCTTGCATAAGCTCGTTAATGGCTTCTCATGACACTGAGAATAAAGACTGAGACCCTTAATTCTTTTGGTTTCTCAAACGTTCCAAATTTCTCTCTTTGCCTGTGTCTGGAACCTGTTCTCTTGACTACCTTCCTCCATACCCACTCTCCCCCCACCCCCCAACATACACATAAACACCCTACCCTTGACCTGAGTAACCCCTACCCATTTTTTAGTTCATATTTTTAGGGAAGCATCTTCCCAAACACTCAAAGTATATCAGATTTCCTGGTATATGCTTAGAACTCAGTGTACCTATTTTTAGAGCACTTACACTATTTTTAGTTAAATGTATGATCAACTGATTCACACTTATTCTCCCTATGAAGACTGTAAGCTCTGTGAAGGCCAGGACTGTGTGTCTTGCTTAAAATTCTATCCCCTGTGCTTAGTATAGCCCTGTACCAAGTAAGCTTTTGAAAAATATTTGATGAATCAATACAAAAATATGAGAAAAGGTGAGTTGATTCTGTATCACACTGGGTAAGGTGTCAAGATGTGGAGAGTTAATAACATAGCACCTAATTTTTCTTCTGCCTGAGATTGTAATGAACTTAGAGATAGCTGCAGGAGCCAGGCAGATAGAGATGTTATTACTGAAGAGAGATAGTATGAGAAATAAATACCATTTATTACTTATAAATAAATAAATAAATTTCCTATTAAAAGAAATGGGGGCCCCTCAGAGAAATGTTTGATTCCAGATCAGGAGAAGACAATATACAAATGAGCATGAAACCCCTTGTTATTACAAAAATAAAGACACTACTCAAAGACTAATGGTGATATATCAGAAGGACACAAGAGCTGGTTCAAAAAGAAAAATGGCACTAATAGATTATAATTCATTAAATAAACAAAGAATTTATGTGTCCATAATGATACTCAAGAAAGCAGGTAGTAGAGGAGAGGAAAGAAAAGCTCTTCTTAACAGAAGAATTTCTGTTAAAAATGTAGAAGGAATGGTAGAATTAGAAAAATCACTATTTTGGGGGGGCTTGTTAGCTCTTTTGGGGGAGCAAAGTACTGATGACACCAAGGTCAAGGGTCAGATCCCTGTACTGGCCAGCCACCAAAAAGAAAGAAAATCACCATTTGCAACCACCAATGTGCTGACTGATAAATGTAAGGATTATAAAAACCACTGGGTGGAAGTTTGTTGGGGAACAGGATATTTGTATGGTCTCACAGTATATCACCCCACAGATTACTTGTTAAACATGAAGGAAAAAATATCTTTGCAATGGTGGAGATGTCTGGTGGGCACCACCCTAACCAAGTGATTAAACTTAGCATCAGAGATACTGGGATACGCTGACATTTTTTTCCTGACGTGATGCAGCTGGAAGTACATAACAACATCAACATGGTGTTCTTGCTGCATGTTTAACATGAGTCTAATCATAAGGAACCATCATTATGGAGCATTCTATGACACAGATAGTATGGACTTTTCAAGTTCATCCATGTCTAGTAAAAAGGAGGGAGATTATTGTAGATTATGAAATGTAAAGAAACAAGACAACCAAATGTAGTATGTAGTCCTCAGAATAGCTATAAAGGAAATTTTGAAGTTAATTAAAGAAATTTAAACGTGGTTCATATATTAGATAATATTATTTCATCAGTGTTAAACTATAAATGTAAAAATGGTATTGTGGTTAAGTAGAAAAATGCCGTGGTTCTTAAGAGATACTTATTGAGATATAGAGGTTCAGCCAAAAAAAAAAAAAAAAAGGCCTGAGAGTGTGTGTGTAGAGAAAGAGAGAGGCGGCAAATGGAACAAAATGTTAACAATGAATGGATGCAGGTGGAGAGTACATAGGTGTCATTGGATTATTCTTTGAACTTTTCTATAGGTTTGAAATTCTTCCAAACAAGAAGTTGGGGAGGTAAGTGGTTAGGAGAAGATGGCTTTAGGCCTATTGACTGAGTGAGCTTGCTGTCCTTTCTACTTTAGACAGACTTGCCTCTTCATAGTCACTCCCCGACAACCAGAGACCTCCCCCACCTTGTGCTCCCCCGACCCCTTGTGCAGGGCCTGTTCTTAAAAATTTATGACTCAGAGTAGCAGAACATAATTGGTAGACTTTGCAGGCTGGCAGATCCTACAGAGAACCCGGGAGGATCTGAGGCATGCTTGCCCAGTTTTACCTCCTAAACTTCCTATTCAGCGAAGTTCCAAGGCCAGAAATAAGTCCTCTAGGGCAGTGACTCAAACTAGATTGCACAATAGAATTGCTTGGGGATCCTATGCCCAGGCCACACCCCAGAACAATTAAATCACAATCTGTGGAGGTGGAACACAGACATAAGTAGTTTGAAGCTTCCTAGGTTATTCCAATGTGCAGACAAATTTGATAACCACTGCTCTAAAGAAGTCTCTCAGTGTGCAAATATGGTTAAGAAGGGAATAAGTATTCTTTCTCAACATCAGTTGAGGAAGAAAAGAAACCCACCTGGGGACCCCAGTAGAACACTTACCCCTGCAGCCATCCAGTCCCTACCCTGCTGGAGTCTCTATCCTTGGCCACAAGGAAGGCTCCCAGTGGTAGATTCCGGGTAGAATTCTTTTTCCTATTTCCTAGCAGGAGGAGTTGGAAAAGGAGACATAGACCTCTCTAGCTGGACCACGAATGGGAGGGAATGTGCTAACACATTTCAGTGTGATGTTGTAACTTTCAATGTTAAAACTAGTAGAACAGTAAATTTGGGATACATTAAGCCCAATAGGCTTTTGTTCGGGGTGTTGGGAATCTTTCTTTAATGTACAATATTTCCAGTTATTTGGAAAATGTTTCTCAGTTCAAAAACTTATTTACAAATGAATATTGGGAGTACAATACATTGATACATGGTCTCTTTTCTATTCTTTTGGTCTGTTTGTCTATCTTTATACCAACACAACACTCTGATTACCCTAGTTTTGTAATAAACCTTGAAATCAGATAGTGTCAGTCCTCCAACTTTCTTCTTACTTTTCAAAGTTGTGTTTGGCCACTCTAGGTCCTTTGCATTTCCTTGTGAATTTTAGTAGTAGCTTGTCAGATTCTACAAAAAGGCTGATGGAATTTTGACTGGAACTACATAGAATTTATAGATCAATTTTCTGAGAAAAGATATCTTTGTCACGTGAGTCTCCTGATCCATGGACATTGTGTATCTCCCCATTTATTTGTCTTTAATTTTTCTCAGCAGAGATTTATAGTTTCAGTATAGGTCTTGCACATTTTTCATAAGGTTTATCTCTGAATATTTTGGTTTCTTGATGCTATTGTAAATATATATATCCAAAACAATGGTTCTTATCTTATCTAAAACATGTGGTCCCCAAACCTGCAACATCACAATCACCTGGAAACTTGTTGGAAATGGAAATTCTCAGGCCTTAACAAAGTCCTCCTGGATCAGAAACTCTGGTGTAGGGTCTGATAATCTGTTTTTCAACAGTTCCTCTAGGTGATGTTGATGTCCACTAAGGTTCTAGAACCATTGCCCTAAAAGATTAAGGAATCTGTTAAAAGATAACTATAATGTAATTATCACACCTAAAAATTTAAACTAATTTCTGATTTTCCTCACAGAGCTATTCAGTATTCCAACTTCCAATTGTTTCATAAAATTTTTTAGTTTTTTTTTTTTTTTGTCTTTTTCGTGACCGGCTCTCAGCCAGTGAGTGCACCGGTCATTCCTATATAGGATCCAAACCCGCAGCGGGAGCGTCGCTGCGCTCCCAGAGCCGCACTCTCCTGAGTGCGCCACGGGCTCGGCCCAAAATTTTTTAGTTTTTATTATTTTTATGGTTGATTGAATCATGATACAAGCAATGTTCACACACTATGATTAGTTGAGATGTCTCAAATCTCTTATGGGCTCTCCCTCCATCCTCTTAACACACCCTCTCCTCCCCGCTTCCTTGCAATATCAAACACCTGGTCTTTTATAGAATTTCCCAAATTCCAGATTTTGCTGATTGCAACCCCCTCTCCCCATATTTGTCCATGTTCTGCATTTCCTATAAATTGGTAGTTATATCATAACAATGAGTGTGGTCAGGTTTAGACTCAATTTTTTTGGCAAAAGTCCTTAATAGATGGAATTGTGGTCCTTGTCTCCTTAAAAGCTCCAGGACGAAACTTGGTCCTGGCTATTTGTATAGCAGCTCCATGGTTACTCCAGGCTCTGCCTCAGACCTCCTCTCTTCTGTTTCCATCTCCTTGGGCTCTGTACTCTTCCTGGCCTAGAATGAAGACCTGACTCCACTTTCCTATTGACTTTACCTAACATTCTTTTAGGAGGCTACTTGTGGTAACTTCAGCTTCAAGCACAGAAGAACAGGCAAGAGCCACTCCATCCTAGGATCCTGCCCGGTCCTCAGGACACATTGTGGCAGGGTCTGCAGAACCCCATCTCCAGCTTTCAGCTTGCTTGTGGGAGGAGATCAGATAATAATGGCATTTCTGTAATCACTCCTCTGGTTCCCCCTCTCTTTAACAGAGCTACTTTCAGAAGATTTGGAGGCAGTCCCTGGCATGTATTTTGTAGAGCCTCCAGGGTTCTGGTATGTAGATAAGTTTGGAGGTAACATCATAGAGAACTCTGCAGAGCCACTTTCCTTACTAATCCCTCTCACTGGAATTGGAATCAAACCACTGCCCTGTCAATGCATTCCAGGAGCAAGACAGTCAGAGACTTTTCAGAGAAAATCTCTCTGGTTTTAAATGAAAGGGGAAAATTCACAAATGTTATATCCAGTCAAGGCTGAAACTGAATGGCCTAAGAGTTTTGTCCACTAAATAAAACCCTTTCATTCCCTTCACCTCTACTTTCAAAGTTGGTTTTTAGGTTACAGTATGGATGGATTTAAATTCTTGGTAATTTGTGACTCCTGTTGCCTCTTTGGTCTGGGTTAAACACCTTCCTGCTTTTTTTTCTTACACGGTAAGAGATCTGTGCCAGTTATCCTCAGAGGATGGAGTCTGGAGGTGGCTGAGAGACTATTCTCAGGAGCAGTTCATGCCTTGTCTCCTGAACTTGGATAGCTGGATTCGGTCCAGTGTGCTCCGCACCCATCATACTATGGAACCCCTGGAGCAGGGCTGCTCTTTGGGTTTTGTTTCTTTATCTGAGTGCTGATTACAAGAATGTGTTTAGTTTGCGAAAATTCACCGAACCATATGCAGATGACCTGTGCACTTTTCTCTATACAAGTATATGTTATAATACAATAAAAAGTGGGAAAAAAAATCACTTGTAACAAATATATCACTCTGTTGGGGGACGTTGATAACAGGAGAAGCCATGCATGTGCGGGGCCAGGCATATATGGGAATTCTCTGTACCTTCCTCTCAGTTTTGCTGTGAACCTAAAACTGCTCCAAAAAAGTCTTTTAAAAAATGCATATCATTTCTACTATAGAGGGTTTATCAGATTTAAAGTGTTTAGTATGATTAAATGATCAACAAATATTTGGACTACCATTAAAACCTTTGAAAATTAAAATAAAACAGAAGGAAAGAAGGGAACGTCTGTGTCAGGTATAAATAAAAGAGAAAATATAAAATATAATCACCATCAGTAAGGACAAAAACTTAAAACTAATTTGGTTTTTTATATCCAAGCCTGTTGCAGTTACTTGGCTCTGAAAGAAAATGAGAGCAGCAGAGTTGAAGGTGCACACAATACCCTCTGTTGCCTTTGCTAGCCCTTCTACAGCCCGACACACACAGACTCGCTGCCCCAGCCCCAGCTCACAGACCTTCCTTGTTCCCCAACTGCTTTCTCCTCACAATCTCAGTTTCATCCTGTCTCTGGCCTGGTGCTGCTGTCCACTGTTCTACTCCCGATTCTGGGCTCCCGTGTTTGTTTGTGGTCCACGGGCCTAGGCTCCCAGGATTCTGGGCTGGTGCCTCCAGGAGGAGGAAATTCCTTGTTACATATCTTGTCCTGCAGGAAGCAACCCCTGCCTTGGGCACTCTACTCTTCACAAAGTGTCTGGCTGTGAGACCTGGCAGCAGTGTTTTCCATAAGTTCTGTACATTCCTCACCCCCGTCTTGACCTTTTCTGTAAATTGAATTTTTTCCAACTATATTAAGTATCTTTGCTATTTCAGGGACCATTTGTGATAAATCTCTTAAAAATTCATATAATTTCATCCTACTTTTTAGATTTCTTTTAAAACTGAGCTTAAATGCTATGGGGTAGACAACTGACCTACTAATACCGGACTTTGTCATTTGACCGTATGTCAGCTACCTGAAAGTTCAGTAATAGGTAATGATTTGTAATTCTGCTGAGGAAAAGACTTGAATCTTGTGCCTTTAAGGGTAAAACAGAGAAGAAGGTCTTTGATAGATGTCTGGAGCTTAAGCCACCAGGGATGGGATCAAGAGTGGGATAAAGCCCTAATAGAGGTATCACAGGCCCAGGGAAGGCTGAGGGATTGCAGTAAATGAAGTGCCAGGTATGGGCAGACAAACCCAGACATTGGGATGAAGCAGCAGGATTGGGATCCAGAGAAACAGGTCAGTCAAAGTAGTAAACCAAAAGGCCTGAAATGGGACATTGGAGAGGTCCTCTATTCTTCTCTTTCTATTCTTCCTCCCTGAAAGTCCTCGTTCATCTGCAGGGCTTCAACTTCCCCAACTGTATCCTGATCTCTCTCTCTTTTTTTTTTTTTGTCTTTTTTGTGACCGGCACTCAGCCAGTGAGTGCACCAGCCATTCCTATATAGGATCCGAACCCGCGGCGGGAGCGTCGCTGCGCTCCCAGCGCTGCACTCTCCCGAGTGCGCCACGGGCTTGGCCCTGTATCCTGATCTCTTAATCTAATATTTTCAACCATGGGTCATCTCTACTTGGATGTTTTATTGTCAATCAAATGCTGCATGTCCAAATCCCAACTTCTCTTGGCCTTTGGCATTTATGAGGAACAAGTCCAATGACTTGGGTGAATTCTTAAATACCATGATAGCATAATATTTTCCCTACAACATTCATAGTCATGACAAGTAGAGAAGAGCAAGGTGATATTGAGCTGGGGATCCTAGGTGGTTGGCAAGGCTCACTAGATGACATTCTCTTACACACCGGCCTCCAAGGTGGGAGTTACAAGTTTTTGTCTCATCAAGATTAGAAATCTGTACATGTCATGGATCTTTGGAGGTGCTAGAAAATAGTCAAGAGCATAAACTAGCTATGGAATCTATATTCTTCTAGGTACTTCTGTGGGTAGAGTCCATGAAATTGAATTTTAAACAAGCTATCTTGGTAATTCTTATCCATAGTAAAGTCTGAGACCCCTTCTTCATGCTCCTTCTTGCTTACCCAGATGGCTTCTGTTTCATTGTAGTTAATGCTGTAATCTCACTGCCCATCTTCCAGATGACACTGGAGCCATCTTTGACTTTTTCTTCTCTCTCATCCCTAATAGCTTATTACTAATTAAATATTGATGTTTCTTGTATTCTTATTACTGCTATGTAGTAGCTAGAACAAACATTTCAGAATGTCATATGTAAGATGTATAACAGTTTTCTATTGTCATATTAGAAATTACTACAGATTTAGTGAATTTTAAACAACACCCACTTATTAGCTCATTAGTTCAGGAGGTCAGAAATCTGGCATGGCGTGACTGCCTCTCTGCTGAGTGGATCAGGTGTCAGAAGTCTGAGTTCTTCTGTCGAGGCTCTAGGGAAAAATCTGCTTCCATGCTCATTCAGTTGGTAGAACTCAGTTCTGCTTCAAATCTCTGATTTCCCCTCTACAACCAGCTGGAGAAAACTCTCTCCTTTTAAAGGGCTTATATGATTAAGCCTGGCCCACCTACCTCAAGATCAACTGATTTGGGACCTTAATCATACATGCAAAATTTCTTCACAGCAGTACCTAGTGTTTGGTTAAATAACTATAAGAAGGTCTATGTACATCAAGGGCTGGGAATCTTGGGGCTGTAATGGTTAATTTTATGTGATAACTTGACTAGGCTAAGGGTTGCCCAGATATTTGTTCCAACATTATTCTGGGTGTTTCTGTGAAGGTGTTTATGATGAGTTTAACATTTATTTTATTTATTAATAATCTGCTGCTGCTGTAAGCTGCTGCTGCTGCTACTGAGGTCTGAGCTTGTATCGTCTGCCAATGGCTCCAGGGATCTTTCCCAATTACCTAGAGCATGGACTTGTGTGTGAGAGGTCTGGTGACCCAGTCTGTACAACGGGCTTGAACGGTCTGTGGGCACTAACCTCTAGCCATGACGATACAAATAGAAACTTAGTATAACTAAAATAATGAAACATTTTGGCTTTAGTTATGAATTGCTTTAACAATACAGTTGCCCTAACCCTACAATTGGCATAGTCGTGTAGCCTTACACCAAGATTATACAGCTGTTTTCACATCACACTCTATTGCTCTTGGAATATCATAACTATATTCCTCTTATTATCTTTGAAATGGCTTTCATGTTTCCAGGATCTTCTTCCTCTAATTCATCCTGTATTCCTTGGCCAGACCAATGTTAGTTACAAAAATTTTTTTGTCCTGTTACTTTCCTAGGTATAAAGAAACATACTTAGCAATACATGCTATATGGCATGACTATGATGTGCCAGAAATTGAACTTGTTTCCAAATATACAAATCCATTTAGCTATATTTCTTGGCAAAGGCTTAATTATGACAACTTTGAACAATAATCGTGGATATGTGAGGTGGCAGGAGGTGGAAGGGTAATTATACCATGAGGCATGGAGTGTGCAAATCATATTTTCCCAAACTCAAAAGGAAAAGCACATACAGAGATCTTTAATAATAAAACGTAACAGAGGTGTAAGGTCAGAAACAAATTTGATAGATTCAAATGAAAATATAAAGGCTTAGCTTTTTTATAGAGTACATTCATATAAGAAATGGCAATTACAGACAGAGTGAGTCAAACTGATCTTTAAGAAATGAATAGCTTTGGGGACTGGCTGGTTAGCTAAGTTGGTTAGAGCATGGTGTTATAACACCAAGGTTAGGGCTTCAGATCCCCATGCCATCCAGCTGCCGCCCCTCCCCCCCCCCCCCCCCCCCGCAAAAAAACAAAGAAATGAATAACTTTGTTTCATTTGCTAATTCACTTATTCATTCAACAAGTATTTGTCAAATGCCACTATGTGCCAGGCACTATACCAAGCAAATTTATTTCTTTTTTCCTGCTAGAGTATTGCAACAGCTTCCTTAACTGGTTTTTCTGCTTCCACTCTTCCCCTCCCATCTACCCTATCCCAGTCCTTTATCCACACAGTGGCCACAGTGATGCTTAAAAAAACCTGAGTATTTCAGATCTTGACACTCTGCTGCTCAAAACGTTCTAATATATATTCCACTAATTCAGAATAAAATTCAAATCCCATAGCTCATAATGCGGCCTAAAATCCCCCCTCCACTCTCCCTTTCACTCACTCACTCCAGCCAGCATTGGTCACCTTCCCACGTTCCCTGGACGTGGCAGGCATGTATTCACCTCCGGCTTTCTCATGGGCTGTTCACTCTTTTGGCTTAGATGGTCTCCTACCCCCTAGGAAGGGATACATTACTTCACTCAGATTGTCTACACAAATGCCACTTCATCAGAGCTGCTTCCCTGGCCACCTGAACCCAAATAGCATCTCCCCTTCACTCTTCTACTTTTCTTCCCAGGACTCAATTACCATTCAATATATTATATATATTTTTTACTTATTATATTTGGCTTATTGCTCTTTCCTTTACTTAGGATGTCAGCTGCTGAAAAGAGGGTCTCTGTTTTATCTACTGCATAATTCCAGTGACTTGAAAAGTACCTGGCACGTAATAGGTATTCATATATAATTGCTGAATAAATGAAAATCCTCTATTTCTTTGTTATATTAATTTGTTTAAATAGTGAAATAAAAAATATCATTCTACAATTTTAACAATTTTAATGAAATGGTATAGTTTTATATTTTCCATACATTTTTAGCCATTCTTCTTCAACCATACCCCAAAGAATATGACACTCCTATTGGTGAATAGTACAAGTTTGGGGGGAACATTTCCCAACAGAGTGGTGACAGTATAGATCTATAGCCTATAGATCGGTGGAAATCAAGTCACAGTTTTTAAAACTATTAAGAACCTCAGCAAATGGACCTTCTTGATGGCTTAAATGCCAATAAACGCAACTGAATGAAATTGCAGTACAATCTGAAAGGCTAAAGTCGAATGTAAGCAGTGAGTGACCTGGGTTTCAGCAGAGGAGTTCTTTCAGAATGACCCATCCAACCAGTTGGGAGGCCTTTCAGGCAGCAGAAGGACTAAATGTGGCATCAGGAACCCTCTGAGGTGTAATGGCACAGCTCCTAACCACTCCCCACTCAATGTGATTGAGAAACACAACTTCCAACATAACAAAGTAGTTGAGGCCAACTGCTTTCTGCTCCACAGCTTGAAATTTCCTAACGTAAGTGACAAGTAAGCTGCTGATGATGAAAAAGCCAGTTCTCAATGTACTAATACCTTGTGAAGATGTTTGGAGGCTGAGTCAAAGTTTCTATAGGATCTTGATGGCCTCACACTTAAACATGCCAGAGAAGAGTATGTACAACAATGTATTAAAATTGCTATATTCAGAGTGTGGAAATGAATTTAATTTAATTGAGACATAACTGGGTGTTAAACTTTCTTGTGGGGGTGCAATAATCTGATTAAATATAAAGTTTATATGCAATCAATCCCAATTAATACAAAAATAATAACAATAACAAACCAAACCATAATCAGGGCTGAAAGATAACTCATATGTATGTTTTTATGAAATTCATTCCTGGTAAGGGTCATTTGGATAGATTTATGAAAAGTTTCTATCTTCTTCTTCTCCCTCTTCTGAAATGAGTCTTTGGGTAAATATAAGTGGGAAATTCTACTTTATATTTGAAAATTATCCTTCCTGATTCCTGAAGTAGTAAAAACCAACCAGCCAAGAAATCAAATCAAACCAAACTCTACAGACAGGCTTTTGTGGCAGAAGGTCTAGGTTCAAGGCTAAGTTCTGCTAATTACTGGCTGTTGGACCCCAAGCAAGTAACTTTACCTCTCCGAAGCTTAGCTTCCTCAACGGTAAGGTGGAAAGGGATCACATTGAGTGGGGAGTGGTTAGGAGCTGTGCCATCACACCTCATAGTCACATATCCAGATAGTTATGATCATCAAATGAGATAAAATCTTTGAAAGCTGCTTTACAAATGTAAGGATGGTAATTTATTTCTTATAAGAAGAGGGTACCTCTTTCCAAAAAGGATCTGAGGCAGCTTACTTTATATTTATATAATACCACAGAATAAAGTAGAAAATAAAGGTAGAAAAATAAAATATTACATTTTTTATAGTTGTTAGGAATTGGCCCCAAATTTGGCTAATTCTAAGTTCCTAGTAGGTAATTCGTAGAGATAAGTGTTCAGTTGAAACAGACATGAGTCTGTTAGAAAAAAAAAAAATTTTTCTTTTTGTGCTTATTCAACTGGGGCACCTACGGAGAGGGAAAGAGAGAGAAGATTGTGGCATGCTTAGGCATGGAAAGCCACAGGATAAACTGTAGAATTTCTCTTACACTTCAACTTTACTCAAGAGAAAGTTAAAATATTTTAAGGTTAAAAGAGAAAGATATTACTTAATACATTTTTTATCGGCTATCTACGATGTATTGTATACCGCTCTAGGAACTGGGATATGGTGGGAAACAAAAGGTTTTTGATGTCTTGGAGTTATATTCTAGACCAGAGCAATGATTCTCAACTGGATCAGAGCTGAAATGAACTTCATAATCAACCTACACATGATTAAAAATTAACACAATCTTTTATATGAGGAGAAATAATAGGAAAGTCACTTATAATACAGTGATATCCATTCAAAATGTAAATAAATGCCTAAGTATGATTATGCCAGAAAGATATAAAATAGGCAAGTACTGTACTTGAATCTACTTATAAAAATAAACTGAAGATTGTCATTTTTTTCTTTATATTTGGCATTTTGGAATAAGGGCTAAATAAGTATATTGTATCTATATGTACAATTCCCGTGAATTCAACAGTTACAGGCTGACAGGCATGTGTCTCAAACATCATAAGCTGTGTTGCCATTACTGACATGGTGAGCAACTTCTGGTCCTGTAAACTTCAGTGTGTACTAAAAATGTCTAAAAATTTAAAAAATTTGTAGGTAAAATGGAGTTAGGTTCTAGGCTCAGGTAACTACAAACAGGGCTTTCACTTACCTGAATGCATAGTAGGATACTATAAAGTCATGCAGAACATGGGACAATTGTTTGTTGTACAGCCTGACAGTTATCAAAGGACATCTAGCTCTCCTGGCCTCTGTCCACAAATTATGAGTAAGGGCCCTCCCATATTTTTGAAAACCAGAAAACATTTCCACGGTTGTCCAAAGTGCTCCCAAAAGGTGGAACCCCTTTATTGGATAGCCATTTCTGTAGAGGTAGAAGATAAAAAATGAATAATTCTAAGGCTGGCCCGTGGCTCACTCGGTAGAGTGCGGTGCTGATAACACCAAGGCCATGGGTTCGGATCCTATATAGGGATGGCCGGTTTGCTCACTGGCTGAGCGTGGTGCTGACAACACCAAGCCAAGGGTTGAGATCCCCTTACCGGTCATCTTTTAAAAAAAAAAAAAAAAAAAGAATAATTCTAGGTATAGATAAGTGCTATGAAGAAAATGAAATACTGTATGAATGGGGTGGTGGTGTGAAACTTCTCTACACAGGACAGTCAGAGAAGACTTGCAGGTTGCAGGATTAGGACTATGACTTGAGTAGTGAATGAAGACTGCTGTGCAAGGAACTGGGGCAAGAACATTCCTGGCAGGTGACTGCAAAAAGGCTTAGAGGTGGGAACAAACTTAGCATGTTTAAAGAACAGAAATAAGGCCACTATGGCTAGAGCATAGGTCAGAAAGGTAGAAAGCACTGGTTTTCTAGGGCACAGTGAGGGTGACAAATTATTTTTATGTGATGCTGAAAGACTGATAGATGATCAGCAGCTTAATTTAAACTGTCTTTATGGCATCTGGTATGTAGATCCTTGGGAGATATGCCTTTCCAGTAACAAGAATTATCTTATCTGTGGCTCATGATGGACTCTTGGGAAAATGCTCAAGAAGTTCAAATGATTTTTTTTTAAAGAGATACTGTAGTTCTTTTTATTAGTGCTATATACCGGGCACTATATTTAGCATTTTACTCCCATCATCTCAAGTCCTTACAACAACTCTGCAACATAATCATTAATATTTCCATATTACTAGTGAGTAAACAGGAATTAAATAATTAGCCTGAAGTCACTCAGCTAGTAAGTAATACGAGTCATTACTGAAATCCAAACTATGAAACTTCAAAGTCTGTGATCATTACAAAACTGGAAAGCTGCGTAACTTAATGGTGAGCATGATGTTTTGTATCAGATCTCAGTTCAGCCACCATGGTAGGTGGTCGCAGGTCCCACATGGACAAGGCTCTACAATTCATTTTCTCCTTCTGTCTCTTCTGCCAAGGATGGGAGTATATCCCTAGCCAAGGACAAGCAGATTTCTTCCATGGAGTTCAGAGGCAAAAAAAAAAAAAAAAAAAAAAAAAAAGTTCTGATAAGGATTCACTTACTGGAAGTAAAAAAAATCTTTACTGTTTTTTCAAATTACAAAAGTAATACATGTGCATGATACCAGGAATTTTGGGGACTTTCTAAATGTGGCTAACTAAAAACTTAAAGCATCAAATGAGAGGGGGGGAAATGAAGGTGGAATAAAGTGGGAATCTGATCCTTGACTCAGCTCGCTCTTATGATGTCTTACCCTGGATTCTCACTGAGGTGACCACATTTGAACTTTGAACTCGAATTCAAAGATAGTTCTAACCTCATTTGTTGTGACCTTTCAACAACTGCAAATTGGACCAGCGATTCCCAGGTGGAAAACTGAAAATTGTGAGCAGCAAAAAAAGGACTCACACTCCTATAGCCCAGAACTGAAAATTTCAGTCCGATACAAAACATGACTCAGATTCAAGGAAAAAAAAAGAGAATAAGCAGAAGCTGGGTCGGGGCTCATTTCCAGCTCTTTATGGCTCTTAGAGGCTACCTACACGCCTTGTGGCCGTGCGCTCTTTATCTAGTTTTTAAATGTCCCTCCACTTCTACAGGCTGTCAACTCGCTTCTCCCAATCTTAGCAGCACCTCCAGACCCACGGCGCACTTGATAGGGCGGACAGGCTTGACCTACGCAGACCGAAGCTGGGTTTCGGCCGCTGGATCACACACTTTCATTGACTCTCCTGCCCAGAAAGCGTGGGTGCGCGGGGTGGGCCGGCGCAGCGAAGTCCGACCTCGGGCACGTGGCAGCTCTGCCCAGCGGGAGCAAACAGACCCCTGAACCGTCGGTCACACCCGCCCCCGGTGTGTGCGCGAGGTGGGGCGAGGGTGGGCGGCTGCCTCTGCCCGGGCGGGTCTGCACCCGCAGGCGCCTCGGCCGTAGTTGGTCTCTGAGGAGACGCCGGCCCCGCCCGCGCCGCACACTTCCGGTCACGTGCCTCCGGGCCGCCCAATCAGCGCCCGGAGCCCGCAGGCTCGCGATTCAAACTGCGGCGCCGCCGGCTCGCGGGGATCGGCGCTGGCGCGGCCACGGCCGCCGCTGCGTGCGGGCCATGGAGCACCGCATCGTGGGGCCCGGGCCGTACCGGGCTACCAGGCTGGTGAGTGAGTGTGACCCCCCCGCCCCAGCCTGCCCGCCGACTGCATACTTGTCAGGCCTGGCTTCTGCGGGGTAGGTTGGGCCCGGGTATGGAGACAGATGTGTTTTGGTTGGGGCTGCGGTTTGATGGAGGGGACTCAAAGAAGGGCTACGGGCCTTGGACCCACCCGTCGGGGTTGGGTGCAGGTTCGTCCTCGAGGTGGTGGCTGGGTTCCCGCAGATAAGCGGCGCCTCCCGGTTTAAAACGCCCGGAAGACTAGGCTGGCCCCCTCCCCTCCTTTGTCCTCCGGAATCTAACGCCAGCATCCGGTGAGAAATGACCCAACCTTAGGGCCACCCACCCCACCCCCTGTAATGCTCACCTTTTGCGGCAACCTAGGCAGGGCGTGTCTCCTTCCTGAGTGATACTTGATGACACTTGGCGAGTTGTTCTTATAACGGTGCCCAGAACAGAGGTGGATCGCCCTGGCCACGTTTCCAGCCCCTGGTGTTTCTGTTTGGGTTAGCATCAACCTAAATGAGGGGAGAGCCTTTGCAGACCCTGATCTCCTAGTAGAAAAGCTTTGGTTTTCAGAGGTGTACTTGATCTGCTTTATGACCCGGAGCAAGTATTTTAGTGCCTCAAAGGATTTTAGTGCCTCAAAGGATTACTGTAATGGAATAAAGGGTGACAACTTGGTAATGTCTGTGGCATGTTTTTAGAGGACTTTCTATGGAGGCTTAATGATAATTTGAGAAGAAGGCAATTCGCTTCTTTGTCAAGCACCTTCTGGCTGCATCTAACTTGGGAACTAGTCTCATTGCTCTGTGCATCCTAATGAATTTCCAGGAAAAGGTGGGAACTAAGATCCAAACTCTCAACTAGACTCATGGGGAAGAGGTGAAGACATTGGGAGGAGAAATCATGGTAGGAGTTGATGGTTTTACTTTTTTATTTGGTTCATAGACCACTTTGAGGATCTGATAAAGATTATGGGATCCTCTTAACAGAAATTTTATGAAATCTTATGTATGATTTCAAGAGACTTGGGAAAGTCTGTGACATTGTTTCAGTTGACTTAAAATAACCATTTTGCTAATGATTCTGTTGGTCTGAAATCTGGCTGGACTCATGTCAGTAGTTCTGATAGGGTCACTCCCATCTGGTGACTTAACTAGGACTGGATGATTTAAGATAGCCCCTCACATTAGTCCGTTTCTGTTGCCTGTAACAAGATACCTGAAACTGGGTAACTTATAAAGAAATGAAATTTATTTCTTACAGTTTCAAAGGCTGGGAAGTCCAAAGTGCAGGGAACACATTTGGCCAGGGCCTTCTTTTTGGTACTGACTCTCCACAGCCATGGCAGGGTATCACATGGCAAGAGTGTGCTGAGCAAGAGAGCTAACCTGCTCACTTGCTGTCCTCATAAAGTCATCAGAACCACACCCTAACCCTAACCCTAACCCTAACCCATTAAACCATCAACTCATTACTCCATGAATGGGTCAATCCATTCACTAGGGCACCATCCTCACAGTCTAATCATCTCTCAAAGGCCCCACCTTTCAAATACCATAATTGGATTTCCCACCCCTTAATACCTTTACAATGGGGGGGTCAAGTTTCCATTCACGAACTTTGGAGGGACACATTTAACCCATAGCACCCCTCAACTTAGTCCTGGCTGTTAGATGGGCCAAGTGTCTCTAACAAGTTATCCCAGTCATCTTCACATAGAGGTGTCATTGTTCCAACCTAGCTAAAAGAAGGTTTCAG
This sequence comes from Cynocephalus volans, assembly GCF_027409185.1. Taxonomy (NCBI): domain Eukaryota; kingdom Metazoa; phylum Chordata; class Mammalia; order Dermoptera; family Cynocephalidae; genus Cynocephalus; species Cynocephalus volans. The sequence goes on along the minus strand of NC_084461.1, from coordinate 51,246,805 downwards.
CTTGTGACTTTTTGTTCATATCTCATTGGTCAAAGCAAGTGAAACAGCTAAGTCTAGGTTCTAGATATTAAACTCTACTTCTTGATAGGCAGAGTGGTAAAGTCACATTAGAGAAGTGCATGTGAACAGGATGGGAGGTATTATTGCACTCATCTTTGCAAATAGCCAGAATGATTCGTTCATTTAAAAAAAATTCAACAAATATAAATTTAAGTTTTCTTTTGGGCTAGCCACTAAAAGGTATACATGGTGGTGGCAAGGAACAAATAGGGCTTTTAAAAAATGGTGTTTTCATATCTGCTTCCACTTCATAATTGCCTGTAACATTTGAAACCATCTGGGGGCAGGGCTATTGGTAGGTCCAATTTTAGGGATGAGATAGAGGTTATGCCTCATCAGGGACTTTCAAAAACTTTTACTGTCCTTTGGGGAGGGAAAATAAGACACCTGACTCCCCCCACCAATTTATTCACAGCATTTATGCAAGGGAAACATAGCAAGGCTCTGGATATTAGCTCTGATATTAGTGTGGTTAGTCCTGTTTTTCCTGCTTTAGCCTAAAAAATAATTGTACCATAATTGGAACTGTTTTTTAATCTCATATTCACAGAATTGCATGAGGTTCCTCTTTTCATGGATGCAGAGGGCCAATGTATAGAAACTGTTGGATTCTGTGTCATTTAAAAATATTAGCAAAGGATTTTATAAAGAAAAATGTTCTCTGCTCTCTGGAAGTCTTCAGTCCCCAAGAAATGATATTCAGGCTGAGTTTAGGCTGATTTTGTTAAGCAGAAGAATTATGTGGGTAATTAATGAAAATACCTCAATTTCTCCAGAATATTCCAGGTAATCCAGTTCTCAACTTTAATCTGTTTGAGAAACGTAATATTAAACTACGATTTAGAAAACTCAGAAAACAGATTCCTGGTATCAGTGATTACAGCTGTCATTAAAGGTGCTTTTCCGCATTGTAAAATCTGTATTTGTTTTCCCTGTGTAATTCAGTTGTGCCTTAAAGCTTTCACCAGGTAAATCAGGAAGTTTGTGACTAGTCCTCTCTTACTTGTCCCAGCTGGCCTTTTCTTCCCCCACCCCAGCATACCATTTCCCCTTCTCCCAACATCATTCTCAACCTAATCTCTCTTCAGGAAAAGCTTGGGGGGCCGGCCCGTGGCTCACTCGGTAGAGTGCGGTGCTGATAACACCAAGGCCCCGGGTTCGGATCCCATATACGGATGGCCGGTTCGCTCACTGGCTGAGTGTGGTGCTGACAACACCAAGTCAAGGGTTAAGATCCCCTTACCGGTCATCTTTTAAAAAAAAAAAGGAAAAGCTTGGGAAGAATCTATTGACAAAGAGTAGGCCTTTACTTTCTCCTTTCATGGCTTCCTATACTTTCTCAAAGCACGTACAGCTCCATTTTCTCAAGCACCAAAATCTTATTTGAAAATAACATTTTACAAATTAGGTAAATTTTTGTAGCAAAAAATCAAATGATGAGCTCAATTCATGATGAATATGGAAGCTAATTAGCTTACTCATCTTCCACTTACTCATCTTCACTGAAATAGCTTTCATTTTTGTAACCCATGTGTAAATAAATAATTCATTATTTTAAACTGAAGAGAAAGAAAATTCTTTCTCTAAAAACTTTATAAATATATTGATCCTTTCTTTGAACTTATTCTGTTGTCTGTATGGCCCTGATGCAACTGGTAAACTTGGAAAGACAGTCAACACTGAATCTGAGAGCTAGAATAGCAAGGTCATATAGCTAGTATGTGGCAAGTGTAACTAGATCTAAAATTCGTTGTCACTAAACTTCCAGGGCAGTCCTCTTTATAGCACTACTGTCATAATACTTTTGGTACTAAGAAGGATGGAAATGGAGTAAATATCCTGGAGAAAAAGAACAAGAGACATAGTACTAGGTGTTAGTTTTGTTCATGATGTTAAACAAAAGCGATTGTGTTGTGTGATTCTTTATCCCTCAAACTAGAGGTCTAAAATTAATAAGTAAAAAGTGTTTTCAAATCACAAAATGAATCTGTTTTGTCTCGTTTACTATCCCGTTTTGTCCTGTTTAGCTGATCTCTTCAAATGTAATGTCATTGGAAAAAAACATTTTCAAGTTCTATCTTGTTCTTTGTTGACATAGCATGTTCTCTTTCTAAATGTGGCAGAATGATATATTGCTGGATTATTTAAAAAGAACTTAATTCTTTTTTCTTTCTGAGCAGAGCAGCCAAATAGCCACTTAATTATATTTGGAAATAAGTGAGAGCAGAGACCAAAGTCCTCACTAGGCTTTGAAAATCTAAAGAGTTTCATGGATTAAGTAAAAATGACCTGTAATGATAAATGCCATTCAAAATCGAAATAAATAAATTCAAAATTCTACTTATAAATTCTCTTTTTAGAGAGAGATATGAGCCTTTGATAAGGATGTCTTATCAGACATTTTCTTTTTTCTTTTTTTTTTTTAATTTTATTTTGTTGATATACATTGTGGCTGATTATTGTTCCCCATCACCAAAACCTCCCTCCCTTCTCCCTCCCCCCCTCCCCCCAACAATGTCCTTTCTGTTTGCTTGTCGTATCAACTTCAAGTAATTGTGGTAGTTATATCTTCCCCCCCCTCCCGGTTTTGTGTGTGTGTGTGTGTGTGTGTGTGTGTGTGTGTGTGTGTGAATTTATATATTAATTTTTAGCTCCCACCAATAAGTGAGAACATGTGGTATTTCTCTTTCTGTGCCTGACTTGTTTCACTTAATATAATTCTCTCAAGGTCCATCCATGTTGTTGCAAATGGCAGTATTTCATTCGTTTTTATAGCTGAGTAGTATTCCATTGTGTAGATATACCACATTTTCCATATCCACTCATCCGATGATGGACATTTGGGCTGGTTCCAACTCTTGGCTATTGTAAAGAGTGCTGCGATGAACATTGGGGAACAGGTATACCTTCGACTTGATGATTTCCATTCCTCTGGGTATATTCCCAACAGTGGGATAGCTGGGTCATATGGTAGATCTATCTGCAATTGTTTGAGGAACCTCCATACCATTTTCCATAGAGGCTGCACCATTTTGCAGTCCCACCAACAGTGTATGAGAGTTCCTTTTTCTCCACAACCTCACCAGCATTTATCGTTCAGAGTCTTGGTTTTAGCCATCCTAACTGGGGTTAGATGGTATCTCAATGTGGTTTTGATTTGCATTTCCCAGATGCTGAGTGATGTTATCAGACATTTTCTAGTACGAAGTGAAAGCCAGCTACCAACAGAGTAATTAAAAATTCATTCAGAATTCTAATGGATTTTTTTTTCCCTGAATGGGGGAATGTAATGATTTGAAGTCATACAGAAGAGTAGAAGTGTGAGAATCCAAAAAATTTTTTGAGGAGTCTACAGGGGGCCTTGACCTACCAGAGATTTAAACTTAGTGGTAATTGACCAGAATCACAACAGTATAGTATTGTACAGGAATAGACAATAGCTTGATGGAATAGAAAAGAGAATTCAGAAACAGAATCAAAAAAGGTATATGTAAGGTACCTTAATAGTATTCATTTAGAAAAGGATGGAATAATTGGCTCTCCACTCAGAAAAACAAAGTTAGAGATCCCCTCCCTCTCACTGTAAAAATTCCATTCAAAGATTGAAATATTAAAAAAGAAACCCTCTAACATATTAAAAGGAAAGTTTCGATAAATATTTTTAATACCTCAGGATAGGGAAACTTTCTTAAAAGATTAAATCCTGAAGCCATAAAGAAAATAAAGATATATATATTTCCTTAAAACAACATCATCATCATCATCATGTTGTATTGCTAGAGACCACATAAAAAAATTAATTCATATGCCGAGAGAAAATATTTCTAACATATATGAAAAAGTTTCAATATTCCATCTTTATTCATTCAGTACATATTAAACACATGTACTGATGCATGATAGACACTGTTCTTGGTTGTAGGGATCCTGAACTGAACAAAGATAGAAGCGAAACAGGACAGTAGGTGCTGAGGTGGTTGGCAGTACAGTATGAAGTGAAACCTGGAGGGAAAGGCATGGTTAGAGGGGAAGACAGGAACCAGGTTTGGGCAAAATAAAAAAATGACTCTGAGATCAGAAATACAGTTGAAAGAAGAACGGTGAAATCAGAAAATCTGATTTTAATAGTAGTGGAGGTAAGATGTAAAAGATTTAGAGTTTGTGAAGTGACATACTTGAAAGAGAAGAATGAGAGAAGAGAGAATGGTTATGAGAATACGACTATTCATTTTCAGGACTTTCAGGAGGACCAGCAGGAAGCTTAGGTTCCTAAAAGGATGTTGAAGTAATTATGTAGGAAGAAAATACATATGTGAACATTTCATTTAATCTAGGGATGGCTAATGAAAGACATGGTTGTCTAGATTTTTTTTTTTAAAGGAGTGTGTTCTGCAGAATTTTTAGTCATCACGGCAAGAAGTGACATAGTGACTGAAGTGTTAACCAAGAGGTGTGGATTTGGATGCCTTTGACTTGGTACACAATGTTCTCCTTAGTTTTCTATATATGTAGATACTTCTTCCCAAGTTGCCAGGTGCTTTTTATAAAAGCTGTTATTAAAATACCACAGTGTGGTAATATCATGAGGTAGAATTGATTAAAGTGTGGTATATCCATAAAACAGAATATTATGCAATAGAGAGAGGTGAATCTATACCTGTACCGACATAGTACGTACTCAATGCATAGTTTTTAAATGAAAGAAGAGAAAAATATGTATTATTTAGATATAATTAAGATATAGTTAAGTGGAGAAATAAAGTACAGATTACTATATAAAATTTGATTCTATTTATATAGTATATTATTTATATAGTTTACAGATTACTATATAAAATTTCTGAGGCTGGAGAAAAATGGGTACACTTTATTAATATTAGATATTTATTACTAGGATGGAACTTTATTAGGTATTATATACTAAGTTATTAAAAAAAGCTATTTCTTTATTTTTACCTGCAAATATTGTTCCTTACTTATACATAAAAAAAATTCATTTTTGCTTACAGAAGCAAAATGTGATCATTGTAAAAAATTAAAATGTGGAAGTATGTTACACAGTAAAAGTTCTTCATATTCCCACCTCAGAAGAGATTACTTTGTTTTCTTTTTTTTTCTGACAGTTTGTTATATGTTCTCTTAGTTTTTCATATGCGTATATTAAAGTAGATAGGATCAGATTATATATACTGTTTTGTACCTCCTCCCCAGTTAATTATATCTCTTATATTTATCTCTGTCTAGAACTATTGATAGTATTCTGTTTTGTGGCTATTCCATACTTTAATCAGTTTCTATTCAAATTAGTCCTAAGTTTTTTTCTGATTATAAACAGTGCACCAAAAATTCTTATAAATGCTTGTTTTAAAACAAAAAACAAAACAAAAAACCCATCCAGCTTTAATAAATAAAATTCAAATTGCAAATGTTTTAAATCTCTTCTATATGGTGAAACTGTAAAAGCAGAGTGGCTGGAGAAAAAGAGATTAAATCTTAAGTAAACATTTATTAAACACTTATTCAATTTTTCTCTGGAGCTAACTGTAACACAGTATGGAGATGTGGCTTTTGTTATCCCTTGACATTTTTGTATTTTCAGCAGAATGTTGGGAGAGTATGGATTTTAGATTTGAGGCATAGATTTGGATATACAGATTGGTTCTTCCACTTATAAGCTGTGTAGTTTGGAGTAAATTCCTGAACTTTTGATAGATGATTATTATGAGGGTTACATATATACAAAGACACAATGGGGTGAAAAGTTTGGAACATATTTTTAAGTCTAAAGGTATCAGAAAGGAAAGTTGTTTATTCACGTTTATATTTTAGAAGCAAAGATTTTAGACAAGAGCCTCATGATGAGGTGGGATAATTCTGAGGGATGCCAGGAACATCGCTGATGGTGCCCTTGATGTCTCTGGCATATGACTGTGGAAAGGCTTTAATTGTTTTTATACAACAAGTGCTCAGGCACTTCCAGTATCTACATCCCCTCCCACCTCCTGCCAGCTGACTGTGGGATGCTGAATATGTCAATGTGATGTCCATAAAGGTTCCAATATGAACTGAATGAATCAGCTTCCTTATTCTAGGCCTTTCTGCTTTCTGATTTCCTGCTCATTGATTTAACTTCACACATAAATAAGGAAGAAGAGGTGAGTTTTCTTGAAGTGATTTGGAAGTGACATCTAAGGGAGACATCTGGGTTTTGTCTTCAAGGATGCCATGAGGTGTGTTAGCTCGAGTGACCCCTCAGTGGCATCTGGAGTGGAAGGAAATTGGATATTTTTTGAGTACTTACCATGTGCTAAGCCCTGTGTAACCAGTAGATGACAGAACTTGGATTTGAATTCAAGTCTGACTCCATACCTCATGATTTTCACATTCTGCAGGGATTGATTCTGTCCTGATATGGTCAGTGTTTAACTTCAAGATAAGGATCATTATGCTGTGAGCATTGCCAGCACTTTATTACAGTGAGTCAGCATGCACTTGGTCTGACAAGAATGTTTTTTTAAAAGCGTTCCTGAATAAAATCAAAGCAGTGGGATATATATGCTCTGAATTTAACTAAAGTGGATCGAATAGCATGTGTGCACTGCCTGTGCACAACATACACCTCCTGTTTTAATTTCCATGATTTTCGACTCCCCTAATTTGAAATTTTCTGAACTTTAGGCGCTGTGTTTTTATTTAGTACAAATTCCTACAGAAGACTGTTAACTGCACCAAAGCCACATGTTTATTGGCAGAGGATGGATTAAGTCCTGGTTAATGAAGACTGCAGCTCTAACAGCCACACCCACCCTCATAATATAATGGCTAAAGTTTATTAAATACTTATTACATGACAGGCACTGTGACAGGCTTCACTGACATTTCTTGTCTGGTCTTTGGAACATGCCTATCATGGAGTATTACCTTACAGCTGAAGAAACTGAGGCTTGACTAGCAATGAGTCTGAGGTTGCCTGGTTGGGAATAGCAGATCAGGCCCTGAACCCAGCAATACTGGACTTCAGAGCCTGAGCTCTAACTACCCAGTCCACTATTTCCACATGATATCTCTGAAGATGCCAAGCATATCTAAACTTCTGTTTTCTTTCAAAAGAGCTTCAGAACTGTGAGGTTTTAAATATATGTTACTTGAAGTGTCCAGTAGCGATTATTTCAAAGAACTTTGTTTGCATGTAAGCAGAAACTGGCTATTTAGCTTTAAAAGGTTTATCTTTATGGTGTTGTACTCTTTTGCCATCAAGTACTATAATATATGAGGATACTTTACAAAGTTTGTGAAAAAATAGAATTAAAAGATAATATCAATCTTTTCATGAACTTTTTGAAGACCCCTCGTATTGTCTTATGCATCTTATTATTTTATATGCAGCTTATTATTTTATTGTCTTATACCTTTCTCATAGTAAACTATATATAAATATTTGCTGAATAAAGTCAAGTCATATTAAACATGGGGATCCAAGAAGTGAATTATGCATAATGGACTTAGTTTTAATCATTATTTATTATATGTTTTTGATTTATGTAAAAATCCACTACTAGGACAACTTAATGGCAATATCTTCAATAAATCTTTATTGAATGAATAAATGAACTACCCTTGAAAAGTTGCATTTTCTTTATTTTTTTTCCTATTGATAGATTCCATTTTGTTTTAACTGTAGTAAAATGTACATAACATAAAGCTAACTATTTTAACTGTTTTAAGAGTATAGTTTGATGGCACTAAGTACGTTCACACTGTTGTAAACACATCACCACCATTCATTCTGCAGAACTTTTCTTCAGAGTTTGAAGGCTGGAAGTAAAAATTTTCAAGGCTCCATCTGTTATTTGGGCAGTTTTTTAAATTGAAAAATTGCATTCATTGCTTTAAATATTTGGGATGTAATAACCTTAATAAAAAGCAGTTGATTACTAAATGACTTTCTCTCCTTTTTCCTCTAGTGGAATGAAACGGTGGAGCTTTTTCGTGCTAGGATGCCATTGCGGAAACATCGTTGTCGATTCAAGAATTATGAGCAGTGCTTCACTGCGGCTGAAGCTGTGGATTGGCTCCATGAGCTGTTGAGGTGCAGTCAAAACTTCGGCCCCGAAGTGACTCGCAAACAAACGGTCCAGCTGCTGAAAAAATTCCTGAAGAATCACGTTATTGAAGACGTCAAGGGAAAATGGGGTCAGGAAGATTTTGAAGACAACCGTCACTTATACAGGTAATGGCAGCATGTAAACCCTGAAGGAGAGGAATAGAGGGAGGACGAGAGGAACTGGTCACAGTCTGTTGGAACTTCCTGATGTGAGAGAATTTACCCGGTCCACTGAAGTGATGGTTCTAATCGTGATTTGTTCAGTGGAGAACTGAATGTGCTAGTGCAGTAGAACTGATTGTAATTTTTCTTGGTCCCTTATAGCACTACAGAGCAGTCTTTTGCTGCAATGATTTTTCAATAAGTAAATCTTTTCATGCCTTTTGCACACCTGGGAGGATGGCTGCAATAGCTTATACTTCTAGACAATCTGAAAGCGTGAAACAGTAGCTCTGGGGTCAGCTTTTCCCATTGATGAGGATTGGCATATTCAGGGAGTTAGTGGCAAAGTGTGTCTGATCTTTAAACAGCTCAGAAGAATTGTGTTGGAATTCCCTCTTGTTTCAGATTAAGCCTTACAATGCAAGTCTGCTTTTCCCCAAACAGTTTTGCTCCTGTTTCAGCTGTTTTATGATGTGGTCGCTTACCACCAGATTGGAGGGAAATTGAAGATCTCTGTCCTCATGCTTCCTTTCTTCTCACTGCACAGTAGGCTGTTTTATTGCAGTAGTGGAGGGGACCTGCCTGAGATTCAGGCTATGGGAGAAGACTAAAGAGGAATGAAGTCACACAACCTGAATCTCAGGCAGGTCCTCTCCACTCGAGCAATAAAATAGAAAACCTCTCTCTTTCATATCTGAACCATTTCTTTTTCTCCATCTTGAACTACCTGCTGAGAATGGCAGAGCAGGGTTAGGGTGGTCCTGAACGGATAGGGTGGAGAACAGACATTTCCATACATTTAGAATCTTACTTCCTCATGGAGTTTCATCAGCAGTCTCCAGCCTCCAAGATACCAAGATTGTCATCTGGGCAATTAGTTGGCTCTCCTTTTGGCGGTTATTTCTGGCTTTCCTGATCCAGCTTTTAATTAGGATTTTGGGTGATCTCAGTCTATTCTGAGACTTTAGTGCTTATTAGCATAAGGCAGTGGAAATTCTAGCCCTGGTTCCACATGCCACACTTCATTGAGGATTCTTAAATGATTATTTCTCTTGGGAAACTCTAATTGCTTGTAACCCATCAAGATTTAGCTGGAATGCTTTTGAAAGATTCTCTGGATAAGTAACTTCCAATTTGTTCTATTGTGACGTTAAATTGGGTACCTCCATTGAGTCCCATGTGGCTTTATGAGTTCTCAGGAGTTTAAGAAAGGAACATATTCTAGGTGCTGACCACCTAGCACTGACTGCCAGAGTGTGTTTCACTTCAGTTTTCAGACTTAATCATGATCCCCTTTTAAAAAAGAGTACACAAGACATTTATTTATTTTTTTTCCATTAAATGAAGCTTTTCCCCCCAGTTTTTCTAATAGAATACTTGTGAGTCAGAAAGGGAGCAGTACTTCCTGAAAATTCTTTATAACTTTCCATTTTCCTGAGTGGAAGTTCTGTTAACCATTGACTTTTGTCAATTGCCTGGATTAATCTGGGAAGAAATCTATTTAGACATGTAAATCATTTGTTGAGTTGCCGGTGCCTTGACTTGAGAGTAAACTAGGAAGTGTGCAGCCAGCTGTTGCACACACACAGGCTTCCGCAGCTGGTTCTCACAGTCAGTACTGTTACATGCCAGTGCTCCAGGAAAAAGTCTTGCGCTGCCTCACCTGCTGGAGCTCTACTGCGTTCCTTAGGTGAGGAGTGCTACTGCCAACTTTGAAAGCAGAGGAGTGAGAGTTTGGGCTAGCAGCAGGTTGGATCTGAAAACAGATGAGGAGTCAAAGAAGTGTCAAAATTCAGGAGCATACTTTTAAATATTAAGCTTTGTGGAAGAGGAGCCTTTATAAGTAGTATCGATAATGTTGAACAAAGCGGAGAGGAGTTCTTGCTGGAAGGAAAGGAACTAACCCTTCTAGAGCATCTGTAATGTTCCATACTCATCACATAATTCATCATTTAACTCAACACCTATACATGTAGGTGGTAGTACCCTAATTTTAAAGTTTAGGAAATTAATAAGGCCAAAGTTACTAACTTGTCCAAAGTCACCCAGCTAGTATTGGAAGAGTCAGGATTTGAACTGAGGTCTCTCTTCCTGGAGCCTGTGCTCTTGTGGTATGCCAGGCTGCCTCCATTTCTACAACATGAGGTTGACTTATCAAATAAATCAGTAAGTGAATGTGTAAATATACAGAACAATGAACAAGAAACATTTGGTATAGTCAACATGTTTGTATTCACAGAGTTTCTGTAGTGCATTAAGTACCATGTATCATATTAAATAATCAGCTGTCTTCTTCAAGAAGTTCTTCTCAAATAAAGGAGAGAAGGGAAACATAAATACTTAAATAATTATATACTTAACTTAAATGCTCATATAAACATAGCAAGGGAGAGGTGGTTTCTTGGGCCTATACGTTAGAGAAAGCTACATGAAATATAAAGGCTCTAATTGTATTTTTTAAAGAGAGAAATTACATATATATGATGGGGAATTTTATAACAAAGATGATGAGTAAAGCCCTTATTTCAAAATGTGTCAAAAATTGTTTCTAGATTTTAAAAATGCATGTAATATTTGTTTGTGAATCCATTTAAAGTTGTTAGCCATGTCCCGTCCCCCCCCCCCCCCCCCGCAAAGAATAAAAGAGCTAAGTGTGGAAAATAAGGGAAGAATGAATTTTAATGTTTAGGAAAAGAAAGCAAGATCCTAATATCTGAACGTCCATAATAATCAGAGGAGGTGTTGCAGAGAAGTCCCCAGCACTATTTATTCTTTTTTGTTACCAAACCAACGACTAGAAAGAGTTCTGCTGGTGAAGACAATTTTAGATTTCAGTGAAAGGTGTTTGTAGTTGAACCAGGTGCTGATGTCTGTATCCAACAAAGGTTCATGACCCTAGACTTCTGATGGAGGAGGAGAACCAGTTATACTACCTTGTATTTTTATAAGAAATTTCAGTTTATGAAGCAATTCTATTTCCATGATCTCATTTGATCTTCATGGCATCCCTATGAGGTGGACAGCATGGATAGTTCATCTTCAGAGGACCAGGCACTTTTCCCTGTAAAACGTCTAAGCGAAACACCAGGAATGTTGTAGTTAAAGAAATTCCATATTTATCATTGTGTCTGCCCATCTGTGAATGTGAACAGATAATTATGTACTGTAGTATTATTTATTTATTTATTTATTTAAAAGATGACCAGTAAGGGGATCTTAACCCTTGACTTGGTGTTGTCAGCACCACACTCTCCGAAGTGAGCCACGGGCCGGCCCTGTAGTATTATTTAAACCTAGCTTTATGGGTTCTATAAAAATAAAAGTTTATGTTATGATGATTGCTTATTTTGGATCATTTAACGAGAAAAATATTTGGCCTGTTGTCGATTTTTAGCAGGGTGAGGTCCTGTTGGGAAAATAGAATAGTTTGGTCAGGGCCCTCGCCTCGGGTCAAGTTGGGTGTGGTTCAGCATTGATTGTAAGCAAATTGTGTGTGTGTGTGTGTGTGTGTGTGTGAGAGAGAGAGAGAGAGAGAGAGAGAGAGAGAGAAGCAGATGGTGGTGAAGCAGATGGGTGGGCGTCGGCCTCGGGTGTACGCCCCATACAGCCCTTTTGACCAGTTACCTAGCTCAATAGACCTGCGTGTGCAGGGTCTGGGGACACAGCCTGGTGTGTGAGGGGTCTGTTGACCCAGCCTGGCGTGTGTGCAGCCTGGCATGTGTGCAGCCTGGCATGTGAAGGGTTTGTGACCCAGTCTGTGAACAGGCTTGAGGGGTCTGGGAGCTCCAGACCCAGCCCTAGCTTTACAATTGGCCCAGTTGGTGCAGGATTACCAGCAGGAAAAAGAGCCCAACAACTAGCGTGGTCGCCTAGCTTTACAGTTGGTGTCTCGAACAGGATTAAGAGCTAGACAATTGGTGCTGTGAGCAGGATTCCAGATCTTAGCCGTAGCCTTGCAGTAGCCTAGCCAGACAGGTCCCCTGATCTGGAGCCTATACCTTACCCTTGACTTGCTCTTGTTATTGATGCCAGCTCTGGTGGGTGGTTCTAACAGACAAGATGTTCACAGTTTACAGACAGGAATTCACTGGCTCAAGTGGTAGTGGTTGAAATCTAATGTGTAGGGGCAATTTTTCTTTCATTCTCCTGGCTCTGTGTCCTTGTTTCTTTTTTTTTTCCTTTTTCATTTTCCTTGTTTCTACTTCTGTGTGTCATTCTCATGTTCCTGCTTCTTTCTCTTTTTCTTTTTCTCCCACTTCATTTCTTTCTCTTTTCCTCTCTTTCTTTACCTTTTCCTCATACTTTCTTTTTTTCTGGTCTGTTTCCAAAATATTGATTTTAATTTGAAACTAATGTTTGTTATGTAGCCGTTGTCAGATTTACTGAATAATATTACTTTCACAGTTGTTAATTTAAAAAGCAGAGGAAGCATACTAGTTGCTTTTAAGACTTACTGTATAGGGGCCGAGCCTGTGGCGCACTCGGGAGGGTGCGGCGCTGGGAGTGCGGCGACGCTCCCAGCGGCCGCGGGTTCGGATCCTACATAGGAATGGCCGGTGCACTCACTGGCTTAGTGCCGGTCACGAAAAAGAAAAAAAAAAAAAAAAAAGACTTACTGTATAAAGCCACAGAAGGGAAGATGTGTTATTGGTGAAGAGAAAGACACATAGATCAGTGGAGCAGAATAGAGTCAGAATCAGACACATACAAATATGGCCAATTGATTTTTGGCAGAGGTGTAAAAGCAATTTAATGGAAAAAGGTTAGTCATTTCAGCAGGTGATGTTGGAACAATTGGATATCCATCTATTGATATGCAAAAAATGAATCTCAACTTAAACCTTATACTTTATGCAAAAATTAATTCAAAGTGAATCATAGACTTAAATGTAAAACTATAAAACTTTTAGAAAACAGGAGAAAATGTGTGTCCTGGAGTTAGGCAAAGAGTTCTTAGACATGGCACCAAAAGCACTGATTGCAAAAGAAAAAACATGGTAAATTGGATACATCTAAATGAAAGACTTTTGCTCTGTGAAAGACACTCTTAAGAGGATGAGAAGACAGGCTACAGAGAGGGAGAACATATTTGTAAATCACATATGTGATTTAACATACTTACTTTAACATAGTAAGTGTTAGGGAAATGCAAATTAAAACTATGATAAAATTCCACTACTTATCTATTAGAATGGCTAAAATAAAATGCTGACAATATCAAGTGGTAGTGAGGATGCAGAGAACTGGAAATCTCATTCGTTGCTGGTGGGAAGCCTAGATTGGTAGTCACTTTGGAAAACAGTTTGACAGTTTCTTATAAATTTAACAAGGACATTGACTGTATGACTTAGTATTCTTACTCCTAGGTATTTACCCTAGAGAAATGGCCATAGAAAAACTTGTAAATGATTTGTAGATTACTAATAACTGGAAACAACCTAAATGTCCTTCAGTGGTGGATTGATAGCTGTTGTACATCCATACAATGGAGTACTACTGTGTGGCAGAAGGAGGTAACCATAAAGGGAGAGCAGGAAGGTGTGTTTTGGGAGTAATGGAACTGTTGTTTCTTGATGTGTAGTTTCTTGGTGTTTTGGGAATTCTTGAATGTTGGTGTATGAATGGGTACTTGTGTTAATATTGGTAGTACTATGCGCCAAAAGAAAGAAAAAAGATCAATTTTACTGTAAGCTAGTAACATTTTTTTTAAGCTGGAGATTTGAAAAGTCTCTACTTGTACCTCTAATGAAAGAAACTAGAATTTAAATTGTTTGAGGTACATGGCCCTTTAGTCGTTTTATGTGACCCTGGAAGAAATTCTTCCTCATTACCGTATAGATCTTTTGAAGGGATCTACTTTGGATACCTCACCTTCAAATTAATGGATTATTCACTCCCTCTAGTGGACGTCTTTTGTTTTTATAGGAAAGCACAAATGTATAAGTGTGATTTTATTTTTCTTTTGTTTTTATTCATTTTGTCATGTCCTGGGTTCTTGTCATGTGATTAGTTGAATAAGTTCTTAGCCTTCCTGGGCATTCATTTTCCCAAATATGAAATGACAGGGATGGACTAGATCTTTAAGGTCCTTTTTAATTCTAAACTTTTATGGTTCCAAATATTGAGTACCTATCATGCATTTCCTCATCCAAGGCAGTGAGGGAGCTAAAAAGGAAATCTCCCTGACTTGGCAATCTATTTTGAGAGATAGAATATACATACATGAAAAAGATAAGTAGCAGAACCAGGCAGTGTTTAATTAATTTCTTAAAAGATCCATAACAAATAAAAATCAGAGGTGCTATACTAGCATTTGTTGGGTTGACATATTTATTTGTGTGACCAGCATAATGGTTTTAGTCATTAAAATTTTTCTTCTCATTTTTATTTTTAAATTTTGTAAATTTTGTGAAGGTAGTACTTTCATGTGATTCAAAATTTACAAAGTACAAAAGCGCGTGTACAACAAAAATCTTTTTTCACATCTTCTCCTGCAGCCACCCAGTTCCCTTCCCTGGAGGTACCTAATGTTTTTAACTTCTAGCACAGTGTCTTAAATAATTACAAACCTGAAATTCTTTAGGTATGGCAAATTCACCCCAGTGGCCACACTCGTCACCATTTCTCTGTAATATTATACCAGACTGTATCATGATTATGTCATCTGCCTGGTCAGTGTAGGAACTGTGTCTGTGATCCAGGAGGTCAGTGTGAGCTGGAGCTTTTGGATCGTCACAGAGCAGGAGGAGGAGGAAGAGGAGGATGAGGACAACAATGACAACGTCAGCCTGGGTCCTAAGAATGGGGTAGGATCTGGATAATAGGAAAGGATGGGAAAGGAAAGGGTATTTCAGTAAAGACGGCAAGACCAAGGCTGTCAGTCATGAATGCCTGAGTAAGCTTAATGGGAGAAGAGGAAGGAGACTGACCTGGCCGGCGCAGAAGTCTTAGGAAGTTGGAAGGGGTAAATTCGGTGGAGTTTTTTAAGTTTCTGGCTATGGAGTAGACTTATTTCAAAAGGAGAAGGCAGTCAAGGTTAGTGTTTGAGCAGGGATAGAGTCTGTATTCTAGAACAGATTTAGTTGAATAGTAGTAACAGAATAGACTGTAAGGCAGAGAATCCAGGGAGATGTGTAAGGCAGCTGCTGGGGTGATGGGTTGCATGGGGGAGAATGCTCGTTGTGGGGCTGGAAAGGAAGGCAGCGCCCACATTTCATAGCCGGATTCCAGGCTAGACTCTGTAACTGCTTTGTGTAGTCCTTCAGCTGTGTCTGAAGTCTGACTTAAAAAAATTTTTTTTAACTTATTGTTCATTATCTGATATTGCTATTTTCATTTAGAATCTTTATTAATAGTTAGCATTTCCTTACTGAGGCCTGGAATGTAACTCCAATCTTTTTCAAGCTAACTAACAATCTATAATACTTTGTAGTTCTTCACACATCCATACTGTTTAGTGGCCATCTAAGTACTTGCGATGGCTTTGTTCCTATTCAATGTCTCAAGGAGTTTAGAGCCTCCAGAGTTGGGTGAATGTCACAGTCTGTGTACCGACACCTCCCACAGGGTCAAGAATGAATATTCAGGTTGTAGTTGTGGGATGATGATGAAAATATATAGGGGACATTCAACTTTTTTTTGCTGCCAAGCATTCTAAACTCCTTTCCTATATTGTGGGAATCCCTGTGTGTGGGCCTTGGTGGGAGGCCATTGCTCACAGTGGAAGTCTTGCTAGTGAGACCCTCTCTCTTCATCCTCAGTAGTGAGAGTGCAGGCACAGGTCCTACCCTTGGCTATTTGTGTGTTCCTACCTAGGATGTGGAATCTTGAGTGAGGGATGCAAAGGCAAAGAAACAATTTAGAATTTCTCGTGTTAGAAGTGGTGGCCTGCAGGAGCAGGGAAAGAAGTACATAGAAGCAGAAGCATCATCCAGAGGCCACAGTGCCAGTGGGGGCTTTAGAAATAGACTGTTCCTGGGGCATGACCTCTCCTATGTTTCCTTCTGTATGTGCTGTGTGGCCTCCTTTTTCCCCCTTTTCTCTTTTTTCTCAGTGCCCACTTCCCCCATCCTGGTCCTCCAGCTCCTCTATTGATTTTGTGACCTCCTTGTTATCTTCCTTTTTTAAATAGCCAGAATTGGTTTCCATTGCTCACAACTGCACCTACGAACCCAGATTGATATAACAAGCAATGCCTGTAGAGTGAGCAAAACTGGGGTAACTTTTTGGGTTTAGGAAATAGTGCAACAATTATAATGTATGTGTGGGCCTGAGTTACAGGAGCAGAGTCTACCAAGGATAAGTGGTAACTGGTTACATGTGGACCCAGGGTTGGACGTTATATTGATCTAGTAAAGTGATTCTGAGGTTACATTGTCATCACTGCCATCTTTGAATGCAAAAGATGCCAGTACATGTAGGTGTGTTAAATAAAATGTTGAAATATACTTTACTGAATCATAAAAGGCAACTCCTGGTTATCAATGAACTTTTGTTATACCCTTTTTTAGGCTTTTTGATGATCAACTCATGATAATTTCAAACCTGTGATTTGTCTTTCTATCCTGTCTCTTCATTTGTGGTCACAGTTCTGTTTCATGTTCTCTGTCAGATTTCTTTATCCTTTCCTTTTCTGTTTATTTGTTTTATCCACTTGGTCTTCACCAACTTGCCTTTGAAATTCTCTTTTTTCTTTGATCCTTACCTAGGTTTTTTTTCCTGTGAATTCATGATGCCTTGTTATTATCCACGAGCTTCATTAAATGAGGAATGGAGCAAAGGAATCCAGAAATAGCAAAGGAGCACACATCACTGAACTCTCCTATTTTAGACAGAAAGGAAAGCTCTTTTGGCTGGAGAAGGTGGATTGAACAAGAGTGGTTCTCAAATATTGTTGGCCTAGAAACAAAATAATAAAGATTATATAGGCATTTGCTATGGTTTGAATGTTCCCCCAAAATTCATTGAACCTTGATCCCCATTGTAACAGTGTGAAGAGAGTGGGAAATCAGGCTAGGGTGTTTGAAAACTGGGGCCTCTGGGAGGTGATTGGACAGAGCTCTTATGAATGGATTAATCCATTCATAATGGGTTGATGGTTTGAGGGGTTGATGGTTTAAGGGGTTATCAGGGAGTACACTGGGGTCTTTTTACAGAGAGGAAGAAAGCACGTGAATGTGCTCTTGCTCTGCCCTCCTATGTGATACCCTGTGTTGCCATGGGACTCTATAAAAAGGCCTTCACCAGTTGTGCCTCCTCGACCTTGGACTTCCCTGACTCCAAAACCATAAGAAATAATTTCGTTTCTTTGTTACCCAGTTTCAGGTATTCAGTTATCAGTGACAGAAAGCAGACTAATACAGCATTAATCAGTTTTTCTCAGGTAATTCTAAACTGTAACTTGCTGAGAAGAGTGGGACCTTGCCTTGAGATGCAGTTTGTAATACTAGACTTATAAAAGTTCTTGAAAGGTGGGGTATCCCATTCTCTCTGAATTGGTGGAGTTAATAAGCTCATAAACTAGGAATGGGAGAGGCCAGACAAGCGTTTCATGTAAGCATCAGAAAGCAAAGTCTGTTTAAGCATTTTTAATGCAACTAGTGCTTAGTCAGCATTTCAATAATTACTTGATCATCACTTACGTTCTGGCCTCTTCTTAGCACTATTTTGTGTTTTGGGGTGTCTGTTAATTAGATTCTCATATATGCTGCTTCTCTTCCCTGTCCTCTCTTTCTCAAGCATTATTGAAGTGCCTATTGTATGCCAGGCACAGTGCTACTCACTTTAGATGCATGACCCTATCCACAGTTCAGTTAGAAAGACAGATTAGAATTCATTGTTCCAAGTGCTGTAGCAGGATGTGAATTCAATGCTGTAGCAGGATTGAGGGATTACTCTTCGTGAATCAGTCAGAAAATAGTTTGCTCCATTTGAGGGGACTCTTGATTTGATAGGTATTTGCCAGGCAAGAAAGGGAGAGGGGTTGATCAGGGTGATCAAGGTAGAGGGAATCCCATAAACAAGTTGGATATCATTACACAGGGAGTGGTGGGAGATGAGGCTGTGAAAGAATTTGCTTTTTATCTGTTTCCCCAACACCCAGGGTAATGCCTAGTATTCATTGAGAAATAAGTTAAAAGGTTAATTAGTAAGGAGTTTTCTTTCTTACTGTGAAGGAATTAAGCAATAATCACCCCATCTCTGTTCCTCAGTGACAGTGGCTCAGTCCTTCCCACATCAAATAAGCTGTAGTTAAGTATAAGCTGAGCCCAGTAATGGAAGAAGTATAATAAACTCAGGATTTGGAGTGAGGTAGGCCTGGGGGCTAATCCCAGTGCTCCATTACTACTACTCATATAATCTTAAGCAAATTGCTTACACTCTCTGAACCTCTGTGACCTCATCTACAAAGACAGAATGCCAGCATTTCAGTCTTTAAGATATACTGGTCACCAAGATTAGACATAGGTATTTACCAAGCATCCTATAGCTTGTAGTGTTCAAACTGAATGTGCCAGTTGTTAGAGATACAGGTCCTTGCCCTGGTGGGGTCTATACAAGAAGCAAGTAAATATTCTCATAAATCTGTTTCTACTAGACCGGGGGTCAGCAAACTTGTTCTGTAAAGTATCAGATAGTGAGTGTTTGTGGAGTAATGGAATTTCTGTTGGAACTTCCTAAATCTGAGGTTGTAGGAGAAAGCAGCCGTAGATAATATGTAAACGAATGGGTAAGGCTGTGTTCCAGTAAAACTTTATTTAATAAAGCAAGCAGTGGGATTTGGCCCACAGGCCATAGCTGCTAGACTCTTAAGTTTCTTGAGTGCCAAGACTGCTATTAATTCTTGTATCTGTTACCTAGTGGTGTCTGGTATGTAGCAGGTGCTTGCATTGCTTGCATTGATCTGAAGTCATCACACGTAAATGAGTACTTAATTAATAGAAGATTCTTAGTTCAGTCCTGAGAAGAGAAGGAGATGCCAAGGTGGGACTAGATGTGCAAGAGATTTAATGCCAGGGGTGGGGGTACCTGGAAGGGATACACAGGAAGGGAGCAGGAGTTGATGCAGTGAGCCTGCAGAGTGTGATGCAGGTCTGACCTCAGTGAAAGCAGAGAGAGGAAGAAGGCTGAGGCAGGAAGAGCCCCAGACCATGAGGTGCAGTTCTGAGATAGTCTTGGCCAGGCTGATGGACAGTCCCAAGAAAAGGTTGCTGCTGGAAGAGTCCTGTGTCTTCTGATAGGGCTGGCTGGTTAGCTCTGTTGGTTAGAGCACTGTGTTGTAACACCAAGGTCAGGGGTTCAGATCCCCCTACTGGCCAGCCATCAAAGCAAACAAACAGAAAGGATTGGACTGTCTCTGTCACCCTGCTGTGCTCCTGGGGGCTGTTGGCCTCTTGAAGGGAGACTTGAGTCATGCACTGTCACAACCAGCACAGTCCATTTCTTGTGCTGCTCAGATACACTTCCCTAAAGGTGTTCCTGGGGCTTTCTTAAGCAGAAACCTAGAAAATAGAAATTACTAGGAAGACTACAGCCCCTGTTGCTGCAGCTGGTCTCACGGAGGCAACTGTGGTTCATTCTCTCCCTCTGCCAACTCTGTTTTGTGAATTCCTTACCCTCAGCCATCACCTTGGCCAGGCTTTGGGTGCCTTACCTGGTAGTGTGACCCAAATGTTCATTCCTGAGGACCTGGACCCTTGGAAATCATGTGCTTCTCAGGTTGATGGTTCTGCACAAGCCCATTCACAGTTATAGTGGGGTAAGGAAGTACCAAGAGGCGCCATGCAGATCTCACATGTACCCACAGGTATTTGTCCCTGCCCCCATCATTAAGTGCAGCCCTCCCTCCTGCTGATCAGTATCAATTACCCCTGTCATGATAGCGATTCCTCTTTTCACCTGCTGCTCCCTGGCACGAGAGGTTCAAAGTGCCCTTGTTATGTCCCCTGGTAAGAGTATGTCCCTTTTGGGGCAAGATGCTAACTGCAGAATCCAGAGTTGTGGGGATGGGAAGAACCTTCTGCTTCCACTCTTTGGTTCCCAGCACATATATTTTTCCTAGGGGGATACAGCACCATTTAGTGTCCTCTGACTTGACTCATATATTACTCCATTGTTCTATATGTTTAGCTTTTCTCCAGTATAACAGTGTCTTGATTACTGTAGGTTTATAATAAATCTTTAAATCAGGTAGTTTGAGTCCTCCAACTTTGTTCTTTTTAAAAATTGTTTTGGCTATTCTAGGTCTTTTGCCTTTCCATATAAGTTTTATTTAATTTTTGGTGGCTGGCTGGTATGAGGATCTGAACCCTTGACTTTGGTATTATCAGCAATATGTGCTAACCAACAGAGCCAACTGACCAGTTCTCTATATAAATTTTAGAATCAGCTTGTGTATTTCTGTAAAAATTCATGCTAGGTTTTTGAATGAAATTGTATGGAATCATTAGATCAATTTGGGGAGATTTAACATGCTAACAAAATTGAGTCTTCCAAATCATGAACATGGTAGGTGTATGTCTTTCTGTCTACTTGGATGTTCAATCTCTCAGCAGTGTTTTGTAGCTTTAAGTATATAGGTCCTGAACATGTTTTGTTAGATTTAGATCTAAGTAGTGTTCTTTGGTGCTATTGTAAATAGTTGTAGTTTTTCCTGTAAATCTTGTTTATTTCTTTAAGTCATAGGTATTTTGGGTGGGGGGGGGGGCTGGCTGGTATGAGTGGGGATCCAAAACCTTGACCTTGGTATTATAAGGCTACACCTTAATCAGCTGAGCTAATCAGCCAGCCCCCTACATCATAGGTATTTTGTATTTTCTTCTGTTGCAAATGGAATTTATTTTTTCAGTAGTTACTATTAACATAAAGTAGGAGTGACTTTTAGAACTGCTCACATCTCCCCTTCTCAAAAATACTTATTAGATCCTTTGTACAAGATGGAGTCTCTATTCATATGGAATAAGAAAAGTTTTCTAAGCTTGGAATTGAAAGCTTTTCTTAATCTGGAAACCATTTCTCCAGGTTCATCTCCCATTTTCCTTTCCTCAAACATTCTGTGTTCCTGATATACTTTCAACCAGTTTGGGGAAATGTAATCATTAGCAGTTTTTCAACATTTAGGTGATATGAAACTATGTACCACTACTGTGGCTCAAAATATGTGGAAAGGAATTACAGAGCACAGTAAAACCTGGAAAATTGCTATGTGTTTTCCTAACCTGTAGGTTTCTGGAAAACAGCAGTCTCAGAGAGACAAGCTCCTGTAATATATCTGGCTTTTTTGTTGTTTGGCTTTTTGTTTTGTTTTGTTTTGTTTTTTGGGTACAAAGCCTTTAGGTTACTAAGGCAAAGAGGCAGGTTGGCAAAAGGTGTTGATGCTGTAAATTTCTGCTTATACTAAAAGAATAATTTTAGCATATATTGTGGAACTGTTTTGCATTGAGAGATCTGTCATTTATCAGTCAAGTTAATTAAGATTTGTAAACTGTTTTCCTTGTGGGTTAGATGCCCTAGAATATTTTTATTTATTGATTAGATATTAAGTTCTAATTTGTTCTAAGAAAATTCAAAAAATGATAGTAGTTTTGGTATGGGCTATTTTTTAATTGCTTTTCTCCAATCAGTATGTTAAGAACATTCCCTGGAAAAGAATTTGGAGATAAAGGGAGACTTTATTTGACAAACATCTTGCAAACCAGGGAGATGCAACCTTCAGTACAAAACAGAAATCACTCTGCCAGAACAAAGAGAGGGGCTGTCTTATATGGAGAAAGTTCCTGCCCAGCTTCCCATTCCAGTTTGCTGTATAAATGAGGGATGCAAACCTGTTCAGTCCTAATTGGATATTATTAAAAGTGACTGCAGGTCACAGTTCATTAGTCAGGTCCAGGTGGTGAAATGGGCCGTCCAGCAGCAGCTGACTCTAGCAGCATAAATAGGAACAGACAGCTAATGAAAGCCTCAAAGTTCAACTATTGTTTAGCTGGTGGTTTTCCTGAGTACACAGGGTATGTATGTAATTTCCAGTGAGCAAATGGCTGCTTGGCTCCATTCAGAATTTGGATCCAGTTAGCCAGCACTCAGGATCTGTCCTGAAGGATTGATTGGCTCTTTCAGGGTTCTCAAGTATTTGGCAATGACAGTGGCACTAGGAGACCTGGGTTTTATTGGTGAATGATTAGCTGTGGCCAGCTACTTTGCTGGTCTTAATTTCTTCAGTGTACAAACGTGGAGCTTGTTCTAGAGGATTTAAAGGATTTTATAATTCTGGAATCCATGATCACAATGTTAGGATTAAATTTACAGTTTTTAAAGGAAATACAAATGTAGCCCACTAGAGGGAACTCTGCTCTTTTTGATGTTCTCAACTTTCTTAAGAGATATATCTTTCATATGAGAGTGTATAAACTATATCTGAACAATTGTATGTAAGAATAATAAAGCAAGCGCCTGTTTACCCACAATATGCATCATCTTTTGAAAGGTCATCAATGTCCTGACTTCTCTGTTAATTATTCCATTGCTTCTATTGTTTTATCACTTGTACTTGTATTCTTAAGCAATGTATTGGTTTTGTTTCTGAAGTGCTTTTCTCTGTCTTGAACTAAAGATATCAGTGAGTATGTATTCTTCTCTGACTTGTTCTTTGTTTCTCATGATTTTTGAGATTCGTTTGTGTTGATGTGTGTAATTGTAGTTCATTGAATTCTCACTACTATATGAGCGTACTTCAAAACATTTATGGAACAATTCATATTATCTTTTAATTCTATCTTTCCATGACCTTTTGAAGTACCATCGTACTGTATCCTGTTGTATCAGTATACCATGAAATGTTTATCTGTTTTCCTTTCAGTGGGGATTTGGGTTTCTTCCAGTTTTTTGCTGTTATAAACAGTGCTGCCGTGAACATTTATAGACATGTCTCCATTTGCATACATGCAACAGTTTCTTTAGGATACCTACAATTACTTAGGAGTGGAATTAGTTTAGAGGATATGTGCATGTTCACCTTTACATAGCATGTGTGCTAATTTTTATTCCAGTTGTAGAAAATATTTGATATTGACTGACTTAAATTTTTGCCAATCTGGCATGTGGGAAATGCTGTTTCATTGCGATGTTATTTTGAATTTTTCTTGATTACTGATGAAATTGAGTATCTTTTTATATGTTTATTCATCATTCTTGATTCCACATCTGGAAATGCCTAGTTCATGTCTTTTAGAATTTTTTTTCCTTATAGATTCTTAATAGTTTAAAAATATATATTCTGGATATTAATCCTTTGTCAATTATAAGGATTGCAAAGATCTTTATTTATGGCGTCTTGATGATCAGAGAAGTTCTTAAATTTTACTGTAGTTGAATGTATCAGTCTTTTTCTTTGTGCTCTGTGGTTTTCATATGTGGCTTAAAAAGAGTCTCTTCATTACCCAAGGTCAGAGATATGTTTTTTTATATTGTGCCCTAAGTTTGCTGGGTTTGCCCATATTTTTATTCATGGTGTAAATTAGGGATTGTTCTGGTTTTCTATTGCTGAGAAACAATCTAGCCCAAACTTTAGTGGCTTAAGTTGACCATTTTATTTTGCTTATGTCTTTTGTGTCAAGAATTTAGAAAGAGCTCATCAGCATCTGGCAGTTTGCCCCTTACCCAGAAGGCATCACTTGGAATAGAACATTCACTTCTAAGATGGCTTCTTTCTCCGTTCACAAATGTGATACCCTTGTGCTTCTTGGCCCCTCTCTCTTTCTACATGAGGTTTCATCTTCTAGGGCATCTGCATGCAGGTTGTGCTTGCAGCATGATGCTCTTAGGGTAGTCACCATATTTCAATGAGGGCTGGCTTCCAGGAGTTTGTGTCTCAAGAATGAACATTCAAAGAGCAAGTATTTCCAATAGGGCAAGAAGAGAAAACTGTCAGGCAGTAAGGTGCATGCCTGGAATTGGCATAGCATCACTTCTGCTGTATTCTGTCAAAGCAATCATATTCAAGAGGGTAGAGAACGAATCTCCTATTAATGGGGGAGTGTCAAGGTCACATCTTGGAAGAGCATATGAGATAGGAGATGTTGTTGTAGCTATCCTCCAAAAACACAATCTGTCATAGTTTGCCTCTGGCCACAATATTCCTTTCATTTGCCAACTACATTCACCCCCTCCATGAAGGCTTGTTATTTACATCCCATTATGACATCACATATAACAATCACTGGTCCATAGCACTTCTGAAATGCAAGTAGATGTATGTCTACTATTCCTTGATTAGGGCACAGTTCTGCTTCCTGGGAATGGTTTTGTGTGGTTTCTGACTTTATCCTCAGGACTTTTGGCTCTGAATCATTCTTCCTTTTTCATAAGAAATGGCTTAAAGTCATTCCATGTTTGCAGTGGAATAGCTTTCTCAGATACTTCCTTCTGTTAAACAAAACTATGGGAGGCCATTGTTTTGGACTGAGCTCCTGCATTAGCCCCCAGCAGATCAGACCAAACCAAAATGGAGTCACTCATGTTAAGTAACACATAATTAAACAGAAATTTTAAGAATCATAGAGATCCCAGAATGGACCAGTTTTTGTTTTTTTCTTAAAACCAGGAGATTCCAATATAATAAGGAAGTCCCATCTGCTTCAGCTCTAACAAAAAAATAATCTGAATTAACCTGATATTAATCAATCAGTTTTTAAAATATTGTTGTTTCCACCTTATAAAACCTACTATTCTAATATTTCCCAGTAGGATTTGAGGAAAAGAAGTCTATTTATGATGGTGACAGAGAATGATGTCAACGCCTAAGGTTTTGGTCAGCCTCAAAATTTAGAGGTTGACCAAAAAGGGGGGTGGGGGATTTTTAAATTAAGTTTGGCCTAAAGGTTGCTCCAGACATAGTGAAATGTAAGCTAACTTGAAGTATAAACAAACTGTAACCTACTCATATAACAAGTAGCCTAAGTGCAGGCAAGTGCAGTCAGCCAACTCCTCAAAACATGTTCAAATAAGGCAAATGCTAAACTTGCAACCAATCCAGCTGTTTCTGTACCTCATTTTCATTTTCTGTATGTTACTTTCCTCTTTCTGTGTATAAATCTTAGCCAACCACACGGCAGCCCTGGAGTCCCTCTGAACATATTTTGGTTCTGACAGCTGCCCGATTCACAAATCGTTCTTTGCCCAATTAAACTGTTTAATTTGTGTAAAGTTTTTCTTTTTACACTGCTTATAGAAGCTTGAGAGTCTTGGCTGCTCTTTTCATTTTGAAATGTCCAAGTGGATGTGATTTTCAATTTACATTTGAACTGCCCAAGTGGTTGGTGATTCTGCTAGAACTACTGTCCTAATGTCGAGTTTTCCTATAAATCTTACTGTAGTTTACTTCATTAGGCAAGGTCACATTCACAAACCTCTGAGACAGGCTCTTCCCTGTCTTGGGCTGCTTGGTGCAACACCCTTAAGATTCTTAGAAACCTCTGTTATAATACGAAATATATATGTTCCCAGTTTCTGTTTTAGAGCTCCTAAAACCCCTGGAGTTTTCTGAGTGATAGGAGTATCTTTTGTTATTCATTACGGATCCCTTTGATAACTCCTGAGTTTATGCTAATGAGTTTACTTAGAGTGGGGCCAATCACCAGAAAGACCAAGTGGTTAGAGGATGGAGAGTTGGAAAGGTCTATAAAGCATGGGGGGAAATGGAGATCAAGCTCTGTAAAAACTCTCGAATAACAAGATTTGAGTTTCCTTGTGTGGAGGTGCTGGGAAGGTGAGGTGCTGGGAAGGTGGCGTGCCCAGAGAGGGTGGGGAAGCTCTGTGTCCAGCCCCCCATACCTCACCCTGTCCATCTCTTCATCTGTGGTCTTTCTACTATCCTTCATAATGAGTTGGTAAACATAAATAAAGTGTTTCCCCAAGTTCTGTGAACTATCCTAGCAAATTATCAAATCCAAGGGGGTGGGGGGATTGTTGTGGAAACCCCAATTTATAACCAGTTGGGCAGAAATACAGGTCACAACCTGGGATTTGAGATTGGTGTGTGAAATGGGAGGCAGCCTTGTGGGACTGAGCCTTTAGCTTGTGGGATCTGACACTAGCTCCAGGTAGATAACATAAGAATTAAATTGAATTATAGAACACCCAGTTGGTGTTTACTGGAGAACTGCTTGTTGTGGGGAAAATCCCCCACACATCTGGTCACAGAAGTGTTCTGTAATGAGTGTGAAAGTAGAGTCGGGAGGAGTGGTTTGTTTTTTTCTTTTACAAAACGCTTGCTATTTTAACTGAGATGGTCTATGAAGTACTGACTTAAATCTTTCTGAGATTATCCTGAGACCCTATTTTACTAGAAACACCTTGGATTTGATCTTTGCCATAAAGCCATTTTTACTTTGAGAATCTTTTGCTCGCAGAGACTGAGGATGAGAGTTTTGTTTTTGAATTGTCAAGTCATGGTTTCTTTATATTTCCTCTAAATCTGCTAAAAATCTGAAGAGTTCCTTCTTTAGTTTATTTCTCTCTATCCATACTTTGCAGTTAAAAGAAATCAATTGGTACTTTCATCATTTGTTATGGAAAATTCTCTAGCCAGATCCACCTTTTCTATTTCCTATGTTACTACAGGTGACAGTTTTACTGAAATTTATTCCACCATATGTAATACACTGATCTTTTCCTCAGCTTTCTTACTGTTCTTCCAGCTTCTAGCTAAGAAGTCGTTGTGAGGCCCTTCAAGCCTTCATTCACTGCCTGGTCCTGATGCAAATGCCACAAATTGCTGTTCTAGTTATGTGTTGTGTAAAAAACTATGCCAAACTTAGTGGTTTAAAACCACCTTTGTAATTTTTACATAACTGTGTGGGTCAGGAATTTGGGAAAAGCTTAGGTGGGCATCTGTTTTGAGTGTGAGAGTAGAGTGGATCAATAGGGATGGAGCTGCTGAGGCTGGAGAATCCACCTCCGTGATGACTTCTTTATTTACGGATCTAGAGCTTTGGTGCTCCTTGACCTCAGTTTCTTTCCATGCTGTACCTCATCTTCTAGGGCCTCTTCCTGTTGCTTAGGTATTTCACAACATGGTGGCCTCACAGTATCTTACACGATGCAGTGAGTCACACTTCTTACACCATAACTGGTTTCCAGGAGAGAGCTTCTTAAGAATGATAGGCAAACTAGAGTTCAAAGAGGAAGAAACAGAGTTCCAGCCAATTAAGGGATAGTACTTCTGCCATATTCTATTCATCAAAGCAACTAGAGGGTGTTCACTCAGGCTAGAAAGGGTAGAGAGATACTCTCTGCCTCTTGATGCAGTAGTGGCAGGATCATGCAGAAGAGCATGTGGGTGGGAGGTATTGTTGCAAACACCTATGGAAATGTGGTAGTCTGCCACAGTTTCATTTTTCCCAAATGGATAACCGGTTGGCCCAGTACCATTCATTGAACAGTTCATGCTTTCCCATTGATCTGTAATGTCTGCTCTGTCATAAATCATGTTTCTTAATATAGTTTGTGTTGTTTTGGATTCTCTTTGTTTAGGTCCATGGTTTTCTTAACATTTGGCAATGTCTGGAGAAATTTTTGGTCGTCACAACAGGTGTGTTTCTGGGGGCAGGATCTACTAGCGTCTAGTGGGTAGAGGCCAGGAATGCTGCTGAGCATTTCATAGTGCACAGGACAGTTCCCCACAACAATGAATTATCTAGCCCCAAATGACACTAATGCTGAGGTTGAGAAACCGTGGTTTATGCCATCAGTGTTGCCCTGTCACGTCATCTTCATCAGCCTTGACATCTGGTAGGGCAAGTCACCTCACTTTGTTCTTCTTCTTTAAGAATATTTTGATTGTTTTGGCACTTCGCATTTCCATATACATTTTAAAATTAGTTTATTATGTTTCATGAAAAACTCTATATTTTCACTGGAATTTCATTGTACCTATATAACTTCCAGGGGAAAATTGGTATTTTATTATGTAGAATCTTATTCACCAAATATGATATATTTCTCTATCAATTTAGTTCTTTAATGTCTTTGAATGACATTTCATAATTTTCTTATTAAAAGGGCTTGCACATCTTTTGTGCAAGATGGTTTGCTCTCTTGGCCAGCTAGTTTTCAGGCTTTTAATAAGTTGCGTTCTTTTTTTGGGCCTTAAATTACCAAGTGAAAAGTGTGACATTTGAACTACGACATCTTTAATAGGCTTTCAAGCCCATGATTAAAATGTTAGTATTAAATTGATGACTTTCAATGCATAAAATAAAAGTAGTCCACTAGAGGGAGCTCTTCTGCATTTGATCTCAGGCAAGGTTGGACTGCTGTGAAAATAGCATACATGCTGTGGATAATTGCAGATGTTACTCACAGCCAAGGTCTCATGTTCTCAATGCAGAGGGAAAAAGTGACTCCCTACCATCTCTGCAATCACAGTTCTGCAAGTAAGAACTTCTGCACTAGTCTTTGGAAAATATTACTTGTCTCTGGGTGTGAGATAAAAGAAACATATTTTTGAATCTAGTAGGAAATTTATTTATTTATTCCCCCCCGTTGTTTTTTTTTTTTTTGTGTGTGTGTGTGTGTGTGTGTGTGTGTGTGTGTGTGTGTGTGTGTGTGTGTGTGTTTATTTATTTATTTTTAACTCCCACCACTAAGTGAGAACATGTGATATTTCTCTTTCTGTGCATGGCTTGTTTCACTTAATATAATTCTCTCAAGGTCCATCCATGTTGTTGCAAATGGCAGTATTTCATTCTTTTTTATAGCTGAGTAGTATTCCATTGTGTACATATACCACATTTTCCGTATCCACTCATCCAATGATGGACATTTGTGCTGGTTCCAACTCTTGGCTATTGTAAAGAGTGCTGTGATGAACATTGGGGAACAGGTATACCTTCCACTTGATGATTTCCATTCCTCTCGGTATAATCCCAGCAGTGGGATAGCTGGGTCATATGGTAGATCTATCTGCAATTGTTTGAGGAACCTCCATACCATTTTCCATAGAGGCTGCACCATTTTGCAGTCCCACTAACAATGTATGAGAGTTCCTTTTCCTCCACAACCTCACCAGCATTTATCATTCACAGTCTTTTGGATTTTAGCCATCCTAACTGGGGTTAGATGGTATCTCAGTGTGCTTTTGATTTGCATTTCCCGAATGCTGAGTGATGTTGAGCTTTTTTTCATAAGTCTGTTGGCCATTCGTATATCTTCCTTAGAGAAATGCCTATTTAGCTCTTTTGCCCATTTTTTAATTGGGTTGCTTGTTTCTTTCTTGTAAAGTTGTTTGAGTTCCTTGTATATTCTGGATATTAATCCTTTGTCAGATGTATATTTTGCAAATATTTTCTCCCACTCTGTTGGTTGTCTTTTAACTCTGTTAATTGTTTCTTTTGCTGTGCAGAAGCTTTTTAGTTTGGTATAATCACATTTGTTTATTTTTCCTTTGGTTGCCCGTGCTTTTGGGGTCCTATTCATGAAGTCTGTCTCCAGTCCTACTTCCTGAAGTATTTCTCCTATGTTTTCTTTAAGAAGTTTTATTGTTTCAGTGTGTATATTTAATTCTTTAATCCATTTCGAGTTGACTTTAGTGTATGGTGAAAGGTATGGGTCTGGTTTCATTCTCCTGCATATTGATATCCAGTTCTCCCAGCACCATTTGCTGAAGAGGTAGTCTCTTCCCCAGTGTATAGGCTTGGTGCCTTTGTCAAAAATCAGATGGCTGTAGGGGTGTGGATTGATTTCTGGATTCTCTATTCTATTCCATTGATCAGTGTGTCTGTTTTTATGCCAGTACCATACTGCTTTGGTTATTATAGCTTTGTAGTATAGTTTAAAGTCAGGTAGTCTTATGCCTCCAGCTTTACTTTTTTTCCTCAGCATTGCTTTGGCTATGCGTGGTCATTTGTTATTCCATATAAATGTCTGGATGGTTCTTTCCATTTCTGAGAAAGATGTCATTTGAATTTTGATGGAGATTGCATTGAATTTTTATATCACTTTGGGTAGTATGGACATTTTCACTGTGTTGATTCTTCCAATCCAAGAGCATGGGATATCTTTCCATCTTCTTGTATCCTCTCTAATTTCTCTCAGCAGTGGTTTGTAGTTCTCATTATAGAGATTTTTCACATCCTTGGTTAACTCAGTTCCTAAGTATTTTATTTTTTTGGTGGCTATTGTAAATGGGCAAGCTTTCTTGATTTCTCTTTCTTCATGTTCACTATTGGAGAATAGAAATGCTACTGATTTTTTTGTGTTGATTTTGTATCCTGCTACTGTGCTGAAATCATTTATCAACTCCAAGAGTTTTTTTGTAGAGGCTTTAGGCTGTTCGATATATAGGATCATGTCATCTGCAAACAGGGACAGTTTGACTTCATCTTTTCCAATCTGGATGCCCTTTATTTCCTTCTCTTCTGTGATTGCTCTGGCTAGTACTTCCAACACTATGTTGAATAGGAGTGGTGAGAGTGGGCATCCTTGTCTAGTTCCTGTTCTTAAAGGAAAAGCTTTCAGCTTTTCCCCATTCAGGATGATATTTGCAGTGGGTTTATCAAATATGGCTTTAATTATGTTGAGATACTTTCCATCTATACCTAACTTATAGAGAGTCTTTGTCATGAATGAATGTTGAATTTTATCAAATGCTTTTTCAGCATCTATAGAGATGACCATATGGTCCTTGTGTTTGATATTATTAATATGGTGTATCACATTTATTGATTTGTGTATGTTGAAACAACCTTGCATCTCTGGGAAGAATCCCACTTGATCGTGCTGTATAATTTTACGTATGTGTTGCTGTGTTCTGTTTGCTAGTATTTTAGTGAGGATTTTCGCATCTATATTCATCAAGGATATCGGCCTGTAGTTTTCTTTTTTGATTGTATCATTACCTGGTTTTGGTATCAGGATGATGTTTGCCTCATAGAATGAGTTTGGGAGATTTGCGTCTGTTTCAGTCTTTTGGAATAGTTTGTAAAGAATCGGTGTCAATTCTTCTTTTAATGTTTGGTAAAATTCTGCTGTGAATCCATCTGGTCCTGGGCTTTTCTTTGTTGGGAGCTTTCTGATAACAGCTTCAATCTCCTTTATTGTTATTGGTCTGTTCAGATTTTCTACGTCTTCATGGTTCAGTTTCAGGAGCTTGTGTGTGTCCAGAAATTTATCCATTTCCTCCATATTTTCAAACTTGTTGGTGTATAGTTGTTTATAGTAGTCTCCAATGATTCCTTGTATTTCTGATGAATCAGTTGTAATATCACCTTTTTCATTTCTAATTTTTGTTATTTGAATCTTCTCTCTTCTTTTTTTGTTAGCCATGCTAATGGTTTGTCAATTTTATTTATCTTTTCAAAAAACCAACTTTTTGATTAATTGATCTTTTGTATTGTTTTTTGGGTTTCAATTTCATTAAGTTCTGCTCTGATCTTAATGATTTCTTTCCGTCTGCTAACTTTAGGATTGGATTGTTCTTGTTTTTCTAGTTCTTTAAGGTGAAGTGTTAGGTTGTTCACTTGCCATCTTTCCATTCTTCTGAAGTGAGCATTTAATGCGATAAATTTCCCCCTTAGTACTGCTTTTGCAGTATCCCACAGGTTATGGTATGATGTATTATTACTTTCATTAGTTTCAATAAATTTTTTGATTTCCTGCTTGATTTCTTCTTGGACCCATATGTCATTAAGTAGAATGCTGTTTAATTTCCATGTGTTTTTATAGTTTCCAGAATTTCATTTGTTATTGATTTCTAATTTTAATCCATTGTGGTCTGAGAAAATACATGGGATAATTCCAATTTTTTTGAATTTGTTGAGACTTGATTTGTGACCTAATATGTTGTCTATCCTGGAGAATGATCCATGTGCTGATGAGAAGAAAGAATATTCTGAGGTTGTTGGATGGAATGTTCTGTAGATATCTGCCATGTCCAATTGGTCTAGAGTATTGTTTAGGTCTTGTGTTTCTCTACTGATTCTTTGCCTAGATGATCTGTCCAATATTTACAGTGGGGTGTTCAGGTCCCCTGCTATTATGGTATTAGTGTCTATTTCCTTCTTTAAGTCTAATAGAGTTTGTTTTATAAATCTGGCTGCTCCAACATTGGGTGCGTACATATTTATTATTGTTATGTCTTCTTGATGGATCAATCCTTTTATCATTATGTAGTGTCCCTCATTGTCTCTTTTTATGGTTTTTAGTTTAAAGTCTACTTTGTCAGATATAAGAATAGCAACTCCAGCTCGTTTTTCTTTTCTGTTTGCATGGTAAATCTTTTTCCATCCCTTCAATCTTAGTCTATGTGAGTCTTTATGGATGAGGTGGGTCTCTTGAAGGCAGCATATAGTTGGGTCCTCCTTTTTAATCCTGTCAGCCAGTCTGTGTCTTTTGATTGGGGAATTTAAGCCTTTTACATTAAGAGTTGTTATTTAAAAGTGTTGATTTATTCCTAGCATTTTATTGATTATTGTTTGGTTGTCTTAGGTGTCTTTTGTTCCTTGCTTTCTGATTTACTGTTTGTTTTCTGTATTTGTTGGTTCCTTGGGTTGTAGATAGCCTTTTTGTTTTCTCTTCATGAACGCCATTTTTATTATACTAGTGGGTTTTGATTTTTCTTGGGTTTTTATGGCAGTGGTAGTTAGTTTTCAGGAACCAAACCCAGTACTCCCTTGAGAATTTCTTGTAAGGGTGGTCGTGTGGTGGTGAACTCCCACAGTTTTTGTTTGTCTGAGAAATATACTATTTGCCCTTCATTTCAGAAGGATAGCCTTGCCGAGTAGAGTATTCTTGGCTGGCAATCTCTGTCTTTTAGTATTTTGAATATATCATCCCATTCCTTTCAGGCTTTTCGAGTTCGTGATGAAAAGTCTGATGTTAGTCTGATTGGGGCTCCCTTATAGGTGATTTGACGCTTCTCTCTTGGAGCTTTTAAGATTCTCTCTTTGTCTTTGAGTTTTGCCAATTTGACTATCACATGTCTTAGAGAAGACCTTTTTGGGTTGAATACGTTTGGAGATCTTTGAGCTTCCTGGATCTGAAGATCTGTGATTTTTCCTATACCTGGGAAGTTTTCTGCTATTATATTGTTGAATATGTTTTCAATGCAATCACCTTTTTCCTCCCCTTCTTGAATATCCATGACTTGGATATTTGAGTGCTTAAGGTTGTCTGATATCTCTCTCAGATTTTCTTCAATGCCTTTCATTCTTTTTTCTTTTTTTTTTGTCTGCCTGTGGTATTTCAAACAGCCCATCTTTAAGTTGAGAGTTTCTCTCTTCTGTCAGGTTCACCGCTGGCCGATCCGAACCGCTCTTGCCTCGCTATCAGTCTCTTCCTTGTTGTTCCTTCTGGTGGGCGGGCAGATGGCCCGGATTCCTCTTTCCCTCCGGTCCCCGTTGGAAGGAGACAGGGGAAGAGAGCGTGAAGAGAGGTCAGCACAGCCGCCGGCCCCAACCAGCCCGTTAAAGGACACTCATGTGGCGGGGGTTCTGTCGAGCAGTTCCGTTTATTATCACACAAGCACTTGCTTTTATATGCAGATGGGGAGGGGAGGTTTTAACATAATCCTCTCAGCTTAAAGGTCAAGAGCATGCATCCTGTCTTTATGCCTAGCTACTGGAATCATGCAGTGTTCACGAGCGCGGAAGTGCGTATTTGGCAAATAAGGGCTAAGGCAAGGTTCCCGCAGACACTCCCACCCTACTTCCTCCCAGCACCATCTTAGGCTGCCACGTTAATATGCCCTTGTGTGCCCATAATGGCGCCGCTTGTAATGTCACTTAAGGTGGCGTTAGTTTTTAAGGCCCACTCTTCAACTCCCGCAAGCCTGCTGGTTAAACTCTCCGTTGTGTTTTTTATGTCGCTGAATGAATTCTTCAGTTCGGCAAGCTCGGCTACATTTTTTCTCAGGGCATTGATTTCCTTGTAAATTTCTTCTTTCAGGTCCTGTATACTTTTCCTCATTTCATCATGTTGTCTAGGTGAGTTTTCTTGTATCTCATTCAGTTTCCTTAGAATTATCACTCGAAATTCCTTGTCAGACATTTCAAGGGCTTCTTGTTCTATAGGATCTAGAGCTTGAGAGTTATTACCCTTTCCTGGTGTACTTTCTTGAATTTTTCCTATTTCTGGTATCTTTTCTTTGATGTTTATTCATTGTGGCAGGGGGTTTTTCAGTCCACAGGTTTGACACTATTGTCTGACTAAGATGTTGCTGGGGTTGCCAATTTGGTATGGCTACGTCAGTGACTGCTTAGTTGCCACTAGTGCCTTGCATGTGTGGTTGCCTTGGGTCTTGGGCCTCTCCAGGGATCCACTTCTCTGATCAGCTTGGACTATGCCGGGCTGCTAGGTTACGGGGCGGTACCGCAGGGTGTGTGGTCTCTGCCGAGCTTCCACCTCCACTGCTGGACGTCTCCCTGTTCTGCGTGCACTGGGATGGGCTGCTGGGATGCATATAGGCACCACAGAGCGTGTGGTCTCAGCGGAGCTTCCCCTTCCCTAGGAGGAAATTTATGATCATCCAATTTAAGTTCCTTATTTGACAAATGAATAAATTGTGATTTTGAGAGACTTTTATTTTCCTAAAGACGTACAGATAGTTCGTGAGACAGCCACGCCTGGAACTCAGTTCCAAAAGTTTTTACACCATAGCTGAGGGAGTGGAGTGGGAGAGTAAGTAAGCAGTGGGTATCAGT
Source organism: Cynocephalus volans (assembly GCF_027409185.1). Taxonomy (NCBI): domain Eukaryota; kingdom Metazoa; phylum Chordata; class Mammalia; order Dermoptera; family Cynocephalidae; genus Cynocephalus; species Cynocephalus volans. Next base: position 51,211,786 of record NC_084461.1, on the reverse strand, counting down.
TTGTGATGTGGGTCAGTATTATGATAAATTTTTAATGGTCTGAGAGGTGGGTGGTCTATGAATTCTGGGAAACATATGCAATATTGTATGTATATATGTATATGTGCATGTGTGTGTTGTGCATATGTGCATAAATGCTATAGATTGGCTGGAAATTGGACTTTTGTTGTGATTGCTGGTTTTCTAAAAATCAGATTGGAGTTTTGTAAGCCAGCTTTTCCTTACAAGAGGGATACCTTTGACTGGCAGTAGAGATTCATTTTGTTTATATTTTGGAATCTTTTGGGAACACATGCCTTAGTAACTTGATTGCCAAAAATTTCAGCTATCTTTGTTTATTTATCATTAACTTGATTTGTTTTCCAGAGCTCGTTTTTTTCTTTTGACACCAAATTGACTTTTAAAATAGAATGTAGTTATTGGAGGTTTTTTTCAAAGAAGAGGAAACTCAACTTTTCTCCATTAGTCATCCCTTTTAAGTCTATTGTGATTATTTTCGAAATGTTTCTCCATAGTATTCTTATTACATGATTCTCCTGATTCACTTTGATACAAACTTTCCTTGAAAACTCTAGACATTTTAAAATTCTTCATTTCTGCATTTGCCTTAAGCATAAGATCTTTAGTTATTTGGAATTTTTTCCTTTGGGTAGAATGGACAAGATTTTAAGACTTTATTTTGGCTTAAATAAATAAAAAGTAAAAGTCAACAACCTACTGACTTCTACATCAACATTAAGAACTAGAGTTCTTGTATTGCTTTGCAGTGCAATGTGATGTGTTGGACTGTCCTTTTCTAACAAGTCTACAGAAGAAGTTCCTCTGATAAAAATATGTAATTATCTTTCAGTTCTTTACCAGATATGGTGTAGACCAGTTTAAAGAGAGTTAGAATTATGTAGGCTTCTATGTGTTAGTCCAAGGAGTGAGACTGTCAATTCAGAAGAAGGGTAGGAACAGGGAAGAAGTGTAGAAAGGCAGAATAAGGATACTGTACAGCTTTCTAGCTCCTTCCAAGATGGATTTCTAGATTGAAGCTTTAATCTTAGTGTGAAGCATTGGCTATTCAAGGAAAGGAGGATTAATCTTTATTAGAAATAGTTATAAAAGTGGATATTAGGCCAAATGTTTTTTTTGCTAGTACACTTTTTCCTAGCAAGTATTACTAAGGATTTCTCTATCAATAATTTTTATATTCAACCTACCATCTATAAATTTTGACTGGAGTTATGAGGCAGTAAGGATTTTGAATTGGGTGAAAGAAATGGCTTACCGTAGCATCCCATTAAGAACATCTTTAATCATGAAAGTCAAATAAGAGACATAATAGTGAAGATTTCCAATCAAGGTGGTGGAGTAGATGGTACCCGGTACCACCCTCTCCCACAGTCAACCAATTTATAACTTCTAAAAAGCAATGACTGCCAAGCTAGGGCCACTGGAGTTCAGGGGAAGAGGAGGAGAGACATACAGAGTTCATGAAGGCAGGAGAAGCCATGATGAGAGATAGAAAGGACTGCTTCAACCATTTTGAGCCCTGACCACTTCAAGGCTGGCCCTGGTGAGCACATGGAGCAAGAGCTGGCAAAACCTGCAGATGTGCCCTTTAGATGAAGTTGTTTGGAGGCTGCAGGGGAGAAGAGGGCCTTGGTGGCCCCCAGGCCAGCAAGACCACTAACAGGGTCCCCGTGGACCACATAAGAGTGAGGGGCCACAGACAACTGAAAAAAGGAGCCACTCACAGGTTGGTGAGTCATCCCAAGGGACCAGTGCATGGCCCATCCCATGGGAAGTGTTTGGAATGCGAGGGGATGGGGTGGATGGGGGAGACAGACCCACCAGGGAAACACTGGGGCAGCATGGACAGCTGATCTGCCCTCCAGTCAGCGCAGGCCCACTCAGTGGAGACTGGTCAGGAATGTAGAACTACAGGGGGAGCAGTGTGCTGAAAAGACTCAGGCCCAGACCAGAGTTCCCACAAAACCCAGGTGTACTGGACCTCACAACACCCAGAAGTACATACAAGGTCAACATCTAAAACCTGAGCTGCACAAAAAGCCGTCCACAAAGAATCAGCAGCAAAGCAGCAATTTAGTTCAACCACAGGGCTCAAGTGCTGGTTCCTATAGGAAGTTCCCCCATTTTAGAAGTAATCAGAGAACAACAAATTAGTTCCAGTGAAGAGTTTAAGTGCTGGGAATAGCAAATAATCCAACACAGAACTGAAAGAAAAGACAAAAAACTCACAGATCAGAGACAAAGTTCTGATATTAACTAGTAAAGGCTAACACTACCAAAGACCACCCATAAACCTAGAAGGACTGGAAGCCTGGCTGGGCTCCCGAGCTGGGGTGTTGAAGGGTTGAGGGCCTCAGCCATGTCCCCACGACATCCTCATCCAGCCCAGTGATGACCACCAGGCTGCTGCTGGAAACGCCCTGGGCTCCCCAGCGAGGGAAGTGGGGGGCTGAGGTCCTCAGCCATGCCTCCTGATGTCCACTTCCAGCCCAGCAATGACCGAAGCACCATCTGAAGCCCCTTAGACTCCCCTGCTGGAATGAGGGGGGTGCTACGGGCCTTGACTATGTCCTCCCTCCCTCCTCCTTCTCCCACCCTGTCCCCCTTCTCTATCCCCTCTTCCCCTCCTCTGCAACTGCTCCACAACATCTTAGAATGTAAAATAATAATAAATAAATAAATTAAAAAAGAAAAAAGAAAATCAGAGTACAAGTTTTTTAAAATTTATTTGAAAAATGTTTCACATAGTCTATTTCTGGTTTTTTCATAAATGTTATTTGACAAGCATAATGAATGAATATTTTTAAAAATTACATTATTTCTGAGTATCATTAGCCAAGTATGATAATTTGATTAAATATGAGCTCATTTATTATCTGAAGTTTGGAATTACTGTATCATTTCTCACGGACACAGGAAGTGGGGACTATTGTTAAATATCTGTGTCTCCTGCTGACTGCAATAATTTCTTCTTGGTTTTCAGATTTCCTCCTTCCTCACCCCTGAAGCCATATCCAAAGAAGCCCCCGTACCAAAAAGATGTTATTAAATTTCCAGAATGGAATGATCCCCCACCAGGCACCTCACAAGAGAACATCCCAGTGAGACCAGTTGTAATGGTAAGTGCCATGACTAAAAGGCAGAGGGGCTGGCAGCAGGGAGAAGCATCTGGGAACCACCAGGCTTGGTCCAGTTCTTTCTCTTGGTCCTCTATGAACAATGGTCTGAAAAAACTTTAAAACAATATCATACCTGTCAACAGCTGAGATACCCATAACAATGAAAGATTGGCCCTTGCAGTTTTTAATTCTTGCCTGTTGACATTTTGAGTGAATATGTGGTAGCTGTTTTTTTTTTTTGTTTGTTTGTTTTTTTTGGTGGCTGGCTGGTGAGGGGATCCAAATCCTTGACCTTGGTGTTCTAACCCTGTGCTCTAACCAGCTGAGCTAACCGGCCAGCCCCCTGTCTGTTCTATAGTTATTCTTCTTCCTTTTTGTCCCTCCTCCTGAACTTTGTTGTAATTATAACCAGTTGAGAGTAAGAAGGTTAGGGCATGGAATATTGTGGAATGACACCTGACACAATATATGAACAAAGGTAGATTCTTCTGGTCTTGGAAAACCTCAGTTCATTGTAGAATAGACTACCTCTTTTTTGCATACTTTTTCCTTAAAAAAAAACCCCAGTAGAAGACTATTGAGATAGAGATAATGCTGAAAAATAAAGTACAGAGAAAAAATTTTATAAGGTGGTTTTAAAAAATTGTACTGATGCCAATGTTTTAAGTTAATCTAGTCTTATAAGACTAGATGTCCAAAGCATAGTTGTTTTTGCAAAGATAATGAGATAACCATTAGGCAGTGTAATTATAAAATTACAAAAACAAAATTTTATAATTATAAAATTATAAAAACAAAAATTTTTTTTCTAAAGAGGTTGTATTACGTCTCAGTTTAGAGAGAATAGTTAAGAAGCTTGGGCTTTATCAAAGAGGATTCAAGTAAAAGAGTGACATCAGTGACAGAAATGGTGGCTCCATAAGAGCGTGCAGATTTGTGAGTGATGGTGTGAATCTGGTTTAAAATATGTTTGATGATGAAGACGGGTTATATTAAATGGAAGTGTCTAACACGCAGAGGAGATGGAGATGATGGCCCTGGAACTTAGAGAGGTCATATCTGGAAGTCATACATTTATTCATTTAACAAAGATTTATTGAGTGTCTCCTGTATGCCATACGTTGTGCTAGGCTCTACGGATACAGTAATATGAAGGTATCACAAAAAGTTCATGGAAAAATAGAATTGGAAGATAATACGAATCTTTTCATGAACTTTTTTTTTTTTTTAGGAAAGGCGGAAGCACTTTACTGTGTCGGGGTGGGGGGGAGGAAGAGGATTTTAAATTATTCCCTTAAATAGAAAACGAGGAGAGAAGGGGTAGGGGAGCCCCATCCCACCAACCCCTGTTCCCTCTGTCCATTAGCCCCTCGGTTGTCCCCCAGGCTGTCCCCCTAGGCAGTGGCTACATGGGCATGGGCATGGGCATCTCATTGTACTTGTTCATGTCCTCTCGCTTGTCAAACATGGGCTCTGCCTCATTAGCATACAGGTATTTCATCTTTCCCTCAGTGAAGATGCTGGTGAGCACCACCATGACAGCAGCACTGTGGGGATGAGGATGAAGGGGAGGGCTAGGGAGGTGGCTGTGGACATGATGGCCCAGAGCAGGGCCAGGCAGAGCAGCTGCAGGGCTGTGAACAGGTGCATCTGGAGGGTCCCAACCTTCTTGACGTAGGTGATGTCTGGGTGGTGTTTGGGTGGCATGAGCAGCAGGTGCAGCTGCTCATAGAACTGGATCCCATTAGGGGAGGTAACTCCCATGTATAGGAAAATTCCAAAGAGCACAGCCAGGGGGACCTGCTGGAGCACATCCCAGATAACCATGGAGAAGCCCACAAGCAGGGTGACCAGCAGCCCTGTCACCCACTGCTCCTTTACTTCCTGAGTCTTGGGCTTGTCCCCAGGCGCCCTAGCTTTGCTCATGAAGGTGAGTGCATTGGTATGAGTGATGGAGTGGACAGTGGCAGCAGCCAACCAGGGCAGGCCAAAAGCACAAATGCCCCCCCATGGCCACCAATGAGCAGCAGGTCCAGGTGGAAGCTGGAGCCATTCTGCAGCATGTGCTTCTTCTTGGGGATGATGAGCATGGTGATCTGTGTCTCCAAGAAGATGAGGATGAAGGCCAGGTTGGCAGGCAGTAGGCTGGCCACCATCATCCACACAGGGAAGGGGCTCTTCTCCAAAGGGTTGATGACCAAGCCCCGCTTCTCTGGGGCCATCATTGAGACCACCGGGCATGCACAGCTTCTGGGCGAATGTGTCCTTGAAACCGTAATCCATGAGCACCATAATGAGGATGGCAGTGGGCACCCTGAAATCTGTGATCACCCACTGGATCTGGCCAGGAAGAACTGGCTATTCTTGAATTTGTGCGGGAAGAAGATGATGAAAAAGGTGCCAGCTATGAGCACCAGTGACAGCAGGGCTGTGTTGGGCTGGTCTCAGGGCCTCCTCTGCCCACACTGCCTGGCTGTGCTGCCGTTGCCTGGCCCCAGCGTGGCTCCTCCCAGCTTGTGTTGCATTCTCGCCACTGTCTGCCTCAAAGCTGTTGGTGACAGAATTGCTGTGGAGGGGATGCTTCTGGAAGATCTTAATCAACTTGTAGAAGGTCTCCTAGATGAAGATGAGCAAGATGAGGAAGGCAAAGATCTCCTGTGTAAAGTGGGAGATGGAGCGGACCAGAAAGCTCCCCTCCAGGGCCACTATGAGCAGGGCCAGGAGCAACAGCCAGAAGCCCATCCACACCCGGCCCACCAGTACTCCTGAAATTGATTGCTGCTATAGAATGAGTGATTGCTGCTATAGAATGAGAAGAAGGCCTCCTCAAAGTCCAGCAGGGGCCTGGAGAAGCCAATCACCAGCAGTGGCGGAGCACCCAGCAGGCAGAAGAACATGCCTTGGAGCCAGGTGGACATGATCAATTCTGACACCCCTATCAGGTCCAATGTCTTCTCTCCCAGCAGCCCACTGAAGGTGATGGCAGGAGACAGGGCGGCAAAGTAGATGAAGATGACAGCAGCCAGGCACTGGGGGTTGAGTGCGTCGTGAAAGTCATTTAGGTAGTGGGGATAGCAGTGCAGCACTTCGCAGATCAGTCCCCAATGGACCAGCCCGTCCTCCGAAGGGGATCACCTTCAGCTGCACCTGCCACCTTTACATCTGCAGGAGTGCCTTATCATGGGCAGACTTGGGCTCCAGCCCAGCCCCTGTGGGCCACAGCCAGCCGTGTTCCTCTTGCTTCTTGAGCATCTGGCGCTAGAAGTGGGTGACGGAATGCAGCAGCTCCTCACCCTGCTCTTCCGAGGGCAGCAGCATCACGCTGCAGTCCAGGAAGGCGTTGATAGCGGTCAGCAAGTCATTCTGATTGTCTGTCAGGTAGGCTGCCTTGTGGAATTGTTTTTCAGACATGAGGGTAGAGACGGATTGCCAGTCTCATGGTAGCCCATGTTAGTGTTGCTCGGGCCTAGCAGCAGGAAGAGGAAGTGCACGGGCACCTCCAGTACTGCGTGCTGCTCCATGGCCTCCCATAGCCACACGAAGGCCATGGTGGGGCAGGAGAGGTACTCCACACAGCCCGCAAGGACCACTATAGCATCTGCGCTCTCAGAGGTCTTCTCCAGCAGCTTCAGCTTGTGCATGGACTTGGAGTGAGTGATGCTGGCTGGCGGGGCTCAAGGTGGCATTTACGTTCTCCCTCCACCTCCAGCCGGGTCTCGGGAACACCTCCAGTGAGAGGTTTGGTGATGTGGGGGTCACTCTCAGCCCCCTGGCTGTGGTGAAGCTCTAGCAGGGAGCCCAGGGAGTCGGCAGAGCTGTTGCGGGGAAAGGGGAAATCTTTCTCGTCACTGTGGTGGCTATGTTTCAGCAGCAGGGCCTGCAGCATGTTGGCTCTGTCCTCGGCCTTGATCTGGTCAGAGATGACCATCTGTCCCACCACCTCGTGGACCATCCCAGGCAGGGACTGCTGGTCCAGGTCCAAGAGCACTGCTCCCTGGGCCAGGGTCTGGCGTAGCTTCAGGAGACTGAGGAAGGAGAGGGAGAGCCCTCGTGAGCCTTCCCTCCTCCATGGCCTCCTCAAATTTGATGCAGCGGGCTGTTTCCCGACACTGAGGCTCCTGGTTTTTGTCCAGCAGCAACTCATTCAGCTCCAGGTACACCCACCCCCCGGGGATTGTGGGGGGCCCAGGGTTGGGCCAGGCTCCTGCCCTTCCCTGTCACTCTGCATGGACCCTCTAGCATTCTTCCACACCAAGTGCCATGGCACCCCAGGAATGTCCTCAAACTGCTGGACTTCCTGAGGACCAGGTCAGCTGTGGCCAGCGTCTGGGCCTCACTCTTGTCCGTGGGGACGTGGAACAGTAGTGCTTGCTCAGCCCCCATTGTGTTCCCCATGCACCTCCTCTCCTAAAAGTTGTAGCTGTGATGTCCAGGCTGGGCCTTGGTCAGGGTCCACTCCCATCACTGCTGGCCACTGCCACCATCTCTTCCACCAGGGCTCCAGTCTGGGCTTCTTTGGTGGCCTAGGAAGCCGCCTCCTGGTGGGGCAGTGGTGCAGGGGGAGAAGGGCTGGTCCTCTCTGCCTTCTGGTCAGTGCCTTCATCATCTTGGAGAAAGAACTGCACCGAAGAGGGTGTGGAGACAGGGATGGCCGCTTAAGGCCTAGGCCTTCTCAGCCTCACTGGCTTCTTCCTCTCTTCCTCTCCTCAACAGCGGGGGTTTCCCAGGTGGGGGAGGCTCCAGGGCGCTCTTGAGGCTTCCATCCCGGGCCCTGAGGTGTCTTGCGGTGGTGGGCATTGGGAGGCAGGTGAGTGGACAGTGGGTGATGGATGAGCTGGGAGGACTGGCGGTGGTGCTCAAAGTCTTCCTGCGGCCTGACTGCTCCCTCCCACGAGACCCGGCCTCCTGTAGGATCTCCTTAAACCCTCCACGCCCAGGGTGCAGTGAAGTTCATCTTTATCCTGCTCAGCGAACCCCGGTGTCCCAGGACCCACGCTCTCTGGCTCTGGCATGCAGAACGAATCTGTGCCCGAGGCAGGGTGCTGGGGGGCGGCACTGCTCATGGCCAAATCTTAACCCTTTTTTGCTGTTGCTGTAGCTTTCAGGCTGACAAAGTGGAGGCGTAACGTGGGTGGGCGAGAGGACCAAGAGCCGGCCAGGCAGGCAGGGCACCCAGTCCTGGGAGGGAAGGGGCCCGGCTGCCTGCCACACTAGGCTTGTCCCTGCTCAGGATCCTCAAGTATGAAGGGCCTAGAGTGGCCCTTAGAGGCAGCAAGTGCAAAGAGGAGAAATTTATCGTTAGAAAAGAGGAGAACAAAGAGGGAAATAGAGGAGAGGACCCAGTGAGGAAGGCTGCAAGGAGCCAAACAAAAAACTGAGCAGAGTGAGGAGGAGGAGCAGGAGTCAAGGCCCCAGGCTTGAGGGAAGTGACAGGGATCAGAGAGGGAACGATAAAGAGCAGGCGAAGGAGGGAAGTGAAGGCCCAGACAGAAATAAGCCCTAAGCTAGTTGTACCAGGGAGGGGTGTGGTGGGGAGGGTGAGAGCACAGGCAGGAAGAAGAGGGAGAGAAAGAACTCTGGAGAGAGCCCAAAATGCAAGCAAAGGGGCCATCCCCAGGGCACGGGCACCCCCTCCCCCGGTCTCCCTGCGTGAAGGGCAGGAGCCCAACTCCACTCAGTGGGAGGGAGGAAGGGACAGTCAGTGGGCACATGCTGGGCAGAGCTTTATAATGGGGGAGGGGCACATGCTGGCTGGGAGGGGGTAGGCACAAAAGCCCTGAGGTTCTTCCCCGGAGGGGAGTCTGGATCTCTCCCTTCCCTAGCCTGGGGCCAGGAAAATCTGAGTGGCCCTCCCTCCTGACAGTGACTGCAGGGAGTCTGGGGAGGGCAGCTGTGTTGTGGGGGGTGGGGGAGCAGAAGAGGAGCTGCAAGGGAACCTGATCAGTGCAAACTGGGGTACCCATTTCTAGTGGGGAGAGTACAGGGGGGAACCCAAGGCTCGCCAAAAGTAACGATACTGCAGCTCCCCAGTGTGCTGTTGGGGAGTTGGGGTTGCCCAACTTGGCGGAAAGATAGGTTTGTATGGGTCAAACACTGTAGGTTGGGGGTCAGCCTGGGGTGTGGAGCCTGGCCAACATATTCCTGGCAAGCTGTCCAACTCAGCTGGTGCTCTCTTCATCTCCTCCTCAGCAGGCCATCAACCAGGGCACTTGGAGGGGGGACCTGATCTGCTTGCTCTGGACTTCATGTCTGTGGGTCTCTCCCTGTCCTCTAGCACCCTTGTGTGCTCCCCTGTGCCCATCCTGGGGCACAACCCTGCTGCTCCCAACTTCTCCCAACTCAACTTATCTCCCACCTCCCCTACCCACTGCGGGCAAGCCAGCCCCCTTCCACAAACTTTTTGAAGTACTCTCATATGTGACACATTTGCTGTAAATGGGCTCCCAGCCTAGTGAAGCATACAATAAAAATAGACTGTTAGAAAACAAGGTGGAAATACTCTAAAAGAGTAGGCACAAAAGGTATTACAGGACTATTTATTTCTAACGAGAAGTATTTGTTAATGTCTAGTTGATAGTTCCTGTCTTAGGGAAAATTAAAATATAAGCTCTGAGATCAGGTACATTTCTTCTGGGACGTTTGTGTTTAAATACCTAGTATGACCCTGTAAGTATGAATTCTTATTCAATAGGCAGTTTTTTTCATTATAAGGTCATATGGTGTTGTTTGTACAAAAGAGATAAAATCCTATATTAAATTAATGTGTTTTTATGTTGCTGGTATGACTTCGCTTTTCTGTTCTACTTGGTTCTGTGAAGTTGTAATGTTCCTGTTGTCACCACTCAGAAGAAGACCAAGTGTTCGTTAGCATATTTCAGTAACCACTGTTCAGAGCTTTGCACCAATGACAGCAGCTATTGTTTTCAATTTCAAATTTTTCAGGAGTCCTAAAGTAGTATACCAGAGTCCCAGATTCATCAACTTTTTTCCCCCAAAACCTTATTGTTAAGTTTCTTCCCTGGCCATCTGTATATATATCTGTATCCTTTTTTTTTTTTTTTTTTTTTTAAATAGCTTCTCTCTTGTATTTTCTTGTTCTTTCCCCCTAAATGAGGTGGTAGAAGTTGTTGTATATAACTCCACCAAAGCTTGGGCTGCTGCTTCTTGAGGATTGTCCAAAGGAAGAATGGGAGAGCAGGATGTCTCCCCAGTGGGGCTTTGATGTAGTCTTTGGAATGATAAGGTTAATAGTCAATAAACAAACAGCTCATCTTTCTTAAAAAACTTGAGCTCATCATTCATTTCTTCTATATTACTTTCTCTCTTTCTGTCTCTGCCTCTAGTTTTCTCGCTGTCTTTTGTTTTCGTCCTTCATCTCTCTGGCCTAGCCATTTTATAAAATAAAATAGAGCGAATAAAGTCATCTGTTGTGTTAGCTGAGGGGCCAGTATAACCCGAAGGGTAAGAGTGTGGGCTCTGGGGGGCCGACTGCTGGGTTTGAATCTTGGCTTCTCCAATTATGAGCTATTTGAGCTTGTTTCTCTGTTTCAATCATTATGTTCATGTCTGTTTTCTTATTGGTGAAACTAGGATGATAATACTACCTTGTGAGGTGGGGTTGTTGTGAAGATCAAGTGAATTCATACCTATAAAGTACCTATAATAGTGTCTGGTATGCAGGTGTTCAACAACTGTTGAGTACTTTTGCTATTATTAATTTATTTAATAGAATTATTTATAGGCAAAGAAAGAAAATAAATTATCCATGATGTCATCTAGGGAGAATTGCTATTATTAACATTTTTATTTTGTATCCTTTTTTCCATGTATGTTTTCAACACAAAAATTAGATCATACTGAGCTGTTTTGTAGCCCATGTTCTTCACTTAGAATGGTGTCAAGTATTTAATACCATGAAAAGATGGGCAAAATGCAACATTTAGTATTAGACATAATTAATGTATTTATTTGTTTAGTCTTTTACTGTTAGGTATGTACTATGTTTCCAGTTTTTCAATGTATAAACAGTGTAGTAAATAATACCTTTGCAGATAAATATTTGAATATTTTCATGATTACTGTTTTAGAATAAATTTTGGAAGGCAAATGAAACAACTTATATGCCTGCCTTCAAAAATAAGCACCTGGTTTAGATACTTAAAAAGTCACATACTTACGTGGCCTTTGAATTTCTTTGGTAATTTAGTAATTTTTCAAAAACAAAAGCAAAAATCGAAACCAAATAAAGCTTTTCTGCTTCTTTTTTCCAAATTAATAAGATTTTCCTCTAATGTTACTTTTGTAAAAAACTATTATAGAAACTCTTTGTAAATGACTTCTTATGTGTTTTGCCTTTTAAAGGTTAAACTTACTCTCAGTGATCACCAAAAGGAGGTTTTATGACTTGTGTCTGGTAGCCCTAATGTGAGAAACAAGGCACTAAGAATATTGAGGTGGTAAAGCTTAGGGCAAACTATTTAAGGTCTCTAATCTTTAGTTCATTCCTCCTTCTCTTCTCTTTGCCATCTTCAGCTGTCCTTGTGGTGCTCTTGTTTTTCCTGCCTTTTGTGGACACCTTGCATATGGGGGTTGTGTACCTACATTGTAACTGCATATTTGCTTATAAGAAATAAAGACTTCTTGAAAGTAATACACTTTAGTTTTAAATAGTCACTCAATTTGGATAACATGTGAATTTGGATAGGTATTCCTTGACTTAATTTCAACGTAATAAATTTTATTTCACTGCTACTTCACTGATTAGTTGGAACTCCCATAGGAAAAAATAGCTAGTTAATGTCATCCTTATTTCCATAGTTCTTTTGTAATTCATGAATATTGATTTATAATATGACCTAATTTTAAGAGTCATTCTTTACTTTCCTGAGGCCCATGCAAAGAAAGTTTATATTTCTAATTATTCGACTTATGATGGGGTTACATCCTATAAACTCATTGTAAAATCAAGAAATTGTAAATCAAGGACTGCCTGCATTATTTCAAATTGAATTACAAATAGATCAGTGACATTTCTCGTAAATTTATACTACCTTATACTGAAGTATTTATTCTCTCTCTTTCTGCCCTTTTTTCTTCCTGTACTCCTTCTTACTCCTTACTTCTCCCTTCCCCCCAATAGAATTCTGAGATGTGGTACAAGCGTCACAGTATTGCTATTGGAGAGGTGCCAGCTTGCCGTCTTGTTCACCGCAGACAGCTGACAGAAGCCAATATAGAAGAGATATGGAAGTCTATGACATTATCATAGTATGTGCATTTGATATTAATGAGAATTTTTAGTGATATTTTTCTATTTTACTTCTTCACTACTCTGCATATTTAATTTTCTGAAATTATGTATAAAAAATCTCAACTTTGCATTATTTGCTGCTATCCTGCTTAGCAAACATAATTTAACTGAATTCTGGGGATTTTCTATTGTCATTCAAATAACAGTTAAGAGTGGGAGTTCAAAAGTTCTTAAACTTTTTAGTAACAAGAAATTTTAAGCTTAATAAAACACATAATGGAAAATTTGGTCTAGCTAGCTGATATACTATAATTAAAGTTAACAGTGTTACAGCAAAATTTTTTTTCTCACGAAGATGTATTAGCAGCACTTTGTCACCATTGGATAAGCTAGTTTTTGTATTTATAATATTTTTACTTGCAAAATTATTTTCTCAGCATTCAGGGTGTTATATTATTCAATCAGTACAGCAACATGTTAATGGAAAAAGGATACCTTTTAAGTTTGTTTTATCATACTCCATTTCTAGCCTTTTTACCCCCAAAAGATTGGGGCAAAATGCACGAAAATAATGCATTTTAAAGATAGATCTTTTGCAGCGCCAGGTTTTTGGGTAAATAATGATTTTTTACAGATAAGTAATTGTTATTCATCTTTTTAGTTTACAGAAAATCCTTGGCCTGGATTCCTTAGAGGAAGTTTTAGACACCAAACTTGTCAACTCCAAATTCATCATCCATAACGTATATAGTGTCAGCAAGCAGGGAGTTGTTATCCTTGATGACAAATCAAGTAAGTGCATCAATACCATTTTGTTCTTGGCTGACCGAGTATGTTGGCTGCATATGTCCATCAGCTCCCATTTGACCCATTCCTAAACCCTAAATAAGTTTATCCCCTCATTACGTATATACTTCTCCCACTTCCTAACACCTTTAAATTAATTGTTTGGATTAAGGAAATATCATAAAATGATGGGTATATAGGAGTGGAAGCTTCAGCAAAATCTATCCAGAGACTAGTTCTGTTAGCCACCCTGGGCATTAAGTGGTTCCCGGGAATTATCCCCTGGAAAATCCCTGAAAAGTGAGTACATTTAAGACCTAACAGAGTTTGAGTCATTTTTCAGATGGGACCTGGGGTCCAATTGCATTTAGGGTTCTCAGTTACCTTTTTGTTATGGTGTCTCTGTGTGAGATTTTCTGGGATAGTCTTGGTTTTTGTCTATTTTTTTCTTTTTAGTAAGGTAGCTTTGTAAATGTTGAAGGTGCTTTAATTTTTTATACCTTTTCCTCTAGGCCAGTTTACAAATCAGGAGAAAAAAACACTCAGCAGCCACCTAACCTGTTTTTTTATTTGGAAAAATATGATGGTACCTATAGTGGACCACAATTCCCAGACTGATTTTAAAACTTTTTCCTATGGGAAAGGGTTGGACCAGAATGGAATGGGCTCTTTTATTTGTTCTTCCTTTAGTTCAGACCCTGGATGCTGGGAATTGGCTAGAATCAGAATGACCTTTTTGGATGTGGGAAGATGGTATAACACTTATGGAGTTTTTATACAGTACTATTAAATTTAGGGCTGGAGGCTCCTGGGCAGCAGACAGTATACCAGAAATATCCTGAGCAGTTGTAGGAGGGAAAGAGGTTTTTCTGGGCTATATTTCCTGACAGGAGTAGAACCTGTCTCTGAAACCTGAAACACTTTCCCTTTTAATAGCCTTTTATATCAGAAATGGAGGACAACAGGAGACAGAAGTAGATTCGTGATGACTTCATGAGTTGTCAGGTTAATATTAACTTAGAAAATTAATTTCTCTAGAATGAGGAGAGTGTAGCCTTTGAAATCCATCTAAAATCCTTCCACATTCTCTGAGTGTAGCAAATTAATACTTTTAGTTACCAGTTAGATAACTAGTCATCTTTCATTTTATCAAGTGAGTTCTTCAGAAAGAAGAGAGCGTTTTATAGGAATCGGGTTCACTAGATGTAACTCAATTCAACAAGTGTCCTCCCAGTTTTATAGAAAGTGGAGAAGATGAGGAAGTGGAAGGCTGTGTGCTGTTCCATCTCATGGGATGTCTGTAGCAGGATCAGGAGGGAAGAGATCTATACCAGATAGTTCAGCTGGGAATTTTTTTGTAGTCATGTTACTATTAGTATTTTAAGGCTGACCTAATACTAATAGCCTAATGTTAGTATGTTGGTGGAACTTTCTTGGCCTACAAAATTTTGAAAATGGAAACATGCAAAATGATACTTATATTGGATCTACAGAATTTACCTTTTTTGGGGGGGTTGGTATTTGGTGAAATTGTTTCACAAATGCGTTTGATGACTAATATTTTTGGCTTTTTCTGTTTTTTCTTTTCCTTCTATAATTCTTAGGATAATTGATTTGTTTTTTATGTTCCTTTGGAGCAAATTATCAAATTTTTTCTTTCTACTAAAGCTTTAAAAGGTACATCTTGTCCTTAGAAAAATTTGTAGGCATGATTTATACAGGCACATGTTATAACACTGCTGCTAAGGAAAGATTTCCATCTTTTAAATGTTCTGATACATAATTTGGTGATTTGTGATTAGCAGATGTGTTTCATATTACTTGAGCAAATAATATATTCTTATGATACCAGGTATGTATGTAATTCCTGGAGTTATACAGAATATCTTCTTATTTTTGTTTTTCTTGCAGAAGAACTTCCCCATTGGGTGCTGTCAGCTATGAAGTGTTTGGCAAATTGTAAGTACTAATTATATGACAGTTTTATGAAATTAACAGAAATTAGTGCCTTGAATTAGAAAATATTTCTGCTCAATGGCCTGAACATTGATTTGACACCTGTGAGAGTGGCAGTTAATTGTTTTGAGACTACTGTGCTTTTAGTGAAAATTGGTGGTTTAGTGAAAGTGCTGAGTTATAGATCAGTTTTAAAGGGATTTAGTGCTTCCATTTTCTAGTGGATGTAATCACTCATGAAGGCCACACTAGTTTTAACTACTTCATCACAGGAAAGAAAGAGATTAGTCATATTGCATTTAATATTGTAACAGGTATCTGCCTTTTAATAGTCTGCAGGTTTTTATTCCTAAAACCTATGTATTTATTTCTAAAACATATATTCGTAATTATCTACTGTATTTACATCATCGGTTTGTTCAGCAGATCTGGTCTATTATTGGCTTTTCATAGAGCAGCACTTTAAGTGGGAGAGGAATGTTTTAGAAGACTGATCTAACTGGTGTGTATGATGGTTTGGAAGGAGAAGAACCTGCATGCAGAGAAACAAGAAAGGCTGTTTCAGTAATTTGGATATAAAATGAGGGGGCCTGCACCAAGGTGGTTCCTATGAGGATTTTCATAGATATATGAAATCCATTTCATAGGCACATGATTTCCGTTTCAGTGGATATCATAGGCACTGTGAAGGAATGAATTGTTATAGTATCTCACTGATACTACCATTTTCCTGGGAATTTTCAGAAGACTTAACCCAAAGAAGGGATTCTAATGATTAACAATTGATGTTAGTGAGAAAAGTTCTAGTTATTTTGGCTGACTGATAATGGTGATATTTGTTCTACAGGGCCTTTTGAGTCTCAGATACCTCAGAGAGGTAGTTTTCTTCCTTTCTGTGTAGGATTATCATGTACAGAGGTAGATGTATAAATTCTTTAATTAGTGGACCCTGAATTATTGATTTAATTGGGGTTAGTTTTGTTTGACTATAGAATGAAACTAAGATAACTTCAGCTTAATGTGGGTATTCTTAACGGTACTATATGGATAATGATTATATATTATTCTGGATGTGATTAGTAACATTACTAATGTGCTTTGGGTTTAACTATAAAATTTTCATTGGTTTTTGGTTAATATTTTGGAAGCTCTGAGGTGTACAGTACTGTGGTTTTAGCTTGGGGAAATAGTTTTTATTCTTCCTATTCAATCACTTGAAGTGAATTAAATTTAAATTATATCTTTGGCCAGAGCTGGCAACGATGAGATAGAAGGTATAAATGGGAAGTTAAATTATCCATTTCCGAACTTCTGGCAAACCAAGGATTTGGAAGTTGACTGGCTGGGAATGAACATAGCTGCCAGTACAATAAATCTAGGCTAGAATATGTTGTAAAATTATGGTAAGATATGTTTATGATGCTGAATTTTCAGTGATGGCCGAAATGTTGTGAAGAGTATAATTTTCCCTCAAGGAGGATGTTTATATAAAAGCCACAAAACTCCTACAGAAAGGTTAGAATAACTGGAATTAATTATCAGTGGAGAGTAAAAGATGTAAGGAGTGACTTAGTAATGATCTTCATGTGTGTGAGGTGGTGTTTTAGTCCATTTTGTGTTGCTATGACAGAAATACCTGAGACTGGGTAATTTATAAAGGAAAGAGGTTTATTTGGCCTATGATTCTGGGACAGCTGCATCTGGCATGGGCCTCAGGCTGGCTGCTTCTACTCGTGGTGGAAAAATAGCAGGCAGCTGGCGGGTACAAGCAGATCACATGGCGAAAGGAAGCAAGAGAGAGAAGCAAGAGAGAAAGAGAAAAGGTGCCTGGGTCTTTTTAATCAATGAGCTCTTGCAGGAACTAATAGAGCGAGAACTCACTCATTAATCCCCCCTCACCCAGGGAGAGCATTTATCCATTCATGAGGGATCCACCCCCATGCCTCAATCAGTTTCCAACACTGCCATGGTGGGGATCAAATTTCCACATGAGTTTTGGAGGGGACAACACATCCAAACTCCATCAGGTGGTGTTGTATTAGGTGGAAAACGTTGGGAAAAGGGAATGTCTTACATGTATCAAATGCAATGCTTGGCACATAAACATTAAAGATGTTTATGTGCCAAGGAAAAAAGGTGGCCAAGGGGTAAGGCCAGCCTTTTGAATAGGTTTATAAAATCACTAAGTTTTCCAGAATATCACTGACCCTCAATATCTACTTCGAGTACATCGAAGTCATGACCTGTTCCTTGTCCTTGTCCTTAGTAAGTCCATATTCCCTTATAGTCATCTAAAAGGAAACAGAAAGGATAGGCTGATTTTATGATATTTTGAAGGACTGTTTCTTCCTTTTCTGTAAGCCAGCTGCTGCTCACTGCTTTCTCTCTAGGCCAGTCTGCATTTATTGCAGACCATGTGCATGTGGGCCTGGATACTTTTGTTGTTGGCCAGCCTCAACACTGGCTAAATAAATACAAAACTTGATTTACTGTGTTTTTCTTCTTTGTGCCTGCAGGTTCAAATATGAATACAAAAAAAGTCAAAGCATTCTTTTTGCAGAATCTTTCAGGAATAACATAAAAAAAAACTAGATTAGAAAAATATTCTTAAAGTTCAAGATAATTAAGAAAGGAAAGATCTTAAAAATGTGGTCCCCTCTGATAGGGCTCACTATATACTAGTTTTTTTAGGGAAACTTTTTTTGCGTATTTTAATATAATGATGAAATAATCACAGAGGGGTACAATTGCTTAGAATGAACCACATACTTATCCTGGTAGGGAGTAATTCTAGGCAATGTGTATTGCTTGCTGAGATATATCAGCCTAATTATTTTAATTGACTAAGCTTGAGCTGTGTCAGAGGATAAAGCAAGCAAAAATGGTGGCTACATTTGCTGCTAGGTTCATGTGGTACCACATGTGCAGATATTTCACAATTTCCATTATTTTAGCCAAATAAATGAAGTTATTTTATAGGAAGGAAACAGAATATTCAAACTCTCCTAGGTTTTTGAGGAGACCAAAAAAGCCAGTTTACGACGTCTCAGTAGCCTAGAAATGTGAAGGCCCAGAGTGCTTTACTGTCCTTTTTAGCTTGATCCTCTTTCTTTAGTTAACAGAGATTCTGTAGGAAGAATTTCCTTTTAATTTATCTTGGCCATTTCTTTCATTCTCCTGGGGGTAGAGGCCTATTTGGGTACAGTTGTTTAGTCTTCTACTGGCCCAGAACTGGCCGGTGTGGTTGCACTGTTTTCTTCCATGCTGTGATGGAAATAGAGAAGGCTGGCTGAGCTGTTCCCCCTGGGACCACTTGCCACTTTCCTCAAGGCACAGGCAGCTCCAGTTGTCTTGCAACTTGGCAGTGTAGATCTGTGGTTTGTGTGTGGATTGTTGGGGGCATTTGCTGCCAGCTTTGTAGGGAGGATTTTTTGTTCCTCTTTGGTTCCAGATACAAGGGATTCTTTGCCTTGCTGCTGGCTGAGACCAGGCTGTTTCAGGGTTCCTGTGGTTTCTACAACTTTGCAGTAGGACTCTACTTGATAAACTGTCTTCCGGTGATTGGTCATGGATCAAATAGAGACTTTATAATCAGAATTAATTAATAAGACAAAATGTACAATCTCCTTTTCAGGATATCTTCAAAAAAAGAGTTTACATTTTTGTTGGTCTGAAATAGCTTAGCTTAGAGGCAGAAACTGAATATTTTACTCAATTCTATGACTGCAATGATGATATAACCCATAATATAGCAATGATGAAATAATGAAAAACTTTAAAAATTGCTTCATAACTTGTGTCTATTACATATGTGACCTAATTGTTATTTGGTCAACTTTATCAAGGCTAGGAAAATATTGAATATTTTGAAGAAAATCATCATTGTTTACATTTAATAAAAATGCCTTTCAGAAGGACATAAAAAAAGAGTGGGTTTCTTTTAAAACAGAAGTTAGCTAGTGATGTCCTCATTTTTTTGTAATAGGTTTAAATTTAGATATAAAGAATATTTATGTAAGCAAAATGTATAATGTCACTTTTCCCCATGAAAACTTTTCTGTATATTTTGAATATCTGTGCATGCCACACATATGCACAGAGAATAATACTTGGAGGTAGTTGCCCCATTAATGTTTCTCTTTTTCTCTTTAAAAATAGGGCCCAACTGTTCCGATTTGAAGCAGCCTATGTACTTGGGATTTGAAAAAGACGTCTTTAAAACTATAGCAGATTACTATGGTCACTTGAAAGAGCCTCTGCTTACATTTCATCTTTTTGATGCTTTTGTCAGTGTATTAGGTAAGTTGGAATATAATGAACATATGTCTGCATTATTCATGTTGAATCATTCCATTTTTCACTGTCTTCAGACTTCCGTTAACAAAAGCCCATAGCATTTTAAAATTTATACTGATAGGGTGCTGGGCATACCTGCAGTCCTGCTCTATGAAGGAGTAAAATAAAATGGTTAAACACCATCATGAAACTCAAAGCAAGGACCAGTAGTTTTTATTTCTTAAGAAAGAATAATATGTTGTCTGTCATTTTTATATACAAGAGTATAACTTTACTGGTAGAGAAGAATGTAAATTTGACATTTACTTTTCATGACTAAATCTGTTACTCTGGATATGAATAGTCAAGTGTGTGAGGTATACTTTCATTTAGAAATCGAATTTTTTTTATAGAAGAAAGGTGTTTGTTTGTAGGACTATTAGTTATTCGAGACATGTAAAATAAATATGGTAACTTTATCATTCACCAAAACTTTTTGCTATTTCTCATATAGATTTATACTTTAAAATTTAAACTATGAAAGAACCATGGTAAAGAAAGGAAAAAAATCAACATTATTGCTATAGGTCTTTCTGATACTGTTCCTTTCTTCCTGGAAATCAGATTTTCCTGTTGGCTGTTGTAATTATTCAATGAGTATTATTGTCTTCTTGCCAAAGGTTTGTTTTAAAGACCAAATTATTATGTAGGTATCATATTCCATTATGTAAATTTGTAGCAATTAGCATACTCTTTATTTTTGTATATTGTGGGATTTAACAGTATTTCTTTTTTTCACTTTCCTTTTTTTCTCTTGCTTCTCTTTTCTTCCTTCTTTCTATCTTTCTTTTTGGATTGTGCCGTAGTATCCTAACAAAATATCAGCAATATGTGAATAAATTACCCAATCACAGTGCTTTAAATTTTAAGCTTTGGTAGGTTCTCTGATAATATCAAAGAAAATTCAACAATTATAAATCATTACAGAAGAATGAGTGTTTTCAGACAGACAGTGTTGGGAGCAAATGAAGGGATTAGGCCTAAGACTGGGTTTTGAGAACACTTGGTCTTGTCATTATTTTGTTTCCAACCAAGGAGGATTGGGGGCTTACATACTTGTGAAGATCATGCCTAGTGATGAATACTTGCTGTTGTTTAGTATGCTTGTGGACTAATTGAGTAGATTCCCATTATAGCCTCTTGTTGCCATTACGCCACTGGTAAAAGAAGAGTTCTAAAGACTAGATTAAAAATCACTTCTTAGATTTTCTTCTCATTTTCCATTTTCATAATGTTCTATGATAAAATTATCTGATTTAGAAATAAAAGGACTTGGAAATTTTAAAAACAATTCTATTTAGAATCAATTATATTTATGATGTTATGGTCTGTTCTATCACAATTATTCATTTTGATGTCAGCTAGGAATTAAAGCTGGCTATTTCCAAATTGATATCAGAGTCAGCTACCCTCTAAAATGCTGCTATCTATAGAGGGTTTGGGGTAGAGAAGGATGGGAAAATTGGGGAAATTTATTACTCTTAGGTATCAGCAAGAATGGACTAATGCATGTGAATGGTAATAACTTATTAACCTTGACTTATCCAGTCCTCCTCATTGAATATATTTGAGACACCTGCATTGAAAACTATTATTTTAAGGTCTTTATGTAGTGAAAGAAGAAAGAAGAAATCCTTCTAGACAATGGAAGACCATAATTTGTTTACATGATTAGCAAAGATTATCTAATATAGCAATCCTGCTAGAGTCTGTGGGAAAATGTAAATGTCTAGATATGTAGGTTGGATCCCAGTAGGGTTGACTCATCCCTTAAACCTTTTGACTTACTTTGATTGGAATAGGATGTCATTAGATAAAGTATTTTATTTTAAAGTAAGTAATCAGTCTACTTTGTGTAGGAGCAAAAAATTCTATGGCATTTTCAATGGAAATGATTTCAGTTTAGTTTAATGAACTCCTTTTTGAGGTTTATTCTTTTGCTTCTAATGTGGTTGGGCTTGATGTCAAAGCTGGGACCTGAGAGCAATTAGTCATTATTGACACATGAAACAGGTTATCAAAAAGCTCTTTTAAAAAAAAAAAAAAAAAAAAAAGGAAAACTTGTCAGTTTTGGAGATGTAAGACTTATTCTCTACTTACAATTTAAAAAATTATTCAATTTGGCTCAGCAGTCTGACCTAACAGCATAACTGTCCATAGTAATCGATCTTCATTTCCAAAATGGCAGTTCCCTGTAGTAAGATCAGAGCTCAGCTGACTCTTGAATGGGGTGAATGAGAAATAGTGGCATCCTTTACCCACACTGTATATCCACTGAGTTGGGTAGCATGCATTCATTTGGCATATTGAGGAAAAGGAGGAGGCAGATAGGAAGCTCAAAAGGGCATGGGAGCAAGGTAGTGTGTTTTGGAATATTGACTGACTTGTGGATTGTGTAATGCCAATATGAGAGCCCACACTGTTGGTCTATGGGCCAAATCTAGCCACATAATAGGCTACATTAGAAGCCACACCATAAAATACATCTTGTTTGACCTGTGTGTTTTAAAAAGGAAATTTAATTGGCAAACTTTAAGAAGTAGGAAATTAATATAAGAATTTATATTTCTGACTATTTTAGAAAAATTGGAAGATCCGGTAACTCTGGGCTTGAATTTTCGGTGGCACAAGATGCTGCAGCTATGTACTAAGTGTCTCCATTAGAAGGAACAAGTGTTTCAGGGATATGAACTCCAATTTGCTAAGTTTTCAATACTCCCCATTGCTTTTCACACTCTGAAGCCAAGTTCACTTGACTCCCTTCACTTACTTATCTTCTCCTATAGGCAGTTTAGTTTGTGACTCCTGATTTATTTGCTAGTAGGCTGGAAGACTGAGATAATAGCTCTTTGTTATTTCCTTCCTCCTAAATGTTAAATCTAGAAATGCCATTGACATTCACTAGACTAATCAGTCTGCATCATCTGTACTGGATCATCTAACTTAACTGGTTGCGATAGCCATCTGTGCTTTTTAACCTAGAAAATATCTGTAAGGTTAGGTTTTCCATTCATTGGTTATTTTGTCTTGTGACTTTCAGGAAGCCCTCTGGAGCTGTGTGCCATCTTTGCCTTGTTACCTGTTTCCCCTTATGTTTTTCAAGTGTTCTTAAGGTCCTTATTCTATGGTAATTCTTAAGAGAAAACAATTCTTTTTTTCAGAAAGTGCCTTTTTGGTGTGCTTGATCAGACAGAGGGCCCTTACCTGTGTTAGTCCCAAATTCTTGCTGGTGGTGGAAATTTAGGAAAATGCCTAGGTACTCCCTGGCTATAACTAAGTGTGTAAGCTGTTTATAAGTATACCAGTGATCACTTGGATAACTGACAAAACATTTGGAAAAAAATTTAAGACCTTTCTCACACCGTTTCAGCAGAATAAATTCCCACTGGGTTAGAGAATTGAATGTAAAAATGCAAATATAAAATACAGTTGATATTTATCTGGCTTTTAGGTGAGTAGAAGAGTTTCTAAGTGTAAAAGCAAAAGATGTTATAAAAATGAAGTATTTCCCTCATAGAAAAAGTCTCCCAGGGGACTGACTGGTTAGCTCAGTTGGTTAGAATGCAGCTTTATAACACCAAAGTCACAGATTCGGATCCCCCTATTGTCCAGCTGCCAAAAAAAAGAAAAAAAAAAGATAAACTCTCACAGATGGATTGCATAAGCTGTTTGGTTGGATTGTTTATTATCTTTTCATTATTTTATACTTATTTCACCAATGGCAATATCACCAAGCTCCTTTGTTTGTTGACCTGGTTGTACCCACTTTGACATTGTACCCACTTTGACAAATCAGCCTGTCTTTCTGGTCCTAGTTTCCTCTTTGATAAATGGTAGTGATGTCTGCCATACTTACAGATAAGAAAACACGAAAGTTAAAGCAAAGGGAAGCACTTATTTTCCTCCCAAGTATTTTCTTTTAAATAGTAAAAAATTGGGATAATGCATAAATTAGTATGGGATAATCATATATTTATGTCCAGCTACTTCTTTTCTCAAATGATTGGAAGATTTTTTTTTTGTAAAATTACTCTTGTGATAGATTTTTACGATCTAATTAGGGTAAGCACTGTTAATATCATTCCAAAATGCAAGAAACAAGTTGCCTCTGGGGCTACAGTAGGCCCTTTTTATTATCTCAAGAGAAGGAAGAATTAGTATGTTATGATTCTGAGACTATAGAAATGAAGAAAGATGAAAAAGTTACTTTTAGCTTATGTTTAGCAAGGTAAAATGAATCCAAAGAATAAAATAGTTACAACATTGAAACTCACTGGTTAAAAAGTGAAGATAGTATGCTAATGTCCTTCAGAGGTCCTTAAACCAGAAACTAAAGAGAACAAGCTCTTTAAAAATCAGTAATAACAAAAACAAAACAAAAATTAAAAAAAAGATAAAAGAACAGCAAAAAACCAAACAAACAAAAAGATAAAAATCAATAAAAGTTTATGATCTTGATGGATCCAAAATACTTGATCAAGATGTCTCCTGAATTCAGCTGTAGAGCTTCTGTATATTTTAAAGCTAAGTTCTCTTGCAATGATTTTTTTTCTCCTGATTTCTGTAGTGCACTTTTGTTGGCACAGCTTTTATTGAAGTAGAAAAGAAAAGATTAGGTAATGCTCAGCAATGATAAAGTAATTAGGAAACAGAAACAGAGAGCTCAGATTAAATTATTTTTGAGAATCTAATCATTCCTACATGCTTTTGAACTGAGGAAAGCAGTATGGGGACTCCAGGATTCAATGGCAGAACTAAAAGTGAGTCCTGCTTTGACATTTGTCGTTTTTTTTTTTCGTGACCGGCACTCAGCCAGTGAGTGCACCGGTCATTCCTATATAGGATCCGAACCCGCGGCGGGAGCGTCGCTGCGCTCCCAGCGCAGCACTCTACCGAGTGCGCCACGGGCTCGGCCCCTGCTTTGACATTTGAATGGATTGCAAATAACTAGCATCCTTGTGACTGTATGTGAGGAAGGACTTAGTAAGTATTATGGACACACCCAGCCTCAGCCCTTTCCCCATCCATCTCTTTGATCACATACCTACTTCATGGATAACTCATGTGTTGAGGACTTTCAATTCTGTGTCTTCATCGCAGATCTATCTCCTGAACTCAAAATCAGAATATTTATTCTGATTTATTTATTCTTTGTGTTCCTGGATGTTAAATAAGAACCTCAGCTCAAACTCAGAAGTCCCTGAACCACTGTTTATGAAACTGTGTGTTGGATGTGAAATTTATTTAGTAGAACATCATTAACAAAAAGAGACTTAGAACAATGCAAAATATCAGAGTGCATTGTATGTAGCAAGAGTAGGTATTTTCATAAACTTTTTGTTGTAGTTAAATATACAATGTATTGTTATGATAAAAAATATATTTCTTAATTTGGATAAGTGTTACTGGGGATGTTGAGAAATTGGACCCCTCAAACATTGCTGGTGGGAATATAATATGGTGCAGCCATTTTGTAAAATAGTTGGGCAGTTCCTTAAAAAGTTAAGAATGCAATTACCACGTGATTTAGCAATTCCATTCCTAGGTATATACCCAAGAGAACTGAAAACATATATCTGCACAACAACTCATACACCAATGTTCGTAGCAGCATTACTCAAAATAGCCAAAAAGTGGAAATGACGGAAATGTTCAAGGGATGAATGAGTTAAATGTGGCATATCCATACAATGAAATATTATTTATTCAGCCATTAAAATAAATGCATTACTGATACATTGTACAATGTGGATGAATCTTGAAAACATTATTCTTTTCTTTCTCTCTTTTTTTGCTGCAAAGATGGGTGTTAAAAACATTATTCTAAGTGAGAGAAGCCGAACACAAAGTATCACATATTATGATTCTGTTTATATGAAATGTCCAGATAGGTAAATCTATAGAGACAGAGATTAGCGGTCTCCAGGGAGTGGGAGGAGGAGAGAATGGGGAGTGATGGAAATGTCCTGGGATTAGATAATGGTGATGGGAATAACAGTGAATATGCTAATACCCACCAAACTGTACACTTAAAAAGGGTCATGTCAAAAAAAAAAGAAAGAAAGAAAGAAAGAAAAGAACAAGCAAAGAAAAAAGAACCAAATTGGACTTCACAGGAATTAAAAAATACAGTATCTCAAATGAAAATTTTGCTGCATGGGATTAGGAGCAGATTAGATACTATGGAAGAAAAAAGGTCAGTGAACTTGAAAACACACCGCAAAACCTAGCCTAAACAAAGCACAGAGAGAAAAAAGACCGGAGGTGGGGGGGAAGAAAACAGCCTTAATGACCTATGGGACAATATCAAGTAGTCTAATATATATGTAATTGAAATCCCTGAAGGGTGAAGGAGACAGAATGTATTTTTTTTTCCTCCCCTATGGCTGCTTTTAAGATTTTATCTTTATTGTTATTGGTTTTCAGGAATTTGATTATGATGTATCTTGGTGTGGTTGTTTAAATAAACAAAGAGGTATAGCTTATCAACCGATAGTGGAGATAAAATGGAATATTTAAAAGTACTTGTGTAGACATGCACAGAGGGAAGATGATGTGGAGACTCAGGGAGAAGGCCACGAGAAGATTGGACTGATGCTGCCACAAGCCAAGGAGTGTCTGGGCTACCAGAAGCTGGAAGAGAAGCAGTCTGAGGCCCATGCCAGATGCAGCTGTCCCAGAATCGACTCCTTTCCCTCCAGGGGCCGAGGGCCTGCAATCTTCATCTCTGAGACTGCGTGCTGAGCAACACCTGCCTGAGAATTAGCCTTCCTTGCTTAGCTCACCCCAGGAAGACAAAGGGCTGCAGCTCCCCACGACAGACTGGAGAGAGGACCTCAAGGAGGCTGCTGTACTGGTTGGCCTCTCCGGGGTCGTCCTCCACCTCCGGGGAGGGGCCTGGGGCTCCAGGAACCAGCTGAGATCCTGGAAGAGAGGAGGAGTTAGCCAGGCTGCTGGGTCTCTGAAGTTTGGTCTAGGGAGAGATGGCTGGGGCCAGTGGGCACAGGCTGGAACTGGGTGAGACCCCTGAGTTGCTGTAAAGCCCCCACCAAGGAGACTCTCACCAGATATGTTCCCTGGACTTTGGACTTCCCAGCCTCTGAAACTCCTCAGATCCTCGAGGACAGCAGGATTGTCCAGTCCACGTCTGCAGACCTAGCCCCAGCAGGTGCTCAATAAACATGAGGCAGATTGATGAGTGAACAGGCTCCGAAACTGGACCAGGCCAGCAGAGTTCTGAAGCAGCTGCTCATCCCAATCCAAGTCTTTGGAAACTTTGGAACTCTGAATAATCCAATTCCCTTCGTGGAAACTGTGTAAAACCTGCTTAGAAGTATTTCTCTTTATCCAGCATGGGAAGTGGAAGCTCAGCAGAGACCACACACCCTGCGGTACCGCCCCGTGACCCAGCAGCCCAGCATAGTCCAAGCTGACCAGAGAGGTGGCTCCCCAGAGAGGCCCAAGACCCGAGGCAACCACACACACAAGGCACTAGTGGCAACTAAGCAGTCACTGACGTAGCCATACCAACTTGGCAACCCCAGCAACATCTTAGTCAGACAATAGTGTCAAACCTGTGGACTGTAAAACCCCCTGCCACAATGTATAAACATCAAAGAAAAGATACCAGAAATAGGAAAAATTAAGAAAGTACACCAGGAAAGGGTAATAACTCTCAAGCTCTAGATCCTATAGAACAAGAAGCCCTTGAAATGTCTGACAAGGAATTTCGAGTGATAATTCTAAGGAAACTGAATGAGATACAAGAAAACTCAGCTAGACAACATGGTGAAATGAGGAAAAGTATACAAGACCTGAAAGAGGAAATGTACAAGGAAATCAATGCCCTGAAAAAATATGTAGCCGAGCTTGCCGAACTGAAGAATTCATTCAGCGAAATAAAAAACACAACGGAGAGTTTAACCAGCAGGCTTGCGGAGGTTGAAGAGAGAACCTCTGAACTTGAAGATGGGCTGTTTGAAATAACACAGGCAGACAAAAAAAAAAAAAGAAAAAAGAATGAAAGGCATTGAAGAAAATCTGAGTGAGATATCAGACAACCTTAAGCACTCAAATATCCAAGTCATGGGTATTCAAGAAGGGGAGGAAAAAGGTGATTGCATTGAGAACATATTCAACAATATAATAGCAGAAAACTTCCCAGGTATAGGAAAAATCACAGATCTTCAGATCCAGGAAGCTCAAAGATCTCCAAACGTATTCAACCCAAAAAGGTCTTCTCTAAGACATGTTATAGTCAAATTGGCAAAACTCAAAGACAAAGAGAGAATCTTAAAAGCTGCAAGAGAGAAGCGTCAAATCACCTATAAGGGAGCCCCAATCAGACTAACATCAGACTTTTCATCACGAACTCGAAAAGCCTGAAAGGAATGGGATGATATATTCAAAATACTAAAAGACAGAGATTGCCAGCCAAGAATACTCTACTCGGCAAGGCTATCCTTCTGAAATGAAGGGCAAATAGTATATTTCTCAGACAAACAAAAACTGTGGGAGTTCACCACCACACGACCACCCTTACAAGAAATTCTCAAGGGAGTACTAGGTTTGGTTCCTGAAAACTAACTACCACTGCCATAAAAACCCAAGAAAAATCAAAACCCACTAGTATAATAAAAATGGTGTTCATGAAGAGAAAACAAAAAGGCTATCTACAACCCAAGGAACCAACAAATACAGAAAACAAACAGTAAATCAGAAAGCAAGGAACTAAAGACACCTAAGACAACCAAACAATAATCAATAAAATGCTAGGAATAAATCAACACTTTTAAATAACAACTCTTAATGTAAAAGGCTTAAATTCCCCAATCAAAAGACACAGACTGGCTGACAGGATTAAAAAGGAGGACCCAACTATATGCTGCCTTCAAGAGACCCACCTCATCCATAAAGACTCACATAGACTAAGATTGAAGGGATGGAAAAAGATTTACCATGCAAACAGAAAAGAAAAACAAGCTGGAGTAGCTATTCTCATATCTGACAAAATAGGCTTTAAACTTCAAAGTACTTGTGGATACACCGAATCTAAGACGGCCCCTAATTTATTGCTCCCTGGTATCCTATGCCCTCATATAATTCCCAAACCTGTAGTGTAAATAGAACTGTGACTTGCTTCCAACCAAAAGAATGTGTCAAGAGTGATGTGCAGTGAAACAAATCTTAATAAATTTAAAACGATTGAAATTGTACTAAGTTCTCTGACAACACTGGAATTAAATTAGAACTCCAGGTCCAGATGGCTTTACTGGTGACTTCTACCAAACATTTAGGAAGAAATGATGTCAACTGTACAAAAATCCTTTCAGAAAACAGAAGATAAGGAAATAACTCCTGAATCATTTTGTGAGGCCAGAAGTATTCTTGTAATAAAGCCAAACAAAAACATTACACAAAAATATTGCAACACAGCAATATCCCTGATAAAACCAAATGCAAAAGTACTTTAAAAATTAGCAAATTGAATGTAGCAGTATATAAGAAGAGCAATAATACATCGTGAATCAGTGTGATTTCTCCCAGAAAGGTAAAATTTGTTTAATAGTCTAAAATCAATCAATATAATTTACCATATTAATAGAATCAAGGAAAAAACCTATATACACATCTCAATTATTGCAGGAAAAATGTGACAATATTCAACACTCATTAATGATAAAAATGCTAAGTAAATTGGGAATAGGAGGTAATTTCCTCAGCTTTATCAAGGGAACCTATGAGAACCTTATGGCTAACATTTTTCTTAATGGTGATAGACTGAATACTGTTCCCTAAGATCAGAAAAAGACAAAACTCTCTCTACTACTGTGCAAAATTTTATTAGAGGTCAGCAAGGCTTTCATGCCTTAATAGGCATGAAAACTAAATAAACAGTGTAAGATTGAAAGGAAGAAGTAAAACTATACTCATATTTGCCAAGGTCTTGAGCATATATGTGGAAAACCCTAAGGCATCTACCCCGCAAAACCAAAAAACGTCTGTTTGAAGTGATAAGTAAGCTTAGCAAGAAAGCAGGATAAAAGGCCAATATACAAAAATCAATTGGAAAACTAAAAACAAAAACCACATATTTCCAATAACATCAAGTAACATGGAATACTTAGGGATGAATTATAGATACTTAGGTATAAACACGGTATGTGCAAGGCCTGACAATGAACACTAGTAAACATTGTTGAGAGAAACTAAAGATGACTTTAACTAGAGGGGCATGCTGTGTTCATGGACTGAAAGATGCAATGTTGGGAAGATGTCAGTTCTCTAAAAATTAGTTCATAGGTTTATTACAATCTTGACAAAAATCTAAGGCTTTTTGGGGGGTATAATTTTCAATCTTACTGTAAAATATATTTGGAAATGCAAAGGATCTAGAACAGCCAAAACAATTTTGAAAAAGTAGAAAAGATTATAGAACTTATCACCTGTTTTTTAGTCTTACTATAAAATCTTACTATCAAGTGTGGTATTGGCATCTTATTATAAAGTTATGTAGTAAAGTATACTAGTATTTAGTGTGGTGTTTGCAAAAGGACAGATATTTAGATCTGTGGAGTAGAATAGAGTCTGGAAATAGATTCTCATATCTATAGTCAAGTGATTTTCAGCAAAGAAGCCAAGGGAAAGGACAATCTTTTCAGAATGTGGTGTTGGAACAATCAGATATCCATATAGAAAACATGAACTTTTGCACTTACCTTATACCATATTCAGACTTTACCTTGGAATGGATTATAGCTCAAACATAACAGATAAAGCTAAAAACTTTCTAGAGGAAAATCCTTGCAAATCTTTGGTAGGCAAAGATTTCTTAGTACAAAGAAAGCATAAACCATAAAATAAAAATTTAATTAAATAGACCATCAAATTTAGAAATTTCTGCTCTTTGAAATAAACCATTAAGAAAATGAAAAGACAAGAAAATGGGAGAATACAAGTATCTTCCCATTATATGAGGGTACTTCAAAAAGTTCATGGAAAGATTCATATTATCTTTTAATTCTATTTTCTCTGAACTTTTTGAAATACCCATGTATATCTGACAAATACTTATAACTGGAATATACTGATATAAAGAAGAACACCTCAGTAATAAGACAAATGGTGCAATAAAAAATGAGCAAAATATTTGAACAGATACTAAAAAGAAGATATGTGAAATGCTAATAAGCATGTGAAACAGTGATTAACATCATTAATTATTGATCATCAACATCATTAATTATTGATCGTCAACATCATTAGTCATCTGGGAAATGCAAATTAAAACCACAATGAGATATTATCATGTGCTTGCTAGAACAGCTAAAATCAAAGCAACTGAAAATACCAAGTGTTGGTGAGAATGTGGCGCTACTGGAGCACTCAGGCATTGCTGGTGTGGGTTGTAAAATGACACACCCACTTTGGAAAACAGTCTCATGGTTTCTCATAAAGTTAAGCATTACACATGCCATAATTCCATTCCTAGGTATTTACCCAAGAGAAAAGAACACATGTCCACACAAGACTTGAACGTGGATGCTCATAGGAGCTTTATTTGTAATATCAAAAAACTGGAAATAGTCTACATGTCTATCATGTAAACACTTTGTAGTATATCTGTGCAATGAAATATTACCCAGCAATAAAAATAAACTATGGGTACATACAACAACATAAATGATTCTCAAAAATATGCTGAGTGTACTTTACAATAGCCAAGAGTTGGAACCAGCCCAAATGTCCATCATCAGATGAGTGGATACGGAAAATGTGGTACATCTACACAATGGAATACTACTCAGCTATAAAAACGAATGAAATACTGCCATTTGCAACAACATGGATGGACCTTGAGAGAATTATATTAAGTGAAACAAGTCAGGCACAGAAAGAGAAATACCACATGTTCTCACTTATTGGTGGGAGCTAAAAATTAATATATAAATTCACACACACACACACACACACACACACACAAAAAAACGGGGGGGGAGAAGATATCACAACCACAATTACTTGAAGATGATACGACAAGCAAACAGAAAGGACATTGTTGGGGGGGAGGAGGGGAGGGAGAAGGGAGGGAGGTTTTGGTGATGGGGAGCAATAATCAGCCACAATGTATATTGACAAAAAAAAAAAAAAAAAAATACTGAGTGTTAAAAGTCAATCTGGTTCCATTGATATGAAATAGGAAAGGAAAATCTAATCCATAGAGACAGAAAGCAAGTTAGAGGTTGCCTGGGTGTATGCGATCAAGAGGCCTGACTACAAAAAACATCAGTAGGTTCTTTGGGGTGATGGAAGTGTTTTCTATTTTGATGTGTGATGGCTCATTGAGCTATACATTTAAAATGAGTACATTTTGGTAGTATGTTAATTATAACTTAAAGTTGAACAAAAAAGCAACTCGTTATTTGAAGGCTTTTCATCTGCTTTTGAGATTTTAAACCTGGGATACCCTTGATTCAGATATTTTACTCTAATGAATAGTCATGGATGCACATGTAGAATTAGCTGAAAGGGTGGTTTGTCCATCACAACGTTGTAATAATAAGAACTTTAAAAAGCCCAGCATTTCAGATTTGGATAAATAATTATTAGTACTCATATCCAAGTGAAGGGGAATATACAACATTATTTACTAAAAATATTAAATCTAAATAAATTCCCATTTTATATAGCCAGTTAAAAAAAATTGAGCCAGGGTTTGGCAACACAAACAAAATGTAGTCATATAAAACGGAAGGGAGGCAGACAGAGAAACTAGAAGAGTTAAACAAAACGAAACAAAAACCCACCCCTCCCCCCAAAAAACCTCACAAAAATTAAGTTATTTAAAAAGGTGATCTGTTTGTGTATTGACTATGTGCATGACCATTATAAAGTCTGAAATGATTTTATCAAGGCTCAGATGGGGAAACAGACATGCATGCTGCTTCTTTTGAAACGTTCAGAAAGCAGAAGCTTGCTTTGGTGGAATTAAAACAGAGCTCAGACTTGTTGCTCCCTTTTACAGGAGTAAAAAGGGAAGAAAGGGTTTATAAAAATGTAAATCCCGATCTTTATCCCCTGGAACACAGAGGTATAGCAGAGAATGGCTCCTCTTGCAAAACTTGAAATCTGAGAATGCAACAAAGCTGTAATTTGTAATTAAGTCTCACTGGTGCAAAGGATTTAACTGATTGAATTGTATCAATAAGTAATCTCTTTGGTGGTCATCCAGGAACACTTAAAACTTCATAGAGCCAATTAATGGAAAAATAATACCCTACATCTGTAACATGCATACATACCAGTTCTTTTTCATGGACTGTCTTAGTTCATCTCATTTTGAGGAAATAGTTGTCGAATGACTTCTGTGTGTGTATGTATTAAGTATTCAGATATAGACTTTCAGAGGAAATTAACTTCCTCTTACGCATCACTCATTTGTATTTTCCTGGGACTGATCAGTTACTACCTGTGACCCTCTTTGGTGTTCCATGATATCCCCTGGATAGATCTCTTACTGTCTTCCACATTGCTTTGTAGTGGTTTAAGTTTGTATTCCCCACCAGACTGTGAGCATCTTGAGAATGAGATCTTTGTCTTACCAACTTTTGGATTCTCAGATGCTGGCACACTCAATCTTAGTACATTTTAGGCTCTTTGTAAATGTTTGTTGAGTGAATGTATTAATGATTTCCAAGTATGTATTTCCAGTGTTGCCTATCCCCTAGATTCCAGTGCTGTTATCTCCATCTGCCTATTGAATATTTCCATCAGTCAGTCTTTCACAAACCCAAACTGCTTACCTTCCATGAGGAATCAGCAGCCTCTTCTGTCTCCAGTATTTTTGAAGGTCCTCTTAAAGCTGAACTTTCTTTGTTCCATTGTCCACAATTGCATTATCTTAGCATCCTGTTTTAAAATGCTTTTATTATGCAAGTTTTATAAGGGTTGAATGATAGCTTTCAAACTGATTTAGATAAATTGAAATCAAACAATGAATGTCCCGTAAGAACAGAAGAATGACAACTGAGAAAAAGGAATGTATTTAAAAACTAACATGTGGGATGTATAGCACAAGAAGCAGCTTGTTAGGGGAACTGTGGAGGCTTAGGAGAGTATAGATATATCTCCGAGGTGTCACATTTTTATTTCTTATACTTTAATTATTTGTGCAACAATGGAAACCATTATATCATTGACATCCACAGAATATTCATAACACTGTTCTTAGCCCACGTGTGACCTTTTGTTCCATCAGACCTTTCACCAATTATCTTTCAAACAATTTTTAAAATTTTCTAACACTCTCAAATTTGTAAGAACAGCTATAAGTACAGTCCAAAGAACGTTTTTTCCTGAACCGTTTGAGAGTAAGTTGCTGATCTGATGCCCTATTACATCTAAACACTTCTGTGTGTTTTCCTACAAACTCAGTCATTCTCCTACAGGACCAAAATACAAGCATAAAAATTAGGAAAGTAATACTGATTCATTTTTATTAGATCCTACTCAAGTTTGCCAGTCATTTCAAAGTTCCTCAGTTTTGCTTTGTCTGATGTCTTCTCGTGATTACATTAGGGACATGGCATTTTTGGCAGGTTACAACAGCCACAATGACATGTTCTTCTCATTGCATCTCATCAGGTGGTACACAGCCTCAACTGGTCTTGTTACTGGTGATGTGCACTTTGATCAATTGATTAAGGCGACATCTGTCAGGCTTCTCCACTATGTAGTTACTTTTTTTCTCTTTGTAATTAATAGTATTTTATGAGGTGATAACTTTGAAAAATGTGTAAGTAACCTTTCCCACATCATCCTTTACCTGTTTTTACCTGTTTTTTTTCTTTTTTGTCATTCTAAAAATGTATTCTGGATACTAATCCTTTGTACCTTCTATCTTGTAAATATCATTTCCTGTTCTGTGGCTTGTCTTTTGATTTTAATCCAAAGATAAGGAACTTTTATGTTTTATTTCAGTCAAATTAATTTGTGTGTCTTATTTAAAAAGTCTTTCTATATCTTTCTGTCACAAAGAGATTGTGTACGTTTAAGATTTTTAAGTTTTTTTTTTTCATGTTTAGGTCTCTAATTTCTCTTGATTGATATAATTTATTTTAAAAATTAACTTCATCGAGGTATAATTAACATACAGTTAAATGTGCTCATTTTAATTACAGCTCAGTGAGTTTTAATGAGTGTATACTTGTGTGACTACCATTACAAGTAATATATAGACCATTTTCATCACCCCTAAAGGTTTTTTTGTGCTCTCTCTTGGTCAATCTGCTACCCTACCACTGCCACCAGACAACTAGAAATATTTTCTCTACTTAGATTAGAGTTTCATACAAATAAAATTGTATGGTATGTACTTTGTATCTGGCTTATTTTGCTCAATATAATGTTTTTGAGATTTTTCATATTGGCACACATACCAGTATTTGTCACGTTATTGCTGAGTAGTCTGTTACATGGATATACCATAATTTGTTTATCCGTTCACCTATTGAGAGACACGTGGATTGTTTCCAGTTTTAGGCTATTATGAATAGAGCTTCTATGAATATTCATGTACAATTCTTTATAGGAACACATACCTTTACTTCTTTTGGATAAATAACTAGGAGTAGGATTTCTGAGTCACATGGTAAATGTATGTTTACTTTTATATGAAGGTGACAAACTTTTCCAAAGTAGTCATGCCATTTACATTCCAACCAGTGATGTGTGAGAATTCCAGTAGCTCTACATCCTTGTGAACACATGGCAGTGTTAGTCATTTAACTTTAGCCACTTGGGTGTGTAGTGGTACAGCTTTACAGTTTTAACTTGCACTTTTCTGGTAACTAGTAATGTTGGACAACTTTTAATTTGCTCAGTGGCCATTTATATATTTTCTTTTGTAAAGTGCCCATTCAAATCTTCTGCCCATTTTTTATTGGCTTATTTATTCTATTATTGAGTTGTGGGAGTTATTTGCACGAGGGTACTTCAAAAAGTTCGTGGAAAAATAGATTAAAAGATAATATGAATCTTTCCATGAGCTTTTTGAAGTACTGTGGCGTTCTGCTAAGGCTAATGTCTGGCTCCTGCTCACAGAGCCAATTGTCTAGTTCTTAAACCTGTTGGTGATGCCAATTGTGAAGCTACTCAACCATGACTCTGCCAGTTGTGGTGTTCTTTTACCTGCCAGTAATCCCACACTGACTGGGCCGATTATTTAGCTAAGGCTGGGTCTGGAGCCCACAGACCCCTCAAACCCTTTCACAGACTGGGTCACAAACTCTTCACATGCCATGCTGGGTCACCAGACCCCTTCACGCAGGTCTATGAGCTAGGTAACTGGCCAAAAGGTCCTTGGAGTCATAGGTTGGAAAGCATAGCTATGCCGGGCCGACACCTGAAGCTGACGCCCGCCTGCCTGCTTCACTAAAACTCTCTCTACTCTCTCTGTCTCTCTCTACCTCTCTCTTTCTCTCTCTGTCTCTGTCTGAAGAATACAAGAATTGCAGCAAAACTAAAAAGATACATTGGCGCACATGTGCACTAACCACACCCCCCCATAACCCCCCCCCCCACAACCCCGACACAATTTGCCTACAATGGACGTGCTGAACCACACCCAACTGGACCTGAAGCGAGGGTCCTGACCAAACTATTCTATTTTCCCAACAATTACCCTTATATTCTGCATGTAAATCCTGTGTTAAGCATGTGTATTGTAAATGTTTTCTCCCAGATTGTGCTTTTCTTGTCCATTTTCTTAACAATATCTTTTGAAAAATGTAAATTTTTAGTTTTGAAGTCCATTTTTTATGGATCATGATTTTGTCTCAAGAAATCTTTGCCTACTTTTAAATGATCATGTTATACCACTTCACATATGTTGTTACTATCTTACAACAGTGCTCCTTAATTTTCTCCCTCCTGCCCTTTGTGCTGTTGTGGTCATGCATTTTACGGCTACATGTGCTATGAACTCTACTATACATTTTTATCATTTTTTCTTTAAATAGACAAGTTTCTTGTAAAGAAATTGAGAAACAAGAGGCAAGCTTTATCTATCCACATATTAATCTTTTCTGGTACTCTTCATTCCTTTGTATAGATCCAGGTTTCCATCTGGCATTACTTTTCTTCTGCTTGAAAAACATCCTTTAACATTTCTTGTGGTATAGGTCTCTTGGCAACAAATTCTCTCAGCTTTGTTGTTTTTGTTTTATTGATGGGAGGGGGTCTGAAACGTCATTATTTTGACTAAATTTTGGAAGTTAAAGAATTCCAAGTTGTTGGTTTTTCTTCTTTCAGCACTTTAAGATGTCAGTTCCTTGTCTTCTGGCTTGAATGGTTTCTGATAAAAAGTCTGTGGTCATTTTAATTTTTGTTCCCCTGTATTCTCTGGCTGCATTTAAGATTTTCTTGATCACTGATTTTCAGGAATTTGATTATAATGTGCTCTTATGTGGTTTTCTTTGTTTTTTGTGCTTTGATTTATTAGGTTTTTTTTGATATGTTGATTTATAGATTTCATTAAATTTGGAAACTTTTTGGCCATTATTTCCTCAAAAGATTTTTCTGTGCCTCCTTCCCCCTTTCTAATTATGTCTATATTAGATCGCTTGAAAATTTCCCACAGGTAGCTGCAGTTTTTTTTTTCCCCCTGCTCTTTGCTTCTGTTTTGGCAATTTATACTATTGTGAATACAAGTTTCTTGATTTTTTTTTTCTTGCTGTGTTTAATCTGCTATGGTTTTTGTCTAGTGAATGTTTCATTTGAGATTTAGCATTTTTTGTCTCAAGAAGTTCTGTTTGGTTCTCTTCTATATCTTCCATATCTCTTCCTCACTATGTTCATGTTTCTTACACATATATGAGCATAGTTAGAATATCTTGTGATATTCTTTTCTGCTAATTCCTTTATCATTTCTGGGGCTGTTTCTATTGACTGTCTATTGATTTTTCTCTTGGATATCAGTCACACTTTTCTGCTGCTTGGCGTGCCAAGCAGTTTCGGTTGGATTTTGAACACTGTGTTTTTTTCCATTGCCATTTGCCTGGATTTTGTTGTCTTCCTATAAAGAGAGGTGGGCTTTGTTCTGGTAGGCAGTTAATTTTCTTGAGTTTCTGCTTGCCCACTTGTGTCTTATTTTTAAAGCTATTGTTAGGTCAGGACTAGATTAGCATTTACTGAAGGTTTAGGTTAGTGTTACTGCTGAAGCATGGCCCTTATGGACTGCCCTCAGTGGGATTCTCTGCTGTGTGAACTGAGAACTGTTCAGCTCACAGCTCACTGGTTTTTTTTGTGACCTTGTTGAGTTTCACCTTAAACATGTGTATTTCGGTATTCCTCAAAGTCTGGAGGGGTTCCTGTGCAGCTAATGAGTCCTCTTTTTTTGCATAGTTCCCTCTACTTGGAACTCTGCTTCTCAATGTTCAGGTGACTCAACCTCTCTGAACACCATTCTTTGTTTTCCATTCAGCAAGGAGACTTCCATGCTGTACTTG
This sequence comes from Cynocephalus volans, assembly GCF_027409185.1. Classification (NCBI taxonomy): domain Eukaryota; kingdom Metazoa; phylum Chordata; class Mammalia; order Dermoptera; family Cynocephalidae; genus Cynocephalus; species Cynocephalus volans. The sequence goes on along the minus strand of NC_084461.1, from coordinate 51,173,816 downwards.
AGATCCCCATCTGGGATCCATGGTTTGGGATGAGACTCTAGGCAAAGTACTGGGATGATTGTAGTGCTCATTTGTTTTCTTCTCTTTCTCAAGGATCATTGACCCTTGTCTGGAAACAGCTGTTTTGTAAAATATGTCCAGTTTTCTAGTTGTTTTTGGAGGAAGGTTTAGTCTGGTTTTTGTTATTCCATCTTGGTTAGAAATGTTATTTCCTGTTTTTGAAATAAAGGTAAGCAATCGTATTTAATTTTTTTATGACATATAGTTATCAAATTGTCCCAACACTATTTTTCGAATAGAACATCCTTTTCTTACTGATTTATAATGACAGTTTTGTCATATATCAAGTTCCCATAACATATTTGGGCCTGTTTCTAGATTTTCTGCTTTGTCTCATTGATCTTTTGTCTTTTCTTGTGATAACATCCTATTGATTAGTTACTAAAGCTTTATAACAAATCTTGATATCATGTAGAATGAGTCCCTACCCCTAATCGTTGCCACTTATGAACATTGCATAACTCTTTTTATGTTTTTTTCCAGTGAACTTTTATCTCTGAATTAATTGTATTGAAGTAAGAAATAAAAAACAGGCCAGCAATTGTGTTTTATTCTCGAAATCCTGTGTTGAGCTAAGCAGTTACATTATTAGTTAGCAGGTGAAAAATTATTAAATGTAATGCTTTTGCCTAAAATGAAAACTTTGAAACTAGTGCTTTTTATTAGTATACATTTAAGAACATTGATAATAGCTAACTTATTTAGTACTTATACTGTGTGTCAGACTCTGCTGTAAGCATCGTAATACACTATCTCCTTTAATTCTTCTGACTCTTAATTTTTTTCTCCATTTTATAGAAGCTGAAGTTAGGGCTTATAAGATCAAACAGCTATTTAAGTTGCAAAGCTTGTAGGAATCCAGGTATTTCAGGCTCCAGATAATCTTAATTGCATATCGGTCCTCTGCATATTCACAGACCAGAGCAGATGTTTCAAATTCTAAATACCTGCTAAACTTGGCAAAATTTTTACCACAGCGATTTCTCAATGGCATATGCTGACAAAGGCAAGTCAAGAAAAGGTTGAGTTGTTATAGGATCTTCTAATACCAGGGAGCTAGATGAATCTTTTTGCGCATAATAATAACACAGACATGAAAATCTTCCTGTGACCCACAGAGTAATAATTGTGACAGAGGCTTTCTGAATTATGCATTGTGAATTTTATGAAAATATTTTAAATGAATGCCCAGAGCCAAATTTTTTTCTGTGTGTAATACAATAATTAATGAGATTTTAAAAAAAATCTAGCCCAAATTACATCTGACTTATGTCATATTTTCTGCCTGATATTAATTTTAATGATTTAATATAGTAGTAGCTATGACTGATGCTATTGAAACTTTTAATTTGCTTGGGCTCCCCTTTACAGCTCATGGACCCCCAATGCAATACATTGATTTGGTTTTATGACTATTCACATTTAATTGATTCATGGAGGTTAAGTGACTTGTCCAAGGACATACAGTCAGTGAGAGATAGGACTTAACCCAGATATTCTGGCTTCAATCCCAGCAGGGGATAGGTCATTTTCCTTACTTCATTCATGTATTTATTTTTTCAATCATACATTAACAAAAATTTTATTGGCACCTATCATGTACCAGGTACTCTTCTAGCTGCTGGAGATATATCAATAAATAAGAATTAAAATAAGTAAATGATAGAGGAAACAATGGTAGATGATGTAATATGTGTTCTGTAGTATATTAGGAGGTGATAATGTGTAATTGAAAAAAATCAAGTAGGTAAGAGGGATTAGAAGTACCAATTTTTGTACCTTTTGGGAGGAAGAGAGGTTGATAATTGGAAGGAATTGCAGAGGGTCTCAGCTGGGATCAGTGGCAGAAGGGAGGAAAGGGGAGTCCCTGGTTTCACAGGAGAGTTATTGAGTTGCTGGGATGTTTGTATGTCAGGAGTGGCTTTTTATCACTCAGTACTAGGTTTGTGTAGGTAATTTCCTGAGAGGGATTTACCTATGCCTTCTTACTTGATTTTCATAAAGCCCAAACTATGGTCTGTTCCAAGTTTGGCTTTATCATACCCATTACCACAAATTGTATTTGTATCCCGTGTCCCCCCCCAATTATCCTCACCTCACTCCACATTGTATCCCAAGGAATGTTCTCTCCCTCTACAAGACCAACGCACTACTTTGATCTTTCTTTCCTTCCTTCTTTCTCTCTTAGTTCCCACATATGAGTGGGTACATGTGGTATTTATCCCTCTGTGCTTTGCTTATTTCACTCAACATAAGTTTCTTCAGGCTCATCCATGTTGTTGCAAATGGGAATATTTCATTCTTTTTTATGGCAGAGTAGTATTCATGGTGTATATATACCAGTTTCCTTATCCAGTCATCCATCAATGGACATTTAGGTTGGTTCCATGTCTTGGCTATTGTAAACAGAGCTGCGATGAACATGGGAGTGCAGGTATCCCTTCGACATGATGATTTCCACTCCTCTGGGCATACACCCAGAAGTGGGATTGCTGGATTGTATGGAAGATCTATCTGTAGTTGTTTGAGAAACTTCAGTGCTGTTTTCCATAATAGTCGTACTAATTTACAGTCCCACCAACAGTGCAGGAGTGTTCCCTTCTCTCCACACCCTCGCCAGCATTTGTTGTTCACTGTGTTTTTGATTATAGCCAGTCTAACGGAGGTGAGGTGGTATCTCAGTGTAGTTTTAATTTGCATTTCCTTGATGGCTAGTGATATTAAGCATTTTTTCGTGTACCTGTTGGCCATTTGTATGTCTTACTTATAAAAATGTCTATTCAGCTCCTTTGCCCATTTTTTTTTTTTTTTTTTTTTTTTTTTTTAAGTTATTTTTTAATTTTTTGTTGTTGTTGTTGGTTTTTCGTGACCGGCACTCAGCCAGTGAGTGCACCGGTCATTCCTATATAGGATCCGAACCCGCGGCGGGAGCGTCGCGGCGCTCCCAGCGCAGCACCCTACCGAGTGCGCCACGGGCTCGGCCCTCCTTTGCCCATTTTTAAATTGGGTTATTTATTTTTTTACTGTGTAATTGCTTGAGTTCCTTGTATATTATGGATATTAATCCCTTGTTGGATGCATAGTTAGCAAAAATTTTCTCCCACTCTGTAGGTTGTCGTTTCACTCTGTTGATTATTTCCTGTGCTGTGCAGAAGCTTTTTAGTTTGATATAGTCCCATTTGTTTATATTTTCTTTTGCTGCTTGTGCTTTCGGGCTCATGTTCATAAAGCCTGTGCCCAGACCTAGTTGCTGAAGTGTTTCACCTATATTTTCCCTTAGTGATGTTACAGTTTCAGGTCTTATACTTAACTCTTTAATCCATTCTGAGTTGATTTTAGTGTGTGAGCTGGTTAATAACTTCAGTAACATTGTAGGATACAAAATAAATCCCAAAATTCAGTTGCATTTGTATATTCAAATAATGAACTAACAAAAAGAGAAATAAAGAAAGTAAGCCCATTTACAATTGTCGTGAAAAATCTAAAATACTTAGGGATCAATTTAACCAAGGAGGTGAAAGACCTCTAGAATGATAACTACAAATCACTTCTGAAAGTAATTAAAGAAGACACAAAAAGATGGAAAGATATTCCATGCTCTTGGATTGGAAGAATTAACACTGTGAAAATGTCTATACTACCCAAAGCGATCTACAGATTCAATGCAATCCCCATCAAAATACCAATGACATTCTTCGCAGAAATGGAATAAACAATCTTACCTTTCATATGGAACAACAGAAGACCCCGAATAACCAAAGCAATCCTGAGCAAAAAAAAAAAAAATAAAGCTGGAGGCATAATTCTACCTGACTTCAAATTATACTACAAAGCTACTGTAACCAAAACATAAAAATAGACGTTCAGACAAGTAAAGTAGAATTGAGAACCCAGAAATCACCCCTCAGGCTTACAGCCATCTGATATTGGACAAAGGCAACAAAAATCTACGTTGGGGAAAAGACTGCCTCTTCAACAAGTGGTGCTAGGAAAACTGGATATCCATATGTAGAAGAATGAAGCTAGATATGCACCTCTCACCTTACACTAAAATCAACTCAAAATGATAGATGTAACTTTTATGTATTTGTTTAAAAGTATTCTAAGATAGAAATTTGAAATTAAAAAATTACTAATTATTTTACTACCCTGATGTAATCTTAATTTCTATTATATTTCTTTTTAATACATTATTTTTATAAAGTTTTTATAGTCAGTATACTTATAATCTATTACTGTGATTTATTTCTTGAATAATTATAGTGCAAATATTATTGCATAACTTCAAAAATTGTCACTTTTAATAGCCATTTAATATTCTGTTGAACTGGTATTTGAACGTTTATCTGTATGCCTTGTATTATACATTATTAAGAAATGTGGTTTGCTAAAACAAATGCAACATGCTTTGCATTAGTTTGCAATATCATTCATAAAGTAGTGTATGAAACGTAGTAAGATAAGATGAAATCTGACTCTGTGAAGGTGTTTGTAACTTGGAAAAAGAAGGGATTTGTGGGCTAACATGATAGAAGGCTTTATGGAAAAAGTAGATGGCTTTATGGAGAAATAGAACTAGAATTTGACTAGTTATTACCACTTCCAACTACTATAACCCCATCCAGATCATCATTATGCCTTGTGTCTTCCTTTTCCCTTGTCACTCCCTTACCAACTATTGGCTAGACAGCTACCAGATTAAAAAACAATTCAGATCCCCTGCTCAGACCCTCATAATCAAGTGACCTTAGAGGGTCGTGTATTTATTCATTAATAAAATATTAATTATTCATATTGATTAATTATCCATATCAATCACTCACATTAATACTCAGTTATTTACATACACCAACAATTATTAATATTAATTAATTATACTAATTAATTAATTACATTAATATATATTAATAAAACCCAAAGTCCTTAATGATAGCCTACAAGATTCTGCATGGCTTGACTCTCAGCTGTCTGTCTAACCTCATTTCTGACTGGTATTTTCCTTGCACACCCCTCTCTCTTCATACTTACTGCTTCTTTAATGGCCTTTTTGCTGCTCCTAAAACACTCCAAGCATACTCTCATGTCACAAATTTTGTAATTGCTGTTTCTTCCACCTTGAAAGTTTGTCTCTCCAATATTTCACTGGCTTACTCTCATTTCCTTTAGATCTCTGCTCAGATGCCACCTCTTTAAGAGAGAAAGGTCTTTCCGGAGATGCTAGAAGTGTTTTTCTGAGCACATACCCTCCCTCCCCAGCTCCTTTTCTGCCATATTTTTCTCCATAGCATTTTTTCACCTGACGTTATATTTCTATATCTCTTTGTTTATTATCTCCTGGATCAAACAGGGATTTTGTTTTATTCCCCTACTATATGTCCTCTCCTAAAACAGTTCCTGCAATATAGGCAGTGTTTAATAAATATTTGTTAGATAAACAAAAGAATGAATTAAAATATGGTCATAAATCTTTTTTCTTTCCATGGAACTTATTATGTAAGATGATATAAAACTGAAAGCAGCTCTGCATAGATGATCATGATGTTTATCAGCAGCAGCATTTCCTGAGTACATCTTGTATCAGAACTTGGCGTATCAAAGCTCTCTTCTCTTGCCTCCCTTCCGTCCCATGTCCATCCATTGCCTTTGGGATCAAATCCAAGCTCCTTAGTCTGACATTCAAGGCCTTCTAAGACCCTATCTCTGCCAACTTTTCTAGCTTCTCTTCTACCGAGCCTTCCCCTCATAACCTATGCTGCAGTCAAATCAAGTGACTTTCAGTTCCCCTAATATGGCCCTTGTAGCTGTCTCTTGCATCACTTCGCACATTTTGTCACTTATCTGTTTAGGGTTCTCTTCTTCTCATAGCACATAAGCTCTTCAGAGGAAGGGGCCTAGGATATCTTTGTATTTCCACGACCCAGCACAGTTCCTGGCATATCATGGATGGTCAATACTTTTCAATGCAAAAGATGGGTTTTCCTCTGAGTCAAAAACTAGTGGGGACTTGAAAAGGATGGATGTAGAACAAATAAATTGGTAGGAGCAGTTTCACCTCATTAGAAGGCTTGGATATGACTGTGTCTGGGGACAAATGTGGTTGAAAAGAGCACAATATTAGAATGTCCTAATTTTTAGCAAAATCCTACCTGTGATGAAGCAGGATGGCATAGAACATGATTGAATCAGCATGACTAACCACAATAAATAGCTAAGTGGAAGGAAGGGTTATTTGACAGGAGCTATTTAGAAAGAAGTGGAGCCAAGTGGCAGGGGGCTGACTATAGGAGCATTAGTCCTATTATTTAGTTGGTGAGAGTCATACAAAATGGTGACCCTGCTGATCATGAGGAAATAACACATAAGGGAGAATCCAGGGCAGTGTTGGCACATTCATGCCCTTGCTCATGCTATCTTGAACCTATTAACAGTGTGAATGTTGCAGGTTAGGTTTGTGTTAGCCTGACTGGTCCTGGTTCAGTGGGAAAGAATGTTACGATAATTTAGTTATCTGTCTAGCATATGTGAGGGAAAAATGGCTGTATTTGGTTTTACATATACAGTCATCCCTGGTTAATGGCTTATGAGTGACAGTGGATCCGTATTCAATTGGCCCAGGATAGTTGAATATGTGAAAATATTTTATGTAATTTTAGTGATATATATATTTCATAAAAATGTGGACATACAGTCAAGTAGCTTATAGGTTTTAAAAGATAACTTTTTTTCTAAATCAGGTTTGTTACAGAAAGAGAAGATGGCAGTTGAAGCATTTCAGATTTGCTGCCTCCTCCTGCCTCCTGAAAATAGGAGAAAGCTACAGCTGTTGATGAGGATGATGACAAGGATCTGCTTAAACAAAGAGATGCCACCACTGTGTGATGGCTTTGGCACCCGCACACTGGTAGGTTGGTTATGTGACTTGAGTTTTTAGAAGGAAATTCAACTGAGTCAAGTTCACTAGTTTGGATGATGAGGGGAAGGTGCAAGCTGGACTTCCCTGAAGAGCCCTGGCTGAGCGTCCCCCAGACAGTACTGTGCTTTTGGTCCAAAGGCCTTCGCATGCATAATGAAAGGTAGAAAGTGGATTTGGAAGACTGGCTATAGAGATGTCTGCTGCATCCTGTTTTATCACTTAAAAAAAATTATTTTTAAATGACAGATTTATAATTGGGTATATTAATGGGGTACAGTGTAATGTTTTGATCTATGTATACATTATAGAAAGATTCAATCACGCTGATGAACATATTCATCTCTCACCAACTTAATCATTTTTTGTGGTAAGAACAGGAAAAATCTTCTCTCTTTAGCAATTTTGAAGTATACATTACATTATTATTAAGCGTAGTCACTGTGCTGTGCAATCGATCTCTTAAAACCTATTCATCCTGTCTATCTAGAACTTTGTACCTTTTGATCAACATCTCCCCCCAACCCTGCCCGCACCCCATCAGCCTCTGGTAGCCACTGTTCTATTCTGCTTACATCAGCATATTAGCATGTGTTTTTAAATAGAGTTTATATTTAGAATTTAGTTACTATCAAAATTTCTTAATTTTCCTCAAATAAAGTTTTGGAGCAGTATTGGTGCTTCATTGGAATGTATGTCCTTTCCATATCCTGGTAAGGCACTATGTACTCCCTGGGGATCCACTGGCCCAGTTTTAGACATATGGAGTAAGATCAGAGGAGCAGTCAGTGCCCAGTAGAATGATTCTTGACCTCTTTAGTGGGTGAACAGATGGGTATGTGGGAGGGGAGAGGGCTAATGGACTTTTTTGAAAAGTTGAAAAAAACTTTGCACTTATTCCCCATAAGATATGTACAAAATTTCGTATACATTTTTAAGGTGTTCACAGATTCCCTGGGTTCTATTGTCTTCAGGCAAAACGTCTTTGCCTATGTGTCTCTCTGTACACAAAAATGTGAATGAGATAAGGTATCGTTCGTAGTGTGTTGATGAAATGAAGTCTTATTAAACAGAATTACATGGTTTCATCTTATAGATTTTTTTTTTTTTTTTTTTTGTCTTTTTCATGACCGGCACTCAGCCAGTGAGTGCACCAGCCATTCCCATATAGGATCCGAACCCTTCTTATAGATTTTTGAAGTAAGATTTTCAGCAATAAAATTAGTAGGAAAAGGAAAAAAAGAATAGTGTTGAGAATACTATTTTCATATTTTCAAAGTATGTTTTAATATACTTTGTCAGCCCAAAGAATAGTATTGAGAATAAAGTAATTAATGTGACTTCTATGGAATATATATTCTATTCTTTTCTATGCTATAATACATTTTGTATTTCTGCTTATCATAAAGAGAGTCTCATTATTTAATGCACTTCTTATAAAGTCTCATGATTTCATTCAAAGCTGATTGTCAAATTTATATCCAAAATTCTAAAGGATGTAAGTTAACTAGGAAAAGATGTAATGATTGAGGCACACAGACTGTGTTAGTAGTTAAAAAAAAATCAATAATGAAATTAGGATAATATTTGACTAAATAGTTGTAAAGTACTTCGAACTTAAAAGTGTTATATGGCCCAAGTCACAGTGATGATAATTTTCAGAATTTGAGTGTTCGTGTGTATAAAATATATTTAAAACTGTATGTAAAGGGGGGTGCCTTTAATATTTGCGCAGACAAGCATCTCTCTGCCAGCTCTTTTATTTTTTTATTTTTTAAAAAAAGTTGATCTTAACCCTTTGACTTGTTGTTGCCAGCACCACGCTCTCCCAAGTGAGCTAACTGGCCATCCCTATATAGGGATCCAAACCCATGGCCTTGGTGTTATCAGCACCACACTCTCCCAAGTGAGCCACGGGCTGGCCCTTCTGCCAACTCTTTTTTAAAGGGGAGATGCACATTCTGTTCATGCTGACTGATGAGATAATCAGCCCATCTGAGATGACCCAGGTGCCTGGTGCACCCCGTGCCTTGGACCATTTCTCACTCACTGGTTATTCGTATTTGTTTTTTTGCAAATTAGATTGCACTCAATTCAGAGTGGGAAAAAAACCTCACGTGTTTATTTCTCTCCACTCCTTTACTTTAGATGGTTCAGACATTTTCCCGTTGCATCTTATGTTCCAAGGATGAAGTGGATTTGGATGAGTTATTAGCCGCTAGGTTGGTGACATTTTTGATGGACAATTACCAGGAGATTCTGAAAGTCCCTTTGGCTTTGCAGACCTCTATAGAGGAGCGTATGGCTCATCTACGAAGAGTCCAGGTAAAGGAGAGGATATCATAAGTCTTATAAAATTGGTAGCGGAAAGTTCTGTAAGCTTGCAAGACTTTTTGGGACATTTTGTTATGAGGATTAAGTGAATTAATATGTACAGGATGCTTACAACAGGTCTTGGCACTTAGTAAATACTACGTGTGTTTGATATTATTGTTGAAAAATTTATGGAATGCATACTTGGTTTTGTTATGTCAATCAATGCTGCATATTCTTGATTGCAAGTTCCTTGATTGAGTTTGTTCAAGAATACTTACTAATGGAAATGATTTATGTGCAATAAATGTCTTAATTCATATAAGCCCTGCAACCTAGATACTATTAATATTCCCACTTTCACATGAGAATGCTGAGGCACAGAGAACTTAAGTAATTTTTCCAAGGTCACAGAGCCAGGATTCAAACTGATGCAGTCAGTCTCCAGAATCAGTGCTCTAAACTACCACACCATATTGCCCCTCTAAGAACTGTGGTATGGTAGAAGAACAGTGGCATTAAAGCTGTGATTTTTTTTTTGGCTGATCCATGATTATTTTCTAAGCATAAATTTCTAGGAGTGGCATTGCTTGGTCAAACGCCATGAACATATTTTAAGTATTGATAGCATATTGCCAAGTTTCCCTTTAGAACAATTGCTTCAGTTTCCATTCCTGTCAGTGGTATAAGAAAGTGAGTGTTCATTTCTTTGTACCTTTGTCTACTTTGGATATTATCATTAACACACATACTACCTTTGCCATTTCATAGGTCATCATACTGTGATTTCAGTTTAATCTTTTTTTCCCTGATATTTTCTGAGCCAATCTTTAAAAAAGTAAAAGTGAAAAGAGGAGAAATACTTCCCTGAATTTCTGCAAGGAAATGCTAAGGTAGTACCTATATTGCACTGTATGCTTGATAGGTTTGTGTATTCACAGATGTAGCACAGGCAGGTATTGCAGCAACTTAGCCTTGTGAGCCCTTTGCTGTCGCTTGAAGATCAGAAGGCTGAGCTGTGATGATTAATTTACCTGTAGATAAACATGGTCTTGTGAAGAGGCACTGCTGTGTACACTGAATAAAATCAGTAACTACTCAATTGTCCAGTTACTTTTTCTCTCTTGGAAGTACTCTGTAGAATTACCATGCAATTGTTCGTTTTAGCACTCAGATCTCTGTTCTCTTGAATAGACCACTAAACTGCTACACCATACCACATTTAGTGCAATGCTTCTTTGGAAATGCACAGTGTTGCTTGGATTATTCCAGTGAAATGTTTGGGGGCAGTTTCAGGGCTGATGCATTGTGAGGTACACAATGTTTCTGACACCAGCCTCCTGTCAACCTTGTTTGCAATCTTCTTCTTCTTATGCCCTTCAATCCTGGGTATCTAGTGTTTTTCTTATGACCTAGGCATCTGGCTGTCCCACTCTACCTGGGCCTCACCCTTTACTCTGGCCCTTCTCTGCTTTTTTTTTTTTTTTTTGCACTTCTTACTTCAAATAGAAAAGAAAGTGTCCCTTTTCCTTATGGTTCTGGTCTGTCATCTGTCTATCTTAGGTTGTCACTAACTGATCTGATAAACTGATATTGAGGCATGGAATGTGCTTAATGTCATCACCCCTCTTGCCAACATATTTATTTTTAGCTGTGACTTCTGGAAGAACACAATCTTAAACCAAAGAAGTGAATTGAACAGTGGGAATTTTATCCATTGCAGTAGAAGAGAAGGGTGCTGTATTTTTAAATTATTATTATTATTTATTTATTTTATTTATCATTATACAATGTAGTTGATTTTCATGGCCCTTTACCACTTCCTTCCTTTACCCCCTCACTCTCCCTGTTTCACCCCCATCAACATCATGTCTGTTCTCCTCTCTTAACAAGTTCAAGGAATTATTGTGATTGTTGTGTCTTTTTTTTTTCTGTTTGTTTATTTATTTATTTTTATTAGCTCCCATGTATAAGTGAGAACAGGTGGTATTTTTCTTTCTGTGCCTGGCTTATTTCACTTAACATAATTTTCTCTAAGTTCATCCATGTTGCTGCGAATAGTAGCATTTCGTTATGTTTTATAGCAGAGTAGCATTCCATTGTGTAGATATACCACGTTTTCCTTATCCACCCATCCAGTGATGGGCATTTAGGCTGATTCTTGGCTATTGTAAATAGAGCTGCAATAAACATGGGAGTGCTGTTATCCCTTCAACATGATGATTTTCATTCCTTTGGGTATACACCCAGCAGTGGGATAGCTGAGTCATATGGTAGATCTATCTGCAATTGTTTGAGGAACCTCCATACCATTTTCCATAGAGGCTGCACCATTTTGCAGTCCCACCAACAATATGTGGGAGTTCCTTTTTCACCACAACCTCGCCAGCATTTATCGCTCAGAGTCTTTTGGATTTTAGCCATCCTAACTGGGGTTAGATGGTATCTCAGTGTAGTTTTGATTTGCATTTCCCAGATGCTGAGTGATGTTGAGCATTTTTTCATATGTCTGTTGGCCATTTGTATATCTTCCTTAGAGAAATGCCTACTTAGCTCTTTTGCCCATTTTTTAATTGGGTTGCTTGTTTTTTTCTTGTAAAGTTGTTTGAGTTCCTTGTATATTCTGGATATTAATCCTTTGTCAGATGTATATTTTGCAAATATTTTCTCCCACTCTGTTGGTTGTCTTTTAACTCTGTTAATTGTTTCTTTTGCTGTGCAGAAGCTCTTTAGTTTGATATAATCCCATTTGTTTATTTTTCCTTTGGTTGCCCGTGTTTTTGGGGTCGTATACACAAAGTCTGTGTCCAGTCCTATTTCCTGAAGTGTCTCTCCTATGTTTTCTTTAAGAAGTTTTATTGTTTCAGTGTGTATATTTAATTCTTTAATCCTTTTTCAGTTGACCTTAGTGTATGGTGAAAGGTATGGGTCTGGTGTCATTCTCCTACATATTGATATCCATTTCTCCCAGCACCATTTGCTGAAGAGGCAGTCTCTTCCCCAGTGTATAGGCTTGGTGCCTTTGTCAAAGATCAGATGGCTGTAGATGTGTGGGTTGATTTCTGGATTCTCTGTTCTATTCCATTGATCAGTGTGTCTGTTTTTATGCCAGTACCATACTGTTTTGGTTATTATAGCTTTGTAGTATAGTTTAAAGTCAGGTAGTGTTATGCCTCCAGCTTTATTTTTTTGTTCAGTGTTGCTTTGGCTATGCACTGTCTTTTGTTATTCCGTATAAATATCTGGATAGTTCTTTCCATTTCTGAGAAAAATGTCATTGGAATTTTGATGGGGATTGCATTGAATGTGTATATCACTTTGGGTAGTATGGACATCTTCACTGTGTTGATTCTTCCAATCCAAGAGCATGGGATATCTTTCCATCTTCTTGTATCCTCTCTAATTTCTCTCAGCAGTGGTTTGTAGTTCTCATTATAGAGATTTTTCACCTCCTTGGTTAACTCAATTCCTAAGTATTTTATTTTTTTGGTGGCTATTGTAAATGGGCAAGCTTTCTTGATTTCTCTTTCTGCATGTTCACTATTGGAGAATAGAAATGCTACTGATTTTTTTGTGTTGATTTTGTATCCTGCTACTGTGCTGAAATCATTTATCAACTCCAAGAGTTTTTCTGTAGAGGCTTTAGGCTGTTCGATATATAGGATCATGTCATCTGCAAACAGGGACAGTTTGACTTCATCTTTTCCAATCTGGATGCCCTTTAAATAAAGGGCATCTTCTCTGATTGCTCTCCTCTGATTGCTCTGGCTAGTACTTCCAACACTATGTTGAATAGGAGTGGTGAGAGTGGGCATCCTTGTCTACTTCCTGTTCTTAAAGGAAAAGCTTTTAGCTTTTCCCCATTCAGTATGATATTGGCAGTGGGTTTATCATATATGGCTTTAATTATGTTGAGATACTTTCCATCTATACCTAACTTATAGAGGGTCTTTGTCATGAATGAGTGTTGAATTTTATCAAATGCTTTTTCAGCATCTATAGAGATGATCATATGGTCCTTGTGTTTGATTTTATTAATATGGTGTATCACATTTATTGATTTGCGTATGTTGAACCAACCTTGCATCCCTGGGATGAATCCCACTTGATCGTGGTGAATAATTTTACATATGTGTTGTTGTATTCTGTTTTATAGTATTTTATTGAGGATTTTCGCATCTATATTCATCAAGGATATCGGCCTGTAGTTTTCTTTTTTTGTTACATCTTTACCTGGTTTTGGTATCAGGATGATGTTTGCCTCATAGAATGAGTTTGGGAGATTTGCGTCTCTTCCAATCTTTTGGAATAGTTTGTAAAGAATTGGTGTCAATTCTTCTTTTAATGTTTGGTAAAATTCTGCTGTGAATCCATCTGGTCCTGGGCTTTTCTTTGTTGGGAGCTTTCTGATAACAGCTTCAATCTCCTTTATTGTTATTGGTCTGTCCAGATTTTCTACATCTTCATGGCTCAGTTTCGGGAGTTTGTGTGTGTCCAGAAATTTATGCACTTCCTCCAGATTTTCAAACTTGTTGGCATATATTTGTTTATAGTAGTCTCCAATGATTCCTTGTATTTCAGATGAAGCAATTGTAATATCACCTTTTTCACTTCTAATTTTTGTTATTTGAATCTTCTCTCTTCTTTTTTTTTTGTTAGCCATGCTAATGGTTTGTCAATTTTATTTATCTTTTCAAAAAACCAACTTTTTGATTAATTGATCTTTTGTATTGTTTTTTGGGTTTCAATTTCATTAAGTTCTGCTCTGATCTTAATGATTTCTTTCCATCTGCTAACTTTAGGTTTGGATTGTTCTTGTTTTTCTAGATCGTTAAGGTGAAGTGTTAGGTTGTTCACTTGCCATCTTTCCATTCTTCTGAGGTGAGCATTTAATGCAATAAATTTCCCCCTTAATACTGCTTTTGCTCTATCCCACAGGTTTTGGTATGATGTATCATTGTTTTCATTAGTTTCAATAAATTTTTTGATTTCCTGCTTGATTTCTTCTTGGATCCATAAGTCATTAAGTAGAATGCTGTTTAATTTCCATGTGTTTGTATAGTTTCCAGAGTTTCGTTTGTTATTGATTTCTAGTTTTAATCCATTATGTTGAGACTTGATTTGTGACTTAATATGTGATCTATCCTGGAGAATGATCCATGTGCTGATGAGAAGAAAGAATATTCTGAGTTTGTTGGATATAATGTTCTGTAGATATCTGCCATGTCCAATTGGTCTAGAGTCTTGTTTAGATCTTGTGTTTCTCTACTGATTCTTTGCCTAGATGATCTGTCCAATATTGACAGTGGGGTGTTCAGGTCCCCTGCTATTATGGTATTAGTGTCTATTTCCTTCTTTAGGTCTAATAGAGTTTGTTTTATAAATCTGGCTGCTCCAACATTGGGTGCGTATATATTTATGAATGTTATGTCTTCTTGATGGATCAATCCTTTTATCATTATGTAGTGTCCCTCATTGTCTCTTTTTATGGTTTTTAGTTTAAAGTCTACTTTTTCAGATATAAGAATAGCTACTCCAGCTCGTTTTTCTTTTCTGTTTGCATGGTAAATCTTTTTCCATCCTTTCACTCTTAGTCTATGTGAGTCTTTATGGGTGAGGTGGGTCTCTTGAAGGCAGCATACAGTTGGGTCCTCCTTTTTAATCCTGTCACCCCGTCTGTGTCTTTTGATTGGGGAAATTAAGCCTTTTACATCAAGAGTTGTTATTGAAAAGTGTGGATTTATTCCTAGCATTTTATTGATTGTTGTTTGGTTGTCTTAGGTGTCTTTTTTTCCTTGCTTTCTGATTTACTGTTTGTTTTCTGTGTTTGTTGGTTCCTTAGGTTGTAGATAGCGTTTTTGTTTGTTCGTTTTCTCTTCATGAATGCCATTTTTATTATACTAGTGGGATTTGATTTTTCTTGGGTTTTTGTGGCAATGGTAGTTATTTTTCAGGAATCAAACCCAGTACTCCCTTGAGAATTTCTTGTACGGGTGGTTGTGTGGTGGTGAACTCCCGCAGTTTTTGTTTGTCTGAGAAATATACTATTTGCCCTTCATTTCGGAAGGATAGCCTTGCAGGGTAAAGTATTCTTGGCTGGCAATCTTTGTCTTTTAGTATTTTGAATATATCATCCCATTCCTTTCTAGCTTTTAGGGTTTGTGATGAAAAGTCTGATGTTTGTCTGATTGGGGCTCCCTTATAGGTGATTTGACGCTTTTCTCTTGCAGCTTTTAAGATTCTCACTTTGTCTCTGAGTTTTGCCAATTTGAGTATAACATGTCTTGGAGAAGGCTTTTTTGGGTTGAATACGTTTGGAGATCTTTGAGCTTCCTGAATCTGAAGATCTGTGATTTTTCCTATACCTGGGAAGTTTTCTGCCACTATTTTGTTGCATATGTTTTCAAAGGAATCTCCTTTTTCCTCCCCTTCTGGAATACCCATGACTTGGATATTTGAGCGCTTAAGGTTGTCTGATATCTCTCTCAGATTTTCTTCAATTCCTTTGCTTCTTTTTTCTTTCTTTTTGTCTTCTTGTGTTATTTCAGACAGCCCATCTTCAAGTTCAGAGGTTCTCTCTTCAACTTCCACAAGCCTGCTGGTCTAACTCTTCGTTGTGTTTTTTATTTCACTGAATAACTTCTTCAGTTCGGCAAGTTCTGCTACTTTTTTTTCAGGGCATTGATTTCCTTGTACATTTCCTCTTTCAGGTCCTGTATACTTTTCCTCGTTTCATCATGATGTCTGGCTGAGTTTTCTTGTATCTCATTCAGTTTCCTTAGAATTATCACTCGAAAGTCCTTGTTAGTCATTTTAACGGTTTCTTGTTCTATAGGATCTAGAGCTTGAGATTTATTATCTTTGGGTGGTGTACTTTCTTGATTTTTCGTATTTCTGGTATCTTTTCTTTGCGGTTTATTCATTGTGGCAGGGGTTTTCACAGTCCACAGGTTTGACAGTATTGTCTGACTAAGATGTTGCTGGGGTTGCCAATTTGGTATGGCTACCTCAGTGACTACTCAGTTGGCCACTAGTGCCTTGCATGTGTGGTTGCGTTGGGTCTTGGGCCTCCCTGGGGAGCCACCTCTCTGGTCTGCTTGGACTCTGCTGGGCTGCTGGGTGATGGGGCGGTTCCACAGGGTGTCGCTCCTGCCGCCGCCACCGCTGCTCACACCGCTGCTAACGGCACCACTGCCACCAGCTCCGCTGCCGCCGCTTCCCCCGCTCCCGCCGCTACCGCTGGTGCCACTTCCCCCGCTGCTGCCGCTGGTGCCGCTACCGCTGGTGCCGCTTACGCCGCCGCCACTGCTGTCGAAGGCAGCGCTGCTGTCGCTGCCACTGCCGCCGGCTCCTCCGCTGCTGCCACTCCCGCCGGTTCCTCCGCTGCTGCCGCTGCCGCTGGCTCTGCTGCCGCTGGTTTCTCCGCTGCTGCCACTGCCGCTGGCTCCTCTGCTGCCACTGCCGCTTCCGCGGGCAGGTGCTGAATCACGCGGTCAACGACTGCAAGCGGCGGTTGCTCCAACCTTTGTAGGGGCCCGCTCTGGGGTTGGTCTGGGGCAAGTCGCTACCTTTTCTTCTTTCCAAGTAGGCACTGTGATTTCTTCCAGTCCCTGGGGCCCCCGAGTCTTGAGTTTCCACCACTGCCGCTGCCTTCAGACCGCCATCTTGCCGTCGGAAGTCATGTAGCTGTAGTTGTTTGAGGAACCTCCATACCATTTTCCATATCTCATTGTGGTTCTTTTTTGCATTTCCTGAATGCTGAGTGATGTTGAGCATTTTTTCATGTGTCTTTTGGCCATTTGTATCTCTTCCTTTGAGAAATGCCTGTTCAGCTCTTTTGCCCATTTTTTAATTGGGTAGCTTGTTTCTTTTGCTGTTAAGTTGTTTGAGTTCCTTGTATAATCTGGATATTTTATCCATTGCAGTAGAGCAGTAGGGAGGTGTATTTTTTAAAAGACTCTGGAATCTGAAATTAAATATCTTGAATGGATGTTCATTTATTCACATAAATAAACATTTATTTGTCTTGGTTTCCTTTTTCCTCTTATTACTTCCTTTTCCCTTTTGCCATGTGAAGTGTCTGCACATTTATTGTTTTCACTTGATTCTCAATTGTAAGACATTTATGGGTGGTTGTAGTACCTCTCTCTACATAATGGCTTAGCTAAATGCATGCCTCTGTCCATCCCCAAGGGAGGGAGAATCAGACACTCCAGATGTGGGTAGGAGCCTGGATAGTTCACAATGTACGTTCAGCATTATAACTGTTTTGAATTATTTTAGCTAATATGTTTATGTTTAAATTTCAGATCTTGTTAAAAGAGCACAAGATTTTTTTGTTTATAAAAATGAATCTTGAGTTTAGAAAGATAAAATCTCATATTTAAAATTATGGCTTTAAATGATATTATTTTGAAGTTATGGAAACACTTTTGTTTCTCATTATAGCATTTTCTCCAGTCAAGTTCAGGAATAACATGGCATTACTCCTAGGAAATATGCCATATTTGATCTGAACTAGTTTTTGTAATATATTTGAAAATTCACCTTTTCCTTTAACTCTACTAATCCTTTTGCCTCAGATAAAATACCCAGGAGCTGATATGGATATCACTTTATCTGCTCCTTCATTTTGTCGTCAAATTAGTCCAGAGGAATTTGAATACCAAAGAGCATATGGCTCTCAAGAACCTCTGGCAGGCTTGTTGGAGGAAGTCATAGCAGACAGCAAGCTCTCCAGCAAAGAGAAGAAGAAAAAACTGAAGCAGGTGAAAAGGGTCTTCTTTATACGTCATATTTTCTCTTCCCTGCTATTCTTATGTTGTTCTTTTCCCCTCTGTTTTAATAGGTTTCATGTAAATATCATCTTCTGAGACATAGCAGTTTTGAAAATATGTTATTTAGTTCATATATTCCAGAAGTCTAATTGATTTACACAGCTGTGGTCAGTTTCCCAAATCTTCATCCTCCAACATTGATATTTTACCATTATCGAACTCTTTTATGGAGCTATTCTCTAATATTTGTCCTTTGTTTTGATATGTGGCATGATGCGAATTAGCAGAGCAATTAACTTTAAATTCAGAGAAGCTATCAGTGAGGGCAGATTTCTTTTGATTTTCTTTTTGAAAGATCAATCAGTCTGAATTCATAAATAAAATGTCTAGAGTTTAAAAGCCATTGGTTTTAGATCACAGTATCAAATTAGTTTCTTGCCTCAGGCATTACTAAAAGTTTTCAATTCCTGTTATGTTGGCAACACAGATTAGAGTTTCAGAGAATAGTTTTTATCTCAAAATAGGTTTACTTTGACTATTCTTAAAGATTGAATGGATCAGGCTTTTGTTTTTAAAGACCGAGTCCTATGTAGCTAGATTCTAGGTCACAACATATATATAGGATTACACATAGAGCACCAGGGTTCTGGGCTCCTAATCATATTTTCCTTAGAGTAATTTTCGAGAAGAGTTCAGAGGTGAGGATCAAAGGAAACATATATTGCCTCTCTTTAAGCTTTTTATGAAGTAACATATACCAGAATGTTCTCTCTTCCATTTGGGCAGAAGCTTGTGGAGCTGAGTTGGAGAAATAGGGAGATGGTGAAATGTAGTTGGGCCAAATGTTCTTTAATTGTGTGGAATGTAAGTTATTTTCAAGTCAGAGTTACTTGTGAATATTTTTTAAGTGAGGTCTATTTATAACTGGCAGTGGGAGAAATTTTAAGAAATGACTAAAAGAACTTTATTTGATGATTAGACCAAAGAAAAGATGAATTAGGTCTATGGAAATTAGAAAAAAACAATATTTAACAAAAATAAATACAGGAACAGGAAAGTATGGGATCAGAAACTCTTATTTTAAAATTTGGCTGCCCAATTTTATTGGCTTTTTTTTTTTTGACTCTTCTTGAACTTTTTTTTTTTTTTTTAGTTTCAGAAATCCTATCCTGAAGTCTACCGAGAACGATTTCCTACACCAGAAAGTGAAGCACTTCTGTTTCCTGAAAAACCCAAACCAAAACCACAGCTGCTAATGTGGGCACTAAAAAAGCCTTTCCAACCATTTCAAAGAACTAGAAGTTTTCGGATGTAACACTTCTACAGCAGCAGAGGCTGGAGACCTCTACTGTTGTTGTCATCATTGTTTTGAGTGAATGGGTAGTTAGAAGAAAAGGACTATGGTGGTGGAAGAAAGGCAGGCATGAAATGTAGACTACTGAAATATAGATGAAGATTACCTGACTTTTTAAAAATGTTGAGCCATTATCAGTATTTTCATAAAACTCAATGCTGTTTTTAAAGGTGTACAAATCAGTTAAAAATTGTGAGTCAGATACATGATGGTAATGTTAACATGTTTGTAATTGTTATAAGATTTAAGGGTAAAGTATTTTCATCTTTTTAATTGTTGCTTTTCATGGTGTTTATAAAATAATTGTGTGTACATCCTAGTTACTGATGTCTTTGTTATAACCAAATCTTGAAAATAGTATATATACTTGAATAAGAAAGGCACTAGATACTGTTACTGTGATGTTATTGACTCAATAGTCCATCATGATTTCTCCTGTGTAAATTTCATTTTTCAATGTTGTACAAAAATTCTTAATGTCCTGTGTTATGATGGCCGTGTCTTCTATTGCAGATTTGTTGGATGCTAGGACAGATTTTATTAAAAGCTGGTTCTTTCATAACAGATATATTAGCTGGCGTTTACCTATAAGTGGAGTAGATTTCCATCTGCCTGCCATTGTATAATTTCAGTCTTAGCTAAAGACGGAAGGTTGAACTGGATAAATTCTTTGGGTCTCCTTAGACCTCTGATTCTAAGTTAGATCTTTGTTGTTTTCATGAAAAATACAAATAGGTTGAGTAAAATGAGACTACTTACCTTATAAATATATTTTCTGCAGCTTTCGAAAGTAAATGGAATGTAAATAAATACTGGGTTTTTTAATACCATATTTACTGTTTCTTTTTGGCGCTTGTTTAGATCAGAGAGTATCCTCAAATGCCTTTTCCAGTGTTCTCACATTAGTCATTTATTTCTATAAGAAAATAAGAAGTGAGGTTTTGGGCTTTTGTACTGGCCTTTATAAGAGCACTTTATCACTTGTTTAGCTTTGCCTTGCCCTTTTGCAAAGTAGTAGTACACTTGGATTATGGACACCAAGAAGGCTTCCTCCGAGAGCAATTATCCAAAAAGCAGAGACCCACTAATTGGCTTGCAGTACTCTCTGGACTAATATTTCCTTGCATTTGAGAACTGCTCTTGTTCTCTTATAGCAGAATGCATCTTACAAGTGATGAAGATTTTTACCTATTTAAAAATGAATGAAAGTATTCCTATTGGTTTGGGTACTACCTCCCATTCCAAATATGTGATGTAATGGGAGAATTTTAGAGTTTCAGGATGTATCCTTCCTGTTGCTTATCTTTGGAAGTATATGTGATTATTTTCTTTCTCTTTTTTTCCCCTAAACATTACTTAGAACAAAAAAAAAAACTATAATATTCTTATTGCTGTGGATTGATTGAATTGTGTCCCCCAAAGTCCATGTGTTAGAAGCGTAATTCCCACTGTAAATATTGAGGGTGGGAAATTCTATTATGGTAATTGAAAGGTGGGGCCATAAAGAGGTGATTAGATTGTAGGACCATGTCATAGTGAATGGATTAATAATGGTAGTCAGGGCTTGGTTCTGAGGGCTTTATAAGGAGAGCATGTGAGAGTCTCTTTCTCTCTCTGCTCTACCTTTTCTGCCATGTGAGACCCCTGCATTGCAGGAAAGCCACCACCAAAGAAGGCCCTCACCAGATGTGTTCCCTTGACTTTGGACTTCCCAGCCTCCAAAACTGTAAGCAATAAATTTTGTTTTCTTATAAATTACCAAGTTCCAGGTATTTTAAGTAATAGAAACAGACTAATATACTTATGGAAAGATCTTAAAATATAACCATCACCTAAGTTTGAAATGGATGAGTAGGTAATAGCAATTTTCCAAAGTTGTTATACCAATTAAGACTCCCATTAACAGTGTATGAGAGTTCCTTTAGCTTAAACATTCTCACTAAAACTTTGCTATTGTCAGAGTTTGGAATGTTGTCAATGTGGTGGGTATATAATGGTGTCTGATTATGATTTTACTTTGCATTTTAATAATTATTTATATGACTGACCACTTTTTTCATATATAGACTTTTTCACTTAAAATTTTAATATCATCTTGTTAAGCTGCACACCCACACACCCTGTAGAGATTTTGATTTTGATTGTATTGAATCTGTAAATCAATTTGGAAAGAATTGCTATCTTTACAATATTAAGTCTTCTAGTCCACGAGCACAGTTTATTCCTCCATTTATTTAAAATAAATAAGAAAAAACCTTAAATTTCTCTGTAAAGGTTTACAAATCTTTTGTTAGATTTGTTTCTAAATATTTAATAGTTTTAAAAAGCGTTAATATCAACATTTTCAAATGTATAAAAAGTAAACAGTTGTTTTAACTATAAGTTGATCTTGACTCTTAATCAAATGCCTTTTCTGCATTTGTTGAGGATTTTATAGGTTCATCCTTTAATCTGTCAATGGGGATATATTATGCTAATTGATCTCTAAACTAACCTTGCATTCTGGGTGGGCATAAATCTTAAGTTATGATGTATTATTATTTTAATATATGAGGTTACTTCATAAGTTTTGTGGAAAAATAGAATTAAAAGATGATACAAATCTTTGCATGAGTTTTTTTGAAGTACCCTTGATTCTGTTGCTAATATTTATTTTATAGTTCTTATGTTCGTGAGTAAAATTGGCCTGAAAATTTCCTTTTTATTATTATCCTTGTTGAATTTCTGATCAAGGTTATAAATTGAGCTGGAGATTATTCCCTTTTTCTGTATAAAGTTAGAATGATTCCTTTCTTGAATCTTGAGTAGAACTTGCTGGTGAAGTCATGGTAATTTCCCACTTAACATTTTGTAATTGATTTTTAGTGTAATTACACTGAATTCAGCAAAAGGATTTATATAATTTCAGCTTTTGAAATTTGTCGGCACTTATTGCATGGCTTAGTATGTGGTCAATTTTTGTTAATATTCTGTGTGCATATGAAAAGAATATGAATATTGCAGTTATTGGACACAGTTTTTTTCTCTATACAAAATCTTCAAATTTTATTCTTACTAATTTTATGTAGTCTGCATTTATATTTATTATTGAGATAATTATTTTATGTTTCTAATGAAATTCATCACGAATTTTTATGTCTTTCTGGTTGGCTGACTTTTTATCATTATGAAATGTCACTCATTTGTCTGTAATCTTTCTGTATTCTTATATTTTTTCTTATATTAGCTGTGTTCTTATTGTATTCTTATATTAATCTTATTGTATTCTTATATTTTCTGATAGATATGAAAAAAAAATATTTTCTTATATTTTTTATATTCCTTATAAATAGCATGTAACTGGATTATTTTTTAAGATTCCTTCACAATCTTTATTTCTAACTATAACATTTAGATAATTTATATTTAATATATGTACTCTATATCTGGGTATAAATCTACTACCTTTATTGATGCTTTCTATCACTATTTTATTGCCTTTGAATTTTTAAAATGTCATGTTTTCTTCTACTAATTTGAAATTTAAGTACTGTTTCTACTCTTATTGGGTTCCCTAGAAATTATGTTTTATAGACATATATCTCAGTTTAAATTCAGTCAGTACTTTTACCGTCTTGTCAGATTATTCAGGGAATTTAAAGCACTAAAACACCCTCCCAATTAGATATTATTGTTGTCATGTGTTTTACATACCATGCAATTCACCCACTTAAATGTATTAATTCAATGATTTCTCATGTATTACATAATTTTTAAAAGTTGTGATAAAATATGTATGACTATAACAAAGTTTATCATTTTAGTCATTTTTAAGCATACAATTCAGTGTATAGATATTTTCACTGTGAATTATGGACTAAATGTTTGTCTCCCCCTACAACTCATATCTTGAAATTTTAACCCCTATGTGATGGTATTAGCAGGTAAGGCCTTTGGGAGGTTATTAGGTCATGAAGGTGGAGCCCTCATGAATGGGATTAGTACCATTGTAAAAGAGACCCCAGAGAACTCTTGCCTTCTTTCTGCCATGTGAGGATACAGTGGAAAGTCATCAGTTTGCAACTTTGAAGGGGGCCTTCACCAGAACTGAACCATGCAGATATCCTGATCTCGGACTTCCAGGCTTCAGGACTATGAGAAATAAGTTTCTGTTGTTTATAAGCCACTTGGTCCTATGGTACTTTGTTATAGCAGCCCTAGCTAATACCTATGTATAGAATTCTAGGTTGATGGTTATTTTATTTCAGTACATTGTACTTATCTTCCGATTGTTAGCTGGTCTCCATCATTGCTGCCAATCTATTTTTTTTTAATTGAAACATGATTGTACATATCTGTGGGGTACAGAGTTGAATGTCAATACCTGTCTGTGTGCAATGTATGATGCTCATATCAGGATAGTTAGTGTATTCACCATTATGCAATGTAACCGTTTTTCATGGCTCTTTACCAATTCCTCCTTGACCCCCCTTCCCCTTATCATTTCCCACATCTGGTAACCTCAGTTCTGTTCTCTCCTTTTGAAAGTACAGCATACTATTGTGATTATTGTATTTTTCTTTCTTTTTTTATTTGGTTTTTTTTTAGTTCCAAGTTATGAGTGAGGACATGTGGTATTTCTCATTTTGTGCCTGGCTTATTTCATTTAACATGATTTTCTCTAAGTTCATCCATGTTGCTGCAAATGACAGGATTCCATTATTTTTTATAATGCCACTCTAATTCTCACTCCTTTGTAGATAATGTGCCATTTTCTTTTTTGGCAGGCTGCTCTTCTCTATGTCTTTGGTGGTTTGCCGTTCATGTTGCTATATCTAGATGTGTACTTTTAAAAAAATTATCCTGATTGGCATTTGTTGGGCTTCTTGGATCAGAAGATTGAGGTCTTTCATCTGTTTAAATATTGACTGTCTCAATCTCTCCTCTGTTGTCGAATCTCTAATTAAACATGTGTTAGACCTTTTCATTCTATCCTCTGTGTCTTAATCTCTAGGGGTTTTTTTGTTTGTTTTTTGGCAGCTGCCAGGTATGGGGATCCAAACCCTTGTTCCTTGGTATTATCAACACTGTGCTCTAATCAAGTGTCTCTAATCTCTATGTAGCTTTCATATTTTTGTCTATGCTGCCTTCTGGATAATTTCTTCAGAGCTTTCTTCAATTTCAGCACTTCTCTTTTCAGGTATGTCTAGTCTTCTGTTTAGTACATATATCCACTATTGTGGATTTTATGCTCATTTTACCATCCAGTTTACAGCTTGGGAAACTGAGCTCAGTAAGGTTGGATAACATTCCTAAGATTACTCAGCTTTTGAGTAACATAGTTGGCAGTCACAACAAACACTGTCTGACTGAAAAGCCCAGGCTCCTGACTAATATGTTGTATTGTTTCCAGTGAGCCAAAATTTTATGACTTTTAAAAAGCACTTTTTATTTAGATACTTATATATAAGCTCACGTGTTATTTTTCAGCCTATACTCTTTAAAACTTAAGATCCCAAATTTCTTTCTGGTTTATAGTGTTTTCATTGTCCTAACTAGCTTGGCCAAATTGATTTCCAATTTCTTTTGGTCACTTTCTACCAATATATGCTGAATATTTTTCTTTGAGTTTCCCACAGATTCCCAAAAAAAGCACTGCAACAGTGATGACAACAGTCTTCCATTGAAGTTCTATAGACATGAGTATGTATTTTTAGTTATGATTTTTTAAGTTTTTTATTTTTGTGTATAATTGCTTTTATTTTTATTTTTATTTTTATTTTATTTTATTTTATTTTTTATTTTTTTATTTTATTATTATTTTTTTTTGTGAAGAGCTTTTTAGTAGCTAAATATGGCACCATGTGTTCCAAGGGCAATATAAATTACAGTATGCAGAACATACTGACTGGCTGAAGTAAGACACACTGTTCCTGCCCCACGTCACCATGAGGGGAACACACATATACTTTTAAAAACATCTCGCTTATAAAAAAAGTCCCCTAGAAAGGCCTCCAGAGGGGGGCTGTGAGGCTCACCCTCCACTGCGTGTCGGGAGGACCTGCTGCCGCCGGTTCTGGCCCGTCCACAGCTGCTGGGGCGGCGCGTCTCTCCTACTGCTTGCCCAGCGCTCTGTCCAGGTTGCTCTTGATGGTGTCCAGGAAGTCCGTGGTGTTCAGGAAGTGCTCATTCAGCTTCACGTTGCTTAGGCCGTGGATGCAGCCCGCGAGGTCCTTGGTCATGGCTCCGCTCTCTACTGTCTCGACACACACCTTTTCCAGAGTCTGGGCAAACCTGATGAGGTCCTGGTTCCCATCCAGCTTCCCCCGGTGCTCTAGGCCACGTGTCCAAGCAAAGATGCTGGCAATGGGGTTGGTACTAGTAGGCCGGCCCTTCTGATGCTCCCGATAGTGGCGGGTGACTGTCCCATGAGCAGCCTCAGCCTCAATGGTCTTCCCATCCGGACAGACAAGCACAGACGTCATCAGGCCGAGGGAGCCAAAGCCCTGGGCCAGGATGTCTGACTGCACGTCTCCATCGTAGTTATTGCAGGCCCACACAAAGCCTCCCGAAGACTTCAGGACCTGAGCCACCATGTCATCAATAAGCCGGTGCTCATACCAGATCTTATTCTTGTCGAAGTCAGTCTTATAGTGCTTGTCAAAGATCTCCTGGAAGATGTCCTTGAAACGCCCATCATAGGCTTTCAAAATGGTGTTCTTAGTGCTCATGTACAGCGGCCACTTCTTCTGGATGGCATACTGGAAGCAGCTGTGCGCAAAACCCGAGATAGACTCATCCGTGTTGTACATGCCCATGCCCACACCGCCCATGGGGAAGTTGTACACCTCCCACTCCTTGGCACTGCTGCCGTCCTTCGGGGTGAAGACCATCTTAAACGTGCCAGCCCGGTCCACCACGAAATCTGTGGCCTTGTACTGGTCGCCATGGGCATGCCTGCCGATGGTGATGGGCTTGGTCCAGCCGGGGACGAGGCATGGGATGTTTTTGCAGATAATGGGCTCCCGGAAGACAGTCCCCCCAAGGATGTTCCGGATGGTTCCGTTGGGACTTTTCCACATTTTCTTCAGCTTGAACTCTTCCACACGGGCCTCATCAGGGGTGATGGTGGCACACTTGACAGCCACATTGTACTTCTGGGTGGCCAATGCAGAGTCGATAGTGACCTGGTCATTGGTCTGGTCACGATTTGGGAGCCCGAGGTCAAAATACTTCAGCTGGATGTCCACGTGGGGCAGGATGAGCTTCTCCTTGATGAACTGCCAGATAATGCGGGTCATCTCATCACCGTCCATCTCCACCACTGGCTTTGCCACCTTGATCCTCTTGTCAGCATCTGTTCCTCTAATGGACTGGGGTCTTAGGCCTGGTGAGAGGCAGTACTGCAGTCCACAGTGTCCGGAGTCCGGCCTTTGCCTGCTAAGGGATCAGCGTGGAAACACTTGTGTCCTTTGCTAGCACAGCAGCAGCAGAGTTTCTGAGGCTGGGAAATCCAAAGCCCATCTGATGGTGGTGACAGTGACCCAGGGGTCTCACATTTCAAGATGGTGGAAGCAGAGAGAGCAGAGAGCTAATTGCTTTTATTTTTAGGTATGATGAGTAGAAAATGTCATAAGGGTTATTATTGCTCTAAGAGATTCTGATAAGGAATTTATGAAATGAGTGTTGCATATAGAAAATTTTAAAAGAGTAATATAGAAAACTTTCAAGGTTGAGTACAGTCTGTATGAGCAGGGTGATGGAATTCAGCCATTCGTCGTTCTTCTTTCTCACACATCTTTGCGTTCCTGTGTCTGCCTTCAGGCAAGCCATATCTAGGAGTCTAGCAAATTTAATAGACACTTGGGTCATGATTTGGCACTTGTGCTATCCAGGAGCTTGGTTCTGATTCCCACATCTAGAAGAGAGTTTCTGCACTTTTTTACAGGAAAAGTAACTTAAGAAGAGCCAGTATTTGTGAGCTACTTACATATAGGAAGAGGAAACTAAAAATTCCTTAGGTTTGGAATACCACAAAAATCCTTTATCATGATTAAAAGAGGAGTCAGTTAAAATGGTTCTTTATTATATGGGTGTGGCTGTAGTCAATCATATCTTTACTTTTACCCTCAAGAACAGAAACCTACAAATATTAAAAACCTGGAGTAAGGTAAGTTATTACGTACTGAAGTCCCTCCCTACTAAGAGATTCAAGTGTACTTCTATACCCATTATAATCATATTACTCACTTCAGAATGAGACACAGGAAATTCTGATTTTACAGTATTTGCAGTCATTCTTGCATTCCTTGCTTAAGACAACATAACTTGCAAAAAGTACAATACCTTGACATTGTTGCAAATTGGGTCTTCCAGGTTAACAGATTAATATAAAACATAAACTATGATTATTGGGTCTTAAATTATTTGAATGATTTGAAAGTTGGACTCTGAGACCACATTAATAAACAGAATTTGCTAATTTGTATCAACTTGGAAATGCATTTATTTAATTTTGTAGAACAAATATACTGCATGGGATCAGTGGAGGATATATTTACTAATTTAGTATAATGAGTACCTTCTGATGGATTTTTTTGTTTCAGTGTCTAGTTAACCTTAATATTCAAACTTGAGGGAATAAAATGGAAACAATAATGGGACAGTAGGGTGCTAACCCAGTAAAAAGTGTCACTTTCAGTTGTTTAGTGCATATTTGTATTACTATGTAAATTTCATAATTACCCAGTGAATCTAAGATTTAGTTAGAAATGTATTCATGTTTTTTGGAAATTCCACTTTGGAGAATTGTTGAGTTAATTGCTTGCTTCATTTGAGGATCTAGAGTAAACTGTGTTTTCTGTAAAATGTCACCAACTGTGCCTTTTTCAAAACAAAAATAGTATATATTTGGCTAGGTCTACTCATCTTATAATACCTCTTTTGGGGTTCTTCTGTCACAGCTGATAACACCTACAGTACTGAACATTTTCTAGAGAAGTTAACAAAAGGTTTTCTCCCCTCTTCCAGCCCCACAAATTTTACATATTGTTGCCAATATATCTTTAATAATACTAACAAGATAGTCTTCTTGAGTGGTACATAATAGATTGCCCTCTGTGTTTAATAAAACAAAGCTTTTATTTAAAAAAAAAAAAAAACAGGACTAAAGATTATTTTTATGAGAAATAAGTAAACCATAGTTGGTATTTAAAATTGTATTACTTTTATTTTGATCAGTGTAGACTAATCTAACATGGGAACATAGAGGCCTTTGGTCACTGTTTCCGCTAAGAACTCATGACCTTTAACTGGTAACAAACCAGTGACCTTGGCCCTGGTAACAAACGTTTCAGTGATAATTTACCAAGATAGGAGAACTGTTGCTGCTAGAAATAGTTATGCAGGATAAAATGCAATCTCTGATTTTCTGAGAGCCCATGATTCTAGTTTATTTCTAGTTACTGGTATCTATATTTATGTATGTATATTTTTAAGTCATGTGTCTTTTAGACTCAGAAGTTATTAAAAAATCAAACTCAAACTATGGGAGAGATGTTTTGGAGATTAGAATCATCATGTTGCTGAAAGCTATCTCATGAGATTTTAGACCATGATAAGAGGCACGGAGGCAATATAAGAAATAAAATCAAACTTCTTGCTTACTAATTTTGCATAATTTTTAAGTTAAATATTTAAGTTATGGGTTTTTGTCCATATGCAAATTTGTCCTAAAGATTACAATCTTTTGAAATCTTTTTTTTTTTTTTTGGCTTTTTCCGTGACCGGCACTCAGCCAGGGAGTGCACCGGCCATTCCTATATAGGATCCGAACCTGCGGCACCAGTGTCGCTGCGCTCCTAGTGCCACACTCTCCCGAGTGCGCCATGGGCTCAGCCCGAAATCTTTTTGATATTTAGAAAAAATGTTATCACTTCTAAGTATAGAATATACAGGATGGTCAAATCTGATTGGATGATATGCTTCAGTGTTCTAACACTTAATAATCATCTGAAGCAGGCATTAGCATTTAAAACATACAGTGACATTTCTAAATTTCTTTATACTTTTCTACTTATCAAAATGCTAAATATAATTAGACAAAATTACTTCTTAAAGATGATGAAGACTTTGATTTCAGAAAGTTTCTCACTCTCACCTTTTTACAGATAATTGAATTCGACAATCTCTTAAGGCCCTAGGAGGTATGTGGTTTAGCATATCTGACTTTTCGTGTCATGATTCATCTAACAAGAACAGATACTCCCAGCAGAGGTCAGTCTTGTCTTGTGTTGGTAAGTACTATACCATAAAGGAAAAACTTGGGATTTTATTTAAAAGTTCAGTATATTTTATATAGTTAGTAATCCATTAATTGTGCAAAGGAGAAACTTAAAAATTGGTCATTTTTATTGTAACGAGTAACTGGGTAATATTTTGGCTCCTCTATTACCATACCATATTTTTTCCTCAGATCCCCAAAAGGCTCTATTGCTTGCTAAATACTTCCTAAAAGTGGGCTATAAATGGTAGAAATAAACAATTATCTAAATGCAGCAGCAGATAGTTTGGGATAAATGCCAAATTATCAGATTTTAAAGCAGAAAAAAGAAAAAAGCCTGCAAAATTCAGTTTGAGAAGAAAAACACAGAGGTGGGATAATTTTGTGCAAGTCAGCCCCTTGCCTTAGCTGTCTTCTCTGCAATGTGGGGATAACCATGCCTGCTCTCTTTCCTTAAGATAAATCCTGTTTGATGTCAGACTAAACTAATATTTTGATCTCTAAACCAAGAATTTTATATAAATGCAGAAATGGCACTCTGGGATAAAGCATATGTTTACAAGTAATGCCTTTGGAGTTGTTGATGCCAACATACAGTAAGCAGTTACACAAACATAGCTCAGAGAACATCTTCAAGGTTACTGAGATGATAAGTGACTTCACTGGAAACAGACGGCATAGTGGAAAGAGCAGCGAGTTAGTAACAGTCCTGTACCTTAAGTAAACATAATTAAGTAAATGGTGCATTTGCTGTGCAAATACACTCTAAAAGTGAGACTCCTAATCCTTTTTTTCCAACTAAATTATTACCCAAGGCTCCTACCCAGCAGAATTTGTAGCACTAGTATTGGTTAGAAATCAGAATATTTGGATTTTAACTTGCAGCACTGCCAGTAAACAGTTGGGCAGGTGACTTTGAGCAAGTCAAGACCTCTCTGGACTTTGGTTTTTTCTTCAGTGGAGTGAAGGGATTGGATTTTGGAGGTCACAAACTCCAGTGTTTTCCAGGATCAGGAAGATAGAAGTTGCTGGGAATGGAGGGGCAAGTGGAGAAATGGAGTGTGCAGGCCTTACAACAAAGTATTTGATACAGACAAAATATTGAATGCCCCATGTTGGTCAAACTTATCCTATATGCAGAGGTGGGTAGACAGATGCAGATGAGAAAACTGAGGTTCAGAGAGGTACCTAGTTACAAATGCAGACTTCAACTCTGGTCTTCTCTCTGATGATCTGGATTGCTTCCTGCTTCACCACACTAAATCCTGGTGAGGTCTATGGGCTTGATCCAAACAAATCTCTGGAAGAGGGGGCTTATTTTTGATTCTCTGTATCCTCCATCCACGCCCTTTCATTCTTATTGGGATCCTTTTCTATTGACCTCCTACCTCCTCAGTTGTGCTCATGTATTTCTGAGCATCAGTTTTGGGGGAGACACCTTTAGGAGCTGGGGAAGCAGACCAGTCCTGCATGGTATGGCCCTTTACCTGAAGGCTCACTGCTGTGACAGCCACATTTGCCCTCAGCAGAACTTACCCAGGCTGCATTCACTTCTTCACAGACACTAGTTAGCCAGCCAAATAGACTGAGCCATTCCGTGCATTTAGTTTGTTGTGGAGCCTTAATATGCCAGGCCCTAGGCAGGGCAATGGTGGAGGAAGAAAGACGGCTTCAACTCCAAAGGGGCCTCAGCCCAGTGAGGAAAGCAAAAATGTGTATTGCAACTACAGACAATGGAATCAGTGCCACAGACCTCTGTAGAGAGCCTGGGGCACAGAGGAGAGAGAAGTCATTTTTCCAGGGCACTTGTAGGGGTATGGAAGATGTCACCGAGGAGCTTCTGTTTAAGCTGAGCCCTGAAGATTGTGTCCACCAGTGAGGAAGGTAGGACAAAAGAATTTTCTCAGAGGAAACACCATGGAATAAGACTTTGGTGACAATCAGCAATGATTTACCATTCCACACTGTCCAGGTAATACTAATACTTTAATATAAAGTGTTACGTGGCTTTATCTAAAGGAGTGAGCAATAAGGGGATTTTGTGAGCTGTGACAGGGCAGGCAAGGGAATTATTTTTAAGTGAAGAGTTTTTGGCATCTCTCAAATAACATCTCTAAGATGGCTTCCTCTTCTATGTATCCCAGCCTAGTTGATCCATATCCCAACACTGTTTGAATTAACTTTTGGCTTCTTTTTTAAATAGCTTCTACATCCTGGTTTCTCTTTCCAAGTTTTCACGGTGCATGCTGGTTCATTTACACTGATTGTTTGCAATGATTGCGATAAATCCTTGGTGCTGATGAACCTTCCTTGTTCTTTATTTTAAAGAGTGATCCTTTTACTGCCAGTTGCTATTTTTCCATCAACAGCCTGAAATTCCATGCCTCTGGGTCTCTACTGTTCCATTTTATAACATCTAATGAATGTAAGAACTGGCTCTGCAAATGCATTGCCTTAATCTTGTTGCCTGCAGTGAGATGCTTTTAATATTTTCTCCACATGTGAACTCAGTGTTTTCCTTTTGCTTTTCTTTAATTTCCATGTGGTTAATCCCTTACTACTGCAGGGAGGCTGGATATTTATAGATTTTTCCCTTTCACCCTATCTTCAATAATGTGCTTTTTACATTCATTGAACACATCCATCACAATAAATCGTCCTTTCTCTGGTTGTATTGACTTGCATTCCTATACACCAGATTCCCTTTTTATATCATTATTAATGTTCATGGTAATTTTCACTAGCTTGGGGAGCTGGGCATTAGAGCTGGCACAGAGCTTCAAGTTGTCCTATTACTCATGTCCAAATGACTCATGTCATGATGCCTGGTTTCAAATTTTATCAATAAGTCAAGACCAAGGTTATATGGTTTTTTCCTCCCTAATTGACTCAATATAAAATGAGCATATTAAATAAGCAACTTTAAATTATTCCACATTTCATTAAAATGTTCTTTATTTGATAGCCCTTTTATGCCCTGAATGATGTAAGATATTCTTATTACCAATGTTGAATATTTTTTATAATCAGAAGTCCAGTTTTATAAACTTGAAAGCCCCTAGTAGATATAAGTAGGAGACTGAGTTATAAGCAGTTAGTATTGGTCATTCTTAGATGTTATTGCTTTCCAATAGCTCCATTAATTTTAACAGAGTCTACAATGATGTAGTTTTAAAATTCTTAGATTGTTTTTATGCTTCATTTATATTCTTTTAATATGTTAATTTTTTTCTATTACTATGCATGTCATCAGTTTGCAGATGGCAGGGATGTAATTGGCAGAACTTGTACTGCTGTTCTTTAGGCAAAAATAAACTGTGTCTACAGCTCATCAAACATTTTATAGCTTGCAGAGGGTTTCTCAGAAAACATCCTTCAGAAGTAGCTCTGCGTACTTCTCAGAACCCCCAGAGCCAGTCATTCTGCCACAACAGAGTCCTGTGCTTTCCTGTTCCTAACCATTTTGATTATTCAGCATCCTCTTCAGATATGGTGACATTTCCATGATTCTGGTTGTATATGCATTTTTATTTAACTGTACCACTTGAGTATTGTGGCATTTTGGAAGCACTTAAATATTTGCTTCAAAACTCCACATCTTTGTGACATTTTTCAATAGTAACTTCTGGATATTAGAAATGCTGAAAATATTTCTTTTTGATTATCTCAAAAGCTCTTGTTTCAATTTTTTTACTTTTGTAGCTTTTAAAATTTTCAATATAATTTAAAATAATCAGTTAATTTTTGTTTTCAGATTCAGTTATCTCTGTTGCCATATTTTATTACTTCCAAAAACACACCTGTTTTCTGCCCCATTTCAGTATCTCTGAAACTAGGATGCATCTTCCAACTGAAGATGTGTCATGGTTTAATTGGCAGCATTTTTTTCTTTTAGTGATACAAAAATTAATGGTATCCAAGATTATATAAAATGCAGCTTTTTATTTTTATTTTCTAAGGAAAATAAAAGGTAATAAATAGAAGGTGGTCCTGGTGTCTCTGATTTTGTTGTGCAGTGAGTAAGAATTCCTGGCTGTTCTCTGAGCTTGCTTCTTTTCTGTCTCAATCTTTCTATTCAAGTTTATCTTCCAAATTGTTCATTTAGTTATTAATTCTCTTCAATTAGTGGAAGTTAAGTAACAGAAGGGAAAAATTTTTGCGAATTTCTACATATATGACTTCACACCTGGCCAGGCCAAGGTATCTTTCTGTAGCAGGGGATGGGGGAAGGAGAAATTATGGGAATAGGAGTTGGGATTAGGATTTTTGTAAGAAGAATGCAAAGAAAAAGAGTCATTTTTTAGCTTTTAGTTACCATAGAGTGTTTTTAATAATGCTGGCAGTGTGAAAAGCTTGACTTTATCAAAAGAAGGAAGGTTTTCCTAAATTTCTTTAAAGCTCAGAAACTTAGTAAAAGAAAAATTTGTAGAATTTCTTTTAGAGTCTAGGGGGTTTGCTCCCCCTAGGAAGAAGGATCTGGATTACAGCAAGTAGAAGACCTACTTTTTTGGTCTCATGTGATAAGTGCCTCTGCTTTTTCCTTAAAGTCCTCACTTTCCCCCTTTTTAGGGCTGTGCCTCAAGTGTGGAGAGTGTAGAAACCTCAGGAAAGGCATGGGGGAGTCTGAGAACATTTGAGCTAGAGGTCTGCTTCTTTGCCAAAGTATGAGGGAGACCAAAAACTCTAGATCTAGTCAACTTCAGCCTTTAGCTCTGGGCCATGACCGCTGTAGCAAGATAGCAATAACATGGAGGTCACCTTGGAGAAAGCTAGAAGGATTGAGACTGTGCTTCTGGCTCCCTGGGTCCTGTCCGTGGTGCATAGGGAATTGAGTGGTTTTCCATGCCTGGAGTTTTTCCACCACCTCAGAGATGCTGTGAGGGGCAGCAGATGAGATAAGGCCTTATCAGAGCCCAGAGAGTATAGTGCAAGGATCCTTTAAGAGCACAGGCTGGGATCACAGTTTCCAGTAGTGGTTGCCTGTTGCACTCTCTTTGTCCTCACATGGATTTGCCACTTCTCTCCCCTGGGTGATGGAGACACAAAGGATTACTCAAAGCCCATTTTCTCCAAGCAGTGAGATACCACAAAGGGGTTAACTTCCTGGAACCCTCAAGAGAGAGGCATTCCTCCTTTGGGAAATTAACACTGAACTGGGGTTCTGTCTCAGTATTTATTCTGCAGGCCAGAAAGTTACAGAAAAAGAACAGAGGTAGAGTTATGACTAAGTGCAGTTTAACAATAGAAGTGGGCCAAGCCTGTGGCGCACTCGGTAGAGTGCGGCGCTGGGAGCGCGGCAGCGCTCCCGCTGCGGGTTTGGATCCAATATAGGAATGACCGGTGCACTCACTGGCTGAGTGCCGGTCACGAAAAAAATGACAAAAAACAAAACAAAACAATAGAAGCTGGTAAATCAGTGAAATAACAAAGTGACATTCCATAATTTGCAAAAGGCTGTCAATACACCAACAAAAGCTGGTTCTTAGCAAATGCTGTGTTTTCCTACAGCAGTTTCCTCAGTATTTTTACATAACAATAAGCAACTTTTTAAACATATCAATCAGTAGGTTAACCTGCTCTCAAGGGCATCTGTCCTTGAGAGCCAGCAACTTTGCTGTTA
Organism: Cynocephalus volans; assembly: GCF_027409185.1. Taxonomy (NCBI): domain Eukaryota; kingdom Metazoa; phylum Chordata; class Mammalia; order Dermoptera; family Cynocephalidae; genus Cynocephalus; species Cynocephalus volans. The sequence continues at coordinate 51,138,521 of NC_084461.1, read as the reverse complement.
CAATTCTTTATCTTACAACAGAGACTTTAGCCTGGGGAAAGTTTCCTGTCTTTTGCAAGGTTAACATTTCTATATGTAATTTTAAGAAGTTAGGCTAAACTGGAAACTACAGGGCTTTGGAAACTAGGCCCTGTAAAATACATTTGCTTTATAAATGTTAATGTACTCCACAGTTGCCAGTATTTTCCACAAAAAAACAAGTGTGAACAGTTTTACTCATTGTGACCAGTTCAGGGAGCTGAGCAACCTGCTTGCCTACAGCAGAATACAATGGAGAGCCAGAGAACATCTCCTGAATCTGAGGTCTGCTTCTCTTTCTCTCTCCTTCCAAAGAGGATAAAGTAAGCTGCTTCTTATAACTAGATGCCATCTTTGGAGAGAAGGGGTTAGGGAAAGAACTCTGTAACATAAGTGTCTCAGTTTGGGTACAGTCAGGGGATAGAAACCACAGTAGCTTGAACAGGGATAGAAATCACACAGTGGCTTGAACAGGGAAAGTTTAATATAAAGAATGGTTAAATAATGATAAAAGAATAACTGTAAGATATAAGAAAATGCTTTGTGTTACCCTAAGACTGAGGGAGTGTACTCAGAGAAAGACAAAGTTGGAAGAAGGGTCCCCTCCTCACTGCTGGGGTTCAGACCTCATTGGAGAACATGAGACACAGATCAGTGTTCCAGAGCTGGTCTGCAGTCACTGGGCAAGCAAGAAGCAACCCTCTGGAGTACAGGTGAGCTGCATCTGTTGGCTAGCTGGGCAGGAATACAGAAGGAGTGGGGATGCTGGTGGCAACCCTCTGGGGGTTGGTAGTTTGCAGGCAGTACCCAGCCAGTGGCCGAGGAAGTAGGGTATACAGAGGAAGTGGGGGTGCCAGTGCAGGCAAGAGGCCAGAGTGTGTAGTGTCCGGGTTGTGAGGGAAGGTGATCATCAGTACAGGCCTTGCCTATGAAGAGGTCCAAGGACTACCTTGTGGACTAGCAGATGGGGCAGAACACCACCAGAGTCCTCACACCTCACACCTACACCACTGAACCATTGCAGAGCAGCCAGAAACAGCAGGAGAGTCTCTTTCTCCTGTAGTGCCCCCAGCACCTTTTACTGAGAGAGTTTAACATCACACACACTGTAAAGGAGAAATACTTAAGGGAATTCCATCCTTTATCACAGAGCATGTATTGAAGGGTGACTTTGTAGGTGAGAGGCATGAATCTTTACTCTGAAGAGACTAGATCATCCAAAAGATTCTCTGACAGTTGACACTCTCAATGGATCTCCAATTAACAGAGTTGTTGGATTAACCAACACTCTGTATCCTCTATAAAACTTTATACAGATTCATGCCCACTGCATGGTGTTAACTCATAGCTAGTTGGCTAAGCTCTAGTATACCATTGCACTTAAACTCCCACACCATTTGGAAATTGTTATTTATTTCCAAATCTGTTTATACTAGTTGTATTAGGTATCTGTTGCTAAACCTATTTATACTAGTTGCATTAGTTTTCTAAATCACTTGAAACTTAGTGGTTTAAAAAAAAAAAAACTATCATAACAGTGAACATTTATTGCACCACAGTTTTTGTGGGTCTGGAATTCTGGTGTACGTTTTGAGGGATCATACAGAAAGAAGCAGCTTAATATGGATAGTTATGACTTGATGGTCTCTCAGAAGTTGTAACCAAGTTACTGGCTGGGTCTGTAGTCATCTGAAGGCTTGACTGGGTCTGAAGGAAGTGTTTACAAAATGACTCACTTGTGGTTGATGAGCTGATGGTGGCTGTTGTCAGGAGGCCTCAGTTTCTTGCTGTGGAAACATCTCCATAAAGTGGTTAAGTGCCCTCATGACATGACAGGTGGCTCTCCCAAAGTGAGTGACCTTAGAGCAAGACAGAAGCCACAATTCCTTTTGTAACCATCTCAGAAGTCACACATGCTCATTTCTGCAATATCCTGTTGGTTACACAGGTGAACCCTATTCAGTGTGGAAGAGGTCTGTACAAAGGTGTTAATACTGGGAGGAGAGGGTCATTGGAGGCTAGCTACCACACAAATTATATCCGTTATTGTAATCACAAAATTTAATTAAATGTGAAAAAACACAATGAAATATGAATGCAAAAATTTTTTTCTATAAGGACTAAGTTAATGCTTTGAAAAAGCTTGTTAAAGGTGAGTGTAAAAAAAATCTGTTGTATTAGATGAGGCTAAGACACTATAAGGATTGGGTATATTTTTAAAAAATCTAGATGGATTCTGTTCCTAAATAATTTTGCAAGTGACATGAACTTTTTATTCCACATTAAAGAAATTAATTGGTGGTGCAAAAAGTTTTGGAGTAACAGATGGTTTGCAGGTTAGGAAAAAAAAGCCCCAAACCTAGCATGATACCCATGTACTGAGCATTATTAGGGAGAAATTATCTTGCTGCTCTAAAAGGTAAAGACAGTTGATGTCAAATCTTGAGAGATAACATTTGATTGAAGAATAATACCATAGTACTACATCATGAGATATTATCTACAAAAATGATAACAAAAGAAGAGCATAGACAAGAAGCTTTAGGAAACAATTTTAAAAAAAAAAAAATCACAATAATATCTGCAGCAATGCAGTTAAAATAGAAATTGCTTTTCGTTATTGTTAAATCAACAAATTCTAGAAATTTTAGAAATTTTTTTTTTTCTGTAACTACCAAAAATCAATTTGGATGGATTCTGAAATTTTGTATAATGGTGCATTAGAAATTAAAAAAAACAAAATGCCAAAACCATGCTACCTGTACCAGTTTTCTATTGCTGCTTAACAAATCACCCTAAAACTTAATGGTCTAAAATGATGGCAATCATATTATTATCTCTCAGGCTTTCTGTGGATTAGGAATTTGGACAGAGCATAGTAGGGACAGCCAGTTGTTTTCCATTATGTCTGGGGCCTCATCTGACAAGACTTGTAGGCTGGGAGTCACTCAATAGTTGGGGTCTGGAATCATCTGGAGGAATCTTCGTTCACTTGAGTGGCAGTTGATCCTGATTTTCATCTGGAACCTCATCTGGGCTGTGGCCTTTCCTTGTGCTATCTGTGTCTGTGCTAGTTAGAGCTTCCCTACAGCATGGTGGCTGCCTTCCAAGAGTAAGCATTGCTGAGAGAACCAGAGAAAAGCTGAGTTGCCATTTAGGACCTAATCTTTGGAAGCCACGTGGCTTTACTTCCTCTGCAGGCATAAGCTCGCTCAGATTCAAGTGGACGGACCATATATCCCACCTTTTGATGGGAGATGGGTATCAAAGTCATATTTTAAGAAGGTTATGCAGGATGAAAAAGAATATTCTGGCCATCTTGGAAATTGCAGTCTACACACACACACACACACACACACACACACACACACACACACACACACACACACACACACACACACACACACACACACACACACACACACACACACACACACACACACACACACACACACACACACACACACACACACACACACACACACACACAAAAAAAAAATCTTTCTTACTTTCTAACTGCGTGAACCTTAAAGATGGAGACCTGTAAAGGCCATATTTTTACTACTGGACATAATGAGAAATTGTTTGAGTTCCATTTTGGAAAGACAAAGTATAAGACAATGAGTATTATAGAATTGGTTAAAAAAAAAAAAGTCATTGTTCACAGTGCACTAACAGAGTGAAATGTATTAAAAAGATATCCCAAACTGGGAAATATCCATATGGGAGAAATGTATAACAGATCCACCTATGGATTATTTAATTTTGGGGGGCTATTAACTTTTGTTTAACTTATCGGTACTATTGATTGGGATATTTATAGGTAGGTGGTGACTTATAGAAAACTGACAGAGATGCAAATAAATTCTGTCAAATAGAAAAGAACACTTCAGAGGATACAGTTAATGTAGGACATTAACCAGTTTTGTATCTGTTTTAACATTCTTATTTCAGCAATCTTTTTTTCAATGACTGTAAATTTCATGACTATAAATGACTTCTGCATCTCCTCTTCTCCTCTGACCCATCTTTGCCATCTTACTAATTCTCATATTAGTTAAATCTTTGACACATGTTCACTGCTATAGTTTAGATGTACTTGGCCCTCCTAAACTCATGTTAAAATTTGATCCCCAGTGTGGCAATGTCGAAAGGTGGGGCCTAAGTGGAAAGTATTTGGGTCTTGGGGCCGAATCTCTCCTGAGTAGATTTATGCCCTCCCTGGGTGGGGGTGGGGGAGTGGAGAGGGTGCATCAGTGAGTTCTTGCTCTGTTAGTTCCCACGAGAGCTGGTGGTTCAAAAGAGCCTGGCACCTCCTCTCCCTCCCTCTCACTTTCTCTCTGCCATGAGTGGAAGCAGCCTGAGGGCCATGCCAGATGCAGCTGCCCCAGAATCATGAGCCAAACTTCTTTTCTTTATAAATTACCCAGTCTCAGGCATTCTGTTATAACAACACAAAAACCGACTAAGATACTTACTTTATATTTGTATGAGAGTTAGGTTTTTAACCTTTTGATAATTATACTTTGACAAATGAAAATCCTAAGTGAACATGTACTAAAGCTTGAGGAAAATGATGGCCTGGGGCTGAAAACACTCTAAAACAGGAGTTGGCCACCTATGGCCCATGGGCCAAGTCCACTTGCAATAAAGTTGTATTAGAACACACACACTTATTGATTGTGTCTTGTCTATGGCCGTTTTCTTACTACTACAGCAGAATTGAGTAGTTGCAACTATGATTATATGGCCCACAAGGCCTAAAATATTTACTATCTGACTTTCTACAGAAAAATTTTGCTGACTCCTGCTATTGGAAATCTTGAATTTTAAGACCAATAATGAAGACAGTTTATTAATCATTCTCAGACAACTGAAGGTACTCATTTACAGGAAGATATCAAATAATGGAATATTTAATTTGATGATTTACCATGAAATGAAATAATGAATAATGCAGAAATAATACGTACTCTGAATTAAACTGATTGATCTCAGTTTGTAAAAGAGCAAAAATGAACACATAGAATGAAATCCAGAGCCAAAAGTGGTCAATAAATCCCTAAATTTTACCTTATCTTAAACACCAGACTGAATTGACAGTCAACAATATAATAATAAAACAGTGGAATGACTATGTTGTGAAAAATTTTATATCATCTTAACAACTTAAAAGAATTCATTTTATTAAATGTATGTACATGTGGTTTAAATGAAAATGATTATAGTAGATATGTGTTATACTGCATGTATTTGATATCTCTCTTTAACTGACTTTTTAATCAAACATCAGCCTTGATTTTATCATATAAGAATGCATCTGATATATTAAATTTTGTTAATTGACAAAACCCAGCTTTCTAATTGCTCGGCAGGGTAGCAGATTATTAGGAAGATTGAACCAGTGATCATAAATAAATAGCTTCATTTTGCCTTCCCTTCCCTTTCCCCTCCTACATCTTAATATAGGGTGAAAGAATTTGTCACTTCAAAGCTATTTGCAATGCTTCATGCAAAAATAACTGCACTGTGAGTTTGTTTCTAACTTGAAAAAGGAGTCCTCTTCTGTCCCATCTTCTTTTGGCTAACTCCTTTTAAATCACAGTTGTGATGATTGAACAACTCTGTGGAAATACTAAAAACCAGTGAATTGTACACTTAATTGGGTGAATTGTGTGGTATGTGAAATATATCTTAAAAAGCTGATACTAAAAGAAAAATCACAGGAGAAAAAAAAACATAGTGCCCAGTTCATGGTATAGACCTGAAAGAAAAATGTATGTTCAGCACCTATTGTGTGCTAGAAACTTGCAAATAGATATGAGCATCCAACGCAATAGTGCACAGCAACCTAAAACAAGATAATTCAAACATTTGCTTCTCTTAGAGGTCATAAAAATGCTATTTCAAGATGGATTTTTTGTATTATGTAGGTGTACTGTCAGGACTAAGCTATTTTGTTATTGTTAAAATGTAGAGCATGCAATTTTAGGCAGAAAAAAACAGTGGTATTTCCTAGGTTTAAAATAATTAAATCATGGATCTTTAAGCCCAATTTTTTTTTTTTTTTTCAATTATAAAGTATTCTTAGAGCCTCCATGAGGTCCTACTTGGGCTCATATAAGGTGCACAGTAGGCAGTAATGAGACTGATTTTAATCTATAAACACATGAATAAACATTCAAATTAATTCCATCCCTTTAAAGAGGGAGACTAAGATATGTTAAAATGCACTAATTTTAGCAATAAAACGTTTTTGGCACTACTTGTCTTTTTGAGGCAGAGAAACTAGTGTCAAAACTTGCCGCGGGTTCGGATCCTATATGGGGACCGCCGTTGCACTCACTGGCTGAGCACGGTGCGGACGACACCAAGCCAAGGGTTACGATCCCCTTACCGGTCACAAAAAGAAAAGAAAAATGAAAAACAAAACAAAGTTGGGAAGGCTAGTGTTTCTGCTCTACTTTGTAAAGAGCCTAACGTTCCTAGCCAAGGAACCTCTCCCAGCTGTTGCAACCGTTGTTACACAGTTGAAAGCTGAGAGCTTAAGGAAACTCAGGGGAATGCTTCTTCATTTTCTTCTCAAAATAGAGGCAGGAATAAGGCAGGGGAAAATATGAATGAGTAAACACTGTATAGCCATTGTCACCTTGGGATAATTGCTGATAAAGTGCTGGTGCATATTATTTTCATTCTATCAAGTCATGTTCTAATTGGGTGTCCTTGAAACAGTGGTTCATGCTCACTTGCTCACTTCCGTTTTCTTGTTAAAGTACTTTTTGGGAGCAAGGCAAGTCTTCTCTGGTGAATGATCAAATGTTCAGGCAAGTATATCTTGCTATTAAAAGCTTATTAAATTTCTTGTCATTTCTTGCTGTATGCTGGGAAGTGCTGCTTACGGTCTATTTTTGCTATGAGAACCTCTCTTCTGTGATAGCTGTGGAAGCTCCTTCTCTAATAATTAGTCTCTGCTTTAGTCAGAGCCATTAAGATCTGTGTAAGCTGCCACCACTTGGGATGTACGGAGGCCTGTGTGTTTCCCATAGCAACTGCTTCAGGTGAAACTTTGAGATGCTTTCTTAAGGTTTATCCACTTACATTAGAACAGTGGTTCCCAAACTTCAGCGTACATTAGAATCACCTGGAGGGCTTGTTAAAACTCACATTGCTGGGCTGCACCTTAAGAGTATCTAATTCAGTAGGTCTGGAGCGGAGCCTGAGAATTCGCATGTCTAAGAAGTTCCCAGGTGATGTGATGCAGCCGGTCCTAGGGCCACACTTTGAGAATCACTGCTTTACAGCGTTATCCTGGGATTTATAATTCACATTGGTATGTATGCACTCTAAGGAAAATGGAGAAACCAGTGCAGTGAATTATGGAATTAATACTTGTTAAATATCACAGGCTGTGAGGGGTTTGGGAAATATTTCAAAGTGTATACACATTCTGCCCTGCCACCTACAATTTTAATAGTATCTATGAGACAGCATTTTTGTTTTCCAAGTAATTTTAATAATCCCATAGATAATGTTATTTAACAGAATTCTTTCTTTTGTATAAAATATCAATCTAATAGTTTCTTGTTCAACATAAATATAAAATACTGTTTCACATAAGCAGCAAGCAGCTATTTTTCAATTTTTGTCTCCTATAAATTTAGACAGAGTTATTTTAAAATATAAAAGATGTGGACTTCAAAAAAAACTTTGCAAGTGTGTTGCAATAACAATGATTTCAGTGCTGAAATCCATTTGTAAAAGCAGGCTTTGCTTATATTTTGGGTCTTATTTTCTATAAATGGCCAGAGTTGCTTTTATTACAATTGTATACTTCAGGGGCTTCAGGACCAGATGTAAATTATGAGTAGCTCTTTAGACTAAGGCCTAAACAAGATGCTACATTGCTGGCCTTAAAGGTGGATGTGTCCACAAGCCAAGGAATAACAGAAAAGGCAAGGAAATGGATTATCCTCTAGAGCCTACAGAGGTAGTGTAGATCTTCTGACACATTCATTTTGGTCTAGTGAAACTGATTTCACACTGCTGACCTCCACAACTAGGGAGTAAACATGTGTTATCTTAAGCCACGAAGTGTGTGGAAATTTGCTATAGGGGCGATAGGAGACTGCCACAGATAGTTATGTTCTTGCTGGCTATGATGGTGTTGGAATGGCTGCCATCAGTGTTCCTACTGTGCAGCCCCCTAGCACAGTAATGGGAAGGGAGAGAACCAGAATGACAGTGTGATAGGAATGTGTCCCATGGAGTCTAGCACCGGAAGCGTGTCTGTAGTGTAGCAAGGTTTAAAATATAGACAGCCGGAAGTCAGTCTGGGCAATACAATTCCAGTTTCCAAACATGTAAAATTGTTTTCATTGATTTCTAGTCAGATTAGAAATTCTCTCCTGCCAACGATATATCTGATAATGTCTCATAACATTTACAAATGCACCATACACTTACTTATTTTTCTTTTTTGATGGAAAATGTACAAAATAGAATTAATCAGAATTTCCATGTAGGGCCCAGACCTGTTGCCATATGACAAACAGTGTGTGTGTACAAAGACGTGTGTTTATACCTCCCTATGTGTTCGATTATGTTTTAGCATTTCAGACGCACCTTGTCCTGCTAAAATCCTGTGGTTCCAGATGAAATGGCACACACACTATTGCCAGCGATGCAACAAAACAGCCAGAAGTTGTCTTCAAGTGGCCCAACTCTTAACATTCATAAAAAAGTCAATGTGCACAGTACAAGAGTTGTTATAAGAGTAAGCAATATGAGTAATTGTGTAGCTCAGTACACTGAAGCAGGGGACCAAGTCTGGCCTGCCACCTTATTTGTAAATAAGTTTTACTAAAACACAGTCACACCCATTTATTTACATGTAGTCTATGGCTGTTTTGGTGCTATAAGAGCAGAGTTCAGTGGTTAAGAGTCTGTAAGGCACCCAGTGCCAAAAGTATTTATTGTCTGACCCTTTACAAAAAAAGTTTGCTAACTCCTGCTCTCGTGTTTGTCTTGATTTCAGATTAATTATATCTTATATGGATTGTATAAGATCTATGTCATTAATTGTATATTATAGAAATAGTAAAGAATTATTCACAATACCAAAACATAAATACAAAACAAGTATCCCTAGGGGAACCCAAAAACAAAAATTGAAAGAAAGAAGCTAGCAGAAGATTTAAAACATCAAGAACTCTGACTGTGTGACAACATAAACTAAAAACTGATGCTCAAAATTGTGAAGATAAGGAAAAAAATCGAGATAACCAAAAACTATAGTTAATAAAAATGAAAACAGAAGACATAAAGATGTTCATGAGAACCAGAACCTTCTCAGCAGGAAGTGAAAAGGAAGAAAGAAGACAAAAATGACAGTGAAGGAAAAGTTAATTTGTATAGTCAGCAGAAGGGGCGTAAGGTCAGCAATGGCTGCGTTTCTACCAGGTCATTTATTTTGATGAGTACTGTCGTGTTTTGTTATGACTTGTGATGATGAGCTGTATTTTATTCAACAATGTTTAATGACCTTTTTCAGAATCATGACTCCATAATATTTACCAAGAATCAAACAACATAAAATGGACAAAAGAGATGCTTCTTAATTAGATATTTTGGGAAAAAAATCATTGTCATATGACAAGACAGCCAGAGTATTTGGCTAAAACTATAGGAATAGAGTTCTAGAAGTGTGTCAGGCAGCTAATTAACACGAATATTTTATTTTATTTTTCTAGATGTTACATTTGTGGTCTTTGTCACCTTTTAAAAATTTGTACTTTATTGTAATTATTTAATTTTAAAATTCACTTGTTTCTAGTATTCTGTATCTGTAAGAACAGTATCTAATGTTCTGTATTTCTATCAAATTTCTGTATGTGCTTTTATATTCATTTCATATTAATTCATATAAATGCATATTTATATTTACAGTTTTATTCATTTCTATTTCTATTTTATATCACTTGGATAAAGGCTAAATATCTAATTGTCTTTTTATTTTGTAGGTAGAAGTTTTTTTTATTGAAACAGTTGATTCTACATATTTGTGGGGTAGAGTCGAATATCAATGCCTGTGTACAATGTGTGATGCTCAATTTGGGATAATCAGCATGTTCACCATTACAAAACAATCATGTCTTGTGCCCATTAGCCAATTTCTCGATAACCCCCCGCCTACCTCTGGTAACCACTCTGTTCTCTCCTGGTAGAAGATTTTAATTTAGTGAATATCTGACTATTTTACATACCTAGTAAAATAAATGAGATGAAATTTGAGGGAATAAAATTAAGTTTTAAAAATCCTTGAGCAACATCTAGCTTACAATTCATTCAAGTAAACAGAAATTGCTTAAGCAATTTTCAACGCCTTGATAAAATGTCATCAACATGATTTAAATGTGAGATTAGCTAATGTGAGTTGCAATTAGAATTAGATTTAGCTTGTACATTTGGAGTTATGATGGAAAACTTGTAGGGGGACTTTTCTATTGCACTCCAAGAGAAATAGGAGAAAGGAAAAGGAATTGGTTTTTTCTGTATTTTTCTTGAGGTGAAATGCTTTGCAATATCCTTAGGGAGAAAAAGAATAGGTGAGTAATATAAAGGAAAACTATATAAAGGATTTCAAAATTGCCTGTTTTTTTCTCAACCAGGAATAACAACAGAAGCCTTTATTAAAAAAAAAAAAGATAGTTACTATTCTTAGGAAAAATGGCAATAAATATAGTTAATAACTGTAATAAATAATTCTATAACTTTATTCGAAGGTCCTCATTCTGAAAAGTCGGGTTTCTCTTGATTCCCATCTAGCCTCTGATTTGCTGTTTGTCCAGTTCCCTGAGGAATGGTAGCACCCGTGACCTCTGAGGGACTGTGCTCCCAGGCACATTTGGTGGTTCTCATACTTCAGCGTTCAACATCAAAAATTTACTGCCATTTGCAAAGATTGTTTAGTTCTCATCTATATTTACCTTTACTCCTGTCACTGATAAGAGAATACTAACATCTACCTAGCAGAATCTCAGACTTACAGAATGTTAGAGCCACAGAGATCCTCAGAGACGAGCTGCCTCAAAACCCTCATTTTACAGAAGAGGAGAGAGGTGCAGAGAGGTGACGGTGCCTTCCAAAGTTCTAGCCCCATTCGTAGGCATGAGACCAGAGGGACACCCCTCGGCATTTCCCACCACACTTTCCTGCTTATTATCTCTCATGAGCTTGTCTTTAACATCGATTTAGAATCATCACACATTGAAACACGTTCAGCAAGGCCAATCCTTCAGGCAGTCTGATATAACAGACTATCATAAGACATCTGAGAAAAATCGTCCACTGTCCTCCCAGATGTTTCTCAAAACAATTTTTGTTAAAAGCAAATAAACTGAAACAAAAAGAAATATCCCAAAAAAGCTTTTTAAAATAAAGATTTTGTGATTCATTGGGTTTAATTTTGGTTTTATTTTAGCATCACTTTGATACATTTCATGAATTATAAAGGCAGATCTAAAGCCACTTTTAAAAGGCAGTTTTTAAGAACAGCTTTATTGAGACAATTCACATACATTGAAATCTATTTAAAGCATACAGTTCACTCATTTTAAGACATTTACAGAGTCATACAAATATCACCACAGTTCTAGAACACGTTCATCACCTCAAAAAGAAACTCCATATCCATTAACAGTCACTCCCTTTCCTGCCAGATCTCTCCTGCCACCCCACCCTCAGCCCTGGCAACCACTAATCTCATTTCTGTCCTCATGGACTTGTCTATTCTAGTTATATTCTATAAATAGAAACATACAATATGTGGTCTTTTGTGACTGGCTCTAGTTTCTTTTACTTAGAACAATGCTTTCAAGGTTTATCATGCTGCAGCATACTCAAGTATGTTGTTCCCTTTTATGGCTGAATAATATTCCATTGCATGCATATACCACACTTTATTTACCCATTCATCACTTGGTGAATATCTGGGTGGTTTCCACCTCTTGACTATTATGAATAATACTGCTGTGAACATTTGTGAACAAGTTTTTGTGTGGCATATGTTTTCATTTTTCTTGGGTATATATGTACAAGCAGAATTGCTGGGTCATAGGGTAACTCTGTGTTTAACATTTTGAGGAACTCCCAGGCTGTTTTCCAAAACGACTGTACCATTCTATAATCTCATCAGCAGTGTATGAGGGTTCCAATTTCTCCACAGCCTTATAAAAGGCAAATTTTACAGTAATAATTGTTTGGCAACAATTCAGTGGACAATTATTTATTGAGCACTTACTTTATGAAAGGTCTTGTTTGAGGTGCTGTAATTTTGTAATACTATTAATTCATTTGTGGGAAAAAAATTTTTTTTTCTAAAGGGGATTCTTTCCTGAAGGGGCCTGTATTAGTCAGCGTTTGGTGAGTAGACAGAAATCACACCAGTAATTTGAAGAGGGAAATTTAATATAAAGAATTATTAACTAGAAAAATGTGATTAATTACAAAAGTGATAAACTAAATGCTAAAGAACACAGGAATAGCAAATACAGGGAGGAGCTACGACACCTAGGGCTGAGAGAGAATACCCAGGGAAGAAACAAACATGGTAAGGGTCTCCCTTCAAGGCTGAGATTGAGGCTGCATCGGAGAGGGAGGGACTGTGGCCCACTGGATAGTGGAGAAGTTCCTTGAGGTGCCACAAGCCAGGCCTGTTGAACAGGGAGCCATATGCTATGTTGCCAGTGGGCGGGGACTGTGGGCAGGAAAGTGCCTTCCATGGAGCTGGCAAAACCTGCTGGAAGGTGGGTACCCCTGGGTCTCACACATATTGCTGGCAAGAAAGCTGCTTGCTGGAGTGACTGGGAAGGCCTCACTAGGATCTGGGGAAACTCACCGGAGGGTGGGTGCCACTGGCTCTCCCACACACCACTCGTGGCATGCCACGGGAGTAAGAAGAGCCAGGAAGAATCAAGAAGAAATGCTCCTTCTGCTACGCCTGGTGGTGTCTCTCCCACACTCTACCAACAAAACGTAACATTGCAACCAGCTGGCAAAGGATCCAGATTAGTATCACAGAGCAAGGCAAAGAAGGGTGGGTTTGGAGCTGAGTGCTGATATATTGATAACGGAACAGTCAACTCCCTTGACTACTGAGCTTCCACATGCGTCTTTTTACACACGTGAGTTTTTGTAACACAGAACCAACTCTATTCTTTGTAGAAGTCCAGAGTTCTCACCCCTTCCTCCAAATGAGAAGACACATAGTTTCAACAGTCATTATATCCTCAGCTGGCTGTCTTAATTAACTCCTCAAATTCAGGCACAGTCTCATTGAATATTCTCTTAGCTAAAGGCTAAATTAGTAAGGTTTACATTCAAAAATTTATATATAAAATAATGGGAAAAAGGGAGAAAAAAAGAAAAATGTTTAATACAGTAATGTACACTGATGTCCATAACATGCAAAGAGAAAATGTGCTGAACTACCACAGTTCTCATTTCCATAATTGATGAGGAGGCAACAGTTGATATTTGTAGTTTCCTTCTTCTACTGCCCGTTCCATATTTCTATTGCCCTTAGATGGTCAGGATTCTGTACGTGGTGGAGTGATTCAAACCTTCATTTCTAAACAGTCTGAGTCCTCAATAATCCTGCCCTCTTCCTTTGGATTCCTGAAGCTTTCCATTAACCTTAAGGCCTAAGCATAGCCTTTATCCCTGACACACTGGCTACTTTGCTCATTGGTCCACTGAATAAGCACTGCAGCATGCTGAGAACTAACCCTACTTATTAGGTAAGTGCCTACAAGGGGTAGTTGTAGTTGTGGTGGGTCTTGGGGAGAATGAATATCTCCTTTCAAGTTATCTTCCCTATGTGATATTATCACAGGGTTTTTAAGTAAAGAAAGGCTAGTGTCCACAGAGAAAGGAGGAAAAGTTATTTCCATTGAGGACAACAATATGTCCTCATTCCACATTTTAGGGCTTCACTCTTTCCAAATCTATGCCCTTCATGTGAGAAACTTGGTGAAACTGTGGATTAAACTATTGCTGAAAATTCAGCAACCCACACTATTAAATACTGTGTTTGATTTTTAGCAATATCAGCCTAAAGTTACTTATTTTTAATAAAAAAATATTTTTGGCAATATTAGCCACCATTGTGTCAGTGGCTACAATAAACAACAGATCCTTTTTGGACTGCCAGGAAAATGGTCTGGTTCTCAGACTGTGACTAGAGCAGAATTAAAGGATATAAGCTTTTCCTTTTTCTTCAGCTGCTCAGACACTCAAAAAAATTCATCCTACCCCATAGTGCTTGTAGTCATCATTACTGCCATAATGGTCAAATGCAGTAGTAGATGCTTGGACTCTCAGGACACTTGTAGCAATAGGAAATTCACTGCAACCAACCACCGGTTTAGCTAACTGTGATCCCAGTGCATGCTGTGGATTACTATCATCCTGTGATGGTTAGTTTTTTCTGTCAACTTGGCTAGGCTATAGTACCAAGTGATTTAATCAAACACGAATCTAGGCGAAGGTATTATGTAGATGTGTTTAGCATCTACAATCAGTTGACCTTAAGTAAAGGAGATTACTCTCGATAATGTAGGTGGGCCTAATCAAATCAATGGGAGGATTTAGGAGAAAAACCTGAAGTTTTCCAAAGAAGAGGGAGTTCTGCTTGAAGACTGTAACATTACAAATCTGGCCTGCATTTCCAACCTGTGTTAAAGACTTCATACCCCAAACTGTGACTTCAACTCTTGCCTGAGTTTCCAGCCTGTTGGCCTGCCCTACAAATTTCTAACTTGCCAGTCCCCACAATTGTGTGAGCCAATTCCTTAAAAATAACTCCCCCCATATATACACGCATACATACATACAGGTGAGCACATATATACATATGCAAATATATGTTCTGTTTATTCTCTTTCTCTGGAGAATCCTGACTGATACACATCCTATTTCCCACTGGCAAGGAACTCAACGTGCAACTCAAGTCCAAGGGCACAACCAAAATAATCCTACAATCCCATGTTTCAGGGATACTAATTTATTATTAGTCAGGAACTAGAAACTACATCTGTAATATGACCAGGGAGAATGTAATATAAAGAGATATTAACCAGAAAGGTGATTAGCTACAATAAAAGGGCAGAGGAGCACTCTAAAGAACACAGGAATAGTAAATGTATGGAGTAGCTACCAGTTGGGAAGAACTAACTGGGAAGAAGGCCCTCCACCCCAAGGCTTAGGTTCAGAAGTCTTCAGAGAGCTTTGGCTTCAGCACTCTGCAAGGCAGAGAAGTTTGGTGGGTCCTGAAGACCAGCGATGCTGAGCAGGAACTGCCCACTGGGGTGCTGCTGAAACCGGCTGGAGTGAGCCCCTAGGTATCCTGCCCTGGGCTTGTAGGGAATCTGCCTGCAGGAGGGGGATGAGGCCCACTTGAAGATCAACTTGCTGAGCCTCTGGTGAAAGCCTCTGCCCCACACCTCTGTCAGCCACACTGCAGGAGCCAGAAGGAAAGCATGCTGGAACCAGGAGGAAAAGCTCCTTTCTTTGCTGTGGAGATTGATCTGAAGGGCTGAGGGTCAAGTACTATAAGACCTAAGGTCAGATTTGAGAACGCTTATTCCCAAGTATGGCCATTGGGGGTGACTCCTCTATGCCTGGCCTGACTCTGAACAGGGCACGTAATTACCTACTGCAGGGAAAACAGTACTTGATCCCAACTGACTCTGAAAGCAAAGGTCTCTACTCTCTGATGCCATTTGGCTAAACAACACTTATTTTGGCCTTGATGATGTCTTCTGCTATGTTACATGGTTAGAACACTGAGGACCGCAGAATTCATTTAAAATAGAAGATTATTGTTGCTTACCTGCTTCATTATGTAGAAGTATGCTTTTATGTTTTGATTTTTATGTCTTTGTGTTTTCATCTGCAAAATAATAAACCTTTCCTCCTGACCTTGTGGGCATTGTTATTGGATAAACATTTGTAGTTTTTAAGCATTCTCACAACGCTGTGGTTTCATCATGCAATAAAAATAGACAAGCTCATCGAATCAAGTCCATAACTGTCTTTCTGCTTAGTTGAAAAAGCATACTATGACGATTAAATATTTCCTTCATAGTGGATATGAATCTCAGTCCACAAATATTAGTGTTTTCTCTATAATCCATCATAATTTCTCTTTCTTTTGACAAATCATAGCTGCATACATTTATGGGGTACATTGTGATGTTTTGATATGTGTGTACATTGTGATATGATTAAATCAAGCTAATTATATCCATCATCTTGTTTACCTATCATTTTTTATGGTAAAACATTTTAAATTTACTCTCAGTTATTTTGAAATATGTAATACATTATTACTGACTATAGTCACCTTGGTGTGCAATAAATCTCAAAGTCTATTCTTTCTGTCAGTCTGAAACTTTGTACTCTTTAATCTGCAACTCCCATTCCCCACCCCCTGGTAACCATCATTCTGCTCTCTATGTCTATGAGTTCAACTTTATTAGATTCCACAAGTAAGTCAGATAGTGTGTTATTTGTCTTTCTGTGCCTGGCTTATTTCACTTAGCATAACACCCTCCAGGTTTATCCATGTTGTGGCAAATCATGGGATTTTCCCTTTTTAAAGGCTGAATAGTATTCCACTGTGTATATATTTGGCATTTTCTTTATCCAGTTATCCATTGACTGACACTTAGTTGCTTCCATATCTTGGCTATTATGTATAATGTTGCAATGAACATGGGAGTACAGATATCTCTTTGACATATTGATTTTGTTTTCTTTTTATATATATCCAGTAGTGGGATTTCTAGATCACACAGTAGTTCTATTCTTAATTTTTTGAGGAACTTCTGGACATTTTCCATAATGGCTGTACTAATTAACATTCCCACCAACAACGTACAAGTGTTCCCTTTTCTACACATTCTTGTCCACACTTATACTTTCTCTTTTTGATAACAGCCATTTTAACAGGAGTGAGGTGATATCTCATTATGGTTTTGATTTGCATTTCCCTCCTGATTTGTGATTTTGAACATTTTTTCATATTCCTATTGGCTATTTGTATGTCTTCTTTTGAGAAATGATGACTTAGGTCTTTTGCCCATTTTTTAATCAGTAAGTGTGTGACTATATGATTTTTTGCCTGTGTGACTATGTGCCTTTAAAAGACCCCTTAAACTTAAACTCAGGGCTGTTCTCTTCTGAGACTTTCGTGGAGAGACAGTCGCCGGCCGGCCAATAAAAACCCCCTTTTAAATTCTCAATTGGGAGTTCTGGTTCCTTTTCCATGAGGCAGCCTCACAACATTTGGAGGCCCCAGTGAGATTTCCTGTTGCTTGCTTAAAGGAATCAGAAAAGCTCCAGACAAGGAGCAACGCGACGAGCCTCCCTGGGGGAGCTCGCCTCCCAGGGCCAGGGCTAATCTCTCCATGAATTAAATTTTTCAATTGACATCTGGGTTTTTGTTGACTTATTGCTTTGCGTCCTGGCCAGAATTCTGCGTTGTGGACCTCCGGAGGTAAGTTTAGTAGGCTTGTGTGAGAGATAGGCTTGGTAAGCTCAGTAGGCTTAAAAGCTTGTGTGAGAGGTAAGCTTTGTAAGCTTTTGAGATCTCACGTGGTGTGGTAACAGAGCTCTGATGTAGGACTGTGTGGAAGGCTGGACGCAGCACGAACTTCCCAAATCCAGGGACCCCTGAGACATTGCCTTGGTCCCAGTAATGGTTTAGAGTTTAAATGTTGAACATGGCCACTGTCTCTGACTTTTGTGTATTGTCGGTTGAATGTATGTCACTAACTGTGGGTAAGATTTCTCCCAACAGGTCTAGGAGATAATCTCAATCCAGCATTTCCTTATCCTTCATCATCTCTCGTTTGCCTTTATAGGACTTGATAACTGTCTGCCACCCTGTGTCTCTAACCTTTATTGTGTTGCTCGTCTTAACACTAACTATAGGATTAGTGTCTGTAGCCCAAAAGGATTGCACCAATACAGAAAAGTTTTTCTTAGCACTCATATACCTCCTGTCTGTAAGGTGTTTCCTAACACTCTCATTGTGCCACTGCACCTTTTAGATTGATTTATAGGGGTGAAAATATGTGTCAGCTAGTGCAGTTCTTGTAGTATTGTTCTTGTATGTCAGTTAGTATAGTTCCTGTGTGTCAGTTGGTATAGTCTTGATTGGTACAATGGGAAAGAACCTCTCCCAGCCTATTTGCGGGACCACCCCTTTACAAGCAATGGTGACGCACTTTAATTATTTCCAGAAAAAGGCTCCCAGTTTCGGGGCATCAACAAACCCCTACAATCTCAGACAATTTTGTGAATTGGGATGGCCCACATTTGGTGTGGGATGGCCTTTAGATGGAACCATTGATCTTCCCACGGCCTACAGAGTCCAAGGCTTTTGTCTTGGGACTCCCCCCGGGTCATCCCGATCAGGTTCCCTATATACAGGTTTGGATTGAGATCATAACTGAAATGCCTTCTTGGTTGAACAGTGTTTCTAATTGAAATATGAAAAACCAAACACGTGGGAGGAAAACAAAAATTCTGGTTACTAAACCCATTTCTCCAACAGATCCTTTGAAGGGGGGCCACCCTCCCCATGCTGCCTGCACCTGCTGTCCTGCAGGCAACATCCAAAGTTCTCATCGACTTCTCCCCCCTACCTCCCATTTCTCCCAGCGCACCTCTCCCCTCTCCCCTCTCCCCTGACTCCACTGACCTTCTTAGCCCTCCTCATACTCAGAGCGGCACCGCTTACCAGCCTGACTCTGCCCCCACCTCTTCTAGTCTTTCACCTGCACCCCTGCTCTCCCTGCACCAAGCCTCCCTCCCACCGGGAACCCCCCAGGACCAGGCACCATTCATGGTGTACGTCCCGTTCTCTACTAGTCATCATCTCCCGTTTCTCTATGGGAGAAATCAAAATCCCTCCTTCTCTAAGAAACCCCAAGGTCTCATCTCCCTCTTGGAGACTGTGTTCTTTACCCATCAGCCCACCTGGGATGATTGCCAACAACTCCTCCAGACCCTCTTCATGTCAGAGGAACGCGAGCGCATCTGCCAGAAGGCTCAAAAGACCATCATTGGTGTAGATGGCTGGCCCTATGATGACCCAGTTCACCTTGACCATGTGTTTCCCCTTAGTCGACCCAGTTGGGACCCCAACACAGACCGAGGTAAGGAGGGAGGGTCTTGATCAGTATCACCAGACTCTCCTTAGAGGGCTCCGTGCTGCTGCCCGGAGGCCCACAAATCTTTCAAAGGTGAGCGAAACTATCCAGAGGGCAGATGAATCACGGCCACTTTTCTGGAACACCTCATGGAAGCTTATAGGGTCTATACGCCTGTGGACCCAGAGGCCCCAGAGAACCGATGGGCGATTAACATTGCCTTTGTTGTCCAGTCAGCCCCAAACATTAGGAGGAAACTTCAGAAACAGGAAGGGTTTAAAGGAAAGCTGTTATCTGAGCTAGTTAAAATAGCTCAAGGAGTCTATAATGCCAGAAATAGCCCAGAAGAGAGACAAGCAAAGAAGGAAGTTCGCAAGTCTTTGGGAGCTGTAGGTTATTGCCGCCACTGGATACCTGTGTTTGCTGAAATAGCCAAGCCCCTATACGCTAGTACAGGGGAAAACATACTTCCCTACTGTGTACTGATGTTGAGCAAAGGGCTTTTGGTAATCTGAAACAAGCACTCACCACAGCACCTGCCCTAGCCCTGCCAAATGTGAATAAGCCCTTCACCCTGTTTGTCGCTGAAAAACAAGGCATGGCCAAAGGAGTGCTCACCCAGGCCCTAGGGCCATGGAAGAAGCCTGTGCCCTGTCTCTCCAAAAGGCTAGACTATGTGGCAGCCGGATGGCCCACTTGTCTGTGTGCCATAGTGGCAGCCACCCTGCTAGTGAAGGAGGCTGACAAGCTGACACTAGGGCAGGATATAAGCCTTGTGGCACTTGACTTGGTGCTAACTTTTTAAGAGTGCTCCTGAGCAATGCCTGTATCACTCAATATCAAGCCTTGCTCTTAGATCAACCTCGAATAAAGTTTCTTAAGACTACAGCTTTGAGCCAGCCCGTGGCTCACTCGGGAGAGTGCAGTGCTGATAACACTAAGGCCACAGGTTTGGATCCCATATAGGGATGGCCGGTTAGCTCACTGGGTGAGCGTGGTGCTGACAACACCAAGTCAAGGGTTACGATCCCCTTACTGGTCATCTTTAAAAAAAAAGACTACAGCTCTGAATCCAGCAACTCTTCTCCCGGATGACGACCCAAAGGAGCCTCTTCATGACTGCCTTGAAACCATAGAAGGCCTCCAAGGACTCCGACCTGACCTCACAGATATGCCCTGGGCGGAACCTGATAAGGTGATGTTGACAGATGGAAGCAGCTTCATCGCCAACGGGATCAGTTATGCCGGGGCAGCTGTAGTGATGCTGGAACGGGTCATTTGGGCACAAGCTCTAGACCGAGGCACCTCTGCTCAAAAAGCTGCGCTTATAGCCTTAACACAGGCTTTAATATATGGAAAAGACAAAACTGTCAATATATATGTGACAGTAGATATGCCTTTGCTACAGCTCACATACATGGGGCTCTTTATAAGGCAAAGAAGATTAATGACATCAGAAGAAAAGGACATAAAAAACAAGAAGGAAATTTTGGCTCTCCTGGAAGCTATCTGGTATCCTAAAAAGGTGGCCATCATACATTGCCAAGGACACGAAAAAGGTGACTCAATTGTAGCCCAAGGAAATGCCCTTGCTAATCAAGCAGGAAAGGAAGCCACATTAAAACTAGTGGGGCCAACAAAGTCCATGGTAGTCATACCAGTACCACACTTGCCACCAGCCCCACACTATACAAAAATCATTCATGCAAAGGCATTGGGCACCTTAAATAATGATGCGGATAAAAAGTTTTGCCAGATCAACGGATCTACCTACCCAAAGAACAGCTTCACCAGGGGACACACCTCGGAGCTACTAAACTAACGGAATTGTTGCAGAAAAATTATTAGGTTCATAGGTTGGATAAACTAACAAAAAACATTGTGAGATGCTGTGAAGTCTGCTCCCAAATAAACCCAGGACAAAAGTCTGAAGTACCGGCAGAAACCAGAGCATGAGGATCCAGTCCTGGAGAACATTGGGAAATTGACTTCACCGAGGTAAAACATGGACAATATGGGTACCGCTATCTCTTGGTATTTGTAAACACCTTTTCAGGTTGGGTAGAGGCTTTTCCTACAAAGTCTAAAGCTGCTCAGATAATACTTAAAAAGTTATTACAGGAGATTGTTCCCAGATTCAGCCTACCTATATCCTTGGGGTCTGACAATGGTCCAGCTTTTACAGCCCAAATTTCTCAATTATTAGCAAAAGCATTAAATATAGATTGGAAGTTACACTGTATTTATAGGCCACAGAGTTCAGGACAGGTAAAACAGATAAACAGAACCTTAAAAAAAACTTACTAAACTAAAACTAGAGACTGGCGAAAACTGGGTGAGTCTCCTTCCTTTTGCCTTGCTATGGGCCAGATGTACCGCCTATGTAAAAGGAATCACTCCTTGTAAAATAATGTTTGGAAGGCCACCCCCTTTGTTACCACATCTCAGGGATAAAAAACTTGCTGAAATCACTAATCACAACTTACTTCAGTCTCTCCAAGCCCTTCAACAGGTGCTGGGCCAAATTCATCATCTGGTTCGAGAAGCCCACCCACTCATGAAAAACCTGACGCCACATTCGCACCAGCCATGGGACCTTGTCTGGGTTGCAGGAAAGAGCCATCTTGATTTTAGTTCCACTGCTTGTAAGCCTTGGTATAAAAGGATCTGCTGCTGTTAGTACCTCAGCTCTCATAACAAATGATCAAAACTTCAAAGCTTTAAGCCAACAAATTAACCTAGACTTAGGGGAAATAAAAGCCTCTGTGAGCAGATTAGAAAGCTCCTTGGATTCCGTAGCTAAAGTAATATTACAAAATAGGAGAGGCCTAAACCTTTTGTTCCTTAAACAAGGGGAATTATAAGAAACTTGCTGTTTTTATACTAACCACTCTGGGGTAATAAGGGACAGCCTCTCCCAAATTAAGAAAAAAGAAACTAATAAACAAAAGCCACAACTGGTACAAAAATTTATTTTCATGGTCCCCTTGGTTAACAACCCTCCTTACAAGCTTAGCTGGGCCACTAATTTTCATCCTGCTTCTCATCACTATAAGCCCATGTGTCCTTTCTTGCCTCATGAACTATAGAAAAAAAAATTCAATCAATAAAACTAATAGTATTCAGAGCCCACTATAATAAGTTAAGTACTAATAAGTCTATGATTTGACTTGTACATAAAACCAGTGGGGAATGTGACGAGGTAGATTGATTTAGCTTATGACATTTTTACTATTTAAACAGTGTTCTAGTTTGAAAGCCCCCCAACACCTGTGGTGAAAATTGAAGGTTAAAAATTGTCCTGTACTTAGAAAAACTTTAAATTCTGCCTGCCTTTGCTGTCCCTCGCCTATGCTGTCCCTGACTGATAAAACCAAGAGCTGTATCCAGATGTATCTAGACAACATAAGGAGGAAACCGCCCTGTGAAAGTTTTTGCCGTCCCTAAGTGATTAACTGGCTTCTTTCAGCTTCTGTCATCAGCTTGCGCTAGGTCTTCCCAAACCCCCTCCTCACACCAGGAGGGTATGTGTGTATGTGTGTGACTGTAAGGTAACACTAAGTGTGTGACTATGTGACTTTTTTGCCTGTGTGACTATGTGCCTTTAAAAGACCCCTTAAACTTAAACTCAGGGCTGTTCTCTTCTGAGACTTTCTTGGAGAGACAGTTGCTGGCTGGCCAATAAAACCCCCTTTTAAATTCTCAATTGGATGTTCTGGTTCCTTTTCTGTGCGGCAGCCTCACAACAAGGTGACTGTTTTCCCCTCTGGTCCTGGGTCGTCGGGCCTCATATGGTGCTGCCGAGCCATTCCTGGTTTCTGTCTGCATGGCATGTTTACCTCAGGTGGCTCTTGCCACTGTGTTGATGCCACACTTGAGGGAGCTGCATCATTATAGTTTCCTGCTTCTCTGAAAGGCAGATGGCAGGGGAGAAGGGGGAGGATTCAGAATCCCTGTATGGACGCCTCTTCCTGGATGCCAGGTGCAGCCGGTCTCTTCCCCACATCTCTGCTTTCCTCCACTCCACGGAAACCTTTTTCTCTTCTGGGGTGCTGGTAGGGTGAGAAGGGAAATTATTTTCCTTTCCTGTTTGTCTCAGACACTCTGTAAAGACCTCAGGTGCGTTTTCTTAGCTTTAAGGGTTTAGTTTTCACCACTACCCCACTTGGAAATTAATGCCAGGAAATCCCATAGGCCCAGCTTGCTTTCTGCCTCAATTTACTCCTTCCTTAAGGCAATGGATAAAGAGCTGGCATTCTGCTTGTAAAGGGAGAGTATAGTAAAAAATGAGCAAAATATAATATCTCACAACTCTTTTTCCACATTTTAATGAACAGTTATAGATCCTAAAATAGCTGCCTATTTCAAAGTCCACCAAGTAATTAAATTCTAGCAATCAGAAATAATACATTTATTATATATTACATTTATGAACTATGAATTTCATTATCTGTGGCATACATATACATTGTAACCACTTCCTTTTAAGCATTTTTTTCTTGAACTTTCAACATTTGAGTTGAATCCAGAGTATAGAACAAACACAAGTATTACAAGTGTCAAACATGCTAGATTTCTTTCTTGGCTCCCATGGAAAAAGTAAACACAAAGTAAAACACCCATTAAATTTTACATATTAAGAATGTGATTTATGTAATTTATGCTAAAAAATTCTTGAGTTATATAAACTTATAGATTACAAATGAGATATGGTCATTTGGAGATGACAACAGAGCAACTGGCAGATTTAAAGGATTTATAAACAAGGGTGAAAAGCTTCTTGAAACAACCAGAGTTTCTTTTCAAGTCTAACTTCCCGAGTAATTTATTCAAAAAGTCTTGAAATGTCAGGCAGGCAGGAAGACTTTCAGAACATGCAAAATCATTCTAATTTCCCTCAGTCAATCTGGTGTATGTTGAGGTGGGGGATGGGTGGCGCAAGTAACAAATGCTGAAACAGGAGGAAATGAACTAGGCTTATTGTGAACATGATTTCTGTCTCATTTTAAAAAAGAAGATAGTTCACATTATATTGAGAATCGTGGAGTGGGAGAAGCTGGTCAGACCTCATACCACTGAATTAGAATTTTCCTGGCTCCACATCTCCTTCATTACTTGTCTTCAATTCTTTACAAAAGAAAGAGAACTTCCTACATTTTCTTCTGGAATAAATTTATAGTTTTATTCACCAAATCTTTAAGCACAGATGTGGTAAGCAGTGAAAATAGCTTATTCTGTGTTGGCATGAAATGACTGAAAAAAATTACTGTCTTTTAAAATTTTTTTCTCTATCTTCCCTCTCCATCACTACTAGTTGAGGGTAGCCAGAGGGTTTTATGCAGAAGTCTGAGCTTCCCTTGCCCCAGGAGAGAGTTAAGAGGCTTTTGTTCCATAGGTCTCTGCTTTTGGAGCTACTGCACTGGACTGACATTGAGGCAGGACTGGAGAGTGAAGGGGGAAGCAGAATGATGGTGGATGGTGGTGCCCGCGGAATGCATATGAAACCCTGTGGCTTTGACAGGCTGAGCAAAGACTCCAGCAAAGTTTGTTATTCTGTGAATAACAGAGTCATCCACCACTTGAGTTGGACAATATGTTTCAAGGTTCTGTGACTAAGATAGACTGAGAACCAGACCGGAGGCCCTTCCTCAGAGGGATTTCTCAGTCCCCAGTGTTCTTATGTTATGGGTGGGGTTGATGGTGGCCTGAAAATGACTGAAGCTGGACTTCCTGTCAACCCTATTGAGAGAGGGCTCATCCAGTTGGAACTAGACTTGTAAAAGTAAAGTAAAGAAACATGGCCCTTCACAGACCTGGAGGCTGTGGAAAAAATCCACACCCATTGCATTTGTTTCAAAAGTGTAAATAGATCCCACCTTCTTCCTTTATCTACTCTACATATATAGCAGAGAACAGTGTGATCAGGCCAGGGTAAGGACATTTCAATTCCCTTTCAGACCAGAAGACTAAGTTCTACAAAAAGTTCACAAGAAATGTTGACAAACTTACTCTATACTAGGTACTGTATGTGGGAGAAAATGTGACATCTGCCCTTGAGGAAGCAGGAATAATCCAAAGAACTTATAAGTTAAATCTATAAAGTATTAATGGCATCCATGAAAGGTCTTTATGACAGGTGTGGCCAGGGCTGGGGCTGGGAGGTCCACCTCTGTCGGGGTTCGGCGGGGGGAGTCAGCGCCCCGACAACTAGCTAAGCCATGCTTGGCTCAAGGGAACGAGACTGAAGATTACTCCTTGCCTCCTCCTCCTCGTGCGAGAGGGAGTGGTGCGGGAGAGCCCAGGAGGTAGGTAAGTGCAGCCACCAGCCCCAACCCGGCTCGCAAAGGAACACTCAGATGCGGTGGGGGTTCTGTCAAGCAGTTTCGTTCATTCAACTCAAAGCCTACATGTTTATGCATAAATGGGCTAAATGGGAGGGGGATTCTGGCGGGGGTCTCCACCTAACAAGCCAATCACCCTATAGGTCATGCGTGCATGCATGGCTCCAGCCTATGCTTATAGTAAAGATCATGAAGTGTCCACGAGCCCAGAAGGCTTTCTGCATCAATGATGCTAAGCCCCGTAAATGGGGTGAGGTTTTACCCAACAACATAGTCACTTCCCGTTTACATCCTCCAGGTGCCATCCTGAACACGTGTGAAGAACAAAGAAGGGAACAAGCAGTCATCATTAGGTGCAGTAACCATCTGTGCCAGGAAGGTAGCTGCCACCCAACACACCTCAAGCATCACAAAAGAATTAGTCTTCAGTCATATTTCATGGGGGTAAAAGAGACATGTTTAGGCCCAAAGAATTGGAAGAAAATGGATAGAAATCTTATTTATATTCATTTGCAGTGTCAGCTTTTCCATTATAAAATGTGTTCATTAGCAGTTTTAGTAGCCAACAAGTCAGCAAAATCGTTCATTATGAAAATCTGGAGACTTAGGTACAGATGAAGTTGATATTCTGAAGCTCATGAAATATGCTAACCTGTTAGGAAAAAAGCCCTTGAAGATCATTATTTGGAGAAAAAATATACATTTCCTTCAGAAGAAAGTGAAATAAGAAATCTTGAGGGCTCCCTTGAAGAAAACCAGACCTGTAGTTCCAACCCAGGGTCAATTGATCTCAGTTGAGAACATTAATGTGCTTTGTGCTAGAGAAACAAGTCCACGGAACATCAGCCTTTTCAAAGACGGTAGGAAATACCTCTCTGATTATCTTCAGCTGGAAAAATAACTGCTTTTCAAGCTACAGTCAAACCTATCCTCCTCTGCTTTAGATTTAAACGACAAACCTCTGGAAATGCCAGAGATATTTTTCTGAAAGGTTTGTAAATGAATGAACCCCTTTTGATAGAAGTCCAGGCAGGAGCACAGATAAACTGAGAGACGTAATGGACCGGATGGAAAACAAGGACTACAGTGCATGGGAGTCATCTAGAGATGTAATTCCAACGTGAAGAGACCGAGAACAGAACAGAGGGGGCTCTACCAATATGTCCCTCGGAGGCAGACAGAACTCTGTAAAGCCTTGAGCAAGTGGCATGTGGGACAGGAAGGATGCCAGAGGAGCCCTGACACTGACAGGAGAGACTGGTCTGGTCTTGGCGCTGCCCTTACTGCCCTGAGACCTTAGGCAACTCACTCCATTGCTGCATCTAGAACCGAGGATATTGGATTAGGCCCTTCTTCAAGTCCTGAGATGTTTAAAACTCAAAAGCAGGCACATGGTAACATGGTACCAGGTAGCCTTAGCCCGATACTGGATTGTAGGTATAATTTGAGCATATTTGTCTCCTTCCAGAGGTTTGAAGATTCCCTCAGGAGGAGTCAGCTGAAGGCCAGAAAGAGGGATTTGAAGGATTCCGAGCTAAGGATTTATTCTTTATTCTGTGGTAACTTTTATCCAGAAGATGGAGAAACTCATCTAAAAACTCTGCCATCAGGTGAGCATGCGGCATTGGTGTACTGGGAGGTGGAAAAAAGGAGGGTGTCCCAGGTGATCAGGTAAGGGGTTCCTGTAATTTCTGAACTAACCAAAGAGCCTTAGAGGCACCAGTGATGATTCCTTCCTTCCTTCATGCAGCCACAATTTTCTCTAGTTCTTCAAAAGCCATGAATTGGGCTATATTATTTTCTGTGAAAGGAAAGAAAAATAAGTGAGAATGCCTCACAGAATATTTCATAGCAACATATGTCACAGGACTAATTACTATTTTTAGAAAATGAAGGGAAAGAGAACTTTCTTGAAGATGAACATACCATCTTGAGGGGAAAGAAGCTGCATTGTCATATCCACATACACAATTTTGTTATAAAGGTAATAGAAAATCCAGTCTTTAAAAAATAGAATATGGGAGATGAGATTACACATAAGCAAATCCTGGATTTCTATTCCAGCAGGGTTGTCCAAAGAGGTCAGAGGAGAGCCAAGAGGGAACGGTGGGCTAAAAGCCAACTGGATGAAAAGTGAAGATTTTTAGGAAGGGAGTCACAGCTGCTGCTGTGACAGGACTGACCACTGGATTGAGCAACACGAAGGGCATTGTGCCCTCACTACACACTTTCCTGTGACTGGAGTGAGTTCAAAGGAGAACAAGGCGAGAAGTGGAGTTGCCTAATGAAGACAGCTCTTTGAAGGAGGTCTGTTCACCATTTGTTATTACACCAAGTGAACAGAAAAGGAGAATTTTATAGCCAGGGAACAGCTTTGTTTGAGAACTGGGTGTAATTGCTTTTGATACTATAGAGAGTCAAGGTTTTTTGTGCTTTAATCATCCAGGAAAGCAGATTTCTAGAAAGTTTACACTTTCTTCAAAAGAAGTGTTTCTCTCATTTGCAAGTCTCTCATTTCTCATAAAATGCATCATGGACTACAATGCAAAGTGACCTAATGAAACGTCCTTCCCCCACTAACTGGAGTTTTGCATATAATGAGTGTACATAAGAAGTGCTGCTTGGCTTGACTGGATGCAGGACAGGATCCCACAAAGAGAACAGTTCAGCCTTATAACTTCTCTTGCCTGGACTTTGTGTGATTCGTTTCCTGAGCCTTTTGTGGAGTGCCTGGGAACAGGTCTGAGTCTGCCCCTGCTGTGTGGTGAACCTCATGTCTTAGAACAGATTGGTTCACAGGGTGGGGGATGGTGGGCAGGAGGGATGAAATCATTGTTTTGCTTCAATGTCTGCTTTTCCTGGGAGGACTTTCACAGCAAGAGAGTCTATATTTTTAGAATTAGCATGTTCTGTTTCAATGTGTGAACATCCATTTAAAATCTACTATATTTAGTGAAGGTTTAATTACTCAAGTAGGGAAACTAGTTTCCAACCATTACCTTTCATTCCTGGCTCATCAAAACAGCCCCCGGCAGCTGAGAATGCCAATTCCAGCTACACCTGGTGAGGGCAACTCACAAGAAAAATCCCCATGGCTTGAGCTCAGTGTGAGCATGAGGGGCAGGCGAAGCTGCCTTCAGCCTCCTCCCACCCTCGTCCTGGCCCCCTCCTTCTCTCAGTGGGACCCTCCTGCAACATACCCTCTGTGGCTGGGGTTGTGCTGTGTGTGTGTCTGCCTCAGTGTCTGCGGGGAGAGTCTTCCCTTCCCACTCAGAAATTGTGATTATATTTTCCAAAATAGCACTTGGGAAAATGAATCTCTTTGTGCCATTTACAGGTATGGAAAATGCTGTTTTCAGCAATGCCGTTTATTCCTTCGTTTTCTCATTCACTTCTTCTGGCAAGGCCAGTTGGAGTTGGGTTGAGGAGTCCTGGGCTGGTGCAGGCGTGGACAAGTGTGACGCAGGGAGGCTGCCGATGGGAGAATGGAGAAGTGCCAACTGGCACCACACGTGCTCTGAGACACAAGTATGATGGATGTTAAACACATTCATTCACCATTCAGCAAATGTTTACTGATCGGTTGTGGGATAGCCATGGAGCCTGGCACTACTTTGGTGGGGAAGATAGGCATGAATAGAAAAAAATTATCCTAGTAAGTGCCTAATTGCAGAAAGAGCCCAGAAGGAACCCTGAGTGTGTGTACAAAGGAACCTGGGGTGACTGGATCAGGGAGGGGAAGTGGTGCTGGAGGTAAGACCCACAGTGGTGCTTCCCCAACTTTCTGTGCCTATGAGTCATCTAGAGATCGTGTTACAATGCAGATTCCTCCTGTGGGTCTGGGGTCTGGGGACTGGGGTCTGGAGAGGGACCTGAAATTCTGCATCTCTCATAAGCACCCATGTGATGCTGATGTTGCTGGTCAATGAACCACACTTCGGGCACCGAGGATTCTAAAGCACAAGGGTAAGGTACACCAGGGGGTGGGGGTGGAGTCCAGGGGAAATAAGTTTCACAGGCAGGCACCAGCGTACACATAGCTGGTGCAGAGTCTGCAGGTTGAGGCAAAGGTAAAACAATCTCTCTACCTCCTTCTACGCTTGATTTTCAGGATATGCATTCCCCTGACAGGACATTTTTCCCCATTAAGGCTGCTCTTTATGTTTACTTTAAAATTCGTTTTACTTTTTGTAGTTACTGGGACTTCCATTTAAAAGGGCAGACTGAAGATATTTTTTCTATTTTTTCCTCAGAATTTTCCAGAAAAAAAAAAAAAAGAACAGAATTATGAATTTTACCTTTCACACAACTCGAAGACTACCTCCCAAAAGATAATATATGGAGAGGGCTCCTAATGCAGTAAAGATCAAATGTGGGTACAAAAAGACTCCCAGAGGGAGTGCTTGTAGATATAGATCTCAGACAGAGTTGGTAGGAAACTGCTTTCTTAAGTAAATGGCACCCCTTCTTTATAATCACAGTAATAGCATGTACATGCAGAGGGGCTGGAGCATCCCTGGGCCCCATTCAGTCTCAGTGGAGGAAACAGCTGAATTAAGAAACATGCAGAAATGCTACCTTTGGTCTGTCTCCTGGTGAGGCAGAGCTGAATTGTGTTCTGCTCTGTAGCTGCCAATATTGGTTGACTGGAGAGAGGTAAAAACTGAAATAACACACACATATAATCTTGTCATAATAAGTTTCACCATGAACCAGGGAGAATTCCTGCCAGCCTGGAACTGCTCATCCCCTCCCAACATAAACCACTTCCAAAGTTCAGGAAGAACACACTTTATTTAAAGACAAGTAGCAAAGAGGCAGCCAGCATGGGATCTATGCAAAGGTATTACAAGACAGAGAGAGGGAGAGGGCAAGGGGTATGTAAGGAATCTTCACCTATAACAACTTGCCACCACCATGTTGTAAACTATGACCTAATAAATGTCTATGAACCCGTAGAACTTAACAAAACGATGAAAAGGCTCAAAGCAGAGCAACTGAGAGGTCGGGAAAAATAATAGGGGCACCACAGAAAGAGATGAAACAAGGACTTGTAGAGCTCAGGAGGAAGCAGAAGAGAAAAGTGAAGCCACCATGGAAATGTGGGCATCCTGTAATAGACACTGCTGACATCATAGTGACGAACAGGAGGACAAGACTGAAAAAAGGAAGCAAAGTAAACCGGAAATTAACAAAGTTAGAATGGATTGAAGAGAATATGAAAGATATGGAGGAAAAAAAGAATTGTGACATATGTATTATTTGTGTCCTTTAAGAAGAAGTCTGGAGATATCAGTAAAACACTTTAGGGCCGAGCCCGTGGCGCACTCGGGAGAGTGCGGCGCTGGGAGCGCGGCGACGCTCCCACCGCAGGTTCGGATCCTATGTAGGACTGGCCGGTGCACTCACTGGCTGAGTGCCGGTCACGAAAAAGACAAAACAAACAAACAAACAAACAAAAAAACACTTTAGAAATAAAATGACTTGAACACACAAGTGGAAAGTGTATGCTGTAGCCCAGGAAGAGTTGATACACAATGAATAGCATTGAGATGTAGCCAAGTAAATGTTCTGGCCCTCAAGGACAAAGAAAAACTCTTCTAGCATCCAGGCACAAATCAAACTACTATAAGGAGGAAGAAATTAAGCTGACATTACAGCAAAACAGAGTATAGAGTGGAATATCAAAAGCAAGAGAAAGGAATCAGAACATAAAATGTGAGTACCACATTTTTACCAAACATATGAGCATAATGATAAACTTAATTGACTCACCTATTCAAAGAGGCTCAAATTTACAAAAAAGTGAAATCCAATTATGCGTAAGATATGAGATGTATCGAAAGCAGTCAAACTCAGAAAGCCTTAAGATAGTTAATTGGGCAAAGACATGCTAAGTAAATGCAGTGAGAGACAGGGAGAGAGAGAGGAAAGAAGAGCTATCATAGCAGTATGGTTGCATTAAGAAGAAAAAGCATTAGATAAGACAAAAAGAGTGTTTGATAGTAAAAAATTACAATGTAGTTAATGAATAAATTAGCATGGAAAACATGGTGTCAAAGCTACCAAAACCAGGAATAGACAAAAATCCTTTAGTAGGAGCAAACTTGAATTCTTATTTCTTAGATCAAGTGGGGAAAAAAAAAAGCAAGGATATCATGTTGATTATGTTTAAATAACATAATCAAAATATAATTCTAATATCTGAAAAATTAAGTACATATTAAGCCACAAGAAAACTGCAATAAATCCCCCCACATAGAAACAGTACAGCAACATTATGTGATGAAAATGCAAAAATTCAGATATTAATAAAGACAGAAAAAAGCCACCTTACCTCCTGGAAATTAAAGCACACTCTTTAAGTAGTCTTTGGGTCTCAAAGAGAAAATCATCACTATAAATGCAGAATACATAGAAAGCAACAAAAATTAAAACAGTACATATTGGAGAATATATGAGATCTTGCTACAGCAGTGCTTAGAGGAAAACTCATAGCTTTAAATATTTACAATAATTAAAAGTTAAATTAACTGAATTTAGCATCCAATACTAAAATTTATAAAATAAAACAAAATTTAAAAAAGCAGTAAAAGCAGAAATTAATAAATTTGAAAAATTAAAACTTGGAAAAACTAAGTGTATGATTTGTGTCTAAAAACCATTAAATAAAACTGGTACAATCTTTTTTTTGAAATGATCTTTTTTGCTATTGTGGTAAAAATACATAACCTGAACTTGCCATTTTAACCATTTTTAAGTGTTCAATTCAGTGGCATTAATTATATGCACAATGTTCTACAACCCTCACCACTATATATTTCCAATCTTTTTCATCACCCCAGTAGAAACTCTGTGCCATGTCAGTAGTAACCCCCATTCTCCCTTGCTCCCAGCCTCTGGTAAACTCTAATCTACTTTTTGTCTCCATGAATTTGCCTATTTTATATAAATGGAATCAATATGATATTTGTCCTTTTGTGTCTGGCTAATTTCACTTAGCATAGCATTTTCAAAGTTCATTCATTGTTCAGAAAAGGGAAATCTCCCTCACTGTTGGTGGGAATGTAAATTGGTACAGCCATTGTGAAAAACAATATGGAGGTTCCTTAGAGAACTAGAAATTGAACCACCCTATGACCCAGCATCCCTCTACCGGATATATATATGAAGGAAATAAAATTAATATATTGAAGAGACACCAGCACTCCCATGGTCATTGCAACACAATTCACAGTAGCCAAGAGATGAAATCAACCTAAATGCCTTTCAATGGATGAATGGATTAAAAACAACAGCAGCAGCCACAGCAACAACAACAAAAACTGTGGTATATATACACAATGGAATACTATCAACTAAAAAAAAAAATGATATCATTTGCAGCAACATGGATGGAACTGGAAACTGTCATGTGAAGTGAAGTAAGTCAGGTACAGAAAGACAAATACCACATGATCTCACTCATATATGGAATCTTTAAAAAAAAATGTGGTTCTCATAGAAGTAGAGAGTAAAATAATGGTTACCAGAGGCTAAAAAGGGAAACAGGGGTTGAGGGGGAAGTGGTGGACTGATGGGCACAAAGCTATACTGTCTACCCTAAGTGAATCAATGTATGGCATATGCATTTATTGAAGCAACACACTGTACCCCCAAAATATGTACAATTAAATGTTAAAATAAGAAATGAAAACAAACATATATCTCCAAAAAATTCATACATATTTTAGCATGTGTCAGAACTCCATTCCTTTTTATGTCTGAATAATATTCCATTGCATGTATATGTCACATTCTGTTTATACATTCATCTCTTAATGGATACTTGGGTTGCTTCCATTTTTTGGCTATTGTGAATGATGGTGCAACTCTAATTTATTTTTAAAAGGGAGAAGACAGAAATAAATGAAATAAGAAAATAAGAATAGAGAAATAATCACGGATAGAGAAAATTTAAGATTATAGGAGACTTATTCAACCATATGCAAATTAATTTTAAAATCTTGATAAAGTATGTAATTTCTAGAAAAGATTAAGTTCTAAGGCTGGCCTCAGAAGAGTTTGAAAATTTAAAGAGATCAGTTATAAGTAGTTGTCTAGGCCCCTCTCTCTGCAGGTCTGCCTAGTGGCCTCACCCACAACCCAAGAAGTAGCTCAGCAGTCTCACCCTTGTCAGGCCTGCTCTCAAACTTCTGAGGGAAGAATGACCTCACACCTGGCCCTGAGAAGTGGAGCAGCAGACTGGTGCCCGGCAAACCTGCACCCACCTATCTGAGCCAAAGTGTACCCATGCCCCTGGCTCAGAGAAACAGCCTAGCTGTCATGCTCCTGGCAGACCTGCCTCTGAGTCTTTGAGCCATAGCATG
This sequence comes from Cynocephalus volans, assembly GCF_027409185.1. NCBI lineage: Eukaryota > Metazoa > Chordata > Mammalia > Dermoptera > Cynocephalidae > Cynocephalus > Cynocephalus volans. Next base: position 51,104,576 of record NC_084461.1, on the reverse strand, counting down.
CATACACATCTGAGTGAGAAAAATGTTGGCTGATGTGCCCATGGTGAGAACACCCCAGGTCAGAGAATCAGCATGATGACCCTGCCACTGGCAAACCAGTCCCAGAGACTCTGACATACCACACACCCACACCAGCAGCCTGAGAACCAACCCAGTGAGCTCACCCCTCACAGAGATGTGCCACCCCTGCCACAAACCTCTCAAGCATAGGCTGCTGAGTCACTTGCAGATGTAGCAAAAGTTGATTACAGCTGAAGAAATGACACAGAATCTATCCAGAACAAAGCCATTGTACTTTACTCAACTGACACCCTAGGACACACAGTTGCATGTGAAAATCTTTCCCGATGTGAGCCATTCTACAAAACTCAAAGAGGTATCTATTCCATCAGATGTACAGATATTAACACAGGGAAACAAGAAACATGAAAAAACAAGGAACCATGACATGGTACCACCAAAGAAACATAATAATGCTCTAATAACTGATCTCAAAGAATCAGATATTGTGGAATTTCTAGAAAAGGAATTCTAATTAATCATCTTAAGGAAACTCACTGAGATACAAGAGAATACAGACAAACAATTGAACAAGATAAAAAAAAATGATGATCTGAATAAGAAATTTAACAGACGGTTTTTAAAAAACCCAGAAATCTTGGAATTGAAGAATTTATTGAACAAGATAAAAAATACATTGAAGAGTTTCAACAACAGACTAGACCAAACATAAGAAAGAAAGCTGTTTTGAAATAACCCAGTTCTATGGGTTAAGTGTGTCCCCCAAAGTTCATGTATTGGAAACTTGACTGCCATTATAACAGGGCTAAAAGGGTGAGAAATCCAAGTATGGTATTTGAAAGATGGGGCCTTTAAGATGTGATTAAATTGTGAGGACTATGCCCTAGGAAATAGATTAATCCATTCATTAAACCAGTTTATGGTTTAATGAGTCTTAACAGGTGTTGTACTAATGGCTTTATAAGGAGAGCAACTGAGTAGTTTAGCTCTATTGCACAGCCATTGCTACCCTGTGTCTCCATGAGACTTTGTACCAAGAAGGTCCTCACCAGATGTGTACCTTGGACCTAGGACTTCCCAGCTTCTGGGAAGAAACTGTGAGAAATAAATTCCTTTTCTTTGTATATTACTTAGTTTCAGGTATGCTGTTTCAAGCAACAAAAATGAGCTAATACACCCAGGAAGACAAAATAAATAAATAAATAATAAAAAGAATGAAAAAAGCCTACAGGATTTATGGGATGCTATTAAGCAAACAAATATTTGAATTATGGGCATTCCAGAAGGAGAACACAAAAAATCTATTGAAAACCATTTAATGAAATAATAGCTGAAAACTTCCCTAGTCTTGGGAAAGATATGCAAATCTAAATCTAGGAAACTCAGGGCCCCCTAATAGATTCAACCCCAAAAGATCCTCTCCAAGACACATTGTAGTCAAACTGTCAAAAGATAAAGACAAATTGAGAATTCTAAAAACATTAAGAGAAAAACATCAAGTCACTTATAAGGCAATTACCATTAGACTAACAGCGGACTTCTCAGCAGAAACCCTACAGGCCAGAAGAGAATATCATGATATATTCAAAATACTGAAAGAAAAAATTTGCCAGCCATGAATATTATACCCAGCAGAGCTATTCACTCAGAAATGAAGAAATAAAGTCTTTCTCAGACAAGCAAAAATTAAGGGAATTCATCACCACCAGACCAGCCCTACAAGAAATGCTCAGGGGAATCCTACATCTAAAAGAGAAAAAACAATAACAACCACCACAAAACACCCCAAAATATAAGACTTACTGGTAGAGTAGATACACAAATTAGAAAGAGAAAGGAATCAAACCTTATCAATACAAAAAACCACCAAACCATAGAGATAAATAATAAGAGAGGAAGAAAGGAACAAGGGATACACAAATAAATCAGAAAACAACCAACAAGGGCCGAGCCCGTGGCGCACTTGGTAGAGTGCTGCGCTGGCAGCGCGGCGACGCTCCCGCCGCGGGTTCGGATCCTATATAGGACTGACCGGTGCACTCACTGGCTGAGTGCCGGTCACGAAAAAACGACAAAAAAAAAAGAAAACAACCAACAAAATGACAGGAATAAGACCTCACATATCAATAGTAACTTTGAATGTAAACAGTTAAATGGGCCAATTAAAAGACATAGACTGGCTGAATAGATTAAAAAACAACCCATCCATATGCCACCTTCAAGAAACACACCTTACCTACAAAGACATACTTATACTGAAAGTGAAGGGATGAAAAAGATATTTCATGCAGATGGAAAACAAAAGCAAGCAGGAGCAGATATACTTATGTCAGATAAAACAGGCTTTAAATCAAAATCTGTACTAAGATACAGGAAGTGTATTACATAATGACAAAGAAATCAATGCAGCAAAAGGATATAACATTGTAAATTGTAAATTTATATGCACTCAAAATCATAGCACCCAGATACATAAAGCAAATATTATCAAATATAAAGGGAATAGGTGGACACCAACACAATAATGGGGAATTTAACATCCCACTCTCAGCACTGGACAGATTGAGACAGAAAATTGACAAGAAACATTGGATTTAAATGGCACCAAAGACCAGAGGGGACTTAAAAGACATTTACAGAACATTCCATACAACAACTGCAGAATAGATATTCTTTTCATTAGCACATGAAATATCCTCCAGGATTGACCATATGTTAGGCCACAAAACAAGTCTCAACAAGTTCAAAAAACTGAAATCACACCAAGTATTTTTTCTGATCATGGAATAAAACATGGAAGAAATCAATAACGAGGGGAACTTTCAAAACTACACACATACATGGAAATTAAACAACATGCTCCTGAATGACCAATGGGTCAAGAAGAGATTAAGAAAGATATAAAAAAATTTTTGAAAAAAAATGAGGAGAGAAACACAACATACCAAAACCTATGGGACACAGCCAAGACAGTAATAAGAAGAAAGTTTGTAGCAATAAACATCTACAACATCAGAAAAAAAAAAAAAAGAAATTTCAAATAAAGAGCCTAATAATGCACCTCAAGGAACTAGAAAAGTAAGAACAAACCAAACCCAAAATAAAGAAAAGAAAAGAAATAATAAAAATGAGAGCACAAATAAATAAAATTGAGACTAAAAATATAATACAAAAGATCAATCAAATGAAAGTTGATTTTTCAAAAAGATAAAATAAAAAAATCATTAGACTAACCAAGAAAAAAGAGGAGACTCAAACAAATAAAATTAGAAATGCAAAAGGAGACATTACAACTGATACCACCAAAATACAAAGGATCATTAGAGACTATTATGAACAACTATATGCAAATAAATTAGAAAGCCTAGAGGAAATGGATAAATTCCTGGATACATATGACCTACCAAGACTAAACTGAGAAGAAATAGAAAACCTGAATAGACCAATAACAGTAAAATGATCGAATCAGTAAAGTCTCCCAACCAAGAAAAGCCCAGGACCAGATGACTTTACTGTTGAAGTCTACCAAACATTTAAAGAAGAACTAATACCAATACTTCTTAAAGTATTTCAAAAAATTGAAGTGGACAGAATTCTTCAAAACTCATAGTATGAAGCCAGCATTACTTTAATACCCAGTCCAGGCAAGGACACGACAAAAAAGGAAACAACAGGCTAATATCCCTGATGAACATACATGCAAATATCCTCAATAAAATACTAGCAAACTGAATCTAACAGCACATCAAAAAGATTATACACCACAGGCTGGCCAGTTAGCTTAGTTGTTTAGTGTGTGGTGTTGCTAACACCAAGGTCAAGGGTTTGGATCCTTGTACTAGCCAGTCACACACACACACACACACACACACACACACACACACACACACACACACACACACACACACACACACACACACACACACACACAAAGGGGGGGTGGGATTTTTATACACCATGATCAAGTGGGATTGATCAAGGATTTAGCAAAGATGGTTCAACATATACAAATCAATAAATGTAATATGTCAAATCAACAGAGTGAAAGAAAGAAACTGTGATCATCTTGATAGACACAGAAAAAGCGTTAGGTAAAATTCAACATCACTTCATTATAAAAACTTTCAACAAATTTGGTATAGAAGGGAAGTATCTTAATACATTAAAGGCAACATGTGACAAACTCACAGCTAATATCATACTGAATGGGGAGATGCTGAAAACTCTTTTCCTAAGAACTTGAACAAGACAAGATTGCCCATTCGCACCACTTTTATTTAACACAGTACTGGAAATCCTAGCCAGAGCAATTAGACAAGAGAAAGAAATAAAAGGCATCTAAATTGGAAAGGAGGAAATAAAGTTGTCCCTGTTTGCAGAGGACATAATTTTATATGGAGAGAAACCTAAAGACTCTACAAAAATTCATAGACCTAATAAACAAATTTGGTTAAGTTGCAGGATCTAAGATCAACATACAAAAAGCAGTAGCATTTCTATATAACAACTACAAACTAGCAGAAAAAGAAATCAAGAAAGCAATCTATTATAAATTGCAATTGTAAATTGTAATTATAAGTTGCCATTTACAATAGCAATGAAGAAAAATACCTGGGAATAAATTTAAGCAAGGAATAAATTTAAGAAAGATCTCTACAAGGAAAACTATAAAACACTGGTTAAAGAAATTAAAGAGTACACAAAAAATTAAAAAGACATCCCATGTTCACAGATTGGAAAAATCAATATTGTCAAAATGACCATAGTACCCAAAGTGATCTACAGATTCAAGCAATCCCCATCAAACTACCAATGACATACTTCACAGAAATAGAAAAAACAATCCAAAAACTTATATGAAGCAATGAAAGATCCCAAATAGCTAAAGCAACCCTGAGCAGTAAGAAAAAAGAAGGAGGCATCACACTCCGCTGCTTCAAAATAAAAAGCTGTAGTAATCAAAAAAGCATGGTACTAGCACAAAAACAGACACACAGACCAGTGGAATAGAATAGAGAACCCGGAAATAGATTCACATATATACAGCCAACTGATTTTCAAGAAAAGAACCAAGAACATCCATTGGGAATGGACTGACTCTTCAACAAATGGTGCTGGGAAAACTGGAGATCCATATGCATAAGAAGGAAACTAGACCTATATTTCTCACCACATACCAAAATCAACTCAAAATGGATTAATGATTTAAATGTAGGACCTGAAACTATAAAACGTCTAGAAGGAAATGTAGGAGAAATGCTTCGGGACATAGGACTGGGCAAAGATTTTATGAATAAGACCTTGAAAGCACGGGCAACAAAAGCAGAAATAAACAAATGGAATTATATCCAACTAAAAATCTCCTGCACAGCAAAGGAAACAATCAACAGAGTGAAGGGACAACTTACAGAATGGAAGAAAATATTTGCAAACTGTGCTTCCAACAAGGGATTAATACCCTGAATACACAAGGAACTCAAACAACTGAATAGTAAAAAAAAATAATAATAATATATATATATATATATATATATGATTAAAAAATGGGCAAAGGAACTGAATAGACATTTTTTGAAAGAAGACATATAATTGACCAACAGGCATATGAAAAAAATGCTCAACACCGCTAATCGTCAGAGAAATGCAAACCAAAACCACAATGGGATATCATCTCACCCCAGTTAGAATGGCTATTAGCAGAAAGAAAGTCACCAGTGCTAGAGAGAATGTGGAGAAAGGGGAACCCTCACACATTGTTGGTGGGAATGTAAATTAGTACTGCCATTATGGGAAACAGTATGGAGGAGTGGAAATACATCCAAAGGAAAGGAAATCAACATGTTGAAGGGATGCCTGTACTCTTATGTTTATCGTGGCTCTATTCACAATAACCAAGATTTGGAACCAACCTAAATGTCCATCAACAGATGACTGAATAAAAAAAAGTGGTAAATATACACAGTGGAATACCACTCAGCAATGAAAAAGAATAGAATGTCATTTGCAACAACATGGATGAGCTTGGAGAAAATTATGTTACGTGAGATAAGTCAGGCACAGGAAGAGAAATACCATATGTTCTTGCTCATGGGTGGAAACTAAAAAAGTTGATCTCACAGAAGTAGAGAGTAGAACAGTGGTTACTAGAGGCTCGTAAGGGGTGGGGTGAATGGGGTGAGGGTGGTCAATGGATAAAACATTGTAGAGAAATGGGAAGAATAAGATCTAGTGTTCTGTAGCGATACGGGGAAACTGTAGTCAACAAATTACTGTCTAACTTCAAGCTTCTAGTTGAGAAGAATTTGAATGTTCACAACACAAAGAGGTGACAAATGTTTGAGGTTGAAGGAGATGCTAAATGCCCTGATATAATCATTGTGCACTGTATAAATTCACCCAAATATCACATTGTACTCCACAAATATACACGATTACCATGGGTCAATTAAGAAACAATAAATTAAAAAGAAAAAAATTTCAGAGACAGAAGTAGATGAGAGGTTACCAGAAACTGCATGGAAGGAATAACGGGAAGTTATTGAGTTAGGGCTTAATGGGTACAGAGTTTATGTTTAGTGTGAAGAAAAAGTTTTGGAAATAGAGGTGGTGGTCACACAGCATTGTGAATATAATTAATTCCATGCATGGCAATCTTTATGTTTTATATAATTTACCACACACACAAAAAAGAGATTAATTAACAATAGAAAAAAAAGGAAAGTTGTCAAAAGTCTATCCAACCTCCAGACTACCAGGCCCAGATGTCTTCATGGTGAGCTCTTCATAACCTTAATAAATCAATCTTTCCAATCCTTTTAAAACTCTTCTAGAAAAGGAAAAGCCTCTAGTTTCTTTTTTTGTGAAGTGGAGATTACATTGATGCCAAAGTGTGCCAAAGCAATAGAAATGACAAAAAGAAAGAAAACTACAGACTAATGTCTTTTGTGCCTATCAATGCAAAAATCTTCAATGAAATATTAGCAAACGGATTCCAGGGTGATGGGAATAGAATAATATAACAGGACCAAGTGGGTTCATTTCAGGAAAGGAAGGATAGTTCAATATTAGGAAATTTAGGGCCGACCCCATGGCACACTCGGGAGAGTGCGGCGCTCACGCCGTGGGTTCGGATCCTATATGGGGATGGCCGGGGCGCTCACTGGCTGAGCACAGTGCGGCTGGTCACAAAAAAAAAAAAAAAATTAGGAAGTTTATTAATATAGTTCACCATACTCATTTATCAAAACAGCACACACCATGATTGCTGAAAATGTTTCTTATAAAAGTAAAATCCATTATCGATTATGGAAAAACACTTCATAAAATAGAACTAAATTTTTATCACCTTAATAAAATACATTTATGTTACTTCAAAAGTCGGCATGGGCAAACAAGAGAAGGATTTACATTAATTAGGACAAGGGTGCCACTGTCACCACATTGTTGAACATTGATCTTGAGGTATTGGCCGATGTTTTAGAGAAGAGAAAGAAATATGAGATGTTCAAATAAGAGAGAAGGAGGTAAAACAATTATATCTTTAAATAATATGACCCATGACTAGAAAACTCAAAAAAATTAACTGAAAGATCACTGCCAACAATAATAAACAATAAGGTAATTGAGTAGTGTGGCTAGATACACAGCCTTCATACATATGAACAACAATAATTAGTGCCAAGATACAATGTAAGAAAGGACTGCATGCCCTGAGAAACTGATTCTAAAGTTTACATGGAAAAGTAAAAGAGCAAGAATAGCCAGGAATCAGAATAGTAAAGAGAAGCATGAATACTCTGATGAACACATAAAGTTAAAATTACTATTAGCACCCTGGTACTGATGCACAGATAGCTACATCAATGGAACAGAAGAGAAAGTTCATTTCTTTTTGCGGATCATAATAAAAAAAAGTCTGAAAACCACTTTTCTATGTAAGTACATCATTTGTAAATTTTACATAAACATACATGTGCATGCATACTTGTATATGCATAGAACAGCTTTGGAAATATATGCAAGAAACTGTAACAGATGTTGGCTGGCTGGGCGAGGAGTGAGAAGCAGTGTTATATTTAATTTTATTTTCTTGTATAACTTTTGAATTTTGTACTTTTTGCAACATTACCTCATCAAAAAAGCAATTTATTACTATCTTTTTCAAAACCAACATAGGATGTGAATGAAGTGAAAAATACTGAGGATGGGTATGGGATGATTTCCTGGGATTGCTCCAAGTGAGGGATCTGAATTACATATTTAAATATATGTGTTTTAGAAGCTTCCAGGGCCTAAATGCTTTAAGAAGATTTCAGAGTTTCATACTGTAAGACCTGTGCTCCATGCACAAATCCCACACACACTCCAGGATGGCTCACCTCACAAAGACCATGAGACAGAGACCGTTGCAATCAGGCAAGAGGAGTTTTATTCCAGCATGCTGGGGTCACTTAGTCTCCTGGACAGAAGCAACCCCAGGTTTACAGCACAAGCATCTTTTATACAGTTTTTCTGAACAGATCTTTGTGACAGGATGAGTTGTTGGTTATCTGTGGCGCCTTTAGATTTACAGGTGGGCTTTAGCAGGCTGGTACCCCGATAAGGAACAGCGCATTTCTCAATCATTTATCTTCTCCGGGGTCTGGCCAGATGGCTTTTAGATAAGGAACTAGTCAGTTCCTGGAACCGGGTGGGGGTCATTCCCTTCCTGGAATGTTTAGTGTGCTCGGGCCCACCTGACCTTTGTATGGCCCCTTAGAAGCTGCTTTACTTAAAATGTTTTTAGCAAGCATTTGTTACAAAACTGCATATATTAAAGTTATATTTTTCTACAATTCCCCTACAATCCCAAAGTGGACTCATAGACATTTGCTTTTTACAATTTTCTGAGCTTTTCCCCCCTCTGGCCTTTCATTCACTCTCAAGTGGGGAGGCCAGGGGGTGGCTTGGATGTAGGGGCTTACCCACCTCCATCTCCATCAGCTCCACTCTGCTGAAGGGGATGATCCTTTTCTGATAAAATATAAGGAACTGCCTCATAAAAATGCAATCTACATGAAGTCAGTGTGTTCGCAAACACAGCTGCAAGAACAGTCCCCTACAACAAACATATGAAAAGGTGCTCAACATCCCTAATCATCAGGGAAATGCAAATCAAAACCACAATGAGGTATCATCTCACACTTGTTAGAAAGGCTATTATCAAAAAGACAAGTGATAACAAGTGTTGGTGAGGATGTGGAGAAAAGTGAACCCTTGTACACTGTTGATGGAAATGCAGATTGGTGCAGCCATCCTGGAAAACAGTATGGAGGTTCCTCAAAAAATCAGAAATAGAATGTTTTTAGCAAGCATTTGTTACAGAGCAAACTGCGTATATTAAAGTTATATTTTTCTTTACAAACCCTTACAAGAAGAGTACCCTGAAGTAACTTGATGTTAACCAATCTGCTTTATTTCTATTTTTCTGTTTCCTTGTTCCTAATACAGAAACCAACTGTTCTGCCATGCCCAGCAAGGTACTCATTCTATTTTATAGAATGAAATACTGCCCAATTCTAGAGTGGCAAGTAAAAACCCATTAGATCTTTCAACTAAATTTATTGTAATTTTATCTTTTCACAATATGTATATCAAAACGTTATGTTGTAGATCTTAAATATATACAGTAAAAAAGAAAAGTCAAGTCCCTTAGGCTCCTCTTCTAGGAAGATTCCTGCTCCAGCCTTTTACTGTACAGAAACTCTAGAGCTCCCTGCTCCCCACACCCTGCCTGTTTTGCACGTCTCTGAGAGAAAAGGGACACCCTCTTTTCCTCTGAGAAAATGCTGCAGATTATTGGTCACCAGGCAGAATGCTACCAGTGCACTTAACTTCAGTTTCAGATGGTAGCTCAGAGGCGGACGTGTTTATGTTTCCCTTTATGAGTATCACCATTGGCAAAGCCTTTGAAAAGTAACAGGGGACGTGGCTAAACAGAATAAACTCCAGTCTTGGAGTTCCTTTTTCATCTGGCCCCTTTTGGGAAAAGGCTATGAAAGCTAAGGGTGGCGGCTGAGTCTTGAAGGCCACCGTCATCGTCAAACATTTGCTGAGAATCTGTCAATAACACAGTCTGTATTAGGTCAATACGCACACAGTTGTACTGGGAAGAAACAAAGGGTTGAAATATGAGGATTCTACCTGGAAAATGCCCTGCCAATGCTCCTTGAATTGAAAACCTAAGCTGGTTTTCAAAATGAAGTAGGACTAAAACTTGACTTTTGACTTGGGAAACATCCACAAGACTCTAAGCTCATGAGTGCTCAATTTGTAACTTTCTGCCTTTTTTTTTTTCTAAATAAAAAACAGAATTTGTTTTTTAGCCATAGAGCCTTTGAGTTTGTTATAACCACTGGGGAAAAAAGCCCTTGTTTAAATATCATTTCTTTTTTTTTTTTTTTTTTGTCGTTTTTTCGTGACCGGCACTCAGCCAGTGAGTGCACCGGTCATTCCTATATAGGATCCGAACCCGCGGCGGGAGCGTCGCTGCGCTCCGAGCGCAGCACGCTACCGAGTGCGCCACGGGCTCGGCCCTAAATATCATTTCTAAAATGGGTTAAGCACTGATTATAAACAGAAAACTTCCTCAAATGAAAAAAACTGCAATTGGATGTTACCTTTAAATATATTTTGTTGATATTTCATTTTAGGTTCTGATGTGATAGCAAGGGTGTAGAGATAAGGAATCTGGCATGTACTCTGTATGCGGCAGCAAGATTGCTTTTCCTAAAAAATCATTTTGATTAAGTCCCTTTCTTGCTGAAATCTAAGTAGCTGCCCATATCATTTGGTTTCCCACAGCAAGTTATTCCAAGCCCTCTCTGTCGTTTCTCTTTCCCCTCCTCTGAGTCTTCCTGCCCATCAGCAGGATTCCTGTTTCCTTCCTTCATCAACTAGCTGTGTGGCTAAGAGAGTCACTTGAGTCTCATGCTCCCTTGTCTAGAAAATTAGGGGTTTGGAAAAAGCAGGGTCCTGGTCCCATCCAGGGTGTATCAGAGTCAGGGCGAAAGGGTCTTAGGACATTTGAAAAGAAAGCAGTAGATAAACTTGACATTGAGAGTGGCCTGCCTTGGGCTCTGTTTTCCCCACTCCTCAGGAATGGAAAAACGCTGAAGAGCAAGCAGGTTTAGTGCTCACATTGCTGCCACAGGACCCAGGGAAGAAATAGGGATCTTTCAAGAGCTAAATAAAATTATTTTCAAAGTTACCATTGCATTCGTCTTTTTTTTTTTTCTTTTTGGTACTAAATATATTTCAAAATTTCAAATGGCATTAGAGGAAGGCATAAGATTTTTGTGGCTGTCTAAAAGCTGCACCTGGAAAAAAGTAACTTTAGGATTTCTAAGGCACTTTCCAGCTCTGAAATATGAACGTGAGCATGTGCCCTTCCTCAGCGCAGGAAGCGTCTAGAGCAGACTTACTTATCTGCTTTCTCCAGGCTCTGCTTACTTCCCTCCACAGCCATCTTCTCCATCTGAAATACTCTTCTCTGATGTTTCTGACAGACCCTGAGCCTCCCAGCCTCCCTGCCTGAGATGAGTTATTCCATCTGGACTGGACCGCTTCGTGCAGCCTAGGAACCTTCTTATCTTTAAGGTATGGGGCGAAATACAGATGATAGTGGTGTGGTAATAGGAGTAGTAGTAATAAAAATAAAAATAATTTTTATGCTAGTAATAGTAACTAACATTTGTCGAACTTCTTTTATGTGCTAAGCATTTTATGTTCATTATCTTACTAACTCTTCACCACAACCTTGTGAGTCGGATATTATTATTAACCCAGTTTTTCAGAAGGGGAAACTGAGGCTTAGAGAGTTTTATAAAACTTGCTCACAGTGGTAACTAGTGGAGCCAGGATTTAAACCTAGGCCATTCGACTACCATCACCCATGCTTTTAAGCACTGTTCATAAATATTTACCTGTGTGTGTTTGTATCACTTTTTCCTGTGTCTGTCCCGTCTTTCTCCTGAGAATTGTGAAGAGCAGATTGTGTCTTCTTTCATTCTTTTATGCTCTCTCAGAGTTCTGGAACAATAAATGCTCAGAAAACATTTCTATTCAACCTGGATAAACTAATAGGCAGGCTGAATATGTAAAGAAATATATAAATCACCTCGAAGGAGAGCAAATCTGTTCAAATATCTTTTCTCTGGCATCACCTCTTAGGGGAAAATTCTCAAGCAAGCTGTAACTGAGCCAGTTACCACGATCAGAATGGATTCTCCCCAATCACAAGGTACATGCCACAGGCCATGGGGCTGACGTCTAAGGTTTTGAAAGTTTTATTCAAGTTGTTCCACTTTGTCATTTCCTGGCTGTACTTCAGAGTACTTCAGTTGAGTAATAGGGATTTGAAATAAGAGAGGTACAGACAGCTCACTTAGAAGTTACATTAAGGACTAATAAAGATAATAAAGATAAGATCAAGTATCCTACTACTTAGTTATTTTGGTACATTAATTAATTTCAATTTGTTCTAATGGTCTTTGGCCTCCTGGTTGATGTCAATTGAGGCAACAGATTAATTCATAAATAGTGGCTTGTCATGTCTTGTTGCTTACTTCTGGGTTTTATGAAGAAAAAACGGAGACAGATATTTATCAGTGAGGCAGATTACTGTGCTCTGTCCTCTAAAGCCCTTGGGCCAGAGTCTTACTCTAGCACCATCAACACTTTTTATGCAATTGAGTGATCAATAAATACGTCCTGATGATGAGACTGTGACGCAGGAAGAAGTTGTGACATCCTATTCATTCTTCACCTCTCTTATTTAGAAAATTTTGACAATTTCTGCTTTTAGTTTTCTCTTTGCACCTTCTACCATTTTTGGAAGATAATTTTCTTCCTGTCATTGTAGAATGAAAGTGCCCAAAGGGAAGAAAGGACAAGGTACATGGAGGGATCACCTACGATTTCTTCTTCTCCCTTGCCACAGGCACTGGCTCACCAGTCCATTCCCTCTCTATTGTCCTGACTTGTATGACACTGGGCAAGCTTATCTACAAAATGGGGACAATAGCACCTACCTTAGAAGGTTGATATGAGGATTCACATAGAGCACCCTGAGCATTGTCTAACTCCTAGTGAGTGGTCCCTACGTATTAGTTATGCTCATTTTCTTTTTTCTTTTTTTTTTTGTCGTTTTTTCGTGACCGGCACTCAGCCAGTGAGTGCACCATGCAGTCCTATATGGGATCCGAACCCGCGGCGGGAGCATCGCCGCGCTCCCAGTGCAGCACTCTACCAAGTGCGCCACGGGCTCGGCCCCTATGCTCATTTTCTTTCCCTTTGAATTTCTGGTTTCTTGGCCTTTGGTCTGTGCCTCTTCTAGTATATTCTACATAAGGAGATCAGATTCATCTTCATACTACGCTGTTTTGAACTAATTATTAGCTGGTGAAGAAAAAAGAAAACTTTCAGTGGCTTCTAAGACTATGAATCAAATGAAAACTTCTCATTCTGGTATTCAAGGGCTTTGATAACCTCACCTCAGTCTGAGGCTCTGATGCCCCATTCTTCTACTACTTAGGACCCTTTGGGTCATAGCCCCTAGATTGACAAGCACCCTGGTTATTCTGATAAAGGTGGTCTAGAGGACATATTGAGAAATATTGCTTTAGTGTTATGTATCATGCTGCATCTACTGTATGCATTACATATTTCTGTGTATAAATCTTTTTTCTCTAGATGTTAATTGCCTCCAGGCAAGAAATGGGTCTTTGTATCTGTGCAGAAAAGCATTAACATAGCAGGCCTGCGACTGCTATCCTTAGAAAGGCCTGCTTGCAAGTTGGTGACTGGGAACTTGGCCCTCAGAATGCTCAGTCAACAGTCAACTGATAAGTATGGTTCACCGTGCCTAGACTTTTGTGCAAACAACACAGTTTATGCTGGAACACCTGCTGCCCTCCTGAGAGTCTGGACTGTTATTTTGTCCTAGGCAGAGGGTGCCTACATGACCAACCCCCATTAACAACCTTGGGTGCTGAGTCTCTAAAAAACTTCCCTGGGCTGAAACATCACATACAAGTTGCTGCATTTTCATTGTAGGTCTCGGGGAGGAGGTTTGGTGGGAGGGTATGAAGGAGAGAGATGCATGATGGGGCTTGTGTAATGTGACATAAGCATGTGAAAGGAAGGAGGCTTTATGAACTGTTGCTGTAAATTGACATTCACTTTTAAGAAAGTGTTTAAGAAATGCAAAAAGAGAATTTGTTATTTTGAAATTACCTCTTGGTGGCTGAGTTTTTCTTTGATAAGGACTCCTATCTAAGACCAAGTCATGATTCACAGTTTAAGTTTTTCATTGATTTAATTTGATGATGGGAACCATACCATTTGAAGTTCTAGATTAAGCATGTGTAAGTCTTCAGTAAATTCTTGATGATAACGATGGATTGTTTCATTCATAAGCATTTATTGAATACTTGCTACATGCCAGCCACCACGTGTGACTGAGATGAGCATAAAAGAAGTCCCTGCGTACCTCACAGAGGGGAGACTGACTTACACTGTGTATTTCCAATCTCACATGACAAATACTAGTGGTAGAATAAGGGAGGCCCAGGAAGAGCATTTCTCATGCCTACTGTGACATTCTCACTATTAGGCTTGCCCTGCATTTCATGGCCTTGAATTTCACTGATTTATCTATCTACTGGTGCTGATGAACACTTATAATTCATTTTTCTCTTGGTCTAATTATTAATTTCAGCTGTTGGTTTTTACCTTTCTTTAGCTGCTGCCCTCTTGATTTCCCTAGAACTAATTAACATCAATAATAGACTTTTGCAAATATATTGGTACCTACTAACACAGAAGTGCCACCCATTGACAAAGGAGGCCATACAATGGTTAGAATCATAAATTCATAGACTACTTATGAGTTTGCACTCATTAACTTATTAATACTTAGCTCACAGTGTAAGTGATTTATTTGCCCATTGTCACACACCTTGTTGGTGGTGAAATTGCCATAACTTCGCAATTCATATTATTTTGTATGTATCTTATTATTTTATTTGTATTCTGTGACAATCTCTCTGATACGAAATGTAGGTTTATTGAGTACAGACATTTATGTCTTCATTTTTGTATCCCTAGTACCTAACATGTTGCCTAGGGATGAAAAGATTTGTTGATTAAATGATTAGATGATGTATTAGGTTCTCCAGAGAAACAGAACCAATAGGAAATACATAGATATAAAAGAGGACATTTACTATGGAAATTGGCCCATGCAATTATTGAGGCTGAGAAGTCTCACAATATGTGGTCTGCAAGTTGGAGAACCAGGAAAGATGGTGGTGTAGTTCAGTCTAAGTCCAAAGGCCTGAGAACCAGGGGAGTTGATGGTATAATTCCCAGTCTGATGCAAAAGGCCTGAGAAACTGTGGGGCTGCTGGTGTAAGTCCTAGAATTTGAAGGCCTAAGAACCAGGAGCTCCAGTGTGCAAGGGCGGGAGAAGATAGATGTCCCAGCTCAAGGAGAGAGATTTCACCTTCCTCTGCCTTTTTTCTCTGTCTCAGCCCTCAACAGATTGAATGCTGCCCACCCACATAGGAGAGGGCAGATCTTCTTGACTCTGTCTGCTGATTCACATGCTAATCTCTTCCACAAACACCCTCACAGACACACCCAGAAATAATATTTTACCCACTACCTGGGCATCCCTTTGCCCAATCAAGTTGACACACAAAATTGGTCATCACATTGACCAATACTATTACTTTTTCATAGTAATGAAAAAGAAACAAAACAAAACAAGAAAACAACTTGGGTTCCTGCTTGGGTCCTCATGAGATATTTTCCCCACATACCAAAAAACAAAAAAATTCATTACTTATTGAGCACGTCCTATGAGACACTTTGCTAGACGCTGTATTGAACAAAGATGATTAAGACAAAGTATTTCTCCTAAAGATACAGAGACCATAAGATAAATATACAAATGACTGTACTGCAAGATAGAATTTAAGTGCCTTAAAGGAGATACAAATGCATGATTAAAGTAGATTAGAGAATGAAGCTATCACACATTGTGGGAGAATAAGAGAAAGCTTCATGGAGGAGATGACTTTTGACCTGAACCTTGGAGTTCCATCTGAGTCCCAGAGAAAAAAAGGAGGGCAGAGGGTAAAGGGAACAATAGGAAATAGAAACATGAGTCATTTTTGGAGGACTGGAAGAATTCTCTCTTAGCCATGGTATATGAAATGTATGTATGTGAAGGGGAATGAAGCAAAGTAAAGACAGAACATCAAGTTCCCCAGCAGCTTTGCCTGTTCAAGCTCAGGGCTTTGCACTTGGTTCATCAGTGTTTACAGTTTTCAAATATGAGAGTGACATCAGGTTATTTGGCAGAGGAGGTGGGCTGGATTTGAGGGGCAGGAGAATGAGGCAGTGAGATAAGTTGGGAGGAGCCATAGATGGTGATGCCATTAGCAGCCTGCATTTAGAGCTTAGCGCGACCTATTTAAATATCCTATATAAATGTTGACCTCCTCATTAGACTCTGAGATCCTAGAGGACAAGTCCCGTGTAATCTTCTTCTACAAAATGAACAAGGTAGAAGCTTGGTACATGTTAAATAAGTAGATGGACGTCAGGAGAGTTGGTGACAGCAGTTGAGGCATTAGTGGAAATAATGTTTTTTTTGGGGGGGGGGACATGCTGGAACTTGGGGATGTGGTCCGATTTTCAGATGCAGGTTTTAGAAATAGATTACAGAAAGAACTGGAGAACAATGACAAGCTGATGCATAAGCGAGGGCAAGGTAAAGAGTAGAGATAGGATGCCGGGTAGAGAGAATGCAGCAAGTGCTGCTGCAGCAAGACGGCAGGTGGGAGGGGAGAGAAAACGAAGCACCGCACCAGGCGTCCGTCAGGGGAGACCGGAATGGGCAGCAAAGCCTGGAAGGACACAAGGATTGAGGTGGACATGTGGGTTGTGTCAGGCAACGAAAGTTAAAGGAGGGGAGGGGAAGTAGCCTAAGTGCGAGGCAGTAGAGCAAAGACTTAAGCAGGCAGGCTCTGCATAAGACCACTCGAGTTCAAGGGCCGGCCTTCCTCCTGCCTTGTTACATGGTTTCAGTGATTTCACTTTCTCCCTCTTGCCTCAATTTCCTCTTCTGCAAAATGATGTTAATAACACCTGCATAAACACATATACGGCACTAAGAACAGAGCCCGGAATGTAGTAAGCACCCCAGAAGCATTAATTCCTCTTCTTATTGCAACCCACTAGGACTATTTTGTAAATATTATCCTATTTAATCCGTAATAACTGGGTAGGTGGGTGTTATTATCTTCATTCCACAAATGAGGAAACCCAAGCACAGAGAGGTTTCCTAATTTTCCCAGGTTCACACAGCCACTGAGTGATAAAGCTGACCATAGGCGGAGCCTTAGCCAGTCCATCTGGCCCCCGTCCCATGCGCCTTCTACTATAGCACACAGCCTATAGCAGGTAGAACTTGCTGAGACCACTCGTGGAGCCATTTCGATTTGATCGATAGGCACGAGGGAGCAGTGGGAGAACTTGGAGCAGAAGAATAATGTGAGGAAGCGGCACGCCGGAAGGATTCATCTGACACGATCCATCTTGTGAAAGAGGCAGGAAGAGTGCGGTGCAGAGGATCCAGACCAGAAATGGCTGAGGAAATGGTAAGGCGTGGCAGTGCAGCTGGGATCGCAGAGTCGGCTGAATTGGTGACTGATGCCCGTAAGGTGGGAATGGTGGTTTATCATAGAAATGGACTAAAGAGGTGTGTATGGGGGTGGAGCTTGGAGTCTCAACTTGCAAGTTTGGACCGTGAAACTCTAAGAAAATACTGATGCTATGAACCGCAATGAGGAAGTTGGGAAGGAAGACACTTTCGTATCCTCTCCCTTCAAGACAAGCGCCTTTGGAGGAACCAGCTCAGAGAATGGTGTCTGAGCATCAAGGGGGCACTTTGTTACCTTTAGTGGCAGTTTTGTTCTGATGGGACACCCTTGGTAGCATTTACTTACTGTCAATCTAACTCTGTCAATCCTCTTTTATTAAAGAAGGAAGCTGATGGATTTTTCCTTTCTTCCCTGGAGTAGGGTGTCTTCTGTACGCAATCAGCATGCGACCCCCTTTAAAAAAAAAAGGAGGTTTACATCTAACTGTAGCTCTCATCCACAACAGAGTGAGGTGATTTGCATTGGGAGTGTTAGGAAAATTGGTTCTGCTGACTTCTTGTTTTCTATTTCGGGCCCCTGAGCAGAACTTCCCATTTGAGTGGGACCCAGCAGAGCACACAAAGCTGAAACTTTCTCCCGAAGCTGCTTTGCCATGGGGATAAAGTAAGTTCTGGTCTGAGGTGCGTGTTTGCCCTGCTCCTGAAGTTTACCCTTCAGTAGCTCTTGTTTCTATATGACAGGGAGTGGAATGAGGAGAGCATTTCGGTCTTTTCCTGCAGGTCAGAGTCCCAAGCACTCAGGAGTTCCAAGCGCTCTGCTCAGACTGAGCTCCTGGCCTGGTTTGGAGATTACGGTGGCTTCTCCCTTTGCCAGTTCCTAAGAATATTATGTTTGGATTATCTTCTTTAGGTTTTCTGTCTGAACATTTTACTTTATGTGCTAGTGTGAAAGGGTGAGGGAGGGCAGATCTTTTCACTTTTTCCTTCGCCCCCAGTCCCTCTCCTCTTTCCCTCTTTCTCTGTTTATAGTTTAAAAGGATGTTCATTTTCTTTATCTCATTTGCTTCCTTCATGGCCCCCTGTAAGGTGAGTATTGTAACTCCCATTTTACAGAAGGTAAAACTGAGGTTTCACTGAACTTTAGTGACTTGGCCAGTTACTCAGTTAATGACATTGCTGAGAATGAATCCCTAGTCTCTGTCTTCCAGTCTCGTGTGCTTTCTCTCTCCCAATGCACACCACTTTTCTGGCGGAGGTTGTAGTGTGTAGGACACTGACGGAAAGGAGAGGAAATAGTGGCTGGGCTGGGAAGCCTGAACAGATCTCATCTACAACTGAATTGTGTGCCCTGGTTAATAAAACAGGGAATGTTCACCAAGTATATTGCCATGCAGTTCTTCAAGCATGTAGGACTTTGGGTCTCTTTTTGTGTCACAGACTTTATTCCCCTACACGCAAGGGGAATACCTAACTCAGGTGTGGGCCTAGCATATTTCCCACCTTGTGTTTGGGTGATGTGAGTTTTTCTGTTGGAGGCTGAGCTGAGGATGGTAGCAAAGAGACACTTTGGTTTTCCTGCTCCCCAAATCTTGGCCAGGCAAGTGGGGGTGGGGGGAGTCAGTTGTGAGTTGGAGTTGATGAGTGTCTGGACCTTAACATCTAATCAGTCCCAGAAGTAGGAAAAAGGGATGGGAATTAGTGGCTGCTTAGAAGAAGCTGGTGACAGGGCTCTGCTTCTTAGCAATGAGAGAAAATTAGGACAGGGCAGTGGGGGAGGCTCGTGGAAACCTTGGCCTGTGCCCTGCCCGGCATGTCTATGGAATGACCCTGCTCTGCCAGGGCTCTGGGAGGACCTTTTGATTTTGGAGGAGTCCTCAGGGCTATACATACAATCAGGTTGTCCTGATAGATAGTAAAGTCTAAGGGGCCTTCTGTGCCCAGGCCCTGAGCCAATGGATGTTCCCTGACGCAGGCTGTAAGCAGTACCCAGCCCAGGAGGTGCCCTTTCTTCTTGAATCAAGTCCCTCCCTCCTCAGCCCCAAAGCAGAAGTGGCTGGGTGGGATATGATCTGGGTGCTGGCCCAGTGCCACCGCCCATGGCTGCTACCTACATGCTGTGAGCTCCTGACTCACGAGACGACAGGGGGTGAATGAAGGGGAAAATCAAATATTGTGGCAAGGAGGGGCTGACAAACATGGGCACAGCCAGCAGAAGTCTCCACTGGAGCAAGGAGCTGAGAGAGGATTTGGTGAAGGAATCTTAGAAGTCTCTGTCCTAAGGCAAAGGATTGAACAAAGAAAAATCAGAGGAGTCCAGGTGTGGAGTTAACATATTCTATGCACTGTGATAGGAATGGGGTGGGTTGGGACACAGAGGGGACTGTGGAGGTAGAGGACACAGGAAGTGAGAAAGAACAGTCTTGCACGTTGCCATCTGGCCACGCAGCACAGTCCTCCCGTTAGGACATCTATCTCTGCACATTGTGTGAATACAGCCGTGCAATGTATTCTTAAAAAGCCTGTGATGGAATTTTTGTAAATTGAATTATATTTTGAAGACAAGAAGGAATCTCACCACTTAAAGATCCTTATGGGAATTATTTCTGAAAAGCAAAGAATCATTTAGGGAGTAAACTCTCTCAACAACTGGTTTTGAATCTGGATTTTTAAGCATTTGCTTAAAGTAGGGCTCAAAATTTTATCCTTTTACTGGGAGTGGATTTTTTCCCCTCTTACATATAGGGCATGCAGAGTTCCTAACTGAGGGCAGTAATTAATTATTTCCCAGCTATTTTTACGTTTGACATACTAAAAATTGGGGAAACTGTTTCATATAACAAAATCTAAACAAAATGGAAAAGTTATTTTCTTTAAGGTACTGTGCTTTTTCAAGGAAAGGCTCTAACAGCTCTTTTGGTGATAGTTACAAAGGAAAATGCTACCAACAGAGACACTCAGCCTCTAAGTCTGGCTTTTGGAAAATGAACATTATTCTCTTTTCTAAACAGGACTCTGAGCTCTGTCATGTACACTGTGAAAATAATTGGTGTGCGTTAGTACGCCTTATGCCAGATTTCATGCTTGTGGAAAGGTGATTGGATTCGAACCAGCATATTTAAAGGTCAACTGGTTGTTCTTAAACTGTGCAGAATTTTAACTCTTTCATTATCATGGATTTGACCAAATGGCCAATTTAGGGAGGCAGAGAGACTGCATACTGTTTTAACTTTCTGATGTTTTTGTCCTTAATTTTTCTGTAAAGTTCTCAGAGATTTCCTGTGGATAAAAAAGGTCTCAGAAATGAGTTCTCAACTGGCATTTGGAAATGGGTCGGAGAAAAGACTGAGTTCTTTTTAAACCACTTAATTTAGGTCAGGGCTTTAATGTGACAGGACATACCACATAAGCAATGTCTAAATGTCAGGCCAAAAGTTCTCTCTCTTTTTAATAAGTGCTTCAAATTTGCTAGTAATACCTAGCTTCTGTCTCTTTGTTCCTTGTTTTCCCACCTTTGAGCAACCTTTTTAGTTTCTTGAAAAGCTTGATGAAGAAATCACCATCTAATTATCAATATTTAGCCCAGCTGTTTAGTGTTAGCTATTTCTGGAGTGGGTATTTTAACTGGGCTTTGGGATTTAGATAGCTTTTTTTCCCCCAGTGATTTTGGATGCTTGGATTAAATGGCTTACTTTGTTGATCTCCAAAATATCTTCTGTCTATCAGCCTTTTTTGTGGGTTTCCCAAATAAGGTGGGGGACTGACCTGTCTCAAATAAGTCGGGTGAATTTTAGTCACCCGATGATAAGATTTCTTGTGTTTTAGATTAGTGTCCTGGTGAGCCCCTAGAAATTTTTCAACACTTCATTATGAGGACTAGTTTGGAAGCTACAAATGCAGTATCCTTTCTTGAGGAAAAGACTTTCTGAGATTGACATTGCCATTTCCACAAATGCCACACAGAAGTTGACAGGTAAAGGCAGTTGGAGTCCAAGCATCTGTTTATGTTGAGTGTGTGTAAACTCTTGTAGTTCCAACTAAAGGCAAACTAAAAGTTTATAGAGTTTCATTTTGTCAGGCTGATAATTCAATATTCTCTTCTTTCTTGATTACTTCACAGTCCGTCTTCTTTCTATATACTCCACAACTTTTTACCTGTGAGACTGCGCTAGTTGCTTAAAAATTCTGTGCCTCATTTGCTTCATCTGCAAAATGGGGATAACAATACTTACTTCAGTGTTATTGTGAGAATTAAATGAGTTAATCCATGTAAAATGCTTGGAGCAATGCCTGGCACAAAATAGATGCTCAATAAATATTAACTCTCATGCTTATTATCATCATTTTTGTTATAATTCTAATCTCTTTTATGTTGCTATACCATATGGAGATATTTGACCTACAGGGGTTTCTTCTGGGTGGGGAAGTATAAACCCAGGGATTCAAGTTAAAGCTGCTCTCCTTCTTAGCTCTCAGAACCCCAATCTCTTCTGCCTAAAGCCCAGCTGAGCCTGGCTGGGAGCCATCATAGGAGAGATGGTGGTCTTGAACCAGAGAGATGGGAGAGCAGATTGTCAAGGTGGTTTTGAGGGGAGAGATGGAGGGGCAGACATGGATTAGTGGCAGAGGGAGTGTTCAGCCACTGAAGGGAAATTCTGGAAGGCAGAGCAGGTAAAATGCAAAAGGGGAATAGTTTAGGGATGAGTTTCAGAGAGGGAGCAGTAGGTGGGAACCAGGAGGACACCTGGACAAAGGACAGCTCCCCAGACAGCTGTCCTTACCTTCACTCACTGCCTCTGCAGCACCTTCTGCCCCTTCTTAAAGGCAGAGCATGTGGCCACTCATACCCTCCCCGAGCTAAGGCCCAGTTGTTCCTGAACATCTTCTTAGAAAGACACTGAGCGGTATTTACCTTCATTACATGGTTTTTCTCATATTCTTCTCTAATTAACTCACTCATAATCTACACTTCTTTCTTAAATTGTTTCATTAATTATGTATTTTTCACCATTAACTTTCATTCAGTTCTATTCCATCACAAACTTAACATTCACAAAACTAAGGTTTACATCTGCACTAAAGCAAAAATGGTATAGTTACAAAATACCTAACAGTAAATACCAGGTGTTACAACTTGTGATGTCACTTAGAATTCTGTTGGTAGTTTTGAAAGCATAGTTTTTCAAATATTTTTAAATGTAATCAACAGTAAGAAACAGATTTCACATCACAGTCTATATACACAGGCAGCGATATTGGTATATAGATTAAGCAAAAGCCTCCCGAAACAATGATTAACCTTAATCACCTGTACGTGATGTGCTTTGATCCTATTCTATACTATTCTGTTCGATTCTATTCTAATGGCATGAGGGTGGGTGTAACCCACTAAACACACAGCCTGTAGTTTGAAAAACCCTCATTCAGAGGACCATCCAGTGGTTGCCATTGAGCTCTTACACACTGTCCACATGTCATACACATCATATATGATGGGTTGTGGCCATCTCAGTCACATTTTCAGGGATTGCTTTCTCTTCTTATCCTGACTTAAAAAAAAAAATAGAAAAAAAAACACCTCAGGTCAAGAACTAGCATATTATCTGCAAAACACATAACCCGTCCTCCCCCTCATGCTCTTACCTAACAACTATTCTCTCTTGTTTTTCCAAAAGAAACCACTCTGCTGATTTCTAACACTATAGATAACAAATTCAGAAATCATTTTTGAAAGAAATTAAAGATCTGAATAAATGAAGGTATACACCATGCATGGATTGAAAGACTATATATTATAATGATGTCAGTTCTCCCATAAAGTCACTGCTACTTCAATCAAAATGTCAACAGATTTTACTTTTTGATGGAGTTTCGCAATCTTATTCTAAGATTTATATAGAAACGCAGTTAGCCAGGCGTAGCTAGTAGAACCCTAAAGAAAAAGAACATTTAGGAGAGATTTAAACTATCTGATATCAATATTTATAAAGTACAATAATTAAGTGTGGTATTGATACAAAGATGGAAACATAATTTACTATAGTGATCTTATACATTTTTTGTTAGATGTATTTCTATACATTTGATATTTTTGATGCTGTTACAAGTATCAGAGATAGAATTGATTTTTCTACCCAGCAACCTTGCTAAACTCTCTGATTAATTCAAACACTTTATCTAGAGATTATTTTTAATAACATAATCACATTGTCTAAGAATGCTTACATTTTTACTTATTCTTTTCCAATACTATGCCTTTCATTGTACTCTCCCCTGCCCCCTCCCTCTTTGCCTTATTGCTTTGGCTACGATTTCCAGTGTTGACTAGAGATGGTGATGGTAGGCATATTTTTCTCTTTTCCAATTTCAGAAGTTTTCAACATTCCAGTATTAAAAGTAATTTTTTTTGTAGTATTAAAACAATTTTTTTGGTAAGTACCTTTAATTATATTAAGAAAGTTCTCTTTTGTTTCTAGTGTTCTAATGTTTGTCTAGCAAAAACTCTAGCTGAGAGTTTTCTTATAAACAGATGTTAAATTTTATCAAATGGTATTTCTGAATCTATAGAGATGATAAGGATCTCTCCTTCATTCTAGTAATCTAATTAACTACATTAAATTGATATTTTGAATGTTAAAACAAGTTTGCATTCCTAACTTAGTTACAATTAAGGCCATAGCTATAATGTACAATTATAGTACAATTATATTTCTGGATTTAGCTTGTTGATATTTAAGATTTTGCAGTTGTCACATGAGAGAGTTCTGGCCTGACTTTTCTTCCTTTTAATAACTTTGTCAGATTTAGGTATAAAGGATAAGATGGCCTCATAATACAAGTTGGGGAGTGTTTCTTATTTTTCTATTCTCTGTTGAGTTTGTGTAAGATTATTGTTAATTTGTCCTTAGCTGTTTGGTAGGATTCAACAGTGAATTGTCTATTTCATGTAAACTTTCAAGTTTATTTGCATAAAGTCACTGGTAATTTTAATATATTTGAAGGATCTTTAGAAATGTCCCTTTTTCATTTCAGATAGTGGATATTTGTGCCTTTTCTTATCTCATTTTTTCCTTTATCAGTCCACTAGGGGTTTATCCATTTTGTTAGTCTTTTCAAAGAGCCATCTTTGTTGATATTCTTTATTGTATGTTTTAAAAATTTTCATTAATTTCTATTCTTATTTTGTTATTTCTTTCTTTTTTCTTTGGATTTAATTTGCTCTTCTTATATAATTTGTTGAGATAGATCCTAATATAATTGATTTTCAGGTTTTCTTCTCACCTAATATATACATTTAAAACTATAAATATCCCTCAAAGGTAAGATTTAGCTATTGCACAAATTTTCCTTTGTAGGATTTTTATTTTTATTCAGTTAAAAATATTTTAAAATTTCTATTGTGATTTCTTCTCTGACACATATGTTCTTTAGAAATGTATTACTTAACTTCTAAATGTATGGGGATTTCCCAGTTATCTTTGTGCTATTGATTTCCATCTTAATTCCACTCTGGTTACTTTAAAAGACTGTATTCTGCTGTTATTAGGACTGGTTCCTATACATGTTAATAAAAATTTTTAAATCATTTTGTTCACATTTTCTCTATACTTGCTCATTATTTTTCTGCTTATTAATCTGTTACAAGTGAGTTGTGATAAAATGTCTCATCATGATTTGTGGATTTATCAGTTTCCTTTTAATTCTGTCAATTTTTGCTTAAAATATTTTGAGTCTATGTTATTAATAGCATATAATTTTAGAATTATTATATCTTCCTAGTGTATTGAGCCATCTGTTTTCTCTTTATATCCCTCTTTTTCTCTATTAATGTTTTTGTCTGACAATCTACTTTTATATGAATTTGGCTACTTTAGCTTAATTCGAAGAAGCGTTTGCATAGTAAACTTTTTACGTCCTTTCACCTTTGGTCTTTCTACATCTTTATATTTAAGGGGCGTCTCTATGAGAAGCATATAGTTTTGTTTAATCCAGTCTAGCAAATTTTGCCTTTTAACTGGAATATTTAATGTTTATAATTTATGCAGTTATTTAATGTATTTGGGTATGTGTCTGTCATATTATTATTTGCTATTCATTAGTCACATCTTTCCTGTTCCCCTTTTTATCCTTTTTACTGTCTTTGGCTTGAGGTTTTAAAAATATCATTATTATTATTGTTATTATTATTACATTAATATTTACTTTCCCTGCTCTATTGGCTTCTCTCATTCCCAACTTATACACTCCTTCCTGTGTATTGATGTGTTTTAAATTCATATCTATATTTAAACCCCTCAGTACATAATTATTGAATACATTTAATATTCATTTAGATTTGCCCACGTATTTAGTCTCTTTTTCGGCTCTTTGCTTTTTTCTGTATGTCAGTCTTCCTGCTGGATCATTTTCTTTCTGCCTGAAGCGTACCTGCAGTGCTTCCTTGAGTATGTGTCTGCTGATGAGGAGTTTCTCAGTTTCTGTTTTTCAGAAGTATCTTTATTTTGCCTTTGTTTCTGAAGTTAATGTCCACTGGGTATAGAATTCTGGGTCAGGGATTTTTTTTCTTTCAGCATTGCAAGATGTGGCAATGTTTTCTGCTCCCATTGCCATCCAATGTCTTCTGAATCTTACTTGGATAGGTAGAAATATTTAGGCATAAAATAATTTAACTCGGGGCCGAGCCCGTGGCGCACTTGGTAGAGTGCTGCGCTGGGAGCATGGCGACGCTCCCGCCGCGGGTTTGGATCCTATATAGGACTGACCAGTGCACTCACTGGCTGAGTGCCGGTCACAAAAAAACGACAAAAAAATAAATAAATAAATAAATAATTTAACTCGAAGGATGAACAGAAATGCATCCACAAACTCATAGTTCTATTTTTACAGAATTTAAAAATTTACAGGTATTTAGTATAAAACATTTTTCTTATCTGCATGTTGAGTGCAGATGATTAAAGGAATGAAGTGTCTGATTACTCAACTTAGAGATCTTTGTATAATATGAAGACTAAGGGTCAGTCCAGGATTATAGAAACATATTCTAGGAAGTATTTTTCTGACTCTTGAAAAGAGAGAGGGAGCATAAAATGTATGTAAATCTAGGCTAAAAGAAATATGTAAAAATAATGCAAAAAGTACATATGCATAAGTCTTGCTCAAACTTGACTTCCACAGACTCAGAGTAGTTCATTCTCTAAGAATCTCATATAATACTTTTCCATATCCTTTTCATTTATGAAGTCAGTCCAAAGAAGTCTGCCTTGTATTAGTTTTCCAGATAACTTACACTTTTATTTTTACATGGTTGTTGGTTGGCTGTGTTTCATTGGGTATTCTCATCTTTGGATATCAGTTGTCAGAAAAATAACTAAACATGACGTTTTTCTACTGAGCATATTGGGTCTATAATTGTGTGTTTGACTTATAACTTATTTTTCACCTAAAAAGTATTTTGATTGCAATATTAACTTCTTTTAGCATTAATATAGTGCTTTTACTTTTAAAATGAAATAAGTGCTTTTACTTTTAAAATATTTTTTTCAACAACTAAAATGCACTACAGTGTAATGTAGCAGTTAAGAATATGGGTTTTAGATTAAGACAAACCTGGGCTCAAATAGTAGCTCTGTTACTTACTAGTAGAGCATTCTTGGAAAAATAACTCCAACTCTCTGTGTCTTAGTTTCGTTATCTGTAAAATAGGGCTCATAATTTGTGCCTTACAATGCTGTAAGAATAAATGAAATGGAAACCGAGTTAGTATCACATCAATATTTGGCAGCCATTATTATTATTGTTATTATTATTAATATTATTGATTTCTGTAGTATGGCATTGCCTCCTAATTTTGTTCATGGAATAGTATATTACATTGACAGACCATATTCTGGTGGGAGAATGGTGGCTTATGAAAGAAATAATTGAAAATAACTTACCACTTTATTTGTTGGAGTTTACAAAGAGGTATATTTGGTGAATAGGTATATTTAGCATATATAAAATTCTGTATTCTTAATTTAACAAGCATTTATCAAGTCTCTATAACAAACTCACATTGTGTGAAACACTATCGCAGGAGAAGTTTGAAGCATGTAGAAGATGATCACCAAGGTTTTGGGTTCAATGTCCCATCCACTGAGTTGATGGGTGTCCATCTCTTACCACCCCACTGTCAGGGCCGTAGTGCAGCCTCAGCCTTACTTTCTCGGGCTTTCATGGTAGCTGCCTCACCACTTGCTTCCCATTTCTTGTCTCTCCAAGCCATCCTTTATACTTATGCCAGAAATTATCTTTCTAAAACAAAACCATGCCATAATCACTTCCCCACATGTTCACAGATGGCCCATTGTCTGTAGAAATCAGTTCAACTTGGGGAGTTTCAAGATGGCGGCGGCTGCGGCGGCTGGCGCGGAGTAGCTGAGGTGGAAAAGGCGGCCACTGGGCCTCAGGCAGCCGGGAAACTTGTGGACCTTCCTCAGGCCATCTCTTAAGGGAGGACTGCTGCTGCTGGCCGGTCGTGGGGGCTCAACGCCACTTTGCCCCCGGCAGGAGAGGCTGCCTCATTTACCGGCAACAGCTTTGAAGTGTGGAGCAGGAAAAGAACTGATTCTTAGCTGCAAAAGCGAGTCTTGAAACAGGGAACACGGCGTCAGGGCTGCTGTGGATGCAGCCAGGATCCCGGAGGCTGGGGCCGCACTGAAGGCGGCCAGCTGCCCTATTCAGGATTCGAGGTTTCAGGCCGGCATTAAAGAAGATTCCTGGGAGCGCCCGAGCGGCGCCGCGACTGAACAGCCCGAGGCGGCAGCGCCGAGAACACGGAAGGCAACAAACCAGAGACAGAGCGAGCGCCCGACCTGGCACAGCACTGTGAGTGATCCCTGGCACAGCTCTGTTCGGGGGGTGGTTGCCCACCCGGCTCCCGCCTGCACCACCAGGCCACTCACTGCCCCAGTGCTGCCTCCATTTTCCCAGGTGCGGGCAGCTCCTCCCTGATCGGCCATCACTGAGCCCATTTGCTTGGCCTGGCGCGGGGCTTTCCGGACCCTGCGGGCCGGCCTCCTCTCCCACTCCCTCCGCGGTTCTCTGGCGGGGCTGGGGGTGTGGGGCGTCCCGACCAGTGTTGGGAGGGCTAGGAAATACGGGCGGGCCGACTGTCACTCCACCACACCCTGGACTCCGGCCGGGTAAACTTCCTGTTACTGGGAGGCAGATACCATCTCTGCGACCACCAGTTTGGAAAAAAGCCTAACGAATTTCTGGTTGGGAATAGTGTGGTAGGAGAGTTCCCAGGTCCGCTTGAACCTGCCGGAGAGCAGGCTGCAGGCGGGCACTAGACTCGGTTTATACTGGGGGGATACAAAGGTGAACAAGACCCGAGAAAGAACTACACAGTGCTACAAAGGCACCCAGAGAGACCGGTCGTCTGTGCCTAGCAGAAACCTGGTAGACTTCCTGGGCGAGGCGGTGCTAAGCAGGGTCTTGAAGGCCCAGCTGATAGACGAGGGCTGCAGAAGACACACCCCAGCCCAGCACAGTGTGCACAGAGGGGGGAGACGTGCGGCCAGGGAGGCGGAGACTCGACAGAAACCACACACCCGGTGGGGTCGCCACTGCACGATCTAACAGCCTGGGCCAGAGCACACGGAACGGGGAGAAGTCCTGTACAGAAAGTGAAAGCTCAACAGAGATCACACACCCTGTGGTGCATGATCCACCAGCCCAGCAGAGTACAAGCTGACCAGAAAGGTGGATCCCCGGAGAAGCCCAAGACCCGAGGCAACCACACACACAAGACACTAGAGGCCAACTGAGCAGTCACGGCGGGAGCCATACCAAATTGGCAACCACAGCAACATCCTAGTTAGTCATTAGTCTCAAACCGGTGGACTGTGAAACCCCCTGCCACAAAGAATAATCACCAAAAAAAAGACACCAGAAATACAAAAAATCAAGAAAGTACACCACCAAAAGTTAATAAATCTCATACTCTAGATCCTATAGAACAAGAAGCCCTTGAAATAACTGACAAGGAATTTCGAGTGATAATTCTAAGGAAACTGAATGAGATACAAGAAAACTCAGCTAGACATCATGATGAAATGAGGAAAAGTATACAGGATCTGAAAGAGGAAATATACAAGGAAATCAATGTCCTGAAAAAAAATGTAGCAGAACTTGCTGAACTGAAGAAGTTATTCAGCGAAATAAAAAACACAACGGAGAGTTTAACCAGCAGGCTTGTTGAAGTTGAAGAGAGAACCTCTGAACTTGAAGATGGGCTGTTTGAAATAACACAAGCAGACAAAAAGAAAGAAAAAAGAATCAAGGACATGGAAGAAAATCTGAGAGAGATATCAGACAACCTCAAGCGCTCAAATATCCGAGTCATGGGTATTCCAGAAGGGGAGGAAAATGGAGATTCCATTGAAAACATATTCAACAAAATAGTGGCAGAAAACTTCCCAGGTATAGGAAAAATCACAGATCTTCAGATCCAGGAAGCTCAACGATCTCCAAATGTATTCAACCCAAAAAGGCCTTCTCCAAGACATGTCATAGTCAAATTGGCAAAACTCAGAGACAAAGAGAGAATCTTAAAAGCTGCAAGAGAGAAGCGTCAAATCACCTATAAGGGAGCCCCAATCAGGTTAACATCAGACTTTTCATCACAAACCCTAAAAGCTAGAAAGGAATGGGATGATATTTTCAAAATACTAAAAGACAAAGATTGCCAGCCAAGAATACTCTACCCTGCAAGGCTATCCTTCCGAAATGAGGGGCAAATAGTATATTTCTCAGACAAACAAAAACTGCGGGAGTTCACTACCACAAGACCACCCTTACAAGAAATCCTCAAGGGAGTACTGGGTTTGGTTCCTGAAAAATAACTACCACTGCCATAAAAACCTAAGAAAAATCTAAACCCGCTAGTACAATAAAAATGGCATTCATGAAGAGAAAACAAGCTAACAAAAACACTATCTACAACCTAAGGAACCAACAAACAAAGAAACCAAACAGTAAATCAGAAAGCAAGGAACAAAAGACACCTAAGACAACCAAGCAACCAATAAAATGCTAGGAATAAATCAACACCTTTCAATAACAACTCTTAATGTTAAAGGCTTAAATTCCCCAATTAAAAGACACAGACTGGCTGACTGGATCAAAAAGCAGGACCCAACTATATGCTGCCTACAAGAGACCCACCTCACCCATAAAGAGTCACACAGACTAAGAGTGAAAGGATGGAAAAAGATTTACCATGCAAACAGAAAAGAAAAACGAGCTGGAGTGGCTATTCTTATATCTGACAAAATAGACTTTAAACTAAAAACCATAAAAAGAGACAATGAGGGACACTACTTAATGATAAAAGGACTGATCCATCAAGAAGACATAACAATCATAAATATGTACGCACCCAATGTTGGAGCAGCCAGATTTATAAAACAAACTCTATTAGACCTAAAGAAGGAAATAGACACTAATACCATAATAGCAGGGGACCTGAACACTCCACTGTCAATATTAGACAGATCATCTAGGCAAAGAATCAGTAGAGAAACACAAGATCTAAACAATACTCTAGACCAATTGGACTTGGCAGATATCTACAGAACATTCCATCCAACAACCTCAGAATATTCATTCTTCTCATCAGCACATGGATCATTCTCCAGGATAGATCACATATTGGGTCACAAATCAAGTCTCAATAAATTCAAAAAATTGGAATTATCCCATGTATTTTCTCAGACCACAATGGATTAAAACTAGAAATTAATAACAAACAAAACTCTGGAAACTATACAAACACATGGAAATTAAACAGCATTCTACTTAATGACATATGGGTCCAAGAAGAAATCAAGCAGGAAATCAAAAAGTTTATTGAAACTAATGAAAACAATGATACATCATACCAAAACCTGTGGGATACTGCAAAAGCAGTATTGAGGGGAAAATTTATTGCATTAAATGCTCACTTCAGAAGAATGGAAAGATGGCAAGTGAACAACCTAACACTTCACCTTAAAGAACTAGAAAAACAAGAACAATCCAATCCTAAAGTTAGCAGACGGAAAGAAATCATTAAGATCAGAGCAGAACTGAATGAAATTGAAAACCAAAAACAATTCAAAAGATCAACGAATCAAAAAGTTGGTTTTTTGAAAAGATAAATAAAATTGACAAACCATTAGCATGGCTAACAAAAAAAAGAAGAGAGAAGACTCAAATAACAAAAATTAGAAATGAAAAAGGCGATATTACAACTGATTCATCTGAAATACAAGGAATCATTCGAGACTACTATAAACAACTATACGCCAACAAATTTGAAAATCTGGAGGAAATGGATAAATTTCTGGACACACACAAGCTCCCAAAACTGAACCGTGAAGACGTAGAAAATTTGAACAGACCAATAACAATAAAGGAGATTGAAGCTGTTATCAGAAGGCTCCCAACAAAGAAAAGCCAAGGACCAGATGGATTCACAGCAGAATTTTACCAAACATTCAAAGAGGAATTGACACCGATTCTTTACAAACTATTCCAAAAGATTGAAATGGACGCAAATCTCCCAAACTCATTCTATGAAGCAAACATCATCCTGATACCAAAACCAGGTAAAGATATAACCAAAAAAGAAAACTACAGGCCGATATCCTTGATGAATATAGATGCAAAAATCCTCACTAAAATACTAGCAAACAGAATACAGCAACACATACGAAAAATTATTCATCACGATCAAGTGGGATTCATCCCAGGGATGCAAGGTTGGTTCAACATACGCAAATCAATAAATGTGATACACCATATTAATAAACTCAAACACAAGGACCATATGATCATCTCTATAGATGCTGAAAAAGCATTTGATAAAGTTCAGCACTCATTCATGACAAAGACCCTCTATAAGTTAGGTATAGAGGGAAAGTATCTCAACATAATTAAAGCCATATATGACAAACCCACTGCCAATATCATCCTGAATGGGGAAAAGCTGAAAGCTTTTCCTTTAAGAACAGGCACTAGACAAGGATGCCCACTCTCACCACTCCTATTCAACATAGTGTTGGAAGTACTAGCCAGAGCAATCAGAGAAGAGAAGGAAATAAAGGGCATCCAGATTGGAAAAGATGAAGTCAAACTGTCCCTGTTTGCAGATGACATGATCCTATATATCGGACAGCCTAAAACCTCTACAAAAAAACTGTTGGAATTGATAAATGATTTCAGCACAGTAGCAGGATACAAAATCAACACACAAAAATCAGTAGCATTTCTTTTCTCCAATAGTGAACATGCAGAAGGAGAAATCAAGAAAGCCTGCCCATTTACAATAGCCACCAAAAAAATAAAATACTTAGGAATTGAGTTAACCAAGGAGGTGAAAAATCTCTATAATGAGAACTACAAACCACTGCTGAGAGAAATTAGAGAGGATACAAGAAGATGGAAAGATATTCCATGCTCTTGGATTGGAAGAATCAACATAGTGAAAATGTCCATACTACCCAAAGTGATATACAAATTCAATGCAATCCCCATCAAAATTCCAAAGACATTTTTCTCAGAAATGGAAAAAACTATTCAGACATTTATATGGAACAATAAAAGACCACGAATAGCCAAAGCAATGCTCAGCAAAAAAAATAAAGCTGGAGGCATAACACTACCTGACTTTAAGCTATACTACAAAGCTATAATAACCAAAACAGTATGGTACTGGCATAAAAACAGACACACTGACCAATGGAATAGAATAGAGAATCCAGAAATCAACCCACACACTTACTGCCATCTGATCTTTGACAAAGGCACCAAGCCTATTCAGTGGCGAAGGGACTGCCTCTTCAGCAAGTGGTGCTGGGATAACTGGATATCGATATGCAGGAGAATGAAACTAGATCCATACCTCTCACCGTATACTAAAATCAACTCAAAATGGATTAAGGATTTAAATATACACCCTGAGACAATAAAACTTCTTAAAGAAAACGTAGGAGAAACACTTCAGGAAATAGGACTGGGCACAGACTTCATGAATACGACCCCCAAAGCACGGGCAACCAAAGGAAAAATAAACAAATGGGATTATATCAAACTAAAAAGCTTCTGCACAGCAAAAGAAACAATTAAAAGAGTTAAAAGACAACCAACAGAGTGGGAGAAAATATTTGCAAAATATACATCTGACAAAGGATTAATATCCAGAATATATAAGGAACTCAAACAACTTTACAAGAAGAAAACAAGCAACCCAATTAAAAAATGGGCAAAAGAGCTAAATAGGCATTTCTCTAAGGAAGATATCCAAATGGCCAACAGACATATGAAAAAATGCTCAACATCACTCAGCATCCGGGAAATGCAAATCAAAACCACATTGAGATACCATCTAACCCCAGTTAGGATGGCTAAAATCCAAAAGACTGTGAACGATAAATGCTGGCGAGGCTGCGGAGAAAAAGGAACTCTCATACATTGTTGGTGGGACTGCAAAATGGTGCAGCCTCTATGGAAAATGGTATGGAGGTTCCTTAAACAATTGCAAATAGATCTACCATACGACCCAGCCATCCCACTGTTGGGAATATACCCAGAGGAATGGAAATCATCAAGTCGAAGGTATACCTGTTCCCCAATGTTCATCGCAGCACTCTTTACAATAGCCAAGAGTTGGAACCAGCCCAAATGCCCATCATCAGATGAGTGGATATGGAAAATGTGGTACATCTACACAATGGAATACTACTCAGCTATAAAAACGAATGAAATACTGCCATTTGCAACAACATGGATGGACCTTGAGAGAATTATATTAAGTGAAACAAGTCAGGCACAGAAAGAGAAATACCACATGTTCTCACTTATTGGAGGGAGCTAAAAATTAATATATAAATTCACACACACACATACACACACACACACAAACCGGGGGGGGGGGAAGAAGATATAACAACCACAATTATTTGAAGTTGATACAACAAGCAAACAGAAAGGACATTGTCGGGGGGGAGGGGGGGAGGGAGAAGGGAGGGAGGTTTTGGTGATGGGAAGCAATAATCAGCTACAATGTATATCGACAAAATAAAATTTAAAAAAAAAAAAAAAAAAGAAAAGAAATCAGTTCAACTTTGTTAATACATTAAGGCCCCCCATGACCTTGCCCACCCAGCTCCATTCCCTCCTGCTTCCTTTCCTGCACCCTGTGCTCCAGCCTTAAGGACTAACTGCAAATCTCCATTAATCCCATGTTCTTTCAAGCTGTTCTTTTAGCTAGAAATGCCTTTCTGGCCCTTTCTTGCCTCTCAAAGTTGTTATCACTTTTTAAGATACAAGATAAACACCTTCTTATCTACAAAGTTGTTGTGAGGCTGCCTCATGGAAAAGGAACCAGAACACCCAATTGAGAATTTAAAAGGGGGGTTTTATTGGCTGGCTGGCTACTGTTCCTCCAAGAAAGTCTTGGAAGGAAGCAGCCCTGAATTGAAGTTTATAGGGATTTTTTTTTTTTTTTTTTTTTAAAGATGACCGGTAAGGGGATCTCAACCCATGGCCTTGGTGTTATCAGCACTGCACTCTACCGAGTGAGCCACGGGCCGGCCTTTTATAGGGATTTTTAAAGGGTACATTTTTACATTAGTCACATAGTTAAAATTATCATATAGTCACACACTTACAATTATCTTATACTCACACACATACACACATACCCTCCTGGCGTGAGGAAGGGGTTTGGGAAGGCCTAGCGCAAGCTGATGACAGAAGCTGAAAGAAGCCAGTTAATCACTTAGGGACGGCAAAAACTTTCACAGGGTGGTTTCCTTCTTAGGTTGTCTAGATACATCTGGATACAGCTCTTGGTGTTATCAGTCAGGGACAGATAGGTGGGAAACAGCAAAGGCAGGCTAATATTTAGCTTTTAACTTCTACCAAGGGGGAGCTAAAGAGCCAAGGGGGATTTTTAAACAATAATATTTTTTAAGCAATTCAAACTCTATTTAAACTTAATTAATCTATGTTGTCACACAGCAAGCAGTTTCACAGAAGAGAATTGCATATGTTATGAAAGTGGGGGTCACACCATCTCAAAGTCTCCCATAACCTAGAGGATGAGTTCAAATCAGGCTAAAGGGGAGGGGTGGAGATTGTAGCATTCCAAGATAGGAAGACAAGGTATAGAAAGAAACCTTGAAATGGAAACAAAGGACAGAAGAATTTTGCAGGATGCTGCCTGTGTTGGCTTCCTCACTGGCCCTCTAGCAGTAAGTGCTCCTTCCTCTCTGTGTTCTCTCTCTCAATTATTGCACCTGGGAGGCCAGAGACTGTCTCACTGTCCTTCCAGTAGCTGCTGCTTAGGATTCTCCTACTCGCCTCTATTTTGATTCTTTGGGCTCCTGCAGAGCCATTTGCTGCCTGGACCTCCCCTGTGCTTTGTCTTTCCCTTAGTCCCAGGCCTGGCCCCACCTTCTTATCTTTCCTCAGAGTTGGCTCGTGGTGGGGTCTGTGGTGCTGAAACTAGCTGTGACAAAGTTCCTCTTCTTCCCCTCCTGTCCTGTGCCAGGGAGGCTCCGTGGGCCAAGTATTGACATCATAAATGTTAAGAAAACTAACCTCAGTTTAGAAGAAGTATCTCCAAAGAATATGGCCTTATCAGAGACTGAGGACACAAAATAAGAGCAGGGGTAGTGAGAAGGTGGTGCAGGACAGAGTGTGAAGGGTCAAGCATGAGTGGAAGAGATGAAGGCAAAGGGTATGGGCAAAGGCTAGAAGTGTAGCAAAGAAGCAAAGTGAAGCCAGAGGTAGGGAAGGGAAGGGGAGATAAAATGAGAGAAAAAAATGTAGAGGCTATAAAGTGGCTTCCTTAAAGAGAGAGAGAGAATTTCCAGGAGTTTTAGCATTTGGAGAGGAAACTTGGGTATCGAAAATGATGTAATAATAGTTGAATGGAAAGAAAATCAATGTATGGTTGATCCGCATCAATCACAAATTTCATATTTGCAAATTTGCCTACTTGCTAAAATTTATTTGTAATCCCAAAAGCAATGCTTGCAGCACTTTGTAGTCATTTATGGACAAGCATGGAACAGAGAAAAATTTGAGTTGCCCAACAAGTATGTTCCCAGCTGAGGTTGAACAAATTTCGGCTCCCATTCCGTAAACAAGTGTCCTTTTAATGGTTTATTTAATGCTGCATTTTAGAATTTTTGTGCTTTTTGCTGGTGATTTCACCATGTGAAATGGCTTCCAAGCATAGTGCTGAAATGATGTCTAGTGTTCCTGCATAAGCACAAGAAGGCTTCTGTGAGGTACAAGAAATATGTATGTTAGATAAACTTTGTTCAGGCCTGAGTTACAGAGATGTTGGCAGTGTGTTCAGTGTTCATTAATTAGCAATATATATTAAATAAGGTGTCTTTAAACAAAAAGACACATAAAACAAGGTTATGTATTGATTGGTTGATGAAAATAGTTTGAACAGAGGCTCGCAGGAACGTAATCTTGTATTTCCCCTAGGAGTAAAGGTTCAGTATTCTCTAATTCAGTGTACTCAGTGACTTTACAGAACACAACTACCATGCATAACAAGAATCAACTGTGTAAACATTTTGCTTAAGCTGAAAAGATGGTCCATGCAAATGTATGTTTAGACATTTTGTAGAATTATAGTAAACTCAAACAAAACAGAATTACTTTTATTTGACTTTGGAAGACATTCTATTCTCTTTTGTTTAGAACAAAACTCTAAACGAAATTCCCTTTTGTTTAGGACTCTTTTGGTTCATTTTAGCAGACATTTACTGGTGAATATGTTGAGTAAATTAGACACAGTTTGTGCCCCCAGGCAGCTCCCAGTCGATCACAGAGGACAGGCGATGTGTGCAATCAACAGTATTGGCATTAATTTGTATTACTAGAGAAGATATCAAATAGACAGAGAAGGTCCAGACTGCTCCTGAATCTCAAGGAACCCAGCCTGGACACAGAAAATAAGCATGGATTATCCATACAGCAGATATCTACAACATGTCAATGAAGGTTGACATTATCTTGGAGCACCAAAGGTTTACAGATGGAAGGGATCCTAGAGGCTCAGCATGTGACACAGACCTAAGAATATTTAGATATAGAGCTAGAACTGGAAGGCAAACCTCAAGCTGAACCCTATCCCACCAAACCATATATGTAAGCTCTCTGTACTTGGACTAATTATGGAGTTCTGGCTTACAAGTGAATTCATGTTCCAGACATTCCTCTTAGGTCAGAGATGCTTAGAGGTCAGTCTGAAGTTGTTCCACGATGAACTTTAAGTGGTCTATGTTGCTGCATATTAGCATTTTTACAGAAATAAGTTCATAGATTGCATATTATTCTCAAAGGTGCTCATGATTTCAAAAAGCGTAAGAAATTCTATGCATATTCAGAGTTGACTTTGTATCAGAAACAGTAAACTGAATTCAGGTTAATGATGCCTTTGACATTGTATTGTCTACCCCTATCAATCTAACAGAGAATTTTTTTTTTCTTTTTTTGAGGAAAGTGCTCATTGTTGGCTAGGGTGTGGTGAAAAAAAACTTTCTGTGCTGTCAGTGGTAGTATAAATTGGTACGAATTTTCTAAAAAGCCATTTTATACCTTTTTGAACCAGGTAGCAAATTTGCCCTTCAAGAATATATTCCAAGGAAGTATGCAGCCAGAAGAATATATCTTAGCAGAGGTTATCTTTTGGTAATGGGAATATAGGTGTTTCTTTTCCTTCTTTATTCTTCTTTTCTCTCTCAAATTGTCTAAATGACTATGTATCTTTATAATCAAAAATACACGTTAAGCCACATTTTGTCTCACTTGGACTATGATTTACCTAAGGGAAGTCTTGTCCTTAATTCTTAGTTTCTACATTTCAATGTCCCATCATTCATTCTGGGTGAAAGTTAAAATGGAATCTCAGTTATTCTGTATCCAATTACAAGCCCCTCCTCTTCCCACAGTATCATTTCAGCTTAAATCTTTGTACTCAGCTGTCTTTGTAACTCTGGCCTCTCTTCCTTTCCTTCTCCCTTTTGTTCTTTCTTTGATTTTTTTTTTTAAGTTTATATCCTGTCTGCTTTTCTTTGGCAGCATTAGCCTTTTACTTCCCTTCTCTGTTGGGGATATGATTTGCACTATTCAGTTTTTCAAATATTCACAATTTTCCCCCTTGTTTCTTTAACTTGGTTTTTAATTTTGTAAGATAGAGGAAGATTCATGGAACAGTCTCTTCTAAACCTCAGAGCCTTGGTATTACATTTGTATTAATTAAAAATTTTTATTCCTTTCGAGATTTTAGAAGGATTTTCCCACTATATCAGAAACATGCGAGTATGTGTGTGTACGTAGGTGTGCATGAGTATGAGTGTGTTCATACATGTGCAAGTGTGCATTTGTTTGTGTGCACATGTGCAAGTGTGTGTGCATGTGTGTGTGTGAATACATGTTTTGATTTTTCCAGGTTGGGAACTGTGTCATTTCCATGTACTCTGCAGAAGCAGATATCCAGTAATGCTAACTGCCTGTTTGCCTGTTTCTGTTTAGCCACCTTTCAGAGCTCGCCATCTGGGCCTGTATGCATGGGAGGCGAATGCTCCAATCCACTCTGGTACCAACAGCCTGGTATTCATATTTTGAAAGCTTTGATGAAGATGTTGCAAATTGGGTTGGCTCTGTGGGCTTTCCAGCTGCTGCCTGGCTGGACCAGACACAGGCAGGGTGACTTTTAATCTCCCCAAAAGCCTGCCAATTAACAAAGAGATACACATATTAGATAAGATGGAACTCAATAAATGTATGTGTAAATGCAGACTGAATTAAAATGGAACCTTGAAGAAGGAGCTAAGAACCAAATCAGGAGACTGAGTCAAAAATCAAGGCCAGGATTTACAGGATGAACATTTTTACACTACATTGGAATTCAAAGTAGGTATTTGTAATTGAAGTACTATGCTTATTTTATTTCCATAAATCTAAAGGTTGGGCTTTGAAGTTGGCTCCAGGGTATATCTGTCATCACTGAGCCTTGAAAATTTGCCTGCTAAATCGAACCAGTGATGAAAAGAACGAGGCAAATATGACACCAGCTTGCAGTGTGCAAGCACCCATGGCTGTATTATGGAGTGCTCAGCTCAGTGGCTCACAGTGCAGAAAAGTATACATTGATATGATTTCTGGGACTGAGAGCTCTTCAGCCTTCATTCTGAAGACAGGGCGAGTAGAGAAAAAGATAACCGGTGAGACAAATGCTTTTTCCTAATGTTATTTTCTTACAACCCAAAGTTACATGTGAAAACTGGGCTTTATTAAATTTGCTTGATTAGAGACAAGCATGCAAGTTGTACAGATTCCTAAATGTGCCACATGGCAGGGAGAGTGCTGATTTCATGGAGAGTGATGAGCAACACTAGTGTCCTAACCTCAGCCCTTGCCATGAATGGCCTTTGGAAAAAGTTGATCTTTTTTCCCCTGCTGCCTCAGTCTTCCCTTTCTATGCCATCTTACAGTGCTGCCTGTTTTTTTCTCCTTCCAATTATCAAAAGCCCCCTTCACAAGAAATGCTAGCTTCAGGAATGATCAATCAGGTGCACCTTTGTGCAAATGTAATTCCATTTAGATATTTGAATTTGACATTGCATCCTTTATTTTGGATCAAAACAAATGTCTCCTACATTCAGACAGTGAGGCATTTTACACTTTTGTGTGGGGAGGGCAGGTTTAAGGGAGCTCTCCAGTTTGCAGCCAGAGCTTCAAACCCTATCTGGCATTAAAAAACAAACAATTGGATAGAAACTTTTCTGGTATTGGGAGTCTGGCTTCTGTTTGTTTAAAAGCATCCCCCCTTTTTTCTAACCATGATGAATTTTAATTTTCAAGTAGAAGTCACTACATGAACTTTAATGCCAAATAAATTTGAAAAGGAAGATGCAGACTGCTAGGAAAAGTGGTGGAACTGATTACATTCCAGGCTTGGAGATTATTGAAGGTGATCAAGTGTCTAACAGATTCAGACTGTATTTGGATCATTTTGGTGTGGAGGAGGCTGTTTGTAACTTGATCTTTTTTGCAGAGAGAATGAAACTGCCTGAGGGACAAAAGAGATGAAGCACTGGTGAGGGATAAAATAAAGTCTCATGGGCTGCTGCACTATACCACCTACCTCAAACAGCATATGTTGCAGGACTGCTTTTTAAAAAACGTTGCCTTTCACATGTCATACTAAAAATATATACCTACAAAGACCTAAAAAAACTTGAAAGAACTAGAGAAGCTAGCTGTATTATATAAAAACTATATGCAAGATCACAGAAATTTAAAAAAATGCATAAAGACGGATTAGAGTATTTTTAAGTTCCAAGGGAGCTTTTGATAATATATTCAAAACAGAAATAAGAAAGGTATCAGAGAACTGAATAGTCCCTAGGAGACTGCCGAAGACTATACAGTGATTTAATGACATTGAGGGGTCAGATAGAATGCCCTTGCTGCCTTTGATTCCTCAGCTCTCTTTCACTTTTAAAATTTATCTTCAGAAAACCTTCTGTGATCCCCTCCACGTGGCTGACTCAAATATGGTCCTCAGTTTGAACTCTAGTTATCTGAACATCTTACAGATGTCCTGTTCAGTTGCTCAGTGTGTACTTTGTCACTATGATTAGGCTTTAAGCTTAGTAAAGTCAAGAAACATGTCTTTCATATCTTTGGAATTTCCTGTATAGTTTTGGGTACAATAATTATGTTTGCCGATAATGTTTAATGAACGTTGCCTGGCTCCCTCCATACTTCCATATTTTAAAAAAAAGTTAATAGAAAGATCTTTAACTCTGCTTCTGTTATTGATATTTATGTGTTATATTCTGAAAAACCTGTAGAAGAACAAATAAGACAAAAGCAGGAAAAACAACTTGTAGATACAATAGTGAGAATGTAAAAGGCATTTAATAATGTCTTGGCAAGAATAATAAAGATGATCAGAGTAATGATGATACAACAAACTTATAATTCTATAGATTTTTGATTCTTCTGAAAGCACTTTCATATAATAAAGAACATAGAGATAAAGGAAGGAATAGAAATAAAGAAATGTACACATAAAAAAGCAAAAGGGCCAAAGAAAGACAAAGAAAATAATAGCCAAGAATAAAGAAATAGAAAGAGAACTTACTAACCACTTGGAGCAGTTGTTGGCTAAGTAGCACACTGGGCAGAGTGTCACCTAAGTATTTACAATGTTGGTGTTCTGGTAACAGGTACGGTACCCTGTCTGTAGATCATGACATGTTTTGACTTGTTTCCTACCAGGTAAATGGGGAGAAAGTGTCCTGGATTCCCTCATTCACTTTCTCTTCCATTTTATTCACTAGGGTTAATATTGATTCCAGTATGGCTATCTTACCTCCAGATATTCTGTCCACACCATCAAAAAATATGAAAGTGTGAGTGACACTCAAATTCTGTAGCTTATTTCAGCGATTTCACAAAAGCTCAGTTAGGCTTGCTGGCAGAGAGCAACACAGAACTTTGCTCTTATTGTAAGATTCTGAAAATTTCCTAACCTTAGGAGGCAGGTCTAAAACTATCTTCAATAATGCTGAATATAGTAACTTATAAAGAAGTTCTAAGAAGAAGCCATCCTAACTATGTAATAGAACTGATGATATTAAATCTGGAACTGAAAAACTACAATTTAAAATGTTCTGCTTGTCCCACGTCAAAGGCTACAAAAGGTTCTAAAATGACCTTTGTGACTACTTTGGAGGGATGAGCTGCATAGTTTAAATGATATTTGAACTGATGACCCCTGGCAGCATTCTGGAGCTGGCAAGCTTCTCTTACTTTTGGTTCTGTTCTGTTCAGAAATGATACTTATTTTCGTTGATGGGCAGGTGACCCACTTCAAAATGTCAGGATTAGTAAATTTTTGAAAGCAGGTCAGGAAAAAGATATGAATGATGGTTAAGATAAAACTCGTCAAAGCCTTAGAAAGTTTTGGTTGTATGCAAATGTGAAGAGAGAGTCTACTGAATTAAATCTTGTTGCTGCTGAGACACTACTGTAGAGGCAGAGTTTTAATTTAATTGTCTTCTTTGCTGCTGAAAGCATGGATATTCAGAGATTGACACTCCTGTTTGGGCAAAAATTCTACTTTTCACCCTTTTAATTTTAAAACAGTGCAGAGAACTCTCCTTTGGCAGACTGAAGACCCATGTTCCAGTTCTAGATCTGGCATTTTAGTGGCGGTGCTGACTGGGTAAATCATTTAATTTCTCTTAGCCTCAGTTGCCTCAACTGTAAGAGGTGATAATTTTATTAATCCTGCCTTATAATAATAATACTTTCCATTTTGAAATGCTTGCCATGTATCATGTACTTGCTCTGCCTTTGGCTATGTTTTCTGTAAGTCTTTCATCAACTCTGCAACGAAGGTATGATTATTCTCATATTTTACAGTGGAGAAAGCTGAGGCTCAGGTTATTTTGGTAAGCTGCCCA
Source organism: Cynocephalus volans (assembly GCF_027409185.1). NCBI lineage: Eukaryota > Metazoa > Chordata > Mammalia > Dermoptera > Cynocephalidae > Cynocephalus > Cynocephalus volans. The sequence continues at coordinate 51,061,313 of NC_084461.1, read as the reverse complement.
AGGTCACATAGCTACCGGGTGGCAAAGCCAGGATGTAAACCTTCATATGTGTGTTCACAAATTCCTTCTTCTGTCCTCCATGGAATTTTGAGGGTCAGTTAAAATAACATGTGTGGAAGTGTTTCAAAAATAGCAAAGTTCCTTTTAAATGCATGTTATTATTATATTATCATCCTGATGAATATAACTTAGTTAACATGTATTTATTAATTTCCTTATAGGTACTTGGTACTGAGTCAGATATCATTTTGGGTAATCTATGAAATTAGGTATTTCCCCCGGTGTAGTATTGCATAAGGTGTATTATAAATAAATCTTAAATATTTCCAAGTGGAAATCTCTTCCATCTTTGGGATCAGGTTATTAGTTTATTTTAGATCATTGTTGGAGAAAAATAAGAGAAGAAGCAAATATGCTAATCAAAATTGAATGAATATTTCAAGAAACAAAAACCAATTGCATGTAGTCCAACCTTCAGAACCAGCAAATAAAGACCCCTGAAATCATGAAAGTGGATAGGAAAACTCCAGAGGAATTGAGAGAAATGTACCCCAGGGATTAGGAAATCTCTGCTGAAAATTTATGTATTCACAAATGCTCTGGACCAACAGTTTGACATCCCCTGTCTGGTTCTTTGTTGCTTATTTTTAGAGGCTTTAATGATGGATATGATTGCTGAAATTTACTTGAGTTTATCTTTGATTCAGAGGTATCAGACTTCCGTGTGAAGATGGCTGGGAACCCACACAATTCTCCTAAAATAAACACCCAACAAGTTTTGGAAGGAATTTTCTCTTGTGGGAAATGTTCTCTTCCCAAAGAGAGGCATCAGCATGAGATGGCTTTTTTTTTCCCCAAGGAGGAAGCTGAGGGTGTCAGTCAGTCAAGCAGCCGGGATAGCGGCTTCATGACAGTTTAACACTCAAGGCAAATGTTTCTCTTGGGGTTTTGGAAGAACTGCTGACGTCACAATGAAAGTTCACGAAATTCTGTAGAAAAATCAGCTGAGCCCAGAAAGAGATGTTCCTTATCGTTTCCTCTGTTTCCTTATGTATAAAGTACAGACAAAAAGACCCACCTTTGAAAGTCTTTGAGAGGCTTAAAGGCATAATAATGCAGGTGCATCTCCTGGCTCAAACCACTCACCACTATTGAATCCTGGGCTATTTTCCCAAATATGCTCATCCAGTGTTCTTTAAGACTCTGTGTGAACTGTTTACTCTGTTTGGCCATGTGTATATCTAAAGAGTTCAGAAAATGCTTTCAAATTGAGGAAAGATGGAGGAGACTGCTTTTCTCAGCCTTGCTAAGAATCTATGTTGGGTGGAATACAGCTTTTGTTTGGGGTTCATAAGAGCTTCATGATGGGACCAACATGAGTATTATAGAGAGGGAACTAATGCCACTGGGTGGCTGACTGGCTCCTTGTCTTTGGTCGCTGCAGTGAGGTGGACGTGGGTCACTCATCTATGCATTTTTCTGCAGGTGAGAGGGATAGGGTAGCCCTTGTCCAGTTCTCCTGTTGGAGATTTTGGTCACATTTGGGTTTCTGCTAAGCCAAGGCAGAAGCCCATCTAGGAGGATAGAAGCACTACATGGCCGGGCTTGGTGTTTTTTTTAGCTCAGATCCTGGTTTTGATATAATCTGAACAGAAAGGATTGAATAAACTGATTAATTATACAAGTGAGGAAAAAAGCTGGATACCACAAAAGCTGGATACCAGCCCCATTAAGCTGTTTGGATTTGGCCATATTCTTGAGTAGAGGAACAAGAGGGCAGCCTAACACTGTCCCTGGAGCCCTCTGCCTACAGCGGTCAGAATCATGCCCAGCCTGAGAGGCTAAGATATTGGCCAGCCACATGGCCCAGGCCCTGTCTGCATAAGTTCCTGGGCCTGGGGTGAGGGTACTCTTGTCATAGTGCCTTTTAACGTAATCCTGGCACTTTGGAAGGCAGAATCAGTGTTTGAAGCTCTGGGGACTGAACTTGGACTCAGCTTTCCCTTTGGCTGGTGTCCTCCGGTGGAATGAGCTCTGTTCAGGGATTCAGGGGACTACCGTTTGGCAGCTGATTTTAGACAAGTTTCTTTATGTCTGTGAACCTCATTTTCCACAGATCAAGGGCATCACTAACCTGGGTCTCAGCACAAACAATCTACGAGTCTTTGTGGTCTGCCTCTGCCTGGCTCGTGTGTGTGTGTGTGTGTGTGTGTGTGTGTGTGTGTGTGTGTGTGTGTGTGTGTGTGTGTGTGTGTGTGTGTGTGTGTGTGTGTGTGTGTGTGTGTGTGTGTGTGTGTGTGTGTGTGTGTGTGTGTGTGTGTGTGTGTGTGTGTGTCCCCGTCCGTCCCCATTTCCTCCCCTCCAGCCCCTGGTTCTAGGGATGTTCCTCCAAACTGTTCTTGGCCCCTCTTCTATTATTGAAATTTCTCTGCAGAAGAACAAGATTAAGTGTGAATGGATCATTGTTTCTTATAAGATAAACGACTACTGATAAAGTCAGGGGATGACCTATACCTGAAGCAGACAACCAAGGGGAAGTTGATGGCTTTCTATTCTTTAGACTTAACCAGTTTTCTTTCTTGGGACATGTTTTATGGAACTTGACTAATCACTCTGGCAATATGTTGCCCAAGTGTTCTTGGCTCTAGATCAAAGTCTTTGATACCCCAGCACACCGGCTCTGCAGAGCCCAGACAATGAGAAAACAGCAAGGGGTGGGCCGAGCCCGTGGCGCACTCGGGAGAGTGCGGTGCTGGGAGTGCGGCGACGCTCCCGCCACGGGTTCGGATCCTATATAGGAATGGCCGGTGCACTCACTGGCTGAGTGCTGGTCATAAAAAAGACAAAAAAAAAAAAAAAAAAGAAAACAGCAAGGGGTGGGAGAAAGCACTTGTAAATGACTTTTGGAGTTAAACTCTAACAGAAATGTATTTCTGGAAGAATTGTAAGTGACCAATACATAGGAAAAGAAACCTAAGCTCCCTAACAAAAAGAAATGCACATAAAAATAACAATTCTTTCATTTTCATCCTATCATTTCAGCAGAAATGTAAATGATTGGCTAAACCTGGTGTGTCTGTGAGTGTGAGGAAATGAGTACACTTCTGCAGCTACCTGACACAACCTTTTGAGGGCAGTTGGCTCAGATGCACTGCAATGTAAAATGTGTAGTCTCTTTGCCCAGCAATTCTCAGTCTAGGACTTATCCTAAGGAGACAACCATACAAATGTAAAAATACATTTATGTAGTATGTTCCCAAAAGCACATTCATGGGGGACACTAGAAATAACTTTGATGTTTATCTATAGGAGACTGGGTAAATTATGGTAAATACTTACTGTGAAATCCTAGTCAATAAAAATAGCAGTGTAGAGCTTCAGATATTGACCTAGAAAATCGTTTAGTGATACAAAACAGGTTATGAAACAGACTGACCACATTTATATAAAGTAATCTTAATGGAAATATAGGAGGTTGTCCATTTAAAAATCTTAACAGGTGATATTTGAGGCTACTTTTACTTCCTTTCCTATTTAACTCTCAGCTCTGCCACTTATCAATTCTGTGTCCTTAGGGAATTTTATTTAATCTTTCTTACTCTTGGTAAAAATGGGGAAAACAATACCATTTATATTGCTTTAAGTAATAATACCATTTTAATACTTTAATGCAGTAACCTGTTAGAGGTTACTGTGACAATCAGGCCACAAAACACACGTCAAGCACCTGGGATGGAGTAAAAAAAAAAACTTTGATTTTTTATTCATTCACAATTTCCTTTTTTTTTTTTTTTTTAAAAATCTTGTGAGTATGGCCAGCTGTATTCCTAGGACCCAAGATTCAAAGAGTGAGAGAGCTAAGTGGACTTTGAATAGCTTCCATTTACTTTAATGCAGGAAGAGCCCTACTTCCAAATATGTGCAGCGGTATTTTCCTAAGGCTGCAGCCTGCCAGAAAAAGGCCATATTGAGTCATTGTTTTCTGAAGCCACGAGAGCAGATTGAGTGACTGATGCTGATGGGCAGCCTAAAATAATATTTCATTCTTGTCATCCTTAGGCAGTTTAAGACCAAGTGATTTTTGGATGGATCTACAGTTTCCCTCTTGGTTTGGAAGAACAAAGCTTTTGTTATTTATGCTTGAACAACAGAGCTTTGTCCTGAACTCAGGAGCGTGCAAACCAAACAGAAGATTTCCTGAAGGGCCATCCCATTTATCATGAAGAGCGATTCCAAGTGGTAAGTAGACATATTCAGCCCCAATGACATGTGGAGGGCCCACATTACCAGCAAAGGGAAAAAGCCAAGACTCACAGCAGCTCAGCAGCCTGTCAGGTTTCGGATTCCATTCTCCTATACTGTGCTGAAGTTGGCAGACCGAGCCATACTGAAACTCACTGTTCACTTGGGGTCTGCTTGTTCCACAAAAACAAACAAATAAGCTCTTTTGCTTTCCATATCCGAGGCAGAATGATGAAAATGGCAATATTTTGGGTGTTTTTACTTTGGGAATTTCTGATCCATGGATAGTTATTTCAAATACCCCTGCATAATCTTTTCAGAACTGTTGATACTGTGGAATAGGAGATAATTGGGGTTCAAGAGTTTTCATCAATGGTGAAAGGATCATTAGAAGGACACAGATTAGGCTGTCTCTGTCCTGTATCCCGCTTCCCATTTCTCTTTCCTGCACTAAAACGCTCCTGGCTTGCTACTATACTGCCCACCCATGTGCAATGGTCATTTAGCAATAGGTCAAGTCTAAGTAGAGTGTCTGAAGTTGATATCAATTCTGATTCTTGATAATTAGAGCTGGTAAGTAGGGAGCACTTGTAATGTGCCAGGCTGTGGGTTACATTGTTTGCATGCTCTGTCTTGATGTTTCTCAAGGAGCAGCCCATGGATGACAGGCTTTACAACCATCAGGGAGTAGGGGTGTAGGGCAGGCAATGAAAAATGCACATTCCTAGACTCTCTTCTAGACTCCTGGGATCAGCGTCCAGGGATCTACCATTTTGGCAAGAGCCTTGGGTAATCCCTATGCACATGATGTTCAAGAGCCACTGCGTGCTCTTGTGCACGTGATTTATGTGTGATCTGCTTTCCTTCCACACTTCTGATTTCTGTGCATCTCATCAAAAATTCTCATGGAAAAAAAAAAGGACAAAGTTCCATGAAACACAGAGCAACTCACATCTCTTTTAGTTGCTGGTGACTACAAATGTGTCTCCATAGCCAAATTGCTTTTGAGGTACGGTGTTTACCTCTATTGTGAGAGGGTTAAAAAAGCAAGAAATCTTTGCTTACTTGATGGCAGCCTGTGCTCTGGCTGTAGAGAGGGAAGACCCAGGGACTGCAGAGGCAGGACTTATAGGTGGCTGTTCAGGTTGTGTAGCCATGTGTGGTGGCCCTGCATGGAGAAGTGTGCATGTGGTGTTCTCCTTGGCCGGGCTGTCCCCCTCCTGAGAGGAGGAGGTGACCAGTGTGGAGGTGTGATCCCCAGGGCCCAGAATGCCCTGCCTGCCTTCTGCATGTCTTCATTGTCAAGCTCCTGAAATTTCTATTGTGGTTATTTCTTTGGTCCTCAGTATTATTTCTAGAAAGCCCATATCAAAATGAAAGATAGCAGGAATATTAAATCCTATTTTCACAGTCTGGTTTAATCTGCTGCTCTGGGGATGGCACACAAAAGGATTCATTTGATGGGAGGGAAGGATAGGCCCTTCATGGGCCACGTTGGTGGAGGAGGCTGGGGGCACAGGAAGGCTATGGCAGGGCAGGAGTGACTGGGAGAGGGGCTAAAGACAAACGACCTGTGTCACAATTCTGAGGGCTACCCTCCAGAATACCCTGTTTCTTAAAATTCCCAAGTCCCTGCCACTCTCCTGGCCCCTTGGTCACAGGGCCAGATTGCAGCAATGCCGCAGGTGGTGAGGTCTCAGTGGCAATGACAGGCTCTGGAAGGGAGACTTCCTGTTGGATTCTGTAGCTGAACCAGCAGAGGGGGAAGGGGAAACAACCCACACCCCAGAGTCTGAGATACCTCCCACCCCCCAGTGCATTCTTCTGCCGAGTACAGGCTCATTAGAATACAATACACTTAGCTTAGCTCATTCAGCTCCTTGGCAGGCCCCAAACAATGCTTTAAATATGTGATCATTTCCAGTGACCACGGTGGGCTTCCCTGAATTTCTTTATCAACTTGCTGAGAAAGACCAGAGATGATTCTTAGTTTGTCTGTGGATCTGTGAAGCCTTAATATTTGATTTCATTAGAACTTGATCTTTGCAGAAAGTGCCTTATATTTCATTTTTAAAGCAATTTTTGCTAAACTGAAAATGTTTCCCAAGTTTTCCACACAGCATGGCTGTGTGAGAGAGCATGGGCTCACTCAGGAACTGGAAGCAGGTAGTTTTGCATGGGAGGGGTGGGACATAAGGGCAAAGGCCACCCATGAGTGAGTGAATGAATGAATGAATGAATGAATGAGTGTAGAAGTCCATAGTCCTTCCCTAGGGCAGCAGACTCTGTTCTTTTCTCTGCCCCTTTTCAGTGAGCATGTCTGAGTCTCCGTTAATGTTCTCCTGCTCTGAGAAATCCCTTATCCATGGGAGGAAAGAGGATAATTAGCTTCAGCGTTCTCATATTTAAGCTGAGAATTCAGCATGAATTCCAGACATGGTTCATGTATTTTGGATAATCAGCACAGCTGTTCATGATAGGTATCCCTCTTTTTTTTTTTTTTCCTGCTTCAAATGTTTTTTGATTAGGTTACTATGACTGAAGATTAATGGCTTCTATTATTTTTTTCCCTTCGTGCAGGAATCTTTAAACTCGCCTGAACTTTGTACTGGCTATGATATGAATCATGTCTGCTACAATTACTGCTTCCACATCAAGTCCTGGGTTAGCATCCTTGCATGACACACTAAATGCAGGGCAGGGTTAAAAATGTCAAGTAATAACTAGGCAGAAAACTGACAATTAACAAATAGCGACTGACACACCTTGCTGTGCTATTATTATGTTAGAGCTCTTAAGACAAAATCTTACTTATACTTATTACTTGAAATGCAATGTATGATGTTAGTAGATACATTTCACCATATCTGGCCCTTTAGTAATGCACTCCTATTTTGGATATTGCATCTGTTGATTGTAATGGACTTAATAATAACAAAAACTACGATTTCCTTTTAATGAACACTCACCATGTAATAGGCTCAGTTCTAAGGATATATTCACCATTTAATCTTTACACCAGCCCTAGGAGGTAGCTATTGTGTGTGGCACCATTTTACATATGGGGAAATTGAGGCAAAGTGCTAAGTAACTTGCCCAAGGTCCCACAGTTAGGAGTCAGAGGTGGAATTTGAACCCATGCAGTCTGGCTCCAGAGTTTATGCTTTCAGCCTTCATATTATACTGCTTTACACATTGCTTGAAGCAAAGAAATGGTTTTAACATAAACTATTAGGAAGGTACCTCCCCAGTTTTTCTCTTACTAAATGTAAGTAATTACCAGTTTTTGTATATGTCATGTCATAATAGTTTTGAGAAATCTAGACAAAGAACAAGACCAGAAAAACTGATCCTTTAGTTAAGGTCTCATTACCTAGAAGAAGACTTTTGACTGCATATGAGTGAAGAAGTTTGCTCGTTTGTGTTAATTTTAAGTGTAATATATTATAGATTCTTGTCACATGCACTATTAGCATGATTTCATATGTTCATGTTCTTAGGAGAGAATGAATTACCACCACCATCACTGACCAAAAATTCCCCCCATGTGCCAGCAGAAAATTTGAATTTGAGGTCTATCTGTGTGTCCAGATGAAATAGTTTGTTATCTGAACCAAGAACGTAAGTTTAATCTCTACCATGACCAAAGGCTCACATCTCTAGTATGTATACTTTTAAATTTAAATTCAAACTTTTTTTTTTTTTGGTTTGTTAAGGTGAGGAGGCCTTCTCACTGACACTTTTCTAAGCAACTATTTTTCTTTCCATTTATACTATGAGTTGCTGCTGTCTCCAAGTGTCAGCATTTAAACTGTCAGTGGTTTCCTACCAGGGAACTGGTCCCAAGGTCTAGGATTTCTTGAGGCAGAGTTTAGCATTGTAAAAATAATGGGGCTATTTACCTATGTCGCCTGAAATGGAGTTAATACTCTGCCAATCTTAATTGGTTTGACACGCTAACATGGTGGGTCTGAATGTTTCCTAAAGTTTTCTCATGAGTGACTTCTTTGGCTACATAAACTGCAGGGCTAGACAAATGAGTTCATGGGCCCAGAAATCATTCTTGGCCAGGTTTCGGGACACTCTTTAGTCAACCATAGCTGCTCTGATACTTGAGAGTTATCTGACAGTTCTTGGTTCAGAAAAAGATTCCCATTCCTAAGATCCTTTTTTTTTTTTTTTTTTTTTTTTAATTGAGATCATCTTAATTCTTGTCTGTGAGATCAAGGAAATACGAGCAAGAACTGAACTCAGCTGTTTGGGTGACCCTTTTATCCCAGGAGCTTCTTAGTGCCTGATGCATGAGCCAACAAATACTAATTGATGGTCATGACAGGAAATAGTCTCTCTAGCCAGCACCTGCTAATACAAGTCCTGAGGAACTGAGAAGGATGCCTGCTGTAAGCAGACTCTCACACACTGCATTAACAATTTCAAGCAAAAGAAGATTTCAGTATTGGTGTGTATATTTTTTAGTATCCTCTCCCACTGCTTCATTTTCAATAGGGTAAAGAAAACAAATGACCTCAAATTCAAATTTGCTGCTGGCACATGGGGGGAATTTTTGTTTGGTTGTTTTCGTTGGTGTTAATTCAGTCTCTTCTAAGAACATGAACATATGGAATCAAGCTAATAATGCATGTGACAAGATTCTATATATATTACACTTAAAATTAACATAAACGAGCAACCTTTTGCATTTCCATGTAGTCAAAACAGCATAATGGGCCCGAGTCAGATCATAGAGATATCAGTTCCTTTTTTCAGTCTGAGGTTTCCCCAATGTATGACAGCTCAAGGTACTGAATATTTAAATCCCCAGAAAAATGCCAGGTCACAGTAACATGTCTCAGGTTACCTTGATTATTATGATTATAGGAGGGGAGGCAGTACTGGTCTTTTAGAAAGCTCTCGCCATGAATGTGTTTTGGGTTGAACATTACTTACTAACAGATGAACAGCTTGAAGCTGAGTCAAACAAAACTTCCAGTGTTTGTAAGGGCCAGGGAGGCAGGGGTCAGTCCATAATTCAGTCTTACGTTGACACAGAATGTACAAGAGCCATGACAGCTTTGACTGAAGACTTGCTGGATGGCTCTTGGCATTGCCTTGGGTGGTAAGATGTTTTTCTTTGAAGTTGGAGGCCAGGAAATTTCTGGACAAGAATACATGTGAAATGACTTACATGCCTCAGTTTTAGAGCATTGTTGCCCTTGTCTATCACAGGGAGATTTGAACATGGTTGTTCAAGGGGACTTTAATGGAATTTTATTAAGGGGATGAAAAGCAGGGAGTTCTATGTTAAGGATTCAATGACAACATTACGTGACAATATTACCTCATTTTCCAGGTCAGACTAGATAATCTCGTCATCTTTGCATAAAGGGACAAAAATTGGAATAACCTGACCTCTTCAGAAGTTTCCATTCTCACATGATCACCATAGGCACTGGTGCTGTCAAATAAACAGAAGTTCAATTGAATCAAAAACTATTTAAACAAAGCAGAAATATTCTCCCCTGGCTAGTGACAAACTGGACAATTCAAAGAACAAACCTTAGAGGGAAATTGCCAATGGCTTTTACTTCTTCTATTCTCTGTTTACTGCTTATGTTTTTCTTCCTGGTGTCAAATCTCCAGTTGAATTCAGGCAATTATCTACGGCAAACACAAGGTGAAGAAATGTCTCTTCTGTTACTGTTGTTTATATTTCACCACTCAGCGAAGCAAGGTTTTCTTCCCACCTTTTTCCTTTGGGAGCTTATAAGTCCAACACCACAAATTGAATATTGTGTAGGTTCTATTGTCACTTGGAAAGCATAATGATTGATTTTATTATTTAAAGGTTTATTGCCATGATTCTTTTGTTGCTAATGTTAACACATGCTACAGAATTTGCAAAGAAGCACACAATTTGCTGAGGATGTGGAAGAATTTGTCATTAGGTAAAGCACGTTAAGCTTCTAAGTGGTGTAGTGTTGGGGTTACAGGTATGTCAATTCCGTTTTATTTTTGCTTTCCTATTCTGATCACCTCTATAATAATTTTGACTTAAAAATGTTTTCCTTCGATCCTTTAATAACTACAGATTTAGAAGTATGGTATAACAAGTAGATGGTATAACTAACAGTTAAAATGTAATGGGAATTAAGGAAAATGTTGTAGAGAAATCAAGGAAGACCTGGACCACAGGGGCATAGTCGACTGTCCTAGGATTCTGAAGATTCTCTGCCCCAACCCTCTCACTGTGGAACATTCTCTATGGCCTGAGTGCCAAGGGCCAGAGGAGCTGGGCAGTAACTTATCTTTCTAATTTACCCTCTGAGCGTGGTTATTTCCTTTAAGATATGAGAAGGATGTAAATGTGCTCTTGGAAATCCTTCTCTCTCCTCCCTGTCAGCTCTGTTTACTCCTGTTTCTGCCCATCTGAAAAGGTAGCTCTAAAACTGTTCTGAAAAAATCATCTATTTTCCTCCACCGATAATCATTTTAGTTTCAGGTTTATTTCAGGTACATTAAGCCATCCTCTACTCATACTTAATACCAAATGATCCTACAAAAGATTAGAATAAAGGTAAGATAACACTGTAGCATAACTAGTTGCCCCAGTGACTTAATGCATATCATTTTCACTCAGCATTATTCCTACTAAAAATAAAAAGGAAGATGAAAGTTACCTCAGGTTTTGCTGCCGTTTTGGCAACTCAGGAGTTGCCCTTTGGTTTCTAGGGTGACTCGGGTCCTTTAATGCCGGCACAGTCAGGATTGCCAAGCCAGGAAAAGATCGCGCTCCAGGTGTAGTCATGTTTTTCCTGGATCACCTGTGCTTCTTCCCCCAGTCAATGAAGCTGTAATTTTTTTCTGGCCTTTCCAGGCAGAGTGACTCCAGATAAGCAGATTGTTGTGTGGAATATCACATCTACGTTGTTTCAGTGCAGCTCTTTCAGCTTTCCAGAGCCAGTTAGACTTGTTATGAGGAGCTAAATGATTGGCTGGATCTGGGGCTCAGTTTCATAGATTATATCCCAGTGTACGAGAAGCACAAGTCCTATAGTTGCTGTAGTCCAGAGGCCTGCCAGTTCCTGCCTTAATGCATATGTAGTCGTAACTGAGTTCTAACACGGCCTTGGATGTTTCTGTCCTAAATAGCTGACATTGCATCTTCAAGACTGTGTGAGTAATACTGACTTTTTTTTTTCCCCCTAAGCTCAGTAAGTTAATTACATGCCCTGGGAGGGAGTGATTGATTGTGAGTAGAAAATACTGAACCAGCAGATAATTTGTTTTCAAGGTGCTGTACTATATGTACCAAGTTCAATGCGATGAATCTTAAACCTGGCAGAGTTATTCCAGCTTTTTGCCATGGATCACAGTCAAGTTGCATTTTGAAGGAGGCTTTTCGATGCATTTGCTAGCCCTGTTTATTTTATGGGGTCAGTAAAGTGATAAAGGTCCAACGAGTGCAGGTTAAAGCAGGATGCTGGTGTCAAACAATGGCTTAGAGAGCACTTGAGTCAGGCAAGTTTCAAGGTTTCCCACCTCCACCGTCCAGAACTGAGAGTGAGCAGCAAATGATAATAAATCCTTTTAGGACATAGGTACACAGCAGAGCATAGAAAAAGGAGAAATGTAAAATGATGGTTGTAAGACTTTACTGTAATCTAAAGCTGATTTAAGACATATGCTATGAATAACTAAAAAAATTTTGTATGCATAAAAATTATTTTTGGTGGTTTTGTTTATGTGGTAGAGAGCTGAATGAGAAACCACAAGCTTGTTTTTAAAAGCCTTATAAGAAGTACTTTAAACACACACAGACACAACCATAACAGAAGAAAATATGTGGATTGGAATTTGTGGTTAGAGCAGATCGACTTATCCTAGGGAAGCTGTTATGAGGTTTGTGTAATTGCTGGGGGTAATTTCTGCTGCTAACAAGGTTGAAGATAAAGCTGGAGCAGATTGAAATCAGAAACTAGAAAATATCAGTCTTTTATTACCTTCTATAGCATACACTGCAGGATTGAATTAATACTGAGTACAGACTGATAAATGTTGAGCAGTTCACTTTTTACTTTTAAGTCATTATTGATTTCTCCTAGCCTATCATAAAAAAATAGGGCTTTCATGTATGAAGTTAGTTCTTAGAAATAATTTTTCTTCCTCTCAAATAATTTTTATACTTTTTTTCTCAATACAGCACAAAGCTAGGGTTTCTTAAAATTTTGAGCTGTTTTCCAGGTTGCTTTTTGTCTAATTTTTCATCTTTAGACTTATACGTGTAAATGAATATATTTGTGCTATATGTAAGTCTGAAGCAAAAATCATTTGAATAATTTTTTAAATCACAGGTTCTTGTGAAAGACATAAACTTCTATTAGCTATAGTAATTACTTGCCAATTCCTATAAAAACAACACTTATGGTTGTACCTATTTAAATGACTGACATGATTTAGCCAACAGGAGAGAAATACTAATTGTGTTTTTACAAAATTTTATGATTAAGTCACACTGGAATTGCAAAGCTTTGTTAAAAATATTTTTGCTTTCTGTAATATGACCCCTTTTTTGATCAATCAATGGGTGAAATTTATAAAAAGAAAGAAATCACATAGAATTCTTTTCTGTATCAACCAAATATATGTAAATAGATAGTTTTAAAGAAATGTTATTCTATTATGTTCTTTTAGAAACATATTTACTTTATTAAGAAATTGTATGATGAGTTCCTTTATTGAGACAGAAAAGTGAATTCTTTATGGTTTCATGGCCATATAGACACTTGTGGTAATAGTCGACTCATTATTAGTTATACAGAAAGTAGCACATCTGTAAAAGGAATATAATCTCACTCCTTGAGGTGGTGCGGGGTCCATCCAAGAGTAAGAAGTGGTGAGGGTGGACGCTGCTTTGTTTGCAGTAGCTTCTGACTGCTTTTTTTTTTTTCCTTTTTTTAAAGATGACCTGTAAGGGGATCTTAACCCTTGACTTGGTGTTGTCAGCACCACGCTCAGCCAATGAGCGAACCGGCCATCCCTATACAGGATCCGAACCCATCACCTTGGTGTTATCAGCACCGCACTCTCCCGAGTGAGCCACGGGCCGGCCTTAGCCTCTGACTTCTAACTGGGCTCCTCTTCTTTTCTTAGGGTCAGCATAGCTCTCTTGAGGTAGTGCTCATGTTCCCTGCCACCTTTTCCTGCCTTCATTCTTTACATTACCTTGCTTGGGCTCTTAATGAGATGAATCAAATTAAAAAATGACTATGCTTAATTATCAAATGTTAATCAGCTGCTGGTATAATTCAGAGGGTGTTTAAAACCAGGGCTCAGGGAAGTTCTGGTGGGTGTATACCAGAAGTACTTCCATCTTGCGTTGGTGCTTCCTACGGGACCTCCATCTCTTCAGGTCTCCCTGAGATGACAGGGTTGCATGTCTTTCTCGCAAAAGGGCAGGATATTAAGAAAAGGAGTTGAGGGGAACGAAGTGCCCAGTGGGCAGTGGGCTGTGGGCAAGGCACTGTGGGTAAAGGAAAATATCTCCAAAACAGCAGTAGTTAATCTTTGTTTTCCCCACTCCTCTCTATTTTCTAAAGCCATTTTTGTCTGACTGTGGAAGTTCTTTTGCAGATAAGTTTCTGTAAAATTATGCATATCTGCCATAGACAGATGGATTTGACAAAAGATATATCCAAAAAGGAATGTATTACATCATGAACTTGCTAAGTGTTCATGAATACACACTGGCATTTGGAGATTAACACTACCTACTAAAGCAGTGACATAAAGCCAAATTGAAAAAAAAAAAAAATTTTCATGGTTTAATTTTTTATTTTTGTGAATTTTATGTTTGGAAAAACTTGCTCTTCTCTAAGACATTTTTCCTGTGTTATATATAGGACTAATCTGATTGCTTAATCTTTTCTGAGAATTTAATTATTTCTAGTTGACATTTTCAAAAGAGTTGCTATACCACCTTGAGCATATTTTAAAGAAAGCAGAGCAAAACAAATGAAACAAACATCCCCCTTCCCAAAGAAAAAACACACCACAAAGGAGTTAAGTGCTTTAGATTTGTATGATTCTCTCCTTTTATGGAGTGAGACATTACCCACTGTTGGAAGAGGAGCTTTCATTTAATTTCAAGACAATCAATTATTCCATCTTAATTATATCATGTGGGCAGATGATAAAATATCCCATTAAATTGATCATCAGTCATCATTGTGTACCTCTAATTTCTGATTTTAAGAAGCAGAATGTCTTAGTGAATTAATCGTGGAATCAGTGGAATTAAGCTCTGGTCATGAAATTTTTCTAGGCCTCAGTCTCTATGTCTGTAAAATGAAAATGATGATATACTCATAAGTTTTAGTATTCTACTGGATTGGTGAATATCAGTATCAGAATGAGAAAGTGTTTGTGAAAGAACATTTTAATGTGTAATTTGTAGTGCTATACAACTGTACACTATGATTATTATAGCAGCTCATTGCACTATGGGTAGCATCCCTTACTTCTGAAAGCATACATGCATTCCCAGTAATGAATAATACTTTTAAAGCAAAGAAAGTCTTTACTGTTTGATGGTGAAGTGGTATCAAGGCCTTAGTGGTATCAAGCCTTAGTCCTTGTCTGTCCTTTACCAAGAGGTTTACTGTGATAAGTGTGCTATTGTATGTGAAAACATATTTAGTAAACTTCTAAGTGCCATATAAATGTTACTAACTGCAACTATTATCAGTATATTAATAAAATGTATTTATAAACTATCGATTTTTTAAATGGGAAATTTTAAATACATTTCTTATTGACTAGTTTGATTTATTTTCTAAGCTACGTCTACTTCCCTCGAACAGGATGAATTTTCTTGTTGGTTAAGCTTGTGCTGCAATTTCCTTCCCACTCACCTATAGCACTAAGCCAGTGGATGGCTAAGCATTCCTTCACAGCCTATGTTTGGAACTGTTAATGAGGAAGTGTTAGAGGACATAGTATCCTCACAGGAAAAAGTGAATTAGAAAATTGAGACTGACAGATGTTCTTGGATTTTTTTTTATTCCTGTCTTGACTCTCATTATTAAATTTCGCTAATGGAATAATCATGTAGGTTTTAAGGCAATGCTTATTCCTAGGTCTTTTCACCCCAGAAATAAAATTAATGGTCAAAATGACTTTCTGAATGGTTTAGAAAGTTCAGTCAGCAGTTATGAATCCCCAATTTTTAGCTGGTTCTACTTCAGAAGATCATC
Source organism: Cynocephalus volans (assembly GCF_027409185.1). Lineage (NCBI taxonomy): Eukaryota > Metazoa > Chordata > Mammalia > Dermoptera > Cynocephalidae > Cynocephalus > Cynocephalus volans. Next base: position 51,045,819 of record NC_084461.1, on the reverse strand, counting down.
GTGCTTTCTGGAATATTGGCCATGCTGTCCCTTACATTTCAGCTGCTTGAGCTCACTGATATTAGGTGTTTGATGATTTCCTAACCCTAATATTGGTTAGGCTGAAGCAGGTACACAATTCACCTGTAGAACCCTTTTTAAGAACCAGGTGAAATCATAGAGGAAGCACAATAAACAAGACATATGAAAACGGAATGGATTATCTGCACCTTTATCTCACACAGTCCAACCAGCAATTCATGAGGGAACTTCCTAAAAACCAAAGAAATTCATTTGTAGAAGTGTTTGAAAACTGGAGTCCTGGCTTTCTTGTGCCTTTGGTGATTGAGTAAGAGCCCTTCTTAAGTAATTTAAAATTATAGTGAAAGAATGTACATATTTGTGGGGTACAGTGTGTTGTCTCAATGTATACATATATTGTACAATGTTTCACATAGGGTAGGTAGTTTATCCATCACTTAGATGTTTTTTATTTGTAGTGATTATGATCAAGATCCTTTTTTCTAGCTGTTCAGAAACGTACAACATAGTCATATTACCTCTAGTCAACCTAGAACACCAGAACTTATACTTCTTATTTACCTGCAGCTTTGTAACTGTTAATCTAGTTCTTCCCCTTCCCCCAGCCCCCCTATTCTCTTCCCAGCCTCTAGTAACCATTATTATATGCTCTATTTTTTGAGAATCCTTTTTTTTTTTTTTATACATCCCACATGTGAGTGAGATCATGCAGTATTTGTCTTTCTGTGCCTGGCTTACTTCAGTCAGCATGATGGTTGCCAGTTCTACCCATGTTGCTGTAAGTAACAGGATTTTATTCTTTGTTATGGCTGAATAATATTCCATTGTGTATAGATACTGCATTTTTTTTTTGTCCATTTATCCATTGATGAACATTTAGGTTGATGCCATCTCTTGACTATTGTAAATAGTGTTGCAATGAACATGGGAGTGCAAGTGTCTCTTCAGTTTATTGATTTCATTTCCTTTGTATATATACCCAGTAGTGGGATTGCTGGGTCACAGGGTAGTTCAATTTTTAGTTCTCTGAGGAACCTCCATATTGTTTTCCACAAAGGATGTACCAATTTATATTTCCACCAACAGAAAAATTTCCTTTTTTTTACATCCTCAATAGCATTTGTTATTTTCTGTCTTTCTGATAGTAGACATTCTAAATGGGGTGAGATGATATCTCATCATGATTTTAATTTGCATTTCCCTGATAATTAGTGATGCTGAGCATTTTTTCATGTGCCTTTTGGCCATTTCTATGTCTTCTTTTGAGAAATGTCTATTTGGGTCCTTTGCCTATTTTTTAATTGCATTATTTGTATTTTTGCTGTTGAGTTGTTTGAGTTCCTTATATATTCTGGATATTAGCTCCTCATCAGATGCATAGTTTGCAAATACTTTCTCCCATCCTGTAGGTCATCTCTTCTCTTTGTTGACTGTTTTGAAAGAATATTTTTTAACTTCTTAATAAGACTATTCATTCAGCAAAAACCAGGAGTCAGGTGCTGGAAACACCTAGATGAATAAGACATGGTTTTCTCAAGGAGCTTACCACCTAGTAGACATTTATTTCATGTTTGCAGAACTTTCAAAATAATTCTGGAGAAGGAAGATTAACTTTGGGGAGACTGTTCTTCCCCTTGAAGTATAAAATATATTAATAATGGAGAAATGATCGACCTATAGTATATTCAGAAAGTACTGGGTAGAAATTTATAAATTTTCTTATAAAATTATACTTTTTTTAAAAGAGCTGGAGTAGAAAGGAAGCTAGCGTACCTGGGACTAGAATCCAGACCTCCACCCCCTCATTTTAGGATTTTTTTATACACTATGCAGACAATAGGTATTGCTACTTAAAGTTGCTTAAACAAAATTGATAAGTGTCTGTGTATTTTGCAGCTAGGACAATCATCTATGAACATGATATTTAATAGAAGATATGTGAATGAGACCTAAGATATACAATGAGGATCTAAAATTGACAGGAAAGATATAAAATTTCACCATTCCAGAAAACATATTTCCAGTTCTTTAGATCTCTTGATAAGTTTCTGTGTATTAATTTTGGTACATTAGCTGCCATAACATGTAGATTCTGAAATCTCAGTGGCTTAACCTAAACATTTATTTCTCACTCAGCTGAAGTACAAAATGGGTATTCTTGATGGACTGGTTTCTCTCATTCATTTGAATGGTGTTCTTGGGGTGCCACCCTCATCATCTTGCGGCCACCACCAGATTCTGGAGCCCTGGGCTTGGCAAAGGAGAAAACACACAGAGTACTTCTCACCTTTTCTCGGCCAGAGCTTGGTCACATGGCCTGACCTAGTGAAAGGGAGACTAGGGATGTAGTCCTGTCCGTGCCTGGGAAGAATAGAAAGTTGGTTTGGTGATTGTCTTAATTTTGGCTGCTACAACGAAGTTCATAGACTGGGTTTATAAACAGTAGATATTTATTTTTCACAGTGCTGGAGGCTGAAAGTCTGAGATCAGTTTGCCAGCATGGTTTGGTTCTGGTTAGGGCACTCTTCTGGGTTGCAGAGAGCTTACTTCTTTTATCCTCACATGGTGGAAAGAAAATGGGCTTAGCTCTATGGACTCTTATAAAGGCACTAATTCCATTTGTTATGGCTCTATTCTCATGACCTATTCTCTCTCAAAGGCCTGACCTCCAAACACCATCACACTGGAGATTAGATTTCAACATATGAATTTTGGGGAGACAAAAATATTCAGTCAATAACTATGATCAACTAACCAATTTCTGCCATACCTTTTTTTCTCTTTTCTTCTTTTCTCTTTTCTATCTGTTCTTTAGTATGTCTATGTAGAATCTTCGGCCTATAACCAATTAAATAAAAAAAATTATAATATTTACCATCTGGAAGAAATTAGAATATAATCTTACTTTTAAATTCATAACCCACATGTTAAACTTTTTCAATGAAATAGAAATGTAACTGAACATTGTGTTTATAGAGATTGCTATGATTTAATATTTATGTTCTATAATGAAAAAGTGGTCTTGAGATGCTTTATCTCTCCACCTCACCCATTTTCTTCTTGGTCAGGTATTTGAATCCCTGGCTTTGTAGTTTTGTAAAAAGGTGGGGAGAAAATGAAAAACCAGCAACAAAGATGAAATGGCTGATCAAAACTTATCCCCATAGCTCCTTGGTATTTCACAAACTTTGCAGTGAATGCTAACTTCTTATTGGGGAAAACTGCTATAAAGTAGGTACACAGCTCTTGGAGAACCTTTTCTTACATGGGCTTGAACAAATGGTGGGACTAATGTAAGCTTGGTTCATAGCCTCTCTATTTTGTAGAAGCTAAATTATTTTTCTTCACTCTGAATGAACTTATAGGGAATAGCAAAAATATTCATATCACAAATAAAAAAGCACAGATGCCTACTCAGTAAACAAAACTATTTTTTTCAGATTATTGCTGTTAACAAAAAACTCTCCACAAACTTTTAATTTTCTTTTAGTAAAACATCAGGTTTCAGTAAAAATCATGATCCTGTCAGACCAATTTTAGTCCTTTGCCTTGGATATATTAAGTTCAAATATTTTTGTTGAGTGTTAAGCCAATCATAACCTCATTTATTTTAACAAGCAAATTACTTTTCTTCCATATAAACCAAATTTACAATCAAGCTATTTAAGAAAGAAAGACAACAAATAAACATCTGTTTTAACCTTCATATCCTGACCTAAAAAATAGGACTAACTCATTTCACATCCTCATATTTATCTGATTGAACTAGGAGTGCCTAAAAAGAATTTTCCCATAACTCCGTTTACTTCTTGTTTATTTGCCTGTTTCATTCCCAAAAATGGTTTTAAATGCAACACTGAAAGAGAAAAGTCTCCTCAATCTAACATCCAAGCAATCTTTTTATTTTGGTGGAACTGAACAAAAATAATGGACACAGTCTTTATTCCGAGGCATTGAAAAACTCTGATATGTCTCAGTCTTTAGATTATGAAGATTATATTATATTTAGTAGAGATTTTAAATATGTTTTATCATATTTCTAGTCTTTGAACTAAGGCAGTCCACATATGGGCATAAGGTAATGTCTCAGCATAGTGTAGTTATTAATGCATGGTCTCTGGAGCCAGACTGCCTGGATTCAGATCCCAGCCCTGCCACTTAGCAGCTGTATTACTCTGGGCAAATTACTTACTCTCCATGTACCTCCATTTCCTTATCTGAAATATAGAATAATAATAGTACCTACCTGGTTGAGTTGTTGTGGAGATTAAGGAAATTAATATACATAAAACACTCAGAATGATGCATGTCTTATAGTAAGTGCTTTATAAATGTTTGTTGTCCAGTTGTTATTGTCTGCAAAATGATTATTTTACAAAATGTGTTTTCTAGATAACTGAAGATCATTTAGTCAGTTTCAAAGCTTCTAGGTGTAGCCAATTTTCATGGGTCTTTCAAATGGGTCCTAAATGTCTCTCTGTCTCTTGTGTCTTAAAGAGATTAAATGGAATCTTTCCTTTGGTCCTTTAGAGTCATCATTAAGATTCAAAATCATCGTTATCAATCAAAAATGGAACTTTGCTATAAGTAAGTGATATTGAGTAAAATGACATTGAGATGTTTAAGGTCATATTGAGATGGTTAAGCTGTTAATAACAGGTTTAAGGAGAGTGTTTTACCCGTATGATAACTGGTCCAGATGGCTCTGCTGTTTCAGTCCTCTGGCTATGTTTGAAAGGATATTGGCCCCACTCTACTGGCTTAGTCTAGCACCATGGCTTTAAATTCCTGCTTCTATTTTGCTATTGGCTGTAAGTGAGAAAATAGCTTACTTTCTAAAACTTATGTATAAAATGAGAGAATAGGTATTTACACACGGTGTCAGTTCTCCCTTGAGAGTCAAATAAAACCTGAGTGAGGGTTAAAACAGGGGTTTGCAAACTACTGCCTGAGGACCAAATCTGCTTTTTTAAAATAAAGTTTTATTGGAACACAGCCATGTTCATTTGTTTACATATTGTCTACTGCTGCTTTTATACTATAAGAGCAGAGTTGAGTAGTAGCCACAGATAGGACTCAAAGCCTAAAGTATTTGCTTTCTGACCTTCTACAGGAAAAGTTTGCTAATCTCTGTTCTAGAGCTTTAAAACTGGGCAGAGTCTGAAATAAATGGGATGTTACTATATTTATTTGCCTCAGCTAACCTGCCTATCTGTAGCACTGCAGCCCTAAATATATTTTGGATAAACAAGAATTTATTGCAGTAGGCTATGTTGGATAAAGAACAAACAGCCCCCAATAGCATATTTAGAACATTAAGAGGAGGTGAAAATGTGATTGTTAAGCAAACTTGTGTGGGAATCCTCACTTTGGTATTTGTTGTTCTACTGTTATCAGTATATAACATGATGTAAAATTATGTAGCTTCTGTTGTGTTCTGTAGAACGTTTTTCCAGAAATGCTTCCAGTTGGTGACTGCTTATTTCATACAATTGTTCAAAGGAGATTAAATGTCTCTGTTGTCTTTTTTTTTTTACATATATATGTACACACACACACACACACACACACACATATATATCTGTTCTTTTTCTTTTCTAATATATCTCTGTTCTTTATCTTCTCCATGAACGCTTCCCTCCCACCCAACCAAATTGTATAATTTGGGAGCGTAGTGTACAGAAAGGGACCCTGAACTTGGGTTTGACTTCTGACTCAGTTGTTTTACAAAACAGAGACCTCAGGGAAGTTGCATTGCCATCCGCAGCCTCAGTTTCCTTGCCTGTAAAAGGGAGGTGAGAATCCAGGCTCTGCTGACCACACAAGAGGAACAAACGAGACTAAGCTCATGAGAAGACTCTATGAGTGCATATTATTACGTGTGTCTAATAAAATTCTCAATTTGGCCCACTTTCTTCTCAATGCAAAGATGTGTATGTTGATGGAACAGAATATAAAATGGATTCTGCATGAACTAAAACTGTCGACTGTGTTGGGTGTGAGTCTGCAAACGTGAAGGAGGATGGGTGAGAAAGCCTCTTCGAACAACATATGTATTCCTCGGCTGTCTGCTTTGTCATTCACTTCTGTAACGTGAAAGTTTATGCTTCAGTGCAAAGCTCTGAGAAACTAAGCAAAGAAAAAAGAAAGACAACCTTGGAAGAGGAAAAAGGTAGTTCTCATGCCAGTACAAAAGTTTGAATAGAAGCAAATTATTGTTGGTTTATTTTAACTACAGTTCTTTAAGTGAATTTGATATGTAGACAGTAAGGTTGTTAATTTCTTAAAGATTAAAGAAGGAATCATTTCCTCTGATGAAAATAGACTCTAGAGCTGTGGAAAAGAGAAGTCCCCTGTGATGAGGCTGGAGTAGAATGACTCAAGGATGAAGAGAGCATCTGTGGTTCCACTTTGTTTTTATTGGTGCCCACAAAGAACACCCAATAGTCCTCTAGGTATAAGACATTTATACTTGTAAAGGATCACCCCACTTTTAAAATTTGAAGGGATGCTAAAGGTTTGGCTTTGAATTGCAATTCTGTGGAACATATGTCTTCATAATCTTGTTTTCAAATGATTTAAAAAACTTCAACCAGAAAACTCAAGCATCTTTTGCTTAGGCAATTTGTCATTTTAATTCTTTTGATTTTTAGAGAAAATATTTTAAAAACATGATCTTGAATTTGAATTTGGAGGAAACCCCCCTCCCCAAACCTCCTCTTTTAATCTCTTAGTTATTGGAAGGTATATCCAAGTTGTGTCAGTTAGCTATTGCTGTGTAACAAACTGCTTCAAAACAGTGTCTTAAAATGACAACTATTGATTATTTTCATGAGTCTACCAGTCAGCTGGGGGGCTCTGCTTATCTAAGCCAGGTTCTGATTATTTTAGTGGGCCTTCCTCATGCATTAGTGGTTAGTTGGAAGTCTATGATGGCCTTGACTGGAAAACTCAATACTCCCCTCCACATGTCTCATATCCGTCCAGCAGGCTCATCCAAGCATGTTCTCATGATGGTGTCTGGGATCCAAGAGTGTGCAAGACCAATTCTGTAAAAGGGTAGATGGCAACACACATGCACTTTTCAAGTTTCTGTTTGTGTCACATTTGTTAACACCCCACTTGCCAAAGTAAATCATGGTGGAACACAGAGTTAGATTGGAGGAATATGATGTTATATTATATGGAGGCCAGGAGTTGGGGCCATTAATATACTCAGTCTCCCAGGAGTCATTTCACTCTTTTCTTCTATCTTAGCAGCCTTCTGATGTTTTTACTGTTCATTAGCACTTCTATAGCCTGGGCAAAAAAAATATTAAACTCTACCTATTAGCTTTGGTTCCTTTTTAGTTCTACCCCTATCCATCCCTCAGCTCTATTCTGTCTCCAACCAATTTCTGTTTTTTGGGGCCAATATTTTAGCAGCAGTTGGTGAGTGAGTCTGTAGGTTTTTAGTCTTGCTTTCACATGCTCTTGCTTTTTGCTTTTTTTTCTCTGAAACTCCAGGTTTGCATTTCTTACTGCCCACTCCACATGTCCTGGAAAAAACTCAAACTGAACATGTTTCAAAGAGTACACATTATCCGCCATTTGCCCATTCACTCAGTTCCTTCAATCAACAAGTATGTGTTCAGTGGTGTCCATACTATTTTAGGCATTAGTAATACAGTAGTGTAAAAAGAGACAGAATGCATGCTCTCCCAGAGCTTACAATCTAATGGGGCTTGACAGACATTAAACGAATTCATAAATCCTTAATTTAATGTTTGGTAGTGATAAGTGTTATGGAGAAAATAACGCAAGGTGAGCAGAAAGGGAGCAACGGTGGAGGTACTTTTTTGACGGGTGTTCAGGGAAGGCCTCTGAAATGAGGGAGTGAACAATGACATCTGGACAAAGTGTGCTGCAAGCAGAAGGATTAGCAGATGTAAAGGCTGCCTGAGTGACACTCAATACCACTGCAGCCATTCCACTGGGAAGAATGGGAGGAAATGTAGTAGGGGCGAAAGGCTGGGGCCAGATCGTGTAGGGCCTTGGTAGACCACAAGAAGGTCTCTGTGTTTATGGTAAGTGTAACGGCAATCCATTGGTGGATTTGCGGTGGAGGAAAGACATTCTGGCTGCTGTGTGGAGAACAGGCTGCGGTGAGGCAAGGGTAGAAGTTGGGAGACTATAGCAGTTGTGTTGGAGAGAGATGCTGAGGGGCTGTGTTAGGAGAGTGGCAGTGGAGGTTGTGAGAGGATGGCAGACTCTGGAGCTCTCCAAACTGTGTTTCATTTAAATAACCCAAATTTAGATATTGAGATCAGCTCAGCAAAGTCGAGCATATGGAGAAATGTTTCAGTATATGCAACAGTATATGGCTTCAGAAAGCAGAACCAGTATACTTCTGGTGATATCTGAGTTAATTTTAGGTGCTATGTCACATGAATGGACTTTTAAATTTTAATAGTTACTTATAATTTTAATATGTATTAGGAAATATATAAAACTTGCATATAAGACCTGTCATTTCACAGTTAATTACTTGCAGTGAGGGTGAAGTATTGGGTATAGTGCAGAGCTGAATGCAGGAATAGCCAAAATTGTGAGGGTTGTGTCTGAATGACTAGATTTAGGGTATGCTAACAGGATTATCCACGAAGTTTAGTTCCAAGGGATAGTGAATTATAACTCTGGTGGTTTTAAGGTAGCATGTAATCATAATTAGATATTACAACTTATTGGTTATCTGTTGAAAGTGAGGCTCTGTATTAGGCACTTTATTGATAATATTTCACTCAATTCTCACTGCAACAGTATATGGTGGGAGTGGTAAAGTATTGATATTTTTATTTCACAGATGAAGGAAGTGAAGTTCATAGAGAATAAATAAATTGCTCTAGGAAGTCTCTGAGTTTTCAGATATTTCAAGACTACAAAAGTAATGTATAGTTCTGCTGAATTCTCTGAGGACAGGGACTATGTTCTCTACAGTAATGTATCCTCAGAACCTAGAATAGCTTCATTAATCAATACTTGCTGAATGAATAATAATAAAAAAAAGAATGGATCTGCTATTTAGACCTACTCAAGAGTGCTAAATTCTAGTTTCCCTCACTGTAAAGTGAGTTTTAGGAAGTAATCACCTGGAGTTTTAATGGAAAAGCCATACCTAGGGACCATAGGGTGACTTACTGTGTCCCCTAAGTACATGTCTTCCCAATACACAGACTTTGGCCTTATGTGTTTCTCTTTATTCTCCCTTGAAGATCTTAGCCTCTCTTGTGGCTGAAACTGTGTGTGCAATTTCCAAATCTCAGACTATGATTGTAAACTCCAGTTATGGAACAAGTAAACCTACTAACAAACTCCCTTGAGCCTTTGTCTCTGTCAGTAAAAGGAAGAGACGAAGAAGAATCTGAGCCCTGATCTGACCAAAACCTACATGCACTAGAAGAAGGAGAGGGTCAACATGCCTGGGAGAGCTACGTTAGGGGAAAAAAGACCTGAAAAGCAGATGGAATTGAATTTCCATTCCTCTTGAGCACCCTTGTTTTGCTTTCTACCTAGAACTTTCTAAGGAGTTAAAAAATACTTTTAGGTATGTTTTTTCAGAGGGCTTAATTTTTTTTTTCCTTAAAAATATTAAAAGGCAGAGTATTGAAAGCAAAGCCATTCAAGCCTGCCTGACATATAGTAAGTGCTATATGTCGCTGTTGAATCAATACAAATAAATTGGTTTTCCTATTTTGATGTTTTTGTATCCTCACCAGAAAATCTATGAAGTAAATACTGTTATTGTTATTAGTAACTGGGACTCATAAGTTAGTGTGGTTCACCCAAGCCATACAACCATTGGTGTATGAACTCTCATCTTTTTACATACACCAGACTATCCTCAGGTTCTCTACATGGAATACCCAGCGGGCTGTGGAAATGGGCTGGTGACTCTGTATTGGGATAAGGGCTGGAGGCTCTGGAATTGATAGTTTTCAACATAGAGATGATTGTTGAAGACATGGAACATACGCAGTCACTAAGAGGCTGTAGAAGACAGCATGTTGGAGAATGTTGGCTCTCCAACCAGATGATGGGGAGCTGGTGAATGAGACTGGGTAGGAGCCGTCAGAGAGGTAGGAGACAGAACAGGAGAGTGCAGAGTGAAGGAAAGGAAGAGATGGGAGTGTTTGTCATTTCTTTGGGAGTTGAAGGAGGACAAATTTAGAGCTGAGACCTGGGATAGTAATGAGAGGGTCACTTGGTAACCTTATGAGAATGGCTTCATTAACCTGGTGAGGGCAGATGTCCTTTTGTGGAGGCTAAAGAAGAGAATGGGAGGAGAAAAAATGGATCCCATGAATGTAAATTATTCTTTCAAGAAGTTTGGCAATAAAAGGGGGGAGAACTTTGGGAGAAGTGAAGAAATGATCTCTATCCAACAGAGGCAGTTGTCTTTGTCATCTGGGGGGAAAGGGAAAGGCTTGAAGATGCAGGGGGTAGTAGGGTGCATGGAGAGAGGAGGCTGGCAGGGACAGGATCAGGAGCATGGCTGGAGGGGCTGGTCTCAGAAAAGAACAGGGACGCTGCTTTAGGATGGACGAAAGGAAGACACTGTGTGTGATGACCTAGGGCATTTAATGTGGAGGAAGGGCAAGTTGAGATGTCATTTAAAATCACCTCAATCTTTGTAGAATGGGCAATGAAGCTGTTTGTGGAGAAAGTCAGATGTATATTTGAGAATATGAAAGGACTGGAGAAAGTTGGGATGTACATTAGAGATGAAAAGGGGATGGTCTAGTGATGGCCAGCGCTTAGGACTGGCTGAGTACACGGTTGTAAGGTGTTGCTATGGAACTTTCTCTAGTGACACTCCACAATTGACACAAGAAATGGATTGGGTCAGTTCAAGTAAGGGTTTTACTAGGTCAAGAGTACCAGGAAATCTCAGCAGTGAGAGAGAATTTGGTTGGAAATGGTTGACCACGGCTTGCGAGGGCAAGAGGAGGCCGAATTGGCTTGGTTTATGCTCACCAAACTTTTCCTACGTAATATCCATAATGACAGAGAAGGAGGAATCTTACCTCTGAGGCTTAGGGGCCTGGCTCAAAGTAGCCTATTAGAAGTTTGAAAATTCTGAAGTCTTAAGTTTCATCTTTAAAATATTTAAAATTCCATTATGGATCTATATTTGTTTTCATTTAGAATAAGTACTAAGCTATTTATTATTGATTCAAATAGACACCTAAAAAATATATGCTATGTTTTTCCATGACCAGGCCCTATACAGGATTGGGGTGCAGTGGAAATGCATATCCGAGTTTAAGCAGCCTGGGGGAAAAAAGAAAAGAAAGAGCAGAATCAACTGAAGAGAACAATGAAAGGGCAGGATAAATTCAACCAAAGGAAAAGAGTAGGAAATATGGAAAAATTTGAGGTTGTAGCTAGAGAGGGGGATTTCAAAGTCAGATATTGAAAATGAGACAGCTCTAGTGATAATGGACTCTCAAGGTGATCAAGCAAGCCCTTGAGTGATGGAGATTCAGAGATGGAGCCTGCTGCGGGTGATTTCAGTCTCGTTGAGCTGCTCCTGACTTAAATGCCAAATATAAAACTTCTTTCTTGCATACACAGAAGAAAAATTAATGTTTAAAAAGAAGCATTTGTAAAATGTTAAGCCAGACATTTATTTTTAAACATTGTCTTGAAGTCAGGTTGATTAATAGAGCCAATTTAAATCCTGTTAGGGAACATATTTGGTATCTGCCTTTTGCTGTATAGTCTTCATGAAATGTGGTAGCAAGAACTATACAATGAAAATGTCAATTGTGACATTGAGCAATTTTTAAATGAATGCATTTTTCAATTCATCGATAGGAGAAATCCTTGTTTACTTTATCTGTGAGGGTGTCTGTCGTGAACAACATGCAGATAATTTGTGGAATTAGTGGCTATTCCAGGAGAGTAAGCTGTCATGCCTTCCCATCTTGTTCCTACGTTTTTCTTTTTTTTTTTTAAAGAAAATGTAATTTTATTAATATTATTTTTTACATTCTAGGATGCTGTTGCAGAGCAGTTGGGAGGGAGGGGGAGAGGGGAAAGTGGAAGGACATGGGATGGAAGAAGGAGGAAGGAGGAGTGGTGGGATTGAGGCCTGTGGCACCCCCGTCATTCCCACTGGGGAGACCAAGGGATGGGGGGACTTCCAGCAGTGGCTTGGTCATTGCTGGGCTAGGTGCAGATGTCACAGGGTGTGGCAAAAACTCTTGCCCCTCACTACCTAGCTTGGGAACCTGGGACCCTTCTTGCTGCAGCTTGGTGGTTGTGGCTGGGCTGGCTGTGTGTGTTGGGGGGTGTGGCTGAGGCCCTTGTCCCCCACCCTAGGGACTGGTCGTGGGTGTTTGGGGACATTGCTGAGGCCCCTGGCCCTCCCCTCTTTCTAGCTTGGTAGCCCAGAGGACTTCTGGTCCTTCTAGGTGTTATAGGTGTTCTTTGGTGAAATGAGACCTTTACTAGTTAATATCAAACTTCATCTCTGGTGTGTGGGTATTTTGTTTTTTCTTTCAGTTCTGTGTGAGATTATTCACTGTTCCCACCACTTAAACTCTGCACTAGAACTAATTTGTTGTCCTTTGCTTACTTCTAAAATGGGAGAACTTTCTGTGGGGACCAGAACTTGAGCTGTGTGGTTGAGCTAAATTGCTGCTTTGCTGCTGGTTCCCTGGGGAAGGCTTTTTGTGCAGCCCAGGTTTTAATGATTGACTTTATAGTTACTTCTAGGTCTAGTGAAATCCGGTCCACCCGGGTTGTCTAGAAACTCTGGTCTGGGCCTCAGTCTTTTCATCAAACTGCACCCCCTGTAGTACTATATTTCTGACAATTCTCCTCTGAGTGGTTCTTTGCTGATAGGGGGGCAGACCAGCTGTCCTTGCTGTGCCCCAGTGTTCTCCCAGTGGACCTGTCTCCCCCACTGCCCTCACTACAAACACTTCCCAGGGGACGGGCCATACACTGGTCCCTTGTGATGACTCACTGGCCTCTGAGTGGCTCCTTTTTCCAGTTATTGTGGCTCCTCGCTCCTGTGTGGGTCCACGGGAACCCTATTAGTGGTCTTGCTGGCCTGGGGGCCACCAAGCCCCTCTTCTCCCCTGCAGCCTCCAAGCAACTTCATCTGAAGGGCACAGCTGTGGCTTTTGTCAGCGCCTGCTTCGTGCATTCCTTGTTCCTATGTTTTAAAATAAGGTTGCAGGCAAATACTTCCAGCCAACCTAGCAGATAGATTTTGACAATGACAGATAACGTGAACAGCGGATAACAATAGCAAAAGAATATGGTAGAAGTCCAAGTTAGCCATTTGTTCTTAGAGTTTTGCAATACAGACAGTCCCCAGCTTAAGAAGATTCTACTTAATGATTTTCAACTTGACGACGGTGTGAAAATGATACGCATTCAGTAGAAACCATACTTCTAACAACCACGCAACCACTCTGTTTTTCATTTTCAGTTCAGTGTTCAATAAATTACATGAGATATTCAACGCTTTAGTATAAAATAGACTTTGTGTTAGATTATTTTGCCCAACTGTAAGCTAATGCAAATATCTGAGGCTAGGCTAAGCTATAATGTTCAGTAGGTTAGGTGAATTAAATGCCATTTTCGACGTTAGATATTTTCAGCTTACGATGGGTTTTTTTTGGGACATAAGCCCATTGTTAAGTCTGACAGCATCTGTAATTATAATGTCCAATGTTGATAGCTTCCGTTGTTAAATAACTTCAATATTTTCCACCCCCTTTTTTTTTTTTTTTTAGGCTTGAAAAGCATATAAGTAGTAAATGTTTATAGTAAAAAATAGTTGAATAACAGGAGCAGAAATATTGGATAAACCCAGTCTGACCACTGTGAATGTTGCCATGCATGTCCTTCCAAACTTCAGGTTATTTCATGAAAAATTTATGTTTACACAAATGGAATTATACTATCTTATATTTATGACTTATGGAAGTTATGATTTATGGAAGAAGTGTGTCTAGCCTCACTTTTAAACTACCTGAGAAAAATTATCTAAAGCTTAGTGGAAAGAATGATAAAGCAAGAGAAATGAGATGTAAGTTAATAAAATAGCAGTATGCTAAGGACTAGTACAGTCTATTGAGGAGATATTTCTTCAGTATAGCATGTGCTCAGGAAGTAAGTAGATGCATTTCTCACATTTGGGTCTGGTCTTTTTATTTTTAACTTTTACAGCTCCATACCCTCCAAAACCATATCCATATGATGAGTGGAAACTGGGATATCATACTTAGCACTGACTTGCTCCCTGGTGAGGAGGCACACCATTGTCACATGATGTTGAGAATTTTGGCTGTCAAGGTTGGAGGGATCTTCTGTAGAGGCTCTCCTCTGAGATCTGTGGGAATATCCCTGGAGACAGGTAGCAGCTGCTCCCAGGGGAAACGGCAGCCAGTGAACTGATTGCCTGACTGAGATGGGTACCACTGAATCTCAGAACTGTGCCAGGGGAGTAGAGGTCTTTTAATGTCCTTTGCTCTGTCAACAGCTTTGCAGGTTTGCCTGTAGCGATATCATCCAGAGTGATAACTGAATTCCCATGATCTGCCTTTCCACTGACAAGGAAGGAATTTCTACCAGATAGCATTTCTCTAATTTTACTTATTTCATTAATTCTGCTATGCCAATTACTTACAAATGTAGGCTTATTTACAATCACACTACACTATTGGTAAAACAAAATTCAGGTTTATTGATTAGTATAATTTCCTTCTATTTATATTTTGGACAAATCAAAGATGAAGGTAACAGTGCTTCTTACCCTTTGAAAACATTTGGTTCATTTTCACAATTAGAAAAATTACATGGTTTTCTGGAGACATTGTTGTCTTCTTCTAGAAGGGTTGGCCCTCTGTTCATTGAGAATCATTAATTTAACAAAAATCCTGTAGAACACAGTATGTGGGATGGGGAGGAGAGAGAGAGAAGGAAGAAAAAAATGGATTAAAATTTTCTTCAAAGCAACAGTGAATTAGGAACAAAAAAGTAGATTATTCTAAAGTGTTCATTAACTTGCTGCATGTGTGTACTTTTATTTCTTAATAAAGCTCAAGTACTCTCTCGTGAAAGAGAATGAGTCAAGGGACATTTCAGGGCATGATGGAATTGGCAGTTGGTGGAACTTGGCCATGGCAGGAAAGGACAGCTGTTTGTCATGGTGCCTCATTACCATGCTGTCAGGCAGAGTGGCTGTAGCTCTCTCAGGGAAGACCCCAGCATGGGAACGGACTGGGAAAAGCAGAGCGTGAGGGCGTGACTGCAGCCTGCTCCGACAGTGTCCCTGCCTGTGTTGTGCCAGCAGAGCTTCTCCAGGGGTTGGAATGTTTTGCTTTCATAGTCGTTTGCATTGTTTACTAAGGCTGGAAATGTCTTGGTCTCACCCGAGACCTCCTAATTCCAGCTCTGTGGGGTGCTGCTTGGGAATCTGTATGTTAGAGAAGCTCCCAGGCTAATTGTGATGTGTGGTCGTATTTAAGAAATGCTGCTGTAAGTCATGCTGGACAGTGGGACAGACTTGAAGCACAATAGGAACAAAGTGTGTGTGTCTGTGTGTGCTGTGCAACAGCAATGAGATGAAATCAGGTTACTGGAATTTGCCAAGAAGTAGCACTGGAAATACAGTAACCAGGTGCTGAGGATGTGGTCTTAGGCTTTCCCCCAAATTCCCTCCTTTAGGGTGTGAGCTTCTAGAAAGCATTGACTGGTCCTGATTAAATCCTGAATTCATGGGCCTGCCAGAGGCTAAGCTCCAGAAAAGCCATCCATAATGTTTCCTCTTAAAGTTCTGTTTACTATTAATCTTTGATTTTCTATCTCCTGCAGGAGTCCTAGTATCCAGCTTTCTTTAGTGTGTTTGCAGGGATTTCTGATGGTTCTCTGATTTTGTAGATTTCTCTATTTTCTATGTCCTTTATTTAGGATGCCAAACTACAAACTTAGTAGATTGAACAACCTTTGCAGAAAAAACACAGAAGCAGCAAGCACATGTGATGCTTTCTATTACATGCCTAAAGTTTGTTGTACGTGACAAGAATGAAGTTTTATTTTACTTACCTCTTGGATGTAACAGACATAAACACTTTCTAATTAAGGCGAAAAGAACCTGATAGGGAAGAAAAATGCAGGATGCCGGTGGATAATAATTATTTATGGAACTCTAGGCTCAGTGTTAGTGAGAGATCATTACAAGGGAAGACCCTGCCTGCAGTCTGAAGTAGCTGGGATGACTATATTTCAGTGTGCAGGACAGTCTTCACCTCACCTGTTGAGCTGGTGTCTCATCTGGTTAAGGTCCCTTTCACGCTCAGTGGTGTCCTGGTTCAGATAATAAGTTATGTGATCGCTGTGAGTATAGCAGAGAGAGATAAGATGTCTCTTGGGAGAACTGAATAGTGCTCACTTTAGTCTGTGCTTATCCTGTTCCAGGCCCACCCCTAATGTTTGAGGGCCCAGGACAAGAGGCACCCTCTATCCCACAACCTTATCCCTTTTCTTCTTGCCCTGGCTCTACTTTGCAACTGGAGGAGCCTTGGTAGAATGTATGTGGACAAGCCAGCCGGCTCATTCAAGCTTTATTCACACCCACAGTCCAGCAGATGCCCATCGCCTCCCCTAAGGCCTAGAGGTGTTGCTATGGTTTGAATGTTTGAACCCTCCAAAACTCATGTTGAAAGTTAATCCCCAATGTAACAGTAATAAGAGATGGGGTCTTTAGGAGGTTATCGGGTCATGAGGTCAGAGCCCTCATGTATTATGATTAATGTATTCATGGATTAATGAATCAATAGATTAGTGGGTGATCATGGATGTGGGTTTGTTATAAGAGCCAGTTTAGCTCTTAGTGAGCCCCCTCACCATCGGATGCTCTCCATTGCCTTGGGCTGCTGCAGAGTCCTACAGGCAAGAAGTCCCTTATGAGTTGTGGGCCCTCGACCTTGGACTTCCCAGCCTGCAGAACTGAAGAAATGCATTTCTTTTCTTTATAAATTACCCAGTCTCAGGTATTCATAATAGCAACAGAAAAAAGACTATGACAGGTGTGCATATGGGCTGTGAGGTGGTCTGCACTTGGAAGAGTAAAGACCTACAAAGATCCTGAAAGCTAGTTTTGGACCATTTGGGGTAGCAAATTTCAGGGTAATGAATATCGAGAGAATGATCTAGAAGGGAAGTTGTCCCTGCAGGTGGGTATGGCCCACAACCCTATAGACTGCTGGCCCCATGGGGAGGCACAGCTAGAGCAGGGCAGGAGAAGGGCCTTTTAAAGCACCAGCCCCCTATTAGAGTTACATGGCCCTAGAGTGCTCCTGTACTTTTCATTCCTGCTTTTCAGAGATCCTGCTTCTAACACATCCTGGAACATCCCAGTAAAGGTTCACTGTGCATTCAGAAGTGTTTGGGTTAAGAATGCTTCCTCTACGAATAATGCTTGGTCACCTGACTGAGATCTGGGGTATCCTTCATCTGGTCTGATAGAAATTCCTTGTTCTACCCTCAAGCTGCCTCGTCCTTAAATGCCCTATGTTTAGAGTAGCAACTCAATTTTTCAGGTTGAAATAAAAGCTTAAACTATATGGCTTAATGTTTTCAAAATCAACCAAAGGGTGGGTGCCTCTCCCTAGTGTGTTTCGTCAATGGGAATTTATGAATGTTTGCTTTGCTTGCTGATATGTTCCACCAGGCATGTGGGTGTGAATATAACTGCTCAGCCATCCCATTGTGGTTTTGTTTGTATGAGGACCAGTCAAACGGAAAGACTTTCCTGTCTTGTAATTACAGAATCAAATCTTTTACAGTTCTTAGATACTTCGGTGTCTATTTGTAGAACTTCTTGAGGAATTAAAGTTGATGAATGCCTTCACTTTTTTTCCCCTTGACTCCTTAGGATTGAACTAGCTCACAGGCAACAAACAAGCTGTTTTCCTGGGCTAGGTGCATTCTCCCTTTTCGTGAATTGTTGGGCCTTGTAGGTAGCATCGCTGGATAGCACACAGATCGCGTGCTGCCCAATCCTGGAGGTACATTTCACAGAGAGTTTGAATGGATGTGTGCTAAATGGAAGCTCTGCTTATGCAAGGATTCCCCCCAACTCCATACTTCCCAAAGGCCCGGTTTTTCTCTTCATCTCACTCACATAAACATATGTAGAAGATGGGTGTTTGAAGAGAAGAGTTGGAAATCATATTATTTTCTACCATTTTTTTTGAAAGCACTCATTCTCCTTCTGATATTAACGTAGATCAGGGAAAATGGAAGCCACTAAGGACACACAGAACTAATTATTATATAATCAATGATTTTGTCCAACAATTACACCAAAGATATGTTTAAAAACCCCTGCTGAATCCTGGTGGATCAATTAACTTCCTTGGGGTCTAATCAGCTATGGCTTTTTTATTTTAATGGATGGTTCAGTATGTGATTTCCCTGGAATTAATAGCTTAAAGCGATGCTTCAGATACCCATGTGGTATTGCTCACTTGTTACCAATAAAACTTGTATCAAAGTCATATGCTTTGGGTGATTAATTGTCCACTAGAAGGGTGCTTTTTGCATCCAAGCTTCCACGAAGCTAGTCTGCCTTTATTTGGTTATAACTAGGGACTCCAGTGAACAGGAATTACTATTCAGATATTTGCTTGTCACATTTTTGGTCCAGTGGTGGCAGAATGAGGAGGGACACACTTGGATTGCAGAATGCATATCCGGTGGGTCCTGGTGTGAGGTCTTTGCTCACTCAGTGCAATGTACTGCTCATTACCACTTCTCTCTTCTGACTATTGGAAACTTCCTTTCTTAAATTTCATTTATCCCTGCCGACTGCAGCCTCCTATGACAGCCTGAAAACCAGACTTGATGAAGTCCAGATATATTTTAATTCTATTTTATCAGGCCCAAGAGACAATTTCTTAGAGCCTGTGCTGACTTATGTGTCTTGAAAGAACACCAACTGTGAGAATTTTGAAGTCTAATGAAGCCCAGGGAGGGATGGGCTTCATTCCAAAATACTGCAAATAGATACAATTTAAGCAAGCACACATGACACGCATTCTTAACTATTTTCCAAAAGGGAAAATACTAGAAGAGAGGTAATTTGAAAATAGAAAACTATCTGGTAGCGACGGGACGGCTCCTAGCTCCAGTCGTTCTCACAAGTGCTCAGCAGAATCTGACACATATGAGGTGCTCAACAAAGTATTTGTCAACTGAATTAACAATTGGATCTGATCCTGTTCTAAGGCATTCCAGAGCAGAGGACACCTGTGGTGAGTGCTCATGTCCGCCACACACACTGAGCCCCGCTCTGCTGTGTTCTCTCCCACACAAGCTGACTGATTTGATATTCACTGAAACAAACCCCCATTTTACAGAGGACAATGAGACTCAGAAGAGTTAAACCGTTTCCTCACGGCTCCTAGGCATTAGAACAGGAATTGGAATGTGCATCTTCTGACTTTGAGTCTAGGGTTCTAGAATTTCAAGGATTGCCTCCTCTTTGCAGTCATGGGCCAGAGCAATGTGAAGATGCAGCTGGAACAACTGAAGTGGAATTACTATTCACTCTTACATAGGGAAGAATAAGTATAACTCTTGAGGACCTTGATACATTAATAAAAATAAAAAGATAGAGGCACCTAAGAAGTATAGGGAACACCTCAAAACATCCTTCAAAAGGCCAAGTTCTGGGGACTTGGAAATATCAGGGAACAGAGAAGAAAGGAAATGTATCTAAGTTCTTTCAAGCTATTTACTTTGTTATTTAGGCCAAATTTTCTGTCTCATAATCAAAATTTCAGGGAAAGTTTATGGCAGATGAGACTTTTAGAAGTGTACTAAAAACCAGGAAGGGAAAGGCCTTGTAACGCATCCATATTCATCCTTGTGTTATTTTATAATACTATGAAAGCTCTTTTTCATTTACATAGATTCTGTCTCTTCAACTGCACTGCAAACCTGTTAGGACAAGTTTCTTCTTTCTCGTTTTTATTCTCATGTTTATTCCTTGTACTCCGTCCATGCACAGTGACCTCTCGGCAGGGCAAGCAGTTGCCTATACGCTATATTCGAGATGTTCCAAGAAGTTTGTGTGCCTTAAATGATCAGAAAGCAAAGGTGTCTCTATCTCAGCTGCCCCTGTGGACAATCTGTGGTTGTTTAGCATCACCATCATTCCTGGCTCTGAATTTACATGCTCCCAACAAGCAAAACAATCATTTTCTTACGCTTATTCACTCATGAGTACTTCGCAGTACTTACGTACCGTTTTATTGTCCTTTGTGAGGGGGAATCTGGGCATGCACACAGATGAAGGGGGCTGGGAGGCTTTTTTTTTCCCTTAGGGGTGCCAAATAAACCATGTGTTGTGTGTCCATGTCTTGACTGTGAACTGTCACACGGGGTCAGGTGTGAAAATTTCCATATCTTTTTGGGAGTTATGTCAGTGCTCAAAAAGTTTCAGATTTTGGGGCCGACCCCATGGTGCACTCGGGAGAAGTGCGGGGCTGGGAGCGCAGCGGCGCTCCCGCCGCGGGTTCGGATCCTATATAGGGATGGCCGGAGCGCTCACTGGCTGAGCGCGGTGCAGCCGGTCACAAAAAAGACAAAAAAAAAAAAGTTTCAGATTTTGGAGGTTTTTGGATTTTGAATTAGGGATGCTCAGCCTGTGCTTAGTTGACCACCACCAGATAAAAGCCCAAAAACATGAGAAAAAAAAATTGAAGGTAAAGAAGGGGAGATAGAAAAAAAAATTGAAGGTAAAAAAGTGTGGTACAGAGCACACTTTTGGGAAAGTGGATCTTCTTGTGTTTCTGCAGAGGACAGCTCAGGTACGTCAAGATGAGGTGTGACAAGAAGGGGGAATGAGAGGGAAGTTTTACCATTAAATTTGGCTTCTTTCCTTGTGTCAGCCTTGGCTCATGATGTTTTATAGTCTGAAGGTCGGGAAGGAGAAACTGTGGTAGGCACTCCATGGCATTAAAACCAAAATCATGTGACTACCTGAGCTGAAGGAATTTTAGTGCTTAGGCTGGTTATTTTCAGTTATATTCACTATACAGTACAACCAAATGCTATTCAGTCTGGTTTCTTGGAATATGAGATATGGCTAGTTAAATTTTCTGGCTAACCCAGATTAAGGCAGAAATGTCATATCAACAATAACACCTTGAGACCTGTCCCTTGTTTTAGAGGTCCCTGCTGCCCGTCCTCTGGCTGTGCTGTGCCTTATGGGGAAAAAATTCTGCAGGGCCAGGGTGACTTTGCCCATCCAAAACATCCCAACCTCCACTTCTAAACCACGTGGTATTCCCCAATTCTCTGCCTGAGTGGTCCCAAGATACTTCCAGGCCAGTGTGAGCACTTCTAGGACCAAAGTATGTGGGACTTTGTATGGATCTTGGATGTGTGGGCTGGGGTCCTCATGAGTGTTACAAGCCCCCTCATGTTGCAGAACAGAACTGAGCCTGGGAAGGAGAAGAGAAGGGAGTAGACTACTGGCTAGGGGGCTCTTTGCTCCACAAATTTTAGGGATAGTCTGACATTTCAAACTTTCCAGGGAGAAACCATTTAAAATAGTCAACTTATTTTGACTCTGAAGCACACTACTTTGAGTAACTAGGCTTTAGCTGACTGAGGTCCTTGCATGGCTTCCTGGTCTGCATGTGGAGCAACAGTGTCTATTGTTTTGTGGATACTAATGGCGTAGCAACTAGGTCTGACTGTTCTCCAAAGACAGTCCTAAAAAGTTGCGAATGGTGGTAGTGGTGATCACTGTTGCTATTTCATGAACACCGAAACCTTTTATTTTCTTCTAAATTTGTCTCTTTCCTTGACTACTGGACTGTAAAGGTGTGTGTATGTGTTCTAGTAAATTGCGGATTCTAGTTAGTTAAGCTATAGTTCATATTTGCTGCTTGTTCAGAATCTAAGCAATTTTGCATGGATGTACTTTATCCTTTTGTCCTCTCTTCATTATAATGTATGGTCTTTGAGCTTAGGATGATGGTTTTTATGTCACTTTTAAATATGGCCTTTTTTTCTCTGTCTCTTACTTCCCTCACTCTTCCCCTTCAAGTTATATTGATGCCTACTATCTCCCGGGTCCTGTGCTAGAATTTTTCTTGTGCTGATTTTTTAGTGATAACATATGATAGCTTAAACTGTTATGACCTAGTGTTTAGTAAACTGATAGTAGAAAATAACTTTGTTCCTTTACAAATCTTTACAGAGATTTAAAGTTAGCATTTCAATATTCAAATATTTTGATTTTTTTTTTTTTCGGAGAGAAACAAATGCCCATAGGTATTTTTTACCATGCAAAAAGTGCATGTGAAAATTTTTATGTTTTAGATATGATATGGGGGGGGTAGAGAGAGAGGGGGGAAGAGGAACAGGTAAAGGGTCATGAAAATCAACTACAATGTATATTGAGAAGTTAAAATAAAAAAAAATGATTAACAGTAAAAATTTTTTTTTCATGTTTTATACTCTGTGTAAAATTAGAGTTGTGTACTGTCGTTTAGGCCTCTTCTTCATGTCTCTTACTGTA
This sequence comes from Cynocephalus volans, assembly GCF_027409185.1. Classification (NCBI taxonomy): domain Eukaryota; kingdom Metazoa; phylum Chordata; class Mammalia; order Dermoptera; family Cynocephalidae; genus Cynocephalus; species Cynocephalus volans. Next base: position 51,023,201 of record NC_084461.1, on the reverse strand, counting down.
GGTAACTTTGTAGGAACGCTTCTTTTCCCCTTGGTTTCTCACCCTGCTCCCCACCCTTATCTCACTATGTCTTTGGATTTTTGCCTCTCTCTTCTCATTTTTCTTTCTCCTTCTCCCTTTCCCACTTCTACCCCCCTTCCTCAACCCCCTTCTCTCCTATTTACACTCCCTCTTCTTGTATGTACCCCTTTGTTTTTGTCTGTGTTTATATCCACCAGGGGAAGGGCCAACCATCTTTTAAGGTAGCAAATGACATCCAGGTGCGAGGTCCCAGGTCAAAGAGCTAGAGAGTCAAACTATTTCAGGATTGTCAGAACCTTGGAGACTGATGTCTGGCAGGGTCCTCCTCATGTTCTGCCTGAGGAGACAGGTCCAGTGAATTATATAAGTTGCCCAAGGCTACACAATGACTTGGCTCCGTATCTGATTTCCCATCCCAGTATTTTTAAAAAAAATAACTCCTGAATATATGTAGGTGAAAATAAATGTTCCTGTAAGTTACAGACATATGTACATCTACGTCTATGATGCCACAAAAAGAAAAAAAAAATGGGGGACGGGGCATGAACATGGAAGAACATATGAGATGCCCTGATAAGTTGTTTCCTCAAAAGATTGTGAAAAGATAGCTTAGAAACTGCCAGTAAGAACTATAGACAAGTTCAGACAAGTTAATGCAGAGAGGAATGCACTTCAGTTAGAGGGCAGGAGAAGTACATTTTTCAACATATGCAGAAAAGGAGGAGCTATGAACTTTACAATTGGAAAAAATATTTTGGAAAAAAAATTGAAAAGTTGATTTTTTTTTGATTATTCTTATTTTGCAATTGATGGCAACACATACAACATGTTTATTTTAATGCATAAATTAAAATTAGTATACTGTAATTTACTTGGGCTAATATAAATGTATAAATCTTCATATTAGACCAGCTGTAATTATATTCCCAAAGATCTCCGTTTTACCATAATTTACAGCTAAGAACATGTTTATGATCTCTTTTTGGTTGTCTCTGGTGAAGCATTGTTGGCAATGCTTTCCTGACTTGAAATCTCATGAGTGTGGAAATCTAGTTAGGAAAATTAGTAAATAAATAACTTTCCCTAAAAGTATAATCTCTCCTTTGTGACAATAATTAGGTATCCACTCACATCTGTGGAATAATTCTCAGTTTTGCAATTAAATAACCTGATATGCACAAGCAAACATGCCAATCTTTTCCTAGTCTAGGAGAATTCAGTCAGCTTTCTACTTGAACAAACAAGCTATATATGCTTTTGAATAGATGCATCGTTTTCTCAAAATTGGATTATAAAGAGCTGATCTGAGCTGCAATCAGACGGATAATTAAAAAGCAAAGGTAAGAGGATTCTGTCTGTGTGTGTTTACATTGTTAATTGAAAATATAAAATGTGATTTTTAATCTAGGGGTAATTCAACCAATGCACATGTATAATATTATAACATTCTCTTGCTTTCCATTTTATTTTATTTCTTTTTTCTTGTAATTTATTATTATTATTATTAGCATATTCATTGTTACACATCATAATTTTTCTTTATGTCCGTTACCTGACCTGTCCCTCCCCAACCCCCCTGAGGCCATTATGTTAAAGGGATACCTGCCCTCCCATATTCCTTGCTTCCCATTTTAATCTCGAGGTTGCTGGTGCATTTGAAACAATGTTTATCATAGAGAGTGGATGAAGTTTGAGTGGAGAAATTTGACCTCATTTTTCGTTTTTCTGGGTCGCGTGTAGTTGAGTGAAAAATCGAAGATGCTACTTTAAAACCGTTTTGCTTTTTAATTTTGTTTTTTCCTCCTTCAGCTATAATGCTTTGATTTTTCAAATCTGTTTAATAATCTGGTGTGTTTTCTGGAGCGATTTTTAAAATGCTGAGAAATGTTTCCTCTTCCATAATGCAGCTGTTGCCTCTGAAATGTTATTGATGTTTGTTTTTTTAAAACCTAGTTTATGGAAGTCATTACATTTTACTTCATGTTGTAGTAATTTGGCATGCAAATATGTCTTCCATACCAAATTTTGAACTCCTTGAGGACAGGGTCCGTATCGTCATCTTCTTTACCCAGGGCCTTTTGTTTGCTTGATGAAATATTTGTGGACTCAGTGAATGAAGATAAAACATATATTGCTTCTGAGAGTGTACAGACATGTGGCTGCCGTTACTGGTTGGCTGGGCGGCTAGTTCACACCTCTGCAAGGATATAGACACAATGTGCTCATAATGTCCTGCAGATCACATTGGTTCTTTGAACAAGAATAAAATGAAGGCATAGATCTGTGGTCCAACCTTATACTCAGTGAGATTCAAAATATAATTCAATGTGATTGATTACATTGAAAATAAATAGAAAAAGAGATGATACTTAGATTAGTTGGAGAGAATTCTGGATTTGGCCCTTGTTTCTTTGGACAAGTAACCTTGAACAAGAAACCTAGTGTTTTCTCAGATGTTTACCAAATTCCAGGGGCTTCATATTCTTAGGTATAGAACATCTAAAGCCTGAGGCTTTTCTTAGTATTTTTCTCCTTTAACTGCTTATTAATCCTTTCCAAGAGAAGGAATAAGAAATATGAGTGTGTTTTTGCTGCTAATTAAACCTTCCCATGAAACTCTTTGGACTCTCTTATTGGCTATTAAGAAAAAAGGATATGTTCACTTTTCCTGGGCTTTCAAGAGTGGTTAGATGAGTTATTATTGTCATTACATATTTAGTAATAATATCAATTTTGATTTGCTTTTATGTAGCATTAATTTTTCAATAAGTCTATCGAGATCATTCACGAATCCTGGTGAGTAAAGATACTATTATCAATCATGTTATAAAACATTACTGAGATGATGGTGCAATCAGTCCGGTTTCCCCCTTTTGGCTCTGTAGAGAGTCCAGCAGCACCAGTAGTGGGTCCTATGAAATTAGGCATAAAAGGAAACTCTTCCTTTGGCTTTTACAAATCTCTCAACTCCATTTAAGCCCCTGCAAGTTTTCCCCCTTGGGAGGAATGGGGTGGTTCCAAAACCCTTAACATCAAGACTTTTGTAAAATTCAGCCTTCTGTGGATGGGAAAATAAAGACATCTATTATGACTTCTCAAGGCCTATTGTTATTGGGAGAGCTGGGAAGACTAGGATTAGAATTTGGGTCTTTCCTATTTTGAATACATTTCTTGTTGTGAACTCACTTGGAGCAAACTCACATTGTCTTAAAAGTAGCAAAGAGGCCAATAAAAGAGACAGGAACAAAAAGAAAAGGTCAAAGGTAGTAGCAGAAACATTTTCCTCCTGTAGTTTTCATTTTATTTGAGCATCTAGAGACCCTGGCAAGGCACTGGGCTTCTCTCTACCACAGCGTGCTTCTGCTGGACTGTGGAGTTCATTCATTTACTTCAGGAACACATTTTAAGTGCCCATTGAATGCACGCACTATCTTCAACACTTTTAAAATTCTAAGTTCCATTTTTGACCCACCCTCTGTGTTTGGAAACTTGTTTTTATGATTTCTGTTTTCACTTTCTCATTTATAGGAGGAGATATTAATAGTGATGACCTGGTAATCTCCCAGGAAACTGCAGCTGATTAGTAGGTGAGCATTCTATTCCAATAAACCCATATGAAGACATAAAGACAGCACTTATGAACTTGGAGTCAAATCAGTAGTCAGTCTTATTTTCTGCAGGTGAATACAGATACCGCCACGTATATCGCCAATTATCTTTATCTGGTTCAATTTGACTAGTTCACTGACCCTTGTATTTATATCATAATTTTGTATTGTGAGAGACATAGGAAGCGTAACAGTGCCCTTAATTTACATTTGGCAAAATTGAGGTTAAGTGATTTTTCCCAAATTTGTTTTGATATTAATAAATTATAGATATGGATTTTTCAGTCCCTAACCTTGTGTTGTCATTTAATTGTTCTGCAAAGAAATGCTGCATATTAAAGTTATCTTTTTTAATGGCTCGCTCAGTCCTCCTGTCCCTCCCTCCTGCAAGTAAAATAAATAACCCTCATTCTTCATTTTGTTGTGAATTCAATTTGTCTAAAAATAGGCTGGGGATAGGTTAATTAAATAATTATATGAGAGTACTTCCAAAAGTTCATGGAAAAAGAGAATGAAAAGATAATATGCATCTTTCCACGAACTTTTTGAAGACCCCTCATATATACTGATTAACATGGGGTTAGAATTTATATCAAATTGGGGCAAGAACTCTTTTCAAATAATTAGAAAATAGTAAAATTTACTTAATGCTGACACTTATCATTTGAACATCGATCACAGCTTTAGAATCCTGTTGATATGTATAGCTGAATATTGGGTGGAATCTCTACTGACCATATTCTAACAGCTTCTTTTAAAAATAAGTCGCTGAATCAGCTTGTTTATATTTCATTTGTCTCTTTCTTATGAAGGGTGACAATAAAAAATTATGGTATGTAAACTTCTGGTAGTTTAGGTTCCAGTTAATCAGGATTTTACTTTAGTTTTTTTCTGTATTGTGCTTAGGGAGAATAATGGTTTCTTACTTTTTAGTTCCACCGATGAGGTTTTTCAGAATCCTGGATGAAGCCTCCTCACTGGTCATCTCATAGGATCTTTGCACTTGAGTCTCTGGTCTCTGGATTTGGGACATTTACAAAATCTCCTAGGATTTTTCCATGTGATCTTTAAAACTGGGTGCCAGGGATATTTTTAACAATCAAATTAATGGTTTCTATATCAAAATATTTTAAAACAGGTTTTCATGATTCAGTGTGTGGGAGTAAGTAAGGGAGGGGGAGAGAATGAATGATAACTGAGAAAACCTAAGTGGGACTCAAAAATGTTTTCTGCTGACTTGTTTGCTAATCACAATTCAGGCAGTTTTATGTAGTCTCTTTGAAAATTCTAGAAGCTTTTCCATTTCAGACTTAATATATTTGGATCATAAATAAATATCAGATACCCTTTGGAGGCACTAGAAACTAAACACTGTGCAAAGGCTACCTTCTGTTGCGTCAGGAGCTTGAATTGTTTTCATTAAAATATCTGCTAGCAAAGCACTGGGATTAGATGGGATGTTAGTGCCCCTGTTTTCCTGCTATCGAATGTCAGAGATTTGTCTTGTTGGTAAGAACTGATATTTTGTTTCCCTTGGCCACATTCTGATGCTGGCTCCACTGAGGCAACTCTCCTGTACCAGATTTTTGTGTTCAAGGTAAGTCAGAAAAGGAATTTCAGGAGTGAAGCTTGAGTTTGTTGCTGGAGTGTGGGGGAAATCACACGAGCATTTTTGGACTGGAAGTGTACGTCTTTGTCTGCCTGAATGTGTGAGAAATAGACCCCCTCCCCCACAGCCTAACCTCCCACTGGTGTGATTATCAAGTAGTGTTTATGGTCAAAATATGACTGAAGCTTTTTTCTGTAGCCAAATGTTTTATGGTATGTGTGTGGCAGGCGTCTGTGTGCCTGCCTTAAATTTATGAACCAATAACATTCTGTTCCAAGAAATACTGTCAGGTCTTATAACACAAGAGTTTTGGTCTGAGTTATTCTGGTAAATAGATGATTTTGCTTCTAAATAATCATTCTCTAAATTTCCAAATATAAAGGAAAAGTCAAATATAATTTACTTTATGGGGAGGATGCCTTTTCATCAATGCAAACTTTCAGAATTACCTAAAAATTGCATTTTTTCTTAACAAAATATCATTCCTTATTTTCTACTATTTGGAACAACTGTAAATGTCAACAGAATAGATTCAAACAAGTTTTGTGAGTGAGATTACAAGCAAATGATAATAAGTAAAATCTTGGTTAAAAACTAAACAGAATAATTGAGCTAGAATATACTATAAAGTAAATTTTTTAAAAATCCCCAAATAACTGTGGATAGTAAAATATCCTCTGTGGTTACTCTCCCAGGGTAGTAACAGTAATTCTGCTGAAGCCAATTAGACGCTCTTGAGAGCAACTTCTTGCTGCTGATTGAGGGACCTGGACCCTGTAGCTCTGTGTCCTTGTTAAGTCCTTGGTGTGTGCTCAGCTCACCCCTGCTAATGTGCACCCATCTTAAATAAAACAGAGTAGCAAATATTTAGAGTGAGTTTTATGTGTCTTTGAAATTTTTCCTTCCCCACCATTGGTAAATAGCATATTTTCTCTGCCAATCTGTGACCTTTGAGATAACTTCCCTTGTTAAACACACACTCATTTGTGTGGGTGTTTGTTTTCTTTCTTTCCTTCTGTTTCAAAAGCTATTCCTTTTTTTCCACCTTGTATTCAATTGCTTTTGGTACAGAGTAAGTCTTCTGATGAAACTCATGTCCGCAGTTTTGAAGAGAAAATCAGAAGCAAAAGAATTAGCAATCACAAAGATATGCCTGCAAATGTGAACTAAATAGAAACATGCTTTTTCCATTGCCAATTATGCTTAAATAGCACAGGTTGTGACCTCCATACTGACATGTCTCAAAATAAAATATAGGTTTATTGAGATGCTGATCTATATGATTTTCAGAGACCTCATGTGGACCTTTTGAAATGAAAACGTTACATTGGGAATGAACTAGAACTTGCCACTTTGCTCCATACAAACTGGGACTCTAAGGCATTAGAGAGCTGGAGGCCCATCGAATTGTGTCCAAATGGCCCTGTACTAAACGACACCAGGGGAGTGCAGCCGCAGCCGCAGCCCCAAGCCTCTTTTTCTGTCTTTTCATCATTTCCAGGTCTAACTGTGTGTTGTATAGTTTCCCTGTGCTCTCTCCCCTCTGATTTCTGGGCCACAGCTTGGCAAGGGGAGGTGGCAGGATTAGGTTGAAGAGACCAGTATGAGGAGACATACCAAGGTCCCTGCACCAGAGGTGTTACATCAGACCGCTGAACGGGTTACAGAAACCTGGATCTACATCTCAATTCTGTTATTAACACATTACTGTGAGTCAGGCTGCTGCTTGCTTAGTATAGTCTTTTTTCTATTGTGATTTCTACTATGACTACCAGTACGACTAATGACGTCAGCTATTATTTGTTTTATCAGTACGACTGAATTGTTCTTCAGATTAATATCTCACTTAACCTATATTTTCCTGTCTAGGCGAAACAGCCTCGGGTGCTAGTGGTGTTGTTTCGTGCTAGTATATAATATGATTTTATAGCCTGATTTTGTTCCCATTTAAGAAACTAGTGTGAACATCTATCCATGCCTTTAAATATTCTTCTATAATTATAATTAATATAATATAATTTTTTATAGTTGTATTTTTTACGGTTAGATAGCATTCATTTATCCAATCAAATTTAAAATTCTTTCTACTATAAAAATTATTGTGTATCTCCTGGTAGCTAAATTAGGATTTTTTCCTTAGGATATACTTCCAGAAGATAGCTTGTAGGTTAAAAAGTATAGTTATTTATAAAGGTTTGATTATTTTTGTCAAATTGCTCTGTTTTTTTTCCCTTCAATTTATTCTTTTACCAGTGGTGCATGAGAAAGCATATTTTCCCATATCTTAAGTTGTATTGCTTTCAAAAAACTTTGCCAATCTGATACAGGAGAAATGGTATCTCGCTGTGGTTTTATTTGCATTTCTCGAATTACTAGTGACGTTGGATATTTTGTTTTTCCTTTGCAAATTGCCTGCTAATGTTCCTTGCTTATTTTTCTTTTGGGATGCTTATTTTCTAATTAATTTTATTGAAAATTTTAGATATAGTACAGATGATAATCCATTTGTTTATGAGTTGTCTGTAATGTGCCTATTTTCCCCAGTTTCCTAGCCACCTTTTGACTTTTTTTCTTTGGAATATTTTTACATGAGAAGTTTTTGTGCATGTGGTTGAGTCTTATTTTTTTTTAATTATAGTAAGAACATTTAATATGAGATCTATCTTTATAACAAACTTGCAAGTCTATATTACAGTATTGTTAACTATGGGCACAGTGTTGCACAGCATGTCTCTAGGACTTGATCATTTTGCATAATTGGAACTTTATACCTGCTGAATAGCAACTCCCCACTTTTCCTTCCTCCAGCCCCTGGCAGTAATTGAGTCTTTTACGGTTTCCTTTTAGTTTCTGCTTTTGGTGTTAGTTTAGAAAAACTTCACCATCCCAAGATTACACAGGCTTTTCCTACATTTTCTTCCAGTACTTTTTTTGTTTGTTTATTTTAGATTTAAATCTTAATTCATCTGGAATTTATTTTGGGTATAGGAGTGCAAGAATTTAACTTTATGTTTTTTCCAGATGGTTTTCCACTTATCCTGACAATAATTTGCTGAATAAATCTATCCTTAGCCTTTCAAATTTTATCTTGAAAAAACATAACACGAAATTCTATATCTAGATTTTCCTCCCCTTTTCATCGATTTCTCTCCTTTTTTATTTGGTCAGCATTGTGTTGTTTTAACTATTATAATGCATTAAAATGTTTGACAGCTTGAATCGCTGTTATCTTTTTCAAAAATTTCTTGGCAGTTTCTGTCATCAGCTGACCAGATGTTTGTCATGGTGTCTTAATGGCTCATTCTGTTATTTATTGGTCTCGCTTACTTCTAATCCATTCACAACAGAGTTGGCCAAGGGTTCTAAAATATGAATTGGATCATATTGCTCCCCTGCTTGTTGTATATACTTCCAGCTATTTTTAAAATCTAAAAATGGGCCTTTTGCCAATGGCAGGACTTCAAATCCGAGGTCCAGGCAGTTTCTGGACTTAAAAGTGAGGACACTGTACACACTATTTTAGTAAGTTTTTTTCTTTTCTTTCTTTCTTTTTTTTTTTTTTTCCTGAGGTGAGGATTCCTAGTTTCATAGATTTTGAAAGAGCCATGGCTCCAAAGCATTAATAATTCCTGGGCTCCCAGAAGTCAGATTCCTTAGAATGGCTGGGAAGGTGGCCTTTGCTTACCTGTCCACCCCCTCCCTTACCACTCTCCCACATCCTTCCTGCTCCCTGCCATCCGGAGCTGCTTGCAGTTTTCTAAACAGTCTGCTGAGTCATGCCTCAGTGCCTTTGTACGTGCTATTTTTTCTGTCAAAGTGCTTTCCCCCCACACACCTCACCCATCTGGAAAATTGCTCCTTGTCCTTCAAGCAACAAAGAGCTTCCTCCTCTGTGAAACCTTGACTGATCCCCTTAGGCAGAGGTCATCTCCCTCTTCTTTATTTTTAACCACTGTACTTAGTCTCTATTATACTATTACCCTTGTGCTCTTCTTCCTCTGCTTGTACCAACTTGTACAGCTTGTACAACTTTTACTTGTGCTCAAAGCCTGGCACATCATAGGCACTCAGTGAATGCTTGAGGAACAGGTGCACGGAGGTAAAAAGTGAATGGATGGGAGGACATAGCCTCGGTGAAATCCCTGGCAGGGGCTTGTTGGAAGTGACACTGCAGAAGAAAAACAGTATGTTGTGAAAGCTGAAGGGACAGGCTCTTAGTTTCACAGGAATGAGGACAGACTGAGTGAAGCCTTATGTCAACTTGGGAAAATTCACGATATATTAAGAAACCATATTTGAAGGTTTGAGGATCCATAAACGAAAAAGCTTTGCGCCAGATACTTTTCAAAATTTCCTAGGGTATTTGTAACACAGAGGACCTATTTCCTGAGTTACTGGTTTCCTATACATGCTGTATCATAGGTTGATCACCAAGAGTTATTGGTAATCAGAAGTAATGAAAGCATGGCTTTCATCTGGGTGAGTGGGCAGGTGAGGCGGGCTTTGCTCAGTTGAAGGATGTGCTGTGTTTTGGACCAATACCATCTAAGTCAATGTGTGGCCACCGTTTTCATGATTCTGGCACCTCACACCCAGTGACTGGCGCCCATTGGATGTTGAATAAATATTTGGTGAATAAATTAGTGAGTGAGTGTGTATCTGGGGGTGTGATCTCAACTCTGTTGAGGTCACACGGCTAATTTTGCTGGAGAAAGTAACATCACTATTTTAATTGGATCCCCTTACTCGTGCTAACCTAATTTTAGCTGGTTCATTTCTTGCTTGCTTTGTTTACTTATTTCTTGTTTCTTAGATTCTCTATCTCGCTGCCTTCAGTGTCATCACCATCTCACCCCTGGCCACAGCCCTCATTTTTTTTGAGAATGTCAAGTTCATCTGACTTAAGCCCCTCAACCTCACTCCACAGAGTCTTCTGCATTACCACTCTTTCCTCTGCTCCACATAAAAAATCCTTCGCATTTAAATGTGCTCCCACTTCTTTTGGAACATTGCTTAAGCAACTTTTTACCTTAATCTCTCTGTGTTCATTTACCTTTCTTTTTTTGCAAACATGCATCCTGCAAACAACCCCCAAAACAAAGACTTTTGCTTGAATTTTCTAATTGACTACCTTAAACTTCACTTTTTTGTTTTTTTTACCTCCAACCTCTTGAGTGATCTTTCTATACCCACTGTCTCTTTGTGCCCTGAAGTCTGGAACCCTTTATTACCTGTTTTTTTTTCTCAGTCATCAAATTATTAAAAAGCCTGTTTCTCAGTCTTCATTTTCCTTCACCTCTTGATAACATTCCAAACCATTAAATCTTTCCTTCATTTTGAAATGACTCTGTCTTTTTTTTTTTTTAAAGTTTTATTTTGTCGATATACATTGTGACTGATTATTGCTCCCCATCACCAAAACCTCCCTCCCTTCTCCCTCTCCCCCTCCCCCCCAACAATGTCCTTTCTGTTTGCTTGTCGTATCAACTTCAAGTAGTTGTGGTTGTTATATCTTCTTCCCCGCCCCCCGGTTTGTTTGTGTGTGTGTGTGTGTGTGTGTGTGTGTGTGTGTGTGTGAATTTATTTATTAATTTTTAGCTCCCACCAATAAGTGAGAACATGTGGTATTTCTCTTTCTGTGCCTGACTTGTTTCACTTAATATAATTCTCTCAATGTCCATCCATGTTGTTGGAAATGGCAGTATTTCATTCGTTTTTATAGCTGAGTAGTATTCCATTGTGTAGATGTACCACATTTTCTGTATCCACTCATCTGATGATGGACATTTGGGCTGGTTCCAACTCTTGGCTATTGTAAAGAGTGCTGCGATGAACATTGGGGAACAGGTATACCTTCGACTTGATGATTTCCATTCCTCTGGGTATATTCCCAACAGTGGGATAGCTGGGTCGTATGGTAGATCTATCTGCAATTGTTTGAGGAACCTCCATACCATTTTCCATAGAGGCTGCACCAATTTGCAGTCCCACCAACAATGTATGAGAGTTCCTTTTTCTCCGCAACCTCGCCAGCATTTATCGTTCAGAGTCTTTTGGATTTTAGCCATCCTAACTGGGGTTAGATGGTATCTCAATGTGGTTTTGATTTGCATTTCCTGGATGCTGAGTGATGTTGAGCATTTTTTCATATGTCTGTTGGCCATTTGTATATCTTCCTTAGAGAAATGCCTACTTAGCTCTTTTGCCCATTTTTTAATTGGGTTGCTTGTTTTCTTCTTGTAAAGTTGTTTGAGTTCCTTATATATTCTGGATATTAATCCTTTGTCAGATGTATATTTTGCAAATATTATCTCCCACTCTGTTGGTTGTCTTTTAACTCTTTTAATTGTTTCTTTTGCTGTGCAGAAGCTTTTTAGTTTGATATAATCCCATTTGTTTATTTTTCCTTTGGTTGCCCGTGCTTTTGGGGTCATATTCATGAAGTCTGTGCCCAGTCCTATTTCCTGAAGTGTTTCTCCTATGTTTTCTTTAAGAAGTTTTATTGTTTCAGGGTGTATATTTAAATCCTTAATCCATTTTGAGTTGATTTTAGTATACGGTGAGACGTATGGATCTAGTTTCATTCTCCTGCATATGGATATCCAGTTATCCCAGCACCATTTGCTGAAGAGGCAGTCCCTTCGCCAGTGAATAGGCTTGGTGCCTTTGTCAAAGATCAGATGGCAGTAAGTGTGTGGGGTGATTTCTGGATTCTCTATTCTATTCCATTGGTCAGTGTGTCTGTTTTTATGCCAGTACCATACTGTTTTGGTTATTATAGCTTTGTAGTATAGCTTAAAGTCAGGTAGTGTTATGCCTCCAGCTTTATTTTTTTTGCTCAGCATTGCTTTGGCTATGCGTGGTCTTTTATTGTTCCATATAAATGACTGGATAGTTTTTTCCATTTCTGAGAAAAATGTCTTTGGAATTTTGATGGGGATTGCATTGAATTTGTATATCACTTTGGGTAGTATGGACATTTTCACTATGTTGATTCTTCCAATCCAAGAGCATGGGATATCTTTCCATCTTCTTGTATCCTCTCTAATTTCTCTCAGCAGTGGTTTGTAGTTCTCATTATAGAGATTTTTCACCTCCTTGGTTGACTCAATTCCTAAGTATTTTATTTTTTTGGTGGCTATTGTAAATGGGCAGGCTTTCTTGATTTCTCGTTCTGCATGTTCACTATTGGAGAAAAGAAATGCTACTGATTTTTGTGTGTTGATTTTGTATCCTGCTACTGTGCTGAAATCATTTATCAATTCCAGCAGTTTTTTTGTAGAGGTTTTAGGCTGTTCGATATATAGGATCATGTCTTCTGCAAACAGGGACAGTTTGACTTCATCTTTTCCAGTCTGGATGCCCTTTATTTCCTTCTCTTCTCTGATTGCTCTGGCTAGTACTTCCAACACTATGTTGAATAGGAGTGGTGAGAGTGGGCATCCTTGTCTAGTTCCCGTTCTTAAAGGAAAAGCTTTCAGCTTTTCCCCATTCAGGATGATATTGGCAGTCGGTTTGGCATATATGGCTTTAATTATGTTGAAATATTTTCCCTGTATACCTAACTTATAGAGGGTCTTTGTCATGAATGAGTGCTGAACTTTATCAAATGCTTTTTCAGCATCTATAGAGATGATCATATGGTCCTTGTGTTTGAGTTTATTAATATGGTGTATCACATTTATTGATTTGCGTATGTTGAACCAACCTTGCATCCCTGGGATGAATCCCACTTGATCGTGATGAATAATTTTACGTATGTGTTGCTGTATTCTGTTTGCTAGTATTTTAGTGAGGATTTTTGCATCTATATTCATCAAGGATATCGGCCTGTAGTTTTCTTTTTTGGTTAAATCTTGACCTGGTTTTGGTATCAGGATGATGTTTGCTTCATAGAATGAGTTTGGGAGATTTGCGTCCGTTTCAATCTTTTGGAATAGTTTGTAAAGAATCGGTGTCAATTCCTCTTTGAATGTTTGGTAAAATTCTGCTGTGAATCCATCTAGTCCTGGGCTTGTCTTTGTTGGGAGCTTTCTGATAACAGCGTCAATCTCCTTTATTGTTATTGGTCTGTTCAAATTTTCTACGTCTTCATGGTTCATTTTTGGGAGCTTGTGTGTGTCCAGAAATTTATCCATTTCCTCCAGATTTTCAAATTTGTTGGCGTATAGTTGTTTATAGTAGTCTCGAATGGAAATGACTCTATCTTGATGTCTATCACACTCAACTCTCCATTTGCTCTTTTCTTTCTGCTTAGTTTTGTTTCTTCATGGCTCCTCTTTCTGATTCCCTGAAAGTGGAAAGCATGTCCAGAAGCACCACGTCAATCTATACCATGTCTAAGGGATGAGTTCCCAATCCACTCCTGCGACTCAGATCTACTGTTTTCTGGAAAGCTCTACCTGAATGTCTTACAAGAACCTCACCATCAATAGAAATTCCATATCATTTAAAACAAAAGTCCACTTATTTTCTCTCAAGCCAATTTTTTGTTTTTACTTAAAAAAAGTTTACATTAATAACACAATCATTTTGCTAGTCACCCAGACTTGAAATTTTAGAATGAGCTGTCGTTGCTGATTCTTTTCTAATATCCATTCAATTTCAATATTGTTTGATTTCACCTTTTCTTTGTCTTTGCTACCCAGACTTTCCTTTACTCATTTACATTCCCACTGCAATGGTGCTCTTTTAAACCCTGTACCTTTGACCTTCAATATTGTATTGGCTTTCAAAGGTGCTTTCCTAGCTTTAGTTGTTTCTTCTTGGGGATATTCTTTACATTGCAAGCAGAATAAATCATCAAAGGCCCAATTATGCCACATTCTTGCTCAAAGCTCTTCAATAATCCTGACATCTATGTAATTAAGGTTAATTTCCTCCATGGTTAACATGCACCTAAAACTAGAATGCTGAGATTTGGAACCTGGCCCCACCATTTCCTAGTTTTGTGACCTTGGGAAAATTGTTCAACCTCCCTGTGCTTTAGTTTCCCCAGTGAAAAATGGGGTAACCATAGTGCCCACCTCATAGAGCTGTCATGATAATTAAATGACTACCTTGGTGCATAGTAAACATTCAATAAATACTTTCTATTATTATTAGTCTGCTACTGTGGCTTTCATATTTTGTCTCTAATCCAACTTTCTCATTACTTGCCATTTCATTTTTTTCTTTCTTTCTTTCTCTTTTTTTTGTTGGCTGGCCAGTGCAGGGATCCAAACCCTTGACCTAGGTATTATCAGTACCACGCTCTTATCAACTGAGTTAACCAGCCAGCCCATACTACTTGCCATTTCTAAACACACTGTACATTTTCCAGTTTCTATGCCTTGACTCTGCTTCCTCTGCCTGTAATACCTTCCCTACTCTCTGTCACTGCATCTTTCCAACTTCTACCCATTCTTCAAATCAACCTCAAATAGTCTTTCTCCATGAACCCTCATCCACCACACCAGCCAAAATGATTGCTTATTTTTCTTAAATTTCATAGTATATTTTGTACCTTATATCATTACATGTGTTACATGTGAACAAATCTTATGTTGCATGATAGACTATAAACTTGAAGACAAGGCTTGTATTTGTTTATTTTTTTATATCCTAAGATGACAAGGAAAGTAACTTAAACAGAAATTTAGTAAGTATTTGTTGCATAAATGCATGGGAAAGGGTGTGGGTTTTGGATGAGAAATCATCATTATCAAACTAGTCAGAAGTAATAGGGAGATTGTTTTGAATGCATAAATGTAGAATTAGTACCTCTCACCTGTCTTTCATTAATACTTGCATTATTGTCATTAGCTTGGGGCTAATTGGGTTCTGACATTTCCTTGCAAAGGCTCTGAGGTGGGAAAGAGCCTGGAACATTAGCAGACTCACAGATCAGCATGGCGATGGTGAAGTCAGTGAGGGGGAATTGCCACGGACTGAATTTGGAAAGAGATGATAGATCATGCGGGAGCTTACAGGCAATCTTATGGAGTTTGCATTTTTTTTCTTTTTTCTGAGTACAATGGAAAGCCTTTGAAGTTTTAAACTGGAGGCTGAAAAGATGATAAATTGCATCCAGGATGGATGGAGGACAGAGAGCAGGAGAAGAAGTAAAAGCAGAGAAAAGAGTTAGGGGACTCTTGTAGACGAGAGACTTCTGTGGCCTGGGCCAAGTGCAATGCTACCTCATGTTGCTTTGATCAGTTCAATCAAGCGCCTTCCCCGTGTTAACATTTCTATTTTCTTTTCCCACTGTTAACTATTCCTGAGTCTCTGAAATTATGAAAAAGTGTTGTCAAAAAAGTTTTTTTGCTTATTTTTCCTTAGGTCTTCTGAACACTGAATAGAGGTCCCGATTTTCAGTTCTGTGTAGACTGATTCTGGTTACTCAGGTCATGGTCCCTATTCTTTCAGTGCACACAGTTAGCATACTATATGCGAGACTGTCCTAGGCAATGGGGGCACAGTCAATGAACAGATAAGATACAAAATCCTACCCTCATAGAGGTTACAGTCTAAAAGGGGAAAACATACTATAAATAAATTAGCTAAAAAATATAAATATTAGGTGGTGATAATACCAGAAGAAAAAAGCCGAGAAAGAGTTTAGATGGTGAGGGTGGGGGAGGTGCTCTTTTGCATAAGGTTGACAGGAAAGGCATTTCCAAATACTTCTCCCTGCTTCTTTCTCATCTGTGTGCTCTAATTTTACCCCCCCTTCCTTGTTTTGTTCTTATTATTTCTTTCAAGTGTGAATTGTCTGATACAGAATACCCTTAAAACTTTGGTTAATGACCATCCCACAATAATTGCATTAAAATGATTTCTCTCCAGTATGAATTGATATTCAGAACAAGAAATGATATCAAAAGTCCATTTAAAATTTGTTACATTTATAGGGTGACATGAAGCACCAATATCTGATGTAGAGACAGTGTGGAATATTCTAGCATTCACTGAATGGTACTTCACTCTGTTTTCAGATAGCACCAGCTATCTCCCAAATGCCTGCTGTCAATCACAAAAGAGATCACTTTTCAGTGGGACTTGTTTATGGCTTTTGTCCTCATGACAAAGGCGGTCTTCATTTAAAAAAATCGTCCTAATAAGGAAAAGTGGAAATGAAAATTCATCATAGCTTCCATGGCTCCTGAACATAAAATGTCTACAGCAGGGTTGGTCTGGAAACAAAAGCTTTTATTAATTTTCTTATCTGGATGCTTATGAACTGGAAAGAAATGCTCTTAAGATTTTCACCAGGTAAGCACTTGTAACTAAATTTCCATAATGGTGTCAAAGATCTGAGGAATAGTCTCGATTTATGTATTCTAACTTAATTTATGTTCAAAGAAAGGATATTAATATAAATATAAAATAACATAAAGAAAAACCAAAGTGTATTAAGAATATTTAAGGTCCCCAGCGCAAATTGCAGTGGAAAAAGCTACCGGTGGGTTATTGGGTAAAATTCAGAGAGAAATTTTGGGTCAAAAGTTAGGAGAGTATACCCACCATCAACTTCCAGTGAAACTATAGACTGGCCATGTAGCTTTTCTTGTGGTCTAGAGTCAAATGTGAAATGATGATAGCCTCTACTTATTATGGACTTTGTGTAAGACACTGTGCTAAGTATTTTCTACATTATCTCACTCATTCTCATAATAAGCCTGAGAGGTGGGTAATTTCATTGCACCTTATAGATGGAAAACCTCAGACTTAGAGACAGGTCAAATAGCCTGCCAAAATCAAATAGTTAATCAGTGTTGGAATTGGGATTTGAACTCACATTTGTCTGATTCTAAAGCTTGTGCCCAACCAGTATTTACTGAGCACTTGTAAAGGGCCAAACAACAGTTTAAGATAGGTTCATTTATGTTCAACTATTACAACACCCAGGTAAAGGAGATATTCTGTTGAAGATACACCAGAATCTCTTAGGTTGTATTGCAGTAGAGAGGTATAGAGAGGTAAGGTGATTTTGTTGGGGTCACACATCTAGAGAGAGGCAAAGTCAGAATATGTATGAACTCAAGACTTCTGTCACTAAACCCATTAATTTTTTTAAAGAAACGGTATCACTTCTCTATCTGTACAATGATCATGATATTATTCCTCTGGCTGCCTGCTCCTTTGAGGTAAAAGTGATAATTAACAGAGATTCCTAGGAGGAAAATGTCAAATATCTGCACTGTTAAAAACCGTGCTGGATTTTCCCATCATTTAACTTATTACCTTGTTGAACCTAATTTGGTGCTTCTAAAAACAGCATGAGTTCTGTGGGTAGTGTTCAATATGCTTCAGTGAACTAAATGGCATCCTGGTGGCCCAAGCAGACTCATACTGCTTCTAAACATGTATGAATAATGGTTGCCACCTGCAAGTAGCTTAGGCAGTGAGCAATCAGACTTCAGTTCTGAAGAGTTTCAAATGGATGGGTATTTTCTGATTTCCTTTTGAAACTCAAGCTAGGTTAAATAAATTCTTGATCTTGATCTTAATTTACTTTGAAGTCTACTTGAAACACATTATGAATTGTTTTGGGTTATTATTATTAATTTTTAAATACAAGTACAGTGTTCTTGTATTCAAAGCATAGGACTTTGTGTAGGGGAAAGTTTGTTAATTTCATAAAGGCATTCAAGAGAGAGCTCAAGGAAATAAAGGAAAGGTGGTGGATTTCTAAAATCTTTATTGAGGATTAATACTGGAAACTTGCAGTATAATCTATCTGATTTTTGACTTTGCTTTGGGGCTATTAATGATTCCATATGATAAGACACTGTTAGTAATTTCAGAACAAATAATATAGTCATATTCCTTGTACCTAATGAATTGGTACTGTTTTGGGATCAATGGATGCGTGTTGTCAGTCTCAAGAAGTTTTTTATATCAGAATTCTTCTGGAAGAGTTTTAGAAGAACCAGAAAACTCTAATTTACAAATTACCAATATTCAATAGTCTGATAGATTCAGATGAATTTGTCTACCAAAAAAAAAAAAAAAAAAATTCTGCCAAAAAGCTACCCTGGTGGGCCTCTCCACAGTTTCATTATCTAGTCTGAACTTTTGTTTATGTGACAATTATTTTTGCTGCATTCCAATTCCCTACCAGCCTTGGTAGGCTTCTTAGCTATATAGTCCTGAAACCTACAAACCAACCCTGGAGGCTCTGAAAGATTAAAGGTCTGTCTTTTCATTCTCTTTCATAAATGTTAGCTTAAGAAACTCTGCTATGGAAAATCATCTTGTCCTAGATAATTCTCTAACTCATTCGAGTTGTAATAAAACGAAATGGAAGGAAGCACTCCCAAATTTGAATACGTTAGACTTCAGTTTCTAAAGGAAAATCTTGAAAGCAACATGTCCCATAGACTTTTAAGCAAAGAGTCAGGAGACATTCATCTTCTTGGTTAAAGGTTTAACTAACATGAATTATCATAAAACTTCCAAATGTAAATCTGAACTTTTATTTAGGAGTAAGAAAAACAATGAAAAACTGTGAACTTTCTAAAATGTGTCAAACATTCTTTTAAATTTAAACATTTTAGTTGTACCTGCTAAGCAAGTATTTTAGAAACAGGGAAGGTTTAAACAATTTAAATTTATGCTGTAATACTTGTTTCAGTTGAAATACTTCTTACGTCAAAGAAATTCAGGATAGAGTGATTTAGTAATGAGTTGAAAAATGCATAACACATTGTTCCAATAATCCTCCTCATTCAAAAAGAACCATCTGTACTGGATATTTTTAGCTTTTCAAGTTTAGTTTTATATTCCATAGATAAAGAAACGACTTTTGCTGCTCTTAGAAAACATTTCTGTTATAGAAGTTTGTAATCTAATCACAAACACAGTTCACAATTCTCCCTCCAGTTTCTTAGCCCATGTTTACTTTCCTTTAATTTCATGCCTTAAGTCTGTGCTCTGGACAAAGTATACTCTGTTTACATTTGCAAATCATTATTTTCTTCATTTAACTGCTTTTTCCATTTCTGTATTTCCTTCAGCATTTTATTTGCAGTGTGCCAAGACCCTTCATTTGACATACAGACCTACCTCTGAGAGTTAGGGAAAGAGAGGACAGCCCTTCCCTCTGAACCTTGAATTATCCATTTAAAGTATTTAGGATCATTGTTGGTATATTGAGAACCGGAGGCAGGAGTGAGAGATGGTTGGAATCAGGGAGATATAGGAATGGATTCAGATTCTACCACTAAAGCCAGTAGGAGCTTTGTTTTTTGCCTCTGTAAAATAGAATTATAAGACTGATGTTATGTGATTATTGTGAGGATTCAATGAGTTATGTAAAATGTCTGGCAAGGTGTCTGGTATATAGCAAATACTCAACAGATATAGCCAAGAGTAGTAGAGAGCATATTGATAGTAATAATTTGATGTAGATGTTGAATATTCTTCTTTAAATACACACCTAGACATTTCTTTTCTTTTCCCTGGAAATTTTCTGCTGGTAAAGTATCTGAATTACAGAAATTTTTAAAATGTAAAACTAAGTCGTGTCTCACCTCATCAAAAACCACTTTGGTTTAGGTTACCTTTTTCTGTGTGCACTGAAATACATTTTACTTTCACCTTCAAAATTAAGATTATCTACACAATTCATGCTGTTAACTCTGTCTTTTGAGGTGCTTACACAAAAATGGAAACAAAAGAGAAACGTTGTAGTTTCTCCACCTCAGCCCAGTGAGATGTACTATTTATCATCATCCTTTGGTCTCTGATTATTTAGAAATTTTTCAATCCCCATCACTTATCAAAGACTGTGAACAATAATTTTTATTTAAAGAATTTCTTGTAGTGCCATATCTCATACCTATTTGCAAATTCATATGGCATGTTTTCAGGCCACAGAATTCTTCTCACCTTTTAAGCCTTATCCTCTTTTCTGTCTAGGAAATCCTATTCATCTTTTAAAAAGTTGATTTCAAATGCCTTGTCTTGAATGAAGATTCCCGATCATGCCAACAAGAGAGCTCGCTTTCTTTTCTGAAATCTTGTAGCTAGCGAAACCATAACATTTATCATCCAAATTTGGCTTTTTGGAGAAGAAGTGTGAGTACTATTAGTAATTACATTGGGACGATAGTCATATACTGAAACTGTTCTGTGCAAACTGGCTGTATTATCACCCAGGTTATTGCCTTTTGGGATCCAAACTGTTAATATCAAAGACTTTGAACCTAAGTGTGTCTGACTCCAAATTCTGGTTTTCTGAATGGCTTTGGGCAAATCATTGTATACTTTACCATTTATTTATTCTTTTGACAGTTGTTCATTGAGCACCCGTTAGATGTTGTGCAAAGTGTGAGGCATTGGTAGCACAGTGATAGTTGATATTTATAGTTGCTGCTCTCATGGAGCTTAAATCCAATTTTTATTTATAAAATGGGGCCAAGGACGCATACATTATGGAAATTCTCTGTATTATTGTGAGAAATAAATGAGATGATATTTAAGAAGCGTTTAGTAGAATCTTTAGCATAGAGGAAGTACTTAACGGTAACTATAACTTTCCTTGTATTTTTTGTCTGACAATTATTGTGTAGTTCCATGTACAATTGCAAAGTCTTTGAGAGCAGGAGGCATGTCTTATTAACATCTGTATTTCTTCAGGCATCAGCATAGTAACTTCTTATTGCTTGAATGAATTTATTGAGTGAATCCCACTAAATATCGGGTGTCAAATACTTTTTTTCCCCCATTTGTCTCTTCTGTTTTTCGTTCCTTTGTTGCTTCTTTCCTTCTCTCTTTGTGTTATTTGAATATTTTTAGCATGCCATTTTATTTTTTCAATTGGCTTTGAGTTATACTCCTTTTAATATCTGTCTAGCATCTCTATATATCATCTAGCTTCTTTATTTGTTTAATTTTATCGATTGCTCTAGGGATAAGATATGCCCCCTTAACTCGTTAGAATCCATTTAGAGTCAATATCGTATCTCTTCACACTTCACACCAAGCATTTCACAAATGTAGTAACTTTATAACATTATAATTCCTCTTATTCAGCAGCCTTTCTTGGTGTAATTGTTGTCATTTAAAAAATTTTAACATATGTTATAAACCCCACCTTGAAGTGTTATTATTTTTGCTTTGTAGTTAATGGTCTTTTAAGGAAATTCCAAGAAGAAAGACAACATACTTATTTATATTTACTAATTTATTTAACATTTTCAGGGCTCTTAATTCTTTATCGTAGATCTAAATTTCCATCTGCTATCATTTCCTTAAGCCTTTTGCATTTCTTGCAGCGTAGGTCTGCTGGTGATTAATATTCTCAGCTTTTGTTTATCTGAAAGTGTCTATTTCATTCTCATTTTTGAGGGATATTTTTGTTGGGTGTACGTTTGTTTTTATTTTTCCTTTCAGCAGTTTAAAGATGCCATTTCATGGGCTTTTCTGGACTTTGTTGTTTCTGATAGGCCTGTGATCATTCTTACCCCTGCCCCTGTATATACGTGCATCTTTTCTCTGGATGCTCTTTCATCGTGTGCCTGGGTATGGTTCTCTTTATATTTATCCTTCTTGGGGTTTGCTAAACTTTTTGGATCTGTTTGATCATTTTGAGAAGTTTTCAGCCATTATTTATTCAATATTTTGTCTGGCCTGTTCTCACTGTCTTTTCCTTCTAGGATTGCAATTATGTTTATGTTAAGACTATTTAAAATTATTCTACCTATTCCTGAGGCTCATTTCATTTTCTTGATTTTTTTCCTCTTCATTTTCCAGATTGAATAATTTCTATTAATCTGTTTTATATTTTGACTCTTTGTGCTGTCTTCAAGCAACACTTAAGACTATCAACTAAAGTTTTCGTTTCAGTTATAATTTCCAGTTCTAGAATTTCCATCTGGTCCTTTTCTCTGCTTATATTCCTTCTCTATTCATTCCTTAGCATTCTATTTCCTTTAATTCTTTGAGCATATTTTTTTCTAATTATTTAAATTTTTCTAATTATTTAACACATTTACAATTGCTGCTTTAAAGTTTTTGTTAGGTGAAATGCCTGGGCCATTTCAGGTTTTGTTTGTAATTATTGCTTTTTTCTTGCTATATATCATATTTTCCTGTTTCTTTGTTTAGTGATTTTTGATTGAATACTGGACATTTTAGATAATATGCTATTATGCCTCTGCAGTCTGTTAACTTCTTCTGAAGAATGTTGATTATTATTTTAGCACACTGTTCAAGTATTGGCTGATAACCCTGAACATGTTTAAGCCTGGCCTTATGCTTTGTTAGTGCAAATCTTTGGGAAGCTCATGGTGCTTCCCAAACCTCTTCAACCTGGAAGTATTCAGTGTTGACAGAGACTGTTTTCCTTGAGGATAGGCTTTTCTTTCTTTTTAAAAAGACTTTATTGTGGTCCTAGGACTTACTTTTGGACAGGGCCTTTACTTGTAGAAAGGCACCAACTTTCCATGTCTCAGGTGGTTGCCAGGAGTGTTAATGAAGTATTTATTAATGAAATTTCTCACCCTCCTAGGACCTGAACTCCAATGGTGTCTAGCACTGTTCTTCTTCTAGCATTGCTTGGCTTCTACTATTTCTGTTCTTGTGACCCCATAACATTTGCTATCTGGTAAGCCTCAGGTTTTCCTGCCCTGCAAATGTATGGCCCAGATCTTAGACACAGACTTGTGGAGAACCCCCACTTAGACTTCTGGGAATTTCTCTCTGCATAACCCTTTGCTCTCTAGGGCCCTGCCTTAAGGATTCTAGCCACAACAGGTGCCTGAACTCTGATCTCTACCTTCCTGCTTAACATGAGTGCCGTGCTCTGCTGGGATCCATCTCTGGGTGTCGTGTTCAGGAAAATATCCTTATTCAGAGAGGTGGACAATCGTGGGGCTTACCTTGTGGGTTTGTCTTTTTGCAGGGATTGCAGTCCTAGACTGGTTTGTTGTCTACTGTCTGAAAACAGTTGCCTCATGTATTTTATTTGGTTTTAGAAGTATTTTCTTTGGGAGAGCTAATCTGTTACTAGTTACTCCATCATAGCTGGAAGCAGAAATACACAGGTGTCAATTTTATTTGTAATTGTTTCTAGCTTAGAATGTATGCTGCCTATCTTTTAAAAAATTTTATAATTCTAATCATTTTATTTTTGGCCAGGGAATAATACATTCACACAAATGAAATTTAAAAGATACAGAGAATATATAGTGAAAAATCTTTCTTCTAACCTAGTAGCATAATTCCTCTCCTCAGAGGTGAGAGATTTTACCAGTTTCTTGTACTCTTCCAGAGATACTGTACAGATATATAAAATCTTTCCCTCTTCTTCTTTTTCTAAATGGTAGTATGTTATATATCCATATTTTTTGTTATATATCCATATGGTAGTATGTTATATATATCCATTTTTTTATATACTTTATATACTTTATTGTACCTTACCTTTTTTTCTACTAAATTAACTCTATCTTGGAGGCTATATATATTAATACATAAAGAATGTATCCATTCTCTTTTGGGCCCTGTGATATTCAGTTGTATAAATGCAGCATAAATGGTCTTACCAGATCCCTGTTTATAATCATACTTTTTGGTTATATTTCAGGAACTGACTTGGGCACACCATTTGGCACATGCCAGTATATCTGTAGGATAAAATTCATAAAAGTGCGATTGTAACCTCAAAAGGTATTCACATTTGTTATTTAGTTAAATATTGCCCAGTTTGCCTCACAGTGGCTATAGTTCCACTAGCAATGTGTAGGAGGTATGGTGACATTTTTGTTGTGCCTCCACTGTCCATTTTTTTCCGTTGTATGTCTACAAAATTGGCTTCTGTTTTTTATTCTTATGTTTAATATGAATTGATCAGTTAATAATCTTTCCCTGATTAACTTACAAATTTCTTATTATAACAAATGAGAAAATCAGCAATGATTTGTACAAATTAGAGGTATTATTATTATTATTATTGCCGTGGTTCATTTCCCTAATATTTCAGGGCACTTACCAGCTGATAATTTCCATTTAGAAAATGCAATTTTATTTCCATGTTAGTCAGTGATTTTCAAAAAATTCTCCCCTTTTATTGGTGCTTTAAATATATGGGTAAAGCATATGCTAGCCTGTTCCCCATTCTGACTTTGTGTTGTTCAAATGCAGTCTAACTTTATTAATTCTTTATGGAATCATGTCCTTTGAACTTCCTACCTTGTTTTCTTTCTTTCTTGTTTTTTCTTTCACCTTCCTTGCCCTTCTGAATTTGAGAAGCTAAGGATGTCCTGTACAAGGTTTAGCTATTCACTGAACATTTTGAGTCAATCCCTTTCTGTAAAAACAGTGACTCTGATAGAGCTTGTCTACTTCCTGGTATATAAAATTGTCATTAGCTAATTGAGGAGTTTCTTTGATTTTTCATGTTCTTATCTCTTTGCAGTGTGCTAAAAAGTGAATTGTGTATTTATTGCTATGAAATATGGAAGCATTTATCTTTATTATTAACTTGGGGTATTTCTCTTTTTCCTAGCATGTACCTTAAACCCCACCCATTTGAACATCACAGGGAAGGAAAATTTTAATTGGTTTGTCTTTCTCTGTAATTGTTAGTATTTCAAGCTGTGTGGTCCCAACACTAAATTGTTTTGTAACATACCCATGGAATGAACACTAAAAAAAACTCACTAAAAAGAATTTTTCTTCTTAGTAACTGCTTTCTAAAAATATTTCTTCTTTATATTCCAAAGCTCCAAGCCTCCCCATACCCTGTATGTTGAGATTCCTGTTGTCAACTGCCTTGACTCTATGTCCTCCTGTCAAATGCCCTTACTGACCTATTGTACAAAGTTATTATGAAAGACTGTAACTGAATGACTCAGAAAGATCTGGAAAATATAGCTGATTTTTTTTCTCTGAGAAAAAAATGTGTTACCTGCTTTGGAGAATGTATTAACCCATACTACTGACATTTATTAAGCTCTAGGCTTAGAACTGTTTTAGGAGAACTAAAAAAAAAAAAAAATTAAATAGTCTGGTTTTTGCCCTGAAGGAACATAATGGTTGAGAGTACAGGACTTGAAGTCAAGCAGACAGACACAGGCTGAACAATTTGGGGTGAGGTTCGCAAAGCCTCAGTTCTCCTGTCTGTGAAATAATTGTTCTTGTCTCACACAATAAACAAGTTAAATCTGTGGGGAGAGTTCTCACAACTCAGAGAGGTTGTTTCTCTGGGCACATTTGCTTTGTGTGGTCTTTTCAATTGTTGTCAGTCACTTTTTAAAACGCAGCTGCCCAACACCTTTGTGGCTATTACCATGACCACTTCATGTTCTGGCAGTAAAAATGAGTCTGGACATCTACTTCAGGTAAGCTGGATGTTTGATTCATTAATACCCATATTGGCCATTTGTAGATGGAATCACATGGTGTGATTTAGTCAGGTTAGCAGAAAGACTGTACAAACCAATCCCTACATCTCAATGGCTCAACACATCACACATTTATTTCTTGCTCACATCACTGTACAATGTGGATTGGGGGTGCAGCTCAGTATGCCCCATAAAGTCATTCAGATATTCAAGCTCTTTCTACCTAGTGGGTCACCATGTGTAGAGCCCCAGAGTCTTGGGCTGTGTTCTCTGCATCTGGCCAGGCCTGGATGGGGTGAACATCATTCTGCTCAATTCTATTGGCTAGAGCTAGTCTCATAGTCCCACCAAATGCAGGGGTCTAGGAATGTCTTATAGCAGTGTGCTGAAAGAAGACAGCCCATGCATACTGCTGAGTGCCATCGATCTCTGCTGTTTATAGCACTTTAGAAGTTTGGACTTCCAGGGCTGGCCCCGTGGCTCACTTGGGAGTGTGCGGCACTGCGAGGCCGCGGGTTCGGATCCTATATAGGGATGGCCGGTGCGCTCACTGGCTGAGCGCGGTGCGGGCGACACCAAGCCAAGGGTTACGATCCCCTTATCGGTCACAAAAACAAAACAAAAAAAACAACAACAAAAAAGAAGTTTGGACTTCCAGTTGCCTCATCCAGGCTGAGTACAGCGATCTAGGCACTCCTGCCATGTGACCAGGTGCTGCCAGCTGGCTTGATATGGATCTGCCCAACAGCAAGTGATTCTAAGACCCAAATCCATTTCGTCTCTTCCTGCATCTTAACCAAGGAGAGATTTTGAAGCATTTGTGCCAGAGACACATAAGCTGCTTAGATTTTGCATGGGTATACGTGCATCTTAGTTTGGGAATATAATGATCTTAGGTGGATGAGTGAAAGCTGTCACGTGAGATGACTCCCCACCTGGATTTAATGTAATTCCGTTACAGCTAGGTTCTCATATGAGGCGGCACTTTGTTTCTTATTCCTTATGGTCAGTATTTACAACACTTAAAATAGAGAATTCAAAAAATGGTTAGGATTAGTTTACTCTAACTGCCTGTAGTGTTGAATGACTGGCAAACTGTTGTGCAATCTTGTGTGTACCAACAGAAGTGAGTTCCAGATTCTGTCTTTCCTTTCTCCCTGAAAGCAATGCTTTTCTGATCTTTAGCTTATATATATCCCTTGAACTATACCAGGAAGAATTTTTATAATAGGCCCAGATTATTGTTGTTGTTGTGTGTGTGTGTGTGTGTGTGTGTGTGTGTAAATGTATATACGAGAGTACTTCAAAAAGTTCATGGAAAGACACATATTATCTTTTAATTTTATTTTTCTGTGAACTTTCTAAAGTACCCTCATATATTTAAATTATCATTATTTATTTAATTCTATTTCTTAAGTGGTGTTATCTCTAGATGGGCAACATATATTTTAACAGTGCGATAAAAAATAGGTAAGGTCAAAACTCTTAGTAGAATTTTATGATCCATAAAAATACTAAATAAAATCAAATTTTGTTTTTATGATTATTATTCCCATTCTTTAGGGAGACAGAGTAATATATAAGAACTACCTAAAGAATATAAAAGCAACTTGTAGACAATATGGCATAAATGATGCATAATTGACATGGAGTACAAAACCAGGGACTGCTCAGTGTACAGAAGCTTTGGCTTGGAGTGTTTCTTTGGGGAGATTAGTCTTGGCATGTGCTCTAACGTATATGATACACAAGGACTGTCAGCACAGCATGTGGTGAGGAATACGTGATGCCTTCTACTTAACTTCCAAAGCGGAGAAATTGTATCTGTCAGGAAACTTCATAGAATAAACAAAAGTACATAAAATTAGTTAATTGGAAGACATAGGGCATGATTCTATTTTCTCTAGGACTGTGTAAAACAAGGTTGACAAAATAAACTCCAATAAAGCAGCTAGAATATTCCAGAAGTATTCTATAGGTTAAGAGATGCTTATATGTGGCTAGATGTGTTTCACCCTTCTGAAATGGTAGCAGTACTAAGATAATTTGTTTCTTTGGGATCTAATGCAGTACTGAAACAATCCAACATAAGACCTAATGGGTCTTATGCATCATATTGAAGTTTCTCAGCTGTTTTCTCCAAAACATTTTTTAAAAATTAAAATAAACCACCCTAAAATCCTCTTATATTGGTGGCATTTTGAGTTTACTAGAATAGGCTATTACTTTTGGACCCTTTGGTTTTATGCAGGTGGAAGAAATGACTGGGCTTGGTACAAAGCATAAAAGGTACATTATGTCTTTTTTACCAAATGCGCAGCACTGTGTGCCTGATTCTGTGTAGTCTTCTTGTCTCCTATTCCTCCTCCCTTCCTGTTTGTCATGCAGTTACGTTAATCTTCAGAAAACGAAAGACTCTGGGAGCCCGTTATGAGTTAGTACCTTTGGGACCAATGTAAAACACAGGGCAAAGGACGCTTCTCCTTCCAGATTGGAAGAAAGGTGGATTTAAATGGAAACAAAACCTGATGGTCTAACTTTTTCTTCCAGTGGGTCTGATGGGGTAATATTATATAGTATATAACTCTCTAAAGAACCTGAGGGTTTTTGAGTGAGTGATGTAAGAAATAAGCCTACAGCAGTCAGTAGGAATACAGTCCAGGAAGTATGTCCAGGAGTAAATAAAGCTGGTGATAGCATGACAATTATGTGTTTATGGGCTCAGTGAGTGAGTGAGGGAGAGAAGGAGCTTGCATTTATTAAATATCTTGGTTAAATGGATTACATATGTACTCCATACTTAAAACTGTATAATGTATTGGTCAAAGGCACGATTTTAGAATCAGACTGAAGTGGGATTAAATCCTGGTATCATGACAGTAGCTGCATTGGTGTGATTAAGCAAACAACTCCATCTCTAGCCTAACCTCAGTTTCTTTACCTCAAAAAAGTATTTGATAAGACCTACCTTGAGGATTTGTTGTAAGGATTATATGAAATAATGCTATAGGCTATGGCAAATGGATAAATATAAACAAACAGCTAGCTGTTATTATCATAGAGTGGATTCCTATTTTTAAATGACCAGGATAATTAACATAAACCTAACACAAAAACTGTTATTTATTTATATTTATTTATTTAAATGGTTCAGTATGTATCTTAAGATCTTGGAGTGCCCCATAGTCATCACTGGGAACATAATGACTATTGTACTTGGCCAGGACAAATAACAGAATCCTGGGTGATAGAATCCTTTTGCTACAAGTATCTAGGCCAATATGCAAAACATGTGGGGTTTGAACTGGGCAGGAAAGAATCAGGATGATTTGGGGAAAAAAATTGTCTCCTTGAGAATCATGCAAATAAGTCATCTTTCCTAGGCAGTAACCCAGAAATGCAGAATACAAGACAAAAGCAAGGTGGAATGAAGTGGAACACAGGTACTACATTAAAGTATTTGAGAATGCCCACACATATCCAGATGGCGTGAGAATCTTCAGAAATGTGTTTGCTGATTTTCCATCTCTTCTCACTGCTCTTCCAAGTGGGTGTGCAAATAAATCTGTAAAAGAAATGCCTTGCGGGGTACGTGAAAAGATTGGTGTCAAAGTGTTCCATGGCTGTTTTTCTCTAACTTCTTTGTGTCCTAGTTGGTCTCCTTGCAAGATGGGAATAGTGCAGATACCACCTCCTAGTGTTATCTTGAGGACATGGGTAGATGTAGTCGTGTTGGCATCTTACTGATTGTGCAGATGGATGTAGCCATGAATGGAGAAAACCTCAAGAAAAATGAAAAAAACAAAAGCTACTTCACTGGGATAAAAACACTCAGCTGAAAAGAAATAGTTACTCTAAGAATTTTACTGTTTCATTAACTCAGTGGGTTAAAAAATATCAATATTAATCCCTGTTAATAGGATGTGCCATGGGGAATCTTTGGGCACACGGAGAATGTGGTCAGTATTAACTCCTATCCAGCAGCCTCCTTCTTGGGTGGTTGGGTCAGAGGTGGTGGAAAAAACTGTGTATCTAAATTTAGATTTTTATGGAGGAAAGGTGGCAAATGTCCAGGTACCACCATTGGATTGTAACTTAGAGCTATTGCAGTGAGCAGAAAAATATGTTTCTAATTTTAGGGTTAGTTTCACTCACATTTAGACTTGATTTTTAATTCCCTTATTTAGAGCTGATGTTTTAAAGCTAAACAGTTTGGACTGGGCTTAAATATTCAGAAATAATGTTAAAATTTGAAATTCATTGCTTTTGGTATGAAATGAATGCCTCTATTAAAGAAAATTCCTTTTATATATAAGGATCACTTTCTTATGTTGTAATGCTTTGGTTTTATATAATAAATGCAATGATGATGATGATGATAATGAAATTAACTAACATGTATATGACACTTCCCTTTGTGATATATCTGACTTCCTTCTAGTTATTTCATACAGCTCTGGTAATAATATACATGAAAGGCCAGGATAGTTCTAGTCCTTAAATAACTTTGCTTGCTACTTAAGCTAGTCTTTTAGTCCAATTTTCCTTTAAACATTATGACCTACTTTGTGTCTAGCTACCAGTTGTAACTATTTTCAGATAGATTTTCATGAATGGAAAATGAGCACTTCTGGAAATTATATTCATTTTTATGAGCCATGAAAATTATACCATTGGAAGTTTTATTACAACCTAGAACCATCATGACTTGAAAAAGTTAGAATTTCCAAAGTTGTTTGACTCCCTCTTCACTAAGTGCAGTAGTTAATATCTCATTTCTCGTTCTCTGTGGCCAATTTGCCTGGGTTCAGTTGTCAGTGCTTCCATTTAATTAGCTACAAAATTAACCTGAGGCAAATTATTCAGCTTTCTGAGTTCAGTGTTATCATATGTAAAATGGAAATAATATCACCCACTTCATATGATTGTTGAGAAGATTAAATGAGTTCCTATTTGTACCGCAGTAATAACAGTGTTTTCCCCATGGCAAACACCTTGTGAGTGTTTTAAAATAAAGAAATATGAACTTCTGAGGGTCATGGTAATCATATTTCCAGAAAGCATGCACCAAGGGCACGGAGAGAATACCTGCCATGATCAGGCATGCAAACTTTGATGGCTCCGACCTGGGAGCTGTGTGAGGTTCAGCAGGCTGTTTAACCTGACACTCTCCTTGTTGTGAAAGGGGTAAGAGAGTCATATAGTGTCCTCTTTGTGTGGTTGTTGTGTGGCTTAAATGAGATGACATTTGTAAAGATTTGTGGTGAGTCACAAATTTCACTCACATCTCATCCAGATGGGCAGAGAACATGAGACTTCTTAGTTTTGATTTTCACTAATGTGATCTTCCTCCTGAGCAAACTCCTGCTGATTAGAAGGAGAGATTAATTAAATGCCCAAGTAGCTCTAAATCTTAGTCTGATGTATTGATTTTATATAGTGTTCTGTCTTTAGGAAAATGTACTCAGACTTTCAATCTCTCAGTTTTCCAGGCTTTTCTAGGCTCCTCTCCAAGATGGTGTCTGGGTATGTCGGGGAGGAGAGGGGCTTAGGCAGCCTTTGGAGAGGAGTCTGGACACCTAGGCATGGTGTCCTCTGGTCCCACTTGTCCTTCTACTTCCTGCTCGGCCTGCCAGTGTTCTCAGCTGAGATGTGAGCTGCTGTCTTTGGGATTGGTGAGGGCACAGCAGCCTCCCTGGTTCTCTGGGCATCATCTTGCACTGAGTATGTCATAGACCCTCTGAATCTCTGTGCCACTTCAGGAGCAGAGGCTGGATGCCCCTGGATAGATGGACTCTGCACACCCAGCCTTTGCCATAGCACCATATCATCCCACATCAGGCTGGTGTACTGGCTCTAGGTTTAGCCACTTTCTAATTTCCCCCTTAAAACTTCTGAATTTAGTCCTGCAACAGTGATTCCCATAAGGAACCAAGAGCTACTCAGAAATGCTGAAGTTTGAGGCCTCCCTCTGCCGAACTGCCTCCAGCTGTCCTCTGAATGGGGCAACCTGAGAGGTTCTGTCTTTCTAGAGCCCTTACCAGGAACAGGGGCAGAAATTCCCCATATCACTGGCGCCCCTCTACCCAAGTAATAACTCTCCTTAAGGCACACACATCTGAGTGCTTTGCTCTTTCCCTGCTGTTCCTTCTGACATCCCGGGATGAGGAAGAGGCAACAGTTTCCCCACACTCTCCTATGTCCTTCTCTGTGGAGAAGTCTTTGAGCCAAGTCCTTCTGACATGTGAGTGGTGACAAAGGCATTTCCACATTCTTCCTCAGGACAATATATTAGTAAGACTTGCATAGGCATATTTTGAGTGCCAGATACTAAATATTAGCTTCCTCTTCCTCTTTCTGCCCTAAGGATGTTTTATACTTAAAATGCAAGGAAAGAGCACACAAATATTTTCCAAAATATTAGTCCAAAGAAAGAACATAATCGATATAAGCTTTGATGATTATGGTAAGCAACTATTAGCACAGGATACTTGCTATTTAGATTGCTTTTACCCTTGGGTGACTTATGTTTCAGAGAAGAGACCAAGGACGTTTCATAACTCAGAGCACTTGTACATTTGCATTGTTACACGTGCTGGTTCTGTCTCCACAATTCTCGCATCCTCCTCCTTCTCCACATCTCTGCCCACACAGGCCTTTCTGCTTCGGGAACACAAGTGATTTTTCTTGCCCTGGGGCCTTTGTAATTGCTGCTCCATCACCTGAAGCCCTGTCCCCTATGCCTTCTCCCAGCTGGTGCCTTATCTTTAGGTCCTCACTTGAATGCTGCCACCCCATTTATTTTTCTGAATGTTTTCTGGCCACCCTAAGCAAAGTAGCCATCTCACTTCCAGTTACTCCCGTACTGCACAATCATCTTCACTTCCTTTCCTGCATATCACATTTTCTATGTTTACACATTTATTGTCTGTCCACCCCACTAGAATATAAGCTTCAAGAGGACAGGACTGTGTCTGTCTTGTTCCCCCCATACCCTCGAGCTAGCAGAGGGCTTGGCATAGACAGAGATCAATACGTAGCTATTGAATATGTGAATAAGTGATTGAACGTTATCTTGTTTTGGATATAAGGAATCATTATTGTTATTAACTCTGGTCATATGGAGGTGCATGGAGCATACGTACCTTGTATAAGCACAGAAACAGGAATCTATATTTTTATCATGTACAATGTAGTGGTGAGAATGAATCTCTCTCTCTCTTAATTATTTTGTTCTGTAGTGGTGAGGGTGGTGGGATAAACTAGCTCTGTCTCCCAAACACAGTAAGAAGTCCTTTAGACTTTTTAGTCCTTTAGAGTCAGACATTATGGCTCATATTCCTCTCTCACCTTTTATGAGATTTACTTGCTCAGTACATACATGTCAGTGGTTACTGACGGTGGAGTGGGTGGGTGGGTGAGAGAAAATTACAGGTCATCGACTTCTCTATGATTACACTGGAAAGACTTTCCAGAAAAGGCAGAGTTCTAGAAGTTATTTGACTGATAGGAGGAAGGCCACATATTTATTTTCTGGAAGTAGAGTGTCCAGTTGTGAGCTCTGTCTCAGAACTTCTGTCAGCCATGGCTTATGTAGAAATTTTCATTTGAACAAAGAATTTTGGGACTACACACAAGTGGAGATTACTCATTCCGGCATTGTAGCCTCCACAGAGAAAGATCAGAGGTGTGGATGGCACAAGAGAATAGTTCCAGAGACTACTGCTGTGTAACAAATGACTGCAGAACCTAGCAGCTGAGAACAACGATGTTCTTATGCTCACTCAGGAGGCCTTGGGTCAAGGAATCAGCGAGGGAACAGAGGAGACAGGTTTTCTCTGCGCCAGCTGGGAAGACTTGAAGGTGGGGGAGACTTGATGCTGCAGCTGGGGTCACCTGAAGACTCTTTCACTCACATGTCTGGTGACCAGCACGGCTTCATGTGACCTCTCCATGTGGCTTGGTTTTCTCACACGTGCTGGTTGCAGACATTGCATATGCTGCTCAGGGCTCCATGCATACGTGTTTCAGCAAAGAAGACAGAAGCTGCCTTGTCTTTCATAACCAATCTTGGAAATCATACGGCCTCACTTCCACTGTCCTCTCTTGCTTGCAGCAGTCACAAAGCCTGCCCAGATTCAAGGGGAGGTGACACAGACCCCACTTCTTGATGGGAGGAATGTGTAAGAATTTTGAAGCCATGTTTCAAGCTACTTCAAGTATAAAATAGACAAATGGAGGGAAGGGGAATGGCCTTGTACTCCAGAAAAGGAGACAGGCTTATGAAATCTGCTGTGGATTCAGGTTATATTTACCGCACGTGTGCTCTGACCTTCAATGGCTTTTTTGGCCAAGTTAGAGCTCTTTGATCATCTTCTGAGAGAAAAATTTCCTTCATCAATGTGCTCAAAAGCTGAGAGCTGCCCACACTCATTTGGAATCCTTGGTGGTCATAAAAAAAAGGTAGAGGTACTCCCAGGTATTGCATGGCCTCCTTGTTGTGAGCAGCTCCTTGTGTCAGAACTTTCCACACATACGTTCTCTCGTTTCCCACCTCCAGCCCACACTGCTGGGCCCTCTCTCTTCCCATCACATCTCTTTCCCTGGCCTTTTTTATTCTTCATCCCCACCTGATTTCTGATTCCGGTCAGAATTTCATTGAGCTCACTGTTCTTCGTTCTGAGAGCAAGGAAGGCTAATTATGCCGAGTTTATAGTACTTTTTCAGCCAGCCACTGGGAAACACATTGAAATCCCCAAACTCATTCTACTGCCACTTATTTCAACATAACTTACAAGAAATAGAAGGAATGGGCATTAGCTAATTGTACCACGTAGTCCTATTTTCTCAACAATACTCATTCTTATTAATGCAGCTGGTTGAAAGAAAATGAAATTAATTTTCATCAACAAGCCTGTTAATATAAAGCTGAGAGTACTAAGCAGCCTGAAATAAAGTAAGGAAATGCAACTACAGTATTTGTGTTTTGGGAGTTTTACATTAAGTTCCTACACAATAACCAAATATTAAAGTATGATCATAAATTTTGCCTAGCATTTAGGAATGTGGCAGCTGTTCTGGGGCACATTTGCAGGAAAATCATGTGCTCAAATGGAATTTGTTGAGAACTATATATCAATTCACCATCAGGGTAGACAGTATTAGAAACCCCAGGCTCTTCCCATTAATCATTGAAGATGGGACATCTCGAACAGAAGAGAGTTATGACTGTTATAAATAGCACATTGGAGAGTTTTTGCTTTAGATAGAGAAAACAATTGAAAGAGTTTGGGATAGTAGATAATAGTAGATAGTCTCTGGGCCCTGTTCATTTTTCTTTTACTTTAAACTTTTAACCATCCATGTAAGAGTCCTGTGCTTTACATATTTAGACATGGCAAGTTTTAAAAAGAAGACACACAGGGTAGACACTTAAGCCCACTGTTAACAGGCATCAGGAATGGGATAAATTTGGATGGGAGATGCTTACCAATTATTTTGTCACTGCAGATATTAAGTTTTATTTTGTTGTTATTGTTATTTTGATTTAGCAAGAAATATCTTTATTATTTTTTCAATGATGGGAATGAAACTTTTGTTATTGGTTAAGAATGAAACTGTAATTTAGGCAAGAAAACATAATGCAAGATGATCTGTTGCAAGGAGAGCCACCCAGAGCCCGTCTGTTGGAAAGAGAGGAGCCTCAGTGGGTATAGTTGGTGCAGAGACAGGAGGGCAGGATGTGTGGAAGTTGGGCTTTATAGCCAAACTTACTTTTGAATCTCCAATCCTCTACTTTCGCTTTTGTGTTCTTAAGCAAGATACTTAACTTCAATAATCTATGATCTATAAATTGGGAATCACTACCTAGCAAGGGTGTTTTAGGAATTGAAATAATGTAATAACTTCTATAAAATCGTTAGCAAACTGCCTCATACTCAGCAAATATTCCTTTCCAAATGCATACAGGCCACTGTAATTAATAAGCAGTACTATAAGAGTTTGAGTGTCTCTAAACAATGAGCTATTTGATTTCTTTTATTGTTTTCTTAGTAGATGTGGTGAGACTCCTGGCTAGCTTTGGGCTGGATACAGTGGTGGCCACCTATGTGGGGTGGTTTGAGGAGTCTTAGTCAGGGCCAGTGTCCTCAATGTCACTCATAAAGCCAAAAATTCCGCCAGTTACAGATTCATTCCTCTGAGTTTTGAACAAATGTCCAAAATTCCAAGTCTTCTTTTTTAGTGCAATAACTATATTCCTGGTAGTTGGGAAGGAGAGAGAGTTATGAAGGTGAGGAGAAATAGGTTCAGCTAGGGATTGAACACTCTATTTCTTGCTTCTCTTGGGAAAACTGGACAGTCAGGTAACACATTCTTGCCCGGCTACAGTTGGCTGCAAGTGGCAGATGCCCACTCCTGATAGGCTTGCTAGTCCCTATTATCTTACTCTTGGCCTCCTGTATACATTTTCACTGTTTCCCAGGCCTCTGCATCCCTATAAACTTATTTTCCACAGTTTATTAAGGATGAGAGCTGAGAGATGTCAACTAAGTTTAGTTGAAAGAGGGTAGATTGCGTGTCAGGAGGCTTCCACAGTTCCACCGTCGTATGACCTGGGGCAGGTGGACTCATCTTTGAACTCCGGTTTTCTCTTCTATAAGAAGATGGCTTAGAGGTTCCACAACTTCTTGACTTTCTCTCACTGTCTGGTTCTTAATGGTAGTCCAGGTCCTACAAGAAGGGGGCCCAGGGTTAGAGAGAGGCAGAATGTCACAGTAAACGGGTCTCTTTCCAACATGGCTCAGGCTGCTTGGTGGTATTCACTTCAGGGGAATTAAGGATCTGTCAAGAAACTATAATGTCAAGTTACTGAGCCCTTACTCCATCCTCCATAAATCAACTTTCATGTCATCAATTCTGCCATAAATACTTTGTCTACTATGGTGGCTATCAGCTCCATGTGGCTATTATCATTAATTGAAATGAAATAAAGTGAAAACTCCAGTTCCTCAGCCACACGACCCCATTTCAAATGCTCAGTAGCCACACATGGCTAGTGGCTACCATGTTTGTCAGAGTAGACACAGAAAGAACATTTCCATTCTCTTAGAAATCCTACTGGAGAGTGCTGTTCTAGAAGCTTTATGCCCCTGAAATTGTATCCAGTGACCTGAAATTAGGGAGTTTTTGTAGTCCCTTGAGCAGAGGTAGTGCAGTCCCAGGGGACATCTTCTAGTGTTAATTACGCTCAGGTGAACAAGCCCATTGTTCCATTGAAAATAATAGCTTCACATTCCGTTCTGATGATTTTTAGCCAGGCAGTCAACACAGTTTTATTAAACACCACCCGTTCACTGTGTGCTTCTTAAATGATGAATGAATGTGGCTCTTTCTCCAGATAAATGAAGAGAGAGACAAAGAGGAATCGCATGACCTGGGGTGTTAGCACACAGAATATGGCTTGGTTACAGCGTAGGAACCAGAATATCTCTCCAGATTGACTTTCCATCCACGGAAGATTGCAGACAGTTTTAACAAAATAGCAAGCTCATGCTAACATTCTTTGCCATTTAAATATTAATATTGGCATTTATTGCAATGTTGCAAACCACAGAGTCATTGAGTTCCCACCTAAAAAAAGTTTTATAAAATGGTTTGCCCCGTCCAATCTTAAAAAGATAAAGCATTTACTACATGCCAAGCACTGTGCTGACTGCTTCACATGCTTTTTCTCATGTGAGTTTCACAATGCTCCTCCGACAAAGGTCAGCTGTGCTCCTGCTGGAGAGAGAGCACCAGGAAGGAGGGAAAGGCACAGGCCTGGGGGTAGAGCAGGCTGGGGTCAAATCTCAACTCCTGCTACTTACTGGCTGCAAGACTTTGTGCATCTACGCAACTTCTATTAGCTCTAGTTTCCCTATATGTAAAATGGGGGCCATGGTATTTGCTTTATGTGATCATTGTGAGGATTCAGTCAGATAAGGCGAATCCAGTTCTTAGTGCACTGCCTGGCTCACAGAATGCAAAGAAGGGCAAGGAATTATCCTATCAACCCTATAGACTGTACCTTGTATGTACTGGACACTCAGTGAGTATTTGTTGAATAGATAGAGGGGTGGCAGGATGGAGGTCACATTTTCCTTCATCTGCAGAACGTTTCCTGGGAGTATACGTGGTCACTTAAGTAGAATGATTTGGGAGAGGCCAAAAGCCTCTTATTCAACCCCAAATATCTTCCCACTGGCCCTGGTTGCTGTGTTGAAATTTAAGCATTACTCATTCTATTCAGCTAAAAGTCCCTGTTGAGAGCAAATATTACTTTAGAGAGAGAATACACTAAGCTATTGTGTGCTCTGGTTTCGGTCTCGCTGCCGGGCCTCCTGTCTAAGGCAGCACTATGGTGTGGAAAGAACTCTGGCCCGGGAGCCTGAAGTTCTGGCCTCCAGACCTGGCTCAGCTAGCATCTGGCACTGCTTCCCTGGGCTGCAGGGCCTCAGTTTTTCTAATAATTAAATGGAGGATTAGACTAGATATCCTGTAAATGGTCTGACTTGTGCTTCCGTAAGTGGAGCACCAGGCAGGTAAGTTTCCATGGTGAAGCATGGAGCAGTGCCTGAGTTAAAGGGCCTTTGAAGGTGACAACGTAGGGATTATAGCTCTGGAAGGAGAGGGAGTATCTGTCCAGTGTAGTCATTGGGTGCCTGATTATGGGGGGACAAAGGACGTGAGGGTGAACAGGGGTCAACAATGACAGTTTTAGGACTGCTTCACAGCTTTGTCTGAAGCCAACCTGGTTTATAAACATCACACAGGAGTTTTACTGGATGTTAAGCATCAACACAAGATCACCTGCAGTGAGGTCAGTTGACTGATCTTCAGCTCTGGGCACACTTATGCAGCAAAGGCTGTGTATATTGTGGAAAACTGCTCCAGGGTATTCCAAGGCGGACTGCCAACTTGGTGGTACAACCACGGACTGCTAGGAAGCTTTGGACCTGGAGTGACTGGCCTGGCCCACAGCAGTCAGGAACGAAGTAATTCTTTGTGGCTGTTGGAATCCGAGGAAACAGGAGTGGAGACAACAGTTATTGACCACCTTCCTCATGCCAGGTGCCACGGTGGACATTTCACACATGTTATCCCATGTAAACCTTACAGCAGCAGCTCTGTGGGGTAGACATTACTGTCTTCATGGCACAAATGAGGAAACTGAGACTCAGAGAGGCAAGTAGCAGAGCCAAGATTTAAACATAAGATCTTTGGATGCCAAAATTCATGCTTTCTTCCAAGTTTGTCACATGACCTCCAGGATGTTCTCAGATGTTACTTGCTGCTTCTTTGCCCATGGGCATGGAATTATGTGGATGGAATTATGATTCTCACATTATTGCTATTTTCAGGCATTTCTGGAACAAAGAAACAATCATCACCAGTGGCCCCTGTCCTTGTCCACTCTGAGAGACAGCATTTGAAGTCATTGGTTGTGTTTTCCAGCTGTCAGGATCCCAATATAAATTTCTTGTTGGATCTTTTTTTCTTTGACACTTGGTTGATTGAGAGTTTTAGTTTTCTCTTTTCTTCCCCAATTTTGCAAACTCATGTTAAGGTTTTATTGAGACTTATTTCATCGTGCTTTAAAAGGTTAACAGAGAAAGCGTAAGCTCTCTTATTAAGATGTTGCAGGGAGGAAGACAGAGTGCATCAGTTTATTGGGCTAGACATATCTGTTGATTGAGGCAGACGCTGCAAACATGTTCTGGGAACCATTTCAATGTTCTGTAATAAGCGCCACATTAATCAGGGCTGGGAAAACTGGAGAGGTCTCTGCAGGGTTGGAGTTTCCTGGGAAGTGCCTGTTAAGATGAAGAATTAACCAGTGCTCACGTTTAACATTCAGATGCCTGAAATGAGGCCTGGAGTGAGATGCTGTGGCGACATTGATGAGGATCAGTGTGGTGTGACCACTTCCACCTGTGCTTCATTATCAGGTGCAGAGCCTCTCTGTAGGGAAAATGAAAAGTAAATGGTCAGGATCCCTGGGGGTTGGGGGTGGTAGTGGTAGGGAGGGGGTTTCAGAATCTTGCTGAGCATTTGATGTAAGTGATAATTGTGTGTATGTGCCCAGGTGTTCCTTGGCTATGGTCTGTGGGTGCGTGTGGGCACCCAGGTGTTCCTGGGTTATTGGACTTAAGTATAAAGGATGAATGGCTCTGATCCACAATGCCCTCAGGATGCCCTGGGAGGCCACTAGGGTGGCTGCTGCTAGCTATCTGAGCTTGCATCTGAATAAAGCCTATTAATTTTTACCCATGGCTCTCAAGATCTTTTTCCTATTACCTATCTCGTGGACCTACAAGGTGAGGGGTTTGTGACCCAGTCTGTACAATGGATTTGTAGGGTCTGTAGGCCTTAGCCCTAGCAATACACTCTCCCTGCCCCCTGGTCTTGCCATGGAAGGACGTATCCTTCTCCTTACGATGAGGGTGGAAGGGTGTGCATGCTCCAGGGATGTGTATTATTTACTCTTTGTGGCTTCAACAACTGAGTAGACCAAAGAAAGATGTTCCTGAAGTGTGGTCTTTTTTTTCTCTTTTATCATTCTTTTTCCTTTTCTAGGATTTTTTTTTTTTTTTTTTTTTTTTTGTGACTGGTAAGGGGATCGCGACCCTCAGCATGGTGTTGTCCACACCAGGCTCAGCCAGTGAGCACACCAGCCATCCCTATATAGGATCTGAACCTGCAGCCTCGGCGCTACGAGCGCCACACTCTCCCGAGCGAGCCATGGGGCGGGCCCTTCTTGGATGTTTTTAAATTATGAAATATGTGATATATTCAAGAATTCATATCATGTAGTTTAAAGCCTAATAATAAAATAAACCTCCTGGGCATCCTCTGCTTGCTCATGGAAGTTGAGCTCTTCCTCTTTTGCAGCCTCCTCCTCTGAACCACTCCTTGAAGTCTGTTTCTCATTGTCAGGTTAGGGCTCAGACCCTTCAAACCCATTGTACAGACTGGGTCACAGACTTCTCATATGCCAGGCTGGGTCACCAGACCCCCTCCTGTGCCAGCTGGGTCACCAGACTGCTCACATACCGGTCCATGAGCTAGGTAATTGAGAAAGATCTTGGGAGCCATTGGCAGACGACACACACTCAGTCCTCAGCAGCGGCAGCAGCAGCAGCAGCAGCAGCAGCAGCCTCCAGCAGATCCAGCAGCAGCAGCCTCCAGCAGATCCAGCAGCAGCAGCCTCCAGCAGATCCAGCAGCAGCAGCAGCGGTCTCTAGCAGCAGTAGTGGCCCACCATCCTCCTCCGCGGGCATCCCGGGGGTAGGGGGCCCTGTGTGTCAGAGCCACTCATCCTTTATACTTAAGTCTGATAACCCAGGAACACCTGGGTGCCCATGTGCTTCCACAGACAATAGCCCAGGAACACCTGGGCACACGTGCACAGTTATCATTTACATCAAATGCTGAGCAAGATTCCGAACCCCCCCATTCCAGGGATCCTGACCTGATCCTGTCTTTACTTTTCTTTCTTTTCCTTTCCTTTTTTTTTTTTTTTTGGCAGCTGGCCAGTCTAGGGACTGAAAAGGACCAAACCCTGGATGTTGATGTTATTAGCACCACACCCTCACCAACTGAGCTAACCTGCTAACTATCAGTTTTACCACATATGATGATTTGTTAAACCCCTTTCCTGTATTTAAAATGGGGTTTTTGTGTAATAAAGCCCTGTATACCCCATAGCGGTAACATAGTTTTCTAAACTACCCCAGTACCCTTGTTTTGTAAACAGTACCCCTGTTTACAAAAACTGGTTTTATTTTAAAATAGCTCAGAAGGCCTTTATCCCAGGTGCTTGTGTTTTGATGTTTCTCTGATGTATAATTAAGTGAAGATATTTGTGCATTAAACAAACTTCACCTCTTTATCCCCTAATACCACATCACCCTTACTTTTAGTTCTATAAATTAATGTATTTTATAATCGAATGTTAGGACAAGAAATAAATGTTATTAAATATACTTGGAGTTTGATTAGAATGTACATTTCAATATAGTGGAAAACTAATGAAGAACTTTTGAAACATAGTCTCGTCCATTTCCAGATCTAAAGGTAGGATAATACTCAGATGCCGATGTGAATTTAGTGGCAATCCCTCAGATGGCCTGGTGCCATTGCAGTTACTCTAACTGAGCACAAATGTGTCCTTTTACATCATAAATCCATTAGGGATCTTTAAGGCAAGCACTTGAAACTGACTCTGGCTGGTTTAAGCATACAAGGAATTTCCTGAGAGATATCGGGCATATGGTGGGATGGGATTACTGTGAGGTTTCAGGGACCAATTTAGCACATGGGTGGGAATGAGGAGAAGCCAGAGCCACATTCAGAGTCACAGCAGAGACCCAGTGTAGTGAGCCATCATTGCTACCCCTGCTGAACACTGGACATGGGGCCTTGCATGGCCACTGCAGGTGCTGGCCCTGGATACTGCCACTTGGTGCTGCTGGCCCTGCTGGCCTGGCACTGGCTGCTGTCACTGCAGTCACCAGGATGCAGGCTTCCTGTACTCTGAGTCACTGGTCACTGATTTGAAGCCCCAGGGTGGGTGTGTCTCCTTGCCCATGGCTAGATCATGATCTGTGCCATGGTGGCCAAGGGGCTGAAAAAGCAAGAATCTTGTAAGAATCTTGCAGTTTTGACTTTTGTAATGGAAGGGGCTTTGTTTCCTACTAAGATTCATATGGTGGGAAATTCACCAAATATAGGGGTTCAAGATGTGAGGCGGCCAGAATTTGACCATACACAATCAACTCGTTTTATCCAAAGGTGTTCATGAACCTTCAATTTTCCTTTTTGCTAATATCTTGTTTTCTTTCAAACCATTTATTAATAGTCTGTATTTCAAGAAGAAAAAGAAAAAAGATAACATTGAAAATTATTTTACTTTATAGCTTTCTTGAAATTTCTGTAAGCAATACTCAGACCTCACCCCAAGAACTTGGATGTGGGGGAATGAACTTACCTTCTGAGAGCACAACTATAAAATGGGCCTGGAGTGGATCAGATGGAAGGAACTAAAAAGCAATTATTTAAATAAAGCTTAAATGTTGCTTTAGCTTTTTACTCCATTATTAATACAAATAATCAAGTCATGGGATTTCCAGGGACCTAAGATTTCAATTTTGGGATGTATGCCTCCATGTAATTTGTAGATAGATGAATGCTTGAATGTGGGAAAGTAAAGTGTAGTGATTATAAACAGGATATTGGAGTCAGACAGATCTGGGTGCAAACCCTCATTCAACTGTGGCGACTTCCTTTCCTCTGTGGATCTATTCCTCATTTGAAAAAGGGTCATCCCACCCCACAGGGTTGGTGTGGAGGTTAAATAAATTCATATGTATAAAGCCCATAATAAGCATGGTATCTATTCTAATTCTAATTCCAATTCCAATTCTTATTCTAATAGAGTAAAAGCAGGTTCTCTCAAAGTGAAAAAGGCTTGCTTTTGGAGGAATTTTTTGAGTAGAGGTCAGTGGACTTAATAGGATGGGTGTTGTAGAGGGAATTCCTGCACTGGGGAGTAGGTATGGTGAATTAAGGGTCTGACTCTATACAGTAATTCCCTCGAGAACTCAGACAAAGATTAGTCCCCTGAGCTGGGGGGCTCCTACTGCTCTTGATGGCAAAACACCAGCCACTCAGACAGCGTCCACCGATCTCAACACCATCTGGAAATAAATTGACCAGGCCAAGGTGGAAATAGATCAATCTATCCAACTAGTAACAGGTCTGTAAATGCGGCAGCCACTTTTACCACCATCGTTACAACTCTGACCATTTTCCCTGACTTGATTTAACCAGTGTTGAGTGTATGGTGATTGGAAGAAGCTATCAAAGCAGCTGTGGCCAATTTCCTCAGTGATTGTGAGACACCTCTGGTATTTGCAAGGTAGTCCTCATATAGGAGGCCTTCCTAGCTGGGCCCTCATAGCTAATTCTCTTGGTTCGTTTTTCATTGCCTTCAATCAAGAAAAATTAAGAAATAAAAAATAGTGTTTTTTTCCCCTTCCAGATAGAAACCCTGGGATTTACTGTCTGTCCTGGAATGTCTCCTGGGGTACGCCTTCTTAATCTTGTCTGTTCCGGTAGAGACTGTGCTGTCCAATAGCTGCAAATGTGCTCACCTAGTTTTGCTACAACAGTGTCAAGGTCCAGCCTCTATACAAATAGCTTATGTAAATTATTGCCTATAATATCATGTGATTAAGTTATCTTATAAGGGATTATCTTATCTAATATTTTTCCAACATG
Source organism: Cynocephalus volans (assembly GCF_027409185.1). NCBI lineage: Eukaryota > Metazoa > Chordata > Mammalia > Dermoptera > Cynocephalidae > Cynocephalus > Cynocephalus volans. The sequence continues at coordinate 50,979,309 of NC_084461.1, read as the reverse complement.
ACAGCTCAGGCAGAATAGTACAGTGGATGGGGTTAAAAATCTATTCTCAGTTATTTTCAACTACACACTACTTTGTTATAAATTATAGTCACCATGTTTTACAGTAGCTTTCTTGAATTGATTCATTGTAACTAACTGAAGTTTTGTATCCTTTGATCAACATTTCCTCAGTCCACTTCCCACACTGCCCCCAGCTCCTAGTAACCATTATTCTACTCTCTTTCTATGAGTTCAACTTTTTCAGATTCCACATATAAGTGAGATCATGTGGTGGTTGTTTTTCTGTGCTTGGTTTATTTCACTTAACATAATGTACTCTGGGTTCATTCATGTTGTTGCAAATGACAGGATTTCCTTCTTTTTTTAAGGCTGAATAGTATTCCATTGTGCATATACATTATATTTTCTTTATCCATTCATCTGTGGATGGACACTTAAGTTGATTTTATATCTTGGCTATTGTTAAAATGTTTCAGTGAATACGAGAGTGCAGATATCTCTTTGACGTACTGATTTCATTTCTTTTGGATATATACCCAGTGGTAAGATTGCTGGGTCATATGGTAGTTCTATTTTTAACTTTTTGAGAATCCTCCCTACTGTTTTCCATAATGGCTGTACTATTTTACATTTTCACCAACAATATAGAGGGTTCCCTTTTTTCCACATCTTTGTCAGCACTTATTATCTTGTATCTTTTAAATAATAGCCATTCTAACACGTGTGAGGACATATCTCATTGTGGTTTAAATTTGCAAAGGAAATGCACATTTTAAGATACCATGAATAGTAGTGTTAATTGTGGGATCCTAATAAAATAGACCAGACCATATGAAGAACTTCTGTTTAGACTAGGAAGTGGGCTAAGGGTCAGAATGAGAATGGACCTAGTATTCTTCTTTATTTCCACCCCACTCCCCATTTTTGAGGTCCACATCTGAATTTAGCTCTCGAAGGCTCCCATTATTAAGGCAAGGAAAGGCCTGCCCAGGGTGAACCTGTCAGCGAATCAGCAGAAGCAAGCCTAAGACCAAAGAAACATGGATCTATCTGCCATTGAAGGCAGAGCTGGCATGGGCACCACTTCAGTCTTCTGAGGCTGGGGGCAAAATCCCCCAAGCCTGTCTTGACTAAGACTCAAAATGGAACCAGAGAGAGAGGTGCCAGGTCTTCTCAGATGGAGTAGCTCCTGGTGTGACTTACTTTCTGACATCATGGAAGGAAGATCCAATAAGAAAATTAGGGAAGAAGCCAAAGAGAAATATGTGGCAGGTGTTTTCCCAGGTGGGAGCAGCCCAACCCATTTTACCTTCCTGACCTCATAAAGGAAGACACAAGGAGCCTTTGCTCAGATTCAGACTTATTTTTATTCCTCCCATTCGACTCCACCATCTGGAAAACGTGGCCCCAAAATACTGACCTCAAATATATTAGTCCATTTTAACATGTCTGCTCCTTTGTGGGGAGAGTGACTGTGAAAATTTGGGAACATGGGCAGTGGATAAGGCCGTTTTATGCAAAACAGAGAAGGGTGGTGTCCCCTTGGACGGAGGCAGTCCTGTACCTGGGCACTCAGCTTTGGCATTTTCAAAGCAGTCCGCAAGAGCCAAGAGGCCTTTCCAGCTGGCCACTAAGTAGATGATTCTCTTGTAACTGTGGGCTACTTTTGGCTCTCACTTGCCCCCTTCAGCCGAGTACATTTGTGCAGTAAGCAACCTGTCCAGCTCTACATGGTCACCCTGGCAGTGGTAATGGGCAGGCCTGGGGGGTGTGATATTGGGAAGGGGGCTAAAACTCATGGAATGGGCACCTCAGTGAGACAGAGGGATGCTGAAAAGCAAAAGGGGGAAAGATTCTGAATGGAAGTTTGGCTCATTTCCTTTTTTTCCCCTCTTGATCTTGACACCCTGTACTAAGAGGACACAGTATAGGTTATTTACTGCATTTTGCAGACCCACAAGAAACAGAAAGAAAAGGCACAGTCTTTGCTCTTGAGATGTTTGCAGTCTAACTCAGCAATTCCATTTCCCCATCCTTTATGCCTCACTACTTATTGCATTTACTTCTAGTTCTTCCTCTTTAAATTGAGAAAGCAGAGGCAAAACCAGACACCGTGATAATGGAATTTTATGTTGTGGTCTTTGATTACACTTCCCTTCCAAAGCCTCAATATTTCACAATGTTAATAATCATGTTCTTTGTAGGAAAAATCCTTAATTTGGAAATGCTGCAGATGGCCTTTTATCAGGAGCTATGGACTGACAAAATAAATAGATTTAATTATGAACCATTGTTGTGGAATGGGCCATCTTAAATAATAGAAGTCAAGTTTCCAAATATTAACAAAGACCTTGCATTTTTGAAAGACTTCAGAATAATCAGTGGTCTTTGGTTGACTGGTTTTCAACAAGTTATTCGGCAGATGGAGGCTGTCAGATTATTACTGGCACAACTACTCTTGTAACTTGGGTGGGGATTTTCTGACTTCACCATCACCTCTTTGCTTGAACAGGAGTTGGTTCAGGAAAATTCCACTGGATCTGTACATTGAAAAGGAACACTGGGGAGGTCTTGAGACTGAGCCATTTGAAGAAAGTCTAGGTTCTTGTGTGTCACATGCGAGTGTTAATATAGCCTTAAACAACAGTAGCTGTTGGAACTGCCCTGAAAGTGAGTATGTGAGAGAGATGATAATTCTCTGCAAAAATTCCTTGGCTTGGTGAGTTTTGATTCTTGCCTTCAAGAAAATGTTTGCACCAGAGCAAGATGTGGAAACCCCAGATGAGCAGATATTCATGGAGAGTCATGGGCTCTGCCAAAGTTAATGTCATTACTTTCGCTCCATCCCTGAAGAAAGGTCTTAAACATGTGTCAATAGATAAGACAACTTAGGAATTTGTAATTTGGTAACTGGTATCTGGAAGTATTTACTTCATTTCTGCTTAGTGGTTACCTGAGTTTGCTAAGGAAAATTTTAGGGATCACAGGTTTAAACTGATGTCAATAGATAGAATAAAAGTCTAACTGATGAAACTTACCTTTAGTTGATTAGAGTTCTATTTAGCTCTTAAAAGTACAGTTAAAAAGAGGTTATATTAGTTGAAAATACACATGGGTTTAGAAAATTTAGGTAAATCTATAGGTAATTGAAACATGTATAAATTTTCTTTTCAACATGTAAAATCTTTAGAGTTCAAAGTTCTTCAGAAAAACACATTTCCTAGAGTAATTTTTAAACAAATTAGCAGTAAGCATTATTACTCCCATTTCAGTGATAAAACCCCAAATATGGAGAGAAAATTTTAAAGGAAGAGGAAAGAGCTGCCACTATAACTTAAAATACTTTATTCTCCATTCTTTCTATTTATTTTTGAAACCAGTTCATTTAATGATCTTGTGATAGGAAAAACCGGCATTTGTGCCAAAAAATTCTTTGTGTGTGTGAGTGTGTGTGTATATTTAAAATTATAAGAAAGATTGTACTTGCCAAAGGTGAATTTTGCTAAAAATTATGGAGAAACACAGATTTGAGTTAATGTAAATAAGTTTGAATAAAAATGCAGATGACTGAAATGTATTTTATCTTTTGCTGATTACAGTTCTTTTTAGATTGTAAGCTGCAATAGGTTGGAGGTTATATTAATTGAAAATACATCTGAATTTAGAAAATTTGGAAAAATCTATAGATAATCGAAACATAAACCTTTCAGGGAAACATTTAGTGAAGCCTCTTTTTTGACATATGAATTAGTTCCCTAACAGAGTTTGGAACTATAACACTTTTTTTCCTGCACCAGAATCTACGGTAGATTGGAGAAGAAAAACGGACTAGCCACTCATTACCAGTAAGAGTTTAATACTTGCCCCGGCCATCTCAATGGTCAGTGGGTGCCTAAAGAGGAAATAGTTTTAAATGCTACCTCTGCTACTAGTGTTAGTTTTGGGTGAATGCAGAGATATTTGCTGTGTGTGGCTAAATGATTATAATGGAATTGATTGTTGAATTTCCTGTTGCCAGAAAATTTCACATTGTCAAGTTCTCTTTCCCTTTATCTTTTAAATCCAAGAGTATTTTAAGTGAAATTCAATATAAACATGTCTTATTCCTTTAACTTCTTGATTGAATTAGCAGTGTTTTCAATTTGCAGAGGGTTATTCACAGCGTTCTTTTTAAAATAAATTTCGCAGTTTCAAAAGGAAAAAGATGGGCCTGATTCCAACCCCACCCTCGGTCACTCCTCCCTAGTTATTGGACACAGATATGCAATGCTTAAAGACTCTCTAAGCTTGGCACAGTCTTTCTTCCCTCTTGGCAAATTGGGCAGTGTGAAGTCCTCAAGGACCCAGCTCCCACTGTCTTCTTATGAAGTTCTTCCAATGTGTGATGCATCATGGAGGTTGTACCATGAGCCCTACAGAAGCAGGTTCTGGGATTTGCATAAGCCCTTGTTTTATTGGAACATATCTGATGCTGTGCCATCCAATGACCCCTGTAACGTGAGCCCTCCTTTAGGCAAGATCCATCAAAGACCCTAAAGATTGCAATGAGATCTTTTTTCTGCTAAGAACATTTCTCAGCCTCAAGGAAATTCTCCCCTGGCTCCATAGAGGCAATTGTTACATCTACCTTGGGGGAAGACCCAGTTAAATACATTGCACATCTTTTTTACTTGAATAAGGAGTTCTAGTCTTCCCTGTAGTACCCTTCTTAGGGCAACTTTGGGAAGAAATACGTGATTGTGAGAGTGGTAACTGAGCATGGTGTTCCCTATTTAAAGAAATGGCTTTATAAAAGAGCATTTCAGTGGCCAGACAAAGGTCAGTTTCCCCTTGGAACTGGAACCTTGTTGTGGGATTAACAAGAAATTGGAAATGAAGATGGAGAGGGCTTTATAACTATATATCAACAGCATGGATAAGTTCCTAATATTCATCTCTAATTAATCATTAATGTATTAACTCATTCATTAATTTAGCAAATATTCATTGGGCATCTCTGCCAGGTAAGATTCTGGGCCCCAGAGTTATAAAAGTGAATTAGACACGTTTTTCTCCTTTAAAGAACCTAAAAGGAAATATACAGATAACTACAGTGATTGTTTCTCAGACTGTCAAATAAAGGTAAAAATTACGTGTTTTCTAATGTTTTTTGAGGAAAAATATGTGAAGAAACTTTGGTTAGGAAAACCGGATTCATGTTCACAATTGTTTGTTGGTTTGTCTGCACAATATTGTCATCAGCAAACCAGTGATGGCAGAGCAGGAACTGGACTGTGGGTGACATTGTCAATTTCTGTTTTGATCTGTCCAATGTATGCAAGTCATAATTTATGTAGTTTCTTTTGAGGAGCAATAAAATTGAAACCACCGTCAGTACAAACTCAGGGTAGCTTTGGTGCTAGAGATCTCTTAGTAATGATTCCTTACACTGTGTGGAGTTCGGCATTTATAGAACTTTCATAAACATTTCTCCCCATTTCATCTTCATAATTGTCTGTCAGTAGGTTTCGTTATTTCTATTTTTCTGTTGAGAAGATGTAGTCTCAGTGGCTGTGACTGACTTAGTCATCCCAGGTTATAAGAGCAAAAGTTTCAAAGAAGGTCTTCAATGGAATGTCTTCTGCCCAGAGAAATTTGTACTATACCTCAATAAGGACTAATAAAGGTACCAAATGTAAGGACTAAATGTGGATGTGGATAAGAAACATCACAGCTCTCAAAATGGTGAGAGAGACCCTATCGCTTCTTAGCTTGCTTAAGAGGATAATGTGAACAGAATAATCCTCCCCACTGCCCTACAAAGAGGTGCACATCCTCACGCCTGAGACCTCTGAATATGCTACATTATAGGACAGAGGGGAATTAAGGTTGCTAATCAGACAACCTTAAAATAGGGTGATGATCCTGGAATGTCCAGGTGGCCCAATGTACTACTTAAAAAAAAGAAAAAGAAAAGATGGGACTTAGAAGAACAGTCAGAAGGACTTGCGACATTGCTGTTTTTAAAATGGAGAAAAGGGCCACAAGCCAAGGAGTGTGGATGAAAGTGGAAAAGGGCAGGAAACAGATTTTCCCCTAGATCCTTCAAAAAGGAATGTAGCCCTGTGAACATCTTGGTTTTAGCCCATTGAGACCCATATTGGACTTCTGACACGGATTTTGTGATTTTATGACACAAAGTTTGTGGTGATTTGCTAAAGCAGCAGTAGGAAACATATAGCCAGGGTGGCTGTTAGAGCTAGATCTACCTTCAGAGCAGACAGTGTGACTGGGAACCCTTGTTGTCACCATGTGGGGACAATTACAGGTTGGATCAAGAGTTCATTCAATTATTTATTAGTAAATATTTATTGCATATCTACTTGGTGCCAGGTACTGTTCTAGGCCCAATAGTAAACAAAACAAAAAAATCCCACCTCCATGAAGCTATCATTGTAGAAGGGGAGACAGACAATAAACAAGATAAGTTAAATATGTCATATATTAGATGATAATAAGTGATGAGGAAATTGTAAGGAGAGAACAATGATAGGAAGTGGAGTGTGTGTGTGTGTGTGTGTGTGTGTGTATGTGTGCATGTGTGTATGCATGTGCATGTAGGTGTGTGTATATGTGTGCATCTCTGTGTGCATGCATGTGTGTGTGTATGTGTGTGTATATACGTGTATGTAGGTGTGTGTATGCGTGTATGTAGGTGTGTGTACATGTGTGAGCATGTATGGGTGCATGCATGTGCATGTGTGTGCGTGTGCGTGTGTGTGTGTGTGTATGTGTGTATAGTGGTTTGTAAGTTTTAGTTGGGGCTTCCAGGGCAGGTTCATTGGAAAGGTGAAATGTAAATAAAGACCTGAGTACTTATGTCAGAAAAGAGGAAAGGAGCCATGTGGCTTTCTGGGAGATGATGTCCCAAGCAAAGGGCATGCAAAGGCTCTGAGGGCAGAGAGATCCTGGCATGCTGATGGATGGGAGATAGTGGATAGGTGAGCATGTTGATAAAACTTCTGAATAGTAGCTTATAGCCTTCTGAGGCCCGGAGTTGGAGATTTTCTCCTCAGCTGGTGGTCCTTTTTTATCACCTCTCCTGCAGAGAAAAAGCAGACCATTTCCAAAGGTCTGCTTGAGGGAACCAGAGGCGGGGATTATCAGAATGTCTCGGTGCTGATAACAAATTTTACAGATCAGTCATTTGAATTAATAAAGAAAATGGGGGAAAGTGATACAAATAATGTAAGCACTGGTTGGCATTTTCGTGCAAATTTGAATAACTTTTACTTTTCAAAGGGTGGGGTGGTTGATTAGTGACTGGAAGAAGGCAGAATCAGGGATGCTCTAAACCCAACCAGCAGTTCACAATGTGGTGCTGGAAAAGGTCAGCCTCTGTTCCTCACTTCACATTGCTCATGTCTAATAGTCGTCCCTCAGAGTAACTTTTATCACTCTGTCTTTAGACAGAGCTCACAACCACTCTCCCCCTAAAGCTATTGGCTAGTATTTATTTAAATCAGCAGGCAATACAGAGTGCCCCATAAGACTCCCGCAGTGGAGGAAGGAAGGACGTTTGTGAGGCTTGGACACCTAGAGCTAAGAAGGACCTTGGTGTGACCAGAGAGGGGCAGCAAGTTGCCAAGAGTAGGTTGAACCAACTACAAACTTGCCCTGGGGGGTGGGAAAAAGGAGAAATGTCGGAGCTTGGTTTCTCACACCGGAAAGATCTACAAAAGAGAAATAGAATAGTAATAGAGCAAACCATAAGGAAAAAAGATGCTTCCAGAAGTATGTGGTTGTTTTAAAACATTGCCTCAAAATCCTTTGACACTCTTCCCATCAAGAATTGGGTCTATGTCCCCTTTCCTTGAATCCCCTTATGTCTGCTTGACCAATAGAATGTGGGAGAAGTGACATTGTCAGTTTCTGGGTGCAGGCCTTAAAAAATTGGTAGCTTCTACTTTCAGTTTCTTGAGATGCTTGCTCTTGGAACCAAGCCCCTGTGCTACGAGGAAGCTACTTCTACCCTACGAAAGGCCCATATGGAGAGGAGTACACAGCCAGCCATGTGCAAGAGCATCTGGGAAGTAGATGCTCCAGTCCCAGTCAAGTGACCGCAGGTGACATTACATGGAGCAGAGAGGAACTGTGTCTGCTGAGCCCTGCCCAAATTGAAGATTTGTGAGAAAGTGAAATGTTGTTATTTTATGCTACTAAATATTGAGGTGGCCAGTTATATGTGGATAATCACAACAAGGTACATGTTAGATGACAGGAAGGAGAAATATCAGGTCTTGTGCACAATTGCAGATGCTTTGTTATTTCAAGTATATATAACATAAATCATATGATTAAAATTATTCTTAACCATTTTGGAGTTATTGACTCTCTCCCCAGCAAAATGCACATATACCCAACTTTTGAGTTTCAGTAGTTTCAGGGTCTCCTCCACTCATCCACGGGCATAGACCCTGGAGTGAGAAACTGTGTGATCAGAATCTCTCTCTATCACTTTGTTATAACGTGAAGTTTGGTATGAGCTTAGGCAAGGATGAGGGAGAGGACGTTGGACTTTCTGTTATTAGAGTTTTATTAGTTTTCTGTTACTGAGTTTTATTAGTCCTTTCAGAGATTTTCTCACTGGTCATAGATAAAGTATAAAACCTCTCTATATTACAGTTTCTTAGATGGTAAAATGTGGATTAACACCCTGCTCTTCCTTTTCTCAAAAAAAAAAAAAAATTGAAGTTAAAAAAGAGAAAAAAGGAAGTGAACATACTGAGAAAAGTCATAACTTCCCCTGAATTAATTGTTAGCCTTTATTATCCGTTGGGGATCGCTTGGTTACGTAGCCCAAACCTTTAAACGCAAAGTTTCGCCCATAAAACAACCCTGGTACATGGACCCCCAGGGAAAGAGTACTAAGGAGTGTAGGAATGGAAAGGGGCGTTCAGTACAGCTCTCCCTCCCCATGCCTCATGTTACCCTTTCACCCTCTGTTATCCTTAGTTTTATAGCTAATGTAGAGCCACAGAGAGAAACAGTAGCCTGCAAAGACTGGTATCATTTTACACCAAAACAGAATTCTGCCCATGAGCGCAAGGGGTTGGAAGTAATATACACAAAAGTCTCACAAAATATAGAAGCACATAGACACTGGCTTCAGCATTGGCGTCACTGGGATAGAAAGTCTATTTACATTGTTTCTTATGAGGTTAGCAAAACATTTTGAATAGCAACTTCTTGGCTGCCTGCAATGGGTCTGAAAATATGAAATAAAACATAAACTGCAGACCTGACTTATGAGCAGGGTGTTCCAAGTTTCCTTCTTTGCTTTCTGCTGTAACAGATCGCCTTGTTACTGTATTTGAACATTTCTGTCATCTCAGAGTAAAGAATCCCAGTGTTGATCAGGGCAATACCCAAAACACAGGTGATGAGAGGCAACATCCAATGTTTAAACCTTCAACAAGGAAGATCCTTGGTGGTTGTTTTTCCTTCTCATTGTGAAGCCAGAAGGATAGGGAGGGGCAGGAAAGTGAAAGCAGAAATCGTGTCCACATGGACTGAAGGCAATTTAGTTTCCATCAGACTTGGTGACAGTGACCAATGAATCGCAAAATCTCAAATAACAGTTGCCCAGCACAAACAGTGTCACAAGATCCCAGATCAAAGATATCTACTATATGTCTAGTTTTCACATCAATGAAAAGAGAGTCAATTTTGGCTGAAATAAATGGCTTGTAGAAATACAGTTTATTTCCCCTTTTCATCTTCTCCTGTCTCCAAAAATATTCCCAGAATCTGAATTTAATCATTTTTCAGGATTGGGCACATTTGCATATAAATAAGTTGCTTATGATGAATCCAGTCGAAGGTGGTGAGCAGGACCACTCCCTCCCCATACTGCACTGGCTTTCTGTCCCTCGTCACTGAAGCTTGCAGAAATCCCCTGAAGGAGCAGGTGCCCTTTGCGGGCCTGTACTGTAAGAAGTCTTAGGAGGGTGATTATGTCACTCGTTGCTTTTTTCTAGGGGTATCCAGTTGTGCTCAGTGTGCAGGCAGCTCATTGTCAGGGACATGAAAGATACACTGAGTTTGAGGGGTTTAAATGTGGTCACAAAAATCCATGAGTGCATATGTTGAGGATTTATTCTCAGGGGCTCCCTGCCAGGGTCTCTTAAGCATTAGACTCCCTTTAAGGAAATCAGTGCTAATAAAGAGGCATACAGCCAAAGAAGCTGAGGCAGAGTGAAATAAATTGATTTATAGCCGTATGTAGGGGGAAAAAAATCCCTAATTAGCAGTTTTTTTAAAAAGCATCTACTAAAGGGAGAATTACTATATATTTTTTACAAATGTTTCTTTTTGGTCTAGGTTTTATTTACTATAGTAACTACAGATTTATTATTTATTTTATATGATATATAGACCTTCTGGGAATTACTTGGTGTTTTTCTAGTTCTTCCCTGCATTGGACTTGGTGCTGGGGAAACAGATAAATCAAGCACAGCCCTTTCTTGTCAGGAGTTCACCCTCTGGGAGCCTGGTCTAGCCACGTGGATGGACGACGACTGTGCAATTTGCTAAGGGAGACAGACAGAAGGCCGGGCAACAGCATTGACAGAAGTGCTCAATTGGGGTGCGAGGAATCCAGGGAAAGCTCGAGAGGAAGAGATTCGAGAGCTGTATCTTCCAGAAAGTTGGGGTTTTCCAGGTAGATGGGAATAGGCTTTGGTGGTGGAGGTGGGTGTTCTGAGAAGAGGGTATAGTAAACACAGAGGTGGCAGTAGCATTATGCATTTTGGGAACTGTCAGTAGGTTGGTAGGACTAGAGCACACAAATGTTATACCAGGAAGCCTGGGAGGCAATGCTGGAGAAAAAAGCAAAGGACAGATCATGGGATGTCTTGTAGGCTATGCAGAGGCACCTGGATTTTATCTGAAGCCTATGGGACTCTTGGATGGATTTTGTGGCAGGTTCTGCCAGTGCCCCTGTCTATTCCCTCAGCAGTCACTGTTTCTGTACAAGACAACAGCTACAAGACTTAGCGACTACTAGTTTGTAAGACTACAGTGAGGCAGGCCTGAAGTGCCAGGAGTTAACCCCCTTGGGGGCAGCCCCGAAACAGTGATCTCAGATTCTTCACTCCTGGTGTGACACAAATCTGCGGCGTGTTCTCCCCGAGGTTCCCAGGGGCACTGAGCCCCACCTGCTCACAGCAGAGATATGACCATTAACACGCCAGTGTTAGCATCCTTCCCATCCCTGCCATTCTTCCATACCACCCTACATTGGCTTCTTAGGATCACTTCTCAAAAAACTACTTGCACTTAAATTCTTGTCTCAGGGTCTACTTCTGGCAGAATACAACCTAAGGCAGTTTTTTTGGCATGGGAGAAACATGGCAATGAAGGTGGACTCTAGATGGTTTCCATGAGAACAGAAGTGGGAGGGGAAGACTCAAGAGAAATTTAGAAAGTACAGTTTGTAGAAATTGTGACCTAGCTGGATGTGTCCTCAGGGAGGGATGGAATCTTGGATGATTCAAGGTTTGGCTTGTTGACTAGGGGAACCTATTAACATAAGTAATACAGGATGGGGAATAGGATTTCTGCTGAAATATTAGGGATTTGGATTTGGTTATGCTGAGTTTGAGATATTGCCATGGGCAGCGCGGAGCTTAGAGGAGAGGACTAATTTGGAAACCACAATTTGTTTTTGTTTTTGTTTTTTTTTGGTGGCTGGCCTGTATGGGGAATCCGAACCTGTGACCTTGGTGTTATAAGGCTGTGCTCTAATCCACTCAGCTAACCGGCCAGCCCTGGAGATCACAGTTTGGAAGCCAGGCACCAGCCCCCGAGTCACTGTGGCAGCTGTGGGAGTGGGTGTGGGTGTGGTCACTCAAGCAGAGTGCGGGGATGGGCAGCGGGGGGAACCCAGCAAGAACACAAGTCTGGGAGTACCAGCCTTCAATAATCAAGTTTATGAGGAAGAACCTGATACAGAGAAGGAGCGGTCTGAATGACCAGGCGAGGGCTGAAAGAATGATGTCATAGAAGCCAAGGGAGGGAAAAGTGTCAGGAGGAAGGAGGAAGCAACGGGGTCCGAGGTTGCTGAGAGGCTTGGCAAGGTAAGATGACGTATCTGTTGGATTTGGAAATTGGGGGAACCACTCATGTCTTTAGGAAGTTCATATTAATTTATATCAATTAGAGAAGCAGGAGAGTTTTTCCCTCCTTAAGAAATTTGGTTTTATTACTTGGAAAATAGGCTAACCAAGAATTGCCTAGAAGAGGAATTGTTTCAATGAATAGATAAGAATAATTTCTGATTATAGATAAGCATGACATCAGTTAACATACTCAAGAACGCTGCCCTGTGTTTAGATGATTCGTATAAAGTTGGATCCTTTCAAAGCTTCCAGTTTGTTCTACTACTTGGGTAGATATTTTCCTTCTAAGCTGGTTATTTTTTCCTTGTAAATTGGCCCCATTCCTGTTTTAATTATCACAGGTTTCAATTTTATGTTGCCTAAAGAATAGGGCTTACTTCTGTAGGTGATGGCCCTTTGAATTTTGAATAACAATTCTACTTTATCCTATTTAGTTATTTGTGGTTAACAATTTGGTCTGTAGAGTTAGACTGCTTGGTTATTGACTCCACCATTTATTCGTTAAGATCCTTGGGGTAGGTACGTCTCTGGGTCTCAGGTTCCTCATCTGTAAAATGGGGATAATAATACAACCTCACAAAGTTATCCTCAGTATCAAATGAGTTAATTTATATAATGTAGTTAAAAACATGCATGGCACAGAGTAAGTGCTCAGTACATTTTAGTTATTAGAAGTATTTGTTTTTTTTCTATTTACTATTTGTGAATATTATTAAAAATTGGGAGACAGCATGGTGTAAAGAAATAATGATTGAATTAGAAAACAGAAGACTAGGGATTTGCTCTCAGCTTTTCTGTCAACTCTGTCAACTTGGACAAATCTGTTCACTTCTCTGAGTTCACTTTCTTCATCTGCAAAAGATGAGGGTTGGAATAGAAAATCTTTGAGGCCGCCTTGCTTTTAATATTCTGGAAGCCTACCTTTTTCTTGGGAGCAGCTGATTTACGCAGCAATCTTAGCTGTATTATGCTTTTCCCTAAGGGAAAGATAAATGGGCAAAAAGGGGAGATCGGAAAACATTTCCATTAGGCAAATGCTCTCTGGAAAGTACAACAAATGTTTTGGTTTATTTTCATATAATTTCTTTCTTGGGCTCAAACTTAAATCAGTTGCTTATGTTATATTCAGCTGGCTTATCTTTTATTTTTTGAGTGTACTTATGTTTGGAACAAATCCAGTTAGTTCTTTTTCTTTTTGACTTTTTTTTATACCTCATAGAAAAATAAACATTTTTTCATGCATCTATTTTATTTGCTGATGCTACGATCTGTACAAAACTAGCCCAATTAAGTTAATCATTCTTTTAGCTTTTAAACATGACACATATAAATAAAATAATTACATAACGTGGTGTTTTCTTGTATCTTAGCACATTTTTTGAGATCTGAACATTGGTCTCTGTTCTTATTCTGCACTTATGCCAATGAACTTTTCCTCTGAAGAGTTATTTTTCATGTGCACACAGGGTGGAGCTTTTGAGACACTGATCATTACACTTCAATGACTTTCTCAACAACTTGACCCTAAGATGATGGGCTGGAATCCTCCATGTAGGGAGTGTAATAGGGCACAACTGGCTGTGGAACTGACTTAGATTTCCCCAGTGCTCTCTGCCTAATATGGGGCCCTGGAACCAATTCATAATTCTCTTCTAAAAGTAGCCAAGCATGTGTGTTCTCTAACAAAGGAGGGTAAGGCTAAGAAAATGAAAAGAAAAACTTAAGGCAGACTCAGTGTTTTCTCATGCTTTGGTTAGAAGTGTATGGGGTCACAAACATGGGGGTTGACTTTTCAGGTGAAAAGGGAGGAAGTTGGCCAGAAACTCTGACTGTGACGGTAACATTATCTAAAGGAGCCTCTGAAATGATCCCAAATTGGTTCTTGCATAGAAAAAGAAAAATCTAAAAGCATGTTGGAATATAAGACAGATCACACCTGGAGGAAGCAGAAACACAATTGATTGGCTTGAGTTGTGCTTGTTGCTCTTGGCGTCTAGCTGTTAGCCATTTAAAGGAAATACAGAAAAATAGAAATACTGTGTTAAGTGAAATGAAACCTCGTAGGACCTTGACTGGCTTTATTGTTTTTCTTTTGACCCTAATTTTTGGGTGACTAAAAATAAGCAAACACATAAAAGTAACCCTGGTGGCAGCCACACAGGTACATGAAGTAGTATCATGAATGACTGAGGTTTCTCTCTGCCCCAGTTTATTTGGAATTATCAATGGTTATCACAGTCCTATCTGAATGTTCTGCTCATGAAACAAGATTTTAAGTTCCCGTGAAAATGAGGGTTCTATGAAAAAATTAATATTGCTGTTTTTTAGTGTTATTTATATAGCAACAGAAAACTCTTTAGCAAATATTTTCTGTGTGGAGTCTATGGTATAACTGGCTTAATATAAATTTATATAAAATTAAGCAGATCATTTGTTACAATGAATGGGAAATAGGTAAAATTTGTCTTCCTTCTCATTTGTTTTTTTCTCCCTAGACAGCCAAGTTTCATTCTCCACAGTTTGGTTCAACTGCTTGTTCCTTCTCTAGTCTTTTCCTCAGCACTGTTGTTCATTCTCATGGTTTTGACTATTAATTGTATTCCCAGCCTGGGCTTCCATCATAGACTCCAGTTGTACATTTTCTATTGCCCGTTGGACATTCTTATTGGATATAGAAGTCAAATGAAATAAGTCCATCACCAAACTTAGCTTTCTTCCTCTTTTTGCCTCCTCAGCCTCCTTCTTTAGCCCCTCCAGCTCACAATTCCTCCTTACTTTCCCATTTCTGTTCACTGAACCTCCATTTTTTTGAGCCACCTGGGCTTGAAAATTTGAGATCATCTTTAACATTCATCTCTCTCATGTTCTATACTGTATCAGGAGTCCCCAAAACCAAGCTCAGGGTTGGTGACTTGCTAGAAGGACTCATAGGACTCAGAAAAGCTGTTATAATCACAGTTATGGTTTATTATAGTGAAAGGATACAGATTAAAATCAGAAAAGGGAAAGACACATGGACACAGGGCAAAGTCCAGGAGAAACTAGGTGCAAGCTTCCAAAAGTTTTTCCCTAGTGGGGTTTCACACATACACTAAATTCCCTGAGCAATGATGTGTGACAACATGTGCAAAGTGTCAATCAGGGAAGCTCACATGAGCCTTAATGGCCAGGGTTTTTAATGGGGTGTCAGTCACATAGGCCTGGAGTACTGACTTAACATCAGCTACTCAGACTCCAGCTCCCCAGATCAAAAACAGGCATCTACTATGAATCATGTTGTTAGCATAGACTATCTGATCAAATTACTACCACGTGGTCTATGACCTTAGGCATACAACAGTCTTTTCAGGCAGAATATTCCTGGGGCTCAAAGCTCACTCCCAGGAGCTGGACAAAATCCAGTCCTGAAGAGAGGTCTTTCTTGAGAATGTTTAGGGTTTGAGTAGCCCAGGCTTGCTGAGTTAACCCTACTGCACTTGCACATACAGTCACCAAGCTTTATTGGTTTTTGGGAAAAAAGGGTAAGAGCATGTACTATGGTGTTAATAGCTATGTGTTTGAGTTCTGGGTCTGTGAGGATTAAAAGAGATGTGATTAACATAATTCTGGACACATAAATACTAAATGAATGTTAGATGGTGACTTAATGTTGCTTTTATAATTATTATTGTCTCTGCCCTTTTCTATCCAATACCACTTCACCTATCTAGTCTAAGACTTTACAGCTTTGACCTTCATGGTGCATTAGATCCCCATGTCAGTGAACTTAGGATGTTATGCTGTTCTAACAAACAATCCCCAAATGTGAGTAGCTTACAACAAGTAGGGAATAGTTCTCAATCTTGTTACTTGTCAATTATGAGTTGGCTGCAGTTCTGCCCCACAGTATTATTGTTCTGGGACCCAGACTGAAGGAGCATTCCCTATCTGGGATATTGTGACAGAGAAAAGAACACATGATGGAACCATACAATGGCTCTAGAAGTTTCACTTAGTAGTGACACATATTCTGTCTATTCCCATTTTATTGTCTAAAGTAAGTCACATAGCCAGGCCTGAGGTTAATGGATTAGGGATATGTAATACTACCTTGTGGGTGGTGGTGGATGTTTGAACAATAATGTAATCTATCAACTTCCTAACTGGCCTCTCTGCCTCCAACTTCCCTCTACTCTTGACACACACTAATCTATCCTGTTGACCATCACCACGTCTATATCCTCAGTGCTCAGGGTTGACAAACTATTTTTCTTCTCTGAAACTGCTAACATGGTCTTCTATCGATTAGTCATGTAGGCCCCCTTTTAAGCTCAACCACCTGTGACTCTCCTATACTCCAGTGAAACCAGAATATTCACCAGCACTAGGCACATTTTATCTTAGCACCTTCTATACCTTTGTTCATGACATTGATTCACTGAGAATGAGGACCCTTTGCTGAAGAGACTTATTTTGTTCACCTTTATATTCTCCATAGAGCCCAAGTGCCTCACCCACAGTCATGCCTGAAACATGTGATAAACGAATGGAAGAATAAATGTTGCCCTAGTGTGACGAAGAAATCCAAGAGCTATTCAGTGACAATGGCCAGGCCAAGGGTTTGAAGGGGGCTGAAATCCAACCCATGCCTTGCTCACAATGCAAGTCCTGAGGGGGGGATGTGGAGGAAGGGTGTCTTTTTCTAATTCATACAAAAATGCCAAGTGGTGAGCAGTGGCCTTTGTATATTAAAAGGAGACCTCCCATATGAGACCTGGATGCCCTTAAGGATTATACATATGGACATCATCATGGAGCAGCAGGGGAAAATGTTGTTTTGGCTCTGCTTTCTTGAAGTTTTCAAGTCCTGAGCCACAAAGCCATCCACCTACTCAGCATCCTTTCGATGTCTGTGACTCACGACATCTTCATGAGATTGGGTCCTCAAAGCTGCTTTAGGCTTCCTGAGAATGGACCTGCAGACTTGGCTCTTTTTGCCCACCCAATTTTTAGTTATCTTGAGGGCAGCACCTCTGTTACTGGAGAGAGTAACTCTTGAGACCAAAAATATACTGAGAATAAGGATGAAGAAAAGTAACTGGATCAGCTATGCTCAGTATAAAGATGTAAGTCTCTGCTTCATAAAAATGCTCCTGAAAATAAAAACAGGTCCCTGGCAATGCAGCAGATAGTCGAAATGACTTCTTTGGTTGAATGATTTTTAATGGTTTTCTCTGGTTACAGTTTTAAAAACTGCTTTGGAAGAAATCTATTCCAAATTTAGTGCTGGGGGAACATTGCCTATTAGCAGGCGTAATAGGTAGGAGCGGAAAGGCAAGAAACAGTGCTTTGATCACCGAGGGCAGGCTAACTGTGAGTGTGGGACCTTTACTGCTGCCTGGGAAGCACTTCGGTGGGCGGGGGGGGGGAGGGGATAAACTCTCAATCAAGTTCGGCATAACGCTTAAAAGCAAATAAAACAACTGTACATGTTGTTAGAAACATGCTGTTTTTTTTTTTTTTTAAACAGTATTTTACTAATGCTTCTTTTTTGTTTCAAGGGAGTTAGGTTCATAGATTACTGAGGGAATAAACCAAGCAAAGCAGAACGAGTGTCATTCATATTAAGGTATTAACTTTAGCACTAATGAGATGCTGAACAACGAGGCAGAGATGATTAGAGGATATTGAATGAAGGTACATTGAGTAGGTAAACTTTTAGATGCTTATGTCAGAATCTTGGTATTAGAAATACACTGTGGAGCTAAGTGGTCTGTGGCTGGAAAGGGATTAGAATTATAGAGAAGTTTGATCAACCCACCACATGTCCCCTTCACTGGTAGGAAAACATAAGGGTATTTATATTGTCATGTGATATGCCTATTAGTTTAATGGACTACCAATGTGTTTGTGGCATTTTGGGATCACTGTCATTATCACGACACCAGTGTATATGCTTTATATTCATGAGCTCCAAGATTTCTCCGAAATTCCTTCATACCTAACTTGGCCATCATAACTCATCCAGTTGGCAAAACAATATAGTCCTATTTTAGGACTCAAAGGATCTGGTCACCATTTCTCAGCCTAAGCAGATTTTCTGGAGCCAGGTTAGAGAATGAGACATGTGTTGCCTTGATTGCAAATACTGTATGTGGAGAAGACATGTATATTTCCCATTGAGCTGATCATCTTCTTCAGGCATGGCTTTTCCTCTGTAGTCTTATCAGATCCTATTAATACATTTTACTTTGCTCTTTTTTTTTCTTTTTTTCTGTTTGAATGTATTCTTTTTTCTCTTTTCAGAATGATGGGAAGTCATCTAATTATTGTTTTAGTCCGTTTGTATTGCTATAACAGAAATACCTGAGACTGGGTAATTTATAAGGAAAAGAGGTTTATTTGGCTTATGATTCTGGGACAGCTGCATCTGGCATGGGCCGCAGGCTGTTTCTCCTCATGGTGGAAAAGCGGCAGCCAGCAGATCACATGGTGAGAGGAAGCGAGAGAGAGCGGAGGTGCCAGGGTCCTTTAAACAACAAGCTCTCGCAGGAACTAATAGGGTGAGAACTCACTCATTAATCCCCCACCCCCAGGGAGAGCATTAATCCATTCATAAGGGATCCACCCCCATGACTCAATCAGTTTCCAACACTGCCACATTGGGGATCAAATTTCCACATGAGTTTTGGAGGGGACAACACATCCAAACTCCATCAATTATCAATTAGAGGGATTTTTGTCCTCAAGACCTCCCTTTAATTTTTTGATAGGGTACTATGAGGGTATATCAGAAAGTTCATGGGATGATTCATACTATCTTTTAATTCTATTTTTCCACAGACTTTTTGAAGTGCCCTCGTATGTTGTCTATTGATATGCATGGTGGAGTCCTTTTGGAACAATCCTTTGTAGTTCTGTGGCCTTGGTCTCTGTAGGAGTTGCCAAGTAGATGCTGGGTTTTCTGAGTGGTCACTCAGACTTTTGACTGAGCTGACAGGTCATTTTCTATCTAAGCCTGCACTAGTTCCCCTGTATGTCTTGGCTAATGAACAATACTGGGTCAGATTTTGAAGCTCATAGCTTTCTTTTAATGTTCCATATAGATTCTATTTCTTTTAAATGGTTCAAGTAGAACAATTCGGATGCCATTTATGGCAGTGATAATAAAGAGGATTGTTACCCTGAAGGGGCCAGTTACTTACCTGTGTTGATTAGTTTACTCTGGAATGTTTGAGTGCCTACTATGTGCGGGCACTGTGCGATATCCTGGGGGTTCTGTAGTGGAATCCAAGTCAGACAGTCTTTGCCCTCATAGTATTTAATATAGCTGTAATGTAACAGGCAATACAGAAACAGGAGGCACATTTAACAATATCTGGTTGCCTGTATGTGCCAGGAATTGTGCTAAAAGCTGAGTTTAGAGTTAATTAATAAATAGACACTGTCCCTGACACTGTGAAACTTACTATTGGGGAAAACAAGTATTGATTGAATAATCACATAAATGCATATATGTGATATTGCTATAAAAGAAAACACAAGGTGTGATGAGGGGGTCCATCAGGAGATCTAATTTAGACTGAGTGTTGAGGGAATGTGAATCAGAGGTGGAGACACTGAGGCTGAGACTCAGGTATAAGTCGGAACTGGGCAGCTGAAGGGGGTGGAAGAAAAGGGCTCCATGTGGAAAGAGCATCATGAGCCAAGGCCTGTGGCAAGTGAGGACATGGAGATGCAGAGCAGAATGTTTGGTGTGGTTATGTCACATGTCCAGCAAGGGGCAGAGGCAGAGGGAGGGATGCAAAGATGAGAGTGGAGAGTGACCAAACAGCTCCCAACACTGCCACGTTGGGGATTGGATTTCCACATAAGTTTTGGGGGAGACAATAACATCCAAACTCCATCATAAACATTTAAAGATTGAATTTGATTTGTCGACTTTTTAAAAACAAACAAACAAACAAACAAACAAACAAACAAACAAAAAACTGGAAACAGTGCCCTGATTATCTATTTGGAGAAGAGATAAGATCATCGCATCCTGTGTGGTTTTGCTTGCTTTAATCCACTTACTTTTTCCGGTTTAATTCAGATAGTGTCATGGATGAGTCAGGTGACCTTCCCTGGGCAATTTATGAAAGCACTGTTGAAGGGAGGACACGGTGATATTCATGGGCACCTTCAGTAGTTTAGGATTATTCTCAGACTGAATTATTATTCAGAGCTTTGCTGAGGGCTCAGAGCACCCTAGGCAACGTAAACGTTTCTTAGATATCCTCTTGTATTTCCTCTTGATTTTCTTATCCCCGAGTGGAACTGCACCAGGAACTGTAGCTAGTGTCATTCCTTTTTGCTCTCCTCTTCCTCTTCCTTTCTTCCTAACAGCTCAAAATGGTGACGGTGTTTTGGAGGTGAGGATAGCAAAAAAGTGTCAGTTGCAGTTTATAGGCACGAAGGAGAAAACTGCTTTGCCATAGAATGTTATAATGCTAGCTATCAGTTTGTATTTTGGGAGCCTGATTTTTTTTTCAAGCTGAAGAAAAATGTGTAGTAGCTGCTCTATTAGGCAGAGTAACAGTCCTGGCTCGACTATATTTTTCAAGGAGAGGAAGGCTTGATAACAGTGTCGAGGGCCGTGGTCGTCAGAATAATGACCCCCTACCCCCAAGATGTCTACTTCCTAATGCCTGGAACCTGTGAATATGTTATGATACCTGCAAGGGGGAATCAAGGTTGCAGATGGAGCTAAGGTTGCTGATCGGCTGACCTTGAGATTGGGAGATTATCCTAGATTATCCAGGTGGGTCCAATGTAATCATAAAGGTCCTAAAGAGGCGATAGAGGAAGTGTCAGAGTGACGCAGCTTGTGAAAGACTCAACCGGTCACTGCTGGCATTGAAGATGGAGAAAGCCAGCCATGAGCCAAGGATTAAGGGAAGCTTCTAGAAGGTGGAAAAGACAAGAAAACAGATTCTTCTCGAGAACCTCCAGATAGGAATGGATCCCTACAAACTCCTCGAGCAGACTGATGAGACCCATTCTGGGCGTCTGATGTCCATAGCTGTAAGAAAATAAATTTGGATTGTTTTAAGTCACTGATTTGTGGTACTTTGTTAAAGCAGCAATAGAAAAACTAATATAGGGGCTTTCTAAAGAGGCCTGACAGTCGTAAACTGTTAGAATCTGGAGATCAGGTATTTGCAAAAGAAACAATATTAAATACATTCTAAGTGTCCTGCAAATCTTAAGCAACTAATCATTTAATTCAACAAAAATCTAGGGGAGGGTTAGCAAACTAAAAAAAAAAAAAAAAATTATCAAGGTCTATGGAGGTGGTATAAACGAGGGAGACAGGCCTGGGTGGAAGAGACTAGAGCAGGGAGGGGAGTGTGGCAGACCAGAGACTCCAGGCCAGGCTTGGGAGAGCAGTGTCTACTCAGCTCCAGGCGACTGTTGCCCTGAGAGAATATAAGCTCTGTTGCTAGATCTTCCAGGTTTCTCAAAAGAAGCCCCAATTTTTGGAATTTTAATATAAATCATCCTAATATTTGACTTTAGAATAATTTAAATAAAAGCCAACAACCAACCAAGCAAAAAGCCCTATGTTGCCTAAACAGAGGTGTGGCTGTCTTGTGATATTTTGACACTGCTAATCTAGTGCTGCAGTCACCCTGAATGACTTGTAATGTTCATACGTCTGAATGTAACACCCCCAGATCTGTTTTAGAGATTAAGAAACTGATTTAAGGAAGTTAATAATTGAGCTAGTCAATGGTTAACATCAGGTTTCAAGTCTTGGTGTGCCCAATTGCAAAAGCCAAGTTTTCTTTTTTTTTTTTTCCCCATCCTACTGCCCCTAAGGTAAAAGAAAGAGAATAATAATGGTGGGAAGATAAAAGGAGAAATGAAAGGAAAACAATATTTATCAAGCATAAAATATCTTCCAGGCATTGAACCAGGAATTTCAAGCATATTGTCCTTTAAGTCTCACAACAATTTTAAGAGGTAAGGAATAGTCTCATTTTCCAAGTAAGAAAGCTGAGTCTAAGAGAAGTCAGGGAACTTGCAGAGAGTGAGTGGCAAAGTAAACTCAAAAGAACACATCTTCTCAGTGGTTAACGGTGTTAGAGAGGAGAAACACTTCCTCTGAGGCTGGAGAGAAGAATGAAATTCTAAGGCCTGCAAGGGGACGTGCAGGTGCTCACACTGCAGGACCTTGTCTTTCTTGGTGGAAGTGGGAGGTAAGCCTATCTGCTAGGCTTCAGTGCAGGTTTACAGGGGGGAAGTGAGTGTTGGATTGGATACTTCAGGAAGGAAGAGGCCACTAGGGTGACCGTATAGGAGATAGAGACATGATGTGGGAATGATTGGTGGACAGTGATCAAGGCCAGCAGAGAGGAAGGCTATGAGTGACATGAGTGTACCCACCCTTGGTTCTTACCCCAGCATCCCGTATGAGTGATAACCAGAGAGGAATTGAGTTACTGAGATTGGCCATTGGCTTGTTAAGATTAAGAAAGCTGGGTGGCTCAACTTCATTAGTCACCAGGAAATGCAAATTAAATCCACAATATCACATCGATACCATTCAACATCCTTCAGAATGAATCAAATGAAAAAGAGCAACGATGTCACGTGTTGAGAATGTGGGGCAGCTGGAATGCTCATAGACTGCTGGTGGGAGTGGAGATTGGTAGATTCTCTTGGGAAAACCATTCTAAGTGTCTGTGAAAGCTGAACATATGTAATAACCTATAGCCCAGCCATTTCATTCCTAGATGTATGTACAGTGGAAATGTGTACCAAAAGACATGTGCAAGAATGATCATTTGTGTACCAAAAGACATGAACAAGAATGTTCATAGCAGCATTATTTGTAATAGTGAAAAATGAAAACTCACTAATTTGTTGTATAGTCACAAAATGAAATACATTATAGCAATGAGGAGGACTTAGCTATAGTCACACACAATATTGACGAATCTTAAAAATACAATCCTGAGCAAAGAAGCCAGACATGAAGAGGGTGTGCTATATGACTTCATGTATATAAAGCTTAGAAACAGACCTGTGGTGTTAGAAGTCAGGACTGTGGTTACCTTTCAGGGAAGGAGGGAGTGGGATGGGACATGCGGGAAGCTTAGGGTACTATAACGTTCTAGTTAAAAAAATTTTTTTACCTGGGTGTGTTCACTTTGTGAAAATCGACTGCCTTTCTGATTTGTGCACTTTTCTGTGCATATATTATGTTTCAAAAGAAAATTAAAAGGAGAAAAGCAAGGCCAGGATGAGAGTCTAGGATCCTGACCAGGCAGTGTTGAAATTGCTGATAAGTGCAGACAGGAAAAAGGGTTGAACTGCTAAATGCATCTCCAATTATAGTGGATTCAGATGCTGGGGAAATTAGGGGCACAATGGTTGTGACTGGAGAGGGAGAATCACCACATACTGGGGGAATGGATGTAGCAGCATCCTGTGATGACAAACTCTGCCATGTAGCCATTGTGGGATTGAAGATAAAGTATTACATCAGCCACGTGGCTAGATCCAATCCTTCTTCAGAAGATAAGTCAGCAAAGGCCATTCTCATAGTGCAACATGGGAAGGAATTGTTTAGTTTAAGGTGGGCACAGCATAGACTCTGACAGCTAATTTCTTGACCTTGTTTAATTTTTGCCTGTTACTGGTGCATTACAACTCTGGTACAAGGAAATTTTTTGTGTGTGTGTGTGTGGCAGGCAGATACATGTACAAGGCAACTTAAGGTTGCAATATCATATAAAGCACATCATATGCAATGTAAACAAAGCTTTTGCTACAGTCGTGAGCTTGAACACAATTTCTCCTGGTCTGCGGTCTCCTAGCAAGAGAAACACAGCAGGTACATGATGATGTGAACAGCTGGTGGCTTTAAAGGGAAGGAGATAATGTACTCTTCCTTATGTAGTCACTAACAGCACCCTCTCTCTCTCTCTCTCTTTTTCTGACATGCACACACATACACAGATGGGGGGTGGAGAGAGAGAGAGAGAGAGAGAGAGAGAGAGAGAGAGAACCAGATTAGATTTGGGACCCCATCTTAGGAACATTTATTCACTACCTAGCTATCTTGGTTAAAATAGAAAGACCATTTGTCTCGTGAATCAAAGATTAAAAAAAGTTCTTAAACAATGAAGTTATAAGATTGCTTTCCAAATATCACAGCTGACCGACATTTAGCAGTTATTATTAATGAGAATTGTGAAAAATTAAGTTCAGGTTTATATTTTCTTATTGCTTTCTTCTCTTCTGGGTTGATTTGTATTTGCATCTTTCCTTATATGTTGCTTATTTCTCCCCAAATTCATGAAGATAATTTATAAATAAATTTTATTTACAATTGTTCCTTAGCTCTAGAGGTTCTGTTGAATGCAGTCTGTGACATGTTACAATAACTTTAATGGATTATAAATAATCTTTTAGAAAGCACATACCGAAGGGACCTTATAATTGTTCATGCAAATTAAGACCTTCTGAGAATAAAAAGGGGTGCTATTAATAATTACGTTAGGGCGAGAGGTGTGAACCAGTGCTGTCTTGGGCAGACTGGGCTGTGTGGTAACTCTGCCTACAGCCCTCCTGGACAGGAATCAGCCTTGTGAAGGTTCTGTTCTGTTAGAGGTGCAGCACTAGTTACCTGGCCTACTTACCCACTCCAGACTGAATAATTCACAGGTGTTCATTCAGCTCAGTTCTCTCTCTATAGTGAACCCTACAGGGGATCTTTAATTTAGGACTTTATAGAGACATTAACTTAAAAAAATGGAACCAACACTAAGAATGAGCACTAGAGTGCCTAATAACAAACAACATCTGTGAATAGTGCATGACAGGTTTTGGATATCACTTTCCAGTTCTTCCCTACGAAAAGCCTGGTGAAAACCCATAAATAAATACCACTCAGAATGACCTCTATTCATGTCTGGTCTGATTTCCCTTGTTTTTCATGTTGATTTCTCAAGTTCACTTTTTGTCTGTAGGTCCCACCGTTAGTCTTATCTTGCATGGTCCTTGTCCTATTCTGATCTATGCTGGGGTGTGGCTTCACCTCTTTGGGGTTTCATGACTATAAGCAGATAAGTCTCGGTCTTGTTAAACACGGGACTGTTTATCTAATGGCAAGGGTAAGAAGTCCTCATACTGTGGACTGCAGTATGCTTGCTACGCCTCACTCATCACTGGGCCTGGCTTCTGCAGCTCTGCTCCCACGCCACCCCCCACCTGCATCCTGCCTTCCTCCACCTGGGCTCTCCGGTCAGCTGACTCGCTGTTGTGTCCTGTGTGCTGTGTTGTCAGCGATGGGAGCTGTTGGGAATCCAAGACATTTTATTATCACCCCATCTTCCTGTGGTCTCTGAACCAATGGAGAAATCAAAGACAGCTGAGGATCACAATCTTTCTTTAATGCTGGCACCCCTTCATTCTGGTGCTGAGCCAGCTGGGCTTACCACCATTTTGCCTCTGTACTGAACTCACCTCTCGAGTCACACACGGAGCAGCAGGACCTGCCTGGAAGCCTTTGAACAAGGACAGAAAAACATCTGCAATTCCAGGCTGGTGGGGCAGTGGGAAGGGAGAGGGAAAAAGAAGAGAGGAGGAAGACAAATAAGGAGAGAAAGTCAAAGGCATCAAAAGAGAGGGAGGAGAGAGGAAGAAAGATAGATGGAGAGGGAGATGGTAAGGAAGAGAGTGGGCTTGAGCAATCAACGTACAGAGAGGGCAAGAAACAAGGATGTGCCAGCACTGTGGCTGGGTGACGGGCATGCAATGAATCGTTTCCAACAATCAGGTAATTTCCTCCCTACCCATGGCAGAAAATGAATGAATGATAGGATAAAGGAAAGCACTTCCTCCTCAATACAAGTGTTGGTGGCAATTTCTGTTTTATGTATTAAAGCAAGACATGGGCAGAGGGGGAGAAGCCCCCCACCTCCACCCTGCCACCCTCCATCCCCTACAGGTCTTGATATTCCCTGTGAAACTTCTTCAAATACATCCTGAGCCTGCACCTGCCAGAATGCTGTGATTCAGCTATTTCATGCACAGTGTCCTGGGGGCTACAATGACATCCCTGGACAACTGCAATGCCTTTCCAATACTGTCACTGAGGAATGTGAAACCACGTCTTTGTCACCTGTAAATTGCAGAACATTAGCCCTTGGTCTGCAGGAGGAGAGTACAACCCTTCTTATTTTAGATAAAGAAAACTTTATTATTGTTTTTGTTGTTATTTTATAAAGGGATAATTGCATGAGCATGAGGGAGAGCTATTCTTTAAAATATTTGCAGCTTGGATAAAGCCAGGGAATGTAGAGGATCAAAAATGTTTCACAGAAGCAGAACAAATCTCTTTCTCTATAATGCTTCTTTCATATTCGCTGTCTATAAGATCTGAAAAAGAACTCTCAGTGATGACATACATAATTCAAAAGTGCTTTCTCTGGAGAGGGTAGACTTCCTTCTAGATCAGGTCAGGGAAGGGCAGCTATTTTAGTCCAAGTGGAAGCGTGAGGTCATGTCAGGGGCTAGGATCTTAGCCCTGGCGATTCCTCCAAGAGTCAAAGGGGCACTTAACATGGGTACTTCCAATGGGCTAGGAAAAAGTCAATTGGGAGTTAAGTGCTGATTCTTCAGATTCAGTAGCACAGAAGGCTGTCATGACAAGCATACTGAGCCAGAGCATCGGGACTCCCACTGAACACCCAGAACAGCCAGGTCCCAGTAGGGAGGAGAAACACAAAATTGAATGGTGAGAGGGGACATGAGAAAGTTCAGGTCAGTAAGACTGGGGTAACCTGTTGAAACTCATACTCCACTAAGGAGTTTGAAAGATGACCTGGACTGGGCTTTTTAGGATAAAAAAAGAAAAGAATGAAAGAAAGGAAATGAATTTTCAAAGTTTCCATTTGGTGTAGAAATCTTATTTACACAAAAATTCTTGTAAATTGCTTTTACCCCCAACAAATGAAGAATTGGTTTTTCAAGTAGACTGTGTATCTACCCATGTGGGAGACATGTTCACCAGGACAGAATGATCTCAGAGATTCAGAAGAGTGGTTGGGGCATGGATTTGATTTTCACCTCTCTTTTAATCTGTTATGACACTCACTTATTTCCCTTTTTCAAAGGTTCTAGAATCTGTTTCATATGAGAGATTAAAAACTCAATAGCCAATAAAAAAAAACCTGTCTTCATGTTCCTTTAATTTCTTGACTTGTCAGATGCATCCCCCTGGTTGAATTTCATGTGCATGTTTATTTCATTTCATTGGGTTTAAAATGTGCTTCCAGGGCCGTGCTGTGGCATAGATTTGTGCAGATTATTCACTGCGCAAGTGGACGGGGCTGCAGGGTCACTGAGGGCAGAAAGGCAGCTGTACTCTGCTTGCCAGGCTGTGCAATGTGATGTGGGTCTGCATCAGCCTAGAGGAAGGGGCACCATTTTCTATTTCACACAAATGTGCCCTAGGGACTGGCAAGTGGCCTGCACCTAAGGTCTCTGGCACGTGGCCACCCTGGGATGTGCCCAGTAGAGTGCTTCATGCACATGGTTATCTGGAAAATGCTTCTAATGATGGCCCTGTATTGCAGTTCAGAGGGAACATTATGTGCACTTTATTTAAGGAAAACTTCACCCCTTGGTACAATACAGTCTTTTCATCCTTGAAGATATTTAATATGTGCTCAGACATTTTTCTACTCTTGGTTTTTGTTTTTTTGGGAAGTTATACTTGAAGGAAAATGAACTTCAGGTTGCTTGCTCTCCCATGAATAAATATAAAGAGCTTAGATATAAAAACTCTGATAAATGGGATAAAATCCTGTTATTTGTACAAATAAGGGAAAAGGCAGTAGGCAGGGGTGAGATGGAATTCTGTGTCTTGAAAGGTGCTGTGGGTCCCCCTCCTGTTCAGCTCCTCAAGTTCTGTTTATTGTTTTGGTGAAGAGCAAGTGGAAATGGTAGGGTCTGGAAATGGCCAGATTCTTAGACAGCCTGAATTACTCAAATCCACTGTTCAATTTTGTTAATCAGAGGAATGCACAGTTCTAGAATTGTTAGAACCTCACTGTGCTTGGTACAAGAGTGCCAGCTACAAAACTACAAAAGCTTGTTGTTGGTCATTTAAAAAAATTATTATAGAAAACCCTAAAGACTCTACTAAAAAAATTACTAAAACTAATAGATAAATTTATTGTAGTAGCAGGATACAAAATGAACATGCAAAAACCAATAGCCTCCCTATATGCCAATAATGAAATAGCTGAAGAAATCAAGAAAGTAATCCCATTCACCATAGCTATGAAAAAAAAGAAATACCCAGGAGTAAATTTAACCAAGGAGGTGAAAGACTTCTACAGAGAAAAATATAAAACACTGGTGAAAAAAATTGAAGAGGACACAAATAAATGGAAAGTTATCTCGTGTTCATGTGTTGGAAGAATTAACATAATCAAAATGGCCACGTTACCCAAAGCAATCTACACATTCAACATGATTCTTGTCAAAATGCCAATGATGTTTTTTACAGAAATAGAATAGAAAAAAAAAAAATCTTGAAATTTGTGTGGAACCACAAAAGACCCTGAATAGCCAAAGCAATCTTGAACATAAAGAGCAGAGTTGGAGGCATCACACTTCCTGACTTCAAAATATACATAAAGTTATAATAACCAAAACAGCATGGAACTGGTATGAAAACAGACAAATAGACTAAGACCAATGGAGCATAATAGAGAACCCAGAAATAAACCCACACACCTACAGTCAACTGATTTTTGACAAAGGTGCCAAGAATATACATTGGAAAAAGGACAGCCTCTTCAATAAATGGTGCTGGGAAAACTGGATATCTGCATGCAAATTAAAACTGGACCCCTAGGGGAGAGATTGGATAAGGGGCAAAAAGAATAAGTATGATTTGTAACAATGAATATGCTGATAAAACAAAACAAAACAAAACCATGCCCAAATTCGACTCAAAATGGATTAAAGACCTAAATTTAAGACCTGAAACTATGAAACTACTAGAAGAAAACAGAGGAAATGCTTCACAAAATGGGAGTGGGCAGAGCTTTTTGAGCAATACTACAAAGGCACAGGCAACTAAAGCAAAAATACATAAATGGGACTACATCAAACTAAAAAGATTCTGCACAGCAAGGGACACTATGAACAAAATGAAGGTACATGTTACAGAATGGGAGAAAGTGTTTGCAAACTACACATCAGACAAGGGGCTAATATCCAGAATATATAAGGAACTTAAACAACTCAACAGCAAACCCCCCACAAATAACCTAATTAAAAAATTGGCAAAGATCTTAAACAGATATTTCTCAAAAGAAGACATACAAATGGCCAACGGGCACATGAAAAGATGCTCAAAATCACTAATAATCATGGAAGTGCAAATTAAAACCACAGGGAGTCTCACTGTAGTTAGAATAGCTATTATTGACAAGACAGAAAATAACAAATGCTGACAAGGATGTGGAGAAAAAGGAACTCTCCTACATAGTTGGTGGGAACGTAAATTGGTACAGCTGTTGTGGAAAACAGTATGGCAGTTCCTTACGGAACTAAAAATAGACCTATCTTGCAACCCAGCTATCCCACTACTGGGTATATACCCAAAGAAAATAAAATTAATGTATCAAAGAGACACCTGTGCTCCCATATTCATTACAGCACTAATCACAATAGCCAAGAGATGGAATCAACCTAAATGCACATCAATAGATGAATGGATAAAAAACTGTGGTGTATATACAGAACGAAATACTATTCAGCTAAAAAAAAATAAAAAAGATATTGTATCATTTGCCACAATGTGGATGGAACTGCAGATCATCATGTTAAGTGAAATAAGCCAGGCACAGAGAGCCAAATACTGCATGATCTCATTCATATGTAGAATCTTAAAAAAAAAATCTCAGAGAAGTAGAGAGTAGAATAACAGTTACCAGTGACTGGGAGGAAACGGGGGGGAAGGTGGACTATTGGAGAAGTGGTGGACTGTCGGGTATAAAACTATTCTATCTACCCTAAGTGAATCATTGTGCAGTATATGCATGTATTGAAATGACACACTGTACCCCACAAACATGTACAAGTAAATACTAAAATTTAAAAAATTATTATTTTCTGAAGCAAGCCTATCAAGACTTTTCAACATGGTCCTCCATTGGCTTCCATGGGGCTCTGGAACTGGCAGTGAAGAGAGGGAGAAGGAAACTTACACTTCTGCTTCTTGGGAATAGAGCTGTTCTGTGTATATTGGTTATGAGAGTAGGTATTTTATAAAGCAAAGCACTTTAGTCTACATCTCTAAGAAGAAATTGGAACTTGATAGAAATGCCACCTGTTTTAACGTCTGAGCACCAGTGGCACTCGGCCAAGTTGAATGCAAATTTAGGCAAATTTTGATCAAGCTGGCATCTCAGAGAACTGGCACATGCATGATTCATAAAGTTTATCTTTTTGCTTGAGAAAAAAATGACATTTTACTAATTCATGTAAGAAAACCTTTTAGGATTTTATGAAAGACTGCTGGGATCAGAATTAAACATGTCATAAAATTCAATAATATTTTATAATATATTTCAATACAAAAAATTTAATATTTTACAATAGAGCTGGTTATTTTTCCATTGCCTTCCTAAAGAAATTCTGTAAGGACCCGAGTAATTGCTGGACAGATGATGATAAAGCACATAGTTTCTGTGTATCTTCAGTTTTCCCTTCCTGTCCATCCTCTACACAGCAGTTAACAATTATCTCCTGACAGATCCTGGTCTTAGGTAACACCTCACACTGGCAGAGTAAAAATTCAGGAAGTGGCTCAAGAGGACACCCCAGTTTGGGTGGTTATTTCTGAAAAGGCAGGTGTGTGTTCTTCCTGGGTATGGTGGGTACTTGTAAATGTGAGCCTTGGTGCCCTAAGGAGAAGCTGGAATTCAGGTGTTCTTTGCTCCAAACTCAGGAGATCCCTGTGCTTTCCTGGTAGAACTGGTAGAACTAGCTTTTTACTGTAAAAGTCGAGAAGTTTGACAAATTTGTCAGACTTTGGACTGATATTTTTGCATCTCTACAACTTAACGTCACTTTTCTACTTAACATCCACCAATAGCTTCTCATTGGATTTGGAATAAAATTCAAGATCTTTACCTTGGACTGCATGGCTCATCTTCAGCTGGCCACTGCCTTTCTCTCTGACCTGTCTCCAGCTACATTGCCTTTCTTTCACCTGTTTGAGCTTCAGGCTCTTTGTTGAACCCATGGTCCCTCTTTCTAGATGGCTTTTTCTCCAGGTCATTGGCTTCTTTTTGTTTGGGTCTTGAGTCAAATATGTCCTTCTTAGACAGGTCTCCTCTGGTGACCCCACTTCCACCATCTCTCTATCCCATTACCCTGTTTCATTTTCTTCATAGCACTCATTTGAACTAATCTTATTATTTTTCCCTCATTAAAATCTAAGCCTTGTGAGAGTAGGACCTTCTCTAATGTACTTTATGCTATATTATCAGGATCTAGGACAGCACCTGGCATGAAGTCAGTGCTCAAAAGTATTTGTTGGATGAATTACAATTTGCCCCCATTCAGTGGCTTTACCTGCAACCTATTTTACTCTTGATGGGAAAGTAATTGTATTATTTGTTATTTATGTTATTTATTATTTATATTTGCCAGGGGTGGGGGAGAACAAGGTTAGAGGGTAATGAGGAAATAAGAAAAGATGAGCTGGTGGCATTAGCTACATGATTTGACCAGTAAATCACAAATATGGCCTTAACCCCCCCCCCAAAAAAAAAGAAAAGAAAAAAAAAGGCAAATATAAAAATTAGTAGAAAAATAGAATTAAAAGATAATCCAAATCTTTCCATGAATTTTTTTAAGTACGCTTGTGTATACTACTTCTAGAAGACATGCATATCAAAAGTTTTATCTCCACAATTCTGATAACAATGGGAAAAGCTGACGACATTTTTGTAGACCATTAAATAAATTGTTGGGTTTCAAGTTTGCTCTGAGCCTATCTGCACAGACAATAAATGCTTTTCAAATAGAAGGAGGGAAAACATTCAAGTTGATAAGTAGCCAGCGATAGAAACCATAGCTGGTGTCAGTGTTTTCAAAAGTATCTTCCCCCACTACTCTGAAGCTCTGTGATGATCCATATATTTGTTTGTGAATGTCTCATCAGGGACCAACGTCAAAACAATTAATCTTTTAAACATCAAACAAAAGTAAAATATTTCCTATCTGTACCCTAAGACATTTGGACAGGTAATGTTTCATGGAGTTGATAAAATTTTGACTAACACAGTGAAGAATCCATTAAGATTTAACCCTCACCAGTCATCATTCTTATTGTCGCCATATGACAGAAAAATGTGAAATTCTGTTCAGTGCTACCTCTTGAAAGAAATATATGAAATCTTTGTAAGTACAGCTGGAAACTCGCAGGTTCCCAGAAGATAATGACTCATCTGACCTTCCACTCATCTCCTCAAGACCTGAAACAAAAGAAAGCAAAATGGGTTTGGGTGGGTAAAAGGTTTTCATCAATACCAATCCGTAGGAGCAGATCAAACACAGGAAAGAGGGGGACTCATGACAATGTTTCAGTTTATTTCACATCTCTTGAGCAGAGCTCTAAATGTAATCCCCTCAATGAGAATGTATATTGCATTTCTGTGGGACATAAATTGCCTTCTTTCTCTCTATTCCTAGCACTGACTACAGTCTTCAGCAGGGAGCAGAATTAAAATTTTTTGTGGAATCAATCAGCAGATCAAAGTAAGGGTGTTAACAGAAGGATACTGGGACATAGTCTGTGATGGAGGTGAATAAAATCAATAACTCTGAGTCTGGGATGTGACATGGTCTAGCTCACTGTTACTTTGTTAGTTCTCGGAGTTTTATTCACTTTATTAGTGTGGGCTAAGATGTGCTGCTGTAACAGTGCCAGTGGATTAAACAGCAAAGCTTTATTTCTTGCTCATGCTGTGTGTCTGTTGTGGGTCAGCTGATTGCTCTGCTCATCAATGTCACTCAGTGACCTAGGTTTGATGGAGCAGCCACCATCGCAAATGTTGTCAATTACCCTGA
Source organism: Cynocephalus volans (assembly GCF_027409185.1). NCBI lineage: Eukaryota > Metazoa > Chordata > Mammalia > Dermoptera > Cynocephalidae > Cynocephalus > Cynocephalus volans. Next base: position 50,946,016 of record NC_084461.1, on the reverse strand, counting down.
GGGGAAAGTGAACTCTAAAGGGTCTCACTCTGAGTGATTAAATGAGCTCATACAGAAATGGTACGTGGCACTTCAACTCGAAATTCATTGGACAGAATTCATTGGGCTGGGCCCCACCCAACCACAAGGTGAGGCAGAAAGTGTAATAGTGAACAGAACTAACAGACACTCGCTTAGTATTTGCGTGCTCGTTTTTGGCACAGATTGATTTATTAGAGTGGAGAGGATAAGCGAGTTCTCAGAGAATGTCTTATTTTCCTCATTCTGAATTACTATTGATGTGTTGAATCATGATTTCATTCTTTAGTATATTTTGCATCAATGATTGATTAATTTGCACAGATATATGAGAGTTCTTCAAAAAGTTCATGGAAAGATCCATATTATCATTTAATTCTATTTTTCCACAATTTTTTTGAAATACTCTTGCATTGAATAACTGATTATTGATTTACTTAATCTATGCATCAACTCAAGAATTTAATCAACAGTTATTGAGAACCTATTATGTGCTCGATCACTATGCTAAATACTACATTGCATGACTTTGCTGAATTAGTGTTGTCATTACTCAGTCAGCTAGCTCTAGAAATGGATACATTTCCAGGCATGTAGATAAGGTTCTCCTTGAGGCTCACCCACTTTGTGTGGTATTGGTGAGCATTTGAGATCATGTTTTCAAAGTGCCTAGTAACTGGTGATAGTGATGTTGATAATGATTATTGCAAGTTGACTAGGATCTCATAGTTCATTTCCTAAAATAATTTTTATTCAACCAACAATTCCATTAAACAGTGCTTATTTGATGATTAGTCATGGAGTCCAGACTGCCTTCCAAAGCTCTCTATTTATTCTGCAGCCGTGGCCCCCTGAGTTAGGACACTTAAATAGGGTTTAGAGCATTGACGTAAACCACACATGCAATAGCTTCTGGGGAGAGACTATTGATGACTCAGTACTGACTGTGAGATGACTAAGTCAGATCCAGGTATAGTGTTAGATGTGGAAGAAGGTACTTACACTCAGTTGGGCCTAAACCCTTAACTCCTATTTTCTACTGTCTGATCCCTTGGTCGTTGAGATTGGCCCCTAACTCTGTCCTCCCCAGCCATGGGGATTCCCTTCTGCTGGCCACAATTCCCCACATACTTTCCCCTTAGTAAATAGCAGATATGAATGGTGGTAGGTTGGTTTTGTGCCATTGCTATGTTAAAAGGCTGATATTCTGAATAGGATAGTGGGTTACTTCTTATGTTATAGGAGGGTACTTCAAAAAATTTTGTGAAAAGATTCATGTTATCTTTTAATTCTATTTTTCCATGAACTTTCTGAAGTACCCTCATATACACACTCCCCCTTAGCTGTTTCCAAAAGCAACTGCATTTCAGTGAAGTGTGAAAATGCGCTTTTTGTGGTTTTCTCAGATTAATGCTGTCAAATAAGGCAGATTGGGTGAGGTTTCTTTCTGCAGAGATCTGAATTTGGGACTTCTGGTAAGTGTTGAGCAGTTTTGTCAGAGATGGTAGGTGGCTTCAGAGAGCCAAGTCTGCTTTGCTTGATTTTCAGGTGAGCAATTCCACCTGCTTCTTCTTCTTCTTTTTTTTTTTTTTTGGTCTTTTTTGTGACCGGCCGCACCGCGCTCAGCCAGTGAGCACACCGCACCGGCCATCCCTATATAGGATCCGAACCCTCGGCGGAGCGCTGCTGCACTCCCAGCGCCGGCACTCTCCCGAGTGCGCCACGGGGTCGGCCTCCACCTGCTTCTTTTGATACTGTTCTCACCCCTGCTCCCAGGTCACAGACAGAAACTACGGGACAGAGAACAGCTTGTTCCATAGCGACAAATCAGATCCACTTTTGCCCTACAGGAACATCTCATTCACCACCTGTGCTCAAATTAGCAAAAGGTATTTACAAAAGTGTGAAAGATAATCATTATTTGTGTCTTTGGCTTTATCCAGTGCTTCCTTGGCCTTTCCTTTGAGTAGAATTATTCCCTCTTTTGCTCTTCTGACAAAGTCTATACATTTTATTTCACCATGATTTGAGAAAAGGATGTGCTAATCTTCTGTACAGGTCTGATCATCTCAGTCACTCAAAAATTTCAGCAAGCATCCAATCTTCTAGAAATTTACAATTAAGGAACAAAAAGTGACTTGGGAAGTAGTACAAGGAGAGGTGGAGAAAGAAGCATTGAAAAAAATCATCGATGATCAACAGGAATCCCTAAACAGATGGAAGTCAAAGGCTGCAGATTTAAAGGAAAAGGAAATAAAGCTGCCCGGCCTGGGTCTGCTCAAGGAAAAGTACAGTTTGAGGGCAAGAAAATTAAATTTGATAGTGATGATGAACGTGATAAAAATGGTGCAGCTGGACCCATGAAAAGAGCAAGAGAAGAAACAGACAAGGAAGAACCTGCATCAGCACAACAGAAAACAGAAAACGGTGCCAGAGACCAGTAGTTTAGTAAATAATTGTTGTATTCATTCTCATTAGATCTTAAGCTGCTTTTGTCTTTGGAGGCTTTTAAAAGGAAAACTGAATTAGGTCCACTTTGATGTCCACCTGTAAGAAAGGAAACATTTTTTTTTTGTTTAACTTTTTTTTTTGTTAGCAGAATTTCTTTTAAATGTATGTGTTATCTCAGATGATTCAAATATCAAAAGGAAGATTGTTCCACCAAATTGCCTCATGAAATGAAATGTATTAGGACAAACTAATAAAATATATACTATAAAAAAGAAAAACAAACCAACAGAAACAACAAAAGTGTGAGGGAGTGAATATGTGGACATGAGGAAGGAGTGTGTCTTGTTAGGGTAAGAAAATACATGACTAGGGACATGGGAGGTGTGTGTGTGGAAGTGGGTAGACGGGCAAGAAAGAGCATGGGTGGATAAGACACTCAGTGACCAAGGGATTCCAAATATTAGTGCCTAGATAATGAGCACAAGAACACTGTGGGGAAGTGTAAGCTGGCTTTAAATAAAGGTTAGAAGACATTTTATTAGATATGCTTAACTAGAAAAATTGTCCTTGCTAGAAGGTTTTGAGCTAATATTTTAAGAAGTCTTTTGGCATCAGGCAATTTTCCTCTTTGTTGCCCTTTCTAAGAATGGCATAGAAATAGGAAATTCCACCCTTTTATTTAAATATAGGGAAAAATCAGCTATTACTTCTTTCTAAGACCCATCGATGCCTTGTTCTTATAACAATATTCTCTTTAGGCTATGTTCTCCCAAATCTTAGCCTGGAACAATATTTTTCCTTACATATTCTTGGTAATTCAGGCTTTTCTTTTCTTTCTTTTCTTTTTTTTTTAAATTTTATTATGTCGATATACATTGTGGCTGATTATTGTTGCCCATCACCAAAACCTCCCTCCCTCCTCCCTCCCCCCCCAACAGTGTCCTTTCTGTTTGCTTGTCGTATCAACTTCAAGTAATTGTGGTTGTTATATCTTCTCCCCACCCCCGTTTTTTTTTTTTTTTTTTTTGTGTGTGTGTGTGTGAATTATATATTAATTTTTAGCTCCCACCAATAAGTGAGAACATGTGGTATTTCTCTTTCTGTGCCTGACTTGTTTCACTTAATATAATTCTTTAAAGGTCCATCCATGTTGTTGCAAATGGCAGTATTTCATTCGTTTTTATAGCTGAGTAGTATTCCATTGTGTAGATGTACCACATTTTCCGTATCCACTCATCTGATGATGGACATTTGGGCTGGTTCCAACTCTTGACTATTGTAAAGAGTGCTGCGATGAACATTGGGAAACAGGTATACCTTCGACTTGATGATTTCCATTCCTCTGGGTATATTCCCAACAGTGGGATAGCTGGGTTGTATGGTAGATCTATCTGCAATTGTTTGAGGAATCTCCATACCATTTTCCATAGAGGCTGCACCATTTTGCAGTCCCACCAACAATGTATGAGAGTTCCTTTTTCTCCGCAACCTCGCCAGCATTTATCGTTCAGAGTCTTTTGGATTTTAGCCATCCTAACTGGGGTTAGATGGTATCTCAATGTGGTTTTGATTTGCATTTCCCGGATGCTGAGTGCTGTTGAGCATTTTTTCATGTGTCTGTTGGCCATTTGTATATCTTCCTTAGAGAAATGCCTACTTAGCTCTTTTGCCCATTTTTTAATTATGGTTGCTTGTTTTTTTCTTGTAAAGTTGTTTGAGTTCCTTATATACTCTGGATATTAATCCTTTGTCAGATGTATATTTTGCAAATATTTTCTCCCACTCTGTTGGTTGTCTTTTAACTCTGTTAATTGTTTCTTTTGCTGTGCAGAAGCTTTTTAGTTTGATATAATCCCATTTGTTTATTTTTCCTTTGGTTGCCCATGCTTTTGGGGTCATATTCATGAAGTCTGTGCCCAGTCCTATTTCCTGAAGTGTTTCTCCTAAGTTTTCTTTAAGAAGTTTTATTGTTTCAGGGTGTATATTTAAATCCTTAATCCATTTTGAGTTGATTTTAGTATACAGTGAGAGGTATGGATCTAGTTTCATTCTCCTGCATATGGATATCCAGTTATCCTAGCACCATTTGCTGAAGAGGCAGTCCCTTCCCCAGTGAATAGGCTTGGTGCCTTTGTCAAAGATCAGATGGCAGTAAGTGTGTGGGTTGATTTCTGGATTCTCTATTCTATTCCATTGGTCAGTGTGTCTGTTTTTATGCCAGTACCATACTGTTTTGGTTATTATAGCTTTGCAGTATAGCTTAAAGTCAGGTAGTGTTATGCCTCCAGCTTTATTTTTTTTTGCTCAGCATTGCTTTGGCTATGCATGGTCTTTTATTATTCCATATAAATGTCTGGATAGTTTTTTCCATTTCTGAGAAAAATGTCTTTGGAATTTTGATGGGGATTGCATTGAATTTGTATATCACTTAGGGTAGTATGGACATTTTCACTATGTTGATTCTTCCAATCCAAGAGCATGAGATATCTTTCCATCTTCTTGTATCCTCTCTAATTTCTCTCAGCAGTGGTTTGTAGTTCTCATTATAGAGATTTTTCACCTCCTTGGTTAACTCAATTCCTAAGTATTTTATTTTTTTGGTGGCTATTGTGAATGGGCAGGGTTTCTTGATTTCTCGTTCTGCATGGAGAAAAGAAATGCTACTGATTTTTGTGTGTTGATTTTGTATCCTGCTACTGTGCTGAAATCATTTATCAATTCCAAGAGTTTTTTTTGTAGAGGTTTTAGGCTGTTCGATATATAGGATCATGTCTTCTGCAAACAGGGACAGTGTGACTTCATCTTTTCCAATCTGGATGCCCTTTATTTCCTTCTCTTCTCTGATTGCTCTGGCTAATACTTCCAACACTATGTTGAATAGGAGTGGTGAGAGTGGGCATCCTTGTCTAGTTCCTGTTCTTAAAGGAAAAGCTTTCAGCTTTTCCCCATTCAGGATGATATTGGCAGTGGGTTTGTCATATATGGCTTTAATTATGTTGAGATACTTTCCCTCTATACCTAACTTATAGAGGGTCTTTGTCATGAATGAGTGCTGAACTTTATCAAATGCTTTTTCAGCATCTATAGAGATGATCATATGGTCCTTGTGTTTGAGTTTATTAATATGGTGTATCACATTTATTGATTTGCGTATGTTGAACCAACCTTGCATCCCTGGGATGAATCCCACTTGATCGTGATGAATAATTTTACGTATGTGTTGCTGTATTCTGTTTGCTAGTATTTTAGTGAGGATTTTTGCATCTATATTCATCTAGGATTTCGGCCTGTAGTTTTCTTTTTTGGTTATATCTTTACCTGGTTTTGATATCAGGATGATGTTTGCTTCATAGAATGAGTTTGGGAGATTTGCGTCCATTTCAATCTTTTGGAATAGTTTGTAAAGAATCGGTGTCAATTCCTGTTTGAATGTTTGGTAAAATTCTGCTGTGAATCCATCTGGTCCTGGGCTTTTCTTTGTTGGGAGCCTTCTGATAACAGCTTCAATCTCCTTTATTGTTATTGGTCTGTTCAAATTTTCTACGTCTTCATGGTTCCATTTTGGGAGCTTGTGTGTGTCCAGAAATTTATCCATTTCCTCCAGATTTTCAAATTTGTTGGCGTATAGTTGTTTATAGTAGTCTTGAATGATTCCTTGTATTTCAGATGAATAAGTTGTAATATCGCCTTTTTCAATTCTAATTTTTGTTATTTGAGTCTTCTCTCTTCTTTTTTTTGTTAGCCATGCTAATGGTTTGTCAATTTTATTTATCTTTTCAAAAAACCAACTTTTTGATTCATTGATCTTTTGAATTGTTTTTTGGGTTTCAATTTCATTCAGTTCTGCTCTGATCTTAATGATTTCTTTCCGTCTGCTAACTTCAGGTTTGGATTGTTCTTGTTTTTCTAGTTCTTTAAGGTGAAGTGTTAGGTTGTTCACTTGCCATCTTTCCATTCTTCTGAGGTGAGCATTTAATGCAATAAATTTCCTCCTTAATACTGCTTTTGCAGTATCTCACAGGTTTTGGTATGATGTATCATTATTTTCATTAGTTTCAATAAATTTTTTGATTTCCTGTTTGATTTCTTCTTGGACCCATATGTCATTAAGTAGAATGCTGTTTAATTTCCATGTGTTTGTATAATTTCCAGAGTTTCGTTTGTTATTAATTTCTAGTTTTAATCCATTGTGGTCTGAGAAAATACATGGGATAATTCCAATTTTTTTGAATTTACTGAGACTTGATTTGTGACCTAATATGTGATCTATCCTGGAGAATGATCCATGTGCTGATGAGAAGAATGAATATTCTGAGGTTGTTGGATGGAATGTTCTGTAGATATCTGCCAATTCCAATTGGTCTAGAGTCTTGTTTAGATCTTGTGTTTCTCTACTGATTCTTTGCCTAGATGATCTGTCTAATATTGACAGTGGGGTGTTCAGTTCCCCTGCTATTATGGTATTAGCGTCTATTTCCTTCTTTAGGTCTAATAGAGTTTGTTTTATAAATCTGGCTGCTCCAACATTGGGTGCGTACATATTTATGATTGTTATGTCTTCTTGATGGATCAGTCCTTTTATCATTAAGTAGTGTCCCTCATTGTCTCTTTTTATGGTTTTTAGTTTAAAGTCTATTTTGTCAGATATAAGAATAGCTACTCCAGCTCGTTTTTCTTTTCTGTTTGCATGGTAAATCTTTTTCCATCCTTTCACTCTTAGTCTATGTGAATCTTTATGGGTGAGGTGGGTCTCTTGTAGGCAGCATATATTTGGGTCCTCCTTTTTGATCCCGTCAGTCAGTCTGTGTCTTTTGATTGGGGAATTTAAGCCTTTTACATTAAGAGTTGTTATTGAAAAGTGTTGATTTATTCCTAGCATTTTATTTGTTGTTTGGTTGTCTTAGGTGTCTTTTGTTCCTTGCTTTCTGATTTACTGTTTGGTTTCTGTGTTTGTTGGTTCCTTAGGTTGTAGATAGTGTTTTTGTTTGATTGCTTTCTCATCATGAATGCCATTTTTATTATACTAGTGGGTTTTGATTTTTCTTGGGTTTTTATGGCAATGGTAGTTATTTTTCAGGAACCAAACCCAGTCCTCCCTTGAGGATTTCTTGTAAGGGTGGTCGTGTGGTGGTGAACTCCCGCAGTTTTTGTTTGTCTGAGAAATATACTATTTGCCCTTCATTTCGGAAGGATAGCCTTGCAGGGTAAAGTATTCTTGGCTGGCAATCTTTGTCTTTTAGTATTTTGAAAATATCATCCCATTCCTTTCTAGCTTTTTGGGTTTGTGATGAAAAGTCTGATGTTAGCCTGATTGGGGCTCCCTTATAGGTATTTGATGCTTCTCTCTTGCAGCTTTTAAGATTCTCACTTTGTCTCTGAGTTTTGCCAATTTGACTATAACATGTCTTGGAGAAGGCCTTTTTGGGTTGAATACGTTTGGAGATCGTTGAGCTTCCTGGATCTGAAGATCTGTGATTTTTCCTATACCTGGGAATTTTTCTGCCACTATTTTGTTGAATATGTTTTCAATGGAATCTCCATTTTCCTCCCCTGCTGGAATACCCAGGACTCAGATATTTGAGCACTTAAGGTTGTCTGATATCTCTTTCAGATTTTCTTCAATGTCTTTGATTCTTTTTTCTTTCTTTTTGTCTGCTTGTGTTATTTCGAACAGCCCATCTTCAAGTTCAGAGGTTCTCTCTTGAACTTCGACAAGCCTGCTGGTTAAACTCTCTGTTGTGTTTTTTATTTCACTGAATAACTTCTTCAGTTCAGCAAGTTCTGCTACACTTTTTTTCAGGACATCGATTTCCTTGTACATTTCCTCTTTCAGGTCCTGTATACTTTTCCTCATTTCATCATGATGTCTAGCTGAGTTTTCTTGTATCGCGTTCCGTTTCCTTAGAATTATCACTCGAAATTCCTTGTCAGTCATTTCAAGGGCTTCTTGTTCTATAGGATCTAGAGTTTGAGATTTATTAACTTTTGGTGGTGTACTTTCTTGATTTTTTGTATTTCTGGTATCTTTTTTTTGATGTTTATTCATTGTGGCAGGGGGTTTCACAGTCCACCGGTTTGAGACTATTGACTAACTAAGATGTTGCTGTGGTTTCCAATTTGGTATGGCTACCTTCGTGACTGCTCAGTTGGCCTCTAGTGCCTTGTGTGTATGGTTGCCTCGGGTCTTGGGCCTCTCCGGGGAGCCACCTTTCTGGTCAGCTTGTACTCTGCTGGGCTGCTGGATCACGTACCACAGGGTGTGTGATCTCTGTTGAGCTTTCACTTCCCGTGCAGGACTTCTCCCTGTTCCATGTGCTCTGGCCCGGTCTGTTGGATCGTGCAGTGGCGACCCCACAGGGTGTGTGGTTTCTGTCGAGTCTCCCCCTCCCTGGCCGCACGTCTCCCCGCTCTGTACGCACTTGGCTGGGTTGGGACGTGTCGTCTGCAGCCCTCATCTATCAGCTGGGCCTTCAAGACCCTGCTCAGCACTGCCTCGCCCAGGAAGTCTACCAAGTTTCTGCTAGGCACAGACGACTGGTCACTCTGGGTGCCTTTGTAGCACTGTGTAGATCTTTCTCGGGACTTATCACCTTCCTCCTGGTATCGCGGTTATTTGTGTACTTGTCTTATCTCCCACACCAGAGCGTGAGCTCCTTGGGGGAGAAGCCCGCAGCACACGGTTCACCTTTGTATCCCCCCCCCCCCCCTGCAGACAGCTCTCCGGCAGGTTCAAGCGGACTTGGGAACTCTCCTACCACACTATTCCCAACCAGAAATTGTTTAGGTGTTTTTCCGAACTGGTGGCCGCAGAGATGGTATCTGCCTCCCAGTAACAGGAAGTTTACCGGGGCCGGAGTCCAGGGTGTGGTGGAGTGACAGTCGGCCCCGCCCGTACTTCCTTGTCCTCCCGACACTGGCCAGGGATGCCACACACCACCAGCCCCGCCAGAGAACCGCGGAGGGAGTGGGAGTTGAGGCCAGCCCACAGGCTCCGGGAAACCCCGTGCCGGGGCAAGCAAGTGGGAAGGCTCAGTCAGGAGCCGAGCCGCGCCGGAGCTGCCACACCTGAGAAAATGGAGGCAGCCCCGGGGTGGTGAGTGGCCCGGTGATGCAGGCGAAAGCAGGCTGGGCATCAGCCCCCTGAGCAGGGCCGGGCCAGGGGTCACTCACAGGGCTGTGCCAGGTCGGGCACTCACTCTCTGCCCTTGGTTTGTCGCCTTCCCCGTTCTCGGTTCCCGCCGCCTTGGGCTGCTTGCTCGGTCCCGTGGTGCAGCTCGGGCATTCCCAGGAATCTTCTTTTATGCTGACCTGAAACCTCGAATCATGAATAGGGCAGCTGGCTGCCTTCAGCGCGGCCCCGGCCTCTGGGATCCTGTCTGCATCCACAGCAGCCCTGGCGCCATGTTCCCTGTTTAGAGACTCGCTTTTGCAGCTACGAAACAGTTCTTTTCCTGCTCCATACTTCAAAGCTGTTGCCTGTAAATAAGGCAGCCTCTCCTGCCGAGGGCAAAGTGGTGGTCAGCCCCCACGACCGGCCACCAGCAGCGGTCCTCCCTTAAGAGATGGCAATAGGAAGGTTCACAAGTTTCCTGGCTGCCTGAGGCCCAGTGGCCGGCTTTTCCACCTCAGCTACTCCACGCCAACCGCCGCAGCCACCGCCATCTTGAAACCTCTAGTTCAGGCTTTTCTAATGGAAGGCCACATATGTTTTTATTTCAGCCCTGAGAATGGAAGCTGCCTAAAGACAGAGGTTGTATCTTCACTCTTGAGATCCCCACATAATATGTGCCCAAGTGATGTCTTTTGATTAACTGAGTGGATGAATGAATGAATGAAGACAGACCCACAACTCTCAATAGGATGAGAATAAAAACCTATTTCTGTTTGTTCTTCTACAGTAAGGAGATTACCTAAATATCACATATGATACCATCATATATATCTTGTTTGCTAGTGATTTGACTTCATTTATTTCTTGTTTATTTAAATTCAGGGGAAAATTTAAATAGCTTTTTCTTATAATATCTCAAAGCTGAACTTGAATGAAACCTCATATTAAATAATGTGCAAGATTAACTCTTATGCATTGCTGCCAAGGGGCTTTGGCATTTTGCTTGGGTAAATTTTGTGGCTGGTCCAGAAGGCCAGGCCCTGGGATGGCAGGTCTGTGTAACCATGGCAACATGGGTTGGGGAAGATGGATGGCTATCATGTAAAGTGCCTTCTGAGTGCACAGTGCCAATAGCCGTGCTTGGTACCACCCAAGGAATACTCTGTTAGAATCAGATATTCCCTTGGCTCAACATAACATATCATAATGTGTCTGATGTTGTCAGCCAAAACAAGATCTTTTATCAATTCTTCTGCCAGCTACCCGTGCTGGCTATTAGAACCAAAAACTTAATGCAGTGATCAAAAAGGCTGCTGGAGATGTAAAAGGCAAAAGGATGAAGAAGAAACAGGCACAAATCTATGTTTTGCTTATCTCTCGTTTACTGAAAATCAGCAGTGTGGGATACCTCTTCTACCTCTGCATGTAACTCATCTTCTCTGCAGGTACAGCACCACCCCGTTACTACTTCTGAACATATTCCCCCACCCTATGAGTCATTTGGAAACAGACAAGGGAGCAAGCAACATAGCAAAGTGGTAAAATGTGCAGGCTCTCATCAGACTGCCTGCATTCAGATCCCCGCTCTACCACTTGTTAACCAGGGAATTACTAAAACCTCAGTGTCCCAGGTTTTGATCTCTAAAATGGAGGAAGTAATACAAGTGTTATCTAATAGGGTTGTTGTGAATATTAAATGAGATTATACATACTTACTGCTTAGCATACTGTTATTATTGATAATCGTGGGGTCAGGAAGACTGCATATCTGTGGTAAACAGGAGGAGTGAAATGTGCATCATTGGCCACCTAGGTTTGGTATATAGGGACGTATCAGGAGCAGTAGTTGAAGAAAAACATATTGTTATTATTGCCTCTGTTATTATTATCACTACTAATGTTATTACCAACAAGATGTAAAAAAATTTTCTATATACACCATAAATCCTACTTCACAAATGAGGTGAATTTTACAATCTAAAGCTCTCAATTCCCAATGCTTGGGTTTTCAAATGTTTTTGTTCTCATCTCTACTGAGAAGTAGCAGAAGTCAAAAGGCAGAAATCTAGTAAAAATTTCAAGTAGAAAAAGCACATAAAATTTTACTCTTTGAACTGTAATTGGTCTGGCATAAAAAAATAAGAATCGGACTGTCATCCCAGGATGTTATAATTTTTTAATGAATTGAAATTGTAGCTAATAGAAAGTTGAATACAAAGAATAACAAATATGAAAGGAGGGTATGGCATGGATTATTCATAATAGGTGCTAAAAGAGCAATGGTGAAATATTTTTTACAAAGACAAAGCAGAAAAATAAGGCAGGAAGTTTAAAAATGAATTCACTGCACAGCTTGATTCTGCATTCATAGATACCATGAAGTTCAAACAATTATTTAGTAGCAGAGGCACATGAAAAGAGCCTACTGATATAAAATGTGGTAGGTAGATTCTTGGGGCCCCATCTGATCTGTGGGACAGCTCCCCTGCCTCTGAATTGAATTATTCCCTTGCTTTTTTGTGTATTGCTGAAACATACCTGTCTTCTGGTACCCTCTCCTTACCCTCTCAGCCCGCTTTCCACTGGGATTGAAACCCCTTTCTTTCCTCTATTTCTGTTTCCAGTTGCTGTATTTTTTCTTTATCAAGCTCATGTTTTTCAAACTTGTAAAAACATCACAGTGAATTTATGACATGGGAGCTAGTGGCTGTGTTGGTGACGTGAGGGTCCAGGTCCATAGCTGTGTGCCCCACGAACAACAGGGTAATAATAGAGCTTACAGACCCACTGCCGTCATGGCCAGACATACGCTAACATGCCAATTTTTTTCCTCCTTGTCCTTCCAAGCCATGGGGTCCCTGGTGAGGTACACTTTTAATCAAACAAGTATGCTACATCATACCAACTTAGGATGAGTATAGACAACATCAACATCAACATCATTTATTTACTCGTTCATCATTATTCACTCATTTAGTTCAGTAATACTTATTCCAAGAGTAAATGCTAAGAAAATAATTTTTTAAAGTGGGGAAAAAAGAGGGAAAACTGGTAAATTTCTCAAAAGGAAGATTGAAGTTAGAAAACAGTAGAAACCATGGCAAATGGCTTCCAGGGGATATTTTTGATCATAGGTAGATATTGGGATAGCTGGAGAAAAATAGAATGTTCGTGAAAGTTATCATTCAGACATGAATATGCAGATAGTAATATCACTATTTGGATTCCTCTAAATTTATAAATTATAGAAAAATAAGAATTGCAGCTCAAGGCAGTCTATATAAATATGTAAGGAGTAAGAAAAATGGTATTTGAAGAAAAGCATTGAAATCTTGGGCGGGTAAAATGCTACATTTTCATTTTGATAATAACATGTTCAAGGTAATTATTGGGCCTGATTAGTAAGCAAAGCCAGATAGAACATAATAATTACTGTCTTGTTAGTGAAAACACTGTTAATATTAATGGGAATGTAACACTCAAGATCCTGGGAATTGATAAAAGGGCAGTTCTAGATCTAAGACTGACATGTGACTCTGAGGTCTCCTGACCAGTTAATTATGGGCCCCCTGAGGTTTCTCCATTCTCTTGGAGGCATTCCCAGGACCCCTTCTGAGGCCTCTTTTCATTACTTATGAATAACAATGGGAAAACAAACTTTGTTTTTGAATTCCTCTGAATCGAGAACTAGACTAGAGGTAGGGATAAATGCAAACGGAAGTATCTAATTAAAAAATGTTTCCTGGTCTGGGACAATGCTCTGTGCTGCAGTGGTTCAGGGAGCTTAGGAGCCAATGTGAATTCTGCGCCAAGGCACTGGCACTGTGACTTCTAGGTTTACATGGCCCTCTGCCAGGATACGCTGGGAAGAGTAGATTATCATCCCCCGACTAGTCCAGTTGTGCAGCCAGCTATCCTTGCTGATAATGTAAAGATTTACCAATGAATACTACAGAACTAATGTGATGTGCAGCAAGATACATTTGCAAGATGCAGGGAGGCTCACAGTAGCCTTCCTTGGGTTTGGTCTCCTGACTATAGTACCTTGCACTTATTACTAATTTTTATAGTATTTTCAAAGTGCAGTTGTGGCACTATAATTCCTTGATCTCATGTGTTGCCATTTGTAGTAAAAATAAAAAATAAAGACAACAATAAACAGAAGCTTCCAGGAAACTTATTAGTTATTCCTGCTGCATGTGGCATTTCCATAATTCACATCTGTATTGAGTTTGCTGTGGGAACAGTAATCACAGTATGTAACCCTTCTCTGCATTATTTATTGCAAAAATGGTTATATAGAAGAGTGGATTCTGCCCAATATGCAGCCTAATTAGTGGTCAAACTGTTGTTTTCCTCAGTGATTTAGTATCAGGCATATTTATTTCAGTGTCCAACAAAATAAAATGAATGTCCTGGAGTATTTTTTTCCATGACATCTTATCATTGGTCTGAAAACCAATTCACAGTATTTAATAGTGTGCCTTGGTGTTTTTTGTTATATATTTTGATTCCTGCATGAACTTCTGTTCACTTTGCACTATTTCTGTGTTTGCTACTTTGGAATAAAAGTGGTCAGTGCTGTTTAAATGGTGTCTTAAATAGTCAAATGGGGGTGATGATTCAAGTATACCTACTTTTCTTCATTTTCTTTCTATATTATTTGACTCAAATAATTATAACTAAGTTTCAGCATTTGATTTGGAGCATTTTTTATATTTCTGTCACTTAGTTCATAGATATTCACATTTGTACTGTATTCTTTTATTAGTTATTAAGACTCTTGTGAGGGTATATATCTTTTTGTAGAGCTGTCCAGAATACTTACCAGGATTATCATTCTCACTAGCAAGCATTCATGCAGTGGCTGCTTTTATTTGGTCCGGAATATTTGAGTGTAAAAAATGGAATGGTTTAGATACTAGGCACTCTAGGAGATGAAAATTGAAGACCGTGACCCAGTGAATTTCTCCGCAAATGCTATTGGCTGCCTTATCTATGTATAGTGTTATGTGCAGATCAGATATTTGATATGTACTTATTAATATGACATGTTAAAAATAAACTTATTTTGTGGTATGCTTCATGGATTTGTCTTTAACATCCATTCCAATCTCTTATTTGTGTACTTGTATGTTTCTGTTGCTTAAAACAGAATACCCCAAACTGGGTAATTTATAAAGAAACAAAATTTATTTCTTACAGTTTCAGAGGCTGGTAAGTTTAAAGTCCAGGGAATACATCTGGTGAGAGCCTTATTGGTGGGTGGTGACAGTAACACAGGGTGTCACCTGGCAAATGGCTTGAGCAAGAGAGAGACTAACTTCCTCACTCACTCTCCTTATGAAGCTATCAAAACCATGTCCATTACTCCATGAATGAATCAATTCATTCACAAGAGTACAGTCCTCACAATCTAATCACCTCTAAAGACCCCACCTTTTAATCACCATAATAGGATTTCCCACCCTCATAACATTGTCATAGTGGGATTAAGTTTCTCAAACATGAGACTTTGGGGGACATTCAACCCACAGCAGTATCCTTTGGTCCTGTAAAAGCTGAAAATATTTCTTAAGTTTCCCTGGAGATACAGTAGTGAATGCTGTTAAGGTCCTCATCTGTTGGGAGAATTCTGCTCACCCAGACCCCTGTGAAACATCCCTTAGTTGACACGAGTCTAAACACACTGATTTATGAGATTTAGTGGATGGGACTAAAGCAGAGACTAACCTGTTTTGTCTACCATGCATGGCCTTGGGGATGTTTTGTTGCTTTGCTCTCAGCATTGACACAAATCCCAGGGCCCACTCACTAGCTGTAAGGGTGTTAAGAGGAAGGGTGTGGGCTATCAGTTGTGCTGGTGAAGAACGTAGGAATTGCAGGATTTGGGAGCTGACAGCAGTCGCAGTTGCAGCAGGGACAGCAGCTTCCTGATTGGGTGTTCCCTGGATCATAGCAGTTACACAACCCTGCTGCCTTCCTGTTTTTGCTTTCTAACTGTGGCAAGGTTCAGTGGTGATGGAACTGTGGCAGCATCCCAAGGAGGCAGGCAGCTTCCTGATCACCAAAGAGCAGCAGTTCTTCTGGTGGCCCAGTTCTGCAGCGTGGCTTGGAAACTATTTCTGGAGGCTCAACGTAGATGTATTTCTTTGTCCCTCCCTAATGATTCTCTAAGCCATGCAATTATCTGTATAAAATATTTTTCTTTTTAAAATAGCTAGAATAGATTCTGTTCTCCTTAATTGAACCATAACCAACATTCACTGGGCCATATACTTTCTCCAAAATGTTCCAATGTCAAGTCATTGAGCATTCTATTATATCATGGAGAGTTGCGGAAGTACCACTAGACATAAACACAAGTATAATTATAACTCAGTCTTTTTCAAATTCACTGAAAAATATTTATATATACCTCACATTTTCCCTTTAATTGATGAGTTACACTGGTGATATCCCGAGGCCCATTAACTTTACTTATAAAATGTCCCTTGAACAGTACTTTGAAGCCCAAGAAAATTGCGTTGTTTGAGCTATAAAAGCGAGAGCAGGCAGAAACGCAGAATCTCCACAGGAAATGTTTTGCCTTCAGGGTCCTGTCATTCAAACTAGAGACTGAAAATACCAATGTTCTGGCAGATGTCTAAGGCTGCTTATTTTTGTGGGGTAAGGCACAGGGCTAATTAGAGGCCAAAGCAGTGGGTCCTGTTGTCAGGTAAGCCATTTAGTTTTACTCTCTTTTGTGGCCTCAACCTTCACTCTTTGCCCTGCTTAGTCATACTGCTTGCCTTTGAGCAGAGAGTGGTAGAAAGGTGGGGGAAAATATTTTCCCCAAATTTGTTGGTGATGATGGGTCAGCAGTTATCATTTTCGCCCCTGAGAGACTGTGCATTCCAGTCAGTCTCCAGGGAGAAGAGAGAAATGCCATCTATCAAGGAACTGTGAGCCTTGCTAAGTTGAACAGACAGGCAAAGAGGAAGCTCGCTACTTTGCCTTGGGAACAAATTTGTATTAGGGAAAATAGTATGTATTGATTAAGGTGGGAGAGTGATAGAAAAAATCTGAGCATATACAAGAATTTAGATCACAAAAGGAGTTTAAAAGGGAGAAGAGGATTAAGTGAAGGAAGGATATTCCAGGCAAACCAAGAGACTACACTGCTTAAGAGTGAATTATACAGATTCTTTTCCAAATAGTGGCTTAAATACTCAAAGGTTTAATCTCTCATGGTAAAAGATGCCTGGGAGTAGGCAGTCCGGGGCATGGCAATTCTGCAAAGTCATCATGAACCCAATTTCCTTCTAGTTCTACTGTCCATTTTCTAAGCATGTGGCTTCCGTTCTCAGGGTCAACTCATGATCCAAGATAACTGCTGAAGCTCTAGATAGCACCTCTGCTTTCCAGCCAGAAGAAGAGCAGAAGGACTTTCCTTTTCTGAGGCCCAAACAATACTTCTTCTTACATCTCATTGTTCTGAGTTTAATCACATGGCCTCACTTAGTTGCAAGGGAGGCTGGGAGCTTCATTCAGTCTGTTTTGCCAAGCTGCAATATGCCTCGCTAATAATTGGGGTTCTGTTACTAGGGAAGAAGGAGAGAGTGGATATTCAGTGGGCAGCCAGTGATCATTGCCATGCAGGCTGAGCCAGACAGGCCCTTTGGCTCTGTGCAGAGGCTCCTTTCTCTAGCACCACAAATGGAGTTTCTTAATTTTTCTTCCAGGCGATCCAGGAAGCTGGGGTGGTTTCTAGAGAATACAGCCAAAAATGGCAGAACATACACTCAACTGTGTAAGATTGGCAGCAGCACCTGAGACCCTTTTATCTGCCTATTGTAGTGTTTAACCGACTGAAACAAAAGCAGGTGTGAGCTGCAGTTCTTTGGCACAGAACCTGTGAAACTAATGTCCTCAGACAAATGCTAAAAACTAAATGGACCAATTAAAAGCTCCTGAAAGGTTCTCGGAAGAGGAAACAGAGTAGGAATCTTTTTGAGGTCACAGTCACAGAAGTGATTAAGGTGTTGTCAGGCTGGATCACAGACCACAGACCCGTCTGCCCCGTCCTGTGCAGATCATGAGTCAGATAGTTGAAAAAAGATTCTGGAAGCCAATGGCAAGATTGACATGCTTTATCTGGATGTGAGCTCTGCTGGCCTGCAGTTCAGAGCCATTGTTTTTTATACTAAAATACACAATAGTGGCAACGAGGCAAAGATTACATGGGTGCACACGTGCAGTTATACTACAGTTACATAACATGTTTACAGCACACATGCTGAGTCATGTCCTGCCAGATATGAGGTGAGGCAGTCTGAACAAACTGTCTCCATTTTCCTCACAGGTGTTTTAGAATCACCCAAACTTGAACAAAGGCCCTTTGACTACCACAAAAAGCCTAAATTATGATGTTTTGTTTGGTCCCAGCAGTTTCAGAAAAAAATGAACTAACATTTGAAAATTAATTTATTTGATTTATATTTGAATAATTCAACCATTTGGCCATACCTGTCCTGCATTCCTGCATGTTGACAGCATCCTGGGGCTGAGCAGTGGCTGTCCATTTAGATGGCCTGCATTCGCTGGCTCCCAGCTGTCTCTGCATTTCTGATATCTTGTGTCTGGCTGGCTTCAATCATGTGGGTCACCTGCTGGGCATGTGTGAACATCTATGCTTGTGACCCTTGCTGTGGATGGCTCAGGAGGCAGCCAGTACATGGGAGGCTGCTGGCCTGCCTCAGTGGGAGGTACATGTGGAAGACTCCTAGCCTGGAGAGAGGAGAAAGGATGTAGATTATAGCTGGGGTTCTAGAAGGAAAGAGCCTGATAAGGAAAGCTTTTTAAGGCTCATTCAGTGGGAGGTTGCCAGAGGTCATCTGCCGCAAGACACATAACTGCACCCAGGAGTATCTGGTGTCTCAAGATTCTGACTGATGGGCTTGACTATCCCAGCTAAAGCCAGGATATAACTGTGGATTGTAGCCAAGTTGTTCCAACACAGGTGGCGTGAACTCCTGTGGTGTTGTTTTGAAGTGATAATTGGCTGGGGTAATAGTTTCAGGGAGGTGGTTCTAACAGATGGTGCTGTTTGAAATCCTTCCCTACAACCTCCAGGAATGACTCTGTAACCTACTTAGTAGGCTTATTCTAGTGGTTTACAACCTGGCCCTATATTCCAACTGGTTGGCAATCTGTTCATTGACATTGTTATCTGAATTCATGAAGCAGGCATTACATTTTTAAAAAATGAGATATACACAGCTGTTTCCTAAACCACTGTTCTCCCAGCACACATACTGATAGATGCATGCATATTTTTGCTGCACTTCAAAATTCACTTGGAAATCACTTTAATTTTAATGCCCAAAAGATAAAGAGAAAATGACCCTCAAAAAGCTTTAGGATTCAGATACCTCTCATTTATAAAAAGACATCAGGGTCCATTCCACCAGCTTTATTGGACAAAATGATTTGAGAGAACATTTTCATCATTTGAAGCTTTTATTTTGAGACTGTATTTATAAATTTCAAAAAGACGCCCCTTAACTTCTCCCAGCCCAACTAAACTATCAGACTGGCATTTGTATTCATGGACTTTGGCTTGAAATGAAATCTTTTAGCTCTACCTTAGGTTGTAAATGTCAACAGTTTGAAGTGCCATGATTCTGATCTTTAAATCTGCCTACTGCTGAATGGTGTAAATAGCAAAGAAAGAAAGTAAAAAGTATTTGGTACCTTGAGAAACATGTGTAGTGTCTATTTGATTTTCCTTAGATGTGGGGGTCTGTGTAATTGTAAGATTTGATTTTTTTCATTGTAACCGAGAAAGCCTCAGCATTTTAATTAGTGACAGTGACATAAATCACATGAGTTTATTTCACTTACTTGAGTTTTTATTTTTCTTTGGTGTATTTAATTAACCAAAAATACCCATACAGGAGTTCCCTCCACTTAAGATTAATTTTTCTCATACCTGAAGTTAGATGCATTCAGTTGCTAGAGTGGTGTATTATACAATCTGTGCATGAGAAATATAGCAATTTGCTTTTTACTGGTATTTATCGTTGCTATCCTAATGAATTCAACTTTTTCCTATTGTGCTGTGCTCTGCTCTACAGCCTATAGAGCCTGTTTGATTCAAAATTTACTTTGTAGTATTAGGTTTTAATTTATTAATTTACATAAGCTTGGAAAAGTGTTTCCTTGAAAATATCAATTTATATCTGATGGTAATTAACACAACTTGAGTTAACATGAAAAGTATTAACATAGTTTTTCTAGTGGTCTCCAATTTGAGTCTTACTGAAATAGAATTACAGATTCTGTTTTCAGAGAACATTTGTGTATGGGATTTCTTTCCATTCCTTCTCTAATATTAGGGCACTGAGGTTAAGATCTACCTTTTCTATTCATATATTTTTTGTCTTTAAAATGCATATTCAGTTATAAAAGTAATATAAATTCCTTGAAGCTGAAAAAACTGGACAAATAGTTCTATGAAGGTCATCATATTGGAAATTGAATTTTGAGTGATTGGACTTAACATTATTTCTTAAGAATATATCATTAAAGAATGAAAAGTATTGCTATTTTCACTTACGCTGTTTCAAAAAATTTTTTTCTACTAAGACTAGTTGATGCCATGTGGAATATTTATGCATAGAACATTTCCATATTTAAGATTTTTAAAAATTTGGAATTCCCAGAGATAGATTTACTGGTTCAAAGGATATTTTTTATTTAATATTACTTTGCAGGGAGCACACCTAAACTTCCTAATACTCTGCCTCACTTTTTGTGTGTGTGTGTGTATTTGGGGCATCAGATGAAAAGTTGGGAGGACAAACAATGGAAAAGGAAGAAGGAATCATAAGAATCATTGCAGAGTTTTGCTTTCCAGGTTCTTGTTTGCTAATTGAAAGGTATTTGCTGGCTCAAGGGGAGACATATTGAATTAGCTTGCCTTATGACTATGTTTTTCCTATTGGTCCTGATATCCAAGAGATAAAACCAAGACTTCTGAGGTTTTCTTGAGAAAAGTCAAATTAAGAACCTCTTGAGTGTTTTCTGCGTATTTTGCAAGGCATATGGACATATGGTTCAGTAAAGTACATGGTCAATAGTCTGGGACCTGCCCACTTCATTAGAAAGGCAGGCTTCAGTCTCTTAGGCTGATTGGGATTACTCCAAAACAATAGAAAACAACTGAGGAGGGGATATCAGCTCCAGATTACAGTTCTTTGGAGGTTTTGTATCATCCTGAGTTTTCACTCTGCAATCTGGCACCATGATAGCTTTTGTATCATCTTTCCTCTGTTCCACTTTTTCCCAGCGTGACAGCTGAACTTAGCATGCACAGAATTATTCCCCAGGGCTTGCCAATTCCTGAGTTCCCTAAACAATAATAGTGAATTAAGTTAGTGAAAATATAATTTCTACTGTGTGTACATGTGCATGCATGTATGTGTATGGAGACTGAAGATTTTTATGTTAAAAAGCAGTTTTCATACTTGTGAAGATTGAAAACCACCTCTCTAGACCATGGTCAGGTGAGGAGAAGGGGGAAGAAGAGGTGGTCTTTCATGCATTTTATATCTCTTGGGTTTGTGGATGTCACACATGTATCAGTTCTGCTCCAAACCCTTGTGCAGTCAGCTCTTCTGCAACAGGTTTACATTCTAGGTCATCAGAGGTGTGCTGAAGCTGCCACACTAGTAGCTGGCTTTAGTAGTGCACGTAGCTCTCTGCACTTGTCCTTTCTCATTGATTTAGGCGTCTGAACATTTCCCTTTCTTTCTAAATCATGTCTGCATTTAAATGTTTTAAAGTACTTTATCTAGCATTTTTTGTTGTTTTTCACCAGAACAAGTATATTCAATATTTCCGTGAGAGAATGGGAGTCCTTTCTAGTATATTGCTGGAAATAAAATGTGCAATCCAATCTCTACATAACAGCCAGGATGATCTTTTAAGATATAAATCAGATCTTGTCAGTTCCCTGCTTAATACTTTCCATGGCTTTTCATTGCTCTTAGATTAAAAGCAAAACTCCTTATTGCTTCCTACAAATGTCTGCATGATCTGATCTTCTCTCTTAACCACTCTTTCCCTTGCTCATTAACTTCCAACCACACGGGCCTTCTCTCTGTTTCTTGAACTAACCGAGCTCATTCCTGCATGGGGCCTTTGCACTAGCTGTTTTCTCTGCCCTGGATGTGCTGGCTCTAGTGCCTCATTCAGTTCACAGCTCAAATATGCTCCTCAGAAAGACCTCCCCTGTCCACTCTACTCTACTAAAGTAGCATGCTTGGCCTACACCCAATCACTCTATCCCACCACCCTGTTTTATTGTCTGCCTAAAATTATTTTGTTTGTCTATTTTTTGGCTTTGTATTCTTCATTTTTGGTCCTTGTAAGATTTTGCAAACTGGAAGAAAATGAGAAGTGAAAAAAAAAAAAAGCCTTAAGTTTAAAGTTCTTAATTAAAATAGTACCTTTGTATTTTACTCGCTGGATATAAGCTTGACCTTTTTTACAAAAAGAAAACCGGTTTGTTAAGAAGGTATGATTATATTTCAGAAGTACTTCAGTGATTTTGGATTATTCTGGAAAGCAATTGGTAGTATGTTTTAAATATTTGAACATAATTACTCCCTTGGCCCAGAAATTGCCATTTTAGAAATTTATTCTGTTTTAGGAATCTAGCCTAGGAAAAATATGAAATTCAGTGATCTTTGAAAAAGGATGGTCACAGGTATACTGCTTACAATAAAAAAAAGTTGGATATCACTTATTCAGATAGAGGTTGTAATAATTTGTGGCAGGTCCATTTGCTATAGTTTTATGCAATGATTTAATAAATTTAAATATTTAAAATTATTTAAATGATAAAGGAAAATTCTTTTAATATATTAATTTTCCAAAAAAGTAAGACTCCAAACTGTATATAGTATAACTCAACTATGTTAAAAAAAAAAAAAAAAAAAAAAGGACCAAAACCAAAAGACTCTAAGGAAATAAGCCAAAGTATTAAGGAAGTTATTGCTAGCATTTGAATAATTATTGCTATTTCTTCTTTACACTCTTTGTATTTTCACATTTTCTACAATATGCCTATATTATTTCAATAATCAGAAAATCAATAGCATATGTTTAAAATCTTAGCAAATGAATACAGTGAATGAACTATGCCAAAATGTGTTTGTAATTAGGTCAAACTTCTTTATAGAAGTCTATGTATATGAGGGTTCTTCAAAAAGTTCATGGAAAGATTCACTTTATCTTTCAATTCTATTTTTCCATAAACATTTTGAAGTACCCTCATGTGTGTATATAGATATAGATTATCAATCTACCTATAATTTCCTTTTCTTACTTGAATAAATATCTCCTCTTTTACAGAAAATCCTTGGATGGAAATTAAGATCAATTAAAATTGAGTAAATTCGTGTGTGTGCGTGTGTTTAAACTATTTATCTCTTGTGTGTTTTTTGTTATAAAACTAAGGTAGTTGGTGAAAGTTGGAATAATCCTTGCATAAAGATTTTATTGATTCGTTGGATAGTTATAGGATGACTGCCAAATAAATGTTTAGTAGAACGAGTACTTGGTGGAGAATCAGAAGGGCTTAATGGACTCCTCACTGTTGTCACATAAATACTTTCTGCCTGATATACCAATGATACAACCTTCTGCTCTATGAAACTGGTACCTAGTTAAGCAAGGTCATGATATATTCACTTTGTAACAGTAAATTTGTGGTGCCCAGAAAACACAGAGAACTACAACTAACAAATGGAAAGCTCTACTGTTATTGACTTAATGATAAACTTAGATCCCCTAGCAAAGCTCACAGTCCAAAGAAAACCCCTGGATGTGTCCTTTGGGGGAGCATTTGCAGCAAGATAGTAGGTATGTGGGGAATCATGTTCATGAAATAGAGGGTAGATAGGAGTCCCTTCACTTACTTCTAACCTCTGTATTTTTTTATTGTCTCCTTAAGAAGAGAAAATATAATGTAGAGGCCAAGTGCTATGTCTTCAGTTTATAACTATGTAACCTTAAAGGAGAATAATAATGGTCCAGGAAAGAAAACATAGATCATCTTAAGTATTTGAACCAGGGGGAATTAACTGATCATGCAGGTGAGGGGAAGAGATGACAAGCCAAATGGGGTCACTAAACAACCCAACTATTAGGAATAGCAAGAACCATCTACTGGCTCTAGATTGGAGGAACAATCTGCTGGAGACAGTGTTACGCAGTCCAGGGGTTGAGTTCACCTAGAGGAAGATGGAATTTTTATGGGACTAGAGGGGGCATGGAGGAGACCCCTTTGCTGCTGGAGACTCTGCTCAAGGCACAGAGAGAGGGGAGAAAGATCTTGGCTTTCTCATCCTTCTACCCTCCAATCTTGTAGCCAAACACAGAAGCCAGCTGGCCGGGGAACCTGCATCGCCCCTCTGTGATACAGAGCAGAGCAGGGAAAGGGTGAGGAATAACCAAAGACAGGCAAAAGTCCCTACCTCAGAGAGTGTTTTGAGGGTTACAGGCAGTATTACATCTATAGCACTTAGAACAGTGCCTAGTATATACTTGCTGAGGAAACACTACCATCATCATTGGCGTCATTGTCATTATTATAGGTGCCATTTGCAGAGCATCAACATCTCTTAGTGAATACGCTTTACATGTTGGGTGCCAGGAGATTACTTCTGTTTATAGCCTCCTCTTTCTTGAGCACTGCCATAATCAGGTTGCTAGTAATTTCAGTGTTTTGACAGGTAGGGGCGTCCCACCTCCTATTCCTATCTGTACTGTTGAGAACAGTTAGAGTGACCTGACCTAGTTCGTAGATGACCATACTGAGCCGTGGAAAGTTCCAAAGAATCCAGGCAGTTTCAAGAGCATGATAAATATTCACAACCCTATGGAAAGAGACCCTTGGAAATTAACTTTAAAATTAATGATTTTCTCACTATTTTACTCCCTTTAGGACTGAGCTTAGCTGTATCCTGCAAAGCTGAAGGAATGAAAGAATACTTTTTTTTTTTTTTTGGTATTTGCCATAGCTTGATGTTAAATTTAATGAATTTGGGAATCTGATGCTTGACAAGTTGCCTTGACAGGCCCACCAGGAAGAATCGCATAGCTGCCTTCTTTGAAGCATAGACATAGGAGGAAAAAAATCCCATCCAGATAAGTCATGAGGCTTTGCCAAAGTGCCCTCTTCAATAGCTTACCTTTTGAGAACACACTGTTTATTGTAGCATTTTGCTAAGCCTTGGGATTTTCTCTCCTAGGAGACTTTTATCAGGATGAAAAATAGCAGCTTTTTTTAGGCTTTAAAGTATTGTTAGTCTTTTTTACATTGGCTTTCCAATTACACTCATTCTCAGAAAGAACATTTATTGATTTCAAGGGGTTAAGCGTTGTTTAGTTTTTTCTGATGCTGTATTCTTTATGTTTAACACCATGCCTCAAATAAGTAATAATAAAAGATAATAACAGCTAAGAGCTTTTGAGTGCTTTCTCCCTGTCACTTACTGCTCTCAGCACTTTGGGTTCATTCTCTCACTCAGTGTAATGTCAGGACTTACAACAACCCTATGAGACAGATGCCCCATTTTAAAGATTAAGAAACTGAGGCTTAGAGGTTATAAATTTTCTCCAAGATCACATAATCTTGCTGACAGACTCAGAGCTCACACTCTTAACCATTATATGGTAATATTAACATTTTATTGTGAATGTTAAACAATAAAGCATAAATGGAGAGGGAAAGAAGTAAATGCAAAAAAAAAAAAAAAATCTGTCACCTGAACATGATAGATTATTCAAATGTCAAGGCAGGAATTGTCAAAGGTGCTGAATAGACATTTTTTAAATGAAGACATACAAATGGCCAACAGGTACTTGAAAAAATGCTCAACATCACTAATCATCAAGGAAATGCAAATCAAAACCTCACTGAGATATCATCTCACCCCAGTTAGACTGGCTGGTATTAAAAAGACTGAGAATAACAAATGCTGGTGAGGATGTAGAGAAAGCGGAACTCTCCTACACTGTTGGTGGGACTGTAAAATGTACAGCCATGATGGAAAACAGTATGGAGGTTTCTGAAACAATTACAGATAGAACTATCATACAACCCAGCAACCCCATTTCTGGGTTGTCTGGCTACTGTAGTGGCTAATGTTGGAGTCCTGCTGATGCCAACTATTGTAGCGCTCTTAATCCTGTTTGTGACACCAATTGTAAAGCTAGGCAACCACGCCAGTTGTTGGACTCTTTTACTTGACAGTAATCCTGCACTGATTGGGCTGATTGTTGAGCTAGGGCTGGGTCTGGAGCTCCCAGACCCCTCAAGACCATTCGCAGACTGGGTCACAAACCCTTCAAACACCAAGCTGGGCCCCCAGACCCCACACATGCCAGGCTGAGTCACCAAATCCCTTACATGCAGGTCTGTGAGCTAGGTAACGGGCCAAAAGGTCCTTGGAAGCTGTAGGTTCGAAAGCATGGCTGCACTGGTCGGACGCCCGAGGCAGACACCCACCTGCTTCACTAAAACTCTCCTCTCTCTCTCTCTCTCTCTCTCTCTCTGTCTCTGCAGAACACAAGAATAGCAACAAAACTAAAAAGATACATTGGTGCACATGCGCACTAACTCCACACAAACACACAATTTGCTTACAAAGGATGCTGAACCACACCCAAGTGGACCCAAGGTGAGGGCCCTGACCAAACTATTCTATTTTCCTAACATGGGTATATACCCAAAGGAATGGAAATCATCATGTTGAAGGGATACCTGCATTCCCATGTTCATCGCAGCTCTATTTACAAAATAGCCAAGATATGGAACCAACCTAAATGTTCATTGATGGATGACTGGATAAGGAAAATGTGGTATATAATTGGAATACTACTCTGCCATAAAAAAGAATGACATTCTGCCACTTGGAGCAACATGGATTAGCTTGTTAAAGATTATGTTAAGTGAAATAAGCCAGGCACAGAAAGAGAAATACCACACGTTCCTCACTCATAAGTGGGTGCTAAGAAAGAAGGAAAGAAAGAAAAGAGCACAATAATATACGTTGATCTTTCAGAAGGAGAGAACAAATCTATGGTTACTAGAGGTGGCAGGGGGGTTGGGAGAGGGGGATTGGGAGAGATGGGGTAAGAGGCATAAAGAATAATTACAATTTGTAATAATGAATATACTAATAATAATGATTTGATCAACACATGTTGTACACAGGTGATAGTAGTCAATGTCATACCCCCAAAATATGTATAATCAATTATTCTTCCAAAAAAAAATCTGAAAACAAAAAATAAATGTCAAGGCAGGAAGCAGTTTTAAAGAGCATCTGGTTCAGCCTCCCATTTTACAGCTGAAAAAAACTGATCTCCAGGAAAAATAAAGAGCCTTTTAATTATGAAGGAGACTACCCTCACTAAGTACTGAGTCTCAGTTATTCTCCTCTGCCTTCCACCAACACAGAGTTTTGAGCACATCCCATGTCATTTACAAGCAGAGATCAAAAATGACATTGGTCCTTTACCTGTTCCAAGGAAGGAAACATCTTATGGTTTGAAAATGTATTGCTTGAATTTGCTTTGTGTGCTAGAATCAGGAAAACGGGTACCTAAGGAGAGACCTTACGACCCGTGGGATCCTTGGGTAGGCTGCTTGTTGCTCTTCTCCACCTCTGAATTCATGTTGATCAGACACTGGGGGGCCAGCGACTGATGGATCTGGGTTTGGTTGGTGAGTTCACTCCAGCTTCCTATATTTACTGCATTTTCAAGCTGGTGCATAGTTCTGAGTTTTGTACATCCTTGTCCGGTCCCACCCTCTTTTAGGTTAGTGTTTGCATCGACTTTCTCAAATGATTCATGGATGGTGCTCTTTTAAAGGCAGAGTAATTGCAACGCATTGTTTTTGCTTGCTAAATAAATGCGCTGTGTATGGGATTCTTCTCTCGGTTTTAAGTATTAACAAGGTAGTGAGGATGGAAGGTGCTGTGTTTGGAGTCTTTAGATGGCCTTGCCTAAGGATCTTTCAGGGATTTTAACCGATACCCATGTTTGAGTCCCACCGCTGGGGAGGGGTGGTGGGTTACTCACAGAGGTGAGCAGGGGTGGAAGGAGGAGTGTGGGATGAGAATAGTCCAAAAGGAGAGAGCGCCGGTGACCACCGCTCGTCCTTTCCCTCCAGCTCCGCCTCAGGGGTAGCGTGAACTGG
The DNA here is from genome assembly GCF_027409185.1 of Cynocephalus volans. Taxonomy (NCBI): domain Eukaryota; kingdom Metazoa; phylum Chordata; class Mammalia; order Dermoptera; family Cynocephalidae; genus Cynocephalus; species Cynocephalus volans. The sequence continues at coordinate 50,918,177 of NC_084461.1, read as the reverse complement.
CCGCTGCAGCCCTGCTCCCAGGCTCTGCACGATGGCTTCTTCCGAATCTGCCTGTGGTCACTTCTAGGATTGGGAATGGCCATGGTCATGGTGGTGTGGATGGAAAACAGAAGAGCAGCAGGAGGAGCACAGGACTGGTGATGGAGACCTGGACACCTGCCCGGGCTCTGCCACGTGCCCTTGGGGAGGTCACTTGCCTGCATTAGACCCAGTTTACTGTCCTGTAGCGTGACAGGGGTCAAAGCATCATCTTGGTGGCTCTAGAGTTTTATGGTTTTCAGCGTTCTTTGAAGCCTGAACATGAGTCCAGCAGGAAAACAAACAAACAGTCGTTCCCGTTCAGAACAGTTTCAGGATATTGCTCTGACTCCCTAGATGGCCAGCTGCAGCAGAGGGGAGTCTGACCTCCCTTCCGCCTTGCGTTTCCAGGGCCAGCATCATTCTGTCTGGTGTACTTGTTGTGAAAAGAAAACTGTTCTCTAGAGAAACTCTCACATTAACTTACTAACTGGGTGATAACAGAAGTTCAGGATAAAAACTCACAGAAACAGAAGACTGGGAAAATATACTTTCTTCTTTCTATTATGTACAGAAGAACAAAGGCTGGAATTTGTGTGTTTATGTCCTTTTCCGAGGAAAATGTCCTTGGAAATCCATATTATTATTTATTGGTCTTTGCACAGAATGGATTGTTCAGATTCTTCTCTCAACTTTGTAACTTTCATTATACCCACACCTGGAATATTGATAAAGCTCTACTTACACAGCCATCTTAATCTGCAAACTTTATTTGGTCAAAGGCTGAATTTAGCTGTGAATGAGGGCATCTTCGAGATGCTGGTTTTTTTTTAAAGAGTGATGTAACTGCTTGGTGAAGGGGCAGAATGGGGCTGTGTTCCGCTCTGTTCCTCTTCAGTAACTTTGTCAGGAAAGATGGCTGTTGTGATTTCCTGGAGAGGTGGAAGGATTGAAGTGTCCCCATGCCCCAGCCATGGCTGGAAGGAGAAAACATTGTACCAGGTTATGTCTGAAGCCTGAGATAAAATTCCCATTACAACCTCTTTACATATTTCTGCCTACAAATGGGGTGGGGGAGATTATCCACTCCACAAATGTAATCCCTTTTCTTCAGGAGCCAAATGAAATACATTGTTTCTTTTCCCTAGATTAGAAAAAAATATATTAGGATGCTCTACAGGTTCTTTTATTTAGTTTGTCAAAGGCCTGTTAATTACAGACTCTTTCGTTTAGCTTATGCAGTGTCAGAAAAGGCACCGGAGACAGGGATTCCCTGAACATTGCACTATGGCCTGAATCCCTGCTTGCTTTCTTTTGCAAGCTCACTGGCAGCCTCAGTGATGCTCTGCGCCAGTTCTCAGGTGTCTCCAAAGCCACATGCACGTCAATATAATCTTCGGTGGTTTTGGCTGGTTTATAATCTGCCTTCCTGAGGTTTGGTTCAAGGCAGAGGCCTTTAGGGCAGGGATCTCCTGTGAACTGAAATAAAAAGATCTGCTTTGGAGGAGACTGGATTCTGCCAAGTGACAGTGGCACATTTCCATGGATACATGCTGAGTAGCTTGGAACACATCCATGCAGAATTCAGACAGCTAGTGTGCGCAAGGCACTGTGCTGAAATACCTGCCTTCAAAAAGCAGATGCTGGGCTAGAAGGACAGCCAGAGCCACACAAAGAATATCCCTCAGTCACAAATGTGATGTCCTCTGCATGGTAGTATGAGACCCACAGAAGGAGAGAGTTTCTTTCTGGCTGGGGGCATCAGGGTTAGGGAGATCAGACATGCCAAATTATAGAGGCCCTGGCTACTAACTATGCTAGGGAGATTAGGCATAGTTGGGCAGGTGTCATTTTTTGACTGCCCGGGATTCAACACCTTCTGCTATTCTGGTAGTTCCCTGCAGTGTGTAACCTTGGAGGGAGGCTGTCCTTACCTCTCTGTGCACTCTGGCAGCCCCTGGTGCTAGGTATAGTCATGTGACTCAGTCTGGGACTCTGAATCTGGAGCAAGAGGGTCAAAGGTCAAAAGGCTGTTAGACTTTATTCTTGGTGTCAGTGGTGGTGTCCATTGGTTTTCAGTGGTGGCAGCAGCAGTGTCTTAGCTGTCATTCCTGCTGTAGGATGGTGGTTGTGATTCTTGCTTCTTGGCATCCTGAGTGCCTTGAGTTTTTGTCCATTTTCTGTCTTGGTGCAGTTACCTCCCACTGAGTCTGTGAACCATCATTTCCTTCCAATAGGGCCTACCTTTTCTGCTCCTGCTAGCCAGAGTTGATCTCTGTTAGAACAATCAAGACTTCTGACAGTGCTTGAATGACAAGTGCTTTCATCTTTTGTACTGACTCACCTGTTCAGCTCATCTTTGTCTTCTTTTCCCTGGGTATTTGCTCTCCTGTATCTCCTTGTACAACTCTCTCCTTTGAAGGCTGAACTCAAGCATTTTGAATTTTGCCTAAGTTATCAGAGTTTAATGCTTGCTATTCCTACTCTTGGTGCATCTTGTAATTACCTTTTATACGATTTTCACATTGTATGTCTTTTTCATTTTTAAGTCCGTGACTCTTTGCCTACTAGCCAGTGAGGGAATTTGTTTGTTTTGTAGGGACTCCATTTTCATCTGTGTATTTTCAGATCCAGTTAATATTACATGCTTGTTGCATGAATGAACAAACCTGTTTGCAGAGAGGGATGCAGTGTTGGAATTGTGGGCTTAAGGAGAATGAAAAAAATTCAAATAGCTGTTGCGAGACATTTACTCTGGTGATACTAAGGGAAGAATAAAATGATATTTCAAATACATGCAATTCATCCCATACTGAGTACTATATATTTATTTTCCCCTTTTAAAAGTCAGGATATTTTAGGTACTATTGATTTACAGTAAAAAATTTAACTCTTTTTTTGGTAGAGATCTATTAAGTTTTGACAAATGCATATAGTCACGTAAACAGTACCAGATCAAGATCATTCATCTGTGAATTTATATTTTAAGCAGTTAGCATAGTTCCATACCATTCTAGAACAATGTTTATTCACCTGGAGGGGAAAAAAAATGGATAGTGGATTTTTGCTTAGGAACAGAGTCGCCAGAATTAGCAAATAAAAATAACACATACTTACGCTAAAAATTACTTATTACTTATCTGGAATTGAATTTAACTGGGATCCTGTATTTTAACTGGCATCCCTACCTTGGATGGGTATTGCCAGTGTGGGAACTGTTAAAAGAGGAGGTCATGGCTCATCAGAAGCATCATGCTCCCCAGAGACACTTTAGGACAACCTTCAAGGGGTTGAGGAAATGACATATCTTTGTGAAACAAGAAATTCATTTGCTTGTGCACGAATGATGCATATAAGGTTGCTTTGAAGACCAAGGTTCCTGGTGTTCCAGTTTGTAAACCAGCATAAGATTTTGTCAAGACAGCTTGCCACCAAGCTGTGTGTGCAGGGGTACAACTCAGGAAGCCATTAGGCACTACGAAGTCTGTGAAATGTGTACAGCAGAGTGTATGCTAGGGTTCCGCCCTAAAGAAAATAAACTTCTCCTGAGTTATTAAAGTGAGTTTAGTGCTTGCTATTTCTCAGGATGGCCATGCAACAAAAATATATTTATAGTTAAATACTGTCCTGATTCAAGTTAATAATAATTAAAATGACTGACCTCTATTTATCTTGATATTACTGGAGCAGAATGGCTTGTTAAGCAAAGCCAAAGACAGAAGACTTCAAGCAAGTTCTTGTTAATCTGCATGAAAGAATAAACTATTTTAAAAGACGCTTGAGAACTCCATTGTTTATGTTACAGATGAGTCTTACCTTTCTGCTCTAAAGCAAGCGTGGCAGGACGGTTACTAGGAAACAAGTTGTTAGCGTTTGGCCTGAGTCGTAGCACCTTGCTCTGTTCTCATTCTTTTCCGAGCTCCCCCAAACCCCAAACCAACCTGCCCTGCAGGGCCACCTCCTGCAGGAGCGCTCTCTCAGTGCCTATGCTGCTCAGCTGGTTGATGCTAAAGGGATAGTAGTTTAAAATAATTTGACATGTTAACGCTATCAGTAAATGATTTACAAATAGCATCTTTGGCTTTGAGGTGTTGACAAAGATTCTCTTCCTGACCAAACTCTAGCCAGGCTCGTCTGAGTCCTCTTATTGACTAGGGCTCCACTTGGCCTATAAAAGCTACAGATTGTCAACATAAATGATTTTATCCACTTCCCCCACCCACATTAAAAGACTTAAGCAAACATTAACAGTTTCTAACAGCTCAGGGCTACATTCCTAGGATGACTCTAGTCCCCCCTTAAGGTGTCTGTCTGCCTGAGAAAACTCAAGGCTGCCAGAAGAATTTATTCTTTGTTGTAGCCAACACCTGAAGATAGGTCCTGACCATGCTTTCTTAGACCATTTGCTAAAAAGGGCTTACGATTGTGAATCGTTTCTCTGTAAACTTTGAGGTGTATGTGTATCTCCTACAGCTCAGGAGTGTCTTTCTCCAGGACCTGATTCTTTTAGAAGGTAATCATCAGGAGGGACAGGGCCTCTGTCTCCTGGTCTCAATGGAATCCTAACTTCCATAATTGTCAGCTAACAGACACAGACACGATCAACATTTACAGTGAGCACCCTTTGTAATTTTTCACTTCCTCGGCTCCCTCTCCTGACCCCATTCCTACTATCTCGTTCTCCTTTTAAAATACCCAGTCACCTCTGTACAAATTGAAGTTTGAATTAAATTCACACTGGACCCCCTTCCCTATTGCAATAGTATATTACTGATTAAAATCTGTCCTTACTGCTTTAACCAGTGCCTGGCTTTGTTTATCTTTGACAGTGTGAAGATGGAAATTGCAAGAAGCATGGAGGCAGATGATTTGGGGTAGGCATCTTTTATTTCTCAGATCCCATTGCATAGGGGTGGCTGTCTGCTCTACTCATGCTCCTAGAACAGGGCTTTGGTGGTCTTGCTCTGGCAGGCCGAGTCTAGAAAGTCATCCTGTTCAGTTGTTTTCAAACTTTTATTTGGTTGTAAATGGAATCCATTTTAAAAGTTATATGGAATGCACAAATAGAAAGCAGACAAAAACAGAAAAGCACTGATAGAGACAGGGGTAGGGAATCTAGAATCCCATTAATTCCCTCTTTTCTCTTTATGCTTATTTGGGAAGTCTCAGAATAACTGAGACACAGAAGCAGGGAGGGTCACATACATGTTTGCAAGGGAACCAGGTCCCTCCCCTCAGAGTTCTTTCTACCCCACCAACTGACTTGGCTCAGCAGCTGTCTGAGGTAGTGGCTCGAGTGTGCTGGGCATGTGCTGCCTAAGTAGGAAATAATGCCCACGATGGATGGAGATCAAGGACTTTATAAATTGGGACCTAGAGAACATGTCTTGTGTAATCCTGGTGGAAGGGCTAGGCATAGAGTCAGAGCAAGAGATGTCTTAAATCTTAATGCTTAGAGACATTACCTGTGGCTGCAATGAACTTTGCCTAAGGTCTGTAATGTGATTTATAATAATTATTCTGCCCCCCACCCCCAACAAGATGAGCAAGTTAATGTTATTAGCTTCTCAAACTGGAAGATGATAATTATTAGGTGTGTCCCTTGGAGCCAGGCTGGGGTGAGTCGTTATCAGACCAGAAGCAGTTATCAACAGGGTACTATTAATCAATTGAAATTGAATACGAGCTATTGAAATTTTTTTCATGATAGATACAGGACATATTTGCATAACCAAGTCTTCAGGAAGATAAAATCAGAAAGGCATTTGGACAACAGAGAAATTCAGAGTGATTTTGATGTTACAGCCTACTTGAGGAAGAAAAAGCACATGGGCAAATCCATGCTGGGAAGGAATGACTGCATCCAGTTATGGCAGCAAAGGCTTTGTGTTGGTTGGTGATATGAGTGTGAGTCAGTGACTGGGCAGCAAGTCTAGGACAGAAAGGGTGACCCTTGGAGGCGTAATGTTCCTACATGTAGTAGTCTTGAGGGAATCTTATCTGGACTTGATATTGACCCATTCTGTATTTCCATACGTTTTTCTGTCTTTTCCCTCCTTCCTTTCCTCTCCTTTCCTCTCCCTCTTCTCTTTGAATGTCATGTTGAAAAAGACCTAAAGTTTGCTTGTGGAAATGGGTGAGATTTGTGAGCTATTATGAAGTGGGGTTATTTGCAATTGGATGGAAATTTGTAACAATAGATGTGGATGGATGCAGCTCACAGCACACATGGTAAACTGAGGGAGCTGGTAGAAGTGTGAAGCATGATTGCCAAGTTAAATGATAGCAGTGATAGAGTAGATGCTTTCAGCATTTCAGATTTTTAAATTGTATTTTGCTCAGGCCCCACATTAGTAAGCCAGCCATAGAGCTGGAACCCATATTTGGAAAATTCTGAGCCTCCACATAGGCTTGTTCAGCATCCTTATGTTAGCGTAGCAAGGTTCAGAGCTAAAACCATGGAGAGAGCACCCCAGCAGAAGCCCCTTCCAGACCCACTGTGTCAGTTTTGAATGAGGCATTTTCTGTCTGCAGTCATATGCAGTGTTAACAGGCCACAGACATACATCGAGTGAGTGGGTGAAATAACGTTTGGTGGGAAATGATGACATTTTTATGGCATCAGTCCTCAGAGCCCAGGTGCATTGATTTATCTTTCACATATTTTAGGCTTTTAACATTTGGGCATACATTAGCAGGTTAGCATCTGTATTTTAAAGATAAGCCCTGGAGTGAATCAGTGAGGAAAGCGAGTCATACCTGAACTGGGAGAAGAGATGAGTGGATCCTTGTTGAGAGATCTGTGTAATGAACAAGCCAAGGCAAAGTCATGCTTTCCTTTTGACCATCCAGCTCGTGGACCTTACTGCCCTGGCCTTAGACCCAACTTTTGCTTGGGCAGGTTGCACCAAGTTTGGCACAGTTTCCTGGAATGTCTGAACCCGATACCTGGATTACCCTGGCACGGAGCATGGGTTATAATTTCTGAGCTCAGTGTATTCAAGTTTCTGTTGGGGATTTTTACACTTCTCCTTATGACTATTTAATGAATCGTGTCTCCTAAACAGAGTGAGGGTTCTTTTATTTCAGTGACTCAGAGCTGTGTCTATATATGTTCACTGAATTGACTGTTTAATAATTTTATTGTTGTTAATTTGAATGAATATATTTTGGACAATTAAGTTAGCTAATAATCTTTATTAGCCTTGGAATGATGTTGATTTTTTCTTGGAATTTTATGAGTTCCATTTCCTGGACTTAGGCTTACATTTCTAGAACTTTTCCCATCTCTAAAATTGTCATCATAAAAAGTATGTTAAATGGTAGCCGAAATATTTATTTAAATCCGCACACTGGCTAATAGCAGCCATAGTGAATTCAGTTTAGGTAAGATTTTGTTTCTTTTATTCAAAGGCCAATGTGGGATGCACAGAGCAATGAGCAAGTACCTCACAACCTTGAACTTGTTAGAGATTCAGAGTGAGTTTCAAAGCAATAAAAGGAAGAAACATGAGTAGCATTTCTATAAAATAGCTATAGGAGTAGGGTAGTTTAGGAAGGTAGATTGTTGTAGAAACACAGCAAGTAGCCTAGTATAAAGACTTTCTTAAAAATTCTTATACTTCTGTACAAAACTTAAAATTCTTATAAAATAAAAATTTTTAAAATTCTTATACTCCTGTAGCATGTACTTCCAAAATATGGCCCTTAGACCTGAACAAGTGCATCTGCTGCCCATCTAGCCCTCCTGTGGCCTCACCTTTCCCCAAAGGGTAAGGATTATGTGGGTCCCAGGAATCATGATCCCATTACCCTCTGTCTGGACCATGGACAGGGTATCTGGACCCTGGAATTTCCTGCCCAAATTGTCCTAAACAAAAACACTAGTCTGTCCTTCAGAGGGAAGTTTGCATTCCATGCAAGGTGTGGCACTGGCGCAGCTGTTTGCAGGGGTAGGGAATGTGGATGGCTGCCAAATGTGGTGTCCATACACAAGCTTGCAAATCCCAGTGAGAAAGTAAGTTGGCACGGAGAAAAAAGGTGGGCTAGAGCCTGGAGGCCAGTTCCTTCTAAACCAGTAAATTCTGGTGCTTTGCATGCATTATCTCATTTAATCCTGCAGAACACTTCAGGGTAATGTTTTATCTTTACATTATGGCAAAGGAAAATGAGGCTTAGGGGAGTTAAATAACTGACCCAAGGCCATTGAGCTAGTATGAAGCTGAGCCAAGATTTAAACCTACAGTGACTGAGCTCTAAAGTGCATGAGTTTTTTCACTTTGTTATGTTTCCTGTTATCAACATCTTTGCTTTTACACCTTCCCAGTTCTCCCCAGAACCTAGCCTGGTGCTTGGCACATACTGATATGCAATAAATATTTGTTGAGTAACTAAGAAAGTAGAAATAACGATCTGTTCACCTTTTCTATAGATGGGATATACAGTATAACCATGGTGTAGGAGAGGAATTCCATGTCAGGTGTGCTGAAGGGGACATTCTATTCCTGATCTGTCTGTACTATTAAGTGTGTTGATCCCACTACAGCTGTGCAGCTTACTGGGATCACCTCTCCACTGGCCTGCCCAGTAAATTGCTGCAAATTTTCTGGCTACCAAGAACTCAAATGTCCTGGAAAGAATTTTTATTCAAAGAAAGTATTAGTAAACACTGTACATGGTGTAGTCCAAAGTCTCCCCCCCCCCCCTTATAATGGCACAAACTCTTGGTGTTAAGGTGATTCAAGAAGAGCTGTCAGAAAGTCTGTCCCACATAGGTCACATGGCATGGTCTCTCTGTGGGAGTTGTCCCATGCTTGGCCTGCCCAGGCTGTGGGCTGCTCAGACAGCCCCTCCTGGAACAGCCAGCTTTTCTCTTCCAAGGCTTTGTCTTTCCTTGTGCTCACTTCCACTTGTCTGGGAAGCCAAGACCATTCTCTGCTGTTGGCAGAAAGCCCTGGAACACTTCCCTAAATCCTGCAATAGACTAGTTTTGGTATTTTCCCATGTGTTCCCAGCTGTGTACTTAATTGTTGGTGCTTATCTGTGTTTCTCACTAGACTGTAGCCCCGTTTGAGGACAGGCTTTGTGTCTCTCTTGTGTCATTGTATCATATCTTGTATCATTGTATCATTGTATCGCCACATCTAACACAATGTCTGGCACATAAGGTACTTAGTAAATATTTATAAAATGAATGAATGGACTGCCATCATAATGAAGTCACTAATTAGTTGTTCAAAGAAGTTCTAGTATTTAAAGTATCAGATCAAGGATTTCTTTCATGGAAAACTTATATTCTCCTCTATGATGTAATTGTATCTACGTACTTGGATACTCATCAAGAGTGTGATCACTGTGTATCTTCCTTTTGGGACTCCACCTTTCTCCCTTGGAGAGCAAGCAAAATTTGCTCTTCTCAGAAAGAGTGATATAAACCTCATCAAACCTCAGAGAAGTTGCCTTTCCCCAGGACATTATTGCTTACTTATCTAGGTGCTGCCAACAGCATCCCCATTTTGACTGCTTAGTCATTGTGCAGAAAGGGGTCAAATTGCTCAACTCTGTCAGTGACTAGGACTAGATACCCTGCAAGGTGAACTCTCTGCTAAAACCAGGACTCTGAACCCTGATGTCCACTAAACGGGGTTGAACTTTTGTGCAAGAAAGCTGGTGACCATTGCTGGAGGGGAGGGAAAAAACTCCATCATCATCATCATCATTGTCATGATCATAATTACCATTAGGTTAACTTTTGCTCATTCTTTTTAAAAATTAGGTTTATATAAGCTATTAGTATTAGGTTTAATATAAATACGGAAAAATACAGAAATCATTTGTTCAGTGTGATGATTTTTTTAAAAAAATTGAAACATAGTTGATTGTACATATCTGTGGTGTACAGAGTTGAATATCAATACCAGTGTGCAATACGTGATGATTAAATTAGGATAATTAGTATATTCAACAAAATATATAACCTAATAGTTTTTCATGGCCCTTTACCAATTCCACCCTTACCCACCCCCCGTTTCCTACCTCTGGTAACCTCAGTTCTGTTCTCTCCTTTTGAAAATTCAGCGTATTATTGTGATTGGTGTATCTTTCTTTCTTTTTAAAATTTATTTATTTATTTGTTTGTTTGTTTGTTTGTTTATTTATTAGCTTCCACTTTTGAGTGAGGATGTGCAGTATTTCTCTTTCTGTGCCTGGCTTATTTCACTTAACATAATTTTCTCTAAGTTCATCCATGTTGCTGAGAATTGCAGCATTTCATTCTTTCTTATGGCAGAATAGTATTCCATTATGTAAATATACCACATTTTCCTTATCCAGTTATCCAACAATGGACATTTAGGTGATGTTCTTCTCTGTTTCTGTTGCTTTTAACAAAATACATGGAACTGGGTAATTTGTAAGAAAATTTGTAAGATTCTTTTTTCTTTTTTTTGTCTACCTGAGTTATTTCAAAGAGGCTGTCTTCAAGATCAGAAATTCTTTCTCCTGCTTGCTCTAGCCTGCTGCTCAATCTCTCAGTTGTGTTTTTCATTTTGTTGAATAATTCCTTCAGTTCCATGAGCTCTGCTACATTCTTTTTAAAAGTATTAACCTCTGTAAATTTCCTGCTTCATATACTGGATAGTTTTGATCAGTTCTTTGTGTCATGTAACTGTGTCTTCTTGTATCTCATTGAGTTTCCTTATGATTTTTACTCAGAATTCCTTTTTAGTCATTTCAAGGGTTTCCTGCTCTATGGGTCTGGTCCTTGAGAGTTATTGTATTTCTTTTTTCTTTTTTTGTATTTCTATTATCTCTATGTTGATGTCTAGTCATTTGGTGGAGCAGTTGCTTCTTCTACTACTCCTGGACTCTGCTAGTGACCCTCCTTGTGTCAATTCAGTTGAGTGGTCAGCAGTTGGCCTGTGCAGTGGAAGTGGCTGCTGCAGCTGCTGCTGTGGTAGCCCTTGTGGTGGCAGTGGCTGTGGTTGTGGCTTTGGTGGGCTGCCCGTGTGGCAGTGGTGGCTCTAGGAGTGGTGGGCTGTTGGCATAATGATAGTGGCTGCCCTGTGGTGCTGGTGGTGGTGGTGACTGCAGCAGTGGTGGTTGCAGCAGCTCCCTGCTTTGCTGCAGTGTCTGTAGTGGTGGCCTGCACAGCTATGGTGTCTGCAGTGGCAATGGGGTTACCTTATGGTGGCATCAGTGGCTACAACTGCCTCCCTGGCATCTGGAGTGTCCTTGGTGGCAGTGGGGTTACCTTGTAGGGGTGCCAGCAGCCCCTGTGGCTACAAGTGCCTCCCTCATGTCTGCGTGTCCACAGCAGCAGCAGGGTTACCTCATGGGGGTGGTAGTAGCACCAGCAGCTGCAACAGGCTCCGTCACTTCTGTGGTGTCCTTGGTGACAGCAGGGTTATTGCATGGTGTTGGCAATGGCAGTGGTGATTGCAGTGCCTTCCTCACACCTGTGGAATCCTGCCGGAGACCAACTCCAGTTGAGTTGTGGGTACCCGAAAAGGGAGAGGGAGTTGGCGAAAATAACAAACACAGACAGAGACCTCAGTGCATCAGTATGCATGTTCTCTCTCTGTGGGCTGTCAGTGCGTTGCAGCTGGAGCACAGTAGAGCATGAGACAATGCCTTTTATTTAGATTTTTCTATGTAGGGGGTTTTTGGGTACCATTTTTATTACATCAGCAAGCTTGAATTAATAATTTAAAAGGGACAGGGGAAGCCAGTTTTTTTTTCCCTTCATTAGCACGTCTCAGGTGATTAGCTCGTGCTTCCTCCTTTTGGTATCAGGTTATCAGATCGGGACCATCTTCTCATTGTCCTGAAGTTAACCTGTGACCTTTTCCGGTTGGCAAGCTGTGGTTAATATCTACCCTATTAACAGGGTGGGACTATTGCAGTTACAAAGTGATAGACAGTACTATCATATGACCTATGTCTATTGCTAAATGTAAGTACAAATTTGTTAAAAGGAAAAATGCTAACATTTAAATTCTAATGGGAGTGTAATGACTTTATGTTCTAATGGAATGAACCTACTGTTCATATGGAAAAAGAACAGTGGATATTTGAGCAGCATTATCATGCACATTTTAAGGTTATGCATTTGCTGTGGCCCTGTAATCTTGATCTAAATGTTAAAGTGTCCTTGTGCACAGCACCATCCCTCACAAAACCAGTTACACTCTCTTATTTTTCTAAGATCTAATTTTGCAGGTTTAATAATTTTACAGCATATATTTTTATCCCAACACCTGATTCTTAATGATTTATTTAAAACCGGACACCACCAAGTAAAGGGGGTTCTACAGTTTTGTTCCCATATACTTAATTTGTCCCAATCATATAATTTCTCATTAATGCCAACCATTTTCTTGCCATTAATACAATCTCCAATAAATGATGTTTGCCAACTTACATTAGGCTGCAGCTCATATTTAGTCATGAGTGGTGCTTTTGGAACATATGTTGGTGTGGTCAATTTGTTATAAAGGGACAATTTAGAATTATCCAATTTACTCAGATCCTCTGTGGGAATGTTTAGTTCAATGACCGCATAATTATTTGTGTTATTTTCATAATCTTTTGGGAATTCAGAGAACTGCCACGCTAACCAAAATATCGAAAGAGAAGGCAAAAGCCACGAAGCTGAGACAGGAACCCTTATGGTTGTAACAAGTGCTCAGAGCTGTGGCCTTGCCAGCAGCTTTCCCTCCAGCGGCCTTGCCAACTTGGAGAGGGCAGCCCAAGCTGACTCCTTTAGGATCCTGCCATGGCGTGGACCGTGCCAGAATCCATGGCTGCAGCGACAAGCTACCCATAGGACAGTGGCTCCAGTAACTGTGGCAGTGGGCCCATTTCAATTTTCTTCTGTGGGAGGAACATGCCCTGGGCACCTCTAGTCTGCCCTCTTCCCAGAAGTCCTGAATTTTAATATAGTGAACACATCCATGTGACTTCTGTCCGGATCAAGAAATTGAACATTAACTAGCACCCCAGAGATCTTCCTCAAACCTCCTTCCTGTTATTGCTTCCAAAATGGTAATATTATTTGACCAATTTTTGAACTTTATACACATGAAATCATTTGGTGTCTATTCTATTTTGACTAACTTAGTTTAGTCAACATTGTGTTTGTGATATTCATTCATATAGTTGCCTTTAACCAGTAGTTTGTTCCTCTTCAGTGCTGTATAATATTCCACTATATATTTGATATACCACAGTTTATGAATGTGTTCTATTGTTGATGTCCATTTGTGTTATTTTCAGTCCGGAACTACTACAAATACAATGCTGGTATACAGATTTTTGTATATTTTTTTAGTTCACATGTACATAGTTCTGTTGGGCATATACCGGGAGTGAAAGAGCTAATACATAGATATGTGTATGTTTAGCTTTGGTGGTGAAGTATGACAGAATGTGCCACTTAGTCTAAGGATTGTTTTGAGCTAAAGGCACTTGAAAAACAGCAGATGCAAGAAAGGCAATCTGATCTGATCCTTTTCTTTCTGAAAATAGGAGATAAAAACTTCCATGTGAAAGATGCCCTCCCTGTACCAGGAGACAAGAAACATTCTTTGATGGGGAGTCATAGCCAAGAGAATTCAGCACAAACAGACCTTGTTAAATTAATTCTTATCTTCCTTTAGCCTACCCCGTAATTTAGTTACTTTTCCACAATTGCCTCTCTTTTTTCGATGTAAATTAAAAGCATCAGGTTTTACCACTTCTTTGGGTTATCATTTCCTTACAAGGGCTCCCATGTCACGTAAAACTACTTATATGCTTTTCTCCTGTTAATCTATTTTATTGTCAATCTAATTCTCAGGCTCAGTGTTAGGGCACTAAGAGGGTAGAGGTGAAGTTTTTCCTCCCTACAATAGATTCTATCAAATAGTTTTCTGTGGTGTGGGATAAAGAAGTCAAAGTAACCCTTACATTTCTCAGAGAGATAGGAAGCTTCTGGAAAAGACCTATCTGAGAGTAGGAGAGAAATCCTGGGAACTTTTTTACTGTATCGACCCTCAGTAAAAAGATACAGTTGTTTGGCCTATATGATTTGATTTAATGTTAATAAAATCAAAGCTTGAACAACTTAAAAAATGACCTAAAGATGAAAGCATAAGTGCAGTGTAACTGATGGTAAAATAACATAATAGCTATTAATGGGTGAGACATAACCTATGAGTTATTTAATCAGTTAGGTCTGTGTCAGTGAATAAACAGCTCTGTATGGGCAAGATTTCTTACATAAGAGGATCACAATACCATGTATTAGTACACATATTAGTAAGTGGAAAAAAGTTATAAGAAACATTATGTACATATGGAATGTTTTAGGTGAAATGAGGTCACATGATTGGCTGTTTATCCTTATTTAATTCTTTAAATTTTCTAATGGTCTAGTAGTGAAATTTTCTGAATTTAGCTAATCGGATTGTGGGAAAAATCATATGGCAAAACTTAAGTTGCTCAATTAAAGTTTCCAGTGTTATCCCCGATTTTTGGCAGGGATTTACTCTTATCTTCACTTTTACTTTTAAAAGACAGCCAGAGGCATCTATCAGAATGGTTAAATTAAAAAATAGTGACACCACCAAATGCTGGCAAGGATGCAGAGAAACTGGATCACTCATACATAAATAGATAGTGGGAATGTGAAATTGTAGTCACTCTGGAAAACTGTTTGTCAATTTCTTAAAAAACTTAAGACCCAACAAATGCACTTCTGGGCATTTATCTCAGAGAAATAAAGACTTCTACATTCACACAAAAACCTGCACATGAGTGTTTATAGCAGCCTTATTCACAATAGCCTAAGACTGGAAACAACACAGATGTCCTCCAATGGGTGAATGGTTAAACAAACTATGATACCTCCATACCATGGAGTATTACCCAGCAACAAAAAGGAACAAATTATTGATACATACAACAACTTGGAAGAATCTCCAGAGAATTATGCTGAGTGGAAGAGCCAATCTCAAGTGGCTATATACTATAGGATTCAATTCATATAACATTGTTGAAATGACGAAATTGTGAAATGGAAAACAGATTAGTGTAGATTAGTAGTTGTCAGGGATTAAGAAGGGGAACGGACCTAGGGAACCGAGTGTGCTGATTAGAAGGGGAACAGACGTAGGGAACCCGAGTGTGAGGATTAGAAGGGGAACATGGGAGAGCCTTGTGGTATTTTGCATCTTGACTCTATTATGTCAGTATCCTGGTTGTGATACTGTTACCATTGAAAAAAACTGGGTAAAGTATATACTGGATCTCTCTGCATTATTTCTTATAACTGTATGTGAATCTATAATTATTGCAAAATTAAAAAGAAATAATTAAATAAAAAGAGAGCCAGGGAAAGCTCTGTATAGTTTCTCTAAGGTCAATTCTCCTTTTCCTAATTCTTTTCATAATTCCACTCATGTCTTAAATCTTGTAGATTGTTATCAAAGGAAAGCCACTGTTCCCTGCCTTCCATTAAGAACAATATTAATCTTTAAAAATCATCTATCAAAGTTCTGGTATTTTTCATGCAGGATTTCAGGGGACCATGTGTTCATATTCTTTGACCTGCAGAGATTCCTACAATCAGGCAGGAATCTTAGATCTTCAGATAAAATACATCTGAACTGTGGCTAAATAAATGAAAGGATGGCTGAGGTTATTTTTTTCCCCTGTAATTACTTTTCTTCTGACGCAAAAGAACCTGTGTGGCCAGTCATTAAGGTTTAAGAAGTTTATCCATTGTTTAGTTCTCATTTGGCTTAGGTGGTTCAGAGTTCAGCTTAGGGAAGAATAGAAGCTATGTAATGAATCTCAGCGGGAATGAAATGATTGGGATTTTCTGCTTTTAAGGCTTAGAATATAATATTCACTCCCTAGATCTATGACTCCCCCAATGCAATGCTTTTTGTAATGCTATAACAGTTATACCCTTGGAAGCCTCCACATGTTTTTTCAGTTTTTATTTTTCCCCTTTCAGGTACATGGGATCTTCCAGCTGATGGGTTACCATCTCTATGAATTTTCTAGTCTGAGCACAATCTCTTTAGGAATCATTTTTCCGAGCTATCGTTGAATATATTTTTTCTATTGTTTTGTGCACATCATTTTGAGCTTCCAATTGGCCTCAAGTTCAGTGTTGTTTTTGTTGGTCCCTGCTGTTGCCAACTTGTAGGAGACATTTTAAACTTCACTGTTACACCTGCCAGTATTGAGAGGTAGCCTGGCATTAGAATGTCTCTTTAAAGAGCAGGGCTCTCTGTTTGATATGAAAATCAATGTCTTTTGTTATATTGCTGTAAAGCATTTCTGGGGAAGGCACGACACAAAATAATTTCCAGTACCACGTTTGATATGTCAGGTGAACAAAGTGAGACATATTTTGTGACATTCTGCTTTAATTATTCTTTAACAAGAAACTTATGCTGTAAAGGTAGGGAACTGAAGAGCAGGCAGAATGGAGAGAACATAAAGTAACATTCTTTTTCATGATGTCAAGTACCATGACCCTTGTGCACATTACCTTATTTAAGCCTCCCAACACATTTAGTGGCCTATTATATCCATTTTCCAGGTCAGATAACAAGCTCAAGCACCCATGGCGGCAGTTAGTGGCAAAACCAGGATGGAAACCCAAGTCTGTCTGGTCTGAAACTCAAAGTTCTTTGATGCTATCTCTTAGTTTAAAAAGAGGAAGCAAATGGAGTTCTTGTTTCATATACTGAATATCTGATTTACTATGCCAAGAGAACTGATGGGTGTATTTTGATTTGAATATGATTGGCTAAATGGCATCTGAGGCTCTACACACTGAGAAAGGTCATTGGGCATAGAGGTGAAGCATAAGTTACCCACATGGGAGCACAATTGGGCACAAAAGTCTCTACTGATCTACCTGATGTGACTTAAGACATGCTATAAAGGCCTCTGGCTGCCCACAAATATTTCTTCCCTTCCTCATCAATGTAATCCATTTTAGACTTCCTGGTGCTCTCATGTGTCATAAAATTCCCATTATTAGAGTTGTTAATGGTTCATATAACAAAATCATAACCATTGGCTCCCCGAGGCCGTTGTTTCCTACGACCATTTTTACATGAGACGAAATCACTCAGGAGTAACCTTTTGCTATCAGTTTATATCTTGACTATATGAATATTAATATCCTAGTTGTGATACTACACTATAATTTGATGAGATATTACCACTGGGAGAAACTGGGTAAAGGGTATCATGGATCTTTCTGTACCATTTCTTATCTTGCATCTACAGTGATCTCAGTTAGTTTATCAAATGGGTTGTTAGCTCCTTGGAAGCTGGACGTCTGGATGTTGAGTTCCTTTGTTGTCCCAAAGGGAGATGAGAAGCGGGGATATGGTGGTCCTAAGACCTGTCTTACAAAGAGGGCATTATGAAGAAATGTAATCAGGTGAAGGAAGTACAGGGAGTGCTAAGGCAGCATGGCTTGAGGCAAACTTTACACACCTGAGGAGCATTTCATATTTTTTCCCATTGTCAGAATAGTTCTGTTTTCCCAGGTCACAACGTTATTCTCATCACAGGTTCCCAGTTTATGTATGGCCTTGAGAACATCATTTTACCTTTGATTGCTTCACTTTCTTCATCTATAAAATGGGAGTGATACAATTTTTATTGAGAAATAATGCCAAGAGTATTTTGAAGTAGTGAGAGCAGCATTGTACTGTGCAGATGAAACAAATATAAAGTGCATTTCACATTCTAGTACATTGAACATTCAGATGGCCCTAACAATTAATAGAAGTCCTTCTCCTTTTATTTTTCCAACACTAGAATAATATATACAGATAAATTATATTTCTGCCCATAAATGTAGAATATTTGCTAAGTACCTTGTAATTGTTGCTGAGAATTTGCCTTCAAGGTAACTTTTATTCCTGAAGTTGTTTTTAAGTAATAGCTAATCCTTATACTTTATTTTGGGGTAAAGTGGGAAAGATAGGAAGTTACTGAGTTTGAATGTTGGGGTTACTCAAGGAAGGAATATAATCTGAAGAAAATTTTTATTTAATATTTATTTATTTAATTTATTTTAAAGATGACCAGTAAGGGGATCTTAACTCCTGACTTGGTGCTGTCAGCACCACGCTCTCCCAAGTGAGCACATTGTCCTCCAGCAGGGATGCTGGCTGGTAGGGCTGTGTGCAGAGGCCATGATGTACTCTCCCTCTGAATGGAGTTGCAGAGGCCGCTTAAGGCAGTCATACATTGTTTAATTGTTTGAAAATAATAACTCTTCCAGTTCTGGTCAAGATGGCAGAGTAGTCAGTTCCTGGTGTAACTCTCTCCCACAGAACAACCAATTTACAACTGTTAAGGAGCAACAACAGAAGACTTGAGATCTGTGCTGGAACAGGCAGGAACTGCCCATTGTGGGACCCTAGTCCAGGTTGCTCCCCTCTGCATAGAGAGACTTTAGAGCTTCTAGTCCCACACCCTGAGCCTGCCAGGCTGGAGAAGGCAGGTGGGGTGGGACTTCTGGCCCAGGCCCGTCCCCGCTGCTGGGAGAGACTTAAGAGGCTTGGGGTCCTTTCACCCTGAGCCAGCCATGCTGGAGAAGGCAGTCAGGGTGGAACCTCCAAACCAGGCCAATCCCTGCCCCCAGGAGAGACTTAAGAGTCTCGGGGCCCCACACCCTGAGCCAGCTGTCCCAGAACAGGCAGGCGCAGAGGGAACCCCAGCCCAGGCTAGTTCCTGCTGACCAGGAGTAGCTATTCTTATATCAGGATCCAAGCCAGACATCAGGGTGAAACGAGTAGACTGTGATCGCCCCAGACACAATGACAAAACACCAAAGGAAAGAGAGCAGAAATATGAAAAATCAAGAAAGTACATCACCACCAAAGGAAAATAATAACACTCGAGCATTAGATCCTATCGAACAGGAAGTCTTTGAAATGACAGACAAGGAATTTAGAGTAACAATTCTAAGGAAATTAAATGAGAAATAAGAAAACTCAGTTAGACAACACAATGAAATGAGAAAAAATATAATGGATCTGAAAGTAGAAATGTACAAAGAAATCAGTGCCTTGAAAAAGAATGTAGCTGAGCTTGTGGAGCTGAAGGATTCATTCAACAAAATAAAAAACACAACAGAGTTTAACCAGCAGACTTGAGCAAGCAGAAGAGAGAATTACTGATGTTGAAGACAGGCTGTTTGAATTAACACAGGCAGACCAGAAAAAAGAAAAAAAGAAAAAAAAAAATTGAAGAAAATCTGAGACTACAGACAACTTTAAGTGCTCAAATATCTGAATCATGGGTATTCCAGAAGGGGAGGAAGAAGAAAATGGCTTTGAAAACATATTCAATGAAATAATAGCAGAAAACTTCCCCGGTATAGGGAAAGCCACAGATCTCCAGATTCAGGAAGCCCAAAATCCCCAAACACATTCAACCCAAAAAGATCCTCTCCAAGACATGTGATAATCAAACTGGCAAAACTCAAAGACAGAGAGAATCTTAAAAGCTGCAAGAGGGAAGTGGCAGGTCACCTATAAGGGAGCCCCAATCAAGATAACATCAGACTTTTCATCAGAAACCCTAAGAGCCAGAAAAGAAAGGGATGATATATTCAAAACACTAAAATTGCCAGCCAAGAATACTTTACCCAGCAAGGCTATCCTTCTGAAATGAAGGACAAATAGTATATTTCTCAGACAAACAAAAACTGCGGGAGTTCACTACTACACGACCAGCCCTACAAGAAATTCTCAAGGAAGTACTGGGTTTGATACCACAAAAACAACCATCACTGCCATGAATACTCAAGAAAGAACAATACCTACTAGCAAAACAAAAATGCTAGCAAAAGAGAAAAAAATAGTTTATCTTTCAAACCAAGAAACCAGCAATTACAGAAGAAAAACAGAAAATTAGAAAGAAAGGAACAAAAGATACTTAAGACCTCTAAACAAAAATCAGTAAAATGCTAGGTGGAAGTCAACACCTTTCAATAATAACTCTAAATGTAAAGGGATTAAATTCCCCATTGAAAAGACACAGATTGACTGACTGGATTAAAAAGATGGACTCAACAATATGCTGCCTTCAAGAGACTCACTTGACCTGTAAAGACACACATAGACTAAGAGTGAAAGGATGGAAAAAGATATACCATGCAAATAGAAATGAAAAACGAGCTGGAGTAGCTATTCTTATATCAGATAAAATAGACTTTAAAGCAAAAACCATAAAAAGAGATAAAGAAGACCACTATAAAATGATAAAAGGATCTATCCATCAAGAAGACATAGCAATCATAAATATATATATACTCAATGTTGGAGCAGCCAGATTTACACAGCAAATACTATTAGATCTAAAGAATGAGATAGACACTAACACTGTAATATTGGGGGACCTGAACTCCCCACTGTCATCATTGGACAGATCATCTAGGCAAAAAATCAACAGAGAAACACAAGACCTAAACAATACTTTAGATCAATTGGACTTGGCAGATATCTACAGAACATCCCATCCAACAACCTCAGAATATTCATTCTTCTCATCAGCACATGGAACATTCTCCAGGATAGACCACATGTTATGTCACAAAGCAAGTCTCTACATATTCAAAAAAATTGGAATTATTCCATATATTTTTTCCAGTCTCAATGTATTAAAATTAGAAATCAATAATAAATGAAACACTGGAAACTATACAAACACATGGAAATTAAACAACATTCTACTTAATGACATATGTGTCCAAGAAGAAATTAAGCAGGAAATCAAAAAATTTCTTGAAACTAATGAAAATAATGACACATCATACCAAAACCTGTGGAATACTGCAAAAGCAGTATTGAAGGGAAAATTTATCATATTGAATGCTTACTTCAGAAGAATGGAAAGATGGCAAGTAAACAGCCTAACACTTCACCTTAAAGATCTAGAAAAACAAGAACAATCCAAACCTAAAGTTAGTAGACAGAAAAAAATAATTAGGATCAGAGCAGAATTAAATGAGATAGAAACCCAAAAAGCAATACAAAAAATCAATGAAACAAAAAGTTGGTTTTTTGAAAGAAATATAAAATTGACAAACCTTCAACAAGATTAACTAAGAAAAGGAGAAGACACAAATAACAAAAAGTAGAAATGAAAAAGGTGATATTACAACTGACCCCTCAAAAATACAAGGAATCATTAGAGACTACTGTAAGCAACAATATGCCAACAAATTTGAAAATCTGGAGGAAATGGATAAATTTCTAGATGCATACCAACTACCAAAACTGAGGCAAGAAGATATAGAAAATCTGAACAGACCAATAACAATAAAAGAGATTGAAGCTGTTATCAGAAGGCTCCCAACAAAGAAAAGCCCAGGACCAGATGGGTTCACTGCAGGGCTCTACCAAACCTTCAAAGAGGAACTGATACCAGTTCTATGCAAACTGTTCCAAAAGTTTGAAACAGAAGCCATCCTCACAAACTCATTCTGTGAGGCAAACATCACCCTGATACCAAAACCAGACAAAGATGCATCAAAAATGGAAAACTACAAGCCAATATCCTTGATGAATACAGATGCAAAAATCCTCAACAAAATACTAGCTAACAGAATACACCAACACATACAGAAAATTATACACCATGATCAAGTGAGATTCATCCTAGGAATGCAAGTTTGGTTCAACATAAGCAAATCAATACATGTGATACACCACATCAATAAAAGCAAAAACAAAAACCATATGATCATCTCTATCAACGCTGAAAAGGCATTAAACAAAGTTCAACATTCTAAATAAAGGCTTTCTGAAAGTTAGGCATAGATGGAAAGTATCTCAACATAATTAAAGCCATATACGTTAAGCCCACTGCCAATATCATCCTGAACAGGGAAAAACTGAAAGCTTTTCCCTTAAATACGGGAACTAGACAAGGATGCCCACTCTCACCTCTCCTATTCAACACAGTGTTGGACGTACTAGCCAGAGAAATCAGAGAAGAGAAGGCAATAAAGGGCATGCAGATTGAAAAGGATGAAGTCAAGCTATCCCTGTTGATGACATGATCCTATTTATTGGACTGCCTAAAGCCTCTATAAAAAAACTCCTAGAGTTGATAACTGATTTCAGCAAAGTTGCAGGATAGAAAATCAACACACAAAAATCAGTAACATTTCTATACTCCAACAGTGAACATGCAGAAAAAGAAATCAAGAAAGCTAGCCCATTTACAATAGCCACCAAAAAAATAAAATACTAAGGAATAAAGCTGACCAAGGATGTGAAAAATCTCTGTGAAGAGAACTATAAACCACTGCTGAGAGAAATTAAAGAGGGCCCAAGAAGATGGAAAGATATCCCTTGCTCTTGGATTGAAAGAATTAACATTGTGAAAATGTCCATATTACCCAAAGTGATCTACAGATTCAGTGCAATCCCCATTAAAATTCCAATGACATTTTTCTCTGAGATGGAAAAAGCTATCCAGACATTTCTATGGAACAACAAAAGACCATGTGTAGCCAAAGCAATCCTGAACCAAAAAAAAAATAAAAAAATAAATAAGTAAATAAAAATAAAAATAAAGCTGGAGGCATAACACTACCTGACTTTAAACTATATTACAAAGCTATAATAACCCAAACAGAATGGTACCGGCATAAAAATAGACACATGGATCAATGGAATAGAATACAGAACCCAGAAATCAGTCCATATGCCTACAGCCATCTGATCTTTGACAAAGGCAGCAAATCTACATACTGGGGAAGAGACTGCCTTTTCAACAAGTGTTGCTGGGAAAATTGGATACTCATATGTGGGAGAATGAAACTAGACCCGTACCTGTGACCATATACCAAAATCAACTCAAAATGGATTAAAGAATTAAATATACATCCTGAAACAATAAAACTCCTTAAGAAAACATAGGGGAAGCACTACAGGTAGTAGGAGTGGGTACAGACTTCATTAATAGGACCTAAAAAGCACAGACAACTATAGGAAAAATAACAAATGGGATTATATCAAACTAAAAAGCTTCTACACAGCAAAAGAAACAATCAACAGAGTAAAAAGTCAACTAACAGAGTGGGAGAAAATATTTGCAAAATATACATCTGACAAAGGATTAATATCCAGAATATATAAGGAACTGAAACAACTTTACAGCCAAAAAAACAAATAACCCAATTAAAAAATGGGCAAAGGAGCTGAATAGGCATTTCTCAAAGAAGGATATACAAATGGCCAGCAGACACATGAAAAAATGCTCAACATCACTCAGCATCTGGGAAATGCAAATCAAGACCACTTTGAGATACCATCTCACTCCAGTCAGGATGGCTAACATCCAAAAGACTGAGAATGATAAGTGTTGGAGAGGTTGCAGTGAAAAAGGAAGTCTCATGCACTGTTGGTGGGTCTGCAAAATGGTGCAGCATTTATGGAAAATGGTATGGAGGTTCCTCAAATAATGATAGTTAGATCTACCATTTGACCCAGCTATTCCACTGCTGGGAATATACCCAGAGGAATGGAAATCATCATGCCAAAAGGATACCTGTACTGCAACGTTTATTGCAGCTCTATTTACAATAGCCAAGAGTTGGAACCAGCCCAAATGTCCATCATCTGATGACTGGATAAGGAAACTGTGTTACATCTACACAATGAAAAACTACTCTGCTATAAAAAGAATGAAATACTGCCATTCACAACAACATGGATGGATCTAGAGAGAATTATATTAAGTGAAACAAGTCAGGCACAGAAAGAGAAATACCACATGTTCTCACTTATATTTGGGAGCTAAAAATAAATAAATAAATAAACACAAACAAATCAAGGGTGGTGGGGGGGAAGAAGATAGAATAACCACAAAAATTCCTTGAACTGTTTAAGTCAAGTGAACAGATATGATTGGGGGAGGGGAAGGGGTGGAGAGGAATAGGTAAAGGGGCATGAAAATCAACTACAATGTATAGTGAGAAGTAAAAAAAAAAAAATATATATATATATATATATAAATTTTTTTAAAATAAAGTGACTTCCAAAAGAAAGACAAAGAATTAAAAAAAAAAAAAAGAAAATAATAACCTCAATGAGTATACCTTAGATGCACTCTGAAGTATTACTTTGGCTAGAAAACTAGGTTTCATAAGGATTATCTTACTTCCTTTTCACAGTCACTGTATGAGGTGTAGGTATAATTACCCCCATTTTACAGAGGCTTAGAGAAACCAAGTCATCTGTCCATGGTTACACAGTAAGTGACAGAGCTGGCATTTGAGTTCAGAAAGCTAAGTCCATAGCCCATACATTTAGCCTGTCTTTATATTATGCACTATCTTTGAGTTTGGGTTGACACTTTTTCCATTCTTTCAACAGACGTTTTTGAGTACTTGTCATCTTTTAGGCACCGTGCTGGGTCCCACGGATACAAAGATAATGAACAGTATTCCAGTTGCTGTGGCGCTCCTAGTTTATTACAAGGACGGAAATTAGGTACATTTTGAAAAATAAAAATGTTAAACTAATAATATATTATAGTCTTGAAAACATTCAAACTGTTTTAAAGATAGTATATTTCTGAAAACAAAATAGTAAACAATCAATTTATTCATTTGTTCATTCATTCAACAAATATTACGTTGAGTGTTTGGAACATGCTGGCTGCTATGTTAGGTCCTGGGGATAGACTGGTAAAGGAAACAGGATGTCCCTTCTTTCATAGACCTTACCTACCTTCTAGTGGGGCATACGCTTAATCAGATGTCCACAGAAATAAGTAGAAAATTGGAACTGACACGCACCGTAAAAGACAGGTACATGATGTTACCAGAGGGAATAATTGGAAAGTTCTTTTCTTGTTAGAGATGTCTTCCCTCACGGGAGGGACTGAAGAGTAAACAGGCATTAACTGGGTACAGAATGGGAGCTGGGGGTGGAGGAGGCCAAGCCCACATAGTAGGTTAGGACATTGAAGTTCTGGGTACTGAAGGAATGTCACAGTGACTCTGGGGGTGAGATGCTGAGGAGACAGTCAGCAGCCAGACTCAACAAGGCCTTTGTGTCATAGTAAGGATATTTAATCCTGAGAACAAAGGAAAGTTACTGAAAATATGAGACACAAAGGTGTGTTTGTGATTTAGGCAGCTGTTTTCAACTCGGTGCAGACAGGATTGGCAGGAAGCCGAGTGTACCTGGGAAGACCAGCAGAGAATTCGGAGGGCACAAGGTCAGATATGGTAGAGCATGTGGTGTGAAGGAGAGAAATGGATGGGTTTTACAGCAGTTAGGAGGTAAAATGGGCAGAAATCAGTGATAGATTGCATATGGGGTTAGGAGAAGAAAAGTGTGAGGGTGCTGCTAAATTTCTGTGATAGGATAGCTGGTGCCACCATTCATTGGGATGGGAACACTGGAAGCAGATCAGATTTGGGAGGCACATTTTGAATTCAGTTTTGGACATTTTGTGTTTGAGGTGACTTTGAGAGGCAGAAGCAGAAACATCAAGTAGACATTGAAATCTGTGTATCTGGAGCCCAGAGTAGAGGTCTGGACTGGAGATATACCTTTGTGTGTCATATGTGTGCAGATGTTATGTGACATCATGATCATGGGCTCCATTGCCTAGAGGGATACTGAGGAGTCAAACCAAAAGAGAGCCTGGGACCGAGCTTTGAGGACCTTCATCCCTTGGCTGCATGGATGAAGATCAACCTACAAAGGAGATGGGAGGATATCACAAAGGATAGGAGGAAAAGTGGCAGAGTTGTGTAGAGGGAAGATAAGCTTTGTTAAAGATGGGATGGCCAGCAATATCAAGTGCTAACCGAATAACGTGGGTTTGAGAAAGTCCTTTGGAGCTGTTGATATGGAAGTCATGAGTGACCTGAGCAAGAGATATTTTATGAGAAAGAAGAAAGACAGGAGCAGAGTGAAGAGCGTGAGGGCTGGGAAGCTGGATACAGTGACCATAGATAGATAAGTCGTATGAGAAGAGAATCACTAACAGAACATGGAGGGCTCAGGGATGGTTTTCCCTATTAGAGGAGAGACGAGTATGTTTAAAGGTCAATGGTAAAGATTTAATTGATAGGAGCTGACAGCTATTTGAGAGAGGAAAAAGGTAATGCGTAGCCTTGGCTCATGAGAAGGGGAGCAGGAAGGAAAGCATTTGCAGAGATGCCCATGTTTGCATGCTTGGTGTGAGGAAGATGAGGGAGTTCCTTTCCTGTGGATTTTATTTTCCTGTGAAGTAGGAGGCAGTATTCTTGGTGGAGAGTGAGGGGCCAGGAGGGAGAGGTAAAGGTGTGAAGATAACAGAGACAGTTTGAAATATGATAGTGGTGACTCGTGGGAGTGAGTTGGCTGGAGAAAGTTTGTGGAGTTACTGGTCAGTGTTGGGGACCCATTCACGAGAAGCTTGGTATGCATTTTCTTATGCTGTTAAATAAACAATCCATAGTGTATCCACGTTTTGTGAAAAACCGAGTTAACAACATCTATACACATATTTGAGAAAGGTGGGAAGGATTAAAAAAATGATCTTTTGGGCCGAGCCCGTGGCGCACTTGGTAGAGTGCTGCGCTGGGAGCGCGGCAACGCTCCCGCCGCGGGTTCGGATCCTATATAGGACTGACCGGTGCGCTCACTGGCTGAGTGCCGGTCACGAAAAAACGACAAAAAAAAAAAAATCTTTTTTTTTCAGACTGGGGAGGCTAGAAGCAAGGCATTTATTTGAAAACTTGTAGAATTTTTAAAAATCTCGAATTTTAATTATTAAGTGAACTGGCTGAGGGGGAAAAAGTTCCTTTTCTTATGAGGAAAGCTTAAGTTGTTTAAACATCGAGACCTGGGCCGAGTTAATCATTAGACATTATTTTAATGGAGGATGTCAGGGTTTGCATAGAAAGATGCACTAAGTTTGTCGGATTTCCATTTTGCCGTTGATCCACTGGTGTTAGTCCTCTGCAATGTTCCTATCCACTCAAGAGGTTGAGCAGATGTTTCTATGAATCTTAAATGAACTCAGCAAATGGAGCCTCATCTTCTAATGGTTCTTTTGGCTAAGGAAGGCAAGAGACACCTGGAGATTAGAAATGTGTCACTCATCACTGGAAATGCATATTTGAATGAGTTGGTCTCGTCTTGGCTAATAGAAATTGCCTAAGTATGAAATTTCATATTTCCTATCCATGGGACACGTTACCAGTGTGCTGGTAGGAACACAGAGAACACACAGAAGGGTTGTCCCTCTTCTTGAAGACTTTCTTGTTTGGCTGGGAGAGAACATACCCATACGAAAGCTATAAAAAAAGACTACAAATAGCCCCATAAATGCAGATGTTTAAATAGGTGAGCACAGGCTCAGAAAATGAGACAAGGAAGAAGCAACAGAAAGACCCGATAGAGAAGATTCAGGACTAACAAGGGTGTCAGAGGTAGAACAAGAGCAAGGCTTGGATCTACTAATTGCTTTCAATCCACATCCCAGGACAATGTGGAGATTCACATGGGAGGTTTTAAAGGCTGGGCCTGGAAGTAGCCTAGTCCATTGGCCATAAGTCAATCACACAGCTCCACCTAACAGCAAGGGTAGCTGGGAAACCGTTTGGCTGGGAAGAAGATGTGGTTTTTTGAGCATCCAGCCAGTCTCTGCTACATTCCTATTAGAGCTTAGTAGAAGAAATGTCAATCTCTCCCTCTCATTCATTTTTTTAAAAAGCCCTCCCTCCCCCAGGTGAACTACCTTCAGTTCTACCAGCTATTATTTATACATATTTGTTCCCAAACCTTCTACCATCCTGGCTATCATAAAGCAAACATCCTTTTTTTTTTTTTTAATTGTTCTTCTCAAAACAAAATGCTTACAGTATAACGTAATGCTCTAGGTGTGATGCCAAAAGTGCTGGTAGAGTAGGATTATTGTATTCTTTGATTTCATAACTGTAAGGTCAAAGAGAAGGGCCAAGTTTGAGAAGACTTTGCATTTAAAGGAAAATAATGGAAGCCCACAAAGAAGAGAATTTGAAGAAGGAAAGTGGCCTGCATGATGCTATTTTAATATGGCAGCCTTGGGAAACACTTGTGGCTCTGTGCTTTGTTGACCTATTGCTCAAAGAGTAAAAAAGGCACACACACTCACAAATCAACCAGTCAACCAACTCATTCCCATCAAAACCCCAAAGTGAACTCAACGAGAACAAGTGTACTCAAATGATGTTAATTTTATATTAGATTATTGATTTAAATGAAAAACCACCAAGGGTTTCCATATTAAAATCTTTTCTTTGCAATGTTAACCAGTCCACATGTCTTACATAGTATCTAAGTTTTAAACTCAATAATCTCGCCAGTAATCCAAATAGGTATATGATATAGAAGCAAGTTAGCATTGTTATGAGGAACTAACATTTGTCATCTCACACTTTCACTTGTATCTGACACGGCACTGATATTGTGCCATTTCAACATTTCTTAGTGGCCTAAGAGTTCCAAAGGTTTTTACCTAGTGACCCTGTGAAGAAAGAAAGAATGAATCTTTTCTCTTTTACTTTCTTTTCCAACAGTTGTGCTTTCGTTGTTCTCTGCCAAGAAATATTATAACCCCAAGCAAGTGGACATTTTTATCAGAGAATAGAATTGATAGGAAACTATTTAGTTTCTAAAGTCCTAGAAAAAGAAAAAAAGCCTAAGGGTCTAATCCCTCTGTCTTATCTATACATATACTTACCTAACAATTTCAAATATTTTTTCCTAAACTGAGTTATAATGTCAAGGTTTCAGAGTCTGCTGGTTTCCATAGTTTTAGTTTGTCCGGTTGTTTTTGGTTAGACTCATTATGAGCAGTGACTATCACACTTTTGGTTTTCTATAAATGTGATTTCTCTTGGCTGTTGAAGTTGTGGGAGACAGAATTCATTTTAATCATAATTCAAATTCAGCCTCCTGCTGCAGCTTCTCCCCAACCCTTCCCCCACTCCCCTCATGTTTCTTCCTGTCCTCAGGTTGTCTTTTCAGGGGGAAGATGCTGAGGACATACACACACAACATTTACTGATTTGACTATTAGTGACTCTTTTTTGATGGATTCACCCATAACGAAATTTGAGTGATATTAACAAATTTTCACAAAGCACTTTAAAATTGTTTTGCTTTTTGAATTATCTTTGTACCTGGGAGAAAACTCATTGTGAAAACTGCAGATGCAATTTTCTTCTTTGGCTTTTTCTGTAATACTGCAATTATGAACCATGCTGAGTTAGGGTGTAACATTCATTGGAGAGCATCCTAAACTGCACTTTGAACAAATTTTGGCCTATGTGGCATCATTTAGAAACACAAGGCTTTGTGGGGTTTCTGGCTTTTCTTTTTATCTGATGGGCTGATAATCTTATGATGGCATTAGTTTTGCAACAAATTACCAAAGATTTATTATTATTAATTTTTTAAATGGGAAAGTCCTTAAATGTCTACAGTAGCGTTAAAAACAGATCCAGAAGGGGGTAGGTTTAGACTAGTTTAGAAACCTCCAAGCCTGGATATTTGGTATTTCAGAATTCAACAAGGGATGTTGCAAATTTTTCAAAATAAAATTAATTTAAATTCAGTCTCACAAAAGGTTATAATATAGAACATATTGAAAAAGAGAAGGTTAGCTCTGAAGTCAAACATGACAGAATTCGGAAATTACTGGGCTCTAGGATATAATAGCATTCCCCATATGTTGGAGGCAGAATTTATATTCTGTTTTTCTCAATGGCATTTTATGAAAGTATAGACTCCTGCTCCTCTACAGAAATAGAATAGAAACATTTCTATTTTTAAAATGTCATAAAAATAAGTAAGGTCCTGTGAACAAAAAGACATTTTTATAGATTTTCATCCTCTTTGCTTTACCATTTTGGCTAATTTGGGGGGTATAGTTTGTGGCAACATTGTGAATTTTCTCTTTGCTAATCTAGTGTGATGCAGGAATAGTGGGAAGTGAAGGATGGGAGGAGAGAAAAGGGCTGACTAGCAAATGCGGGCAGAATTGATGCATGTTCGCAGTTTTATTGGTACTTTGCATGGGCTCTTTCATTTTCAAATGCTCTGTCTGGCTGAATTTGGGGGCTAACCTCTGGAACGCTGCCTTTCCCCTTGTGACCTGAGTACTTGCTGGACATGTCCATGTCAATTTTCTTAATAACTTTTCTTGATTAATCCATACTTTCTCCAGTGATCTGAAATGTCACATATTCTTATACTGTACGTATTTAGGTCTCTTTGGCAGCTAACCTCTATTAATCACTTGTCTTTGTTGTCTGGAGCTCGTGCCATATGATTTCATTGTTGTGTTTCTAATATATTTTATTATCTAGAATGTCATGACTCCCATCATATCTTTCTTCTTTGATCTTTTAAGAAAAATAATTACTATAGAAAATAATTCCAGCTGTCTCATTGTTTTAAGTATTTGTAACTCATATTTAGTTGTGATTTTTTTCTTTTTTCACCCTTTTCTTTGCTTTTATTTTTATTAATCCATTTTCTACTTTCCTTGGGGTTATTTTATTGATCTTTTTACTAGCTTATTAAATGGATATCTAGTTCTGCTTTTATTTGTATTGATTCGTTCCTGTGACTTTTCTTAAGGTTATTCTATTGACTTTTATTGAACTTCTCCTGCTTATTGAGTTGAGTATCTTGTTCTTTTATTTTACTCATTTTTTAAAATAATGAGAACCCTAAATGCTTTTTTTCCCCTTCGAGTCCATCTTTTACCACACATCATTAGCTTTATATAGATTTTCTAATTATTCTTAATTTTAAAAACGTTTGCAATTGCAATTTTAATTTCTTCTTTAGTTTGTGCTATTTAGGAATGTTTTAATTTAAAGTTTGCCTTTGTGTTTTTATTTTTAAGGGTCATCTTCTGATATTAATTTCCATGGTGTTTGTGTGTATGTGTTTCACATGGTTGTACATTTTGTGGGCAGATATATGGTCTATATAATTTCTTTATTTTATAATTTTTTGATATTTTTATCTGCCCCTAATATATGATCACTCTTTGATCAACTTTTTCCAAAAAGTATTTTCTTTGCTTGAAGAATCCAAGCATTGAAATATAACTGTTAAATCAACTTTATTAAGTGCATTCTTACTCATATACTCACACTTCATGGTCCTGTTTATTTTTCAACTACTTTATCTCTTTAAAGGAGTTTTACTTAAGTGTGGCAAGTATGATAGTAGTACTGTATTTCTATCAGTTTCTTCTTATAGTTATAACTATGGGTATTTATACACATACATTGTAATATACAATGTCCATCTAGAGTATAACATTTCCCTAGCAGGTGTATCTTATTGGAAGCTAGCATATTTTTAATTTTTTGAAAGTAAGCATTCTTATTCCTGCCTGTAATATTGCAGAATTTTTTTCTTTACT
Organism: Cynocephalus volans; assembly: GCF_027409185.1. NCBI lineage: Eukaryota > Metazoa > Chordata > Mammalia > Dermoptera > Cynocephalidae > Cynocephalus > Cynocephalus volans. The sequence goes on along the minus strand of NC_084461.1, from coordinate 50,886,692 downwards.
TACAAGTTTAAAAATGACAGATATGTTAAGGGTTAGGGCTTTTACTCATTTATTTGTTTCCTGGAGCCATGTCATTCCTTTTCCTGAGCTCAGAGGTTTTCCTCATATGTATTTGATTATTGTTTCTGTTCCATTTCTCTGGGTTCTCCTCTAGGAACATGTTAGCTCCCTTGTTTCTGTTTTTCCCTTTTTTCTTCTTTGTTATTCTTTCCTTTTTCTTTTCCCCTCTGAAGTCTTATAGAACAGTTAAATAATGCTAAAAACCACTGCTTTCAGTAACAATGAATTCTTCTAGTTTGTTTTTAGTTTCTTTGTAATTTTTCTTGTTTTAAATATCCTCTCCCATTCCATGTCACCCATCGTCCATTGTCTTTTTTAACTGGCCTGGAACCTCTTCATTTCAACCTGTTTCCTTTTCATAGAGGTCAAATATCTTTGTTCTTTATTGAGGATACCAAACAATCTTTTGAATTTTTCTTTTGATTCTGCAGTAAAAATGTTTCAGAGGTTTGTTCTGAATTTATGGAACACTGTTCTCTTTCCCTTGTTCTGTGCTTTATAATTTTTTCTTCTACTCAATTTTGAGTAAAGCCGCAAGGACACCCAGGTTGAATGGGTTCTTCTTGTTCTAGGTCTTTTTCTACTGCAGGGGTGGTGAAAACTTCAACGTCCAGTTTATAGTTTAATAGACATTAGTGGGTTCATTTTCCATATCAATTACCATTTTTTTGGCAGTTTTTATTTAAGATATCTCTCCTCAGTTGCTGTTTGATCTTTCAACTCTTGCAGCCTGGTTCATTTCCTTGATACTGTATGTAAAGATTTTACATGGTGTAATAGCCAGGGTTCTCCAGAGAGACAGAACCAATACGATATGCTGTAAATATATGCAACGGGATTTATTAGGGGGATTGGCTCATGCTATTGTGTTGTCCCACGACAGGCCTTCTGCAAACTGGGTGCTGACAGCATGGCACAGACTGAGTCCCAAGGCCTCAGAACTAGGGAAGTGGAAGGTGTCATTGGTGTAAGCCCTGGAACCCAGAAGCTGAAAAGTCTCAGCTCTGATGTCCGTGAACAGGAGAGCGGAGTGTATCCCAGCTCCAGTGGACAGACATGGCATCTGTAATTCCCAGCATTCAGTGTTACTCCTTTGGGCTCCTCCTATCCTCCGCACCCCAGCCACCAAAAGTTCTACCTTTGCAGACTAAGCCTTTTACAATATGTGACACTGTAGGCCTCTCTCCCCTACTTTCTGCTCACTTTTTTCCTTAAAGATGGTAGAATGGTAGAGAAGGTATTTGCTTCCAAGTACAATTCCCAAAGCCAGTAACTCTGGGTGCTGCTTTCTTGATAAAGGAAAGAAGGTTGTGTTCTTAGTTGTTTGTCTATGAGTCAAGCCATTGGAAGTGAAAGCTGGGTATGCTATGGAGGAACTGAATTCCCTCAGGGTTTGCAAAGTTAGAATCTATCGATTTCTTCTAGATTATGGAATTGGTTGTCGTCAGTGGGTTTCGAGGCGAGTTGGTAAGAACAGAATTAAATGATGCAGCCAGATGCTAGTTTGATGCTGAACCTGATAGGAGGTTGACAAAAAACACAATGTTACCTATATTTAGAGCTTGTGTGCTAATTATTTAATTTTTAAATCTCTGGCTCCACTTGGAATTAAGATACAATTTTGTGATTAATATTAGAATACAAATTTGAAATCATTTCTTCCTTTCTCTTTTTGAAGGAAGAGTACCTCAAAAGAGTAAGTAAAACAGAGACCTAAAAGTTCCGTGGTGACTGTTGGAATATAATGAGTTACGTTGTGTTTGAATCCACCATAATATGTTCCTAATGTCTTCTATTTGATATATTTTTGCTACTTTGATAGCTCATACAACCAAAGAACATGAATTTCCCTTATGCTATTGACTTGCGAAGGCTACACAGGTAGAAAATGAATAGTCAGATAATCTGTGCAAATCATCTTCACGTTGAGATACATTGACAGGAAAACACAATTGAATTGCATGTATTAATGAAAGATAAAACCACTTAACAAATTGTTCTTAATAGACAAAAAGTGATATGAAAGCTAAATTTGATGTGAAAAACACAGGAGGAAGTTAAGGGATTGGAGTGGGAGGGAAATTAGTGAATATCTATTTAGGTGTGCAATTACGTTTTCAAAACAATTAGTCACCTAATCGTGTATCCAGATATAGTAATTGTTGTTCCATAGTTATAATTTATTTTAAGTATTCTCTGTGTGTAATTTTCAGTTGTGTATTTCTTTTTTCAGAATAAATTGCAGAGGAATACATTTGTTAGAAATTGCTTTAGAGATGTGTCTATAACTCATTTTCGAACAAGTAGAAAGATTTTTTTTCTCTTCTAAATGGCTATGAAGGTGGATTACTTCTCTGATCTTTTAGGTAAACACATTTTTGTTAGTTGAATGTTAAGCAGCTTGTCATAAATAGGAGAGATGAAAGAAAACTAACACATTTATTGCAAATGAATTTTCTATACCTAGTCAGTTAATTGAGATTTTGCCTGTGAGTTTTTATTTTACTGGTAGATGCTTTTTGATTTGAAGCAAAATAAAAAAGAATGGTCAAAATACATATAAACTGTGGTCAAATAAAGAATTCATATTTTTTATTCAAGTAGAGGGGTTATCTGGAATTCAGGTACAAAAAGAACTCGACACTCCAGAGGTACATTATTTTGAATGTACATTTGAACTAGCTGAAAATCCTACTCTACATCTGAATGCACTGGCAGTTTGTTAATCAAATCCATAAACATGAGTCATTTCCAATTGGAGTGGGCCTCACACTTGGTACATCTTGAAGATGTTTCTTCTTTGGCTATGTGAAATTAAGCATGCATTGAAGCTGTATTGCATTAAAATCACCACAGTGAAATATTGACATTTCCTGCATAAGTGGCTTAGAATACAAATTCTCTTTTATGAACAGAAATGCTTTGGCTTCTTATATGAAGGTGAACCTAATAATCTTTGATTATAGATTAATATCAGCAATTTTATTATGAAGTGTATTTCAGTAATTGAAAACCTATTTTTATTATACATTTGGAGGTACAATCTCATGTAAAATAATTTCCCTAGGAGATTGAGTTAAGAAGGGTGAGGTTGAGATGATGCTCGGATTTATAGCATATTTGGACGCTGTGATATGGTATGAATGTTTGTCCCCTTCAAAGCTTAATCCCCACTAGAGCATTTGAAAAGTGGGACCTTTAAGAGGTGATTGAACCATGAAGGCTATGCCCTCATGAATGGATTAATCCATTTATGGCTTAATGGGTTGTCATGGGAGCAGACTGGTGGTTTTTAAGGAAAAGAAGAGAGCAGGTTAGGAAGCTCTTGCCCTTGCTCCATGTGGTACCTGTGCTGCTCAGGACTGCCATCAGAAATAAGGCCCTCTCCAGACGTGCTCCCTCAACCTTGGACTTTCCTGCCTTCAAAACAGTAAAAAATAAATTACTCAGTTTCAGGTATTCTGTTATAAGCAATAGAAAACTGACTAATACACATTGTAGTACATTTCTATCTGCTTGTTTTTCTTTCACAACCTTTTTAATTTCATAGCACTTTTTCCTGCATCTTTCTTAACCAGTTCTATTCATAATGGATATTAAAAAACTCTCTAATGATAAATATTTCTCCATACTTGCAGCTTTTACTACTTTACATTTCGGTTTTTTCCTAGGCTCCCTGTTCTCAACCTGTTGTAATGTCACAAAACTTTGCAAACCTTAAAGAGGATGTGTTTAGTATCTATGAATTGTGAAAATACTTAATGAAGAAAAGTCGCTTTTTTTGTTTGTTTGTTTTTGTTTTTTGTCTTTTTGTGACCGGTAAGGGGGTCGCAACCCTTGGCTTGGTGTCGCCCACACCGCGCACAGCCAGTGAGCGCACCGGCCATTCCTATACAGGATCCGAACCGGCGGCGGGAGCGCCGCTGCACTCTCCTGAGTGCGCCACGGGGCTGGCCCGAAAAGTCACTTTTAAAGTACTTTGCATTTTGTTAATACCAAAAATATTTGAAAAACAGAAACGTATATTTTTTCAATTCACAAAGTTCACTCAGATAAATAAATGCTTAAACCTTGTGCAATAACGTGTGGCAAAGAGATTGAAAAACATTGACTCACTGTGCAATTCACATGGAAGATAGGGTTTTTAAAAATATGCTGTTTGTCAAAGTTTGTTAAATTTGAAAAACATGATACATATTAGAAAGAATGTGTGTCCATGTGTAAAAAATAAAGCTCATTAAAAAAGCAAACTTTCTGAGTCTTATTAAATAAATAATAGCCTGCATTATTGAGGTAAGAAATACCTTAAGGCCTTGGCTCTAATTGTACAGGAAAAACAAATAACAGAGATGAAGATAAGGCTACTGTCATGCTGTGTCATCTCTGACCGATGAGGAGATACTACAGTACCTTGGGGGTCCTGAGGCTGAATGTTCCTGTTTCATGTAAGCACTGTGCATAGAATAATGGGTCAGAGCCTCTGCTATGGTCTGAATGTTTGTGTCTCCCAAAATTTATATGTTAAAATCCTTACCTCCCAGCAATGATATTAGGAGGTGGGGCCTTTGGGAGGTGATTAGGTCATGAGGGTGGAGCCCTTATGAATAGGATTAGTGCCTTTCTAAAAGAAGACCTAGGGAGCGTGGTCACCCTTCTACCATGTGAGGTTACGGTGAGGAGGTGCCATCTTTGAGGAAGTGAGCCCTTACCAGACACCAAGTGTGCCAGCTCCTTGATCTTGGACTTCACAGCTTTCAGAACTGTGAGAAATAAATTTCTGTTCCTTATAAGCCATCCAGTTTATAGCACCTTGTTATAGCAGCCCCAAAAGACTAAGACAGTCTCTTAACAGGAAAACAGGTCTAAATAGATAGTTGAACCAAGCAAGTCAGGCTGCAGCTCAGAAAGCACAAGTCCCCACTCAGGGAGCTGCCTGAAGATCTCTCTCATGAAGTTAGCTTGAAACTCCTGTGTCTATGCCTGACCTACTGCCTCAGTTTAGCTCAGCGATTCTCAAACAGGGACAATTTTGACCACAGGGACATTAGGCAATGTCTGGAGATATTTTTGGTTGTCACAAGTAGGGGAAGGGTGCTACTGCCATCTAGTTGGTAGAAGCCAGGATTGCTGCTAAACTTCCTATAGTGCACAGAAAAGCCCCAACTCCCACCCCAGCAAAGAATGATCTGTAGGAATATTTGATAAAAGCCAACTACAAAAAACAAAAACAAAAAATCCCAACAGCTAACATCATACTTAATGATGAAAGACTTCTTTTCCCCTAAGATTGGCAGCAAGGAGATAATATCTGTTCTTACACCTCTATCTATTCAACATTTTACTGGAGGTTCTGGCCAGTGCAATAATGCAAGAAAAAGAATTAAAAGGCATACAGTTTCCAAAGGAAAACGTAAAGCAGTTTTTATTCATGGATGACAAGAGCATGTACATAGATAACCATAAGGAATAGCTTCAAAAAGAGTGACCTGAACTTTTTTTAAAAGTAAGTTTAGCAAAGTCTCAATATACAACTCAATACAAATTCTATCATATTTATAAATACTCACAATAAATAATTGAAAATAAAAATTTTAAATTCGATTTATAATAATGCAGAAAATATTAAATACTTAGAAGTAAATTTAATGAAATGTGTGCATAATCTTTTCACTGAAAACTACAAAACGTTACTGAGAGAAATTAAAGAAGACAAATAAATGGAGGGATATGACATGTGCATGGATTAGAAGAGTCAATATTATTAGGATATAGTTCTCAATGAATTAATCTACAGATTCAAATTAATCTTAATCTTCATCCCAGCAGGCTTTTATATTATAGGAATTGACAAGATTATTCTGAAATTTATATATAAAAAAGCAAAGAATCTAGAATAGTCAGAATAATCTTGGAAAAGAAGAGCAATTCTACTGATTCTAGACTTCTTAAAAGTACAGTAATCAAGATTGTAAAGTTTTAGCATAAGGATAGACAAATAAATGAAGGGAACAGAGTCCAGAAATAGACACACAATTATGCAGAAATTTGCTTTTTTTAAGACAATTAACCTAACAAATTAAATGAGGAAATAGTCTTATTAACAAATGGTACTGTAATAATTTGATATTCATGTGGGAAAAAATGAGTCTCTATCCCACACTTCATGGCACACAAACAAAAAATTAATTCCAGATGGATTAGAGACCTAAAAGTAAAAGCTAAAACTGTAATGCTTTTAGAAGAAAATGTATAATATTTTTCAAATTAGTGGTAGACCAACATTTATTTGACAAGATGCAGTTATACAATAACTATATAAAAATTGATAAATTAGACTGCTCATCCAAAATACATAATTAGGTAAATGAGTAAGCAGGCCACTAACAGGATCAAAATATCTAAAACATATACAACAAAGTACATGACTTAGTATCATATAAAGAATTTCAACACTCAATAAGAAAAAGACAAAAAAAAAAAAACAAACCCAACCCAAAAACCTCAGTAAAAATGAGCGGATTTAGGTCCGGCCTGTGGCTCACTTGGATGAGTGTGGTCCTGACAACACCAAGTCAAGGGTTAAGATCCCCTTACAGGTCATCTGTAAAAAAAAAAAGTAAAAAATGGGCAGAGTCCTACAATGGAAACTTTGCAAAGGTAAATATATAAATGGCCAGTGAACACAAATAAAGGATGTTCAACATCTTTAGTCTTCATGGAAATGCATTTACAACCACAGTGAGACTCTACTACATACCCAATATCATGGACAAAATTTAAAAGACTGACAGCACCAAATATTGTTGATGAGTTGGAACCATTGAACTTTTATAGATTTTTGGTAGAAATATTAAATGTTATAACTACTTTGGAAAAGGTTTTGCAGTATTTTAAAGTATAAAGTTACATAGACCTACTCTTTGACCTGGCAATTACACTGCTGTAATTTACCCAGAAGAAGTAAAAATTTATATTACACATAAATAGTAGTTGAAATGTTCACATCAGCTTTTTTCATAATAGCCCCAAACTGGAAGCAACCCACTTATTTATCAACAGGAAAATGAATAAACAAATTTTGGCACAGTTACATAATGAAATACAACTCAGCAATAAAAATAAATGAACTACTGATACATGCAACATGGATGGCTCTCACAGACATAATGCTGAGCAAAAGAACCAAGACAAAAAAGAGTACCTCTTGTATGATTCCATTTCTAGAGAGTTCAGAACAAAACTAGTGCAGGGTTAAAAAAATGGTGATTGCCTGTGAGAGGGAAGATGGACTAGAAAAAAAATGAGAAAACTTTCTAGGGAGGTGGAAATGTTGTATATCATCTTAAGAATGTGGGTTATGTGGTTGTATCCCTGTGTCAAATTAGTAGTGTTAGGATTTATGCATTTTCCTGCATGTGAATGTACCTAGAAATCTTAAAATGTTAATAATAACAATAGTTGCATGGGATAGAAAAATAGTTCTTATCTTATAAAAGTATATTATTGCTTGCTTTGTTTGTTTCAAATTTTCCTTAAAAAAATATGGATGAGTGAACAAATGTAAGTTTTTGAGAACTTGCCTTAACCTTTAAATAATGGTGGAAATGTTATACAACATTTAAAAATTCCTATTTATCTAAGAACCAAAAATTATAATATTTTTGACAATTCAGTGCATATTTATCAATGTGCCTTTTGCTTACATATAGATCAGGGTTTTAAAAAATTATATGGGAACAGTCACTTGGTGCGGAGTTTGCCTTTCAGATATTTACAACAGGCTGTACAGGGTTAATGTAAAAATGAGAAAATGCAGGTAGCAACAAGGAATGAAAACCAACTAGTAAATGTGATAAATTAAAATTGTGCAGATTATAATATTTCTAAAAAATTAAAAATTGTTTTTGAAAATTATTTGTATGGGCTTTAAAAGTCTGTGTTTGAAGCCATTTTAATAGTGTTACTCAGAACTATATTTTCAAAGTTGGAATTTGCCTTAGAAAGGAGATAGAAATCAAGTACCACTTAATAAAGGTCACATTCTTTCATTTTATTAATCCCCCAAAATTGATGTGATTAATTCTTCTTTATTTTCAAAGTTATCTTGTAGTTGGATTTGATTGTTATTACTTTTTACAAAGCACTGAATAAACATATTGTGATATAATTACACAGTAAAAATGAGAGCAGGTATTCCATTTCTAATATTTTAGGAAAGAGTTTTTAAAGTAAATTGGTAGTCAGTATTCAGGGATCTTTCTAATCACTCTTCAACAGAGACATTTTAGGAAACAGTTCATTAGTTTTTTTGATAAGAATATAAAAGCAAGTTGTAATCTTAGAAATGAACATGACTAAGGAAAAAGAAACAGTAACTGGAGAAAAAATACCCCAGATCATAAGGAAACTTTACAGTTCCTCAATATACATTATCAAACAAATACCTATTATCATTTTAGACCATGTAATAATAGAAGATATTTCAAAGTCAGTCTAATGTTTCAATAACAATGTGATTATGGAAACTGGTTCTAAAATTGAGAGAAATTAAAGGTATTTTTATTGGTATTGATAAGTAATATCAGCAATTCATTTTTATTGGTATTGATAAGTAATATCAGCAATTAATTCACAGTGCCAATCTTTGAAATACCTTTGGTTGGGGAAGAGGGAGAGGATCTATTCATCTAAACAGAGCCACATCTACATTTTAAAAATAAAATATTTTACGGTTTTCTTTGTAATTAAATCTAGAAACTATAGAACTGGGAGAAATAGCGTTTGTAGCTCTTGACAGCGAAAGGTTAGAAATGTTGGATAATCAGAATTAGGTTAAACATTCAATAGAATTAGACTTGTTTAGAAGAAGTGTATGATCCTTATATACTCTTGTCAAGAAATGTGTTCTATTTTGTTTCAAATATGTACTGTTTTGTTTCAAAATTTACTAGTTAATCAATAAGATTCTTTGCATAGCTAAGTACAAAAGAATGACTTGTATTTAGCATACCAAATGTGTCTAAGTCATGTGTTATTTGATGTCTTGAAAATGTTTGGCTCTTGACTTTGTTTAATTGAATAGTGTGTGTGTAGTGAAGATAGGTTTTATTTAGCCATGCCTGGACCCTGTCTGGATTCTCATAATCCTCAGTTATTGTATATCAAATTTAATAAGTCCAAAATGATATTTAGTTCTGGCTGCACAGCGTTATTGGAAAACAGTAAAAATTTTATTCCTTTAATAATGTGTTTTTTTCCATTGGAAAAATCATATGTCTTTATAGAGACAGTTACAGTCATGTGTTGCTTAACAACGGGGATATGTTCTGAGAAATGCATTGTTAGCCGATTTCATCATTGTGCTAGCCTCATAGAATGTACTTACCTAGATAGTATAGCCTACTACACACCTATAATCTTATGGGACCACCATTGTATATGTGGTCCATTGTTGACTGAAACATTGTTATATGGCACATGATTCTATTTCAAAATGTATTTATTAACATGTATGTGTTAGTATAAACATAAGCACACAGACATGCTGCATTAGTACATTTTAGTGTGGCTATAAACAGAATACCACAGGCTGGATAATTTGTAAAGGAAAGAGGTTTATTTGGCTCATGATTCTGGAGGTAGGAAAGTCCAAGAAGCATGGCACAAGCATCTGCTTAGTTTCTGGTGAGAGACGCATCACAACATGGCAGAAGGTGAAAGGGAGAGTGGACATGTGTAAAGGGGCCAAACACTAAGGGAGTCTTTGCTTTTGTAACAACCAGTTCTAAAGGGAACTAATCCATTCCTGCAGGAACTGATCCAATCTTGCAAAAGCAGGAAGTCACTATGGCAAGAACAGTGCCTAGCTGCCCAGCAGGGTGCAGCCCCCAGGACCCAAATGCCTCCTATGAGTCCCTGACTCTTAAATATTTTACCTTCCAATACTGCCTCGTTGGAGACCAAGCCTCAATATGAGTTTTGGTGGGGACAAACCATATTCAAATTGTAACACACACACACACACACACACACACACACACACAGAGTTTGACATCATTTCTAATGTAAAATGTTCAATCCTGCTTTTCTACTTAGCATTTTCTCTTAAACGTTTTCCTATGTAACTAGAAACCCTATATGTCTGTGTAATATGAATGTGTCATAATTTACTTGACCATTCTTTCATTGTTGGTCATTTCCTTGTATGATATACAAATTTTTAGGGAACATCTATGTACACACATTTTATTTGCATTTTTGATTATTAGAATAGATCCCAGCTGTGAAACTGCCAGGTCAAAGTTTTTTCCAAAATTATTTTCCAGAAAGAAATTTCCTCAGTATTCTATATAAGCATGCTCATTTCATTGCCAGCTTGCCAGACTTACATATTAAACTTTTGATTTATTTTTTGTTTATAACTAGAATCTCATTGTTTTAGTTTGTATTTCTTGAATGACTAGTGAAGTTAAAATTTAAAAACCTTCTTTTCAACGTTTTATTTTGTAGGGTTTTCAGGATTTTCTTAATGATAGGCATAATTTCCTTCTCTAAGGATTTTATTCTTGTCCACCATATTGTAATAGATATTTTTTGCATTTAGTTATTTATCTTTTGATTATTTATTTGATTTTTAATTCAGAGAAGTAAAGTTTTTTTAACAGAGTCAATTGACATCCTTTGACATTTTGGTTATTTTGTGCAAAGAACTCTGTGGGCAAATGGAATCTTACACTTACATTAGCTGAATATTAGATTGCATTAGTAGTTTGAAATTTAATCTGTAGTATATAGTTGGCTTTTATTTTTGGTATATCATTGCTTTAAAACTACACAACAGGAGGGCAGATGGTTAACTTGTTTTCCACTTTCCCGAATATGTCCAAGACTGGAACGAATATTGTCAGTTTCTAATGGAGGTTGTCAATGTCAAGATGGTTTGTGGCCATGTCAAGATGTTGAGTCAGTGCCCAGGTCATTGCTCATTAAAGATGCTGCTCTTTGGGCCAATGGGAGACCCAGCAAAAGGATCCTAACAATTTTTGATTCTACCTCATATCCCCTCAAGACAGTGCAGAACATTTTGTTCTTTAGCAAATACTTATGTCTCTTTCCTTCTGTTACAGCTCTTACTATTTGTCTGTTTGTGTTACTGGCTTGTGCTTTTTACTTTTACTTTTATTTTTTTGGTAACAATGACTACACTGGGGAAAAGAACATTTTAAAAATTCATTATGCCTTTTCTTAATCTGTGAATAACTCCCCTGTTAGTTATTCTCTATGTCTTTTTTATATGAATGTATAGTTTTTTCAAATATGGATTATTCCATATTCACAAGCCATTAGTAATTCTCGGCTCTCCCACCATCATTTTTTATTAGTTATTTTTTGATTTTCACCAGTCATTAATTTCTTCTTTTTATTCCTCATACTTTGTGTCTCCTTGAGATCTTCAGAATGTGAATCAGTCTCCATTCTGTTATGATTTATACTCATCTGCTTCTCATTTGACTCCTTCTTCAGTGCTTTGTGCCTTCTGTTATACTCTTATTTCTGTTGGTATTCTATTGTTCTAATTTCACTTCCTCCCTACCCATCCCCACCATCAGCCACTGTCATATGAAATGGCTGGCCACATGAAATAAGCATATGTTCTGTATGTACGTGCACATTTTACTAAAGTCACTAGTAGGCACTGTGACTCATACATAGGAGATGTGCAAATACTGATCTCTTTGTGATTCAGCAATCGGCCCTTGACATATTTAGAGATATATTTGCAATCAGCTCTTGACATATTTAGAAATATGTTTCTTCCTCATCAATAAATCACTGAAGGTCATCAAGTGATCTTGATCTTTCCCGAAAGAACTCAGAGAGTTGTGCTCCATGAACCACCCAATTTAACAATTCAGGAAAAATCAACTCAGTGACATGAGATAAAAGATATTCTGTCAGAATTGTGGTGTCTCTAAAGTGACATTTTTTTGACCATACTAGGAACATTAATCTGGCACTATTTTAGCTGGGGTTTCCTGGTTCTTTTCCAGGCCATAAAATTTTCTGTAAAATGAAAATAATCACACATTTAATTACAGTTCAAAAAATTTGCATTCTTGGATGAAACTGACTTTTTCTCTTGTCCCACTATTGTCATAATTGCTACAGTGTGTACTGTTAATTTGCATTTTAATTGAGCTTTAAACATTTAACCAGTGGATCGTCCAATAGGAGATTCTATAACCATCTCAGTAATTGGTAGACAAGAGTTATTTTTATTGCTATTTTAGCAGTAGGGAAGTCTGCCCTATAGGGGTGGGGAAAGAGCTGATAACCTTCAAAGCAGGCTCTTTACTTTGGGGTTGTGATGAGAAAAACAGAACAGAAGTCAGGAATGGAGAAATTAGAGGAGACAGATGGTGAGAGTTTTCTAGGATACCCAAATTGTCTGAAATTTATGCCAGAAATTTTTACCAGTTAGGGCAAAATGTCATGCTTATTTTAAGGTCTCATAGATACATTTAATTCAGTTATACTGGACCTTGCATCCTGTCATGTTTCTTGGGTCTTCAAGGAGTTTCAGAAGCAGCCTACATTGGACTTCGTGAGTGTTGCCAGCAACTAACAAGTTTAAATGTAGTAGACATTTTCTAAAACATTTTCCTTTAAACCACTCTGGGGAAAGACACGAAAGTAAGATGACTGATTCTTAGATTGTCTGCATTTAAAAAAACCTTTTAGTTGCAAAAACACAGTTATTGTGTCTTCAGTGTGAGACAGAGGGAATATTTTAGTGGGAACAGAAGCTTTCAATATAATTATACATGTTTCTTCTATGTTTTCTCTTAGGTGAATCAGCAGCTTTAGCTTATTATAAAAATTAGCAATCTATAAGATGATTCCCAAGAATGAATTCTCAGAAATATAAGGTACACACATGAAACAATCTGGTGAATATGACGTGCTCAAATGAAACACTCATATCCCATTGTGATCATCGATGTTCTTGTTGCAATTATGGTCAGAGCATCAAGAATGAAACCAATTTGGCATATGATTGAAAATAACAAAAATGCTTTATGTTCTCTGGAGGAAATATGAATGATTCCTTGTAAATGAGAAACTTCGAAATGAAAACACATAAAATATCAGTTACAGACTGCTCATCATGGCTCTTAAACTTTTTAAAATAAACTTTTCTGAATGTTGAGTTTTGAAATCTCTGACTACATAAGAGTTGTCTGTGAAACAAGATACCCAGTTACATATAAGATTTCTTATAGTTAGAAAGCTTCTTTTGCATATATATTCTCAGTTAACTATTTTTAGCCCAGTCTTTCCTCTGTGCCCAGCAATGTGCTAAAAGCTGTGCATTTAATGTACTCTTTGTTTTGTTTTATTTTGCTATGTGTAGAGATGTGAAGGAACAAACCAAGAGATCTGAAATGTTTTTTTGGGAAAAAAGGACATTTACATTTCGAATCCCAGAATCACCTACCTAAGAGTTGAGGAAGACTCAGAAATGTGTAGCAGAGGTTTGGAGATCAAAGCTAGAAGCCAACCACTATTTTGGGATTAAATGATCATTTAAACTCTTACTCTAAGTATTTGAGGTAAGATAAGACATGGATGAAGGATCATCAATATGTGCCACCTGTGATATTATCCAGGAGAAAGATGAATCAGAGAAAAATAGTGCTTGGAGGTTGAGGGAAAAAAATTACATGGAGTAGTTCATGTCAGGATGGTCCTGGATGTCAGTAATCCCTTGGGCAAACACAGCACAGGGCTAAAACAGACAAAAGTTTGCAGAGGTTAAAAAGACCCTTGTTCCATTGGAATCTCTCAATCTCTGGAAATATGATTTTATTTAATCCATATTTTATTTAGTTCCAAGTACAATATTGATGCTAAATAAGTTTTCATTGAATCAATAAATGAATGTTCCCTTAAGGTGCTGGAGGCAAAAAAAAAAAAAAAAAATGAGGTTCTGGAGTCTGATACCTCTCTGTAGGAGCTGACACATAAAAGCAAAGATACGCAAATAGCAGTAAACAGACACAATATTGGGGGGGGCGTCAAATGAGGGCTAGAAACAATAATCGATGTAAGAATGCAGCCACTTCAAACTATTTTAGAAGTTTGAGGGGTATAAATTATAGAAAAATCCAGAGAAAAGATAAAACATTTCTACCTAAGGTGGGAACATGAGGCAAGGTTATATATTGCTGTAAGGAAGAAGTGCCATTTGAGCTGATAGGATTTTTATATTCAGAAATGTAAGTAGGTATGTGTAGAGGAAAGGGAGAAAGGGAGTAGTGGCCCATTCTGGATTAAGGGAATTTAATTTTTTATTCTGCACCTACTGATTGCTTCCTGTGTACTAGACACTAAACTAAGTGCTAGGAACACAGGAGAAATAAGAACTTTAGTTTGTGTCTTCAAAGAGCTTCCTGGCAGTGGAGGAAGCATATGCAGAGGGGTGAGCTAGAGGCAAGCAGTAGTACTCCAGGCCTGCAGGGGGCGCCTCTCTTACTCAGCATCATCTGGGTGGAGTTCATTGTCAAGGCTCCTCAACCCAACCCACAGCTAAATGAGCTGCATATTCCAGCAGAGGGTGCATTTGTTTGTGTGTAGCCCTTTTTATACTCTGTTTTGTGCTAAAGTTATTCATGTATGAGTATTTATCTTCCCTGTAGGCCTTAAGGTCGCGGAGGCCACAAAGCTAGGCAGGTTTTATTATCTTTGTGTCCCTCTGTGGTACCTAGAACAGTGCCTTGTACACACTGTAGGCATTAAAGACTTTTGGAATGTAATTAAGTTTTGTGTTTATTAGAAACATAAGACATGTCTCATAGAAGGCATGGTTATGAGATAAGGTATCTAGTCTTTCTCAGTTTTTATGGCTGTGCGCTGTGGCCGAAGCCAGTGGTAGTTAGTGCTGTGTTGAAGCCATACTTTCGACCCTTGATATTATTTTTGCACAGCTAAGACTTTTCAGGCATTTTAAATTTCTCATCCCTCTGTGGCTAAGTTTTTACTAAGGGAGAAAAAAGGAGCTGAACATTAGCATGCTGCTCTGCTTATTTATTTTTGAAAAAGTACTTGTTAAAAAGTCACCTTTTACCCCAATTTCACATTCAATTTAAGTTCATCCCTCCCTACCTGATACTAAGTCAATATTCTGGATTGTTTAGGAGGCTTCTTATTTTTCTCAACTGTAAACTCAATTACTTTTTAAATGATTTTATAGCTGACAGTAAATGGTCCATGAAGCATATGAATAAAAATGAAGGCAAACATTTCATGCTTAAGTAACTATGATGGTAGTCAGTGTAATGGTCCGGAGTTTCAAAAATAACCAGTGACGAATCACTTAGTGGCCGCACCATATTATTGTATGGTTTCTACGAAAACATCATTTGCAGGTGTTCTGGCACGTGTCTTACTCTAGCTGACAATTTATGATGAGTCCTATTTTATGTAAACAAGTGTCTGTCTCTTTGGAGTACAAGTGTCTACGGAGATCAAGTTTAAGAAAAAAACAGCTATGACTTGGTTTCATTGTTGTTGAAAATGGTCTTTGGGAATGTTGTTATTGTATTTCTTTAGAAAATATTACTTCAGTATCTACAGTTGCTTGTCACATTTCATGGGAATGGTATAACTGTATAGTCTCTTCCAGGATATGTATAAATCTCTTTTGTCACTAAGGAAACAGATTAATTCTGCTATTTCTTAAATCGTTCCTTATGGCACTTTTAAGAATGATCGTGTTTTTTAATTGTTATGACACAGATTGAATATAGCCGTGCCTGAACCCCTGGTGAAGGGAACGAGCAAGTGCCGTGTTAAATGGGCGTCCTGTTTAGCTGAAGTCGTCCAATCAAAATGTCTTCAGTGATATTAGCTATTTCTTCAAAGTGCTATATTTGTTCAGAGACACTGAAATCACCCCATCCCTTTTACTTGTGCACTAGTAAACACAAATGTGAGACATTTTAAAATGCTTTTCAAATCTTGGAATCTGGTGTTTGCATTTGAAACGGTTTTTCAAACATGTAAAGCCAGTCGTGGTCTGCTGGCTTTTCTTTATAAGTGCCATTCAGTTGTCAAGGTTTGAACAAATAGACCTAGAAGAAACTCTCACGGTCATATGATTATGACCCATCTTTGATGAATTTGGGAAGCTATGGGCACCACGTCACTCTGTGAATTGTGTCAGTGAACTGAGGCTGGTAAGGCAGTAACTCTTGTTTTTGCTGTAGTGGTGTTGTAATCACACACAGCTTTTCTTCAAGAGAAGGCGGTAAGGTAGAAATCTTCCTCTGCTACCCCTCTTTTGCTGTTTTGATTTTTTGAAACTTGATTTTCTTATTTTTTAAGCTCCCAAACAGAATTGTTTCCTTTTCTGTATTTTTAATTTATATCTGTGTATTTTGGAGTATTTTTGGTGTATTGGATGGAGTATTTTGATTAAGGTCATTTTCTGGTTGTAGTGGGCAGCTTTGCTCACATTCTTTTTTTTTCTAAGTAAGCAGATCTTTACAAAAGGTTACAAGCTCAGGAAGTAACAGCAGAATCCTTCTTATCCGATCTTCTTTTAATCAGTTCAGTGGATTAGTGGACACTATTTCCTCCATAAAGTCTACACACCAACGTCTATGACTTGCTAGAAGGCTGCTGTCTAGTACACCTCCGTACTTCAGATCCCCTTGTGGTGGTGTATGTTTACCAAGAGTCCCAAATCTTTGATGACAGTTGTATTTGCTGTTATACTATGTAATATAATTAATTATTGTGTAAGCTAAAGTAACACAAACAGGTAAAGAGAAATGTTTATTAGAAAACTAAATAGAATGCTAGTCAATTTGCTAAAGAAAACTATTGTTAAATTAGGTGTGGGTGAACCAGTCATAAAAGACTGGGGAAAATGTGAATGATTCATAACTTACATTGCTTCTCAAGTATCTTAACTTCTCACTTTATTATAAAGAAACAAAACTGGAAATTATAGATGATGCATAATAGATAAGCTTTATGTAAGACTTTATGTAAGAATCTGCTAGTTAAATTGTAAAAATCTTGCTAGCAGATTCACACTGAAAGCAAAGACCTTGGCCCTGCATCAAAAGAGTGGAAAACTAAGTGCATTTAAATGTTTTAAAGAATGCTTAAGGTATTATTTTTGGAGATCCTTGACTTTAATATATTTATTTAATAAACTGGCCAACTGTCTATCCCGAATGTGTCAGATAAGAGGGCTTCTAACATGAGGGTAAATCCCAAGCCACTAGCGGTTCTCTCTTTTACAAGTAGGGACAAAAGGTGATTGAGGTGTTGCAGGTTCTCACTATGCTGGGTGTCCTAATGGTGGAGAAGCATCCTCAGATCTGGACCCAGAAGAAACAGCTTTCCCATAATTTGATGTCTGTAGGTACAAGTGCAATGGCACAGATGGAGAGGTGTCCCGTTGCTTTAGGTTGTCCTGGAGAAATACCTCCAGGGTCATAGCTTATGCCAAAGTGTCATAGCTTATGCCAAAGTAATCCACTATCATTCTGATCCTTCAGCTAAACCAAATCACAGACTTTCTCATGTATTGGATTGGTGTCTTAATGTAAACTTTAGGGTTACAGTTAAGGCCTGCAGGCATGGACTATTTTGGGGAGTAGCCTGGTGACCAAAAAAAGTGTCCCTAAAAAATGCCACATCTTGAGAGTTCCCACACCTATGCAGGAGATTATCTCAGGGACTTTTTTCCTAGAAGATAAACCTATTATTGAAAGATCTTATAATAGCAGAAATACAGGCTACATTGTCTTTCATTTTTACACATTTTTATCATCAACTAATTTTTAGTTTCCTTAAGATCAAGTAATAGCTATATTAATAGCTTCTTATACTACCTGGCATTACACCTGAAATAGAGTAGATGCTGAAGAGATGGAGAAATAATAATCAAATTCCCAAAATGGGATTTTAATTTTTTTTTTGCATGACAATTGGAACAGAAATCTGTCTCCTATGATAAACTGCAGTTTTACCATATCAATTTGTCAGATCTCTGTGCTACCCATTATAGATGATACTTTGTACTTTACTGTTGAGATGTGACCACACTGGATTCATTCATCTGGTTTCTTGGAATTGGCTGTTTATGAGACAATTTTTTTTTCCCAGTATTAGCTTGACTGCACAAAATTCATGCCATCCTCATGTGCCTTTTCCTTTTCTGCAGATGGTTCTTCATGGACCTTCATTTGCCTGTCTCAAATATAACTACAGCCCAGAGCTGAATTTGTCAGATAGTGTGGCCACCTTGGGAGACTTGGTGCATTTTGCAGGCCTGCTGTGATATAGACCAATCAACCCAAGTCATTAATGTCTTCTTTCCATATTGTAACTCGCATGAGGTAAAGCTTTAAGCTACATTAAGCCTCATAAAGAGAAATGTGAGTTCATGATGTGTAACTTCTCAGTAATTGTAGTTAGTATAATCTGCTTCTTGAATTTGCCAACTGATATTTGAAAAAAATATGTTACTAGTTTTCTCATTTCTATTTAAATATGCAGTACCCAAAACTTTTTAGTAGAACACTTATTATCTCTCAAAAAACTTTATAAGTGCCTTTTTTTTGTATGCAGAATTATATCAAATGATCAGGAGCAGACATCTCATGAAACTAAGAACATAAACATAATTTACAACATTTATTAAAAATATATTTTGAGTTTCAAAGTATAAGCAAACACCAAAGTTTAAAATTTTTCACAAATATCTCATATGTATCAACCAAAACTTGTGGGAAAATATCTATGACTAAAATAGGACAAAGGATGAGAAAGGCTGCTAATAGAAGAGGTGGAGAGTCCATCAGGAAGTATCTACTTTGCAGATATCAATGAGCCTGAAGGTTTAAGAGGGACAAAATATTAAAAAACATGAAAATATAGCATTTACTGCTCATAATTATAACCAGGAATTTCACTAGCCCTCTCTCAGTAACTGATAGAATTAACAGACAGAAAACCAGCAAGGATACAGAAGACTTGAAAACCCAGCCAATGAACTTTATTGACATTTTGGAACACTCCACCCAACAACAGCAGGATGTTCATCCTTGTCAAATGTACATGAAACATTTAGCAAGATAAATTATATTTTGAGTTATAAAATAAGTCTTAATTCATATAAAAGGATTGCAGAGTATGTTCTTAACTTAAATGGAACTAAATTATAATTATGCAGAAAGAAGTCCCCAAATGTCTAAAGACTAAATAGCATCCTTCTAAATAACCCATATGTAGTAGGTTGAACTATGGCCCCCCCAAATCATATGTCCAAGTTCTAACCCTTGGAACCTATGAATGTAACCTTATTTGTGAGAAGGATCTTTGCAGGTGTAATTAAGTTAAGGATCGTGAGATGAAATAATCCTGGATTATCCAGGTGGGCCCTAAACTCAATGAAAAGTCTCATTACAAATGAAAGAATAGCAGAAGACACAGACACAGAGAAGAAGACCATGTGAGGATGGAGGCAGAGATTGGAGTACAGTAGCCATAAGCCAAAGAACACCTGGAACCACCAGAAGCTAGAAGACACAAGGAGTGGAATCTCTCCTATGGCCTTCAGAAGGCACACAGCACTGTCAGTATCCTAATTGTGGACTCTAGAACTATGAAAAAATAAAGTTCTGTTTTTTTTTTGTCTTTTTCGTAACCGGTACTCAGCCAGTGAGCGCACCAGCCATTCCTATATAGGATCCGAACCCGCAGTGGGAGCGTCGCTGCACTCCCAGCGCCGCACTCTCCCGAGTGCGCCACGGGCTCGGCCCAAGTTCTGTTGTTTTAAGTCACCCAGTTTGTGGTAATTTGTTGTGGCAGTCGCAGAAAACTAATACATCCTGGATCAAAGAAAAAATCAAAAGAGAAATTAGAAAGTATTTTCAGTCAATTGAGAGTGTATATGCAACATAGCAAAATTTGTTGTATGCTCGTTAAGCAGTACTTAGGGGAAAATATATAGCACTAAAAGCCTATATTAGTAAGGAATAAATGTCATAAATCAACCTCAGTTTATACCTTAAGAAACTAAAAGAGAAGAGCAAATAAAACACAAAATAAGCAGAAGAAAGGAAATATTAAAGATCAAAGCAGAAATCAAAATAGGGGAAGCAGAAATCAAAATAGGGAAACTAATAAAAACAAAAATTGGTTCTTTGAGGAAATCAATAGTATTGATAAACCTCTAGTTATGGTTGATCAGGGGGGAGAGAGAGAGAGAGAGAGAGAGAGAGAGAGAGAAACATAAATTACCAGTATCAGGAATGAGAGAAGGGGCATCACTACAGATTCAACAGGTATTGAGAGGAGAGTAAGGAGATGACAAAGGATAATAAGGGAGTCAGTTGTTTCTCAGCTGTCCTTCCCTGTCTCCAGCCTTCAGAGTGCTCCTGCCTTATAATCAGAGAAGGCCTTATGTGTCTCTGAGTGGGGGTGCAGCCCCCCTCCATGAATGAGTTTTCTTAGGATCTAATCTATAACACCAGCTCACATGTAGCTATTTAAATTTTTTAAAAGTTCAGCTGCTTTCTCCTTACCCCTGTCAACAGCAGATTTGTGATTTTCTCACCAAACTGGAGATGAAAACATTCTTCTTTGCTGAGAAGGATTCCTTCCTTTCTGGAATTTAGATCACTTAAGTTCCTTTATATCCTCAGTTCTCTGGTGGTCAAATAAAACAAACCTGATTGTGAAACTTATTTGGCTGGTTCTTGCTGTGAAGGTAGGAGGGATGATTTCTTATGACACTCTACATCCTAACAGGAAACCGAAATCCCAGACTGATATGTCTCTTTTCTGCTCAGAAGCTTCCCATTTAACTCAGAGCAAAAGCCTAAGTCCTTACAGTGATCTGGTCCTGTGTCCTATGTACTAGTTTGCTAGGGCTGCCATAACCAAATACCACTGACAGATAACTTAATAGAAATTAATTTTCTCACAATTGTAGAGGCTAGAAGATGAAGATTTTGGCAAGTTTGGTTTCTTCTGGGGCCTCTCTCCTTGGTTTGCAGATGGCCACCTTCTTGCTGATCTTCATGTGTCTGTGTCCTAATTTCTTCTTATAAGGTCACCAGTCATATTGAATTAGGGTCCACCCTAAAGACCTCACTGTAATGTAATTACCTCTTAAAGACCCAATTCCAAATACAGTCACGTTCTAGGGTACTATGGGTTAGGACTTCAACTTAGGAATTTTGGGAGGACATAATTCAGCTCATAACATCCTACACGATCTGGTCTTCCATTACTTCCCTGATCTCATATCCTATTACTCTAGACCCTTATTCAATCTGTTTCAGCCTTGCTGGTCTCACTGCTGATCTTAGAATATGTTAAGCATGTTCACATTCAAGGACATTTTTACTGGTTGTGCCTCTGTCTGTGGTAGTTTTCCTCTCAAGATATCCACTTGGCTTATTCTGCCATGTCCTTCAAGTCTTATACAAATGCTACCCTCCCCTTAAGGCCTACCCTAACTCTTCTATTAAAATTGCAATCCTGGTCCCACCATACTATTTATTCTTAACAGTACTTACCAGCTTCTAACCTATGATGTAATTTATTTATCAAATGTACTGTCTTCCCCTAGCCCACTAGCATATGAGCTCTGCGAAGGCAAGAAATTTGTTTATTCTTTGCTCTATCCCCAGTACCTGGCACGTATTGGCATTCTATAATGACATAGTAATGAGTAAATCAAGAGGACAGATTTTGTGATGAGTGGCTCCATGTGGTTTCTAAACTAGAGCTTCTCATTATTTCTGAGATGCTACTTTAAAGAAAAAAAATGGCTCCACTGCCACTGAAGCCTTAGAAGTTTCATATTAGAGAAAATTAAACAAGTTACCATAGGACTTCCAAACTGTGATAAGCTAATGCACTCTTCAGTCTCCATTGATCAAACACAGCACATTCCAGGCGTTTTCCACCATGCAATCCTCCCCCGCCCCCTGAATCGTCTCGTGTGACTCATGTTTCTTAGGGCTCATAATTTTGGGAAATAATTTTGTTTAAATTTCTTACCTTGTTCTTTTAAGAGATTAATTGCTGTTGCATGAATTTCAGTCAATTTAAATTCTTCACTCCAGGAATAGTAATGACATTTGTTTCATATGTTGAGTAATGATATTTAAAACAATGTTATTTTATTGCAATATAATCTTTTTTCTTTTCTTGTTCTTGTTTCTTCTATTAGTTTCCCTTTCTCTTGCTTATCTTTTATGAGTTTTGGTCATGTTGAAATTGTCCTGAAGGAGATATATTCTTCTTGAAAATAAATTCTCACTCCTGTCATAGATTTATTGTGCTTTGAAATAATTCTGGATAGTGGTTTCACAACATTCATAGTAGATATATTTGGGCGTGATGGTGCAGTGTTTATGTGCATGCGTAGTGAGCGAGAAGAGGGTCAGATCTTTACAATATGTGTTCTTGAATCTGAATGAGGATGGAATGAAGGTATAAAGGAAGAATGGGTTGGGATAAAGAAAAGGAAAGGAAACAGAAAAGAGAGGAAGTAGAAGTGTAGACATGATTGAAGAATATTTAGAAAAAAGGAAGAGCAGAAAGAAAATAGAAAAGCAGAGAAAAGGATTCACAGAGAAAAAAATAAAAAGAAAATGAATAGAACTCACATTTGTTGAGTGCCAAACTATGTACCAGACTATGCTATTGGCCCTTTAACATATATAAATCCTTCCAACAATGCTATGAATTAGACATTATCATCAATATTTTACATACCCACAAACCAGTCAGTTAACTAATTTAGTACTCCCCCAAACTTATCTCAATATTCACAGAAATTACATTTGTGTTTGCAAGGCACTTGGAATTAATCATAGGGCACTATCTTAGGGTCTTTTGGAACCCCCAAGTCCCAGCTGTCTATCCTGAGGGTTGGTAAGATTTTTTTTATTGGTTATGAATATTCATGGGGTACAAAGCTGACCATCACCACTCGTGCCCAAGATGTGATGGCCAAATCAATACCAGCAACATGCCCATTAACACAAATTTTGATTATACTCCATGTCCCCCAGCCAATTAATCCCTGATCTCCCTCCCTCTCCCCCTTGCCCCCACCCCACTTTGTATCCCTAGGAATGTTCTCTCCCTCTGCAAGTCCAATGCACCACTGTGGTCTTTCTTTCCTTCCTTCTTTCTCTCTTAGCTCCCACTTATGAGTGAGGACATGGACACCTGATAAGATGAATATCTCTGTAAGCTATAATCTATTCTTAGTCAAATTGTTTGACAGGATATAAAGCAAACTATCCAAGGTCACACAACTGGGAAGTGATAAAGCAAAAATTTGAATTCAAGTCTTAGAGTTCATAAGTCTACTTTTTTCAATATCCCTAAGGCTATAAAGATGAATAATGCATGACCCTGCCCTTGAGAAACTTATAGCCTACTGGGGGAAGATAGAGATAAGTAGACAAAGAAGCATAATGGATCATATGATCTAGAGTTATCAGGAAAGATGAAGAGAAAAGCATTATTCAACTTGGTTTTTAGGAATGAATAGGAGTTTGCCAGGTGGGATGCAAAGGGATAAGGGAGAGGGCATTCCAGGCAATAGAAACCATATGAACAAAGGCATTGAGCTAGGGGTGATTTGGGGTGTCAGGGGAGTATAAACTCCTTGATCTGACTGCAGCCCTGAGACAGGTGAGGGCAGTGAAGGGACTAGAAGTTAAGACTGGACAGATGGACTAGGGGTGGTGGTGGTGGTGGAGGTAGTTTTACTACAGAAATGACAGTGAGGAAGGATAGGAGAGACAAAATTAAAGAATTTTGGTTGTAGAATCAGTACATTTAGTGACTTTTTAGGAATAGTGAATAATAAAAGATGACTGTGTTTCTTTCTTGGTTTCCTTGGAGGCTAATGTTTTCTTACTGAAATAGGCAAACTTAGAGGAAGAGTAGGTTTCAGTAGGAAGGAGAAGGAATTTGATTTTGGATTTAATGATTTGGAGGTACTTTCTGGTATGCTTGGGGGAAGATTAGTATCTAATAGAAAGGTGGAAGTCTGCTACTGAAACAAAGAGTGGGTGGGGGTAGACTTAGTCCCCTCTCCCTAATATGTATCTCTTTTTCAATAAATCTTTCTAAAGTAGGTTAACGATACTGCCTATGAACTTAAGCAGGTGCCTGAAATGCATAAAAGGTCCTCACCAACTGGCAGAGTGTGTTTCACATGTTAAGTTCAGTAATAGTGACCAAAATGTCCTCTGTCACGAAGAGGACAAAGCTTTAGGGATTTGTAGCCTAAGAATTACACTATGTAGATTTTTGTTATTTCAGGAAGCCCTTATTTTACACAAAAATCATATTTTTAGTTAATAACATTAATAGTTAACATTTATAGAGCCCCTAATGTGAGTCAGGCTCTGTTATAAATTATTTACGTTTATCATCTCATTTAGTTCTCACAACAATGCTATTTACTGATGAGGGGTTAAGTGACTTGCTAAGACCGGTGATGCATCTCGTTTTCAGGCATTGGGTGTAGAGGATTTCGGCAGTCTCTGATATTTGGTGGTGTGAACCTGAGGCCAGGAGGTATAGCTCTTTCTGCCTTAGGTTAGATCTAAAACTTCAGTTTGCACTTGTTCCTGGGTTGCATCTTCAAAACTTTTTCACTCTCTTATTGTATTTCAGATGTTATTGGAAATGTTTTCAGATATTTTCTATTCTTCAAGGGATAACTTTTTCTTGTATTTGTGAATTCATTTCTCATATTAAAAATATTGAGACTTCTGCATGCAGGAAGATAGAGTACACATAGTACACATCCTTTTTCCTTTCCTTCTTGCTAAGTACAACTAGAAATCCTGGACATTACACACACACACACACACGCACGCACACACACGCACACCTCTGAAAGGTGGAAAGAAGAAGGCAGACTGATTTGGGAACTTGAGGCCCAAAGAACAACATGGTGGTGAGTTCCCTGGGTTTTCTTTCTGCTTCATATACCCCTAGACTTGGAGCCAAAGAAGTTAACAACCCAGAAATGCCAATGGGCACGGACAAAAATATCTTCAACAAAAGCTTACTCTCTATAGCCAAAGGACCAGGAAAGGGGTAACAAGCCAGAAAACTTTTAGCAATAACCACTGTACTCCAGGCAAACAACAGAGAAATAACTGTTGGCTTACTCACACTCACACTAGCAAAGACCGAGTGGGGACCCTAGATTTTCATCTTTGACAATCTTTATGTCTAATGAGATATTTCAACACCTCTACTGGGATAGTGTTTGAAAAGCCAAATAAAGGACCAAAATTTTTATTGCCACTGAAACCCTACCCCCACCCAGTGTCAGCAGAGATCACATGGGAAGCCTGGACCTCCAAGCCCACCTGGTAGTAATAAGGGGCTCTTCCTCATCCCCACTGGGCAAGTGTCCACAGAGGTCTAGTGAATAGTTAGGACTTTCCCCATTGCCCAGTGGTAACAGGGCCACCCTCACTGCAGTGTCAGTGGAAACCATGTGAGGAGCTGGAACTCCTGGAATTCCTACCTACACCCAGCAGTAATAAGGAGCCTCTCCCTAGCAAGCTGTGTGGGGGGCCTGGACTTCTGCATCCACGTGGCAAGTATGAGGCAGTGCCCCTCACCCCCTCTACTTTCTCTGCCACAGCAGTGTCAGAGAAAGCCAGTTAAAACAGAATGTTTATATCTATTAATTTAGTTCACTTCATAAAGACATTGATAAGAAAAGGATGTACCATTTCATACTTTCTTAGGAAATCAATTGAACTGAATTAGTTCAATTTGAAACATCCTGAGCCTTAAAGCCTTTGCTAAATCATAACATAAATTTTGATTAGTCAAGTGTGAAAAACTACAAAGCCAGCATTCTTGTCTGTCCACTTAGCCAGTCTATGAATAGAAGCAGTGCATTAACAGCTACCAAAGCAACTGGTGAGTTCTACGTTTTCAGTGTATAAAAACAAAAAACATAAAAACCTGCAGAAGGTTTAACTAAGACACAAAGTCTCATGACATTAAAAATGCACAGGTTTTAATCAAAAGTCACTTATCGTACTAAGAACCAGAAAGATCTCAAAATGAAAGAAACAGGCAATTAATAGACACCAGTATTGAGATGACAGAGATGTGAATTATTTGAGAATGATTTTAAAGCAGCCATGATAAAAATGCTTCAAGAGCAATTCTGAACACCTTTGAATTAAATGAAAAAATAGAAAATCTCAGCAAAGAAGTCTCAGCAAAAAAATAGAAGATATAAAGTGAGCCAAATGGAAGTTTTAGAGCTAAAAAATACAGTAACTGACATAAAAAGCTTAGTGGGTGGACAGAATGGAGGACACACACACACACACAAAACAAAATCAGTGAACTGAAAGATAGCACAATAGAAATTACCCAACCTAAATAATTGAAAGAAAATAAGCTGAACAAATATGAACAAGAGCCTCAGGGACTTATGTGATTATAACAAAAGATCTAACATTCACATCATCAGAGTCCAGAGAGGAGAGAGAGGGATGGGCTAAAAAAGTACTTAAAGAAATAATGGGCCAAAATTTCCCAAATCTGGTAAAAGACATAAATCTATAATGAAAAGACTCTCTTCAGTTTTGAAGACAAAATCAAAACATTCTTTGATAAAAACAAAGGAATTTGTCATCAGCTGACTTAGCCTAAAAGAACGGTTAAAAGAAGTTTTCTAAACATAAAGGAAATAATAAAAGAAGGAATCTTGGAACATCAGGAAGGAAAAAAGAACATGGTAAGAAAAATATGTATAAATGCAATAGACTTTCCTTCCCCTCATGAGTTTTCTAATTATGTTTGATGGCTGACAAAAATTATAACACTCTATGATGTGGTTCTAAATGTACATAGGGGAAATATTTAAGGCAATTATAAATGAGGGAAGGGTAAGGGATGTTAAGAGAGGTAAGGCTTCTATACCTCATTTGAAATGGTAAAATGACAAGATCAGTAGACTTTGGTAAGTTATGTAGGTACAATGTACCTACAACAACCAGAAAAAAATCTGGATAAACAAAAAATGAAATTGCAGACAAGCTCTGGCATACCAATTATTACATTAGATATAAATGGTCAAAAGGCACCAATTAAAAAACAGAGATTGTTATCTTTCTTTGTGTAAGAGCACCTAAAATCTACTTTCTTAGCAATTTTTAGTATACAGTGTTATTAATTAGAGTCCTCATGCGAGTACATTAGATCTGTAGACTTATTCCTTCCATACAACTGCAGGCTTATGCTCTTTGACCTTCATCTCTCCATTTCTTCCTCTTTCCTGCCCCTGGTAACCACTGTTTTACTCTCTGTTTCTATGTATTTGACTTTTAAAGGATTCTATGTATAAGTTCGATCATGCAGTATTTTTCTTTTCTGTATCCGGCTTATTTTAATTAGCATAATGTCCTGCAGTTTCATCCATGTTGTTGCAAATAGCAATATCTCCTTTTTAAAGGCTGAATAATATTTCATTGTATTTATGTACCACAGTTTCTTTATCTACTCATCCATCAATAGACACTTAGGTTGTTTCTGTATCTTGGGTATTGTGAATAATGCTGCAATGAAAATGAGAGTGCAAATATCTCTACAAGGTACTGATTTCATTGTGTGTGTGTGCGTGTGTGTGCTGGGTCATATGGTAGTTCTGTTTTTAATTTTTTGAGGAACTTTCATACTGTTTTCCAGCAGTTTACATTCTCACCAACAGTGTAGAAGGATTCCTTGCCAATACCTCTTATCTTATGTATTTTTGATAATAGCCATCCTAACAGGTGTGAGATGATATCTCATTGTGATTTTGATTTGTATTTCCTTAGTGACTGAGCACCTTCTCATTTATCTGTTGGCTATTTTTGCTTTCTTTGGAGAAATGTCTGTTCAGGGTCTTTTCCCAGTTTTATATTGGGTTATTTGTTTTCTTGCTTTTGAGTTATGTGAATTCCTTATATATTTTGGATGTCAAGCCCTTATTTTATATATATATATATATATATACACACACACACATATATTGTTCACAAATATTTTTTCCCATTCTGTAGGCTTACTTTTCATTTTGTTGATTGTTTTCTATGCAGAAGCTTTTTAGTTTGATTTAGTTCCACTTGTTCATTTTTGCTTTTGTTGCCTGAGCTTTTGTTCAGAGACTGTTTTCCCCCATTTGTCTTTTTGGTGCCCTTGTTGAAAATTAGTTGATACTATATGCTTGGGTTTTTTCTGTGAACTACTCTGTTCCACTGGTCTGTGTGTCTGTTTTTATGCCAATAACATAGTGTTTTGATTACTATGGCTTTACAATATAATTTGAAATCAGGAATTGCAATGACTCTAGTTGTTTTTCTCCCCCTCAAGATTGCTTTGGCTGTTTGGAATCTTTTGTAGTTACATATGAATTTTAGAATTATTTTTTCTATTTTCCGAGAAAACTTCCATTGGAATTTTGATATGAATTGTACTGAATCTGTAGACTGCTTTGGGTAGTATGGACATTTTAATGATATTAATTCTTCCAATCCATGAACATGAGATATCTTTCCATTTATTTGAGTCTTTTTCAATTTCTTTCATAAAATTTTATACTTTTAGTGTACAAATCTTTTACCTATTTCATCAAGTTTATTGCTAAGTATTTTATCCTTTTGATGCTATTGTAAATGGGATTGTTTTCTTGATTTATTTTTCAGGTAGGTCTTTATTGGTGTGAAGAAATACAACTGATTTTTGTATGTTGATTTTGTATCCTATAACTTTACTGAATTCATTTATTAATTCTAATAGATTGTGGTAGAATCTTCAGGGTTGTCTATATATAGTATTATGTCCTCTGAAAATAGGGATAATTTTACTTATTCCTTTCTGATCTGGGATGCCTTTTATATCCTTTTCCT
Organism: Cynocephalus volans; assembly: GCF_027409185.1. Taxonomy (NCBI): domain Eukaryota; kingdom Metazoa; phylum Chordata; class Mammalia; order Dermoptera; family Cynocephalidae; genus Cynocephalus; species Cynocephalus volans. The sequence continues at coordinate 50,857,641 of NC_084461.1, read as the reverse complement.
GTCTGGTTGCTCTTGCTAGTAGTTCCAGTACTATGTTAAATAGAAGTGGCGAGAGTGGGCATCCTTGCCTTGTAGTGGATCTTAGAGGAAAATATTTTCTAATTTGCTAATTTGCTTGACTACAGTAATCATTTCACTATATATTTATATATATATGTATATATATCTCAAAATATCATTTTGTATACCTTAAATATATACAATAAAAATAAACATATATAATTAAAACACATGTAGAAAAGAAAACAAGCCAAAAAACAAAACTGTTAAAATAAAACAAAACAAGAACCCCCAGAGATTGGCATTGTGAATGAAAAGTATGACCCAACTTTATGCTGTCTACAAAAAACTCACTTCAAATATGGTGATATAGGCAGGTTGAAATTAAAAAATTAAAAAGATATGCCATATAAACATAAATCAGAGGAAAGAAGGAATGGTTATATTAATATTAGATAAAGTAGACTTCAGAGCAAAGAAAATTACCAGTGACAGCTGAGGACATTGTATAATATTAAAAGGGTCCCTCCACCAAGAAGACATAGCAATCGTAAATGCATATGCAGCACTGACAGAGCTGAAAATATGGAAGCAAAAACTGATCGACTGAAAAATAGACAAGTCAACAATTAAAGTTGAAAACTTCAATGCCTCTCCCACAACAATTGATATAACAGATAGACTGTAAGTCATTGAGGATATAGAAGAACTCAACACCACCATCAATCAACTTAATCTAATCAATATTTAGAGAACATTACTCTCAACAGGAGCAAAATACATGTATTTTAAAAAAATTTCTACAAAATTATAACAATATAGACTATATCATAGGCCATAAAAAACCCCTCAAACAATTTTAAAATACTTGAAATCATGCAGAGTTTTTTGAGGCCACAATGAGTGTCATAGGACCATGATGGAATCAAACTAGAAATCAGTAAGAGAAGGACAACAAGAAAATCTCCAAACACTGGGAAACTAAACAACACATACCTAAATAATTCATGGGTCTAAGAGGAAATTTCAAGATAAATTTAAAAAATTGAGCTAAATACAAGTAAAAATAGACTATAAAATTTGTGGGATACAACTAAAATATGATGAGAGGAAAATTTATAGCACTAAATGCATACCTTAAAAAAGAAGAAAAGTTACAATCAATAACCTAAACTCCCATTTCAAGAACTAGGTTAAAGAAGGTAAAAATAAACTCAGAGCAAGCAAGAAAAAAGAAAAAAAAAAAAAAGGGGGGATGTTTCTTTAGGCTGATTAGAGAACAGTGATTTACACAACATCAAGTCTGTTAAAAAATATAATTAAAAAAAATAACATGGCCTTCAAAATACGAATCCCCTATTAAATAACCAGAAAATAAAGTTAATAAATTGATTTGATGATTACTGTGATGATTAAGATAATGGTTACTTATAGTGACCTTTTTTTTGTTGTTAACCATAACAAAAGATGTCTCTTGAAATGAGTCATTAAAGATGAAGTAGCACTTTTCTTTTTCCTTTGATTAATCAAAATTCATCTGATATTAAAGAACAATTATTTATGAGTTTAAGCTGGTATTCAGAGGATAGCTAAGTTGCTTTTGTATTCATTTTCTTATTTATGTAATCAGGAGCAAAAATATGTCTTTACCATGGTTCTCAAACTTGGCTGCAAATACAGATCACTTAGAGAGCTTTAAAATATACTGATGCCTGGGTCCCATCCAGGGAAATTCTGATTTGATTGATCTATGGCAGAAATTCTCAAGATACAGTCTCCTACTTGCAGCAGTATCATCATCACTTGGGAACTTGTTAGAAATGCAAATTCACAAGCCCCATCCCTAACCTAGCAATTTGTGATTTAACAAGCCCTTCAAGTGATTCTGATGCAGTGTGTCTCAAACTTTAATGTGCATGTAAATCTCCTGGGGAATCTTATAAAAGTAGGTTTTGATTCATGGCCTGGTATGGGGCCTGTGATTATTATCAACAAACTCCCATGGATGCTAATGCTGCTGGTAGTGGACCACAATTTGAATAATCAGGGTCCACAGAATATTTGGACATTTGTGTTTTTAAAAACTTTCCAAGTAGAATGCAATCAAGGTTGAGAACATCTAGTCTAATAGCTCTATGTGAGACTGCCAAGAGGCAATGAAACTTGATATCACTCCTAGGTTTTCTGTATCTGAGGTTATGGAGTTGTTGAAGAATACATCTTATTCCTTTTACAGTGAGGGTCATAGGATTTCTGGTCAAGATGGTGGAATAGACAGTCCCCAGTATCACTCTCTCCCACAGATCAACCAATGTACAACTATAAAAAAGCAATGACAGCCAAGCCAGGACCTCTAGAGCTCAGGGGAAGAGGAGTAGTGCATGAAGGCAGGAGAAGCCATGATGAGAGAAAGAACTGCTCCAACTGTTTTGAATCCTGACCGCTTCCAGGCTGGAACTGCTGAGCGCACAGAGCAGGAGCTGATGAAAGCCACAGGCCACAGCTGTGCCCTTTGGATGAAGTTGCTTGGAGGCAGCAGGGGAGAAGAGGGCCTTGGTGGCCTCCAGGCCAGCAAGACCACTAATAGGGTTCCCATGGACCCACATAGGAGTGAAGAGCCAAAATAACTAAATAAAAGGAGCCACTCAGAGGCCATTGAATCATCACAAGGGACCAGTGCATGGCCTGTCCCATGGGAAGTGTTTGGATCATGGGTGGTGGGGGAGACAGGCCCACCAGGAGAATGCTGGGGCACAGCAAGGACAGCTGATCTGCCCCTCAATCAGCATAGGACCACTCAGAGGAGACTGGTCAGGAATATAGAATTGCATGGGGTGCAGTTTGGTGTAACGACTCAAGCTTAGAATAGAGTTTCTATACAACCCAGGCGCACTGGATCTCATGAGAGCCAGAAGTACCTATAAAGTCGACTGTTAAAACTTGAGCTGCACAAAAAGCCTTCCCTAGGGAATCAGCAGAAAAGCAGCAATTTAGCTCAACCACAGAGCTCAAGTACTGGTCCCCACAGGAAGTTCCCCTATTTTAGAAGTAAGCAAAAGACAACAAATTAGTTCTAGTGCAGAGTTTAAGTGGTAGGAACAGCAAATAACCCAGCACAGAACTGAAAGAAAAAACAAAGTACCCACAACCAGAGACAAAGTTTGATATTAACTAGTAAAGGTCTCATTTCACCAAAGAAAACCGATAACATGCAGAAGAACTGCAAGTCCCCTGGGCTACCAAGCCAGAAAGGGGGGAGGGCCAGGGGCCTCAGCCATGCCCCCTGACACCTGCAACCAGTTCCGAGGGCGGGGCCAGAGGGCCTCAGCCATGCCCCACCAACACACACAACCAGCCCAACATCCACCACCAAGCTGCCACAGGAAGTGCCCTGGGCTCTCCTGAGCCAGGGCAGTGGGAGGCCTTGGACCTCAGCCATGCCCCCCTGACACGAGCAACCAGCCCAGTGACAACCACCAAGATGCAGCAAGAAGGACCCCATGTTCCTGAGCTGGTGTGCTGGGGGGGTGAGGGCTTTTGCCACATACCCCTGACATCTGCAATGACCAAGCCACCACTAGAAGACCCCTGGTCTCCCTTCTGGGAATGAGGGGGTGCCACAGGTCTCAATCCTGCTCCTCCTCCTTCCTCCTTCTTCCATCCAATTTCCTTCCCCTTTCTGCTCTCCTCCCCCCTCCCAACCACTCTGCAACAGCATCATAGAATGTAAAAAAATAATATTAATAAAAATAAACATAAATAAATAAGTGATGGTCACTGACTTTAAGTTGCTTTTTGCTTGCCCGAGAATCACAGTTGTGATGGTTTTGTCCTTTATTTTCTAGAACCGATGTTGAACATTGGTTGAAAAGCAGTTGACCTGTTTTTTATGGTCATCTTGTTCCTCTCTATCCCTACCATCAACATTTGCCTGCCTTACCATCATTGAAGGTTTTGCTCTTTATTCCCAGCTAAAAATTAGCTGATGGGATGAACTAATCATTCCAGTGTATTAGGAGATGGTTAGACTCTTCCCCTGTAAGGTAACGTAGATCTTTTCACCATCATTTCAGACGATGCCCTGATCCCAAAGTCTTTAGAGCACCACTCTTCATTTCACACACTCTGACTGAGCATGCTCACCTATTCCAATGTTATCAAAAATACCCATGTACCAAAAACTTCAACTCCACATGTCCAGTACAGAGATCTTTCTGACCAGTCATTTAGTTACATCTTTCCTTAGATCCCTCAAAGTTACCTCAAATTCAGTGTGCCCAGAATAGAACTCATCTTCCCCACCATATCTACTTCTCCTGCATTCTCTGTCTCAGTGATACATAACTTGGGAGTCATGTTTGACTCTTCCCCTTTTTTCCACCCCAGATGGAACTTAATTGTCAGGGTCTGTGTGTGCTTGAATTCATCCACTTTCCTCATTATGCCTAACACTACTCTGGTGCATGTCTTCACCATCTCTTGCCAAAGTTGCTGTTGTGATGTTTTAACTCATTTCCCTGCCTTTAGTCTGGCCTTATATCCATTTTCCATATGGCATCCAGAGTGTTTATTTTCATCATTCTTCTCTTTAAAACTCTTCAGTAACTCTCCATTGCTCTGAGAATTAAGTTGACACTCTTTAATGCAACTTAAAAATCAATGGTTTGGTTCGTACTCACCTTTCCAGGAGCTTCTCTCCACCTTGAGATGGATATATTTTTCCATAGGCACCATTTTCTCTGTAGGTTCCAAGCCCTGGGAAAAGTGATACCTCTACTTAGGGTGTCTTTCCATCTTCCCATGTGTCTTATCTTTACTCTTCTTTTTGCTAAGATACCAGCTCTGAACAGATGCTTTCCCTGATCCCACCTCTCTAGAGGCTGAGTTACATACCCTCTTATTATCCCTAGTGTTACAGTTATCACACTGAACTTCAGTTCCTTCTTTACTTGTTCATCTTCTTCAACAACTCCTGAAGGAAAAGATTACCTTGTTCACTGTGTCGAGCTCAGTGCCTGTATTATAGCCTGTGCTCAATTAATATTACTAGCATTCCCAGTAGTATGAAGGAAGGATCCTGCCATGGCAAATCAGTGAGAGAGAGGTTTTGAGGAAGGTGGAACTGTCAGAAATACACAAATCATAGCATAGGTAGTGGCTTGTCGGTCTATCACAGTTCTCGGTCTCTTACTTACAGCAGTGTATTTAGAAAAAGTGTACCCGGAATTAGTGGAGGAATATTCCAATTAGGTTGAACAACGTATTTTATCTTGCTGAGGTATCACAATATGCTTTTTTAAAGGACCGTAGCCAACAATTAAATTCTTTTTTAAAATTTATTTTTTATTTTTATTTATTTATTTTTATTTTAACTTTTCAGTATACAGTGTAGTTGATTCTCGTGACCCTTTACCTGTTCTTCTTTCCTCCCCTCCCTCCCTCTCCTCCTCCCCCTACACCATATCTGTTCACGTGTCTTAACAAGTTCAAAGAATTGTTGTGACTGTTGTGTCTTCCCCTCCCCGCCCCTTTATTTGTTTGTGTGTTTATTTACTTATTTTTAGCTCCTGCAAATGAGTGAGAACATGTGGTGTGTCTCCTGTGCCTGACTTGTTTCACTTGATATAATTTTCAATAAGTATATCCATGTTGTTGTGAATGGTAGTATTTCATTCTTTTTTATAGCAGAGTAGTATTCCATTGTGTAGATGTACCACATTTTCCTTATCCACTCATCTGATGATGGACATGTGTGCTGGTTCCAACACTTGGCTATTGTAAATAGTGCTACAATAACCATTGGAGTACAGGTATCCCTTTGGCGTGATGATTTCCCTTCCTCTGGGTATATTCCCAGCAGTGGGATAGCTGGGTAGTATGGTAGATCTATCTGTAATTGTTTGAGGAACCTTATACCATTTTCCATAAAGGCTGCACCATTTTGCGGTCCCAGAAACAGTGTATGAGAGTTCCTTTTTCTCCACAACCTCTCCAGCATTTATCGTTCTCAGTCTTTTGGATATTAGCCATCCTGACTGGAGAGAGATGGTATCTCAAAGTAGTTTTGATTTGCATTTCCCAGATGCTGAGTGATGTTGAGCATTTTTTCATGTGTCTGTTGGCCATTCATATATCTTCCTTTGAGAAATGCCTATTCAGCTCCTTTGCCCAGTTTTTAAAAATTTTATTTCTCAAAATACATTATACATGATTTCCATGCCTCTTTACCCATTCCTTTCTATCACCTTTCCTCCCCCACCCCCCAAATCATATCTACTCACTTGATTTAAATAGTTCAAGGAATTTTTTTGGTTATTCTATCTTCTTCCTCTGCCCTTTTATTTGTTTGTGCATTTATTCATTTATTTATTTTTAGCTTCCACAAATAAGTGAGAACATGTGGTATTTTTCTTTCTGTGCCTGACTTGTTTCACTTAACATAATTTTCTCTACATCCACCCATGTTGCGAATGGTAGTATTCAATTCTTTTTTATAGCAGAGTAGTATTCCATTGTGTAGATGTACCACAGTTTCCTCTTCCACTCATCAGATGATGGACATTTGGGCTGGTTCCAGCTCTTGGCTATTGTAAATAAAGCTGTAAACTCTGGAGTCCAGGTATCCCTTCAGCAAGATGATTTCCATTCCTCTGGGTATATTCCCAGCAGTGGAATCACTGGGTCATATGGTCGATCTATCTGTAATTGAGGAACCTCCATATCATTTTCCATAAAGGCTGCACCATTTTGCAGCCCCACCAACAGTGAATGAGAGTTCCTTTTTCTCCACAACCTCTCCAGCATTTATCATTTTCAGTCTTTTGGATGTTTGCCATCCTAACTGGAGTGAGATGGTATCTCAGTGTGCTTTGATTTACATTTCCTGGATGCTGAGTGATATTGAGCATTTTTTCATGTGTCTGTTGGCCATTCATATATCTTCCTTTGAGAAATGCCTATTCAGCTCCTTTGCCCATTTTTTAATTGGGTTATATGTGTTTTTGCTGTAAAGTTGTTTTAGTTCCTTGTGTATTCTGGATATTAATCCTTTGTCAGATGTATATTTTGCAAATATTTTCTCCCATTGTGTTGATTGTTTTTTTTTACTCTGTTGATTGTATCTTTTGCTGTGCAGAAGCTTTCTAGTTTGATATGATCCCATTTGTTTATTTTACCTTTAGTTGCCTGTGCTTATGGGGTCCTATTCATGAAGTATGTACCCACTCCATCTTCCTGGAGTGTTTGCCTATGTTTTCTTTAAGAAGTTTTATTGTTTCAGGATGTATATTTAAGTCTTTAATCCATTTTAAGTTGATTTGGATATAGGGTGAGAGGTACAGATCTAGTTTCATTCTCCTACATATGAATATCCAGTTTTCCCAGCACCATTTCCTGAAGAGGCAGTCTCCTCCACAGTGTGTAGGCTTGGTGCCTTTGTCAAAGATCAGATGGCTGTAGGTGAATGGATTGATTTCTGGGTTCTCTTCTATTCCATTCATCCGTGTGTTTGTTTTTATGTCAGTACCATGCTGTTTTGGTTATTTTAGCTTTGTAATGTAGTTTAAAGTCAGGTAATGTTATGCCTCCAGCTTTATTTTTTTTTGTTCAGGATTGCTTGGGATTGCTATTCATGGTCTTATGTTATTCCATATAAATGTCTGGATAGTTTTTTCCATTTCTTAGAAAAATGTCGTTAGAATTTTGATGGGGATTGCATTGAATCTGTAGATCACTTTGGGTAATATGGGCATTTTCACAATGTTAATTCTTCAGATCCAAGAGCATGGGATATCTTTCCATCTTGTTGTGTCCTCTTTAATTTCTCTCAATAGTGATTTGTAGTTCTCTTAGTAGAGATTTTTCACATCCTTGGTTAACTTTATTCCCAAGCTGTTTTTTTTTTTTTTTTTTTGGTGGCTGTTGTAAATGGGCTAGTTTTCTTGATTTCTTTCTGTGCATGTTCACTGTTGGAGTATAGAAATGCTACTGATTTTTGTGTGTTGATTTTGTATCCTGAAACTTAGCTGAAATCATTTATCAACTCTAAGAGTTTTTTTGTAGAGGCATAAGAGTTTTTTTGTAGAGGCTTTAGGCTATTCAATAAATAGGATCAAATCATCCGCAAACAGGCAGTTTGGCTTCATCTTTTCCAATCTGGATGCCCCTTATTTCCTTCTCTTCTCTGATTGCTCTGGCTAGTATTTCTAACACTATGTTGAATAGGCATGGTGAGAGTGAGCATCCTTGTCTAGTTCCTATTTTTGACTGTTCAGGATGATATTGGCTGTGGGCTTATGGCTTTAATTGTGTTGAGATACTTTCCATCTATACCTAACTTGTAGAGAGTCTTTACCATGAATGAAAGTTGAACTTTGTCAAATGCTTTTTCAGTGTCTATAGAGATGATCATATGGTTTTTGTCTTTGCTTTTATAGATGTGGTGTATCACATTTATTGATTTGCATATGTTGAACCAACTTTGCATCCCTGTGATGAATCCTACTTGATCATGCTGAATAATTTTGTGTATGTGTTGCTTTATTCTGTTAGCTAGTATTTTATTGAGGATTGTTATTGGTCTGTTCAGATTTTCTATATCTTTTTGGCTCAGTTTTGGTAGTTTTTATGTGTCCAGAAATTTATCCATTTCCTCCAGATTTTCAAATTTGTTGGCATATTGTTGCTTATAGTAGTCTCTAATGATTCCATGTATTTATGAGGTATCAGTTATATCACCTTTTTCATTTCTAATTTTTGTTGTTTGGATCTTCTCTCTTCTTTTCTTAGTTAGCCTTGCTAAAGGTTTCTCAATTTTATTCATCTTTTCAATAAAACAACTTTTTGTTTCATTGATCTTTTGTATCATTTCTTGAGCTTCTATTTCATTTAGTTCTGCTCTGATCTCAATTATTTCTTTCTGTCCACTAACTTTGGGTTTGGATTGTTCTTGTTTTTCTAGTTCCTTAAGGTGAAGTTTTACGTTGGTTACTTGCCATCTTTCCATTCTTCTGAAGTTAGCATTTAATGTGATAAATTTCCCCCTTAGTACTGCTTTTACAGTATCCTACAGGTTTTTTTTTTTTTTTTTTTTTTTTTTTTTTTTTTGTGACCGCGCTCAGCCAGTGAGCCAACCGGCCATCCCTATGTAGGATCTGAACCCGCGGCAGGAGCGCTGCTGCGCTCCCAGCGCTGCACTCTCCCGAGTGAGCCACGGGTTCGGCCCGTATCCTACAGGTTTTGATATGATGTGTCATTATTTTCATTAGTTTCAAGAAATTATTTGATTTCCTGTTTAATTTCTTCTTGGATCCAAATGTCATTATGTAGAATGCTGTTTAATTTCCATGTGTTTGTATAGTTTCCAGAGTTTCATTTGTTATTGATTTCTAATTTTAATCTATTGTGATCTGAAAAAATACATGGAATAATTCCAGTTTTTCTGAATTTGTTGAGATTTGCTTTGTGACCTAACATGTGGTCTTTCCTGGAGAATATTCCATGAGCTGATGGGAAGAATGAATATTCTGAGGTTCTTGGATGGAATGTTCTGTAGATATCTGCCAAGTCCAATTGGTCTAAAGTGTTGTTTAGATCTTGTGTTTCTCTGTTGATTTTTTGCCTAGATGATCTGTCCAATGTTGAGAGTGGAGTGTTCAGGTCTCCCGCTATTATGGTGTTAGTGTCTGTCTCATTCTTTAGATCTAATAGTGTTTGCTTTATAAATCTGCCTATCTGACATTTATGATTGTTATGTCTTCTTGATGGATAGATCCTTTTATCATTATATTGTGGCCTTCCTTATCTCCTTTTATGGTTTTTGCTTTAAAGTCTATTTTATCTGATATAAGAATAGCTACTCCAGCTCGTTTTTCATTTCTATTTGCATGACATATCTTTTTCCATCCTTTCACTCTTAATCTATGTGTTTCTTTACAGGTTAAGTGAGTCTCTTGAAGGCAGCATATTGTTGGGTCCTCCTTTTTAATCCAGTCAGCCAGTCTGTGTCTTTTCAATGGAGAATTTAATCCCTTTATATTTAGAGTTATTATTGAAAGGTGTTGATTTACTCCTAGAATTTTATTGATTTTTGTTTAGATGTCTTAAATATCTTTTGTTCCTTTCTTTCTGATTTTTTGTTTGTCTTCTGCATTTGTTGGTTTCTTGGGGTGGCAGATAAACTATTTTTTTCTCTATTGTTAGCATTTTTGTTTTACTGGTAGGTTTTGTTCTTTCTTGAGTATTCATGGCAGTGATGGTTGTTTTTCAGGTATCAAACCCGGTATTCCCATGAGGATTTCTTATAAGGCTGATCATGTGGAAGTGAACTCCTGCAGGTTTTGTTTGTCTGAGAAATATACTATTTGTCCTTCATTTCAGAAGGATAGCCTTGCTGGGTAAAGCATTCTTGGCTGGCAATTTTTGTCTGTTAGTATTTTGAATATATCATCCCATTCTCTTCTGGCTTTTAGGGTTTCTGATGAAAAGTCTGATGTTAGTCTGATTGGGACTCCCTTACAGGTAACTTGCCGCTTCTCTCTTGCAACTTTTAAGATTCTCTCTTTGTCTTTGAGTTTTGCCAGTTTGAATATAACATGCCTCGGAGAGGACCTTTTTGGGTTGAATATGTTGTGGGATCTTTGGCCCTCCTGAATCTGAAGCTCTGTGACTATCTTTACACCTGGGAAGTTTTCTGCTATTATTTCATTTAGTATGTTTTGAACGCCATTTCCTTTTTCTTCTCCTTCTGGAATACCCGTGATTCAGATATTTGAGCACTTAAGGTTGTCTGTTATCTCTCTTAGATTTTCTTCAATTTCTTTAATTCTTTTTTCTTTTTTCTGGTCTGCCTGTATTAATTCAAACAACTTATCTTCAAGTACAGAAATTCTCTCTTCTGCTTCTTCTAGCCTGCTAGTTAGACTCTCTGTTGTGTTTCTTAGTTCGTTGAATGAATCCTTCAGCTCCATGAGCTCTGCTACATTCTTTTTAAGGGAATTAATTTTTGTGCTTTTCTTCTTTCAGATCCTGTATATTTTTCTAATTTATTGTGTTCTCTAACCGAGTTTTCTTGTATCTCATATAGTTTCCTTAGAATTATTGCTCTAAATTCCCTGTCAGTCATTTCAAGGACTTCCTGTGCTATAGGATCTAGAGCTTGAGAGTTCTTATTTTCCTTTGGTGGTGATGTACTTTCTTGATTTTTCATATTTCTTGTATCTTTCCTTTAGTGGTTAGTCATTGTGTCTGGCGGTATCATGGTCCACTTGTTCCACCCTGATGTCTGGCCTGGATCATGAAGGGATTGCCAATTCTGGGCAGCAGGAACTAACCTGGTCTGGGGGACCCTCAGTGCCTGCCTGTTCCAGCATGGCTGACTTGGGATGTATGGGCCCGGTGGCTCTCAGGCCTCTCTAAGCAGTGGGGACTGACCTGGGCTGGAGGTCCCATGGCACCTGTCTTTTCTAGCATGGCTGACTCGGGAACAATTAAATTCTTTATATACTTGCAACAGTTCTTTTTTCTAAGTTGGGCATTCTACCAGATGGGCATTCTAATTTAACTGATACGATTCCACATTCTGAGTTCTTGCCTTTTTTCTACTTCAGTTCCTGGGTTGTATGTGGTAAATTGCCCAACAGACACCTAGTCCGCACTAGGTCAGAGAAGAATAAAACTCCTTCAGGTTAAGGAAGTGGTACTCTTCTTTGGTGAGTAATGAATCCATGCTATTTTAAGAGATCTGCAGATCTGAGTGATCCCTTCATCCAGGGAGCTATAATTACAAACTTTGAAGGAAATGCCAGGCTTAAAAAATTGCAGTTCATTTCCTACACATATATTTGCCTAGGGAAACTTTGTAAATAAACAGTGATTGAATCATTGTTTGGATTGGTCACAAACACTCCAGCCCAGCATCACCAGGGCCTTTGTCAGTGTTTCACTAGAATTCTGCACCCTAGAGGCCATCTGAGCTTCACCATCTTCTCCTGATTTCTGTTTTATTGAGTCATCCTCTCTAGCAATCTGCAGAGCACAATTCTGGCGCTGACTTCCATGTAGAGGGTTTACGGCCCCTTTGTAGACCACATTCCAGTGCAAATTAATGTCAGTGTTTCTCCTGTAGGGGGAGCCCATCCCACTGAATACCAGTGGGGTCTCTGTCCCTGGGCTATACTTCCCAACTTGGGAAGTAGATGTGCTTATTCTTGCTTCTGTGCCTTTTCTTGTGCACTTCTACCCAGGAATGGCCCTCAAATCCGTTTCTTCATCCCTTTCTCCTCTGCTTCTCTAAATCCTATTTTGCAGAGTTCATCTCAGGTTTCATCTTCTCCTGCAATTAAGGCATAGATCATAGTCTCTAGGTGTTTTGTCATTCTTGATACTGCATGCCATTCTTTCAAATTGGTTTATGTTCCTTTAGAGCAGAGCTTTTGTCTTTTACTTTATATGTAAAAGTATGGCCCGGTGTAGCACATAACTCAGATTGAGGCCATTTAAATGCCATGCTTCATTTGAAATGACAAAAGGAAACTGTTCTTATAATTCCCACTGTCTTATCTGAAAACTAGCTTAGCACAGGGAAGACTTGGGGCTAATAGAGCATTCTCCTGGTATTTTCTCTGGTTTTTCGAAATTACTATATAGGGCCTTTCCTTTTGTGGAGATTATCTCTGGCTCTCATGTAACCAGTCAATTTCCTCTCACCCAGAATCGGACTGTGAAGAAAAGAATTAGAAGGTGAAATTGTAGGGTTAGAGGTTAGAAAGAATTTGTTAGCCTTTTTGTTCCTTTAATTCTCAGTTACAAGGACAAAATTCGATCAATTACCTTTCTCTGTCCTTCATCTGACTTATATCAGCACCTAGTACCAGTGCCTGGTACATGAAAACGGCTTCCAACAAATACTTATTGAATAGATTTATCAAACCAGGGAAGGTGTCTATAAAAAATAACAGTAATCTTGTACTAAAATGAAAATAACATTAACAGCCTCCCTGCCAACTGGTCACAATCTATGTCTTTGATTTTCTTTGATACTCTGGAATCAGTAAAAATAGTGTTTTCAAAAAATTTTATGAGAAATGTATCTGAATCCTTGCTTGACAAGCTGAAGCTTTTGGAAAGAACATATTTCAATAATAAAGAATGGTGTAGAAATTTTTACATGGTAAATATTTAAATGGGAGATGATATTTTAAAATCTAAGTCCAGAGTTACTGTTTTGGAGCTGTATGTAGGGAACTAAATGATAAGCAGAGATCTCATTGAGAAAACCTCTACTTCGCATTGCTTCTGGCTTTACCGTGTCATGAGAGAGCTCGAAATATCTTGCTTCAGTGAATGAGACTCCTAGCTGACTTTCTCCTGGTATTATTTTAGCGAAGTTGATTTCTGGACTATTTTTTCCCTAGTACTCACCTCAATTACATGAAAAAGAATTGATTAAAAGAATCTATAGAAAGGAAAAATAAAATAAAACAATAGAGATAAAGATGAAAAAATGTAGTATAATCTTAAAATATTTACTATTCTGGTTATATACTCATATAGACATGATTATGAAAAATTTTTCTGGCCTGAATGAAGCAAGCTGCTTAGCTTCTATGCTTTAAATGATGTTTATTACTAATATCTAATTACTTGCTCTGAACATTCAAGAGCTAAGAGATGCCAAGGGAACCACTGAGTTCCCTTGGCTTCTACTTTCTAGTTTATATTATTATAAATCAGGGTTCTAAGTTATCAGTTGCTTTTTTTTTTTTTGTATTTTATCATAATAATTTTAGAAAGCGGATCAATCATCACATCTGCAATTCTCTTTCTTGCTCTGGCCTGGTGGAGATGACTCTTCATCTTTCTATCTCTAAACTGGTTTTTCTGCCTTATTTCCCTATCTTGGTTAGTAGTGTACTCATTCTTCCAGTCAGGAAGTCTAGAAACTCAGCTTCCTCTGGAACTCTCCCCTTCTGAACCACTGACTCATGGTAATTTCCCTTTAGCGTGTGTCCTTTATCTGGACCTTCATGGCCAGCCTCACTGTCTCTTCCCTGGTTCAAGTTCTCAGATAATAACCTTCTACCTTATCATCGAGCCTTTAGTCTTCCTCATCCCAATTCATCTCCTGTACTGTTATACGACAAATATCGATTTTGCTATTTTCTTTTTTCCTCCAGCTTTATTGAGGTAGAAACAACAAATAAAAATTGTATATATGAGGGTATTTCAAAAAGTTCATGGAAAAATAGAATTAAAAGATAATACAAATCTTTCCATAAACTTTTTGAAGTACCCTGGTATTTATGTTGTACAATGTGGTGTTTTGATGTATGTATACATTGTGAAATATTTAAATCAAGCTAATTAACATATCCATCACCTCACATACCTTTTTTCTTTCTTTTTGTCGTGAGAACATTCAGGATCTAATCTCTTAGCAATTTTCAAGTATACAATACATTCTTATTAACTATAGTCATCATGCTGTACAATAGGTACCTAGTTCTGGAGATTTTGCTATTTTCTTGCTCAAAAATTCTTAGTAGCTCTCCAATACCTGCAAAAATGTAATAACCAAAATTTGACTTTCAAGAATGTTTATAATGCATTGTTGATAGTGGCAAAACATTAGAATCAACATAGATGTCCAACAGCAGGAAAACAGTAAAATCAAATATAATTAAGTAAAATATAAAAATATAATGAAATATGTGACCAAAATAAAGGTGCTGTTTTTGAAAAAAATTTCAGCTTGTGAAAAGGTAGAATGTAGGAGAGCATAACACTGGATATACAATGTAAATACAAAATACAAGAAATGTTTATGTATATACAGATGTTAGTAGCAGTGATCTCTGGGTGGCCCAATTACAGTAGATTTTTCTTTTTGACTACATTTTTCAGATTTTCTACAATTAGTGTGTATTGTTTTTATAATCAGAAAAACTTGCTCTAACACTTGGGATCTGGTAGGGAACTTAGGAATTATTTAGTTTAATTCTTAATGTATTTTGGGGTCATGGGTCTATTTGAGGATCTGATGAATGATATGGAACTTTTTCAGAAAAAATGGATACCTGCATATAGACACAACATTTGGCTTATAATTTCAACAGGATTTTAGGCCTCAGATTAAAAAGCTTGTAATAGTACTACACCCTCATTTAGGAGATAATCGAGTACCTGGGAGCTTTGTCTGCTCTCCCACAAGAGGCTGGATACAGAGGCAGGACTAGATCTTAGGGCTTGTAGCTTTTGCCTTGAAACTGGAATGTTCTAGTGTGGGATCACTTTCCAATGATCTTTAGTCATGTGCTACTTAGGCACCCTCTGTAAATTACTAAGCTTGTGAGGCACCAGCCACCCCTGAAGAGGTTCTCCTTTACCTGTGTAAAGGGATCTCATCGTGGTGTTTGCTACTGTTCTTCTTGGGAGTGGCCCCAAAGCTCCTCCTTTCTGTAAAGATAAGGTTTTATTGGAGAGACCAAAAAGAATTGCTTCTAAGCCAGTGGTGGCTGCTAGAAGGAAGCAAATATAATGTGAGTACTGAATTTCATATCTATTACTTTCTTAAACATTTTCCCCCATGCTTTCTGATTTTATTGTGTGCAGGCATGATAATGACTTTTGAGAATGTTTGTTTTCTTCCATCATCTGGCAGCTTCCTTTATATGACCGTATTTGATTGTGATGATGACACCAGGGACATAGGGCTCCCTCTATCTCTTCCAGAATCATCTATTTTGCTGGCCGCAGTAGTAGTTGCCTGCCTGGGCCTGCACAGCCTGCAAAATACCAGGCTGGAAAAGCCTCCCTTTCCCTGGCTTTAGGTGATTCTGTTCTTTCACAGCCTTAAGTTGGGCAGTTTGTGAGGAAAACACCCCGCGAAGAGCAGCACACACAGCACAGCCAGGCTTTAACTAGGAAAAAACTAGGAATGGCCTTACTTTGTCAGAAGTCGTACAGAGCCCTGATAAATCTTGCCACAGACAGCAGATTTTACAGATAAAGGAGGCTTGTTCACTTTGGAGCAATAAAGCCTACAAACACATATCTAGATAGTTTTGTCTGATAATTTTTTGCAAGTCGTTAAACCCTCCACAATCTAATCTCTGCAGAGATCCCTGAATCAAAACAGAGGATTGAATCCCTGCATTAAAGAAAGGAGTTGTGTAAAAGACAAGGAAATGAACATTTTTGAGTGCTTCCAAGTACCAGTACCGGGTGAGGTACTTTCACAGATGTTGTGACATTTAATCCGAGGAAAACCCTGTGGGTAGGTGGTGGCGTCCTTATTTTTGTAGGTGAGGAAACTGAGGCCCAAAGGACACACAGTAAGAGACAAAGCGGGTTATGTCTCCTTTCAACTCAAACTCTTTCTCCTCTATAATAAATAGTTTTTATTGTGTCATATTGTTTTTAAGTGCTATAATTATCTTTTATGCATATATGTCTTAAATATTTTTATTTATGTACTATCATCTCATTAATAAAATTAGAAAATAGAGGAAGATATAAACCGACACGTGCACACACACACGACACACACACACAACAGTTCTATTCCAACCACAATCACTTGTAGAGCCTAATATATAGTAACTTGCCCTGATAAAGATTTCCTCTCTTCTTTGTCTCTTTGCTTATATACTGTTGTAATTTTTCCCCCAGTCCTCCCATCCTACTCCCCCAAAATATTTCTAATGTAATTGTAGTCAAAATGTATATACAGTTTTAAGTCATTATTTACTTATTTATTATTATTTTTTGCATAGTACTTCATTCTGTCACATAGTTTAGTGCTCTTCAGCTGTCATTTTAGTAAGATTTGCTTGGTGAAAGGAGAAGCAGAAAGGGCAAAATAGTCCCTGAGCAATCTGGGCAGAAATCAAAGGGGGTTATGATGGTAGCCGTATGCTTTTCTTCGATCCCTGAGGTCTGTTCTAAATGAAAATGGTTGGGACATTATCATTTGCTCTGTAGCATAAGAGAACATAGTAATGTTTTTTGACTGAACATGAAATGCGAGAGAAAATGTGTCCCCTGACTTTCTATTTCCTCTTCACTGACAGCCCTGAGAGGACAGTAAGATGGTGTGACTCAGATGTCTTCCTTCTACTCTCTTATCAATAAACTCTTAAAGTTTATTGAGTTAGACTGTAAATCCACCTAGAATTGGGCCAGCGTGAGAAAGTGAGAACCAACGCACACAGTGTGTCCATCATGTTTGGACGTGGTCAGAGGTCGAGGATCAGAAGTCTGGAGGTCACCTAGCCTCCCAAATTACCAGCAAGCATCCTCCCAGGCACGTGTTGCCCAAGGGCAAGGCAGCACCAGCCTGGGAAAGCTGCCGATGATGAATGCCAAGAAAGAAAAGTGAGCAAATTAGAAAGACACCAGCTAGTGCTTTGCTATTTGGAAGCTGACCTCTTCCTGCTGCAAAAATTTCAGATTGACAAACTATTGAACTTCAAGGTTTCCTTCTTCATAAAATCCCATAAAAAAGTACTCTTATTCTACTTTCTATGTCTCTCAAGAGTCTGCTTTTATGGGACTTTCCAATATCCTGCTTGGAGAAACGAATTGAATTCCTTGCAGGAGATTTAACTTCTCTAGTCTTTCTCTCTCTCTCCCCCCTCCCTCCTTCACATTCACTGATGATAAGATTGTGTTCAGGGTAGGAATTTGGCCTCCTGTCTGAGTGACAACAGTGGGCCCAACACTTGTAGGCATCTGCTTGCTCTTCCTGTGGCATCTAGTGTCCCACTTCCTGCCGTCTGCTACTTCTCAGCAAGCCCTGGTGGGCCAAGTGCCCTTCTTCCTTTGTCCGGGGACAGCTGCTTCTCCCAAGCTGTCTGCTCTCTCAGGAGGGACCAACACTTTCTGTACTTCCAAAACATCTGTTCTGCTCTACTGAAGTTATGTTCACTGCTGTAAGCAGGGCTTTATGTCTTTATTAACTTTGTACCGAATACAGTCGTCAGAGAGTCTGCTTCCCAGAAGCACCTGGCCCTCGTCTGCCCTGCCCCCATGCAGCTGCGGAAGGAGGTGGCGTCCCAGAACAAGGGCAGCATTTTGGGGGGGGAGCAGGGTGCTGGTGTTGGACCTGAGACATAAGTGCGTGACCCCTAGCACCTTTTGTGTGACAGAGCTATTTCGCCATGTAGAGAGTAGAAGGAGCGGAACAGGAAAAGGAGTTTTGTGGGTCTAGGGTACCCCAGCTAAGACATTCTGATTGAGTCATAGGTAATCCCAAGGTGGACCTTGAGCCAACCTGTGAACTGTTCTATGCTGCTGTGTGAGGCAAGACTTGAAATTAAGGCTCAATATTATGTGCTGCCTTGACTGCTGGAAAAACCAAGAGAGCCTCGAATGGCCTGAGCACCAGTTGCCCTTCCCTTTGTGCTCCTGTGGATAAGCCAGATGACCTTCCTTACCACGGGGACCAGGCATAGCATCTGCTTGTTTCTGAGTAGTGGGCTTCAGTTCTCTGCCAGTCTATGGAATTATTCAAACAAGCCAGTCACATCCTCTCCTGGGAACTAGAGGTACCTTGCCCTTTTGTTACTATAAAACCTGCCTCACAAAGTCTCTGCTAGTTCATACTGTTCCTGAGAGAAACCCCTATGTGGCCTGTGTGGAGTGCAGTGTCCTTCCCTGGGTTGTGAGTATATGTGACTAATAAACTGTTTCCAATCTAACCTGTCCAGGGTCATTTAGCAATCCCCATATCCCTTGGGTGGGAAACCCTCCCTGAACAATGGGGTACAAAGGAGGCAATTAAAACACACTGAATTCAGTTTTTCTACAATCTTAGCATGTATCAACTATATTTCCACTTTTCAACTACTTGCCCTCTCTCCTGTAAACTGCAGAGAGCAGGAAACATGCCTGTACTTTTTCTCACTGTATCCTTGATGTCTAGCACAACTATGTCTGGCACTTAGTAAGTACTTGATGAATATCTGTTAAATAAGTGAATGAGTAAATTTCAAGAGCCCTTTCTGAGTAAGAATTACATTAGATATTCTCTCTTCTCAGCTGTAAAATTTTATCACTCTGTAATCTGGATGGAAAGAGGTGTGTGAGCAGAGTTTGCAGTTCCCCTCGGACTTCTCCAAGTTCTTCCAACCTCAGAGGCGTCCCAGGAATTCCAAAGGGAGTAATGAATCCTGAAGACAACCCACGGCCCCAGTTCAGTACCAGTCAGTGTTAGACTGATATACTTTTGTTAAGTAAACATTGCCAAATGTTGCTGAATTTGGCAACCAATTATAATTCATATTTTCTGAGATATTCCAGTCCATTTGCCCAATAAACTTGAAAGAAATTTAGTGCCCCCCCATTTTGTTTTGCCTAGGCTATCTTCTCCAATTCTAATTTGTTCATGGAGAAAGCTGCTGCTTGCAACAAAGAGAGCATAGGGTGGGGGAAGGAGGGAGCCTTCATTCTAGTGTTTTTGTGATTGCTTTAGCTATCACTAGGCCAGCGTACCATCCTATTCTGTTTGTACTGAAGTCAAATTAATTGGCAACCATGAAAATGGAATCATGTCAGGGAAAATCTGGCCTACACAAAATTTAGGAAACTCTATCTTTTATTTCCCTTTGATTGTTTCCATGAAAGTTTGAGCTTGAGGAGAATTTGAATATCTTTCAGATCACTGTGTCTTCTGGTTTATGGTTTAACTTTCCCACTTCTAAAACTCTGCTTCCATACATTTATCCAATCCTCCAATCTAAGTCTCACCATTTAAAAATGAAACGCACATCTGATCTCCTCCGGGAAGCCTTTCCTGCCTTTATCTTTTTGTTTCCTTTGCAGAAATTCCTAAGGTTTTATTTTAGTTTTTTTTTTTTTTTCACATGCAGTATCACCCAATGTGTTAATTTTATTCATTTTTGGTTCTCACAGCCAAGGATTTTCAGGAGTTTTCTTTTCTTTCCAGAGTGCCTTATGCTGTACTCTGCTCATAAGAGGTTTTCACCAATGTTTTCCCCTTGACTCTTTGATAGTAGGAACCAGACAGGTATGCCTCTGTGAGGATGTGCGTTCTTCATGAGGAGACAAGATGATGAAGTGTCAGTTCATCTAAGGTTACACGAGATGCATTCATAAGGTATCCATTGAAGTAGTGGAAACACCATGAAGAATTTTATTGCAAGAGCGATTTGGCCAGGCAGTTTACCAGATATTACTAAACTCTGCTTTAACTGTTTTGTACTTGGTTAACTGTGTCTCCCACTGGAGACAATGATTCGGGAGATATTACTAATACTTGTCACTTGTTCTTTGTCTGGATTTCTAATCCGCTCCTTGTGACGTTGGGTCTCCTACTTGTGGAAACAGTTGGGCCCAGTCGCTGGAGGGGCAATGGGTTAGAATTTTCAGAGAGCATTTGGTCACTGTTGCTTCAGTTGATGAGGAGCAAAGAAAAAGAGGTGCAGAAAGAACAAGGCAAATCATTATTTTAAAATGTCTTGATTTCCAGAAAGGCAGTGGAATTTAAGGGGGTTTCCCTGCTGGTTACTCTAGGACATCTGCTTTGGAGTTGTCAGCAGGACTCTCTCTGGTGTGATTGGTCCCAAGCCTCATTAATGGAGGCTTTGCCACTTCATCCGAGGTAGGTGTAGCACAGGTGGGTGTTAGCACAGAGGTTTATATGACCTAACCCTCCTCAGCAACCAGCACTAATTGGCTCTCCTGGGAAGTCCCAAGAGAAGCTGTCAATCACGAAGACTGAGTTTTTGTTTATAATTTGTAGTGATTTCTCCTTTGCTGCTCTTTCTCCGCCCCCCATCCAGACTGCCTCTCCTTGCACAAATAAATGGCTGTTCCCAAAGTACAGGTAATTAGAAAGTTGATACACACCTTGCTTTGATTCCAACTGCATTTTTCTCCACCTTCCATTCTTCTGAACCCTTCCCCCATTCCTACGGTGGGTATGAAGCTGTACCCCGTCATGTGGGATGGACTCTTTCTAAGCTAGAAAATAGTGTTAAAAAATAAATGTACTTTATCAATGCATTTTAGAAGGTGATTTCTTGTTTATAATATGTGACTTTAATTCTATTCTGCTGACAGCTGGAGATGATCTTAGTCCCATCACATTCTGTTGTTAAATCATTGTGTTTTTTTTTTACTTTTTTTTTTTTTTGTCTTTTTCGTGACCAGCACTCAGCCAGTGAGTGCACTGGCCATTCCTATATGGGATCCGAACCCGCGGCGGGAGCGTCGCCGCGCTCCCAGCGCAGCACTCTACCAAGTGCGCCACAGGCTCGGCCCTAAATCATTGTGTTTTAAGGTTAAATCACAGGACAAGAAAACCCTCCTCTGTCTTCAGGAGACTGGGGTAAAATTAAGAGAGGCCTTCTGTAACTCTCACTTACACGTGAAGAACTACCATGATCCCTACTTTACAGGAAGAAACCGAGGCTCAGAGGTAACTTGCCCAAGGTCCTAGAGCAGGTGTCTATGTCGGGATTTGAACTTGGATTTGCCTGACTCCAAAAGCCTGCACTCTTTTTTTTTTAAGTTTTATTGAATCATAATTGATTATGCATATTTTTGGAGGTTAAACATTGAGATATGTTGATCAAATCAATATTACTAGCATATATATTGTTACAAATCATACTTATTCTTTATGCCCCTTATCCAATCTCTGCCCATCACCCTCTCCCTCCCCACTCTCCCCTCTAATGACCCTAGATTTCTTCTCTCCTTCTGAAGAGTAATGGTTAGTTTGTTGATTTGTTGCCTAGATGATCTGTCCAATGCTGAGAGGTGTGTTCAGGTCCCCCATATTATCATAAAGCAGATGCTTCTTCTGTCACTCTGGAATGGACTTTGTGGAGAGAGACATCCTCTTCTTTTCTTTGGTCTCTGCTGGTGACTCTCCTTGTGTCAGTGTATTCCAGTGGACCATCTGCGAAGTGGTTGTGGCATCTAGCTGCTTTTGGTGCCATGGTTATTTATTGTGGTGGCTGTGGTGGGCCACCCACATGGAGGTGATGTTTTTGACATGCTCCTTGGTGCTGGCAGTGTGCCTGGTTTTGGAAGGGGGTTCCGGTGGGCAGCTCCATACCTCAGGTCCCCAGGCGGGCTCCAGGCACTGGTTGAGTGCCTGGGCAGTAACTAATTTTTTGTCCTTTGCTTACTTCTAAAGTGGGGGAACTTCCTTTTGGGACCAGTACTTGAGCTCTGTGGTTGAGCTAAGTTGTTGCTTTGCTGCTGCTTCCCTAGGGATGGCTTTTTGTGTAGCTCAGGTTATAATGGTTGACTTTATAGGTACTTCCAGCTCTCCAGAGACCCGGTGCACCTGGGTTATGTAGAAACTCCAGTCTGGGCCTCAGTCTTTTTGTCAAACTGCACCCCATGCAATTCTATATTCCTGACCAGTCTCCTATGAATGGTCTTATGCTGATTGGGGGGCAGATCAGCTGTCCTTGCTGTGCCCCAGTGTTCCCCTGGTGGGCCTGTTTCCCCCACCACCTGTGCTACAAACACTTCCCATGGGACGGGCTGGGCGCCAGTCCCTTGTGATGACTCACCGAGTCCCTTGTGATGACTCACCGGCCTCTGAGTGGCTTCTTTTTTTCAGTTGTTGTGGCTCCTTGCTCCTATGTGGGTCCACGGGAACCCAAATAGTGGTCTTGCTGGCCTGGGGGCCACCAAGGCCCTCTTGTCCCTTGCCACCTCCAAGCAACTTCATCTGAAGGGCACAGCTGCAGCTTTTGTCAGCTCCTGCTCCATGTGCTCAGTAGCTCCAGACTTAAAGTGGCAGCGGCACGAAATGGTCAGAGCAGTTTTTTTCTTTCTCTCATCGTGGCTTCTCCCGCCTTCATACACTCTATAGGTCTCTCCTCCTCTTCTCCTGAGCTCTAGAGGACGCAGCTTGGTTGTTGTTGCTTTTTTATAGTTTTAAATTGGTTGGTTTGTGGGAGAGAGTGATGCTGGGGGTCGTCTATTCTGCCGTCTTGACCGGAAGCCTACCAAAAGCCTGCACTCTTAACCACTATGCTGTCCTGCCCTTTGCTTTATTTTTGTCCATAGTCTCTTAGCCCAAAATTAATTACAAAATCAATTTAAATTATTTATCTGACCAGGCATTCTTTCCCGTGTTTGAGGGATGGGAACAACTCAAGTGTAGTTGGCTAACCATTCTACAATAGTGCTATTTCAAGTAGTGTAGTTCAGGGTCACGATTCAGTAGGTGCCATTGCTAAATCCAGGTGATAATAAGCTTTTCGGGTGATGAAGGTAGATTGGAAGGACTTTAGCTCATTTACAGTTTTCCCTTGTTCTTTATTACGCTGAAGTGGAAGGTTGGTGAGGAGACTAGAGAGACTTGGGGGGAGGTTCCTTCCACTGGAATTACACTGACTGAATTGCACAGACTGTCATTCCCTATTTATGGGATATGATTAGTGCCAAGAGGACACGGGAGACTTCATTTCCCCTGGTCAATGTGTGATGTAGGATACAGGATAGGGGGAAATTCAAGAGAATAACAAACTGCAGAAACATTCTTTCTGTCTGTTTTATGCACTCTTGGGGTTCAGGAAATTGGCAATTTCTTCTTTCTGATTATACTTAATTTGAGAGGCTTTTGTTTTGTGTAGTACTTAGAGGAGGATTTAAGCCTGATCGATGCAAATTGATTTTTTAAAAATCATTAAAATCTTTAAACCTTGGGCATTATCCTTAGATTGTAAGCACTAAACTCAGTCTACCCCTTTGTTTCATGATGAGAAAAATTATCTAGACACCATCAGTGCTAATTAATTTAGATAAGCCAAAAGTATACATTTCTAAGTGAGAGGGATTTTAGAGTTGTGTTTGTTTTTGTATTGTTTTAATTTAAAGTTAAATGGAATAGAAAGGTCGTCAATTTAGTTACATGTTGGAACTCCTCTAAAGCCTTTTCAGAATTATTTCCTTTTAGTTGTAGATTATGAAAAGAGATGTAGGGGAAGGTATATGGGAGAAAGTGAATCAGTTCAAGTTTCATGGAGTCTGATTTGGGAGTAGAAAAATTGGTTATGAAAATCTAAGTTAACATAAACTAGAGGAACTCCTCTCAAATGTAGCTTGGTCAGTGGTTACTATCTTAACATCCAGGTTTGTTTCTTTTGATCAAGAAATGGGATACGAAAATGCACATTTAATCCAAATCACATTACAGCCATGATTTTTACCTTCTCCTGTTGTATCCTATTGTATCCTATGCCCCCCAAAATAAATCTCTCTAGCAAGGAATTCAACATAGTTTGTTTCCAGTCTTTCATTTTCATGTCTCCCCGTAGGGTAGACAGAGATTCCAATAAACAATAAAATGATGAAAAGGTGAGGAGAGATGGAGAATAAGAGGCAGAGCCTCTGGATGGCATGCAGATGTCAGCCCCTGACTCAAGCTGTCTCCAAAGGCTGGCAGTGACTTTGAAACTTATCAAGTTTATCTCTTTTCCTTTAGGCAGGACTGTTCTTATACCTTTCCCAGTAGATGTTAATATATCCTGTTTTTTAATGAAATTCCAGTATAGAGGACACGAGCTCCCACGGGAACTCATTGTGAAGGTAGATGGTTTTCAGCGAAAGGTTGTTATTGTCTATTTTTATTATTCATATTTTCCACAGGGATGATCAACTTTATATAAACAGGGTTGCCTTTATGTAGTCATTTTATATGGCACTTGAACAGACTGACAGATATTTAGAGAACACGACTGCTCGAGAGATCGACTAGTTCACTCCCTTCTTTGTGACTAGTTTAAGTCTTCTCTCCTCCAGATTGAGATTACAGGCTTGTCTATTTTAAATTCATGTTATGTTGCTGACTTATGTTCACTTTAGACCTTCACTTTTTTTTGCCAACTCTATGCTTTTTTTTTTGCCACCTCTATTTCCCTTCTCTGTGCTGAAATCATGCTGATTCTGTCAGTCAATGTCCAAAATATGTGGGTATTTTTTTGTTTGTTTTGTATTGTTTTATTTTTGCAAAAAGTGTGGCTATTGATGGCTGTGATTTATAGGATAGAGAATTAGCACTGGAATGACTCAGAGTCTTGGGCTCCAACTCTGTTTCTGTCACAGTTACCAGCGTGACTTTGGGTGGACAATTTACTAAATGTCTCTGAGCCTTAGTTTATCACCATCAGTTGTGTGGCCAGGTTAGAGCAACTTCTCCCAATGGGTTTTCCATGAGGTGTTAACAGATATAACATTAAAAATGGGCCCATTTTTAAACAGGTGGTGTTGGGGATACGGCTTGGGGGGGAGTGGGGGGGAAGATTAAACAAACTTAAGCAGATTTCTTTGGTGAAGGACTTGAGTCCGTCACATGTTTTGAATTAAGAGAAAAGAAGTACGTTGTAAATCTTCAAATCTTCAAGAGGGGTTTCCTAAAGGTATCTAACAATAATTCTTTTTTTTTTTTTTGCTTTTTAAATTGTACTTCAACGCCACCCACTCTTGACCAGGCTCGTCTGCAAAGCAGAAGTAGCCACTCCATCCTCGGTGTCCATCCCAGACATGTTGTAAAACCGCCAGGAGAGCACTACTCAGAGCTCCTGACTGTGGATACTAGTTTGTGCATTTCATGGTCTCCTTTTTGTATCATGCGCTCTTTCAGAGCAGGGGCCTTTTCTTCTTTGCCTTGTGTAAAGAGAGTCCAGTCCAGCACTTGACATCAGAAGATATTTAATAAATACGTTGCATGAGTCAAACTGTCCATGAGTGGAAGGCATTGCCTTGAAGATTTTTGAGCTTCCTGTCAGAAAATGTTATTATAGAAGTGGAGTTTTTACATCTTGGTTTTCAATATTACTAAAAATGTCACCTGTTAGTGGCCTCTACTGTCTTCTAAAAAATAAAGGCAAACAAATGAAAAAGAAAAAAAAAAAAAAAAAAGAAATGGATTTTTGAAATGGGTGGAATTTGTAGTCAAGATGATATCTAAGATCAGGAATTTATGAGAGTTTTCTAAGGTTATAAAGATAATATAAGAATATAATTATTCATAGATAACCACAGGGAACTTAGAGAAGGGCAGAGGACAGCTTTGCAGGCAGTTCCTACTGTCTTTTTTCCTTGGTCTCAATATATTTTCCTATTACCTGGCATTCAGATTCTGTTGAGATTGTGGAATTATTAATTAGGGAAGTTCATCCAGACTATCAATACATAAGGAAGGGACAAAACCCCATGAAATTTACTTCATCTTTCAGCTTGTACAATGCCACTGTGTACTTATAAAATCAATCCATTAAATTTATGATGAGTTTATTTTTCTACTTTGCTATTTCATTGCCCTTTTGTATTTATTATAAGCTTCTGCAGAGGGTGAAATATGCCTCATATGCATTTATCTCTCCTTTGATACTTAGTGTTTTGTGATCATAGGAAGAACTCAGTAAGTATTTGCTAAAAAAAAACCAGATAAATATGGTGGCCAAGACATTTTTCCAATTTAGCATCTGAAGATAAAAACAGTAAATATGATGAGCTTATATTTAACAGAAGTTAAAGTTTTTAAAGTAGGGAAAATAGGAAAAAAATTACCTATCATTACACTGTTAAGATTTCAGATTACTTCCCTCTAGATATATTTTATGCAAAAGGAATTTTCACATGTAGTTGTAATCATCACGCATATACAATTTTGTGTCCTGATTTTTTCATATATAAAGTGTTTATAATCATTGTATGTATTCTTTTGTATGTAGGAAATATTTTTACAATAAAACTTTAAAAATCATAGAAGAAAACAGAATTTTTAATTGTTCCTACAATGATTTTCTTAGACATTTATTCTTTTATTATCATATTTCTTGTTAGGCTTTTCCCTCATTTTATTTTTATTTGTTAATTTTGCTATATAAAAGAACTGGAGCAAACATTTTTGTTCACGAATATTTTCTTGTTTTTCTTTTTGAATATTTTCAAAACATCAAGTACTTATTGGCAAGCTGCTTTCCAAAAGTTTGTGCCAATATTTGCTATTTCTAACAATATATGAACATTCCAAATTCATTGCAAACTCACCAGCAATGAATGTCTTTTACTTCTAAGAATACTGACTGATTTTAATGGGAAAAGTGCTTTCTTCTTTTGTTTAATTTTTGAGAGTAGTTTTTGGTCTTATTACTGAGGCCAAATGTTTTCCTGTGGATTTGTTTATCATTTTTGTTCTAGTGAATTGTCCATTCATGTCTTTCCATTTATTCTTCTTATTGAATTGTACAAGTGCTCCATTCCACACAGTGTGCTGTTTCCTGCAGGTATGTTCACACACCACTGCTTCAGCTGATGCCCAGGGGTGGTGTGCAAAGCAGGGCGAGCCACCGGATGCCCAGGCGTGGTGTGCAAAGCAGGGCGAGTCACCGTCAGCGGACAGCCAGAGCAGGCTGTTTTGTGGACTGTGGTGTAACGCTGCGATGAGGAGGGAGATCGGTTACTAAACAGTCCCCCGTTTTGCTAGTTCAGTATTGCAAAAGCGAAGCCTGGCTAGAGAGGTGGATGTGACAGGCTTCATTCTTCCTTTTGTCTTAGTTATTATTAGATAGGTTCAGAAATTGCTGGCAAGTTGGGGCCGTGGGCACATTTCTGTTGCTCTCTGAGATATGAAGTGTCGCAACTGCTCAATATGGTTGGCTCTTCGCTCGAGCAAATTGCCAACAGCTTGTGCGCGACTCCTTAAGAATAATGAGAACCTCATTTTAGGAGAGGGGACAGATTGTGTCTGTACTTGGCAACCCACATCCCTCTGCAGCAAGGATTGCTCGAGACAATTCACAGAGTTGAGGGGCCCATATTGACAGAGAACTGTCCATTTTGTCGGAGGAGCTGCTGACTCTATCAGCATCTGTTGGCAGTAACGCTTTCTCTAGCATGACTTCACTCCCCAGGCCCCTGGATGTGACAAAAGTTAATGCAAGATCTCTGCAGTCTATTTCAGTCCCTTATCATTTTATCAGGGAATTAAATGCTAAATGCCTTCAGACATACTGTAAGCTAAAAGCTCCTTTTTTTTTTTTTTTTTAAAGATGACCGGTAAGGGGATCTTAACCCTTGACTTGGTGTTGGCAGCACCACGCTCAGCCAGTGAGCGAACCGGCCATCCGTATATGGGATCCGAACCCGGGGCCTTGGTGTTATCAGCACCGCACTCTCCCGAGTGAGCCACGGGCCGGCCCTAAAAGCTCCTTTTAAAACAAGACAGAAACTTTAAAAAACTACATCAAAGCATGCAGGTTGTATTTTTTTTTTTAATACTAGTTTTTTGTCTTGCATGAACACTCAGAAATAGTTCAAGTATTACTGGTGTCACAAAAAATTGTCCTATGGCAAAGAAAGCAAAAGCTGTATCACCTCAACAGAAAAAGTTTTGGGCAGAACAGTTAAGAATAGGGGATGATTTGAGGATAGAAAAGTCTATCTGAAACTATTTTGATCATGTTTAAAAAAAATTTTTTTTTCTTCCTCAGACTCTACAATCCCTCCGTATTACATGTAGGATTGAATCTAAATTTTCCTGACAGAGACAGGAGTGGGTTGGCTTCCTGGGGAGAATGGGTGTGCAAACACACTGGGGTAGAAACAAGAAAGTTGATTAAAAAATTGTATAACAATATTGTAGAATCTAAAATTCACAGAGAACCACACATACACAAACACAAACACAAAGAGTATGTAGAGGTAATAGATATATTAACTAGCTGGAATGTGAATCTTTTCTGTGTGAATTTTATGTTTTAAAACAGCTTCATTAAGACATCATTGACTTATAAAATTGTGTATATTTAAAGTGTACAACTTGATATTTCAATATACATATACATTGTGAAATGATCACCACATTTCTTAAAATCTTTCCTTTAATGTCTGATGAGACTATGTTTAAAAATATTTAAATTATAAAAGTAATGGGCCAACTGATGGTGATGTTTGAAATAATATCCTTGGGGTGTGATGATTACATGATTTTGGAAGTCTACATATAAACTGAGTACTGGCAACAGTTTAGAATTGTGAGTACTACTCTGGCCAACTATTGATAGCAGAATCTGGTGATGTTAACTTTCTGGAGATTCCATATAAGTTAGGCTTTGTGAAGATGCATAGAGGAACTGCCCTGATTTTTATCCACTAAAATTAAATTTTGAGATGGCGAATACAATACTGAAATTGTGAGCTCTTTCTTAGGCAATGAATGTGTCCAAAGAGATGATGAGTGTGTGAAACATCAGGATTACAATTCAAAATGACATCATCAAGTTGGAGAAATAAAAAAAGATGTACAAAAGCAATATGTGAGGAATCACTTGCAGAGGTTAGGTTGGAAAATACATTGCATATGGTATTTTCTGGATCCAGGAATAAATCAGAGCCCAAATCATGCCTACTCTTGAGTATTGATGATGATGATGATGATGATGATGTTAATAAATAACAATTAATTGTGAACTTATATTATTTACTCCTTGCAAACAATATCCTATGGTATAATTGTGTCCATTTATAAATGAGGAAATTGAGGCTCATAGAGAAGAAGTAAGTTGCCCCAGGTCATACAGCTAGTCTGCAGCAGAGTTAGGAATTGAACCTACTTCTCATTGAATCCAAAGACCAATATCTTGAAATACCGGAAAGTTTTTCAGGAAATAGAAAATGAGTCATGAATAGTTATGACATATAAATGGGAGAGTCCTTGTGAATTCTGAGATGTTCCAATGAATTAGTATTGGTAAAGTCGAAATATATATACTCTTTCTCAGCTGACATGGTTGAACAGTGATATTGATCTTTATCCTTTGATAAGAAGAGACAGTGAATCACAGACGGGAGAAAGGAAAAATATGACACTTATGAGCTATGGAAACAAAGTATAAATTGAGACAGCAGTCCTCTTCTTTAGAAAATGTTGAAACCATACTGCTATTTTTCAGTAGATTTTCTATGAGAGGGACAGTGCTTGCTAATAAACGCTCTCATTGTATATTAATAGCTCTACTAATTGAACATTTACTATATGCCAGATAGTGTATTAAGTGTTTAATGTATGCTTTCTCATCTAATCTTTATAATAACCCTATGATGTAGATACAATTAACATTCCCAATTCACAGATTAGGAACCTGAGGCACAGAAAGGTTAAGCAACTTTTCCAAGATGACACATCTCATTACTAAGTCAGATTATGTCCAAGTCTCATGACAACAAAGTCTATGCTATTAAAACTGCCTCCTGCTTCTTCCACTTTAAACCTTCTACATGATTTTACACATGGTTTACATAGATGATTTTGAAGCTCCAATCAAGTCATGGCTACAAGATTTTATTGAAGGACACCATAGCAACCCTGTATGTTATTATTAGGTACTATTATTTTTGCTTTAGTGGAAGGCATGCTGGATTGGGCACCAGGACAAATGAATTCTGACAGCAGATATGCCCTTAGACTCACTCCCTTCATCTGTAAAATGGAATGAATAATGTTTCACCTGCCTGAAGGCAGGGGCTGGACAAGGTGGCATCTTTGAATATCCACAAAACAATACACTTCTAGTGTGTTCTCTGGGGGCTGGGGGTGCTGGCATACATGCGAATGAGCACGACTTTGGCATCTTAAATGGTAATATGAAGGCATGATTCTCTTGCTTATCAGTGTCATGTTAACATTTCCGGTTGAACCCTGGACTGCAGTCATCAAGGTTTACAGCCCAAGAACAAAAGGATGATAGCTAGTCTCCCATTCAGCAATGCCCCTCCTTTGAAAAAACATCAGTGTCTTCACGTTGACAGTGGTACATTATTTTTGCTTATCATCCCTAGCTAAAAATAATTTTAGAAAGGTGTAGAAAAAAGAGATATATAAAGATACACTCTTCTAAGAATCAAAGTTGTTTGATGATTCTTTTCAGACACACAAAAAAACCATTTTTAAGGTATAATACGTTGATGGCTTTGTTGAATTAGTGGTTTGTCACACCGTAGGTCTGTGGGTAACTTATCATCGAATCAGGTTCCTTTCACTCTGTCCCATTACAACAGGCTCATCTGGGGCATACAGTTTCTGAAATATTGACAAACTCATTTTGAATTATTAATTTAAAAGTATCGAGATGTTTATCTCTTTTTGATTTAATACTCTTGACTTCACTACTCATTGCAGGCATATAGGGTGTATGGTATTGTCTGTGAATAATATTAAGATGGCTGTGCTTTTTCTCCTCACAAGTGATTCTTTTACTAGAATGGTAATAATAGTGTTTTCAATAAAAACACCACCTGGGATTTTTTGCTTTTCTCATAGGATAGCTCTTTACTGTAAAATTGAGATAGCCTCTCAAGTCTGAAACACCTTCCAATTTTTCAAAAAGGGACAGCCTAATGTTCCGGAAGCAGACTCGATCCTTTGAAAACACACTCATTTTAGGGCCAGCTAAGGGAAGTGGCTTATTCTGCAGGAAAACATTTCTTGGCCCATTGTTATTTTAAATGCTTGCAGGAGACCACAGAGTAGGAGAGAAAAGACAGCAACAACCCCTAGTGTGCCAGGGGGATGACTTGCTCTTTCACACTTGTGAAACCCTGTGTCGGGAGAGAAAACCTCTAAAAATAAAATACATTTACTCAGAACCTTTGGGGCAAGGTGCAAAGAGCCTGTGCTGTAGGAGCCCAGATTAAAAATTAAATAGTTGAAACTTGCAGAGCAACTGCCATCAGCAGAACCGTGAGCTCTTTCTGGTTAACTTTGTGCCATTTGATTAGTTTCAGTAAATTGACTTTGTGTATAATGTCCTTTGGTCTTTTTTGTTGCTATCCACAGCTCATAGTGACCCATTTGCTGGTGAGTTGTTTCTTCACTGTCCAGGGATTACTGGCCTTTCAAAGCATTGACTTAATCCACCAATATGTACAGTCCCCCAAGTGGGATCTGGTCTGTTCACCATTCTAGTCAAGACCCAAGTGGTAGGAATCAAAATGCCACTGTAGTTTACATGTATTATTCTGATATTCCAATAGCTCTCCCCCCCAAATGAGGCATGGGATGGAAAATAGAATCTAGTCATGGTAAAAGCACTATTTTTAATTTATTGATAGAGAGGGATCCATGAGGAGGAGAAAACAAGCCAAAGGGACTCAGTAGACTGCTTTTCTCCTATTTGCTCCTCCTCTCTTGGATTTTGCTTCAGTTCTCTGCTCCTTGTGTCATCCTTCTATATGTCTCACTCTCAGTCCATAACCCATCTATTGCCACTACCGTATTTTCAAACATCTTTCGGCTCTCCCCAAAGCCTAACGACCCTAGTTTACCATCCATTCGAAAGCGTCTCCTCTTTTAGAAGAACTTCAGTTATTTTGAAATATCCTTAGAAAGAATCTAACTAAATGAACTGGAGTGAGTCTGTAGCTGCTGTTTGACCAAAAAAAAAAAAAGCGAAGAAGTGAGCTGCAGAATTATCAGTATCATTTGTGCAAATTGGAGTGGGATTTTTTTTTAAAAAGAAAGTATTTTGTTCATAAGTAAGAATGTATATTTCTTTGTTAAAAAAGTATGTTAATGTTGTATTCTCTACCCTCCCATACATTTTTAGCTTTGATACCCATCTAATCTAAATATTTAAAATAATCAAGGTTATCAAATTAAGAAGGCCTAGAGACGCAGGGTCACTTGTGCACAAGCCTTCCTTCTTTGAACCAACCCAGACTCAGACCACGGCCTACTTGGTGACACCTCCTAGCTGCCTCTAGAGATGTATCCTCATTGATCAGGGATTGAGAACCTGAAACAGGCACATCAGTAGTGTATGCTTTTATATGCAATGAACTTCCAAATTAAAAAAAAAAAGATTCCCTTCAACGTTGTTGTTGTTATATTATTTGCATAGTATTAGGAAAAATGAGTGATAATTTATAAGTGAAAAAGTATCCATGCAGCAAAGAACTCTTTTAAGTTTGACTCCAGTTTTCAGCAGAATAAATGTGTCTGATGGTAGCCTCAGTATCTACAGAAAAGACAGGCTTTCGGGTAGTGGGGTCAGAGGATATTTTAGAAGCACTGTAAGAAACCTTGAAATTTTAGCAGAAGAGAATTTTCAACAATGAAATTCAAGGAATGGTCATATCAGTGGAATTTTGGTAGTCAATTTAAATTTCTTTTACATTATCTGGCATCATAAATGCTTTTAATAGCAGATTGAATTAGGGCAGTAGTTTTTTTTTTTTTTTTTGTACTTTTTCGTGACCGGTACTCAGCCAGTGAGTGCACTGGCCATTCCTATATAGGATCCGAACCCTCGGAGGGAGCGTCGCTGCGCTCCCAGCGCCTCGCTCTCCCAAGTGCGCCACGGGCTTGGCCCTAGGGCAGTAGTTTTAACATCACTTCAAATCTAGCTTAACTTTCTGGAATATTAAGATGTGTGGTATCTGCTGTATTTACAAGTAGAGCAGATGAATGCATTTTGATGTTTGTTTTCTCATTTCATTTTATAGTGCAAATGAATTTTTTTTCAGAAAAAGGTATGTCTACTTGTATCTTTGCAAAATGGCTTTTCAGAAAATAGATTTTAAATATTCATTTAAATCCTGATCCTTGTGACCCTATGTAGGCTTTGTGCTGTTAAATCTAAAGTGCCTGAGTTTGTATAGCTGAGAAGTAATTTTAGTGACATTTTAATGTCATATTCTCTCTTTAGGAGCCTGTTTGCATATTGCATGCAAGCTACACTCAGAAAAATTTTAAACACAGATATGTTGGTAAATGATTTTGACATGACTTGCGGTCCTCTTGACCAACTGTATTTAATAAACATTTTTATGTTTTACTCTTGAATGACCCATTGCATTGAGAGAAAGAAAGCTGAGTTTCTGTCATGCCACAATGACATGGTGTTGACCTTGCTGAGCTAGATACTTACTACTTTTACCTAGAGATTTAATAGAGTACACCTAGCTCTGTGTGGGCACGAGAAGGAAATGGGGCCAAAAGTTGCAGAAATTGCATCCACATGCCATTGAGCTGTGGTCAGCTTCTCCCTAAAGGGTTGTAACCTTCTTAGACAACTTCCTCTTTGGGGATTTTCAAAGTGTAGAAACTTCTGAGGAAGGGGCCCAGCTGCAGGGATAGGGTTAGGAGTTTTCTTCCTCAGAGGAGGCACCTTGCATGGCATTGGGCCATGAATGGTCCTTTCCTGCTATGACTCAGGCTCCTGCCACCCGTCAGTTACAGTCTTTGGAAAGAGACAGAAAGAAGCACAGTGGTGGCTGTCCCTGCTCAGTGAATGCCAGCTGCTCCTCAATCAGGTATGCTGCTGTTGTCTTGAGAGTGATTAGGGACCAAAGTGGTGATGCAGATGTGTCAGGCTATGGGACATGCATATGTAGATTTTGAGGGCACTGAATTTAGGAAGATTTGGAAGTTTCCTGTTGGAATCAGAAGCAGACAGGCAAGATGATTTTGATACCAGGATCAACCAAGGTCAGGAAATGGGAGCTTGAAAATATATTTGTTTGGGGATAAGGCATTGGTGAGACAATGCGCTTAAAAAAAGAAAGATTAGAAAGGTCACAAAAGAATGGTGAGGGTTTAGCCTCTCCTTGCTGTTTCATCTCTTGCCACCTGAGTCTAAGTTGCCATGCATGGTCCCACCCCTGGATGATGGCAATAGCCTCCACCCTGCCCCCTGGAGGCTGGCCTCCATGCATTGGAAGTACAAGTCAGGTCTTACCACTCACGCCTCTGCCTGGACTCACCAAGAGCTGCCCACTAGGAGTGAGCTCTGATGTTCTAACCATGGCTGACATGGCATTCCTGGGCCTGGCCCTGCCCCTGTCCTTCTTAATCTAGCACCTCTCTAATTCTTACTCACTCCCTTCAGGTCCCTCTGCTTTCCCTGCCATTCCCTGAATATGCCACACACACTTCCCATGCACAGCCCTTCCACCAACACTTCCTCTGATCAGAAAAAATGTTCTTCCTCTAGAGAGCCGTGTTACTCACTTCGTCACTTTAGAAGAGAGCCTTTGTGGCCACACTATCTAAAATAGCACACTCACACGTACCCTGTCACTTTCCAGCCACTTACCCCGCTTTCTCTTTCATTGCACTTATCACCACCTGTCTCAGTCTACTCAGCTGAATCATATGGAATTGCCTTTTGGTGGGTCAAGAACAGCTGAATATTGGCCCTTTTGTATGGTTCAACCTAAAATATCTTTATTAATTTGTTTGTTATTTTTATTTATTTCCCTACATTAAGATTTAAACTCAGTGAGTCCAGGGCTTTGTTTTGTTTTTGGCAAAATCACCAATTTCTAGAGCATAGTAGGCACTTAGAAAAGTTGTGTTGAATGAATGGAACGGAAGAAGAAAAGCCGGTGGAATTTCTTGATACTCAGCAGAGAAAACTTATATGGAAAGTGATTTATGTATTTGCAATCTAGAAAAGATTCTTAAAAAAAGGTGATTGGAAGGGCTTTTGAGGGAGTCCAGAAAATTAAAGGATTTACTTGGATCCATATAAAATGCAGTGTAGCTTCTAATTGGAGCTCTGTGCTATATATGAACCTTAATTATCTGCTTTTTTCCATGTTGTTCCCTGAATCTGGGAGTAGGAGGGGTAAAACAAGTTTTGGATAATAT
This sequence comes from Cynocephalus volans, assembly GCF_027409185.1. Taxonomy (NCBI): domain Eukaryota; kingdom Metazoa; phylum Chordata; class Mammalia; order Dermoptera; family Cynocephalidae; genus Cynocephalus; species Cynocephalus volans. Next base: position 50,821,997 of record NC_084461.1, on the reverse strand, counting down.
AATACTGAACTGAAAAAGTTTCATAAATGATAGGTTACAAGGATTCAGCTTTCCAATTGTGATATAAATTGATTTCCACTAGAGAAAAGTTATGCTTTACTTCCAGTTCTAGAAACATGGCTAATAATACTGTCCATGCTGCAACACTTAGAAATGCTACAGAAAATAAAATAAGCAACTTCTTTCGTGCATATCTAATCTTGAAAGAAAATACAGCTTCACCATGGATCAGAAATAAAAATGGAATTGAAGACCTCAGGGATAAACACTTGAACTGATGCTATGGCTGCCCTTGGGAGAATGTTATTAGTCTCACTAACCAAGGGCTTGGGCTTTAACAACCATGTGGAAATATGAAATGGAAAATTGAGACTTTGTGGGTTGGAATAGAAATCTTCAGAACAAAGTTGTAAATTTTGAATGGAAGGGACTGGAAAAAAATTACCATTAGCACAGAAGAGACAAGGAAGCTGTGTCTTAGAAAATAATATTTCCTCTAAAGACATATCAATATGGATTTGCACATCACTTGGGTTTGGGACTTAAATTTATACTACTTGAGTAGCATGGGAAAATCACAACTTGAGGAATTAAGACTCTATCAAAAAATCATTAGAGCTGGTTAATAATTTCAGTAACATTGCAGGATACAAAATCAATGCCCCCAAATAAGTTGTGTTTATATTCTCCAATAATGAGCTAACAGAAAGAGAAATCAAGAAAATCAGCTTGATTACGACAGTCACACACACACACAAAAATACCTAGGAATCAATTTAACCAAAGAGGTAAGAGATCTCTACAATGAGAACTATAAATCACTACTGAAAGAAATTAAAGACACAAAAAGATGGAAAGACATTCCACGCTCTTGGATTGGAAGAATTAACATTGTGAAAATGTCCATACTACCCAAAGCAATCCCCATCAAAATACCAAGGACATTCTTCAATGAAATGGAAAAAACAACTGTAACATTCATATGGAACAACAAAAGACCTCAAATAGCCAAAGCCATCCCAAGCAAAATAAATAAATAAATAAATAAATAAATAAAGCCAGAGGCATGACACTAACCTCACTTTAAATTATACTACAAAATTATAGTAACCAAAACAGCATGGTAATGGCATAAAAATAGACACTTGGACCAGTGGAGCAGAATAGAGAACCCAGAAGTCACTCCTAAGGCTTACAGCCATCTGATATTTGAGAAAGGCAACAAAAAACATACATTGGGGAAAAGACTGCCTCTTCAATAAATGGTGCTGGGAAAACTGGATATCCATATGCAGAAGAATGGAGGTAGACACGCACCTCTCACCATATACCAAAATCAACTCAAAATGGATTAAAGACTTAAATATAAGACCTGAAACTGTAAAACTACTAAGGGAAAATATAGGGGAAACACTTCAGGAACTAGGTCTGGGTGCAGACTTCATGAATAAGAGCCCCAAACAGAAGCAACAAAAGAAAAAAATAAGCAAATGGGACTATATCAAACTATAAAGCTTCTGCATAGCAAAGGAAACAATCAACAGAGTGAAATGAAAACCTACAGAGTGGAAGACAATTTTTGCAAACTATACATCCAATAAGGGATTAATATCCAGAATATACAAGGAACTCAAGAAATTACACAGTAAATAAAACAAATAACCCCTATTAAAAAATAGGCAAAGGAGCTGAACAGACATTTTTCTAAGGAAGACATACAAATGGCCAACAGGAACATGAAAAAAATGCTCAGCATCACTAATCGTCAGGGAAATGCAAATTAAAACCACATTGAGATACCACCTCACTCCACTTAGACTGGCTATAATAAAAAAGATGGAGAATAACAAATGCTGCTGAGGATTTGGAGAGAAGGGAATGCTCCTACACTATTGGTGGGACTGTAAAATAGTACAACCACTATGGAAAACAGTATGGAAGTTTCTCAGACAACTAGAGATAGATCTTCCATATGACCTAGCAATCCCACTCTGGGTATATACCAAAGGAACGGAAATCATCATGTTGAAGGGATACCTGCACTCCCACGTTCATCACAGCTCTATTTACAACAGCCAGGATATGGAACTGACCTAAATGTCCATCAGTGTATGACTGGATAAGGAAAATGTGGTAAATATACACCAGAAAATACTACTGTGCCATAAAAAGGAATGAAATTCTGCCATTCACAACAACAACAACATGGTCGAGCTTGGAGAAACTTATGTGGAGTGAAATAAGCAAAGCACAGAGGGATAAATACTGCATGTTCTCACTATGAGTGGGAGCTAAGAGAGAAAGAAGGAAAGAGAGAAAGACCATAGTGGTGCATTGGATTTGCAGAGGGAGAGAGCATACCTAGGGTTGCATAGTGGGGTGAGGGAGATGGGGAGGAAGGTTGGGGATCAATTGGGTGGGGGACATGGGGAATAATCACAATTTGTGGTAATGGGCATGCTGCCAGTATTGATCTGGCCATCACATCTTGGGCACAAGTGGTGATGGTCAGCTTTATACCCTATGAATATTCATAACCAATAAAAAAAATTAATCCTTTACTTACAAATTCTTCTCAAAAAGAAAGAGATTGGAACCCTCATTAATTGCTAGTGAGAATACAAAATGGTGGAACCTCTTTGAGAAACGATTCGGCAGTTTCTGAAAATGTTCAACATAGAGTTAACATGTGACCCAGAATTTTTTATATTCTTTGGTATATGCCCAATAGAAATGACAATGTATGTCTACACAAAAACTCTCATAAGAGCCAAAAAGTGGAAACAACCCAAATGTTCATCACCTAATGAGTAGGTAAAAAAAAAAATGTGGTATCCTGTACAATGGAAACTTATTCAGAAATAAAAAATTAAGTATTGATTCATGGATAACCTTGAAAATATTCCATGTAGTGAAAGGAATAATTCACAAAAGACCACATATTGTGTGATTTCATTTATGTAAAGTGTCCAGAGTAGACAAATTTATAGAAAGTTGATTAGTGGCTATGTAGTGCTGGAAGGTGTGGGGCAAGTGGGGAATGATTGCTAATGGGTATGAGGTTGAAAAGTTATAAAATTGATGGTGGTGATGGTTGCACAACTCTGAATATACTTGAATTGCTCACTTCAAATGGTAAGTGATTTATATTTCAGAAAATTTCTTTAAAAAGTAAATATGGATATGTATGGAGAGGCAGCATGGTATGTAGAAGCCATATAAGGGGAGTGGATAAGATCACCAGTTTGAGCCGTACTGCCTGGGGACAACCTGGGGATAACAGCTGTGCAACCTTGCAACTTTCTTAATTTTTCCATGTCTCAGTTTCCTACCTGTAAGCGAAATATAGTACCTATATCATAGTGTCATTATGCATATTAAATGAGTTAATATTTGAAAAGCATTTAAAGCAATACCTGGGACAACATCAGCACAACGTAAGCGTTTAATAAATAAGTATTTGTTCCTTAATAATTATAATTTCCTATTATTCTGAGCATTTGACCTTTCTATTCCATGTTGTTAAAATTTTCCTGTGTAAAGAAATGTTAATTACAGTAGATGGTAGGTATTTTGTAATGCCTTTAATTCACAAAAGGAAAAGATGACATTCTTATATTAACCTTGAAGTACTTCTTTTAATGTTTTTTGAAATAATACCGTTCCATAAAACCTTAAATTAGGGAACCACTGGTTTAAGATCTACGTCTTTGTTCAGTGGCCCTTGGAATGTTTTATAAAAAATAAAAATGATTAAAGTTTTAACATTAGAAGGGTATTATAGATCCTCAACTACCTAGTGAAATGCTTATCACATAGAAGATGTTAATGAATATGCATTGGAATGAATGAGTGGATCACATAGTGTGACTTGCTCTTGGAGTGTGCATGTGTGTGAGCATGTTCACCATGACCTTTTTCTGATGTTCTCCTTTAAAACTATATAGCTACCTCTGATATATTTGTGTTTGCATGTATCTGCTAACCTTACTCCCATGAGATTTTGCTTTGAGGTATCTATATGGGTTCTGATCTTTCAGATGAGTTTCAGAAATCCTCTCCTCCAGGTATTAAGGGATAATTGGAATTATTTAACACACCTCCCCGAATTTTCATTAATGTTTTCTGTTAGTGGTGGCTGCTATTGCATTTGCATGTGTTCACTATTTTGGTTCCCAATTTTACATTAAATTTTCATGTTTCTTCTTCTCAGTCTCTGAAGACCTTTTAAGTAATTTTGTTTGGTGTATCGCACTGTCTGTGCTGTCATTTTTAATTTCTTGAAGAGAAACTTAAAAATATATTAGCTCCATGGAGCAGGTTTCAGTTTACCTTTTGTATTCCATGGGCTGAGTGTAAGACTTCTTTATGCGTTGTGAACAGTTAGTACCATGCTGACTGCTATGAAAATGCTTAGTAATATTTATGCTTCATGGACCTTTGTGAAATAACCTGTTTGAGTCAATTTAGCACACAAGTACTTGTAGAACATCTGTAGCCTTTCTCATTAGAAGTGTGTCAGTACGAGAGAGCATGGGACACTGGTTCAGAGCATGGGCTCTGAGACACCATCACATCTCTCTTGCAGTGTCAAGAACACACCTTTGATTTTGCTTCCCAAGTTTGGATTTGCCAGCACATGAGACTAAGGAACAGAACTGCAATATTTTAGACCATTACGTACAACTAAGGCAAAACATCAATGCAAGGAAAATCATTGCTGATCCTTTTGGTAATTCAAGAAAAATTAACCAGAGATTTAAAGGACTTAAAGTCACAAGAAAGTAGAATTATTCCTTCACTCAAAAGGCTTAGTATAAACTGCTTGCTCCCCTGTCAGCAACTAAATTATTGTCTTTAAGAGAATAGAACCATAATGATAACTAGAGTGTTGCTTAATATCTGCTGCTGTTTTAAAGCATTTCCCACAGTATTTCATTGTGTCTTAATGTTACTAAACTTTATTTTGCAATTGCTTAGAACTGCTTTAATTGAAGCAATTTAAATTTACATATCCTCCTGAGCCACTTTGTACACGAAGCACTAAAATGTGATAGTGGTTCTTTTTTTGTAGATTACAAAGTTAGAAACAGTTGTCTATAGATCCTATTTGTGAAAAAACAGCCTTGAACAGGGCTAACATGAATGATTAGAGGGAACTTATTAAACGATTAACTAAAGGAGTCCCCCTCCCTCCGTATCATGTCAGCTCACAGTGCAATGTCTCCAACCTTCACTGCCTGTGTAATTCACTTTTGGCGTATAATCACTTCAACTGTTATACAACTGTTTCAGATATTAATATCTCAGTCTCCATAGCTGAACTGTGATCTTGATTTTACACTGGCTGTCATGGTGCCAAGGACAGAGCTAGTGATATTGTAGGAACTCAAGACAGAAGGATTTGGGGTCATCATTCTGAGGGGTCACGGTTGGTTACATAGCAGAGAATGGTTATATAGGATTATTATTGTCTCATTTGAATAATACACTATTGCCTTTTGGGTGCGTGTTTTTCATATAATTTTTGGTTACTTTATCTCTTTGACATGTCATCATGTGTTGTTGAAGGCATGGGTTTTGTTGGAGATACTGGTTGTAAGTGATTATAACCCAACTTATGTGGACTGGATCATTGAAAATCCCAGAAGATAGTTATGGATTCAGAGTCTTAAAGATATCATTAGGACCATTTCTCCACTGGACAGCTCAGTCTTTCTTTTTATTGGCATCATTCATGTAGACTGTGCTCATATAATCTTGTCACCAACTTACATATTTTGCCACAAGGTTTATATCCTATTCTTCCAGCAACCTCAATAGAATGATAGAATGTTCTACTAGTTTCAATAAAAGTCTCAGGATTGAATCACACTGGACTGATGTAGGTCACATGACCATCACTGACTCAATCATGAGGTCAGGAGAGGGTCATCCATGGGACTTACTGAGATGGGGAAGTGTAGTTTCCCCAAGGAAAACCTTGGTGTCATGAGAAGAACATAGGAGAATGAATCTGTCTCCCAACTTCCCTGAAATACATACTTTTAATTTGTTCCTACCTTTATGGACTATTCCCAATTATTTCTGCTTTCCCTTTCTGCATGAACAGACTTTTTCCTTCCTCTACAACAACTTCCTACCTTTAAAAAAAAATTTTTTGTGTGACCAGTAAAGGGCTTGCAACCCTTGGCTTGGTGTCTGTCGCCCGCACCTCGCTCAGCCAGGGAGCGCACCGGCCATCCCTACATAGGATCCGAACCCGCGGCCTCGGTGCTTCCAGTGCCGCACTCTCCTGAGTGAGCCGCGGGGTGGGCCCGACAACTTTCTACCTTTAACATCCCCCAGGTCATCATTTCATTCTCCATGTAAACAGGTAGGAATAATGAGAGACCAGTGAGAGGAACAAACCTTAACCCCTGTTCATGCCAGAACCAGGGTTTTTATGTGACATCTTCCAGAGCCTACGCCAAAGCCTTCCTACTTCTGATAGATGATCTTTACCATTCCACTGTTTTCTAAGCTCTTGTTCACTGTAGGCTGCCAAGTGATTTTTAAAAAACTCCTCAATGAAGATTTTGTAAACATAATAGAGGTTGAGACTTCCATTTATGCAATTCTATTCATTTAGCCTAACATTTTTTCCCTACCATTGAACTGAACTTTTTTGTGTGTGTGTGTGTGTAAAGGCAATGGAGCAGCAGAATTTGATTTGCAATTTTATTTATTTATTTTTTTAAATTTTATTTCATTTTGTCAATATACAATGTGAATGATTATTGTGGCCCATCACCGAAACCTCCCTCCCTCCTCCCTCTCCCCCCTCCCTCCCAACAATGTTCTTTCTGTTCGCTTGCTGTATAAACTTCAAGGAATTGTAATTGTTGTGTCTTCTCCCCCCCCCGGGTGTGGTTTATGTATTTATTTATTTATTTTTAGCTCCCACAAATAAGTGAGAACATGTGATATTTCTCTTTCTGTGCCTGACTCGTTTCACTTCATATAATTCTCTCTAGGTCCATCCATGTTATTGCAAATGGCAGTATTTCATTCGTTTTTATAGCAGAGTTGTATTCCATTGTGTAGATATACCACATTTTCTGTATCCACTCATCTGAGGATGGACATTTGGGCTGGTTCTATCTCTTAGCTACTGTAAAGAGTGCTGCGATGAACATTGGGGAACAAGTATACCTTCGATTTGATGATTTCCATTCCTCTGGGTATATTCTCAGCAGTGGGATAGCTGGGTCGTATGGTAGATCTATCTGCAATTGTTTGAGGAACCTCCATACCATTTTCCATAGAGGCTGCACCATTTTGCAGTCCCACCAGCAATGTATGACAGTTCCTTTTTCTCTGCAACCTCGCCAGCATTTATCATTCATAGTCTTTTGGATATTAGCCATCCTAACTGGGGTTAGATGGTATCTCAATGTGGTTTTGATTTGCATTTCCTGGATGCTGAGTGATGTTGAGCATTTTTTCATGTGTCTGTTGGCCATTTGTATATCTTCCTTTGAGAAATGCCTGTCTAGCTCTTTTGCTCATTTTTTAATTGGGTTACTTGTTTTTTTTGTTGTAAAGTTGTTTAAGTTCCTTGTATATTCTGGATATTAATCCTTTGTCAGATGTATATTTTGCAAATATTTTCTCCCACTCTGTTGGTTGTCTTTTAACTGTTAATTGTTTGATATAATCCCATTTGTTTATTTTTCCTTTGGTTGCCTGTGCTTTTGGGGTCATTTTCATGAAGTCTGTGTCCAGTCCTACTTCATGAAGTGTTTCTCCTATGTTTTCTTTAAGCAGTTTTATTGTTTCAGGGTGTATATTTAAATCCTTAATCCATTTTGAGTTGCTTTTAGTATATGGTGAGAGGTATGGGTCTAGTTTCATTCTCCTGCATATGAATATCCAATTATTCCAGCACCATTTGCTGAAGACGCAGTCTCTTTCCCAGTGTATAGGCTTGGTGCCTTTGTCAAAGATCAGATGGCTGTAGGTGTGTGGGTTGATTTCTGGATTCTCTATTCTATTCCATTGATCCATGTGTCTGTTTTTATGCCAGTACCATGCTGTTTTGGTTATTATAGCTTTGTAGTATAGTTTAAAGTCAGGTAGTATTATGCCTCCAGCTTAATTTTTTTTGCTCAGAATTGCTTTGGCTATGCATGATCTTTTGTTATTCCATATAAATGTCTGGATAGTTTTTTCCATTTCTGAGAAAAATGTCATTGGAATTTTGACGGGAATTGCATTGAAATTGTATATCACTTTGGGTAGTATGGACATTTTCACTATGTTGATTCTTCCAATCCAAGAGCATGGGATATCTTTCCATCTTCTTGTATCCTCTTTAATTTCTCTCAGCAGTGGTTTGTAGTTCTCATTGTAGAGATTTTTCACATCCTTGGTTAGCTCAATTCCTAAGTATTTTATTTTTTTGGTGGCTATTGTAAATGGGTAAGCTTTCTCGATTTCTCTTTCTGCATGTTCACTATTTGAGAATAGAAATATTACTGATTTTTGTGTGTTGATTTTGTATCCTGCAACTTTATTATATATGGCTTTAATTATGTTGAGATACTTTCCATCTATATGTAACTTGTAGAGAGTCTTTATCTTGAACAAGTGTTGATTTTTATCAAACGTTTATTCAGCATCAATAGAGATGATCATATGGTCCTTGTGTTTCATTTTATTTATATGGTGTATCACACTTATTGATTTGCATATGTTGAACCAACCGTGCATCCCTGGGATGAGTCCCACTTGATCATGGTGTATAATTTTGCATATGTGTTGCTGTATTCTGTTAGCTAGCATTTTATTGTTAGCTAACATCTATATTCATCAAGGATATTGGCCTGTAGTTTTCTTTTTTAGTTGTATCTTTACTGGTTTTGGTATCAGGGTGATATTTGCTTCATAGAATGAGTTTGGTAGAATTGCCTCTGTTTCAATCTTTTGGAATAATTTGTAGAGAATTGGTGTCAATTCCTCTCTGAATGATTGGTAGAATTCTGCTGTGAATCCATCTGGTACTGGGCTTTTCTTTGTTGGCAGCCTTCTGAAAATGGCTTTAATCTCTTTTATTGTTATTGGTCTATTCAGATTTTCTACATCATCTTGGCTCAGTTTTGGTTGTTTTTGTGTGTCCATAAATTTATCCATTTCCTCCAGATTTTCAAATTTGTTGGCATATAGTTGTTTATAGTAGTCTCTAAAGATTCCTTGTATTTCAGAGGTACAGTTGTAATATCACCTTTTTCATTTCTAATTTTTGTTATTTGGGTCTTCTCTCTTCTTTTTTTAGTTAGTCGTGCTAATGGTTTGTCAATTTTATTTATTTTTTCAAAAAACCAACTTTTCAATTCATTGATCTTTTGTATAGTTTTTTGGGTTTCAATTTCATTAAGTTCTGCTCTGATCTTAATGATTTCTTTCCATCTGCTAACTTTGGGTTTGGATTGTTCTCGTTTTTCTAGTTCTTCAAGGTGAAGTATTAGCTTGTTCACTTGCCATCTTTCTGTTCTTCTGAAGTAAGCATTTAATGTGATAAATTTCTCCCTTAGTACTGCTTTTACAGTATCCCACAGGTTTTGGTATGATGTATCATTGTTTTCATTAGTTTCTATAAATTTTTTGATTTCCTGTTTGATTTCTTCTTGGACCCAAAAGCTTATCTACAAACCAAGAAACCAACAAATACAGAAGATAAACAGTAAATTGGAAAGAAAGGAACAAAAGACACTTAAGACATCTAAACAAAAATCGGTATAATGCTAGGAGTAAATCAACACTTTTCAATAACAACTCAATGTAAAAGGATTAAATTCCCCAGTCAAAAGATACAGACTGGCTGGCTGGATTAAAAAGGACGACCCAACTATATGCTGCTTTCAAGAGACCCACCTCACCTATAAAGACTAACATAGACTAAGAGTGAAAGGATAGAAAAAGATTTACCATGCAAACAGAAATGAAAAATGAGCTGGAGTAGCTATTCTTATATCTGACAAAATAGACTTTAAACTAAAAATGATAAAAAGAGATAATGAGGGCCACTACATAATGATAAAAGAATTCATCCATCAAGAAGACATAACAATCATAAATATATAACTACCCAATGTAAGAGCAGCCAGATTTATAAAGCAAACTCTATTAGACCTAAAGAAGGAAATAGACACTAGTACCATAATAGCAGGGGACCTGAACACCCCACTGTCAATATTGGACAGATCACCTAGGCAAAGAATCAGCAGAGAAACACAAGCTCTAAACAACACTCTAGACCAATTGGGCTTGGCAGATATCTACAGAACATTCCATCCAACAACCTCAGAATATTCATTCTTCTCATTAGCACATGGATCATTCTCCAGGATAGATCACATGTTAGGTCACAAATCAAGTCTCAACAAATTCAAAAAAATTGGAATCATCCCATGTATTAAAATGGATTAAATCAGAAATGGATTAAAATTAGAAATCAATAACAAACGAAATTCTGGAAACTATACAAACACATGGAAATTAAACAGCATTCTACTTAATGACCTGAACTTTTTCTATTTAGCCAAACATCATTATCATCAAAGATCAAGGAACACTTTTATAATATTGAAAGAAGGTCTTAACAGCTCCTTTTCTAAAAGTGTCATATCAACCTGAACTAAAATCAATTCTTCACAGTTCTTTTTGCTAAAACAAGAAAGAGTTCCCTCAGTGGTCAAAGTCCCTCTTCTAGTGGCAGAGAAAGAATCTAGAATGATCCATTCAATCTGGATATGGGTGGCTCTTGAGGAGGAGGAATATAAACTAGGATACATTTCCACATTGCAAAATGCATTATGTTGTCCCATTTTTACCCAGACTGAAATATTCAGGAATAGAGACTTTTTTCTTTGGAACATCTCTTCTAGTAAATTTATTGAGTGATATCTTAAAAGCAAAGCAAAAAACAACCCTATTTCAAAATAATTAAAAACTCATTTAGAAATGAGTAAAGCCCTTAAGAAATTTTTAAGAGTTTCTAGATTCACATTTTAGTTTTTTGATTTAAAATCATTGTGTTTTTGTTAGAGTTTGGCCTTTTTTAAATTATTACTAATTAAAAACAAAATCCACAGTAAGTCTAAAATCTAAACTGTAGGACAGCACAGCCTCCTAAAATGCTTGTTGCCCTGACTATTCTGTTGTGTTCTTTTCTTTGAAGAGTTTGGGTGTTATATGGTCAGCACTGACTAAACAATTAATGTAATTGAGTGAAAATGCCACTTCAGCAGAAATAGCTTCTTCTGGAAGGAGGCTAAACTGCTATTAGAATGAAGAAGAGTTTTGTAAGACCATTTTTGTCCAAAATGATTGGGCTAAATTCCAGATTTCTCTAATGAAATCTGCTGAATAACTGCAAAGTTTGCAGTATTCAAAATTAAGTGTCAGTTCTTGCCACTTGATCAATTACTTTAAAACTAAAGTTCTGAAAGCTAACCCAAGTGATTATTCAAATAAATTGATTGTACAGGAATTTACTTTTGATGATAGTAAGTGGGCCAGAATTTCGGATGTGAGCATTTTAGTTATGACTATTGAGGCAAGTCTGTCTGATAGCACGGATTTTTCCATTGACCTTTGGTGGCAAATAATGGCATTTTTCAGAACTCAGAAGACCATTTATAAATTATGGATGATGTCACCTGTATCATCGTAACTTCTCTGAAATATTCTGAAAACTTCAGTCCAAGATCTAAACATTTTTCTTGTAATCTGTAGTTGTAAAATAACTTTATGTTATCCATCTTTAAGAACTTTGCAATCAAGCAATTTTAATCACCTAATCTCAGGAGAAACATTGTGACTGACAAAGATAATACTTGATGAGAAAAGTAGACATGTTAACATTGTGAGAGGAATGATTTGATTTTGTGATTTTCATTTTGGAATGCAAATAATACTTCATAAATTTTACAAAATAATACTGGATAAATACTGGTGTTAAAAGAGGACTGAAGTTCTGAAGTGAATATATCAAAGTGCCAGGATGTTTATTATTTATGTTTGGTGAGCCACATATACTTATACTATTAAATTATAATCTTACGGTGTCTCAAAAGTCTCAACTTTACAGTTGTTTGGCTTCTTATTCTACGCAGAAAAATATAATATGATATTGAAAAATCTAGATGCATCAGTAAACTTATATGGAAATTATTTTAAACTGATACCTAATTATTCTTATTCTTAACTGTTCCATTATGTATTGCTGCATAAGAAACTACCCTAAAATTAATGGCTTGAAACAATTACCATTTCTACTATTTTTCTGATTCTTCAATCTGGACTGGGCTAAGCTGGGTGACTATTTGGTTGTTCTTGCTGGCAGTCACTCATGTGGCTGTGTTTAACTGGCAGGTCAGCAGTGAGCTAGAGCTAGGCTCAATTGGGATGCTGGGATGACTGGGCTTCTCTCTATTCTTATACTCTCTGATCCTCATCCTTTTTACATGGTCTTTCCATGTGATCTCTCTAGTAGCTGAACTTCTTAGACAGCATCTCAGGGTACCCAAGAGTGCAAAAGTAGAACTTTCCAGAATGCTTAGACCCAGAACTGGCACAGCATCACTTTTGCAGCATTCCGTTGGTTTGAGCAAGTCATAGGGCCATTCCAGATTCAAGGGGAGAGGATGACACAGGGTGTGAATGCTGGGAAGCATGGTTCATTGGGGGCCACCAAAACAATAGTCTCCTGCATTAATATTTAATGATTCATTCAAATGACATACAATGTCTCTATGTTCATTATCGAAATACTTGCTGGTTATCCATACACTCTGTTGTGTCCTGGGTAGATGGATTTATTCAGACCTAGTTCCTATTACTAGGGTTTTGTATAATCTTTGTTAGGCTCTGCAAAATATCTTATATGCATCAGTCATGGTGAGTAAAGCAGATGTGGTCTTGCTTTTGTGTAGGTGACAGTTTATGAGAAGAGGCAGATATGATCAAATAACTAAACAAATGTATGTTAATACAAGGTATTAACACTTCAAAAAGTTCATGGAAAGATTTTCATTATCTTTTAATTCTGTTTTTCCACAAACTTTTTGAAGTACCCTCATAATTATAAACTGTATTATGGATGGTAAAGGCAAAGTATAATGTGCCATGAGGGTACATGAATATTAGGGAAGGGAAGCCAGCGTAATATTCCCCGAGAAAGAGATGTGTGTTTGAATTAAGATATAAAGAATGAGGAGAGTAGAGTGATGGGGAAGGGGAGAGATGCATTCCAGAAGGTGACCTTGAGCTGGGCATGAGCATGGCATTGAAGGGAATGGGATATTTGAGGAAATGAAAGCAGACAATGCAGTCATAATGCAGAAAGCAAGGGCAAGAGTGATGAGAGATGGAGCTGCAATGGAAAAGGGGACCTAGAGCACATAGGGCTTGCTGGCCATGGTAAGAATTTTAAAGGCAACAGAATACCATTGAAATATTTAAGGGGTTAGGTGAGGATGATGGCAAGTAATCACATTGACAATTTGTAAAAATAAATATAGTCTCTGTGTGGAGAATCAATTTAAAAAGCCAAGAGGAAGTGTGGAAAGACTAATTAAGAGGTTATTACAAAAGTGTAGGTGAGATATAAAGGTGGTGGGGTGGATATGGAGATAAATAAACAGATGTAAGAGATGCTTAGAAAGCAAAATAGACAGGACTTGGTTAGGTATGGGAAGCAAGGGTAAAAGAGAGAAGGAAGAGTGAAAGATGTCTCTTGAGTTTCTTGTTTGCAGAACTATATGAATGGTATGTATGTATATGTCTGTATATGTCTGTCAATCCATCTATCGCTGTAGGAAAATTAGGTGTTAGTGTAGGGATGAGGAGAGTCAGCCAAGAACTTGAATTTGTATATATTCAATCTGAGGTGCTTTTAAGAACTCCAAAAGGAGATGATGAATTAGATCCAGGAGTTTGAATCTCAGAAGAGAGGTCTGGTTTGGAGATTAAATTTGTGATTCATTGATGATGATGAAAACTGGGAACACAGAGGAGATCAATTAGGGAGAGACAACAGATTGAGATGGAGATTTAGGACCAAGCTTTGAGGAAATGAACCTTTGAAAGTCTGAGTTGAGGAGGGTGAGCAGGCAAAATGGACTGAGGATGTAGCAGAAGTCCAGAAGAGTATGTCACAGACATAAATGAGAGAGAGAGTGTTTCAAGAAGGAGAGATTGAATTACAATGTTAAATGCTACAGAAGGGGGTCAAATAAGAGGAGAAATGAAAAATGCCCATTGCATTTACTGACAAAAGCTGGTCATTGTAACTTCTCCAAAACTATTTCACTGGAGACAGTGAAACAAGCCATACTGAGGTGGATTGAAGAGTGAGGGAACAGTGAGGAGAGGAAGACAGAGAGTGAATGTGACTCTTCAAAGAGTTTTGGCTGTTAATGAGAGAAAGATATAAGATGGTGGTGGGGTGAAGTGAAATTTTGAAGGGATCAGAGATAAGAGATAATGGATACAATAGAGAGTATGGGAGCAGAGCTGGAAGGATTAGATTTAGGAGGACAGACATTTTCTATTGAATAATTGCCTGACTAGTAAGCATCTAGTTCGTAAATAGCTATCTTCTCCCAAGTTATATTTTAAAATTATTTTCACCATGCTCTTATTTCCTGAAGAGCAGGAATAAAGGAATAAAGATAATAATACTTATAATAGTCAATAACTGTGAAAGCTCTAAGTTTTATCTTATTTGTAAGTTATTAGCCTGACATAGTTTTGTGGATGCTGTCAGAAGACACGAGACTTCTGGGTCAGAAACAAAGGACTTTACCACTGATGGTGCTATAAGCAATGTGAGCTTTATGTCTGCATCAGTTACTTTTGCACCCAAGTTCTATGGAGGCAAAATGGAGCATCCAAGTTCATCACCCAAGTGAGCCACGGGGCCGGCCCCAGCTCTGATAGGCCTCTCTTCCTGGCTTGTAGACAGTCCCCTTCTCACTGTATCTTCACATAGCCAAGTTGGATGGTGCACACACAATGGGTTTGCAACACAGCTGAGAAACTCTGAGCTTAGAGAATCTGAATCTCTTAAAATAGGCTACAGCAAACCCAACCCACCTTTGCCCTGGAGGGAGATATTATCTTTATTATACTAAGTGATAAACAAACCTTCCCTCTACTCCAGAGAGAAACACTATAACTTGCTATCTTCTAAAGCTATTTACTCTACAAATATCCTTGAAAAGATAGTTCTGACCAAAAGCTTTCAGAGTCTCTGTTAAGAAGTGCAGAAGCATGAGAGTCTCATGGAGAATGGTCTCCTAACAGTAATATTAGCTAGGATTTTAGGTATTACCTATGTGCTGGGCACCAAACTTACGTTTATTTTCTAGTCCAGTGCTCACTGTGAGATACTGTATTAGTTTGTTGTGGCTGCCACAATAGTGTACCACAGACTTAAATAACAGAAACGTATTTTCTCCCAGTTCTGGAGGCTGTACCATCATGGTCAAGGTGCCAGCGGAGTTGTTTCTTTCTTTTTTTTTTGACCGGTGGTAAGGGGATCGCAACCCTCAGCATGGTGTGGTCTGTACCACATTCAACCAGTGAGCACACCGGCCGTCCCTATATAGGATCCGAACCCACGGCCTTGGTGCTACCAGCACCGCACTCTCCCGAGTGAGCCAAGGGGCTGGCCTCAGCAGACTTGTTTCTGATAGGCCCCTCTTCCTGATTTGTAGACAGTCACAGTCCCCTTCTCACTGTATCTTCACATAGCCTTTCTTTTGTGTGCATGCCCTCCTGATGTCTCTTCCTCTTCTTATAAGGACACTAGTTTTATTGGATTAGGGCTCTTCCCTTATGACCTCATTTAAATCTCATTACCTCCTTAAAGCCTTATCTCCAAATACAGTCATATTGAGGTTTGTGGCTTCAACATAAAAACTTTGGGAGGTTATAATTCAGTCTGTAACAGATACTAAATGCTATTCATTATTTTCTGTAATTATTTTACAGATGAGAAAACTGAGGCTTAGACAGGTTAAGAAACTTTAACAGGATCATGCAAGTCAATGTGATGGAAAGGGATTTGAACTGAGCTCCAGTATGATGCCCCAGCCCATGAGCTTTACCACTCTTCTATATGGCTAGAGTGAATATGTTGTATTTTTAGGCATTTTAGGAGAAAAAGTGATTTCTCAGTTCTTGGATCAGGATCATTGGTCTTGTGTAAGTATGAGCCACAGTTTATTAGTTAGACTCACTTACTCTCTCCCTTCCTTCCTTCCTTCCTTCCTTCCTTCCTTCCTTCCTTCCTTCCTTCCTTCCTTCCTTCCTTCCTTCCTTCCTTCCTTCCTTCCCTCTCTCCCTCCCTCCCACTTTCTTATCACACAATCATTTATTCATGTATTCAGCATGTATTTATTGAATGCTCCTGTTGCCAGGGACTGGTCTAGGTGTTAAGGATCCATCAAGGAACAAAACAAAGTCCCTGACCATATGGGACTTACAACCTACGTCTTGTGTGAAAGATTTCTCACTACCTCTTTCACATACTCCCAGTTCTTTACTCTTTATATTTATGCACAACTGAAAGGGAAAGGAAACTAATAATTACTAAATACCAATCATATATTAAGCATATCCACTTATTTGATGTTATCTAATAACATCAGCCTATTAACACAAACTGTGACTGCCCCATTTTAAATGTATAATTCTGATTGTGGAAACGTATTTTGATTTTGTGATCAATCAGGGAAACTTTGACTGAAAGTTTAAGTGGTTAGGTGTAATGATGTGCTTATGACCAATGCACACATGTGGATGTGTATCTATGTATATCTATGTGTTTGTATATTTTCCCCTTCTGTGTCAAAAAATAGGTGGTCAGTTCAAAGACTGATTGGAAATTATTATAATGCAGGCTTCCATCTTCAAGAATACCATCTTCGGTGGTGAGGTTGGAATTCATCAGTTTAACACATTTGAAAATCTAGATATCCAGGTATGTGTTTGTGTGTAGAAACTAATAAAGACGGTCAAGTAAAGAAGGATGGCTTGGGATTGGGAGGTGTCAGATGGCTTTGATGATAAAGAATTTTGGGGAAAATAAAAGCAGAACTAAAAACCAGTACCCCGAAACCACGTTCAAGTTTTGGGTAGCCTTCAGCTTTGCTTCTTCTGATTCCAGCCTCTTATAGCTTTTTTTTTTTATGCTTAAGTAGGCATTATTTATTCTGAAAAATATTCACTACCTCCCAATAAAATACTCAGAGAAAAATTGAGTCCACAGGATCTTAAACAGTTCAAAAGCATATATCACAGTCACCTTCATGAATCTATCAAAAAATAGGTTACGTTTCTCTGGTATGCAGACTACAGCTTTACACCTTAAACTTTTATAGGTCTTTCATTTCCAGTAATGTATGTGAATAGCACCAACAAAAACAACTAAAGGCTACGGTAGATAAAGCCTAAATCCTAGGGCAGAGTCAAGGTCAACAGGCATGAAAACTTGACCTGCTTTCTATTTTCCTCCAACCATCTTGCAAGCTTTGTTTTGGTTAGTATTTGCCTGATACATCTTTTTCTTCTAGCTTTTAATATCTGTGTAGGTTTTGCCTATATAGGATTTTCCTCACAGCATAAAAAATGATTGATTAAATACATTTTAAAAAGTGAAAGCTTTTTCATTTAAAAAATTAAATGTCTCCATTTTGAGTTATCTTTCTACGTTTATAATAAATACTATCTGGAGTCAAGCCACATGCATTAAAGCATGTGAAGGTTGATTCCACCTGGGTCTTTTCTTTTGGTCTTCTGCGACACCATATTTTATTTATTTGAGCAGTTGTGATATGGGCTGAATGAATCGCTGTTACTTTAATATTATAGCCCTCATCCTTTGAAGTCTAGGACGTTGTTTTTATAATCTACGACTATGGATTAGTAAATTAACCTTAGCTGTCACCAGATGTGACATGGATATACAGAAAGAGGTTTCTTAGCACAGTCACTTTAAAGAACATTTTTCATATCAATAACAGCAAATAATAGTCAAAACATAGGTGGTCACTTTTCTTTCAAGAA
This sequence comes from Cynocephalus volans, assembly GCF_027409185.1. Classification (NCBI taxonomy): domain Eukaryota; kingdom Metazoa; phylum Chordata; class Mammalia; order Dermoptera; family Cynocephalidae; genus Cynocephalus; species Cynocephalus volans. The sequence continues at coordinate 50,803,880 of NC_084461.1, read as the reverse complement.
ATATTCAACTGCTTTGATTTATTAAATATGTTTTTTGAGGTTTGTATTCAAATGACAAGCAAAGTTGAAAGGATTCAGGCCATTTTGCCTTTATATGTTCTAATACATTTTCTAAATTTACTGTTATTAAACTTTTTTCTTCTAGCTATGTTAAATCTTCATATACATATCCTCATTGACTAAAATGCCTGGTTGGTATGCTGCAAGCTACTTTTGACAAATAACTGTTTACAATAAAACCTCACTCAACATGCATGAGTATAACAAAAATTTAGTATAACAAAAATTTTAATTGATACTCTTTTGTCAAAAAGTAGTTTCAACTATAGAATTATATTTTTGTTGCAGTTTAAAAAAACATTAAGTAGTCAATAGCACAGTGGTTAAGAGGATGAACTCTAAAGCTAGATTACTGAGTAAACCTTCTGCAAGTAGCTTAATCTCTTTGGCCACATTTTCTCCCTCTGTAAAATGGAAATAATAATGTGACCTATCTCATAGGGCTTTTATTGTTTTTAAATAAGGCAACATATGACCATATAGCACTTAGCAGATTGTTAGGTATCCCTTAAATAAAAGGTAGCTATTAGTTACTACTATTATGAAAGTGAAGCACCAGAGAGTGCCTTGTTAGAATTTTGCAAAGTGAGAAGTTGGGTTCTCAGCTTGGCAGGTTCAGCAATTTAGTTCTATCAGTACTCCCAGATTTAATCAGCCCACAGTTCCCCAGAGAAGGAATTGAACAAATGAACTCATGAGTGATTAATGTAAAATCCAGAAGCGCCATTTATAAAAGTGACAGAAAAATATTTTAAAACAATTACCAGTGTGATTATTTTTTCTCATGAATCCCTTTTAACTGTAGTTCTGTTTGTTTCTTTGATCTAGATTTTGGTCTCCAAGCCTCAGAGAAGGGAGATTTAAGTAGATAATAGGGAGAGAGAGAGAGAAAAAAGCTTTATTAATAACCTTTGAGGTTTGAATTCTAAAGTCCTGGTATCAATACTAGGCCAACAAGAAAGTTCGTTTCAGCAAGTCTTGTTTGTTCTGGTTGCTGACTAAAGATGAAGAACCTCCTGGCATGGGTGGAACAAAGAGCTAGAGAAGATAGATATGGAATGAATGCAGGTGTTGGTCCCTGAAAAGAAGTTCTCTGCCCTGCACCCCACTTGAAAGCTGAGCCCTGAGGAGGAGGTGATAAAAATCCAAAATGATTTGGGGCTTCCAAGAGCAGTGAGAACCTGTGCCTTGCTTCCCAGGTGGTGCCTGGGAAAGCACCAAGGTGCCAGAATTTCCTCATCTCCTAGGATGGTATGACACCAGTTGAATACATGATGTAGCATGTTGTGATGTGGAATCTCAGGCCAAGAAAGTCTGAGTTAATTTCATTGAGCTTCTTATGATCCCTAGTACAATGGATTGAATGCCTCCCCAAAGTCATTGAAACTTAATCCCTATTGTAACTGTTTAGGGTGGGAAATCCTATTATGGTAATTGAAAGGTGGGGCCTTTAAGAGGTGATTAGATTATAAGTACTATGCTGTAGTGAATGGATTAATAATGGTGGTCATGGGCATGGTTCTGAGGGCTTTAAAAGGAGAGTACTCTCTCTGTTTCCACCACCTTGCAATTTGATGCCACCACCAAAGATGACGTTCACCAGATGTGTTCCCTAGACTGTGGACTTCCAAGCCTCTAAAACTGTAAGCAATGAATTTTGTTCTCTTTATAAATTACTCAGTTCTAGGTATGTTGTTATAAGCAACAGAAATGGACTAATACACCTAGAATGTATTGGAAGAATCTTGCTGTTTCCCTCTCCCACCAGATTCAAAATGGACACAAACTCTTTGCTACTGATAGACAGAGTCTAATTCCCTTCCCCTCGAATGTGGGTTGGCCTGGTGGCTTGCTTGAATGCAACAGAATTGGGCATCCATGACTTTCAAGGGTAGCTAACAATAAGTTTTCCAGCTTTCACTTGGATCTGTTAGAATGCTCCTTCAGGAGAAAGCCAACTGCTGAGTAAGAGGTCTGACCACGTGCTGCTGGAGAGCCTACCTGGGGAGGCCCTGAGGCTGCCTGGAGAGGAGAGGGAGGGACCTGGCTAAGCCCAATCTTCCATTCATCCCTACCAAGACTATAGGCATGTGAATGAAGCCGTCTGGGACTTCCAAACAGGTCCAGCCATCAGCCAATCACCACCCTGTGACCCCAATGAAGCAAAAGAATCACCCATCCCAATTCTCAAAGAGCTGATCCACAGGTCATGAACATGATAAAGTAATTATTGTTGTAAGCCATTAAGTTTTGGATGGTTTGCTTTACTGTAATAGATAACCGGGACATAACTCTTCATATGCCCTTAGAAGAGCTATGAAGTCGGTAGGAGTTGTCTAACTCCAACCTGAAGAAGCCTTTTGGTCAGAGGGAAAATCACAGGCCTACTGCCTAGGGAACACTTGGGAACAATGCTGTTATATTTTGTGACTATGCAATCCCTACCTTCAAAAGACCTTGGGGGGACTTCTCTTCCTGAGTTTTGACAGGAAAAACCCATGCATTTGCTCATCAGCAGGCAGTGGATATTAGTGTGGACGAATGTTCACCAAGAAGCAAACATCAATACTGCCATGATCAGTGTCCTTGGAGTTGTACAACACGGTAGCCTTGCCATCATCAATTCTCTAAGTCTTAGATATTACCCAGAGAGAAGATGGAGGGTGGGGAATCTTGATTTCACTGGGAAAATCTTCATATGACAGAGGAGCCTGTGATTTGACTGAAAAATACTTTGAAGTGACTAAATTGGTTACTGGCCACTAGGAAAAAATGGTATTTGGTATAGGAATTAAGTATATAATAGAAAAATGAAAACAGTTATTTATTTATTTTTTAGCACAATTGAGTTTGCAGCTTGTGAAATCACTATCTGTCATATTAATTAAGTATGTGAAATACAACTGGTAAGCCAATTAGAATATGCCTGTTATCTGATTAGCTCATCTCTTCCTGGATCCATTTGTTCTTTTACAGTGGAAATGGTTTCCTTTGTTGTGATCAGAACCATTGTGTCTGCTCCAGTGCATATTCTTGCTGGGAAGCTAAATTAGTCATCAGGCTATTTGGCGGTCATGGGGTCTAAACAAAGGTAAAAGGAGAGGCTGTGTCATCTAGGCCATGAGATGAGAAGCCTGATGAACCACCTCTGCCCTGCAACAGAGCACGCCTCTTCAGTGATTAGAATTCTTTTGCTGCCCCTGCCCCCGTTCCACGTTGCTCTCTTCTACACATACTAAATAAATCATAGCAAATTCTAGCTCCCTGGTTTCCATTTATCTCCTAATATGACCATTCCATCAGTAATAACAAATTTGATCTATAGATATGTTTACACTGTTAATTAGGTTATACTCAAGGCTGTTTTTGGCTTTATAACATAATGTCTTTTAAGGCTATCTCCTCAGATATCAGATTTCATTTATTATGTGTCGATTTTACTAACTTAACTCAGAGTCCTGGGTATCTCACTGTTGCCTCCATGCACTGCCTAAGAGGGCCACGCTATTCCCGTTCTATCCTGTGAAAATTTTAGCACAAGTGCCAAGTGCACTGAATGAGAAAAATCTCAGTAAATAAAAACAGGGAAGTATTTACATGTATTCCCCCAGGAAATGAAAGGAAGGGAAATTTTAAACATCTCATTATAATTTCTACTACCCAATAATTGAGTTATAGATTATATCATGCAATTTACAATTCCTGTCTTTGAAAGAGCTCAGGGTTACCTCTATTCCTAAGTTTTGGTAGGAAAAACCTGTTCATTTGTTCATTAAATTATTCATCAAACATTTATTAATTTCTGATTAGCACCAAGCTCCATGGTAGGTGCTTGTGAAAGTGAAAAATACATAAAATGCAGGGCACACAATAAGCACATGAAATGTTAAACGTCATTAGTCATCAGTGAGATGTAAATTAAAACCCCAATGAGATACCACTGCACACCTACTAGAATGGCTGAAATGGAGAAGACTCATGATACCACATATTGGCAAAGATATGGAGCAACTGTAACCCTAGAAGTGTAAAATGGCAAAACCAATTTGGAGGACTTTCAGTATCCCTTAAAAAGCTGAACATACATCTACTCTATGATCCAGAAATTTTGCTCCTAGATTGTATTAGTTACCCGCATAACAAATGACCACAACTTAATGGCTTAAAGCAACGGTAAACGTGTTATCTCAAGTTTCAGAGGGTGGTAGAGTCAGAGTTCAGGAGTGGGCTGAGCTAGGTGATTTGGCCTTGGGGTCTTTATATGTTGGTCAGATCCACAGTCACCCAATGGTTTGGCTGGGTCTGGATGCTCTGCTTCCAAGGTGGCTCACTCATATGACTGACAAATTAAGGATGATGCTTGGCAAGAGATCTCAGTTCCTTGCCTTGTGGATCCCACCATAATGCTGCTTGAGCCTCCTCCTGGCTGCTAGTATGCCTTACAGTGAATAATCCAAGAAAGAGCAAGGTGGCAGCTTTTATGACCTAGCTTCAAAAGTCTTACTCCATCAATTTTTGCAGTACCCTATTGATTACATCGATCAGCATTATTCAGAATGTGGTGTATGTGTGTGGGAGAAGATTACGAATATGTACCAGTGTGGGTATAAGGAAGCAAGGATCATTGGGTGCTGTTTTGGAGGCTGGCCGCCACATAGTTATTTATCCCAGAGAAATAAAAACAAATGTGCATGAAAATTTTGTATAATAATGTTCATAGCAGCTTCATTTATAATAGCGATACTGAAAACAGCCCAGGTGTTCAACAGAAGTCTGGATAAATTCTCACAGAGGATATGACTCAGCAATAAAAAGGAACTAACTACTAATGAATACGAAAGTATTATAAAGTTCAAAAATATTATTCTGAGTTAATGGAGAAGAAGCATGTACCATATAGTCGCATTTGTATGCAATTCTAGAATAGGTAAAACTCACCTAAGGTGATACATATCAGATTAGTGGTTTCTTCTCACAGGGGTAGGAAGTACACGGACTGAGAAGGGATACAAGGAAACTTTCTAGGATAATGGAAATGTTCCATCAAATTTATTAAAACCAATTCAGCGGTACACTTATGTTCTGAAGATTTCACTGTATGTAAATTATACCTCAATAAAAAATACAAGACATGATCCAAGGATCACAAGAGAGATATAAATAAGCAATATGTTATAATTGATAGGAGAAAAGTTGATACTCACAGAGAGGGGGAAATATTAAAGGAGAAAATTATAGTATATATATTTTTCAAGTAAGTCAAAACATAGTAATGATAGATAATTTTAACAATACTTGTTTTTTGTAATTATAATCCCACCATTTGGAATAATTGTTGATTTATTTCATTTTGACTTATTTTCCAATCTTTTTCATACATTTTAAGAAAATAGATATAAAAATGTTTAGTATTTGAGATTTTGTAAATCAATCATATGTAGTTGCGTGTGTGTGTGTGTGTGTGTGTGTGTGTGTGTGTGTGTGTGTGTGTGTGTGGTTGGCCTGACAGTATAGGCATTTCTGCACATTATTAACAACTCTTTTTAAAGCATAATTTTCAGTTGTTGTATTCTACTGTAGGACTATTTATGGTTTGTGTAACTGTTCTGTTACTAATGGACATATAGGGTTTTTTTTCATTATTTATGTAATGTAGTCGAGTTGTACTCAAGGACTTTTCTTTAGTGTTGAGATTTATTTCTTAGGACAAGGGTTTCAGAAATGTTCTAGATCAAAGGATATAATTTACATTTCCAAATTGCTTTCTACAGGGTTCAAGTTACTGTACACAACTACTAGGAGTATGTAAAAGAACTTATTTCACTATACTTGGGTTAGGTGCTCAGTATAGTGAACACTTTGTTAATGGGCTTATTAACCATTGTAGTTGAGAGGATGGTGGAATTGAGCCTTAAAGAATGAATGGCATTCTAAATGTCAGTTGGATTTGAAAAGGCAGTGATGGGAAAGGTTATTTCTGTAGAGTCCATGGCATGGCAAACGAAGCCACACAGTGTCAGACTCATGGAATTGCAAGTAGTTCAGTATGAAATGGCTCTCAGTCTTGGCTGCACAATAGAGCTACCTGGGAGAGCATTTAAAAATCCCCAGTGTTTGGGTCTTATTAGACCAACAAAGTCAGAATAGTTGGGTGTAAGAACTTAGGCATTAGTCATTGTTAAACCTCTCCAGGTGATTCCAATGTGTAAGCAAAATTGAATACCCTTGGTGTAGAGTGAGGTGGAATGGGGTAGGATGTAATTACAGATGAAACTTAAAAGATGCAGACCGAATGCAACAAGGCAGAATGTTCTAGGATGAGTGTGGACTTTTTAGGCAGTTTAGCAAATGATGTTACGTTAGTGTTCCTCTTTTATCTCCTTGGAGTTCTTTACCCTTTTTATGCTCTTGTGTAGTGTTACTCCCCACCAACAACTAGCACCTGTATCTCTTTGTGGACAGGTTGTTAAGAGCACCCCATCTCTTCTACCCCCAAGCTTGGAGATCTGGGAATTTTCACTCTACATCCACAGGGCACAGTCCTTAAGCACTGATTGATGATGATGGGATATAAATAATCCAGCTTCCTCTCTCCTGATCAGGACAAATCTGAGGTGTGATCTATACTAGTGTTACTCAAAGTAGCCGATATACAAATATTTCCTTACTATCCATGACCGGACGAACTTGTACCAGAATGTAAATCTTCACACTGCTTCCTTCACAAAGAAATGGTTCTATGAAAGAAACAGCAGCTGAAATAAACAGTGGGCTTAATGACTTAGCTGCACGTCTCTTAAGTCATCATGGACCAGTAACACATGGTTCAAAGACCATGGGGATCTGCAAAACACACTTTAGGTCACACTAAGTTGCACTGTCTCTAGAGTCCCCTGCAGCAGTGAGCCAAAGTTACCCTCTGTGCACGTGCCTTTACCTTGCACTCTTGCCTGGCCTTTTACTGGAGGGTAAAACCTGTGCTTTAGGAAGACAATTCCAGTCGTTCCTGAAAATGATTTAGAAAAATGAATGTAGGTAGGAAGTGAGCTTGCAGATTACCACAGTATTTGTCAAACGGGGAGTTCAAGAGTCGTCCTCCATTACTTATATTTTAAAAATGTCCTATTCTTGCCTTTTCCAGGGCCTCTGCTTTAGTTTAGACCCCCATTATTTTTGAGGCTTAGAATCACTGTTCTGCATTTCAGGACGTAAACTCAAGTATCATGCCAGTGATTCAATGGAGATGTGCTAGAAATGGTAGGTTCCTCAATTTATAAACTGAAATTCCTTTGTGAAGTCCATACTTTTTCCTTCAGACTTTATATCTCATAGACTGATTCTAAATTACATTTATAAGGAAAATTAGTTGTACCCCAAATATCTGACTTGGGGCAAGTAATGAAAGCTTTCTGTCTCTCAGTTTTCTCACTTCTTGAATAAGGAAGATGAACTAAATTATTCCTAAGGTCCCTTCCAGTTCTAAAATGTTATGTTCAACAATAGCTACTAGATTACATCAGTGCAAGAAACATAAAACATATTATTCCAGTAGCAACTGTTACTTCTCAAAACAAAGTAACAAAAATCATGCACTTATTGTAAGAACAATTCCCCAGGAAAGTAACCTTTGTCCATTTTTCTTAATGATATGTTTACTGCTTTTAACTTTGCTTTGGAAATGGGTAACCATTTAATTGGGTTGATAAGGTCAGCATGCTGGAGCTTTGGAAAGAGATTGGATAATATTTGTGAGGGTGTGTATTTGCCTAGACAGGCTTTTTGTCATGTTTATTGTACTTTAATGATTATCTAGAAGTAATAAGGCCGCCGTTTATGCTTTTTTATTAATGCTCTGTCATCTATGAGTTTTTCTAAAGTAATTTGAAAATACAGAGAAAATATAATTATTTGAGTGTGCTTTTGGAAGAGGTGGATATATTTATAAAATTAAATAGTAATTTAATAACACAGTATTCTTCAAGACAGAGTTCACCAGTATGCGTAGTTCACAGAGAAGATTTGTAAAGCTAAATGAGATGAATTTTATTTTCCCTGATTTTCAAGGAGCATATAAATTCAGCTTGGTGTGATTTTTGTGGATCAAGAAAGGCAATTTAACAAAGTATAAGTCACTTCTACTCATAGGTTTGTCACATTTTGTCCCCAAACAACCCTAATGTTGCCCAACTCATCTAGGCAGAAATGTGGATTTCACAGTTTTATCACACAGACACTCCATTTGCAATGATCTCAATTCCATTTCCTTTTGGGCTCTTATGTTTTTGAGTACTCAAGGATAACGTTTAAAATGATAAAACATGGAGAATTAAGACACGTTTGTGGCATTAAAATTTTTTTTTTTCTTAAGTGAGGTATAACGGACAGGAAAGTACATAGATCTTAAGTGTACAATTCAATGAATTTTTACCTATGTATACTGTGCACTGGTGTAATCACCCCCTGGATGAAAACATAACACAAGATAAGAAAAAAATCCCTCTTGTCCCTTCCCAGTTGTTTTCCTCCATTCAGAGGTTACCACCACTCTGACTTCTATCACCATAGCTTGATTTTGCCAGTTCTTGCATCTCATAGAAATGGTATCATGCATCATGTCTGGCTTTTTTTGCTCAATATTATGTTTCTGAGATTCCTCTGTAGTCTTGTTGATGGTAAATAATAGTTTGTTCTTTTTTACTGTGGTGTAGTATTCCACTGTATGGATATATCATTCTTCTCTTAATGAATATTTATTTTATTCTAATTTTTCAGTTATTAGGAATGTCTGCTGTGATTTTTGATGGACACAGGTACTCATTCATTTTTAGCAGCTAAAGCTGGAAATAGGATTACTGGATAGAGCAATACTTTAGACATTAGACTCTACTAAATTTAGCTTTAGTAAATGCTGCCAATGGGTTTTCCAAAGTGGTAGTGCTAATGTTCATTCCTGCCAGTGATGTAGGAATTCCTCTGCAGTTGTGTCCATATGTGATATTGTCAGTGCTTTTAATTTTAGTCAATCCTAGTGAATGTGTGATAGTGTCTCATTGTGGGTTTGATTTTTATTTCTCTGATGAATATTGATGTTAAATACCTTTTCATATATTTATTGGCCTTTTGGAAACTGGTTTATGAAATACTATTCCAACCTTTTAGCCGTTTTCTTTTAATTAATTGTCTTTTTGTAATTGATCATTCTTTATATATCCTGATAAATATATACTTATATAAAGTGTATATGTGTGTGTGTGCGCGCGCGTGTGTGTATAATTAACAAATATCTTCTTCCAGTCTGTGGCTTACTTTTTCTTTTTTAATGGTTTGTTTTAATGAACAGAGTTCTTAATTTTGATGAAATCCAATTTATTATTATTTTCTTCCATGGTTCATGCTTTTTGTGTTTGTTTTAATGTGTGATATGAAAACCCAGTCACCACATAATGCGTTCAATTGGAAAGATGCTAAGCTTGTTTTTTTTCCCTTTTTTTATAGTAGTGACATTAACATACATAAAATTTTCCATCTTAACCATTTGTAAGTGTATATAGTTCAGTGTTATCAATTACATTCAAGATGTTGTGTAATCATCATCACCACCTATTTCTAGAACTCTTTTGATTTTATAAAACTGAAACTTTATACCCAGTAAACAATAACTTCCCATTCTTCCCTGTCCCCAGTGCCTGGCAACTGACAGACACTCTATTTTCTGTCTTTAGGGTTTTGACTACTGTAAGTAGGTTATATAAGTGAAATCATACAATGTTTGGTTTTTGTGACTGCCTTATCTCACTTAGTATAATGTGTCCTCAAGGTTTATCCATTTGTAGAATATGTCTGAATTCCCTTCCTTTTTAAGGCTGAATAATATTCCATTGTATGTATGTACCTCACTGTGACTTAATTTATGGCCTAATATGTCAGTCTACCCTGGAAAATGTCCCATGTGCAGTGAGAAGAATGGGTATGCTGTCGTTGTAGGGTAGAGTGTTCCATATATGTCTGTTAGGTCTAATTTGTTTATTGTGTTAAGTCCTCCCTTCCCTTACTTATCTTCTGTCTGATTGTCCTAGCCATTATTGAAGTCTCCTACTATTATTGTGGAACTACCTATTTCTCCCTTTAATTCTGTCAGTTTTTGCTTTGTATTTTTATATTCTGTTAATAGGTGCATCAATGTTGAAATTATTTTATATTCTTGCATTCTTGCTACATTAAAACTTTTATTAATATATAATGTCCTTTTTGTGTCTTGTAATATTTTTAAATTTAAAGTCTGTTTTATCTGATATTAGTATAGCCACCCCTGCTCTCTTTTGGTTACTATTTGCATGAAATATCTTTTTCCATCCTTTCACTTTCCATCTATCTGTGTCTGTGGACCTAAAGCAAGTCTCTCATAGAAGCATATAGTTGGATCTTGTTTTTATAAAAATTCATTTTTCCAATCTGTCTTTTGATTGGAAAGCTTAATCCATTTACATTTAAAGTAATGACTGATAAGCAGCAACTTACTTTGGTCATTTTGCTGTTTGTTTTCCATATGTCTTATAGCTTTTTTGTTCATTTCTTGCATTACTGTCTTCTCTTGTGTTCAGTTTATTTTTTGTAGTGAAACAATAAACTACTTTCTTATTTTCTTTTTTATGTATTCTACAGCTGTTTTCTTTGGGGTTATCATAGGTACTACATTTAGCATCCTAATTACAGTACTATGAATTTACACCAGGTTAACTTCAATAAAATGTAAAAACTCTGCTCCTTTATAGCTCTATCCGTACCCCTTTTACTGGTTGATTCCACGAAATTACATTGTGTGCTCAAAAACATAAACAATAATTCTTTTGAGTGTATTACTCTTTTAAATTATATAGAAACAAAATGTGGAGTTACAGACCAAAGGTACGATAATACTAGCTTTTAGACTAATATATTTTTTAAAGTAGTAGTCTCTTAAGTCATGTAGACTATGAAAAATGAAGTTACCAATTGTTGTTACAATAATATTAGCATTTATACTTTCCCATGTATTTGCTATTATTGATATTTTTATTTCTTCATACTGCTTTGAGTTAATGTCTAGTGTCTTTTTCATTTCAACCTTCACTACTTCCTTGAGCATTTTCACAGGGCAGGTAGAGTGGCCACAAACTCTCTCTGCTTTAGTTTATCAGGAATTTCTTAATTTCTCCCTAGCTTTTGAAGGACGGTTTTGCTGGTGTAGGATTCTTGGAGACAGTTTTTTTCTTTTCAGCACTTTGAGTATATTGGCCCACTGCCTTCTGGCCTCTAAAGTGTCTGGTAAGAAACATGCTGATAATTTTATTGAGGATCACTTGTATATGATGAGTTGCTTCTCTCTTGCTGCTTTCAAAGTCCTCTCTTTGACTTGTGAAAGTTTGATTATAATATATCTCAATGTGGGTCTCTTTATGTTCATCTTACTTGGATTTTGTTGAGCTTCTGCGATGTCTTTCATCAAATTTGGGAAGTTTTCAGCCACCATTTTATTTAATATTCTATTGCCTCTTTATCTCTCTCTTCTTCTGGGACTTCCACAGTGTGTATGTTGGTGTGCTTAGTGGAGTCCCATGGGTCCCTTAGGCTGGTTTACTTTTCTTCAATCCTTTTTCTTTCTTTTCCTCAGACTCAATAATTTCCATTGTCCTATTTCCAAATTTTCTGACTCTTCTTTTTGCCTGATGAAATGTACCTTTGAATTCCTCTAGTAAAATTTTTATTTTAGTATTGTCCTTTACAGCTCTAGAATTTCTTTTTGGTTTCTTTTTAGGTTTTTTTTATATTGGTATTTCCATTTTCTTCATACATTGTTTTCTTGAATTTTTCCACATCTTCCTTTTTTTGTTTTTGAACATCATTAAGAGAGCTGTTTTAAAGACTTTCTCTAGTATATTTGCCATTGGGTCTTTCTCAGGAACAGTTTCTATTGATTTATTTTTTTCTTTGGAATGGGCTATACTTTCTTACTTCTTTATATGCCTTGTGATTTTTTGCTGTTGTTGAAAACTGGACATTTGAGTCTAATAATGTGGTAACCTTGGAAATCAGATTCTTTTCCTTCTTCAGGGTTTGCTGTTTTTGTTATTATTATTTTTTAATTGGTGTTGACTCTCTCTGTGCCAAGGATAAGTCTTATTTGTAAACTTAAAGTCTTTTCAGGTCTTTTCTGAGCCTGCACCTGTGCCTTTCCCTGGGTATGTATGGTCACTTTCTAATTTTGCTCATTTATGCAGTTGCTTTTGCATATTCTAGTCTTTAATGTCTTGCTCCCAAAAGGGGAAACACAGAAAAACAAAGGGGGTTTTAAACAAAGGGTCCCCTGGCAGTTACTTTAGCTTGAGGAGGAGCGACTTCAACAATGGAGGGAGATGCCACAATAATGGCCACCTGCCTCTTTGTCTTCCCTTCTGTGATCCAAGCAAAATCACCCACTAGAGCATAGGCCCCAATATTTGGGGAACAGGGTGCTTTTTGCTCACTCTGGGTCCTAAAAGCTGTGTGCAAGCATCTTCAGGAACACGTGCACATCTGCCTGCCACAGGCTGGGGGTGGGGGATGGATAGCTGCTACTGTGCTAAAAGTTGAAATTAACGAAAATTAATCGTAATTTATTTTCCAAGTTTTCCCCTGGAAGTTCCAAGCCTTCAATAGACTCCAGAGGTCCAAATTAGTTACATCAGACAGATTCTGCCAGTGCAATTTTCTAGGTGGGGAGACAGATTCCTGGTGCTTCCCACTCTGCCATATTCCCAGAATCCTCTCCCCCAGGCTTGTTTTTAAAGATGATAGCTAGCTGTGGTATAGTGGAAAATATATTAGACTTTAACTATAAAGATGCAGGTGTCTTATCTTTTCTAATTACCAGGTATGGTACCTTGGGCAATATAAGTAATCCTAAGGCTTCTTCATCATGACTCTTTCAGTTACAAGTGACAGAAATGTAACTAAGCTACTTCAAGCAAGAAAAGGTTATCTGGAAAGAGGGAAGGTCCTAGAATAAGAAGGACTGCTGACACCATTGTTAGCATAAGGCACCTACTGGCCCTGTCACACTGGCCCAATCACACTCTTTTTTTGTCTGCTTTTGTCTTTGCGTTGTCCTTATTCTCATTTTCTGGGGCAAGCAAACATGGCAGCTGGCAGCCCAAGGCTTACAACACCCCAGGAGAGCATCTCAAAAAGAAAAAGAAAGCATTGATCTGTTGCCTTCACTTCAGTATATAATAATTCTAGTGAAGGATTGTAGGTAGACTGGAGTCATCTGTCAACCTATTTTAACAAGAGGGAGAGAAAAACCATGATTATCACCCCAGAATGAAATAAAGAAGGGAACATTTCCCCCAAAAAGGTATGTATGCGATTACCAAGATAATGGAAATAGAGGTGCTGGGCAGACACAAATAATAAATGTCCACTACAAAGGGGATACAAATGTTTTACTTACATAAACTGGTTGTTGAAAGTCAATTAGAAAATTATTTGAAAGTACCTGATGCAGGATAGAGAAACTATAATTATTTGTTGAATATAAACTATAATGAGAATCTCATCAACTTTTTGTCTCTTGCTCTTAGAACTGGAGCTCTAGAGAGGGTCATGACAGACCTAAGCAAAAGTCGGGATCTGAGACGCAGTTCCAGACTCTTACCTGGAAGTGACTTTCATGGAGTTTCAAGGTCAAAAGTGGATCTCTATATTACATACATCAGAATAAAGCTTTATCTGATTCCCTCCTACTGCTTCCAGGGAGATGCCCCAATGGTAAAACAGGGGACCCAGAATCTCTCACTTGTCATTCCCAAAAGATATTGTTTTAGTAATTCAGTGTTCAACCCCTTTCCTTTCCATAGTTTTTCCAATATGAGATAATTGATAAATGTGACAGATAAAAAACATGGCTGCTTTAGAATCATTGCCACTTAGAGTATTAACTCCATAACAATAAACATTTAGGGAATTCATTCTCTTCAATCCTCACTTCTCTTTATAAAACATTTATCTTAGCATCTGTGATTCTCACACTTTAACATGCATAAGAATCTCCTGGAGGGCTGGTTCAGATACAGATTGCTGAGTCAAACCTCCCAGAGTTTATGATTCCTTAGGTCTAGGGGGAGGCAGCAAAATTTGCATTTCTAACACATTCCTGGAGAAACTACTTTTGCTTGTCCAGGCCCATAATTTAAGAAATAAATAAGAAATACATCCATAAAATTTTGGGCATAAATATGACTTCTACACATCATATTTTAATTCACCTGGGAAACTTACAATTTAAGGAAATCTTATTTTCCTTGGAAAACAAGGAGTCTTTATTATAAAAACAAAAAATAATTGCTCCCCAATTTACTTTTGCAATTCTGATTTGCTTGAGGGTTGAGGTGAAGGGTAGACTCATATCAAATTAATTTCTTGGAGGCCATACAAGTTGCAGAAGAAAAGAAAATATTCTCTTAAGTAACATTTTTAACTCACAGGAATGGTTTTCTATCCTATTGCAAGTAACATTAACCTCTGCTCTAAAATTCCTTATCTGTTCAGCCTAATAGGATTTTCTGGTTTGCTTGTTTGTTTTTCTTTGTGTGCTCTTGTTGTACATATACCAGGAATCAGATGTCCCTAAAAAGCATTTCCAAAAAAAAAAAAAAAAGCATTTCCAACTGAGATTGAATGGGCTAATGCTAAATTCTGCCGGCTCTAGACTTGGTCACCAGATGAGTCATAGAAACTGCTGCAAAGGAATGAATCACACTGTTCTCCTTCCATCAGTCATGACCAATAAATTGCAGTTAGCCTGCAATATGGTTCATATTCAACAAATAATCATTATGTTTCTACCCTGTACCAGGTACTTTCAGAAATTGAAATCTGGGAGCAAGGTTTTTTTTTGTAGCAGTGTTGGATCAATATTCACATACATGAGATCATACTGAGAGTGGCATGGGGGAGAGAAAGAATACAGATTCTATAATAATAACTGCATGAGGGGATGATTTTATTCACTTGGTGCATTTCAGATGATGAAAGTTTAAGTACTGACTGGACTTGAGGACCTCTGGGGCTTAGAGATTCCACTTAAGAGGCTTTCTTTCTTCCTTAAAGACTCTGAGGTTTAAATGTCTTCTTCTGAGTCCAAGTTATATTTGGACTGTGGTATTTTCTCCCATCTAAGTAAGTATTAAGGATCAATAAGGGCTACTGTCTTCTATTCAGTTACTGAAGGATGATGAACCATGGTTAAAATACTTACCCATAATATATCATGCTAGTGTGCCATTCCTGCTAACATCACTATTTTATACCTTCCAGTTTGTTCCTTTTGTCCTAACAAGTAAGCTTTTATTCTTCTAAACTGGTGTCTGGTAGTTGTACTAAATTCATTTTTGTTAAGTTTATTAACAGTTCTCTGTGTCCACCACCTTATTCCCGGATAACAAATGTGGGTCACCTCCATTTAAATCAGGTTTAGAAAATAATTCTATAAGTTATATAAGCATAAGTAGAAAGCATTGAGGATAACGGAAAAGAAAGATTGTCAAAACAGCTTTTCATTCCTTTCCGTGAATTTGCGGGAGAGAATGGAAAGGCAAACTGGGTTATGGGGCACAATTGAGGTTGTGTAGATCTGGGGACACAGCTGATGTGTCCTTGGCTTTAGATGACTTATCGTGGTGCCTCGTGGTGGTGAGCTTTCTTGAAGCTGTGTAAGAAGTGATACTAATAAAGTTTTCATGTGTATGTGTAGTCATCACAATGCAAGAACATTTTATTTCTGATCTTATCTCTGTCAGGAGATGGAACTGAAGGGACATGAAGGTAAGCCTCTGTAATATTTCATAAATTGAGGAAGGGTTTAGTTCTCATTTTGTGTCATTTAAGTATCATATACTATGGTAGCCTTAGGATAAACCAAGAGAAATTCACTTCCATTCCCTCAATGAATTTCAATTATAGTAGAAACATAATCATGAAAACAAAAATTATAATATGTGAAGATGGGTATTATATAAGTGTTGAGCCTAAAGACCTGTGGTGCCTATAAACAGATACCTAATCTCTTTGGAGGAGTCCATAAAGGCTGCACAGACATTTGTCAGGCAATTGGGGTGGGAGGAAGGGGACAGAAAAATAGAGGAACATGTGCCAATGACAGAGGCATAAGGGAGGAATGGCTTGTCACTGTGTGAAGGAACAGAGGAAGCTGTCGGAGCCAAAGCTAGCCCAGGAAGTAGTAGATCCATAACACATGGCCTTATGGACTATATAAAGAGTTTTTTATTTTATCCTGTTGTCACTAGGGGTGGGGAGAGGAATCTGGAGAAATTAATGGCAAATCCTCCTTCAAGCTTTTTACAGAAGCATTGCAAAAGCATTGGGAAGGCTGCAGATGTGTGCTTCCAGAAATGACCCTTAGAACAAGATCATTCACCCAATCCCAAGAGGACGATCCCAGGAGGCGGCAACCGAATGTTTGGAGCTGATGGGTGGAACCTAGTATGTATTCTGAACCCTTGTTGCAAGGCCATATGAAAATTGTAGTTTTTAACTTTCCAGTTTTTACAGTACAGGTGGGCTCTTTGGAAGGAAGGTGAAATCAATGCTGAGGAGCAATTTATCACGTTTAATAGATGTAAGATAGATGAGACTGGAGAAGGAAATATGAAAGGGAAGCAGCTAAGAACAGGAACATGAAGCATTCACATTCAAGGGACAACTGAGAGACAAAGATGGAATGCTTACAAATTTAAGGGAAGAACTAGGAGAGTGTGGCATTATGGCAACCAAGGAAGGAAAAAAGTTTAGGAAGAAAGAAGTAGATAACAGTGTGAAAATGCTATAGTGCAGTGATAATTAATTTTTGTAGTGTGAGATCTTTTCAGTAACAAAAAATTTGTTTACCCTAGTATTAGGCAAGAGTTTCATTACAGAAAATCAACCTAAAGTAATTTAAGCAAAAAAATGAATTTACTGATCCACATAACACTTTAAGTCCAATGGGGACAGATTGAGCATCAGCTGCTTAAATGGTGTCATCTGGCTAAGACTTTCTCTCTCTCCCTCTTTTGCTTTGCTCGCCTGCCCTCTGTATTGGCATGTTCAGGCAGGATCTCCCCATGAAGCTAGAAAAAACGGCCTCTGGAAACCAGACCTACACATTGGATACAGTGTGTGATCCCAAAAGAAGAAGAGACCCTGTATCCCCGCATCGGATCTTAGGGAAGAGATTGATTGGCCTGTCTTGGGTCATGTACCTTTCATTGCACCAATCACTTGCAGGCTGTAAGAACAGGCTTCTCTGATTGGCTAGGCCTGGGTTACATGCCCAACCCTGGTTGTGGGAGGGGCTATGTTCAACCATACCCAAAACATGGAAAGGATTTTCCATGAGAATGGTAGGAAATTATGATTTTTGTATCCAGAAAAGGGAAATGGAATACCAGACAGGCAAATTTACCAGAGTCTCTGACAGTTCCACGCGAAAGTAATCACATATTTAAAATGTGTTGTTTGAATACACACACACACACACACACACACACACACACACACACACACACACACACACACACACACATTAAAAAAATATATAAGGACAGAGCCACTCTTAATTTAATGATACTTAAAAATAAATGTGTTTATTTTTATTCATGATAACAGCTTCTATATACATTAAAAAATATATATATATATATTTGTAAAATATATTCCTTCTACCAGTAATCGTTGGGGAGCTTATAGCTTTGTGAGCCACTTTCAAACACTCAGAAGCCCCCAAACCACAGAGCTCATGCCTTGAAGGCAGGTTAATCTTGGAGTTCCAAAGTAGCCTATGTACAATTTCAGGTGCTATTCAATAAGGAAATGCTCAAGAAATGTTACTAGACTTATTTTCATTTAGTGTATGGAGTCCTACCAAATACTGAGCCATTGAGGTGGGTGATGTTACTACCACGCTAGTAGCTAATCTAGAAACTAGACTAAAATGACCATGAAAATGAAGGTGGGGACAGGGAAGCATGCAGTTAAGCAAAAAATATGTTCTTTTAATTTTTCCTTTTTCTAATTCTATCTTTTCTGTTTTCCACCTTTTAGTATGTGTTTGATGCATGGACATCAAATCTGGAAACATGGAATGAGGAAATGGTATTTCATACATACATATCTTTTTCAAGATTTCTAAAGGAGGTAGATTTCCCTTGAGGACAGCTTAGAGACCTGTGCCGTATGAAATGGAGTTTGCACCTGTCCTCAGTCCCCTGCGAGGTAGCGCTCTGCACATCAGTCAGTTCCCCTATCTGCAAAATGGAGGTTGCTCGACTTTTCTTTTTGCCTCCTGGGAACCGGGCAGAGTCCACACAAACTGCTTCTACCTCCACGGAAGGGAAGTAGCATCCATGAGCTACTGCCGAGTGGTCCCTGAGTGCAGAGAAATACATTAGGTGCCGTGTTTTCTGGCATGACGGTTTTGTTCTCGGTGGCACCGCCGTCATTTTAGCAGAGTGAGAAGGCTAGACGATTTCGGGGCCCAGCTGGAAGGACAGCGGCTGGTGGCCTTGGCCAGCTCCCGCCGCGCCCCGCTGCGGCCCCAGTCCCGCGCCGCCAGCTCCGCGCCGGGCTCTCCGCCCCCCTCCAGCTGTGGCCGCGCCACTTGTCAACTTGGGCCATTTGCAGCGCCCGACCTCCCAGCTGTGGCGAGCACCCTCCGTTATGACAGAAACGCAGCTGTTAGAAATAGAAGCATCAAAGTGAGACTGTTCTTGGCCCTGTAATCCTTCCCAGACATTCTAGCCTCCCCAAAGCACGTGAGCTGTAATTTTCTACTTTTTCTGTAAAAGAAAAGAAAACAAGAAAAAAAAAAAAGGAAACTATGAAAATGTGAAGATGATACTGTGCCATGAAATATTTGCATGAGTAGTGAGGTTTGAAATAGGTTTCTAAAACAGTCACCTTGGTTTCTTAGACACCAAAGAGCTTCTAGATTTTTTTTTATTTTTAAATGTTTTTTGAGGGGGAGGTAATGTCTCTTTTTAATTCAGAGATATTATTATTTAGTTCCTGGGAAAGCCTTTACTGTCTTTTGCTAAATAATCAGAGGAGTTGGTCTGGAATAATTTAATTTGCTTCCTGATGGAACCCAGTTTTGTTTTCCCTGTTTTAAGAATCCAATGTATTTGTTATGTATTTTGTTACTTTGCTATTTCAAAAGTTAAATTTGATTTTATAATTTTATGAGGATGTATTTTTCTTTTTTTAAACGTGAGGTTTAAAAAGGTTTTTTGGGTTTTTTTCTTTTTTAACAAAAGGATGTCTCTTTTTAGAGGTAAATCAAAAGTTTGAGGGTTTACATATAATTTTTTCAATTCTGTTTCTCTTTGCCAGCATAATTGAATTTTTAAAAACTCTGAGAATTGCTAAAAATTGTCACAATTAGCAATTTCACTAAAATTCTGTTTTTATTCTGAATTAATATTAGTTTTGGTACAGTTTTTATGCAGTTGTAGAAAACTGGCAGTATTATTTTTTTCCCCAATTTAGAAGCTACTTTATACATTTGTGGATTCTAAGTTAGTATGGACCTCAAAATTTGTGCTTGCAATTCACATTGAGGGAAATAAGACTTTGAGCTGCTATGCATTTTTTTTCTTTTCAGTTTATTTTACCTTATAGCTGCAGAAGTAGCAAAGTAATTACTTAGAAATAAGTAATTTACTTAACAAGGTTTCTGATCATGTTATGGAAGCTTTTATTAAATTCTCAAGTCAGATACTTATTTCAGGGAATTTCCCAACTTAAAGCAAACACTTCATTAGGTTCAAGATAATTTAAAAAACACAGCCGATTTACACCTGCCTTCATGATCTCTCTCTCTCTGTGTGTGTGTGTGTCTCTCTCTCTGTCTCTGTCTCTCTCTCTGTCTGTCTCTCTCTCTGTCTCTGTCTCTGTCTCTCTCTCTCCTTCCCTCCCTCCCTTCCTCTAGTTCTCTGTCTCATCTGCCAGTATACTTGTAGTAACCTGTAAACATATCTCAGGAAATGAATGCTTTGCCCAAACCAGGAAAAAAAAAATCTCACACTAGAATAATATCGGGAAAATTGCCATTAATATAATGGTGACCTTTCACCATCCTGTGACATTATTATTCCTGGTTCCTTCGCTATTTTATCTAATGCCATGAAACAATAGGCAGTTTGCTGGGATGAAATGTTGCCAAAATTCTAGTGTTTTTGTTTTTGTTTTTTAGATGAATGTCAAAGTTGCCCACAGGAAGCTTTTCCAAAATCACCATCATTACTCAGAGAGGAAAGCAATGACAGCAATGTTTTTAATGTTTCAACAGGATGATTATCTTCTGCTGTTTCTGGGAAATGGGAAGCTATGTATCATTAGGAATTTCCTGATTAATTACTTAAAGTATAAGGGTTCTAATGCTCAACAGAGAGCAAGGCAGGTGACTAGGTCACCAACAGTAAGAAAAAATACTTTCCTCAGGTTAAGCAGGCTTTCTAGGGTCTTGCTGTCAGTGTTTTCTGACTCTGGATGGAGGTTTGCAACACAGATTTCTCTTCCAGGTAGTCAGAGAAAATAAGAGTCCAGCCAGCCTGGCTTTAAGTCAGTGGATGGAAAGGCAAGGAGCTTAGAAATCTGATTTTAATTTATAAGCTTCAAGTTGCCTTTTTCTTCTCCTTTTTGTGCTCATCACCGGCTGCCCTGCCCCAGAGAGGTAGGCTTCTTGCAGACACCATCTGTCCTTGCTGGCACCTCCTGCATGCTGGACAGTGACTCTGAGGCTGGGTGCTGGAGGAAGCCACTTAAAATCTGGCAGCACTGGGAAGCATAGCTGGTTGTTGCCAGGTTGAGGTTTGGTGCCATTTTCTGCCTCTTCTATGACATTTGTGCCCTCTAAGAGCCAGCTACTGTCCTGCTATTCTCTTCTGCTCCACTAAGGGGCTGGGTACCCAGAGATGTGCTGTAGCTATATGTTACAAAACCTTAAAAACAACACAGTTTTTTATACCTTAAAAACTACACAGTTCAATCCACCACATACCCAGTGACCTCTGTGAACTCTTCTTGCTTCCTCTTTCCTGCTTTCTGGTCCCCAGCTGTGCTTTAGACACACCAGGACACTTCCGGTCACTTACAGGGCTCGCTCCTACCCCTCCATCAGGCTTTTACCCAAGTGTTGTTTTTTCCGAGTATCTCTTCCTGGCCATTTTATCTAAAATTGCAGTCCCTGCCCCCATACACTTTTTATTTTTGTCTTTGCACATATCACCATCTCACATACTATATTTTACTCATTAATAACTTATTTATGTTACTTATATTTACTTATTAACTTAGTATCCCCCTTAAAATATAAGGTAAATGAGTGTAAGAATTTTGTCCTTTTGTTCACTGCTGTATTTCCAAATGCCTAGAAACATGCTTGGCACTTAGTAGGTGCCCAAAAGTATTTGTTGAAAAAAACAAATGAATGGACGGACCCCATACATCTGTTCCTTGATCTAGTCTACATGCACAGTAGCAGAAGTGCGATAGGGACTTGCCCCATTTACGTTTGGGGTCAAAATTCAGTATACACATTTATTTATGAGGTCGTTTGGAATGAGTGAGAGTACTAGGTCTATGTTGATCACACTGAAGTAAGATCACATCATTGATTGATTAAATACAAAGTTTGATTGTTCTATAATGTTTTGGACACTCCATGTAACAGCTCTGTCTAAACCTCAGAATCTCATTTATGGCTCATCACTGAATATTTGTAGAATATTGAAATAGCTTACAGGGAGAGAATTAATTTTACTGAGTACTTTCTGCAGATCAATCACTTCTTATACGTGATCTAATTCTTGTAAAAACAATGTAAAATAAATTAATATTCCTACTTGAACTGAAATTCTGAATGTCTTTGTAGTTACCCGAGATTTCACAAATAATGAGAAGAAATCATAGTCTTTCCAAGTTATGCTGTAAAATAAGGACTTCTGTAAGAAAGCAAAAACCCAAAGAATTAGGTTACCACCTATTTTATCCATCCTCTGTTGGCCAAATATTCTTCCTAAAGCAGGATCCTGCTGTGCCATTCTTCTGCTAAGAGTTTGCATTGGTTTCCTACTGGATCAAGTTCAAGCTCCTAAAACTGGCATTCAAAGCCCCATATAATTTCACTTCCATTTACTGATATCAGGTTATTTTCCTCTATTGCCTGTACCAAATCCTCTGCTCTAGTAGAGAAGACTTTCTTCTTAATCTTTCCTTCTTTTTTTCTTGCCTGCCACCCCTCCCCACAAATGCACCTGTTTACTAGTCTCTGCCCTGCTGCAGTGACTTCATGTCTACTTCCCCTCATGCTGTTCCTTTTGGGCATGAATACCATTCTCTTTCTTTTCTGCCTAGCCATACACTTACCCACTTTTTAAGGTCCAGCTGAAAACTGTACACTTTGTTTTTCATGTCTCTAGTCTAAAACAATCTCCCTCATTTTTCTTTTCTTAATTACTTTTAAACGTATTAGCTGTATGACACAATTTATTAAGCCCTAATTATAGACTGTAGTGTTCTATAATTGTTTCGAGTGTCAGCCTTGTTCTCTAAACAGGATTGTAAGTATTTAAGGAGATTTATATCTTACCCTTTTCTTTTTCTCCCTACAGTATTTTCTAGAGTAGATGTGGTATTGTTGAGAGATGCTCAACAAATGCTTAGCTTTTCAGCCTGTGTATATTTATGGAATCCTACTAGAAACCATAACATCGTTTTAGGACAGAGAGTAAAATGTGATTTATTCAGCAGCAGCTCCTTCCAATCTAATATCAGCTCTATGCATCTTGTGCACATATCTTTGGAAAGTCACCGGGAGATTTTGCTTCTATTTGGAATTTGAATACCGAATTCCATACTGTGAAATGTTTATATAAATACTTGTGAGAACTTTGGTGAAAGGTGTAGATATAAAGTATTCATCTTCAAAAAGCAAAATGAAAATGTGAAATGCAAATATTTAGAAATTTTAGAACAAAGCTTGGATGTATGGCAAGGCCAAAGAATTCATTGTTTCATTTCTAGAGCACTTAGGGAAGGTTGGGAAATCTGCCCTTTGAAGCCTCAGAATATTTGTTCTACTTAACACAGTGCCACCAAAAATACTGTTTCCTTGAGGGAGATGCCTGTAGCATTAAAGGTAATCTGGAAGGATTTGAACTTCTGAGGCGGTGTTAAGCACTTATTAGCATAAGATTAGAGTTGGCAAAAGCTACTAATGATCTGCAGGTGATTTCAAATCAGGTGACACACTGCAAATCCTGGTTTTTTTTTTTTTTTTTTGGCAAGATGAATCTGCCTGAATGCCAGTGAATGTGTTTTGGCAGGGAAAATAGAAGCCAAGAAAGGATGTAGAAACCAGCATTGTCCTGAGAAACACTGAGATTTAATTTCTTTGTACAGAATCATATGCCCGTTTGGAGGTACCTCACTTGTGGCATGAATTGAATATTGTACAGTTTGTCCAGTTTTTAAAATGAAGTGTATTTATGGTTCCTACCTTAGTACCACCTTTTCAGGAAAGTTTTCAACATACTCTGGTGATTAGAGGGGGCTCCACATTCCCTACCTTCAAAATCTTTCTCTTTAGTGGCCTCCTTAATGCCAGCTTCAGGTGAGGGGATAATGGGCAGGTTAGGCCGGGTGCATTTTCAAATTTTGTGGTGCTAGAATCTGAAAACGAGGTTTGCTCCAAGGGGAGGAGCAGGTGCTACTGGTAGAGACAAAAGGACGTTTTGCCAGTGAGCAAGCAGAGCACAATGTACTGAGAGAGGGGTGACAAATGGTCGGAGGCGCGGCCAAGCAAGCTGTCATTGTGGAGGGTCCTGCAAAGGCTCACAGGTGGCACCCACAGGCTGGCAGTGCACATAAAGAAAGAGCCTGAATGTGGACAATCTGTTGCTCCCCAGGCAGCAGGACATGCAGCTGGCAGGGGATCCAGCCTCTGCACTGGGAATCAGAACTGCGGTCTATGGAGCTGTCAGGGAGAAATCTGGGAGACAAGGAAGGCGGGGAAATAAGATAATGACCGAGCACAAAGTGACTACAAAAAGCCCCACAAATAATAGTAAAGATAGCTAAGACTTGCTGATGCTTACTATATGTCAAGAGAAGTCCCAGGTCCTTCATGCATTTCAACTTTATCAGTTCCTGTAGCCTATCAGGCTGCTACTACTAACATCCTCATCTTATGGGGGGTGAAACTGAGTCACAGTAGGGCTGAATAGCATGTGAAGAGCCACACATCTAGTAAGTGGCAGAATGGGCATTTCAACCCAGGCATTCTGATTCAAAAGTCTATGTGCTTAACCTCCAAGTGGTTCCACCTCAAACTGCTAAAAGGAAAGCACAAAATCAGATGAGTCTTTAAGGACTTGGAAAGAGTATAAGCTCTGAGCTAGAGAGAGATGGGTTTGGACCTCACCCCTACCTCTTGTTACTTATGACACATTTGGGAAATCATTTAATTGATCTTAAGCTTGGTTTGATCATCTGTAGAATGTGGGAAATGCCACCTACCACATGGATTGAAGAACTCAGTGAAATAATAGATGTAAGCTAATAACACCATGCCTGGCAAGAAGCTGCCACTCCACAAATGTCTGTATTCTTTCATTCTCTAAATACCCATTAATAGAGAGCTCTTTAAATTCCTCTTGATTGGTAATAGGATTGTTCCTGGGAACAGGACTGGGCCGAGCATGGGATGAGCAGGGATGCTACAGGCTGTGGAGGGAGGGGATATGGCACTTGCAGGTTTCCTTCCTGCTTACCCTTAAACAATGTGGTTCCTCTCCTTTTAATTTACAGAAAAATGTGTTGGCAAGTACTTTTGTTTACAGTTAGTGCAGTTAGTAAAACTTTGCATCTTGAGGAGGTAAACTCATGTTCATTTCAGGAACAATAATTGGCAAATTTTAAAATTGTACATTTTAGTAAGCATGTTAATCACCTGTTGCTTTTGAGATTCCTTGCTTTCATTAACTTTGTTAGTACTCAGGCGAACTAACTGACATGACTCAAATTTGAACTTCTGTCATTATGCTTGAGTTTCAAAGTCGGCTTCATATTTAATAGTGCCAGGGCACGTATGTAAACAATCCCCAAACTATCCTATTTCCCATGAAGTCATGAATTTCATGCAGCATCTTTCACTCCTGAAGCATCAGCCCAATCCCAGCTAAGGAATCCCTTAATCATTTTTTCCTCCTACAACTTATTTGAGTCTTTAGCTGCAAACTACTGTATGTTTAAAGCTGTAACTATACATACTTTATTTGAACTTAAAAACTTTTATGACACAAATAGTGCATGTTCACTGTAGAAAAATTAGGTTATATTAGGCACAGAAGCAAAAGGAATAATTCCAGAGGTATACACTATTAAATTTTGATGTATAACCTTCCAGATTATTTTCTATGCATGCCTAGGCAGTATAGAAATGGGATCATACTCTAAATACAGTTTTATAACCTGTGCCTTTCACTAAGCAATTTATAATAAACATCTTTATATATTCCTCTAATTGTCATTTGTAATAGTCTCATAATATTCCATTGCACTTTTATAGCAATATTAATTTAGATAATCCTCTATTTGGGGGTATATAATTTGTTCACATTTTTGCCTGTTGTGAACAATGCTTTGATCATCATCTTTGCACGTTCATTTGTGTGTCCCTATTTCATGCTGATTCAAAGGGCGTGTGCAATACATTTACCAAATCCCTGTCTAGAAATAGTGTATTGATTATATTTCCAGTGGCAGTAAATGAGTGCTCCAACATCGGATATTATTTTTTCTTTCCATGTACCATCTGATAGACAAAATCTCCTTATTTATTTTTTATTTATTTGCTTGCTAATGAGGTTGATTTTTTTCATAGATTAATTTAAAATTTTAATCTATTCATTTATGTAAATATGCCTGTTCATGGCCTTTGTTTAACTTTCTATCAGGACATATTTATTTTTCTTACTGATTTTTAAGAGTTCTTCATATTGTAACTTGTTATCTATAAAAGATGTGGTAATATTTTCCCGCTCAGTATGGTATATTTTAAAAAATTTTATGTTTTTATTTTTAAATTAATTAAATCATTTTATTCTTACTTTTTGCAATAGTGTCTGGCATATATAACACTCAGAAAGACCTTTCTTACCCTTAGAGAAATAAAACGTTATCATATATTTTCTTGAGTACTCCCATGGCTTCATTTTTCACATTTAAATCTTGAATTCATCTGGAATTTATTCTAGCATGATATAAAAGTAGGTCTTTGGTTTTTCCTCAAATGAAATCAAGTTGTCCCAATATAATAACTGATTAATATACTCACATATCAGCATATAATGTTCTATATACTAATAAAAAAAGTTACCTTCATCAAATATCGAATTCTTATATAAATTAGTAGTATATCTTTGGCACTTTTGTTCAGTTCTACTGGATTCTCTTCTATTGTGGTGCAAGGATCAATTACTTTAATTCTTACAGAAATTATCCCTTTATTATTATTGTCTTTCATAAATTTTCTAGAGATACTTACATGCTTATTTATAGGATGTCTTAAAATACAGAAGCAGAGGAAGGTGATGCGGGAGTGCAACTGGGTTATAGATAAAGCAAGATTGGAAAAATGCTGATGCTGTAGCCGCGTGATGGGAGCATGGGGTTCACGATCTTGTTCTCTCTGCCTCTGTGTATGTGTGAAAGTGCCTGTAATAAAACTTTAAGTATGAATAAATAGATAAATAATTCAAATTGGAAATGCACATGCTTTCCGCTTCAGAAACGTTATTTCTTTTTGTATGTCTTTGTGTTTGTCTCCTTGTATGTACTTCAATAAGATTTTTTAGATCATTTTTTCATAGTCCCTGTATCTTTCTAAATAAAGAAGCAAACAAAAATCAAAAATTTTCCTTTATGCTTATTTTTTTAGTGTGTGTTTGTGTGTGCCTATAGCTATTCTGTTTCCAATTGTTGGTATTGTAGGGGCCGAGGGAAAACTTCCTCTTCACCCTTGAAGGTTCATTAATAAAAATCACTGACAAATTTAGATCAATATGAAGAAAAGGCATAACAAATTTTATTATTTGATGTACTGTGAAAGGGCAAAACATGGGGGAATCAGAAGAGAGTAATGTCCCAATTTTCCAGTGGAATACAGAGCTTATATACCCATCTGCCCAGGGAAAGGGGAGACGGGGGCTAGGAGTAAATAATTCTTAAGGGGATACAATGGGCCTGGAGAACATACAGTGGTCTGGGGTAAAGTCTATTTGGCCTCCAGAGCAGACGATGACTGGTAAGTGATTTTCTTCAAAATACTGAATGGGACTGAAATAGAAGACAGTGGTCTGTGATAAAAGTCAGTCCAGGTGTGTTGACAGACTCTACTCTTCCTTCCTGTGATATGAATTAAGTTGTTAAAAACTTAGGGAAAAGACCAGAGATAATTGTCTTCTACTTTGGCGGCTCCAGACTTTACACAGATAAGGGAACAGCTTCACCCTGAGCTTTGGAGAATGACAAAATTGAGAGACAGGACAGACTGGGGCAGCAGGGTCAGAGAGACCTTGAGGCTGCTTCTTTATTCCAGCATGTCAAACACCATATTTTGGGGTGACAGCTTTCTTTACCCCAACAGTTCATAGGAAAATATTGATTTGTAGTCAACCCCTTAACTTTTCAAAAAATTCTTTTTTTTTTTTTTATACTTTATGGGGATCTTCCATGTAGAGTTCTATGATCTTCACATGATATTCTTGCCTGCCCATTTCCCATATTTATGACTCTCTTTTATTAGATTTATTAGCTAGCACTGTAGACACATTGTTACCTAAGGGTGATGACAGTGGGTGTCCTTCTGCTGCTCCTGACTTTAGTGAGAATGTCTCCAATCTTTCATCACTAAGCAAGACATTGGCTTTTTGAAGAAGGCAGTCCCATTTTATCAAATGTTAAAATCGGGTTTCAATGTTGAATTTTTTCATATGCTTTTTAGACATTCTTAGAGAGGATTGTGTGTTAGTCTTTTCCCTTCTCATTATGTCAACAGATTTCTTACTATTAAACTCTTCTCACATTCCAAAGTATGTGGACTCATGAGTCTGGATCCTGTGGACTGTCTCAAAGAAATTCCCAAAGTTGATGTCACTCCTCCATGATTTTGCTGTTGTCATATTTGTTTTGTTGCTTCGAAGTGAATTTGGGAAAAGGAGAGTGAAATACATGAGCTGAAATGTCTATCTTCTATTGGAAATTTGACGTAATTATGTTGACTATAATCTATAATAAGGTCAAAATGTACTCACCAAAATTTAGCTTTTCTAATTTCCTGTAACCAATCTTCTATCTCTAAAGCCACTGTTCCCACTGATGAGGGAGAAAAATCCCCCAAAAGTTTGGATATTATAAGGATTAGAATTATTTATTTTGGTTAAGTCTTCAATTAATTCAGAACTTAGCTGTATACCAGAACTGTTTTTCTCCTCTTCAATGAGTTCTTCCCTAAAAAACAAAATGGCCCCTGGGTACAGAAGGAAACTTACATATTCTGAGTTCAAGCTTTACCAGCCATGTAATCTTATGCTAGTTATTTAATCTTTCTCTGCCTCCTTTTCTTCATCTGCAAATTGGATATTAAAATGGTAGCTATTTTACAGAATTTTGTGGAAATTGAATTAGGTTAATACATTTTAAGTGATTAGAACATTTCCTGGCACACAGTAAATGCTCAGTAAATGTTTGTAATTATAATAATAAAATTATTGTTGTTCTCATAACATGGAGAGTAAAGGGGACTTTGGTTCATGTGCCATTTTCCAATTGAGTGCTCTTGGAATGATTTGGTTTCTGTCCTTCCTACCTCCACTTTTGAAGGATCTGAAGCTGGCCTAATATTCTTTGGTTCTGTTCTTTCGGCATAAGCTAAGAACAAGGGTTACTTCTACAGAACTCAGCTACCTGACTTTGCTGACTAGGCTTGTACCAACTCTTGCTGGGGCTCTGGGGCCTGATTTCCTAGTAATGTTAGGAATAGGATGATCAGTAAGAATGTCTTTGGTATGGTACCGTGTGACATCACCTTCATGATGGCAGGGTTTTAGATGAGTTGGAAACTTAAAGACCCTTTGTTAAAAGTTTCTTTCCTTCAGTTGCTTAGATTTTAGACTTCAAATTTGGTTTTATTTTCTCACTTACATGCTTTAGCTTATATTACTTCTTCAGTGAATTAAAGAGATTTTTAAAAATAAAATTCCAGCTTCCCAAGTGTCACTGCCCTTTTGAAAAATTGAGCTAATAAGCCATTGGGTAATAAAAGGTCACCAGATCCTTAGAAAATAAACTGCCATTTTTCTATTTTCACTAAGAAATTCATCTATTAGCAAAATAATCTTTCTGTGGTTTTGCTGTTGTGCAATCCCACATCCATCCCTCATCACCATTATGAATGAAGAGGGAACGAAATCTAATTTCACGTGCCAGATGAGTACCACATGAATGGCAATGATTCTGCACAGGCACCAATTAGAGTGACCCAGCTCTGAACGGCTGTGGGTAATCACGGGGATCACAGTAAACCGAGGTGAGTTTTCTTCTGTGTCAGGTCCTCCACTTGTCCTTTCTCTAGACTCAGAGGATTTTAAATTTGCTGAGAAACTCGGTAGATGCTTGGCACTAGCAGCTAAAAGTGGGTATTAAGATTAACTTCTTGCTGGAAAAGTGATAGGATTCATTTTGAGGCTCATTCAATGGGTCCTTGAAGAAGGAAGCATCAGAGCAAAAAGGATTTCAAACCTCTTGATATAAGGTTTGAAATGTTCATTTGACCTTAGCGATGGCTGTGGAAAAGCTTTGGCCTGGACATAATTTTGAGCTCCCCTATCTCCAATTCGAAGGATTAATTATAACTGTAATTTGCTTTGATTCCTAGAGCTCATCGAGGCCCTTGGTGTTAAAGGCGCTTCAGCGGACAAAGTAACATGAAATTAACATTTAAGAAGCACCTTCTTTGAGTTAGGTACAGTGCTTAGTATGTGCTGACAGAAGTTCATCATTTAGTCTACCCAGTAGCCCTGCAGTGTGGGTTTCAATATCTACATTTATATCAGCCATAAAATTGACAATTAAAAGGGTTAAGTAATTCCTTAAGACCACAAAATCAGGAAGTGGCCAAAATAGAATTCGAATCCAGCTCTAAGTGATTCCCAAACTCATAATATTCCACTAATTCATTTTGCTTTTCCCTTCATCTTGTCCAAATCAATATCAGTCATGTAAATTATCCTTCTTTAAGGGATGTCCTAAAATTCGGAATGGGTGAGCTGTAAATCTCTTCATAAGAATGAAAGCAGTTTTTAAAAAAGAATACTCTACTGAAGGGGTTGACTAGATTTTATCTGCCACATATATACCCTGAAAATGAAAGAAAAAGAATGTGTCGAAAATGACTCTCTCATGACAGAAAAGTATTACAATTTATGCCTTAATAGATCTTGACTTTGTTGCTTGTTACCTTTAGTGACTGTAATAAATTGGTAAGATAATAAGACTCTTTTTTAAAAAAATAATTTTTAGTAAATGAACTTTATTTTTATTTATTTATTTATTTATTTCAAATATTCATGAGATACAAAGCTGATTGTCCCCCCTCCTGCCCACGATGTGGGGGCCAGATTCATATTGGGGACATACCCATTACCAGAAATTGCTTTGAAAAGAAAAAAAAAAAACCCAAATTATTTGTTGAACTTCTTTTCTGCTCTTATTTTATTTTTAATATTAAAAAACCTTGCTTTTTGCCATTTATTAAAAATTTACTCCAGCTGTACCTAAGAGGGATGTACAGTTTTCAGTCTGTGTGAGCATTAATGACTCCACCGCAATGGGCTTGTTCCCTTGCAAGAATGCTAATGGGTTGTTGCTTCCTAAGAGGCAGAGAATTGATAGGCTTGTTTCTACTCCTGATTTTGGTTTCTTGGTTGTGTTATTTTCCTTGTTTATGTTTCTTTTAATTAACATTTAATTTCTTCATTTTATGCCTTGCTTTTCTTCTGTTTGTATAGTCTGCTGGCAATGATTGCTTGGGTAACAATCGTTAATCAGGGAGAAATGATAGCTTGAGGGTACTCCCTGAGTTACTTGGTGCTAGGACAAAAGTTGTTCTACTGAAGCCTCATTAGAACAACTTTTATGTGTCTGCCTTAAGTAAGATCAGCATGATGCTCTACCAACTTCTCTTGTCTCTTTTATCTTTAGTTTAATTGGTTTATTATCTTCAAATTCTCATTGTGTCCCCAATAATCTAAGCCAATAGTATTATTAAGCCTTGAAGTAACACAATTGTACTTTTTCTTAAGGGGACTGTTCACAATGTAGGCTTTGTAGGAAAATAAAAATTAGGATTCATTACTGATTGACAAATGGAAGCAACTGAAGAATAAAGGGATATGTTGGCTAAAAAAGGGACTTCTGAAAGAGTCCAGCTGGATTTATTTAGAGATGATAATTTTGCTTCTACAGCTCAGATTGAGAAAGCTATACACAATACAATCCATAATCTACAACATGGATTCTCTCTCTCTGCTATCTTTCTGTCTGTCTGTCTGTCTGTCTGTCTGTCTGTCTGTCTATCTATCTATCTATCTATCTATCTATCTATCTATCTATCTATCTATCTATATCTATCTATCTATCTATCTATCTAATCTATCATCTAATATTTTGTTGTTTTAGCTGGAGAGGAAGAATGGTTCATGTTTTAGAACTGAGCTGAAAGTATTCAAATGACAGACTTTAATCTGATATGGTGCAACAAAAATATTGAAAAGAGAAAAGCCTCAGTGCCTCAATGAACTCCACCTTCCTTTGCAGTAGTGAGTAGCTTGAACCAGAGATTTTATGGAGATGGTCTTATTACTATTTTGTTTTCCCTCATGGTGACTCAGGGATTTTTATCCGGAGGCTCTCAATGAATCTGTTATAATTTAGCTGGTGATGATGAATCCCAGAGGCTCCTTCCACATTGGGCCTTAGGCCAGCAGATTAACATCATGCTGTCCTATGATTCACAGGACAAAACTGCTCTCTTCACCTCCCACCATCCAGGCCTGGAAGGGCACCATTGTGAGGCAGTGGGAGGAAGTATGGCTAGGAAGATTGTTGAAAGGAAGTTTTTGTTGTAACTTTCTTCTCTGCAACAGGAAACTACAACCTAAGCAAGGTATTATCAAGCAATAGACCCTACATTTGCGAGAGATGAATTGGAAGGTCCCTGGCCTTTTATTTAGGGTGAAGAGTTGTGTTTTAGAGAGCTGCAATTATTTTAGGTGGAGGAAAAGGCCAGAAAGCATGGAGTCCTGGAAGGAAATGTAATTGATTTGCTGCTAAATGACTCAGCTGGACCATTTTGAAATACTGGTCAAGGTGAGTGTTGAAAGAGTGAGTACTCTAGTATTTCCATACCCTTTGAAAGTGAAAAACTGGGCAACCTTGGGAGCCAAATGATGCACTTTTATATTCCAAAATGTCAATTATTTCATAATAAATTTTTGCAGAAATCAAAAGTGGCTTGTATTCTATTATGTAAGTATTATTCATTTGACAGCACATTTTCTGGGTGTCAAGTTCTACAGCCACCACTTCTGTAGGGACAGAGGTCTGATCAGATGCACAAAAGAGATGAAACTGCCAGTCTCTACTTTCATGTTCCTTTCCCTCTACTTGGGGAAAAACATCAGTGTATAAAATGGCATTTGAATAACTTAAAGAGAAGTGTTCACAAGAGCAGAATAACTCAAAACAGGATTTGAAGCCTTTAAGTGTATGAATCACTTGCTGCTCCTTGGGGGTCTCCCACCAGCCTTTCTGAGCCTCTATCAGAACACGTAGTACATCGTGCTATTTGTCTCTCTCTCCCACTAGACTGAGAGCTCCTCATGGAGAGAGATTTGATCATATTTATCTTTGCATCCCTGGACCCTAGCACAGTTCATTGTATACCACCAGTGCCTAGTAAATGTCTGGTGAATGACTTTGTAAAAGGGATTGCTGTTATCATTTTGGAGAAGGAGAAAAATAGGCTGATGGTTTTGTATGTAGTATAAACCACAAAGAAAAAGATTTGGTTTCTTTTCAGTCTAGAGACAAAGTGTGCTTTCTGCATAATTCTAGTCCAGGAAAGCAGTTCAATTTGGCAGAGTTCAGTAAACATTTACTGAGCCTATCTTATGCTGTGATTGCAAATATAAATATGAAATGTTTTCTACTCTCAAGGGACTTAGAGTCCAAGGTGGTGGTGACTGACACACAGGTAAATGGATTGTTTTGATATAATTTGGCAAATATCCTGTTGGGGACCTTCAGGAGGAATTATGGAAGGAGAGAAAAGGGGCGTTGGCTCAGGCTGCCAAGAGGTGTGAGGCTGGCATGTTGGGAGACTCAGGAAACTCTTCCAAAAGGAAATGAAACCTGAGTTGAGTCTTGGAGCAGGAGTAACCAAGTAAAGAAGGAAGAGCGTGGATATTAGGAAGTGGAGGAAAAAAAAATAACAAGGATGGGGAGGTGGGAAACAGTATGGAGTGACAGGGATGACACAGCAAACAGCAGACATGGTGACTCCTAGTTACCATGTCAAGGAAGCTGATTGGACTTCATGCTGCAGGTGATAGGTGGCTATTGAAAGATTTCAAGGATGGACTTGAAGTAGGCAGTGTTGGTGACAAGAAGAACTATGAGAAGGTACCTGAATTAGTGCAGATAAGAGTCTGGATGATAGTAGTGATGGTGGACCTGCAAAGAAAGGCGAGAGCTGAGAAATATTTGCAAGGTACTCCAGCAGGACTTGGTCCTGGATTGAATGTGGGTGATAAGGGAGTGGGAGGGACTCAGGATTTTGGCTCGAGTGGCTGGGTGGATAGTGGTACCATTAACTGCAAGAGAGACAATAAAAGGAGGAATGTACTTGGAAGTAAAGAAAGAAACAAATGTTGAGTTCATACATGTATGAAAGTGGTTTATGGGAGATGCTTGTGAATCTTTCAAGTAGAGATGTCTGACAGTCTTCTGAATGTATGAATCTGAAGCTCAGGGGAAGTCCAGGTATGAGATATGTATGTGGGAGCTATTAACATGAGGCAACTATAACAGTGAAAACTAATGAATTACCAAGGAATATAATGTAGAACAGAGGTTCCCAAGTGCCAATCAAAAGTATGCAGCTCTGCACACTTCATGCTTATCATTTGGGGAATGGGTCAAAAGTAGATTCCCGGGTACCTCTCCCAGAAGTTCTGTGGAGCGTGGGCAATCTGCATTTTGTAGCATTCCCTAGCTCATTCTGATATGCTGTCATGTTTGGGAAGCAGTGATTAAGAGTAATAGCCATAGTATCACCCATAGCTTAGGTGTGGACAAAAGAAGAAAACCCTGTGAAGCAGAAAGTCAAGCAATCAGATGGAGAACCAGCAGAGAGCGATATCACAGAAGACAGAGGTGGAGAGAGTTTCTAGAAGGAACAATATTACAGTAGAGAGTTTTAGTCAGAGAATTTGTGAAGACTTTGTTAGATTTGGCAATATGGAGATTTAGGATCTATAGAGAAAGAAGTTTAAGTATAGAAAAAGGAAAAGTAGGATGTATTGGGTCAAGGAGTAGAGGGTGGGAATAAGGAGATGGGTAAAGTTAATAGAAATTCTTTCCAAGAACTTGATTGTGAAGAGGAAAAGAGGAAAGAGAACATAGGGTTATAGACACGATTTTCTTTTTACGAGGGGATAGACTCTCAAGAGAATATTTAGAACATGTGGGAAGAGAGCCAGTTAGAGCAGATGGGGGAGGGAAGATATGGGGAAGTAGGAGACATGACTCAGCACGGGAGGAGAAACACTCGTCCTCTTAGAGGAGATGAAAGGAGGTATAGGAAAGTGAGATGGGGTGAGGCGGGAAGCTGAGGCACAATTTTCAATGGAATGTTCAGCGAGACATTGAGAGGCTGAAACAGTTCCAAGGGTGCAAAGCTTGTTGGAGCTAAACCTAGGCCAAGAGCCGTATTAACTTCATTATTTTCTGAATGTTTTGTGGCAAATCGTGACAGGCTTTTCCTCGTCCATTACATTTTTTTCCAACTTATAATACTATGAAAATATTTTGTAGATTGAGCTCCTGTTGGTCCTATAAAACCCACATCTTTTGCTTGCTAATTCATTTCCTTAGTTGCATTTGTCTCTGAGTTTCATGCATTTTGCATTCTCAGAAACTAGCACAGGCAGGGGGACCTCCATAACTGTTTCATTTTCTAGGTGAAGTGAAGCCCGAAGATCTTCTTTTTATAATCACCATTACTAGATTCAAAAGAAAAAGGGAAGTCAATTGATACCTAAACAGAGGATGAAATAGCAGTGTCAGGGAGAGAGAAATTAATTTTGGCCATCCTTTCCAACTAAGTCGTTTCCCAGTCTAGATTCCCAAAAGACAAAGTCTAACACTGTGTGTAAAATAGTTAACTTGGGCACTCAAAATCAAACTAATGACCAAATGAACAAACAATCCAACAACTCCCCCAGGACAATCATGTAAACAAAACACTAGCCCTTTTGTTTATATTCTAGAATGGGAAGAGATAGTTAGTGAATTGTTTCGTATTAACTCAAATACTTTATTCTAATCTGGCTTTTAGTATTTCTTTTTCCAAATGTTGAAAATTTGAGAAACCAATAAATACAAAAGCAAACACTAAATCATCCATAATGCAGTACCTAAAAACAATTACTACTATTTTGCTCTATTTTTTTCCAATGGTTTCTCTATGAATAACTTTTTATAGGGTCCTACTACGTATACAATTTTAATCCTACTTTTTTCATTTAACACTATAGCACAAGCATTTTCTCATGTAATTAAAATATTTTGTAAAATATATATTTTTAACTGCACAGCACATTATGAAGTTTCTCATATTTTATTTAGCTATTCTTTTACTGTTAAACATCTAAATTGTTTTCAAATTTTCATTATTTAAGTAGCATTGCTGGGAACGACTTTTCATACAAAGCACTTTCCCTATTTCAAGTTACTTCCTGAATTATTATATAAAAGTATATAACACCATTAAAACTTTTGGAACTTATTATCAAATTCCTTTCCAAAGACTTAAGTCATTCTGAAAACTGATCAGCAATATGTGAAACACATATTCAATTATATATACACCATTATCAAGTATTTTATTTTAAAAAACAACTTTGCTAATTTGTAGTCCAAACCAACAGAAACCTTGAGATTTTAATTTTTACTTCTTTGCTAAATAGTGAGATCGAATATTTTCCACATTTTCATATAATTTTTTCAGTTTTACAAAATATCTACTTACTAATTAAAATACTCAAGTTTTTCATGGATTTGTACCTCTCATTTTAATATATTTTATTAAGTGGTTGCTAAGTGTTAAACACTATGTTAAATACTGTGGAAAAGGCAAAAGAATGACAATGAATTGTGCTCAACCTTAAGAAATTTGTATTTTATAATAATACAACTTGCACTGTGGAAGAGTCTTTACAATGTACCTCATTCAACTCCTGATTGAAGAAACAAAGATTTAACACATAGAACAATAAAAAAATGGAAGATAGTATATGATTTTGCTGTAGCAGGTCCTTTGTTGTTGGAATTCATTGGAAAGTTAGAAACCTATGTGACTTGGAGCAGCAGGGGAAATTGTCATTAGAAGAAGGACTTTTGCTGGACTTTGAAGAATAGAAAGAGTTCAGAAAGATGAAGAGAGCAGTTTAAGAGGATGAATTTAGGGCTAGGAGGTAGAAATGAACATGGCACAGGTGTTTGAGAAACTAGACCAGCCTGACTGGTGGGGGGTGGGGGATGGTGTTGGGGAATGGAGCGTGCGATAAGGTCGGATTAGACGTGTAAATCACAGGTCACCTGACTCCTCTAGTGAAGACACATCACTCCACTCTCTGCGAAGGGACCCTGCAGAGAAGGGTCCCTACAGAGCACAGGCTGCAACAGTTCTATCCTTGTGTTACAAGTAGATTGCATGGACTTCAGCAAGAATCAAGTTGTTAAATTCTGCTGGGAAGACCACAAGGCATATCTAGATTGACCTATGGAACTAGTTCCAGAAAAATCAATATACAGGGTAATATCATCAGCTGGACAGAGCACTGAGTATGGAGTACAGGGGCCTCAGTCTAATTCCTGTGTTGTACCTGGAAGCTCTACGATCTTAGATGACTTATGTTCCCTAAGCCTCAATGACCTCATTTGTTCCCTGAGCTCTTTCTAGATCTCAGGTTCTGTAGCCTCTAGCTGAGGCTCAGATAAGTGGCAGCCTGCACAGGACACCCTGAAGAAAAGAGAGAGGATGTAAATAGCAGGAAACCTCTATTGTCATCTTTAGATCTGGACCAAGGAGTTCTTTCTCTTGATTCACAATTTTAGAAGGTGCGGGGAAATATCAGGTATTGCACTTTCTTTCTCTGTCACTGCCACAGATTTAGCAGAGGGCCGACTGGAGCAGATGTCCAAGTTATCTACCTTATGTGCAGGGAAGGCAAATTCCTGGGCATTTAAGGAGGACCTAAAGCAATAATTCAAACTTTCCCATGAAAATCTACCTTCCCCTCTCCTTCCTTGTAAGCTTTCCTTTTAACTTTTTGAGTATTTAGTTCTTGCATTGCCTCTTCCTAATTTCTTGCCTATACATACTTTGGTGGATAAACGTGGATAAATTGAGTCTGCTTTTATTGTATTTCTTTGAGGTTGTCTTTTATAGTGATCAAATTTCCTTTTTTATATGTATCTAGTTATTTTTCATTTAGGTTACAACCTAATCAAGGAAAGAGACTGCCAACTTTGGTTTCATGTTGATGTCTATGTTATGGAGATCTAGAAAAATCTATCTTTTGATGAGGTGGAGACAACACTGAGATGGAGACAGATCTAATGCTTCACTTCCTGATTATTCATAGGCAGCTACACTCAAACAATTCTTTCCCCAGAATCAAGAAAGTTTGGTGTTTATCCGAGAGCTTAGTATGGTACCTGGCACATATGAGGTGCCCAATAATTTTTTTTTTTTTTCATCTTTAGATCTGGACTAAGGAGACCTTTCTCTTAATTCACAATTTTAGAAGGTATGAGGAAATACCAAGTACTGGCACATGTGTATTGGCACAAGTGCTGTTTAAAGGAACAGTATATTTGCAGGGAACTTTGTCATTTCCAAAAAACTTTCTGAGCTATTATCTAATTAATCCCCCAAACAACTCTGTGAGGTGGGTTGTGGAGATACTGTTATCTCCACTTCACAGAGTGTCAAGCAACTAGTAGAGGGGAAAAGAGAAGGGATTTTCCTGATATCCTGCAGCTTGTGTGTATGCCATAGTGATGAAAGCAGAACTTATTTCTTCTGGTCACCAGTTCAAAGCTTTTTCTCTTATATAAATCCTTCACCTCCGGGAAAGAACCTGTATTAACTCCCTTATCCTTGCATCAAAGCAGCAAAATGTGTACAGCTGCTCCAGCTCAGATTCTGTCTCTGAATGTTCCAGCACCATCTATCTTACCTACCCCTTCTCTTCATTTCTATTTCTAAAGTGTTCTCCCTACAGGAGCCAACAATTCCTTCTTCCTAATTAACTTTTATGTGGAAACTCATATCGTAATGAAAGTGCACATGCGAGCGTTCTCTCACCAGGTTGTCTTTTCAGTGCACCTGAAGGGAGAAAGCAGTCCAGCTGTCTCACCGCGTTATCTTTGCTGAAGGAGGAATTTCTATGAACTGAGATAACTGCCTTCCTGAGAGTAAACCTCTTTATCAAACATTCTTTGGTTTGGGCACAGCTTTGATATTTGCAGAGGGTACCATTCATTGATAATTAAAGTGCATTGGGTCATGATGTTGGCAGCAAAGCAGTGTGGCCAAGAGGACAAATACATGGACTATAGACAAATCAGTTTGAAATCCTGGTTCTGCTATTTACTGGGCAATTTACTTCACTTCTTGGAGCCGATTTCCTTTCCTTTTATTTTATGCAATGGGGGTAGTATATTAACAATATCTACTTCACAGAGTTATTGGGGGGATTAAAGGTAAATAATATTGTTCCCAGGATGAGTGAAGTAGCAGAAAAATGAAATGCTCTTGATAGACTGCAAATCACACTTGTGTAGCACATTTTCCACTTCTCCTCTGGCTCCATTCCCTCCTCCCTGCCCCACCCTGAGAGGCTGTCTGCCTTGGAAGGCTGACTAGCCAGACGCACATCAGCAGCTTCCTTTGCCGTCTGGCTTGGTTGCATTTGGCCAGTGAGAAGTCCTGGCAAACAGAGGGTGGGAGGAAAATGAGATCATGTGCATCTCCTCATCGTTTTTTCAGAGTCACCTGAAGCTCGCTGTGTTACAGAGAGCAACCTACCTTTCTAAGGCAGCCCACTCTGTGTGCCTCTCTCCTCCTAGCTAGTGGTAATCCATCCTTCTGGACCTAGTAGGGGTAAAAACTCCACTATTGCTAGCTCCAGGTACGGCACCATTCTTTGTGAATTCCTCTATCCTACCCACATCTTCCTAAGTACTCTCTTTACTGAACCCTCCTTGAGTTATCTGAATATGAGAATGTTGTGTTTTCTCCTGTGATCCTAACTGATGCATTATTCATTGCTACTTAGTTGAAAGTGTATTTGCCTAGTATGTTTTATTTGAAGGAGTTTAGCACTTTTAGGAGCAAAATAAAAATGGGTTGTTGTTGCTTGCCATTTGAGACTAAGAGAAGAAAAAAGTAGTAATGATGGGTGATGATGACGATGATGATGATGTTGATATCCAAGCATCTCCTGTGCACCAAGCATTCTCCTAGACACTGCTTTGTATGCATTAGCTCATTTAAATTCAAAACACACATGCGTATTCTTATTTTCCTTGTGCAGGTCTGAGAAAAGCTCAGAAAGATCAAATAACTTATCTAAAGCTACATAGAATGCCAGTGAAAGGCTGAAATGCTAACCTATGCCTGTATGGTTCCAAGATCCATGCTCTCTTAGCAAGACCAGGCTGCCTCCATGGTATAGAGGCTGGGAAGGGCCGTCCATCAGCTGTCAGTTTTCAATTAAACTAATTTGTCTATTCAATTTTTACAGGTTTTAAATTCCTATAAGAAAGTATCTCTTAAGGATGGTCTTTAAATAATTTCAAGGCAAATTTGTTAAAAACTTGATTAATTCAGCAAACCTTATTAGGTCAAATCTATTATTTATCTGATTTTACTGATTTGTTAATTTAAAACCACTGAGTATTTAGCCTAGTTGGGACAGCTATTCCAGGGTTGCCCCTAAGCATACTCATTAAATATTGAATAAATAGTTAAATGTTTTCAATGAATTTTTCTCAGAGAATGTGTAAGCTTTCCACAGCAGTTAGCTAGGGTTTTTTTTTTTTTTTTTTTTTTTTCCTCCTAGGTATGGTGTATTTAGTCTACAGATTATACTATGTCTGCTCACTTCTTAAATTTAATGAATAACATAATTCCACATTTTCTGAGAACCTATATAATGTTCAGCATTATGACTAATCTGTAAAGGTGACTAAATTCATGGATGCGTACTAGATGAGAATTTCCATTTTTAGATTAGCTTCTCCCTCCAACCCCTACTTCCTTAAAAAAATCTATACACATTCAAAGAAACCGTACTTATCCTAGCAACTCACATTTGATTGTGCATTTTTCTCTCAACTTCAGCCAAGCATTTTTATCAACCTCAGAAGGCTTTGTCCCTTGGTACCCTTTAGGTCCCTGAGTTTTACCTAAATATTCTTAGCTGTTATAGACTCCATTTCTCTGTTTCTAGCTCCGCCTTGCTGTTTTGGAACCTCTGGCCTCTCTAAAGTATCTTCCTTCTATTTTTTGAAGTCTTGAGGGGGTGACTCACATGTGTTCAACATAAAGCTTTTGAGCCTTGAGAGAGTGCCACTTCATGTTGCTGGAGAGCTTGGTGAAGGGCTGTCTCTACAGGTGTGGGGCCCCTGGATTCTCCTGTGGCTTATGGCTGGCCTCTTACTAGGGCCTACACCAATGTGGTGTTCCCTGCAGTCTTCCCCACTTTTTTTAAAAAAAATAAAATATGTAATTTTATTTATCTTTGAATGTGTAATTCACGGTACTTTGTACTTTGATATATTTTCAATCATTTTAGTAAAACTAGCTCCTTCAAACCTTGATTACTGTTACCATTTTCCCTAAACCTCAGGCACAAGTTTTTTGAGAAGCTGAGAACAAATTTAAATGATAGAACGATGTGCTGTTTTTAGCATCAGCCTACACCTATAACATCAGCCTACACCTACAGTATCAGTCTTTGTGTTTTGGTGAAGACTGATCACCTCATCCCTTTTCCCTTAGGGTAAATTCTTTCGCAAAAGGCACTTCAGCCCACATGCAAATATACCCTATGAATATGCAAGTTATGTCCAGGTGTAGTGGAATATCAGAAATGAACAAAACACATATAGCTGTCCGGTTTGCCCTTTCCTCAAACTCAAAACAGAATCTCCTTCCTAGTGTGAAGGTTAGGTAATGAGGCTATCACTGCCATTCAAGTGGCAATCATTCTGGAATATGCTTTGAAATAAGTTACTGTTTAGCTAGATAAACTGTTAGCCCTCAACTTTTCTCAAGCATTCCTTACAACCTCTTTGAACTAAAGAGGTAGAAAACTCACTAAATTTACTGAAGAGTCACTGGATTGGCCTTAGTGTACTTTGGGTTATTGCAATGAAACAGAGGTGAAGTGCTCAGAATACTCTTCCTTCAGGTGTAGGTAAGATTTCTCCAGCGGTGGACGAGGCTACCTTAGTGATCCCTTAGTGGAAAACTGAGGGGTCCCTAGCTGTCCCAGTAAGACCAGCACATACACAACTCAGTTTGCATCTTCATTTGGTACATGTAACTTTAGGTTGTGGCTATCATACCTATTTTTTTCAGCCACTAAAAATGAAGACTTGAATATTTAATGGAAAACAGATGGTGTTTGAAATCTTGAACTTAACATTTAACAAAAGCTGTTTTGGAAATGTTGCTTGTGTGTACTTTTATTGCTTTAAACAGCACCATTTTAGCCTGTTCTGATGAATTATTTAAGAATTACTGTCCTAGCCTAAGACAGCATTTCGAAGTGCACGTGTTAATCATATACTTGATTAAACATTTCCTTGCCTTTTTTTTTCAGCATTCCAGTTGGCTTTTGAGTGGACAGTTGTTGCGGGGAGAGCATTGACGTTGGAAACAACTAGTGCCTGTTTGAATTACTGAAAACACCACCATGAAAAGAAATACCTGTGATTTGCTTTCTCGGAGCAAAAGTGTAAGTAACTTTTTTTAAAATTTGTTTTCTAAAGTTGTGTACATGTAACTTTTTACTGTTTTCTTTGAATTTGAATGCTGTGCTATCGTCATTAGGCTTGTGGGAAACCTTTGGTTAACATTCAGTTCTCCAACTGTATGCAGCTTATTAACGAATAAAGCCTTGTCCATCTACGTGGCCTGGATGACATTGATGGGAATTTTCTTTCAGTCAGTTTATATATTATATCCCTTACCATTCATTCATATAAGCCAACTGGTATGATATTGAACACCCTGATTTTTGAATGCATGCGGAAAATATATGATTAAAAATGGGAATTAAAGAAATTTATGTCTTGAATATCAAACTTTCTGGGCAAGCCCAAAAGCATAAATTAAACTTGTGTCTCTAGGTACTTCAACTGATCACATTCTGAAAGTACATCACTTCCATGAGCTTTTTACGCCATATGTCTCCAATTTTTCCTTTTAATCTTCCTTTTAATTATTTTTAAGTGAACATTCGTAGGGCCCCAATGAAGGTTAAGCCTTCATTTCATTTTCTTAGTGTTCTTAAGGTACTAAGTTCATGATAATTTTTAGATTTCTATTAGTTTATGAAAGAAAGCGTAAGCAAATAGGGCAACTCAAAGAAAACTACATAAGGCAAGGATGAAAGCAGACTGTTAATTTCCATCAGGCAAGCTCCAAGAACATGTCTCTTTGTTCATTTACCCAAGGGGGAAAAGGCATCCAAACAGATGTAGTCATGACGTAGGAACATTCATTTGAAGGCATCAGAAAAACCACAAATGCAAACACATTTCTCTAGTATGGGAACACTTTGTGTTTCAACCAGTGATTCTATTGTGATGACCCAAGGTCATCTTTCATTCTTTCTATAGAATTATCATCCAGCTTTTAAGGGTGAGGCATGAGTATGTGGAGAGGAAAGTATAGTATGATCAATAGGGTTTCTTAAAAAATGTGCATATACTGAGAGGAGGTATGCCAATCCTTTGACTGAGTACTGTAGTTAATAACCAACCAAATAAATTCAACAAATTCTGAGGGAATGTTCAGATTCATTTGTTTTACTAGCTGTTGTTTCGTATAGATTACTGCGTAAAATAAAGGGCCATGGCTTTGAGCCTGGAATTCCTTTATTATCATATAGAGTTGCTCATTGTAATAAGTGATCTGCATACACATTATCA
Source organism: Cynocephalus volans (assembly GCF_027409185.1). Lineage (NCBI taxonomy): Eukaryota > Metazoa > Chordata > Mammalia > Dermoptera > Cynocephalidae > Cynocephalus > Cynocephalus volans. Next base: position 50,760,173 of record NC_084461.1, on the reverse strand, counting down.
AAGTGCAAACACATCTTTCTGTTACTGAATTTTCTTGTTATAAATTAAATATAAAAGCAAACTGTGCTCATAATGTTTCTTTTCCTTCTTTTATTGAATTTCAGAGACGTGTGATATAAAAGTATAAAGGCAAAAGGGAGAATGTTTTGGATAATTAAAAATATATCATTTAAACATTTCCCTGTACTTGGAGGAAAACATTCTAAAAGCAACTGATTAACTGAGCTGTGACTTTAAGGAACTTTGAATACTTAATAATGCTAGAAGATTTCCTATTTCTATTTATTTAATGCAAAATTTTTCATCTTGGTGGAAAGGCTCAAGCTTCCCAGATTAAGAGAAAACTGAGTTGCCCACATTTGTCCAAATGTAAACAATAGAGCTCTCATTTCACTGCCACCTAACTTCTTGAAAATCCACTGGCATAAAGAAAGTGCTTCCACTTAATTAAATGACTTTAAGCAGGAGATTACTGTTTATCAGAGAAAAGAGCCAGGCTTTTTGCATAGTTAAAAGTCGTCACTTTAGGGCTTCAAGAGGTTATTTTGCACTGATCTAAGAACGTCACCCCCCATCCCCCCAACCACTTAAGTCTGCTATAACAGAATCCAAAATTGTACACTGAGAAGTAGATATTTCCTGTTTTTAATGAGGAAAGTTTAAAGAATTAATTCAATGTAGAATCTGAGAATGTTTTTCTTTGGCATTATGACATTTGAAAATCCAAAGAGAATGTTCTAAATGTTAAAACAGTATCTGTTCCTTCCTACATGCCTCTCTGTAGGTCTTGTACTTATTGTGAAAACCTAAGGCATACAAAAGAGAAAGAATAAAAGACCATCTTTTAGCAATCACCTTATTTAGTGAGTTCCCCTCACTACAGTGGTCTCAGTGTAGCTTGCAAGTCTTCATATTATCTAAAAGATTCAGACATAAGATGGGTAGTTAAACTAGGCAAGAGTCTGTTTCCTACCAGTTTTGAGTTTCTATGATTCTAGGCCATGTTGTGCTCATTCATAAATTGAAGATAAGCTCCCAAATAAATATAAAATCAAGGCATTAGGGCAAAAACTATATTAGTCAGTTTGGGCTACCATAACAAGATACCATAGACTAGGTGGATTAAACAGAAATTTATTTTCTCACAGTTCTGGAGGCTGGGAAATCCAAGATCAAGATGCCACACCATTCTGTTTCTGGCGAGGGATCTCTTCCTGGCTTGCTGATGACTTGTGGATAGCCACCTTCTCACCAGGTCCTCACGTGGCAGAGACAGAGTGTGCACATTCTGTGATGTTTTTTCTTATGAGGGCACTAATCCTATCATGGGCCCACCTTCATGACCTCATCCAACTCTAATTAATTCCCAAAGACCCCACCTCCAAATGCCATCACATTGGGAGTTAGGGCTTCAATATATGAGTTTTTGGGGAGACAAACATTCACATTCAGTTCATAAAACAGAGTTTGATATTCTTAAGGGGTGATTTTAATATGTCACTGTGATATTTAAGCCCAAAGGATGGTGACAAATATCCTAAAATCAGCATATTCTCTCAACTGGATAACACTGAAAATGATCTAATTAACATTTTTCTGGTCGTGTCTTACTTTCTAGATTTTATGTTAGGGGAACTCTTTGATTTTTTGAGGCTCTAATAGACCTAGGAGCTAATTCTAATTTTACTCAAAAGTATTTTTTCCTTCCTTCACTGTTCTTGTTTTGCTTATTTTATATTGTTTGTTCTTAACATCCAATCCAATGACACAGGTCTCTGAAGTACCTTGTCCTGTCACTATATTTACCAGTTGATCTAACTTTTCAGAGCTTTGTAAATTTCAGACCTGACAATCTGAGTCACCCTCATTCCCTCTACCAATGCCCACTGCCCCACTGCTTTTTGGCTAATCAGGAGGGAAGGAAAGGTACAGACAAGGGGGCAGTATGTAAAAATTTCTATAGTACTAGTATATTTAAAAATAAGGAGTTAAAAAAATTTTAAAGCAACGTTCCTTACAATATCTCTGTTATCTTTCAAACTCATGAATTTTTATAAATCTTCTCATCTGGTGAATGAACTGGATAAATTTTAATTCTTCTTCATTAATCAATTCTCTGGTGTATAGAATTCTAAAGCATCTTGCAGTATTTTACATTAAATCTCCAATTTCCCAGTACCCTGAATCATTTTCTTCCTACCAGTTTGGAGAGATTCAAGATATCTGCTCAATTGGATTTGTTATTTTCTTGATGAAATTGCCCTCTGTTTGACTGAGGATTCTTTTGGATGTTCTACATTTGGATAAATTTGCCTCTTACCAGATGTCTTTAATTGATCTTCCCTGTTCTTTTTTGATAGAATTGTTGTCTAGTGTTTATTCAAAACTGGAGGCAAGTCCTGGCTATTTGGAGAGCACAGTGTATCTGGCAAATTTTCTGCATGGTGATTTAAAGCCCACCTAAATGGGTTGTCAATTTTGAATCCAGGAGCTGAGAGTCCATCTGGTGAAATATACCCAGCAGGCTTCCTAGAATGGCTTCTTTTCAAAAAACTTTTAAAGTGTTGTCCAAAGTTTGTAAGCCAAATTAATTTTATTCTTAAAAAATGAAGAAAAATTTTTAGTTGTTCCTTTACATTGCTGAATTTTTAGAAGCAGTCATTCTCTTAATGACCCAGGGTGAAAAATTTATGCCATTTTATTTATATCTCAGTGCCCACCTAGAAAGGGCAGACCAAAAAGAAATTTAGAAAGAATGATACATTCTGCTATGACACTTCAGAGCTACCTGCATTTATTATTCCTCATAATTACCCTATTAATATAGACATCTTTTGCCTTTTATGGTTAAAGTAAAAATAATACATTCCTTCCCAGACTGGCCTCATTTCTCTACTCTATGCGACACTACCTGATTGACAAAAATGTCACAGCTTAGAATCCTGATAAAATTAAGCATATAGAAACTGGATTTTGGGGCCAGCCCATGGCTCACTTGGGAGAGTGTGGTGATGATAACACTAAGGCGCCCTGGGTTCGGATTCCTATGTAGGGATGGCCGGTTAGCTCACTTGGGAGAGTGTGGTGCTGACAACACCGAGTCAAGGGTTAAGATCCCCTTTCCAGTCATCTTTAAAAAATAAAAAGAAAGAAACTGGATTTTTCATTGTGTTCATTCAGGATCCAAAGAAGGTCAAAGGGGACACTGTAGATAAATATGCTTTGAAAAGCACAAAATACAAAACAAAACTAAAATAGTATTCTTGCTTGTGTTTTTATTAGCAACAAACTGAAATGAGAACTTATAGTTTTAGAGATTTCATTCATTTGGTCATTATTCCTGCCTTCCAGCTGTGCTCTTTCTTTACAAAATTCAACAGATATTTATTAGATGGCTACTATGTTAGGCTGTGGGTTTCTGGTGTGAATAAGATACATGTCTCTCTACCTTGACAGAGCATATCTGACACCTAAATTTATAATTTTTATAATTTATTAAAATTATTTCAGCACATTTCACTGTCACCCCAACCCTGATTACTCAAGTCTATCCCATTTTAATCTTTAATTCTTGTTCACAGGGGGTCTGAAGTCCTTGCTCTCTCAAATCTCCATGCACTTGCGCTTCATCACATTGTGGATATTCTGGTCGGTAGAGATATTTTGAGCTGTGAATAATGTGCCATAATTGTCAATTACACTCATTGTTGCAGAAACATAGATTATTTTAGAGTGGTTAAAAAGAATTTTTCTCAGATAATCAACAATAGTCTAAGAATAGCCGACAGTGTAAATGAATGTGAGTATGACAGGAAAGGTCTGAAAGAATAGGGACTGATCAGCAACCATTTGCTTTGAAATCAATCACATATCACATGACTGTTTCAGTGTCCAAAGCCAATCATTAAATTGTCATCTTAGTAAAATCTCCACTCTTTTTTCAATACTGTGATGTGTTGGCTATTTCATTTTGGACAATTTCAAGGTGGAGTTGAAATCTGAATGAAATAATTGCATAAATTGTACTTCACAGTATAGCCAAAGATACATCAAAATGTGGAGAAGTCTTGTTGAATTGATAATGAATATTAAGGAATGATTCTTACAGACAGTGTCTCTGTATAACAAGGTGGAATTTTGAAGAAAAGCATAACAATTTGGCGGAGTTTTCTATTGGTATATTTTGCTCAGAAAATAAGTTTATTTATAAAGTCTTCTTATTGTTAACTAAAGGCAATTCTCTATTTTAAGAATTTGGTTAACTATTTTTTTTTTTTAACCATCGAAATGGCCACCTATATGCAAGTGTTTTGAAGGCTAAAAAATGGTTTCAGTTAAAATTATCAGTGTGTTTACACTGCTTCCCATGATCAATGTGCTTTCAAGGGCAGCATGAGGGTGACCCCTAAGCTCACAAGTTGTAGTATTGGCTTTGTGTCTGTGTATCTATATCTTGGTAGAGGAAGTAAGGGTAAAAGACCATAAAAAATTAGGTATATTTCCATTACCTTGAACATTTATCACTTCTTTGTGTTGGATACATTCAAAATCCTCTCTTCTAGCTAATTGAGACTATACAACAAATTGTTAAGTATAACCACCCTACAGGGCTATAGAACACTGGATATTATTTCTCCTATCTAGCTGTACTTTTATATCCAATAACCAACTTCTCACTATCCACCCTCTCCCTCCCCTTTCCAGATTCTGGTAACCACCATTCTACTCTCTCCTTCTATGTGATCAACTTTCTTACCCAGGACTTCAGGGGATGAGGGAGGGAGGGAAGGGCAGATGAATAGGTGGAGCACAGAGGATTTTTAGGGTAGCAAAATTATTCCTTATGATACTGTAATGAATACGTGACATTATGCATTTGGAAAAACCCACAGAACTGTACACTAGGAAGAAGAAACCTTAATGTAAAATTAAGTTAATAATGCACTAATATTGATTCATAATGGTAACAAAGGTACCACACTAATGTAACATGTCAATAACAGGAGAGACTGTATATGTGGGTGGGGGATGGTATGGGGACTATCTTTACTTTCTGCTCAATTTTTCTGTAAAACCAAAACTGCTATGAAAAATAAAGAAAATAATAATTAGGTTTATTATGAAATGTTCCCAATGTCTACTATGATTGTTTCCAGGGTAAATGAGAAAATAGTATTGAAAGCACATTGCAAAGTAAAAGCAAACAAATAAGAAACCCAAACCAAACCAACCAGAGACAGCAAAATATAATGTTATGCAGTTTCAATTGTATCATATGCATCTGTACTAAATCCTTTAAGTCATAAAGATTTTTTTTAGATGGAATTGATCCATCAAAAAACATTAACAAAAGAAAATTCAGCTTTACTTTTATTGTTGAAAAAGGCCACTCCTGTCAGTTCACAAGTTCCCCTCAGTCGTGCAAATTAAAAGCCATGATGTCAAGACTAAGAATGGTTGATGATTATTTAGTCAGAGACCCTCTAACCCTGCTTCCCAGTTTTTTCTATCACTTAGGTTGCATCACATGCCACACCCATGAAGTTGGGGATACAGCCCCATTCATAGCACAAGGACTGGGAATAAGACATTGAGCTTATAAATCTCTTATGGTCATGTTCTCTACCCATTCTCTCATTCTTCCTCTTGTGGCAGTCTGGATTTCCGTTTTGGCAATATTGTTTCTGCATTAAGGATTTGGCCACACTTATAGCCCTCAACATCCCAAATTTAATTCAATCAACAGCATTTATTAAACCTCACCAACTATGTGACTACACTATAACCGTTATATCCATGGAGCTGGGCACCAAATGGTACCCCAGAAGTTTGGAAAGTTAACACACCACCAGTTGACCTCCAGGTTGGGATTTAAGCTCTGCAGAGAATCTGGTTCACTAAGCATTAAAAACCAAATGCATTAAAACTGCTAAACATAAACGATAACACCACAGTACCACAACAAAAGCAATCTTTTCTATAAACTCATTTAAACCAGAAGCTACAAGCTTTAAAGATCCTCCTCTCTCCTTATTACATGTATTTTAAAACATTATTAAATGCCCAACTTATATTTTTCTAGAAGAGGCCATTATATAGCATTAATTTTTCAGCAGGGTACCATTTTAACATAATATTAATTCTAAGACATTGCTCAGAAACAATAGTCTCTGAAGGGATATTCAAAGATAAATAAAGGATTTGAGGAAAAGATGAGAGATCCCCAGTATGTATGCATACAAAGAAGAAGTAAAATATTCTATTTTTTTTAGGTTGGGGGAGGGAATTGATCATGCAGGGGTTAGAACCATGTGAATTCTCTCACCCCAAGTAAATGAAAAAATTGGCAGAGTAGTCAAAGATGAACATATCCTCAAGTGGGTAGTGTTGTTGTCTATTCAGAAAGTATTTGTATGTCCTAATTTTCTGAAACAATGCTGAAGACCTCCTAATACAAGAAGGGAGGATCAAAAACAACCCAAAAATGGAATTATATGTTGGCAAAAGTGACTTGGAATAAATGTAAGTTAAAGCTTTCTGACAGGGTTTTCTAGCATTGGCACAGTATTTTTTTGAGGAAATTATGGAATGGTCTTCTATCAAGATCTTCCCAAGGTCTAGTCAAGTCTTTATGGTTCTTTAAATCTGTATTGGTGTTACTACCATATTATAAATTATAAGAAACTTGAATATTTCAGTTTATAATTTTTAATTTCTCACTATTATGTTTATAATACAGACATTTATAAACAATTATAATAGTGAGAAATTAAAAATTATATCACTACCTGTGAGATCAGATAAGTAATTTTAACAGAGATGGAAACTACTAGAGTACTTCAAAAAGTCTGTGGAAAAATGGAATTAAAAGATAATACGATTCTTCCATGTACCCTTTGAAGACCCCTTGTATAAGAAAGAATCAAATGGATATGCTAGAAATAAAAAACACTGGAAGTGATAAAGAATATTTTTGGACTCATTAGTAGACTTGACATTACTAAGGAAAGAATCAATGAACTTGAAGATGAGTCAGTAGAAACTACCCAAACTGGAATACAAAGAGAAAGAAGAGTAGGGAAAAAAGAGGAAAAGAGAGAGAAAGAACATAACAGAGCTTTCAAAAGCTAAGGCACAGTATTAAATGGTATAACACATGCATGAAGGAAATCACAGGAGAAGAAAGAGTCAGCGAGGCATAAGAAATCTTTGAAGAAATATTGGCTAACAGTTTTCCAAAATTAATGACAGACAAAAAATCATAGACTCAGAACCTCCATGTACACCAAGCAAGATACATACCAAAATAAACACACAGCACAGACATGGAGGCATATTTAAATTGCTAAAAACTAAAGACGAGAAAAATCTCAAAGGCAGCTAGAGAGAATAAAAGATAAATTACCTGTAGAGAAACAAGGATAAAAATTACAGCAAAGTTCTCAAAAACTATGCAAGCAAGAAGACAAAGAATTGACATCTTTAAAGTACTACAAGGAAAAAAAACAAAAAACCAAAAAACCCTGTTAACCTGGAATTCTATACCCAGTAAGAATACACTTAAAATATAAAGTAAAAAGCTTTCTTAGGGTGAACTTTTCAGGTTCCTACTCTCTCTGTCCCCAAAGTAATATGCACCTATGCCCTCTGTTTTTTTCTTTCCCTCTTCAAGTCTGAGAGGATGAAGATGTTTCTCCCATTTGTGACCAGTGCTTCCATTGCCTCAGAGGGCTTAGTCAATGACCTCTTCTCTCCTAAGTACTCTCCTGCAATCTTTCTAATCTCTCTTCTATGTCTTCTTTTTACCTCGGTCTATGAACTAGACATTCCAATGTCTTTTGTCACTCCTGGCTATGCATATCCCTGTTGACAAGTCTGGCATTTCTCTTCTCTTCTTGGTAGTTATGTCTATATTTCCTTCCTGGGCTGTATGCTTCTTCAACAGTGATGTTCTCTAAGATTCTGTCCTTGGCCCCCAGGATATTTCAAGATAGAAAGACAGTAAGATAGTAAGATATCTCCTTTCCTGTCTTTAAGTATCTTATATTTAATTATTTCTAAATTTCCACATCTGGCTCATACTTCTGGTTCTAATCTTACAACTCTATCCAGGTGCATGTTGGACATTTATGACATCTACACATTCCCTAAGGTAGGTTCACCCACTATCCTTCCTCTTCCCTAAATATGCTGCTAAATATTCTAAATATTTTCATTGTATTTACTGCTCCAGCCAGCAACCCAATTGCCTAATCCAGAGCCCTGGGAACTTTCCTTAGCTCCTCATTCATCACACTTCCCAATATTTAAACAAGTATCAAGTATTACTACATGTATGTCTTTACCACATATTGCTGCATCCTCATTATCCCAGCTCTAATTCCCATTCCTCCAATGACCTGGGATTACCTTATTTTTCCTTCCCAAGCTGGATCTCTTTAAAATATACCACTGTAGTGAGAAGTAATAAAATTATGTAAGTATGGTGTATGGAAGCTACTGACATTTGTTACATTCTCTATTTCTGTGGTAACTCTTATTTTTTCCTATTAGCAGTACACTAAGTGTTGTTCTGAATCTATATCTTTTTACAATTGCTTTTGATTAGAATTCAAACTAGCTCTTAATGAATAAATTCACATTAAAGGAGAAGCTGATTTTGAGTGTGTGTAATTTCTATTACAGCAATCATTTATAATTCATTGTTTTTTTAAGAAAGAATAATTATAGCAAAGGCTGATTGTGCATATATAATTTTGTATATAGATTGATTGAATGAAATGTTAGATTATTTTACAAGATATTAAGTGGAATTAAGGTCTAATATGTGCGCTGATGTGACAAATAATAATAACAACAATAATTTATAATTGCAAATGCAATTAAGTTTTAATATACCGTTATGGCATTTTCTCTCTTTTATTTTCCTTACAAAAAATTAGAGATAGGAGAGACAGTTATTTTTATCATTATTTTATGGAGTCTTAAAATAAGGTTTAGCCAGATTAAGTGAGTTAGCCAACATTACGCAGCTGGTAATAAAGAAGCCTAAATGTACTTCAGGTCTTCTGACTCTGCATTCCTTACTTTGGTCACCACTTACTTTGGCCTCACATATGTAACTGAAGGCATCACTCATATGCTAATATGTCTATTATACCATGTGTCTAGGGAAGATAAATTGTGACATGTTTATGGTCAAGTATCTGCATTTATAGCTATATTTACAGTTGGATAACAATGTTATACTGTAAACCAGGTATTTTTGCATTCTGTAGTGTGACAAAATTTTTTATTTAGGAGACATTTTGTGAATGAAGGCACTCCCTCACCCCCCAACCAGGCTTGTTGGAAAGGGGTTAAATCACAAAGAAGGTAAACTTTTTTGCATAATAAAGTATTAGGATTTTAAAACTTACCCCCTGACTGCCCAAGAGAGATACAGTGTGGGGAGAGTTAAATCTCCAGAGGACTCTGGGAAGTGAATAGGCATGAGGAATCATCTGCAGGGACAGAGCCATGTGGCAGCAGGCAGAGCTCAGGGACTACCAGTTATCCCTAGAGCAGAGATGGCTTGGTTAGAGCCTATCTGGCTACGACAAGGGCTGCTGCGAGGCTAAGGCTGATGTCGCATATCCTGCTCACAGCACCAGTTGTCTAGCTCTTAATCCTGTTCGTGATGCCAATTGTAAAGCTAGGCGACCACGCCAGTTGTAGCAGCTCTTTTACCTGCCAGTAATCCTGCACTGACTGGGATGATGGTTGAGCTAGGGCTGGGTCTGGAGCTCCCAGACCCCTCAAGCCCTTTCACAGACTGGGTCACAATCCCTTCACGCACCAGGCTGGGTCACCAGAACCCACATAAGCCAGGCTGGGTCACCAGACTCCTTCATGCAGGTCTATGAGCTAGGTAACTGCCCAAAAGGTCCTTGGAAGCTGCAGGTCTGGAAAAACATAGCTGCGCAGGGTAGACACCCAAGGCAGTAAAACACCAGCCAAAGTGGCGCCTGGTCCGCGCACTCACTCCACCCACACAATGTTTACAGAACTGCCCCTATCGGCCCTGAGGTGAGGGGAGCCTGATCAAATTATCCTATTTTCCAACAGAGCCACTTTAGGAGTAGTGAGGTCTGATGACCAGCTTTAAAGGTTTTGTCTGTTGGGTTTTTTTTCTTCTCAAACCTTCCTTTCAGCTTTCTGTAATTGTAACAATATTGTACCAATTTTGCCTCCGGTGTGAAGAAACGGGCTGTCTTCTTACTTGAGACAAAGCAGAAAGCAAAGGCACAGGGGGCAGGGGGCGGAGTTGATGGCTGTGGAATGGGAGCAACTGTCCAGAAGGAGCTGTGACAACTGTCAACCATGTTCCTGAGAGCACCTCTCCCTTGGGTGTGCCCACAAATAATACAACAGGCACTAAATGTCCCACAGTTATTTGGGCAGAGGGTTTTGTTTATTTTATTTGCCCTCAGAAGTGTGAATACCTGGGACATTTAAGTATTTTGTGTGTATATATGTACTTACTGGAGTACTTGACATAATAATATGCTATTTCAAATTATGAGATAATTTTGTAATACCATAGTTTAATGATCAAAATTTGTTCAGTACCTACCTATGCCAACATTTTATATATATTCAATCATTTTACTTAATCCTCAAAACTATTCTATGATACTAGTACTATTATTATCCCTATTTGATGGAAGAACAAACTGAAGTACCAAAAGGAGCTGATACCTATGCCTAAAATACCCAAAATAAACAAGGTCTTCAAAAAACTCATGGAAAGATTCATATTATCTTTTAATTCTATTTTTCCATGAACTTTTTGAAGTAATAGCATAGCATATGAGGAAAAGCCCCAGCATTTTATGTAGGATTTAATAATAAAACCGAATAGTCAAGGTATTTTAAAACCTTAAAGTTAGTATGTGCATGCATTTTGATCAAAAGTGAAATTTAGACCTCCTGTCTGGATGTGGGTATGGAACCTATTATTTAGTTTCTTTCTTATAACTTTAAATAGATTGTAAGAAGGCACCTATGCAAATAGCAATTTCTCTAAGATAATTGGCCTTATGATTTTTTGAAAATGTTTTCCCAAATGCTTCATTTCTAATTCGAGATGGTCATTCAGATTTGAGTGGATTTAAATGTCTAGATAGATTTTCATCCTTCTTGGAAAAGAGATTTATAAAGCACGTGTGAGTTTTGGAATAGTAAGAGCTTTTACTCAAATCTGTTCTTTGATGAGTTAACCCTTCCTTTTATCCCAGATCAACACATTTCTCTAATTTAAGTTTTATATTTTGTGTAAATTAAGCTTTTGTTGTTTCCATGACCGATTTTCAGTTTGTCTATGTTTTACTCCAGTAGAAATAAGATAGTATAAATTCTGAAAGCTCACAACAGTCTTCACCAATGTTTGTCTTCTGTAAAGGGTATATTTCTCTGTACATGTTCTGCACAAGATAATTTCAGAAATCATCTGTATCTACCTAGAAATATGAGGGTACTTCAAAAAGTTCATGGTAAGGTTCATATTATTTTTTAATTCTATTTTTTCCATGGGCTTTTTGTAATACCCTCGTATGATCTTCTTGTTTTCTTTCTCTCTCAAAACAATCACAAGCTACTTATATAATTTATCACCTCGCATTTACAAAGGAGCAAGGAAGTTTGATTTTTGTATGCTACTTTTGCTTAACCCTTCTATCCAGCTGTTGTATGCATCAACAGATGACGAGGTGTCCCTTCCACCTTTGATAGATGGACTATTCTTTGTTCCAAATTCTATTATCCATTAACTTATAAAAAAAAGAGATTTTGCAGCATCTAGAAAATGGTTTCTTATTTCAACAATTACCACCCTGAAGTGTGTTGCCAGGTACACATTTTGATCCCCAAACATGAAAATATTTCCATGGTTAGATTATTGTGCTTTCTATTATGCCCGCTTTCATGGCTTTCTGTTTTCACTGAAGCTTTCCTAGTTTTTTCTCTTCTTTAAAATTAAATTACTGAATGTTTTCTTTTATTATTTCTGTTTTCAATACTAGAAACTAAAGAGTCAGAGATAATCATACTCTCAGAATTGTATAAACACTTTATTGTAATTTGGTACGATGTTCTCTTCTGTTATTTCGTCTATTATGTCATTATATATCATCTACATTGTCACCGGTGTTTCTCTCCATGGTTTTTCTGAAACATCGTAATTCTCAAGTGCTCTTTTTTTTTTTATGTGTATGGAGTCCTCATTATGACACTTGCTACTCACAAAAAAACTTATATGGTGCTTTTCAGTTTATAAAGTGTTTTTTTACAAACATTGCCTTATTTGAGACTCATAAAAGCCTTATAAATTAGGCTGTGTTATTATCTCTTTTTGCAGATAAGGAAACACTCTATCAGGTAATGGAGAAGGCTTTTGAACTGAAGACTTAAATCCAAACCCTGAGATCTGTTCGCTCTCCTTCCCTCTCTTTTTCTTTATTTCCTTTCACTCTCTGACCTTGCTGTCATGTAGACCAGTGTTCAAAGGCCAGACTATAAATTACTGGCAATTACTTCACTAGGCTGAACCTCATTTGACTCATCCAAAGTAATACAGATTATAATAACTATATCATAGGATTTCTATGAAAACTAAATGAGATAAGGCACCATTCCAGCCATAGTGGTTGCATAATAGGCTAAATTTCTTTTCCTCACTGCTACCTAAATTTTCTTTCTTCTGGATTTAAAAAATGTTTATAACATTGAACCCAGATTAGACTTTGAAAAAATCGTGGTCAGTGTAATATATAAGGTAAAAATGGCAGCAGGAAAGAAAGAAAAGAGCAGAGGATAGAGTGAAAACTTTGAGTGCTTTATGTGAAATTGAGTTTCTTAGGCTTTCATGTAGGATAGTGCCAACTAAAAATAATTTGCAGGTCCACAAAAAAATTAAGTGATACAGAATTATGCTAAAATCAAAAGGAATGGAAGTTAACGAGCCTATTTTATTCTTGTTACTGCATTCTCTCAATTTCTTTGGGATCTACCTCTCAGTAATGAAGGGGAACAGAGGGATGGGTGGGATTTCAAAATAGCTTATAGGACCTGGAATGTTTTCATGCTTGTATCTCATTCAATGTGAGTATGTTTTATCTAATAGGGACTTAATGAAAACAATATATTATTGTTAACTAAATGTGGATTAATAAATGAATCAAAGAAGACGGAGTCAGAAAACTATCAATTTCTTCATCTGTTGCCTTATTTCAGCTTTTCCCTTTCTCCATTCTACAGTAGCAATGAACTCTATCATATAGATTGATGCAGAAACTAATCCCAGCAAAGAATTCCTTGTATCCTTTGTAAGGGAAGAGGTTAGATTAGGATGGTAATTAAATGTTTCAGATGAAAAAAGTTGAGCTAATTTATTTAAGAAATTTTGAAAACTCTTAAGTCTTATATAAGTCTATGATAAAAATTAAATAGTAATAAGCAGTGGAATTACATCTTTTGGTTGTAAAACTGTAATTGATCTTTTTCTTTATAGTTCTTGGTTTTTGCATTCTACTTAACAAGGCTTTTCTGCTCCAAGATTACAGATAATTTCACTCAATTCTCTAACACTCTTATGGCTTTTCTCCTCCCTTCCTCCAAGCTTGTCAAGCACATTTATTTACTTTCAGATGCATTAGATGCTGCAAAGACAGCCATTTGAAACACTTTGAAGATTAATAATCCTCCATGGTGAACTGTCTTATCCATACTCTGATAGGTTATCTTACAACGGAGAGAAAGAAGGCATAGTCAGTAGTGATAACAAGAGCAACAACCAAAGCTGTAGGGGTATTCTGAGAAAAGACAGCATTCTTTCCTTCTTTTTTCTCCTTTTCAATCATCATCTTACACGAGATACAGCCATATTAGTAAATAAGTACAACACATAACTGCACATATATGCATCTACGTGGCAGGGCAGCCTGCCTACCCAGAAGGGAGTTCATAGAAGGGGTGCTGTGAAGAAATCCATAGTGTCTTGTGAGGGACGGGGAGACTAAGGAGAAGTGGTTGGGTAGAAGAGATCCAGTGAATTCTTTCCTGTGAGAGATAGAAAAAGACAGGGATGATGGAGCTGGAAATACCGAGTCATCCAAAGCTTCCTCCTGAAGTTATCGTACCAAGCAGAAAGTCTGCTCTAAACACCCAACTAGGATATCATTCTTCTTCACAAGGTTTCCTTTTAACTTGGATAAATATTGATTAGATCTTTCAGGTTTTCTGCTCTTCTTGGCTTTGTCCACACCTGCTTCAATCACTGTCAGTTGACCTAGGTGTAGCCAGGGTGGTATGCAACTTGGAATAAAGAAAATCTATGTCCCAAAGCTTTGGCTTATGCAAAACACTCTGGGATATGAATCCTGTGAACTATCCAGTAACTCCTTCAATGAACTGGGCTGTGGCCTAGAGTTGTATCGAACAATTTATGTCCTTCTATAATTTCTTAGGAATCCCAGCATGATCTAAGTGAACCAAAATTTACATCACATTTTCCTTGATTGTAAGTACCATATTGGCTACATCATTCTGTGAGCATGGTTTTATTTTTTTACATTAAGTACTTTTACTCCCTCTATAATCAAGGCATTTACAGTAAGGACAGACGTAGACATTCAGCCACATATTGTTCTAAACTGGTATTCTCTTGTTTCTACATTATTGATTGAATAATTCATCTTTTTTTTGTGAAAGTGGAAGTTTCTGATTGCTTAAACAGAATGGAAGAGAAAAGGAAAATAATTAACTCTCAGATTTCACTATGTTTTTGGGTTTTTTGCCACATAGGGTGGATTTCACTCAGCCTCCAGAAAAGTTTCATTTTTAATCCAGTTTTAAGTGCTAAACAGTGCCTCAGGATGGTTTCCCTGTTACTTGTTTGTTTAGGATTTCTTTTGAATACTTTGCAGCTTTAGTTTTATTCTTTACTTGATATTTAGTATTTTTGCAATTTAGGAATAAATTTATCATTAATCTATCTGAATCCATTGTTCGATTCATCTTCATATTAAGAGTTTGGGAAGAATCATTTTTATTAAATGAAGATTTTCCTTGAAAACAAAGAATACAAAATGGAGGAGAATAAATGGTTATTTGGAAACTAAGGAGTATTAAAGACAGCTTTGTGGCATTTTGGGGTTAATATATTTAAATAATTTATGCATTCCTGGAAAAGAGTTCCCAACACATAGATCAGGCTCTACCAGGTGGTTGCTGCTAGAAGGCTTCCCTCTCCAAACACCCTCTCCTTTGAGGTATGTTCAGGTTTCCAGCAAGGCAGTGGGGGTGCCTTAGGGCTTGACTTCTCTTCTTTTCTATTTAATATCAACATTTGCTTCTCTAATCTTGCCTCTTTCATGCTTAACTCAAAGCCTAGGGGACTGGGGGTGAGAAATAGTGCCTCCTTCTATTAAAGGTTGGAAGAAATAATCTTACAGTCTTGGCAGTGCAAGCTAAAGGCACACTCAGTAAAGAACGTCTCTTTTCACAGCCTCCGTATGGTCAGCTACTTTTCAGGGCACTGCTGCAGCTGAGGTTGTGCTTCCCGGAAGTGATGAGCTTAATTATAATCATCAGAAGAGAACGGATATGGTAGGATTTGAGATCACCTGGTTCTTTGTCCATCTCCCTTTGCTGTCTGTAGGATCAGACTCACAGGTACCTCTGTGAGTAAAGCCGTATTTCCTGTTGGAAAGAGCAAAGACTGCCAGAAAAGGCTGCTTGGGAAACCAAGGTTCTCAGAGGAAGTGAATGGCATGTAGTTAACCTGCCCAGTGAGAAAATATGTAGACACAGGCTCAAGGAATTTCTCAAAAGGTAAAGATGCAGGGCCGAGCCCGTGGCGCACTTGGTAGAGTGCGGCGCTGGGAGCGCTGCGACGCTCCCGCCGCGGGTTCGGATCCTATCTAGGACTGGCCGAGTGCCGGTCACGAAAAGGACAAAAAAAAAAAAAAAAAAAAAAGGTAAAGATGCAGAGTGACAAATAGACAAGACGAGAGGGATAGAAATGGAAGAAATGGAGAGAGAATGATAATGCTGGGAAGGAAAAAGAAGAAACATATTTATGATGTCTAATAACTGACCAAAGCAGTTTATGAAACAACATAACTAGCCCAGAATTTAGCCTAGGCTTTCATGAAAAAGAGATGTTTAAGCTCATATACCTCTTTTTCCTTCATTTAAAATGACCTTGAATTTTACTTTGGTAGATTTCTGGTGCAGCTGTTATTTGATAATAACACATTGTGCTTTTCAATTTACTTAGGTTGTTTAAAAAACAGATAACTGAAAACCATCTGTGTATATTTCTGTGTAATTTGTTCTCAGGACAGAAACTAGGAACAAAACATTTAAAATCCTGTGACTGAAACCTCTTATTAATTTAAGGAGTTCTACAGACTCAATCTGTGGTACCAGGTGGAAAGGGTGCCAAGTACTGGGCTTTCTGAAATAAGCAGGAAATTAATTTTTTCCTTTGCCCTTTGTGGTTGGGTGGCATCTTTTTTATCTTCCTGGCAGTGAGTCTCAGAATTTAACATGCATTAGAAATAATCAGGAACAATTGCTTACAATGCATATTCTTGAAGTTTACACAGGAGACTTTGATTCAGTACGTCTGGGAAGGGATCCAGGATTTTCCACATTTAAACAAGCTCCCAGGTGATTCTGATGTAGGTGATCTGAGGCCCAAACTCTGACTAACACTGCATTTTAGAATTGGGAGGTAAATTTGGCACAGGTATTCCGTAGCTCAAATATTACTACGAAGAATACAGAAAACACACAAAACCCTGAACAACCCAAATGATATAACAACAAAGCAAATAGCTCAAAGCAAAGCAAAACCTGAAAAAGAGTTTTAGATAGGTCCTTAGAGATATAATGGAATCTGATGAAACTCAGCTGCTGAGATACAAAGAGGCCAACTCTAAATTGATATGGAGGAATAATGAAAAACATTTCAAAGAAACATGATTAATTTCAGTATTGACACCAAACCCTGGGCTCTGGAAAGCATTTTCAATTTTACTCATTATGCTAATCTGCTATAAATAGGGCATGCTGGGTAAATCTATTTTGCTAAAGTTTCTTTTACATAATGTAGTTTGTTTTGTTGGGTATATATTCTAATTTCATATGTTCTAACTCGTTTCTTAGTTTAAAAAAAATGCTCCCCTTCATGTTTTCCCTGCCTAACTTATTAAAGGGTGTAATATTACTTTTCACTTGTTAGAAGCAGAAGACTGAAAGGATTTAATTACTGGAATATGGTGATAGTGGATGTGGCAGTCTGGAGAAAAACCATCTTTCTTGAGGACATGGATTCTACTGCTATGGATGTCTGTGATTTCTAGAAAATCATTTTACCTCACTGTACCTCAGTTTCATCATTGGTAAAGTTGGGGCAGTGGATGGTGGATGATTTCTGTGGCCTTCTCTAATGCTCAGTGCAATGAGAATATGCTAAGCCTTTCATCTGTTGTCTCAATAAACTTCACCAGAATCCTTCATCTGTAATGACAAATTAGAGACAAATTAAAAAGAGAGATTTAACAGTGCCCGAATTTCATACTGCTTGCAAGGGCAAAGCTGAATTCTAATGCAAATTCTTTTCACTAGCTAGAGTAGGGTTAGGAGTTCTCTGCCTTGTGTGTGATTGCTTTATCCTGGGCTGTCTGTCAATTGATTTGGAGTGGAGTGGAGGACTGGGAAGGGGAGGGGGAAAAA
This sequence comes from Cynocephalus volans, assembly GCF_027409185.1. NCBI lineage: Eukaryota > Metazoa > Chordata > Mammalia > Dermoptera > Cynocephalidae > Cynocephalus > Cynocephalus volans. The sequence goes on along the minus strand of NC_084461.1, from coordinate 50,742,392 downwards.
ATCCATGTTTCAATCATAAAGTTACAAGTTTGCACAGATACGGAAAATTATTGTTGGGTTTCTTCAACCATGGGATCAAGAACATGGCTGTCATTCATACCTCTTGCCATTAGGTGGGGCAGTTGAAGAGTGGGAAAATAGCATTTTCAAGTGAAATGTTTCAAACTCAACAACATCTGAAGGTAAGTGGTAAAAGATGCCCTCCTTTTTTAGAGTCCAAACTCACAGTGGACAGATCCTTAGTTTATTTTTTAAATTACTCAGGGTTAGAAAGAAGGGCACATGGGTGATAAAGTTAATGTAATCTAATATTGAAAATCTTGATATTAATATAAAATTTCAATTTAGGATTCAAAAGCCAAAATGGACTCTGATGTGAACTTATATACTGTACGTTCCCAGAAGAATAATGAACGTGCGTGAGGCTGAGAGAACAAAATCACAGGTTTATGGAACTTCCTCAGTGTCTATTGATTTCCTTTAGCATCCACGGTACTTAACTATTTCTTTCTCCTTCCACTTTCTTTAGAAAAGTCCATGCCAATTAATTTACCTGACATCTTAAAGGATAATTCATTAAGAAAATCTTTTTTGCCAAGCACATCATGATGAATTTTGATTGCTATTGTTACCTGAGCTCTGCTTCCGAGTGTTTTTATTGACCCACTTATAGATTTAAGATGTTTTCATAGAACTTTAAAAATGACTTAAGAAAATTTCAAAGCAGTCTTATAAAAGATAGTGATATTACACTTTCATTTGTCAATGTCCACATTTAGGACAAAGAATAAGAGATGTGAAGAGGAAGACAGGAATATAGGGAATAGATGGGAGAAGTATTTCTGGTTACTTGTGTTGCATCTCCCTAAAAGTTGGTGCTCATAGAGCCACATCAGTGAAGGTAGTAAGGAAACAGTCGATTTGGAAATTTACGTTTCATATCAAGGAAATTTTTTGAGATGAAGCAATGATATTTGTTAGTTTAGAAATGAAGAATTAATGAGAAAAGGAATTCCATAAATACCTGAATGCATGAATGGTAAGTGTTTGCCCCTACTCTGGTCAAACTAAAATACGTTTTCCCACTTTTCCTAATATGTTTGTACCTTTATTGTTAATATTTCTATGCAAAATAGTTAAAAGTTCCTGCAACTCACAGAGCTCTACATTTGATTAACTCTGTATTTCAAACAAATTTTCATGAGCTTTTCAGAGTGCTGTAAAATAGAGAAATGACTAAATTTGACATAAATCCCTAACATTTCAAATTATGCTCATTTGCTTAAAGAAATTTGGGAGCAGACTGCATTTGTACATTGCTATAATTTTAAATGGCAGCCAACATCAAGATCAAACTCTCTGGACATCTCATTTTTTGATTTCCAAGAAATCAATGTTAAGAGGAAGATGAGAACCAAGTTTGGGCTCCTATGCCCAGTTGAGTAGAGTATGGGGCTGATAAAGTAGTACTGAAAATACGGAAATATTTATTGAGTACTTAGTATATATTGGGAACCAAGCTAAACATAACTCATGTAATCTTCAGAATAACCTTATGAGTTTGGTACTATTAATGAACACCATTTTCTCCCCCATAGGAGTGATGATTTCCAAACCATTTTGTTTATATACAGTCAGAGAAAAACTGAATCTTGTGGTGAAGATTAAGTCATTAATACCAGTTAGTTGTTTCACAGTTAAATTGTATAAATGGCAAAGTAGACTTGGTAAAATTATCTGGGTATTCCAGCAGAAGCACATCATTAATACTAGCGTAAAATAAATAAATAAAAAAAAGAAGTGGCAGTCAATTTTGTCTCTGTATTTGAATGATATCACATTATTTATTGGAAAAATCTAGCTGTATTGAGAGTGGTGATGTAGGTTTGGACAACCAGTAGTTCAGATCATCTTGTCATGCTTTCTGAGAAGAAAAGGAATAAAATTTAGAAAATTTAAGAAGTCACATTGTTTTTGTTAATGCCAAATACTGTAAATGTTGACTATCTTTTTTGAATCACAGTTTAAGGGAGAAGACTACTATAAATGAACTGGCAGAAGAAATGAACAGATAATTCACAAGTATTTCTTCTTAAGTGATATTTCATTAGAGAGAGGTCTTCCTTAACCACCTTTCTCAAATAGCACCCCCTTCATTCTCTATCTCTTCACCCTCCTTCTTTCCCCTTTGTAGTACTTTACCACTACCTGACACATTTCACAGTAGTTTGTTTATAGACTGTTTCTCCCCTCTAGATTTCCAAGTGAATAGCATTTCTCTGCTTTGTTCATTGATTATTCTCTTGCATCTGAACACTGCATGGCTCTTAGTAGATGTTCAATAAATATCTGGATAAATGAATGTATAATTGAAATAAAGAAATTCATGTGGCTAATAACTAATTGAAAAGTACTCTACTGTCCTAAAAAACAAAGGAATTGAAAGAAACTAAAAACAATTAGCCTTCTCATATATCAACAATGAATGGAACATGTACAAAAAGAAGTATACCCAGTGCTCAGGAGGGTGAAGTAAAACAGACATTCATACAAAATTAAAAAACACCTTGCCGGAGAGTATTTTGGAAATAATATATGTGCCTTTAAAAATGTTTCTATACCACATTTTAATGAATATATTTAGGAAAAAATTCCAAAATTAAAAAATAGCTTTTTTTTGCACAGAAGTCTTTACTTCAACACTATTTATTATAGTGAAAGATGTTTTAAAAATCCTAAAAGCCTAAAGCAGGGAGATAGTTAAATAAATTATGATGCATTCCTTTCATGGTATGTGGTAGAAGTTAGGTTTACTAAGAAGTTTTTAAAAAGTGGAAAAATGCTAAAGCCATGAATTTAAATTAATTTGAAAACAGCATGAAAGTTTGAATATATGATATTATTTTAAAAGCATACATAGAAAAAATGGGTAGACATTATGCCAAACTTTTAACAGGGACTAAGGCAGGTAGGAGTATGGGTGGTTTTGTTTTACACTTTTGTATACTTTTATTTTTTTAAGTTTTCCAGAATGAAACATTTATGATCAGAAAAAATAATTTTAAAATGTTTTAAAAATGATTTTGTACTAGATGGGTGATAATTCAGAGCCGATCATGTTTTATACTATGAACTTATGGCTTTACATGAAAAATGAATATGATCTAATATTGCATTTATTATCTAGAAATGCACATGTCAATGGGACTTCTGGGAGAGTGCTCACTGTAAGGGTAAAAATGTCTAAACTCTAAGGGATAGTAGCATATCCTTTCAACCATCAAAGATGCTTTTAATCTTGAATTCTGTTCAATGAAAAGAGATGAGTTACTTGGACTTGATAACCAGATATATATTTTTCTTCTTTAGGACTAATGAAATGGTTGTTGAACCCACTTGGGCAGACTAGTAAAGGATATTCAAATTTGTTAGAGAAGCTAGGCCTGGGATAGCTGGGTTTAGAAGGATCTCCAGCAATGGTAGAAGTAACAGTCACTATGGTTCTGTTTGGTAGCTAGCCCAGGTTCCAGACAGAAAGTTATTTCTGGCCTCTTTCTCTCATAGCTTTGAAGACTGTACCCTCACTTCTTGGATTGTGAGGCACATGTCCACTTTTGGCTCTGCCTCTGGCATTCCTGGTACCTAAATTGACCAGCTTGACCATACAACCTCCTCATTCTCTTAAGTTCTATGTCATTGAAAAGAGACTGAAACAGCTAGGGCAGCAGGCCAAAGCACAACATTTAATAACAAGCCTTTCCTATAATTTGATTCATTTAATTCAAAGCTGTATGAACGACTGGATTTGGTTCAAGAACATGCCTATATGAATCCGGCCCCCACATCATGGGCAGGAGAGGGGACGATCAGCTTGTATCTCATGAATATTCAAAATAAATAAATAAATAAATAAATAAAATGAAAAAAATCTATTTCTTAGGATTTTTATGCAAATTAGGATATTGTATGTGAATAAAAACAGTTTTATCTCTTCCTTAAAAAAATAAAAAAATAAAAGATCTGAAGCCATAAAACAAACAAACAAACAAACAAAACAAACAAACAACAAAAACAACAAAAAAAGCATGCCTGAATTCTTGGGCTGGTTTTCAGGTCTTTAGAAGTGGAAAGCCTCTGAAATTGTTTGAGCTTGGGTACTGAGATGGAGGAAAGAGGTAACAAGAAAATTTATTCTACCTGAACCTCTGCAGTTATAATCTACTATCCTATAATTTGTTGAGACAAGGGTTATAAGTCATTTCCACACAGCCTGGCACAGTGTCTGGCATGTAGGAGATGCTTGGTAAATACTTATCAAATGAATTACAAATATGTCATTTTTTTGTTGTTAATTCATTTATGTAATGGATCCATACATATCATCTCAAACAAATGATCTGAGAATACAGAACTCACTCCAGACTTGAATCCGGAATATGTAAAGAACTAATACAAATCAATAAGAATGAGACACATCCCTAAGAAAATTAGCAAAAGACTTGAAGAGGCACTTCACTAAAGAGGATATCCATATGGTCAATAAACATAAGAAAAGGGGCTCAATGTAATCACCAGAGAAAACTAAAACCATGATCAATAACACTACATACCACAAGAATTACTAAAATAAAAAAGACAGTCAATACCTATTGTTGACAAGAATATGAAGCAATCAGAACCTCCAGTCACTGCCTGTTAGAATGTGTGTGTTGATAATAGGCTTTGAAAACTTTGTGGCAGTATCTACTGAAGCTGAACAAATACATAGCCTATGACCCAGAAATTCTACTCATAGGTATATATCAAACAGAACTGCATGCAAATTTTCGTCAAAAGACTGAAAAAGAATGTCCACGGCAACACTATTTGTAACAGAGAAAAGCTGAAAAGTACTTGATTGTCCATCAGAAAAAGGACCAATGACTAAAGTGTAATATATTCACCCAACTGTAATACTAACTAGCCATGAGAATGAATGAATTACAAATATTAATGAATTAAAAATATTAATGAATCTCTTAGACATAAGGTTGCCAGACAGAAAAAAATCCATACTCTATGGTTCCACTTATATAAGGTGCAAAAATAGGCAAAGGCATTGTTTTGGTGCTAGAAATCAGGATAGTGGTTTTCTTTACTGTGGCAGGAAGCTAGTGCCTGGAAGGGAAGACATGGGGGATTTCCAGGGTGCTCATAACAAGTTTTTTGGTCTGGGTGCTGGTTGTATGGTGTACTCTTTATAAAAATTTACTGAAGTGTACACTTATGATTTGTAGATATTTTTGTATGCATGTTATTTTTCAATGAAAAGTTGAAATAATTTTTATTATTCTTTTCGATTAACTTACCAAGTCCTGGTATTGAACTTACTGTGTGATGCACGTAAACTACAGAATATCTCCTGATATGATCTCATGATGCCATGGGATGCATTAAATCTTTTAAAAAATAATATTATTTCACTTATTAAAATACAAAATATATTTACCAGAATTTATTATTGAAACAAATTTTATTGTTACTGTTGACCTGCTGTAATGCTCTCATTCATTCATTCATTTTTTATTGTGGTAAGAACACTTAAATTGAGATCTTAACAAATTAAGTGCACAATACAGTACTGTATTGTTACATATAGGAACAATGTTGTATAGACAATCTCTATAACTTATTTATCTTACATAACTGAAACTTTAGAGCCATTTTAACAGCCAGCCCTCATTTTCCCCTCACCCAGCCCCTGGCAACCACTGTTCTTACTCTCTGTTTCTATAAGTTTAACTATTTTAGTTACCCTGTATAATTGGAATTATGCAGTATTTCTCCTTCTGTGACTGACTTACCTCACTTAGTGTAATATTCTCCAGGGTCATCTATACTGTTGCATACGGCAGGATTTTTTTTCTTTTTTAAGGCTGAATAATATTCCATTGTGTATATATGAAGGTATTTCAAAAGGTTTGTGGAAAAATAGAATTAAAAGGTAATACTAACCTTTCCATAAACTTTTTGAAGACATCTCGTATATCACATTTTCCTTATCCATTCATCTGTCATCAATGGACACTTAGGTTGATTTCATATCTTGTCTGTTGTGAATAATGCTGTTATGAACATGGGAGTGCAGACATCTCTGACACACAGATTTTATTTTCTTTGGATATATACTCAGAAGTGGAATTGCTGGATCATGCGGTAATTCTGTTTTTAATTTTTTGAGGAAACTTTATACTGTTTTTCCTAATGTCTGTACTAATTTACATTCCCACCAACAATATACAAGTGTTCCCTTTTCTCCATATCCTCACCAACACTTATCTCTTATCTTTTTTATAATAGCCATTCTAACGTGTGTGGTGATACCTCATTGTAGTTTTAATTTGCATTCCCTGGTGATTAGTGATGTTGAACATTTTATCACATACTTGTTGGCCATTTGTATGTCTTCTTTTGAGAAATGTCTAACTAGTTCCTTTACCCATCTTTGATTGGGTTGTTCTCTTGCTATTGAATTGTCTGAGTCCCTTATACATTTTAGATATTAATCTCATATCAGATGTGTGGTTTGCACATATTTTCTCCTTCTAAAGTTGCTGTTTTAGTCCATTTTGTGTTGCTATAACAAAATAGGTAATTATAAAGAAAAGAGGTTTATTTGGCTCATGATTCTGGTCCAAGAGCAGGGTGCTGGCATCTGCTCAGCTTCTGATGAGGGCCTTGAGCTGCATCATAACATGATAAAGTAGAGGAAGGGGAAATGGGCACATGCAGAAAGAGAGGGCACCAAAGAGGCTAACTCACTTTTTAATAACCCACTCTCACAGCAGCCAATCCACTTCCTCAAGAGCGAGAACTCGCTCTCTCCCTTCATAAGGGTGAATCCCTTATGACTCAAATGGCTCTGAAAGTTCCCACCACGTCTAAACGCTGTTTCATTGGCAACTGAATTTAAATGTGATTTCCTCAGGGACAAAGCACATCCAAACCATAGCAGTTGCCTCTGTGCTCTGTTTATTGTTTCCTTTGCTACGCAGAAGCTTTTTAGTTTGATGTAGTCCTGCTTGTCTATTTTTCGCTTGTATTACTTGTGCATTTTGCTGTCTTATCCAAGAAATCAATTGCTAAAACTAAGAAAAAAAGAGAGAGGACTCAAATTAATAAATAAAATCATAAATGAAAGAGGAGACATTACAACTGATGCCACAGAAACAAAAAGAATCATAAAAGACTGTTGTGAACAATTACATACCAACAAATTGGATAACCTAAAGAAATGTATAAATTCCTAGAAACATATAACCTATCAAAAATGGATCATGAAGGAAAACAAAAGAAAACAAACCCCACCCCCCAAAACCCTAACAGACCAGTAACAAATAAGGAAATTGAATCAATAATCAGAAACCTCCCAACAACAACAACAACAGAAAACCAGTACCAGGTGACTTCACTGGTGAGTTCCACCTAACATTTGAAGAAAAAATAACACCAAAAGTCTTAAACTCTTCCAAAAAACAGAAAAATGGGGATCACTTCCAAACTTATTTTATGAAGCCAGCATTATCCTGATACCAAAGCCAGAAAAAGACACTCAAGAAAAGAAAACTACATGCCAATATTCCTAATGAATATAGATGTAAAAACTCTGAACAAAATTAGTAAACTGAATCCAATAGCACATTAGAAGGATCATACACCTTAATCAAGTGTGACTTATCTCTGGGATGCAAGGATGGTTCAACATGCTCAAATCAATTATTGTGATATACTACATTAATAAAATGAAGGATAAAATTACATGTTCATCTCAATAGATACAGAAAAGGTATCTGACAAAATTTAACACCCTTTCATGACAAAATCTCTTTAACACACTAAGTATAGGTAGAATTTACCTCAACTAAAGGCCACATTTGACAAGCCCACAGCTAACATCATACTCAATGGTGAAATGTTAAAAGCTTTTCTTCTAAGATCTGGAGCGAGGTAGTGATACCCATTCCCACCACTTCTGTTTAACATAGTAGTGGAGATCCTAGTTAAAGAATTAGGCAAGAAAAAAGAAACAAAAGACATTCAAGGCAGAAAGGAAGAAGTAAAATTATCTCTGTTTATTGATCACATGATCTAGTATGTACAAAACCCTAAAGACTCCACCAAATCTGTCAGGAAAAAGTAAGCAAATTCATTAAAGTTGCAAGATACGAAATTGACATACAAAAATTAGTTGTGTTTCTATACACTGTCAATGAACTATCAAAAAAGGAAATTTAAAAAATATCCCATTTACAATAACATCAAAAGAATAAAATATTTAGGAAAAAACTTAACATAGGACAAGAAAGACTAACACACTTACAGAATATTGATGAAAGAAATTAAAGACAAATAGAAATCTTGTGTTTAAAGATTGGAACACTTAATAGTGTTAATATGTTTATACTATCCAAAGTGATTTATAGATTCGGTGCAATCCCTATCAAAATTCCAGTGGCATTTTTTACAGAAATAGAAAAAAAAAATCTAAGCTTTATTTAGAGTCACCAAAAACCTCAATAGTCAAAGTAATCTCAAGAAAGAAGAACAAAGTTAAAGATATCACATTTCTCGATTTCAAAATATACTACAAAACTACAGTAATTAAAACAGTATTGTACTGGCATAAAAACAGGCATAAAGACCAATGGAATAGAATAGAGAATCCAGAAATAAACCCAAATGTGTATATGTTCAACTTATCTTTGACAAGGGTGCCAAGAATACACAATGGAGAAAGGATAGTCTCTTCAATAAATGGTACTGGAAAAAATGGATATCCACATGTAACAGAATGAAACTGAACCTTTATCTCACATCACACACTACAATCAACACAAAATTTATTAAGGGTTTAACATAAGACCCAAAAGCTTAAAATGACAAGAACAAAACAGGGGGAAAATGTCATGATATTGGTCTTAACATTGTCTTAATTTCCATGCCTGAAACATTTACAATTGTTTAAAATGAAGAACAGTAGAGATGTTTTAACATCGCGTGGGAGCAAAGGGAAAGATGTTGCCTCCAAGGGAGATTTTTAAAGTTTTTATTTTCTCTCTGTGTTTATTTGCTGAGCTTCCTTAATCACACTGAGATGAGAGTTTGAACAAGATCTTTGTACTTTGTTAGAGGGAATGAAAGCAACGTGGTTATCAAATAACTAGGGTGAGTTACCACATAACCCAGCTTGTGAGTTGTTGACAATTGACTCTACAGTGTAAAAGATTAAATTTTTTTTGTTGTTTTAAGGTAGAAACATAAGGTTATATTTTTCAGTGCAATTGTATCACACAAAGTGTCTAAATGAGCCATTTCCAAGTTTCCATTTGTGATAAGGGGCTATGGTGCATAAACACACCCATATTTTTACCATATATAGAGATAACAAACTCATGAGGTTGCCTAATTGACTTTTATTGTATATTCATAGAGGTTACTGTTGAAAAAGAAATGCTTGGCCATATTTTCAAGGAGGCATTTGAGCTTTTTTTATTGAGGCTAAGGCTTCTACCTTTGTTTAGGTGTGAACCTAGTACTCAGGGAACTTGTCTTATCTATTTTCTGCAAAGCACCTTCTGTTCTTGTTAACATCAGTAACTGGTTTTGTAATGACAGAGAGCACAGAATTCAGCATTCACAATAGAATTGGCAGCTTATTTACTTTGAGGTATTTTTTCTGATACCTGCAGACCACTGAGCATAGCTTTCTCTCTGAGAGACAGTTTTTAAAAACTATCACCGATTTATCTTATTACATAGCATGTATGCCAACTATACAGGGCATTTAATAACAACAACAATAATAATATATGACAGTCTTTAGTATTTTATGGCTTACAAGATGTTTTCCATATTAATTGTCCCATCAGGCCTCTCCCGCACATCCTATGAAGTAGTCATGTCATCAGAAAACTGATTAGGAAATAGAGTCAGAGACTGAGCCTAGTTTTTACAGCTAAGAAATATCAAGCCAGGCTTTCCAACTCAGTCCATATCTTTTTCTATTTTATTCTAGTCCTGTAAGATTCATGGTTGCATTTACATTCCACATAGCACTATGAAATAAGATCCTCAGAGACTATGTGAGGTAATAGATGTTTGTTGTAAGATGACGCATTTAGAGATAATTTTGTACACAGCAATATATCCCTATTGCACATTATCTTGATAGGTCACAACAACAAGAAAAATAAGTATAAGAAAACAAATTATTTGTAAAATGCCAACCTTCCCTGTTAATCCTGAGAAATTAAGAGTTGGAAGTAAGAATTCGAAAGTCACCACTCCTTTCCTCTTGTTGGAGAATAGTTGAGTGTGGTGTGGTCCATTCACAGTCAGCACTTGGTTACCATTGTGATTGACACAGCAAGAAGCTACCTCATGGCTTGATGTTGAAATAAACAAGTTTTCTTTTAAGTGATTTCTTTGTTTCCTTTTGAAAGGCACCAGGTTTCAAATGTGTCCTGGGGAAATCTTTTTTCTATTTCCTCCAAACAAAATCATTTCAACAGAGAATTCATGCTTTGCCAGTGATCACAGGGAGGTACTAATGTAACATTTTTTTTTTTTAAGCTGTAAGGCCTCTCTTCCTCCAATAGACTTTACAGCTGTTAGTTTTGCTGTAGTAGTGGTTTGCTTAAATGATGGCACACTTGAATGGTGGTTGTACTAATTTACATTTCCACCAACAGTGTGCAAGTTTTTGCTTTCTTCCACATCCTCACCAACACTTATCTTTTGTCATTTGATTATAGCTATTATAACAGGTATGAGGTGATATCTCATTGTCATTTTAATTTGCATTCCCTGATGATTAGTGATGGTGAGCATTTGTTCATACACCTATTGGACATTTGTATGTCTTCTTTTGAGAAATATCTATCTATTCAGGTCGTTTGCCCATTTTTAAAACTGCATTATTTGTTTTCTTGTTAATGAGTTCTTTGAGTTTCTTATAGTATTTTATATATTAATCTCATATCAGATGTATGTTTTGCAAATATTTTCTTCCATTCCCATAGGTTGTCTCTTTACTATGTCAACTGTTTCATTTACTATGCAGATGCAAGTTTTTAGTTTGATGCAATCCTATTTGTCTCTTTTTGATTTTGTTGCTTAATATACCTTTTTATTAATGAGTGAATCAGATTCTTCCCTGAAGTGAGTAGAACATCAATGAGTACCTGATGGAGAAGGGGGAAATGGTGAAGAAAAATATCAATGAAGACATTCTTTGCCACTTTGCAATTTTTCCAAGGGGCTGGCCCTGACAGTATGTTTGTATAAATGGCTCTGTGTGATCTTGAGCACTAAAATCCCATCCAGCAGGCTCCACCTGGGAGGAGACTGTAGAGTCGGGGAGATACATGTCCAGGGGTGAAATATTGCATGATGTAGAAACAGATCAACCGCACACATTTATAGAACATACACTTCTAATGTGCTAGGTTCTGTGCCGAGCAGTAAACATAATTCCTCTATAATTTATAATATAGTTGACAAATTAAACATATTATGTATCAAAAGTTACTTAATAACAAAAGGCAAGGGAACATCTTATTCAGAAGATATTTAGATAGATTTCAAATGAGATTTTTCAGCCCTAATTCTATCATGTTGCCATTTTTCTGGACCAAATATCCCAAAATCTCAAATTCCGATCTCATTACTTCTATTGGCAAATGTCAACACCATTCACTCATTTATTTGCTCTTTTCCCAAGAAAAGAATGCTATTCAAAACGCTCCGTGCTAAGTATTTTGAACAGAAGAGACTCAAAGGATGTGTGGAAATAAAAGCTCTCCAAAACTTCTCCAAATTTTGTGAAACTTTTAGATTGGAACAAGGTTGATTTGGGTCAAACAAGGCTCTTGAAGTAAAAGCAAGGCAATTGTAAATAGGCTAAAACCCCATGGATTACAGTGGAAATGATGTTAAAATGACCCTTAAGTAAATTAGAACTGCTGAGGACTTTGGTAATTAAAGTCTCTTCCCCATATCTCCTCCAGGAATCAGGGAGCAAGGATATTTTGGATTAAGGTCTCATAAATAAACATACAGCGTGCCAGTCCCTGGAGACGGAGAAGTCATTCTTGAGTGTGTCACATGCAGGGCTCAGAGATAAGTGATGACTCTCTTGTCACCCTGACAGAAAATATATTAACTTCCTTAAACCAAGAATTATAGTGATTTCAGCAGTACAATTACAAGGAGTGACTACTGGGACTTGCATAAACCAAGCTTATTTAAATAATTTTTCAGAAAGGAACATATGCTACTATTAAAGAGTCGTGATAGAACAACTGTAATCCCATAAGATAAAATTAGTTGAAAATATTCATGTTTGCTTCAGATACAAATTCATCATTTATGTGGAATAATTAAATGCCTCTATAGACGTCCATTCCAGGGATGCTCTTGAGCCTTTCACCAGTTTCATGCCCAGTCTTATTAGTTATTTCAAGACTAAAAGAATTCTAGTTGTCCATGAATTCTTTGACGATATTTCAATTCATTTAGTTAATTTATTCATCAGATTTGTAGAGTGCCTGTTATGTGCAAAGTATGGCAGTTGGTGCTGCGCAATGCAGACATTTGGCCAAAGGCAAAGTTCTGGGTCTTGAGGTGCTTAGGTCTAGTAAGAGAGAATGACAAGCACAAAGATATCTAATTCCAAAGCTGAGAGAGGAAAAGAGGAAACTTGATTTAAGTTGGTATGGTCAAATGCATAAGAGAGCAATTGAAACTGGGCTTTGAGAAATCAGGAGAATTCTAGTTGGAACATTGGGGAGGAGGGCCCTCCAAGGACAAGTAATAAGTGAATGAAGGCCGAAGTCAAGCTAGAAAAGGCTTGTTAATGAAATAGTGCTGAGCAATTCAGAACAGCCAGAGGTCATCTTACTGCCTTGCTTGCTAGAAGTTCCCCATCACTATCACTGCATGCCTCATCCTAGTCCCTCAGCCATGCCTGCTGGGGAAACGGCAGCTGTTTTCTCTTTAACGATGATAAGCAATGGAGAGAAATGCTTTACTCTGCCCGGGTAACAGGCACATTCAATATGGGATTTCTGTTGGCAATGCCTTAATCCACGGAGTTAATAGGCACTTTAGTGAGTATGTGACAGGCGGGAGAAGAGATTTGAGAATAAGCAGACCTTTCAGCATTCCTGCAAATATGAAAAAGCAGGGCCAGACAACTGGCTGTCCTTCCCTTCCCAGTGTCTTTGAGTTTCAATGTGTACAAAAGCCCCGTCTTGGTCTCTGTTTCTGGGGGATGGCAGCTGCTACTGGGATGCTGTGTAGAGAAAGTAAGGATCTACTTCTGGGATCAGCCAGCCAGCAACGCAGTGTTTGCAGAATGGCCAGGGAGGAGCAGAGGCAGCTTTCACTGCTGTGATATTCCAGCAGTTCCTGCTGAGTCAGGAGGAAAGAATGAGCAAATTATTTCAGAAGTCAGCATACTTCACATCGTTATTATTCCTTTGCTCTCTCAGTTCTGACCACTCTGCCCCGACCAAACCCTCATCCTTGATACAACATTTTTTCTTATCTTATTTAATGTTAGGGCAAGACTTCTTTGGGATCATATGTGAAAAAATTATATAAATGTAGCTGGTAGTCTTTTTTGATGGCAAGAAAACTTAATTATCTCTAACATAACCAATTACTTTTCTTATTGCTTAGTGGTTCTCAACCCTGGCTTCACATTAGAATCACCTAGAAAGCTTTAAAAAAATCCCAATGCCCAGGCTGCTTCCTAGGGTGAGGGCTCAGGCATCAGCATTCTTTAAAGCTCTACAGGTGATTCCAATGTGTAGTTGCAGTTGACAGCCATTGTTCTAAGTGTCTTGAGGATAAATAGTAAAACCCAGACTAGTAGTGGGTGAAAATATATGTGCATATACTATGTATCAAATTATTAATAGTTCTCAACAAATGCATTTCCATTTTTAAAATAGTCTTTTAAGGAATGACCTTCATAATTTGTTACAAAATATTATTTTCGTGATGTCTCTCCGTTAGTAACGTGGAGCATGTTGCACATAAACTGTCTGGAGAATGTGGCATTATTTGCAAACATGAGAGGATGCAGCAGATTTTACAAAGGTTTATGAAAACAATATGCTTTATTTTTGTTAGTATAAAAACAGCTTCCAAAATAGCTTTCTGTTAAACAGAAAGCCTAGAGAGTAAGAGAGAAGGGCCTGAGTCTTTGTTCACTTCCAGTTTTTATGAAAGTCCCTTATTTCTAAAACTCATGACATCTTTGGCTGTTTCTTCTCTTGACTATCCCCCCCCCCCAAAAAAAATGCCAAGATCTGTTGATTTTACCTGCAGTTTCCTTTTACAACTTCATCATTTCTCCATTTTCATGGCCACTATCCTAAATCAGACTCTTTGTTACCTTTTGCGTTGGTAATTGTCATATGCTTCCCACGCCAATTTGTCTTAGACATAACCTCTGGTTAAAGATCTGAGGGCGTAATTTTTTCACTCAACTTAAGTGGTTCTCCACTGCCCATGGAAATATCACAACTCATTAGCCAGGCATTCAACTTCTCCATCATCGGGCCCCAATCTTATCCCCAAGATTACTCCCCTTTGTGTGTAGTACTGTGGAAAAGACCTTGCTGCTCAGCAGTCCCCAGGCATGACTGTTTCTTTCTGTCATCAGGACGCTGGCTTGTGCTAGTGTTTCTGCCAATGCCCAAATCCTACCCAGTAGAGAAAGCTCAGATTTCAACTGTTACACAAAACCCTGAACCCCAGAGCTGAAAGCAATATTTTCCTGCTGTGATCCCATCAAAACACTTTATCTGGACCACTTTTTAAGTGTTTATCAGAAGTCCCTTAAGCCTTCTGAATCTCTGTTTACTTATTTGTAAAATGAACCTACCTAAAAGATTGTTTGTGAGGAGTAAGATTATATATGTGAAGAGCCTAACACACAGTAGACGATTTTAAAAAGTTTTTCTTTCCTTCCTTCCTGCGTCTGTTTTTAATTATAACTGTGTAATATCCTCGTAGGCAGGGTCCTGTGATTGGTAAATTCTTGTTTTCTATGTAATTTCTAGGGTAGTGCTTTGCACATGTAGGTTCTCGATAAACGTACATGTTTGAAATGAAAGAACCCAAGATTAATGACTTGCTGTCCAAGTTATCATCAGAGTTTAGGAGAGGAGATATAGATCAGAGATCCAGTTATTGTTTTAAGGGCGTAATAATAATAATGATGATGATGATAATAATTATCTTATGTATTTACCCTACATATTGAGGAAATCCTTATGATCCTGATGAGAAATTAATAGGTAGGTAAACTGATTTAGGTTAGATGGCTTCTAAGCATTAGTCAAGGACTCAAAGCCTCTCCAATTTGAAAGTGCATGTTGTTTCAGAACACCAGGATTGGTTAGATAATCTCTAAGATCATGTCTGCTTGAATGGCAGTCATTGCAGACAACCTTTTTTTTTTTTTTTTTCACTAGCATCTGTGTCCTAGTTGGTGAGAAGGAATTCTGAACAGGGTGGCTTAGATTGGGTGAAGCAGGTCCAGGGAGTAAAGGCAGTAAGCACGCTCTGGTCATCACCCCATCTGTACTTTTCTCCGGCTTACTGAAGAGTCCAAAAGCAAAGCTTGCTGAGTCTGCAACCTGATGCCTGGAACAGGTCAGTAATCCTCTGGGATGCTAGTGTGCATTTCTCCTTCCTGCTCTCTTCCTCAGCTTGCATTCCTTACATTCTTACTTTCCTGTTGCCAATAGTTTTCCTCTTTCTTAGGGATATTCAGCTTTAAAGAAGCCACGCACTTCCTTTGCCAATGGTTATTGTCTGCACCCTAGTGCTCTCTTAGAGAATCTCTTTCCAGAAGGTTGATTTCCATAGCTGTGGTTGAGGGGCAGAAGGTTCTGCCACTACACTCTCTGCCCCCTCTGCCCCCATCACCCAAGGTAGAAGGAAAGGTTCTCTGGAGAATTTTGGTCTGGAACACACTGATTGTGGTCTCTCTTTACTGGGGCTTGAAATATGAGGGCCAATTTTTATATAAAGAAGACAATGAAACATGTCCAGAGGGACACATAGATAAGAGACTGTGAACGCCAGGGAAAAAGAGACAAAGAGTGTAGCTGCCTTCATTCTCTACAGCTTTCTAGCTGGGTTCTAATCCTGCAGGAGGCTTTGCTGCTTCCCAGGCTTGGTTCTATAAAATAGTTTTATAACCTTTTAATAAATTCCTCCTTTTGGCTTAAACCACCATGAGTGAATTCTGTTTTTTGAAGTCAACCAATCCCGTAACTGTGAGAGCTAACTAATTTTTAAACCATTCTCAAAATTCAACCTTAATTTGCTTTTGCTCAAGCTGAGTCACTAATCTATGCTCAGTCCCCATTATCTCATTCTTTATTAGGCTCTACAGTTTACCTCTAGGGTACATTTCATAGTCCTTAATGTCTCTTCTACATAACTGATTATTTATGGAGTTTAATGATGTTTTAAATAACTTTGGTTGAATAGCAGACATTTCATCTAATCTTTTAATTCTGCAGCTCTTCTATTCTTGGTGGACACAATTTATTTATTTATTTATCTCTCTTTCTTTCTTTTAATATCTATGATATCAGGGAGTGAAGAACCAGGTAGAAGAGCACACAGTAGGAAACTAGAAAGCATCCTTAGTACAACTCACTGAAAAAACTGAGCCCCAGTCATCTCACCTCTCTGGGCCTTACTGTTACCCTTAAATAAAGGGACTCTACCCAAGTCCCTTCCAGTATAAAAATTCTGTGATTCAAGGTTTCTGTCCCCATTCTAGAATATACTATGCAATAATAGAAGTTACTAGAAAATTTGTTCAGAACACACACTTTCCAGACTTATTTGACCATGGAATACTTTTTAAATTATTACATATTGGCAGAACACCAGCAATAGCTTATGGGATATAATATGCACTTTGATTGAAGAAGACAAGAAATGGTCTGTGACAAAGTTAATTGTGGTAAGAGATGATTAAAAACATTGTTTCATATTCTGACTCAATTACAGGATGAAAACCATAATTCAAATTAAATATATTGTCATTTTCACTTTTATGGGGATTTAAAAAAAGATAAAAATAGTTCGAATACTAAGACAGGTTACATAGCATAGAGCAATCATTATTAAGAGGCAATGTATTAGCAGTACAATTAGTTGGTGAATACTACTGAAGCACTGATATTTAGATTCTATCTTGTGCATTCATGCTACACCAATCACTGTGTAATGTCCTGTTTTCATTTCTTCAATGCAGGTTGTTGCATGATGATAACAATTATAGAAGTATGTTTAAATACATTAAATATATTTTATAAGAAACAATGTTGTTAGAAATTTTTTTCTTAGAATACCTTGACATCTTGCAGCTTGAGAAAAGCTGACCTACATGAACCTAAATACTGTATACATTTCCAATGAATAGCCTGTTTTTCTCTTCTCTTCCTCCTACTCTGCCCACATACTTACATGCGTAGCTATTAATACTGGATTGTTCTCCCACGGGCTTTTGTATTCTGTGACATTACATATGTTTTGTAGCAGTACCTCTGGCACTGAAACTTTGTAGACGTCAGTGGTGATGGTCCTTGTGTAGGTTTAAACTTTCCTGAGCACAATATATTCCTTGAGAATAGTCTTGCTATTTAAGGGATTTTCACTGAAACTAGTATGTATAATTAATACATAATGCTTCCTATTAAAAACTTGGCATGTGTACATTAAGAGTTATAAATTACACTTAATCATTGGTTTCTTGTTTCTTTCATAGATCTTGAGAAAAACCCAATGGCTGTAGCATTGCCATTTTGTGACTAATCCTTCATGTAATAAACCCAAGCTTCAATTATCTTGAATGAATTGGTCTACTTAGGAAGCCCTTTGGCTTGGTGCTAAACTGTATTTCCTACTCAAGGAGTCAAATATTATGAAGAAACTGTAGCACTTTATAACAGCCGCTTCATCATTTTGGAATTTTAAACTTCTACCTTTAGGAATAAGTATATTGATCCTAGAACAGTCATAGCATTTGAAATCTCACTGCAAACACTTGAGTAAGCACAGTTATACTAGATGGAGAGGTTGTGAATTTCCAAAGATGGGATTACTGAATTAAAATATAATCCTGCCTTAAGTTAAAAAAATAAGCTCTTCATGACACAAGTTCACTATCCTGAACACGACTTTATTTGATCCATTAAAAATAACAGTGTGAATGTAGATACCAACGTTATAGTGATGGCTCATCGCTGGAAACAACTACTTACAGCAGTTATATACTAGTATATCTTTCTTACCAGTTATACTGATATTAATTATTGTGGTTTTTATCTTGGCTGCAGGAACACATAGCATGGTTTAGTGAAGTTTGGTTCACATTTGTAGGCATTTCAGAAATGTCATTTTTGAGGACATGTGCACGCTTAAGTTCAGTGAGAAAGTGAGTATGTAGTTCATAGAACAATATAATCCATGATTTAAGCTTCTATGTGTATGTTTGTCTGCCTGTGTGTTTTAAGCAAGAAAATGGTTCTTTTCAATAACTGAAGACATTTCCAGGTTAAAAAAGAGAAAAATAAAAACCATGGAAACTGTGGGTGTGGAATTGCTGGGCTACCTGCAACCTAGACGTGGTGGAAAATCCATGGTAGATAGTTCCCTGGAATTATGTAGACTGGTTGAACAAACATAATCCAAAGCATTGATGTGTCACATGTTCTTCCTTTGGCTATGTTTTGTTCAACATTTAAAGAGGGATTTGCATGAAAACAAACAGTAATGCTAATCAACTGTGTGGAAAACATTCAAAGTTGAAAGGAATGGGTGCCAACACTATGATGCAAAAGTAGCTTGATGGACAAGTAACAAGGCAGAATCTAACTGGAACTAAATGTAAGTCTTGAATTTGGCTTTCAGAAAAATAGCCATAGCACAAATGCAGAAAGACGTTGTGTGGACAGTTCTCATGAAAAAGAGTAGTTAATTGCAAATACTATACCAACCAACAGTGTGATGTTTGTCTAAAAATCCTCTAAATTGTGTCTTTGTGAAAGAAAAAGAATCAACATTAATTGAAATATTATTGCTTAAACATGAAAGTTAGCTGTAGTTCATTGTGCTCTGGCAATAGTCAAACCACCTGTACAGTATCCAGATCATTAACGTATTAGAGCAGTTTCCCAGAGTATAGAATGTTAGTGTTTATTTTGAGGAGGGGAGATCTGTAGCCAAAGAAGCTTGGAAAGGACAAGTTGTTAAGGAAATTCAACTGCTGTCTTTTGTGCAATACTTCTCAGAGCCTTTAATGTACCAATATGCATTGCAGCTGTCCAAGACAGGATGACATAGGGAGGTCTGGAGCAAAATGTCCTACCCCATTGTCCTATCTACCCCATAACTACTTAAATTCTACCTTCATCCCCTGACCTTTGTCCTAGGATTATGATCCTCTTATCTCCTCCTACAACTATGACCTCTCCTTATCTCGACTATTTCCTTCTTCAATAGCTCCTCTCTTCTTTCCCCAAACACAAACAGAAGTGCTGTGTTTCACAGAAATCATGTTAACTTTGCTTCTCCCCCAACTACCTACTCTCTTTCTCCTTCCTCTTACTGCTTCTGCTATTTGATGATTTCCCCCTTTACTTTCCCTCAGTCTTAAGGAAAAAAAGGACTTTTTTTTCTTGGATCATCTTGCAGACTTGTATTCTCTGGGACATGGCTGAGGCATGCTTAATGAGAGATGTTTAGAAGAGGCAGTGAGAAAGGCATGGCATCTGAAAATCATGTCAGACTAAGTCCATTCTGGCTGCTATAACAAAATACTATAAACTGGGTGGCTTATAAACAACAAGTTTATTTCTTAAAGATCTGGAGGCTGGGAGGTAAAAGATCAAGATGCCAGTGGATTTGGTGTCTTATAAGGGTCTGTTTCTTGGTTTATAGATGGCATTTTATAGCTATGTCTCACATGGTGGAAGGGGCAAAGGGTTGTTCCCTGGGCTTCTTTTATAAGGTCATTAATCACTTAATCACCTCCCAAAGGCCCTACCTGCAAATAACACAGGTTTCAACATACGAATTTGAACAGAAACAAACATTTAGACCATAAAAAGGTCTTCTTTGTCTTTTAGTAGTGAGGATTTCATCAGTAAAAAAGAGTAGAATTATTCTACTAAAGTTCAGAGTTTACCAATCTTGTGTGTGTGTGTGTGTGTGCGCGTAAGTCCTGGATCCTTTCAGCACACTGGGTAAGCCTATGAATGTCTTCTCAATATAATGTTTTTACATATAAAATAAAATTATAGGATTAAGAAAGAAAACCAGTTATATTAAAATAAATTATCAAAATATTAAAACAGGTCCAGGCGGAGGGAGGGGTCAAGATGGTGCAGTAATAGGTTCCTGGTGTCACTCTCTCCCACACAGTGACCAATTTGCAGCTTTTGAGGAGCAGCGATGGAGGACTCGAGGTCTGTGCTGGAACGGACAGGAGCCACCCACTGTGGCACCCCAGTTCAGGTTGCTCCCCATTTCCTAAAGAGACTTCGGAGCTTTGGAGCTTTTGGGCCCACACGCCCCAAGCCTGCCAGCCAGAGAAGGCAGGTGGGGCCAGGGCGGGACTGCGGGTGCAGGCCGTCCATCACCGTGAGTGACCTGAGAGGCACGGGCTCCCAAGCCCTGAGCCTGAGAAGCCGGTGTAGGCAGGTGGGGCAGGAATTCCGGCCCAGGCCATCTGTCTCCGTGACTGACTTGAGAGGCTCTGGACTCCCACACCACCTGACCAACCATTGAAGGCAGATGAAGTGGGACTTCCAGTGCAGGTTAGTTTTTGCTGTCCAGAAGCTGCAGACCCTTCAGAATCCAAGCCAGACATCAGGGTAAAATGAGTGAACTGTGATACCCTGGCCACAATGATAAAACACCAAAGGAAAGAAACCAGAAATATGAAAAATCAAGAAAGTACATTGCCACCAAAGGAAATTAATAACTTACAAGTGCCAGATCCTATAGAACAGGAAGTCTTTGAAATGACAGAAAAGGAATTTAAAGTAACTATTCTAAGGAAACTAAATGAGATACAAGAAAACTCACTATGAAACAACACTATGAAATGAGAAAAAATATACAGGATCTGAAAGAAGAAATGTACAAAGAGATCAATGCCTTGAAAAAGAATGTAGCTGAGGTTGTGGAGCTGAAGGATTCATTCAACAAATAAAAAATACAACAGAGAGTTTAACCAACAGACTTGAACAAGCAGAAGAGAGAATTTCTGACCTTGAAAGCAGGCTGTTTGAATTATCACAGGCAGACCAGAAAAAAGAAAACAGAATAAAAAAAATTGAAGAAAATTTAAAAGAGACGACTGATAACCTTAAGTGCTCAAATATCCAAATCATGAGTATTCCAGAAGGGGAGGAAAAAGGAACTGGCATTGAAAACATACTCAATGAGATAATAGCAGAAAACTTCCCAGGTATAGGGAAAGTCACATCCCCAGATTCAGGAAGCCCAAAGATCACCAAGCACATTCAACCCAAAAAGGTCCTCTCCAAGACATGTGATAATCAAATTGACAAAAATCAAAGAGAAAGAGAGAATCTTAAAAGCTGCAAGAGAGAAGTGGCAAGTCATTTATAAGGGAGCCCAAATCAGAATAACATTAGACTTTTCATCAGAAATGCTAAAAGCCAGAAAAGAATGGGATGATATATTCAAAACACTAAAGGACAAAAATTGCCAGCCAAGAATACTTTACCCAGCAAGGCTATCCTTCCGAAATGAAGAACAAATAGTATATTTCTCAGACAAACAAAAACTGGGAGTTCACTACCACACGACCAGCCCTACAAGAAATTCTCAAGGAAGTACTGGGTTTGATACCACAAAATCAACCATCACTACCATGAATGCACAAGAAAGAACAAAAACTACCAGCAAAACAATAATGCAAACAAAAGAGAGAAAAAATATTTTATCTATCACCCCAAGAAACCAACAAATATAGAAGACAAACAGAAAATTAGAAAGGAACAAAAGATACTTAAGACATCTAAACAAATATCAGTAAAATGCTAGGAGTAAATCAACACCTTTCACTAATAACTCTGAATGTAAAGGGACTAAATTCCCCATTCAAAAGACACAGACTGACTGACTAGATTAAAAAGATGGACCCAACAATATGCTGCCTTCAAGAGTCACTTGACCTGTAAAGACACACATAGAACAAGAGTGAAAGGATGGAAAAGGATATATCATGCAAATAGAAATGAAAAACAAGCTCGAGTAGCTACTCTTATATCAGATAAAATAGACTTTAAAGCAAAAAACATTAAAAGAGATAAAGATGGCCAATACATAATGATCATAATGATAAAAGGATCTATCCATCAAGAAGACATAACAATCATAAATATATATGCACCTAATGTCAGAGCAGCCAGATTTACAAAGCAAAAACTATTAGATCTAAAAAAAGAAATAGACACTAACACCATAATAGTGGGGGACCTGAACACCCCACTCTCATCATTGGACAGATCATCTAGGCAAAAAATCAACAGAGAAACACAAGATCTAAACAACACTTTAGACCAATTGGATTTGGCAGATATCTACAGAACATCCCACCCAACAACCTCAGAATATTCATTCTTCTCATCAGCACATGGAACTTTCTCCAGGACAGACCACATATTAGATCACAAAGCAAGTCTTAACAAATTCAAAAAAATTGGAATTATTCCATGTATTTTTTCTGATCACAATGGATTAAAATTAGAAATCAATAATAAACAATACTCTGAAAATATACAAACTCATGGAAATTAAACAACATTCTACTTAATGACATGTGGGTCCAAGAAGAAATTAAACAGGAAATCAAAAAAATTCTTGAAACTAATGAAAATAATGACACATCATACCAAAACCTGTGGGATGCTGCAAAAGCAGTTTTAAGGGGGAAATTTATTGCATTAAATGCTTACTTCAGAAGAATGGAAAGATGGCAAATAAATAATCTAACACTTCACCTTAAAGATCTAGAAAAACAAGAACAATCCAAACCTAAAGTTAGTAGAAGGAAAGAAATAATTAAGATCAGAGCAGAACTAAATGAAATAGAAACACAAAAAACAATATGAAAGATCAATGAAACAAAAAGTTGGATCTTTGAAAGGTTAATAAAATTGACAAACCTTTAACAAGACTAAGGAAAGAAAAGAGAAGTCCCAAATAACAAAAATTAGAAATATAAAAGGTGAAATTACAACTGACACCTCAGAAATGCAAGGATTCATTAGAGACTACTATAAACATCTATATGCCAACAAATTTGAAAATCTGGAGAAAATGGATAAATTTCTGGATGCACACAAATTACCAAAACTGAGGCAAGATGATACAGAAAATCTGAACAGACCAATAACAATAAAAGAGATTGAAGCGGTTATCAGAAGGCTCCCAACAAGAAAAGCCCCGGACTGGATCGGTTCACTGCAGAGTTCTACCAAATCTTCAAAGAGGAACTGATACCAATTCTCTACAAACTGTTCCTAAAGATTGAAACAGAGGCCATTCTCCCAAACTCATTCTATGAGGCAAATATCACCCTGATTCCAAAACCAGACAAAGATACATCAAAAACAGAAAACTACAGGCCAATATCCTTGATGAATATAGATGCAAAAATCCTCAATAAAATACTTGCTAATAGAATACAGCAACACATACAGAAAATTATACACCACAATCAAGTGGGATTCATCCCAGGGAAGCAGGGTTGGTTCAACATATGCGAATCAATAAATGTGATACACCACAGTAATAAATGCAAAGACAAAAACCACATGATCATCTCTACTGATGCTGAAAAAGCATTAACAAAATTCAACATCCTTTCATGATAAAGTCTCTCTACAAGTTAGGCATAGATGGGAAGTATCTCAATATAATTAAAGTCATATATGATAAGCCCACTGCCATTATCATCCTGAATGGGGAAAAGCTGAAAGCTTTGCCCTTAAGAACAGGAACTAGACAAAAATGCCCACTCTCACCACTCCTATTCAACATAGTGTTGGAAGTACTAGCCAGAGCAATCAAAGAGAAGGAAATAAAGGCCATCCAGATTGGAAAGGATGAAGTCAAGCTGTCCCTTTTTGCAGATGATACAATACTATATATTGAACAGCCTAAAGCTTCTATAAGAAAAACTCCTAGAGTTGATAAACGATTTCAGCAAAGTTGCCGGATACAAAATCAACACACAAAAATCAGTAGCATTTCTATACGCCAACGTCAACATGCAGAAAAAGAAATCAAGAAAGCTAGCCTATTTACAGTAACTGTCGGGTCCGCTGCCGGCCGACCTGAACAGCCCTTAGCCTCGTTCCTTTCGGTGGGTGAGCGAACTGCCCGGGATCCCTTTTCCCTCCTGTCCCCTTTGGAAGGAGACGGGGTAAGAGAGCCATGAAGAGAGGTGAGCTCAGCCGCCGGCCCTAACCAGCCCGGTTTAAAGGACACTCAGACACGGGCGGGGGTTCTGTCCAGCAGTTCTGTTTATTATCACACAAGCACTTGCTTTTAAAGGCAAATGGGGAAGGGAGGTTTTTTACATAATCCTATCAGTTTAAAGGTCAAGGGCATGCATCCTGTCTCAATGCCTAGCTATTGCAACCATGCAGTGTTCAGGAGCGCAGAAGCACGTATTTGGCCAATAAGGGCTAAGGCAAGGTTCCCGCAGACACCCCCACCCTACTTCCTCCTGGCACCGTCTTAGGCTGCCACGTTAATACACCCTTGTGGGCCCATAATGGCGCCACTTGTAATGTCACTTAAGGTGGCGTTAGTTTTTAAGGCCTGACATCTCCCCCTTTCTGTTTTAATAAGGCAGCTGGAGGCGGCTAACCTTCCCAGCCTCGCCTCCATTCTCTCTGGTGGCTGTGCCTGTCTTAGGTTGTTTCCCTCTGGAAATCTTACCCATCATCGACTATCCTGCCAAGCGGGGGTGGGGCGGAGCCTTACAGACTGGCATTGATTTTTTAAAGGGCCATATTGACCAAGGGCTGTCAGGGCTTTCATTGTGTGCCACCTCCTCTACCACCTGGGTGAGCATTACAAGATAAGTGGTGTTGTGCCTTGTAAGGGACCTAACCTGGTGAGTGGCGTAAGGCCCCAAGATGCTAGGGGGCCTGCCAGGGAGGACAGCAGGGTGGTGAGCCATGGGGAACTTGAAAGCCAGCTTTGCAACCAATTACTATTAGCATCACATTCTTTTTTTCACTTTTCTAATCCTTCTCTAAGCTTAGCTAGGGAATCTTTGGCCACTCCAGAGTGGTCGGCATAGAAGCAACACTCTTCTTTGAGGGCGGTACATAATCCTCCTTGCTGTAAGAACAACAGGTCTAGTCTGTTCTGTAAAACAACTTCAAAAAAATGATGTTAGTGATTTTTTTTTTAAATGTGATACAGACACCTCCAAGTGGCTTGTATGACCTCCCACGTTTGGTTGGCTGGCTCCTGGGGACCTTCCCTGGTGGCAGAGGCCCTTGTCCTTGTTGACCCAAGGAGGGCGGCCACTTGGAGCATCCACAAAGAGTTCATAATGCAGTCTGAAACATACAAACAATAAACTCCTCAGGGTCCTTAGTACCCTGGGTGTCTGGCAAGAACTTAAGATTTTTGGCTGGGACCCATATAGGGGTTGACTCACTGAAGACACAACCAAACCCTCGGCCCATAGTTAGCAACGGGTCAGGGCCCCTCCACTGGCCTGTTAAGGGGTCTTTCCACCGCACTTGGACTTCTGGGCGCGGTGGTTGAGGTGACCAGTGTTTCTGGAAGGCAGACAGGGGTTCATTTTTGGAAAAATTTAGGATGTTTAAAGTTAGGAGTGCCTGTCCCAACTGCTGATGAGGGCTGGTGACTCCCCCTTTTTGTTTTAATAATTGATTTTTTAGGCATTGGTGATGCCGTTCAACAATGGCTTGTCCTTGGGGGTTATAGGGAAGTCCTGTAGTATGTTTAATGTTCCATTGTACTAAGAATTCTTGTAAGGCTTTGCTAGAAAAACAAGGCCCATTATCTGTTTTAATTTGTGCTGGCAGCCCTAAGGTGGCAAAACACTGCAGCAGGTGATGTTCTGCATGCTTGGCAGCTTCACCTGCGTGTGCTGTGGCCCAACACGCGTGTGAATAGGTGTCAACGGACACAAAAACATATTTGAGTTTCCCAAAAGGCGGGAAGTGAGTTACATCAGTTTGCCACAGCACATTAGGCTTGTGTCCCCTAGGATTGACCCCTGGCGGTTGTAAGGGGGGTACTTGCAGATAAGGAAGGCATGACTTGCATGTGTGTACAATCCTTTTTAGCTGTGAAATAGGTATATTTGGAAACCTGGCATGTAGACCTCGCCAGTTTACATGAGTTAAAGTGTGCAGTTGGCTGGCACTATCTAGTGTATATATTTTAGGGCCCTGAGAGGCAAGAGTCTCTGCCTGGGCATTTCCAGTGGCTAGAAATCCTGGCATCCCTTGGTGACCCCGAAGGTGTTGAACAAAAATAGGGTTATTGCGGCCTTGTAAGGTACTCCTTACTTGTATCATAAGGGAGGAGATGGGATTACAATCTAAGCGAATGTGGGCTCCCGGAAGCCCAGGGAGAAGATTGGCCACATATAAGCTGTCTGTAAAAAGGTTAATGGGGTCTGGCACTTTTGCAGGGCAAGGAGTATAGTGAGCAGCTCTTTGTATTGTGCCGACCCATCACAGGGGTGAAAATGAGTAGGGGGGGCCGCCTGTGATGTGGTGCATGGGGGTTTGTAAATAATTACAGTAGCCCCTGATTTACCACCTTCCGTGAAGACATTGTAGGCGTCTACCAGGGGTTTGGTGACAAAAAGCTGTGGGTTAGCCAATTAAAAAATGGGCAAGAGCTAAGTAGGCATTTCTCTAAGGAAGAAATACAAATGGCCAACAGACATATGAAAAAATGCTCAACATCACTCAGCATCTGGGAAATGCAAATCAAAACCCCACTGAGATACCATCTAACCCCAGTTAGGATGGCTAAAATCCAAAAGACTCTGAATGATAAATGCTGGTGAGGTTGTGGAGAAAAAGGAACTCTCATACATTGTTGGTGGGACTGCAAAATGGTGCAGCCTCTATGGAAAATGGTATGGAGGTTCCTCAAACAATTGCAGATAGATCTACCATACGACCCAGCTATCCCACTGCTGGGAATATACCCAGAGGAATGGAAATCATCAAGTCAAAGGTATACGTGTTCCCCAATGTTCATCGCAGCACTCTTTACAATAGCCAAGAGTTGGAACCAGCCCAAATGTCCATCATCAGATGAGTGGATATGGAAAATGTGGTACATCTACACAATGGAATACTACTCAGCTATAAAAACGAATGAAATACTGCCATTTGCAACAACATGGATGGACCTTGAGAGAATTATATTAAGTGAAACAAGTCAGGCACAGAAAGAGAAATACCATATGTTCTCACTTATTTGTGGGAGCTAAAAATTAATATATAAATTCACACACACAAAAACAACCAGGGGCGGGGGGAAGAAGATATAACAACCACAATTACTTGAAGTTGATACGACAAGCAAACAGAGGGGACATTGGTGGGGGGGATGGGGAAGGGAGGAGGGAGGGAGGTTTTGGTGATGGGAAACAATAATCAGCCACAATGTATATCGACAAAATAAAATTTAAAAAAAAAAAAAAAAGCTGTGGGGTTAGTCCATGACAGCTCTTTGAAGGTGGAGACCCATTTATTGTTGCCATAGTGGCAATCAACAACCCCGAGATACCCTTCTGTGAGCATTCCCTTCCTTTCATTATTAGGTCAGCAGCTTGGTTCAGAGTGGTGTACACCCGGGGGGCCCCTCCTAGAGATAAGTGTACCCATTGGAGTGGCTCCCCCCTTTGGGTTAGGGCAGCCATGTATTTGGTGTTAGTGGCTATGAGCCATAACTCTATAGGGGACTCAGGGTCATAGCGTTTCAACTGGGCACTGTTTAGGAGATCTTGGACTGACTTTAAAAGCTGACGGCACTCAGTCGGGAGCATGAAGGGGGTGCTGCGGTCAGAGGCGTGCAACAGGGCAAACAGGGGAACGAGCTGGCCGGTGGAAAGGGGGATCCATGAGCGTAGCCAATTTATTTCGCCTAGAAGCTTTTGTAATTGAGGGAGAGTATACGAGTTTGAGATGGTTAGCTGAGGCTTTAATGGGCTAGCCTTTTCTGAAGTTAAAAGTGTGCCCAGAATTTTAAACAGGGGTATGGTCTGGACCTTATCGGCTGACACCTGTAACCCCCGTTTAGTCAAGCAGGAGAGAGTTGGGCTGAGCGCATGAGACACGCCCGTGGGCGTTGGTGCCCCAAGAATTATGTCATCCATGTAAAGATAAAGAACTACATGCAGCTGTTTTACAGGATTAAGCAACTGAGAGACAAACATTTGGCAAAATGAGGGACTATTAGCCATTCCTTGGGGAAGCACCACCCACTCAAACCGCCGATCTGGACACTGAAAGTTTACGGAGGGGATAGAAAAGGCAAACTTTTCACAATCATTCAGGTGCAGTGGTTTTTTGCCTTTAGCCTTGGGACATTGGCTTTTAAAATGACCTTGTCTTCTGCAACCAAAACATTGTCCCTTGAAGGGCGTGGAAGTATTGTTTCCTGAGGGGATCAGAGCGGTAAACGCCTTGAAGGCTTCGGTTAAGTTTTGTGCCTGAGCCTGCGAGGCTGAGGATAAGGTCGGGCCTCGGCAACAGCCTTTTTTAGTTCTTTTACAACGTTGACTGGATAGGCCTGAGGGGCCGCTTCCCCCCACGGGCTGCGGACGGCTGGGGGTTCCCTGTGAGCCATGACAGGAAAAACCCACGGCTCTGCAGGGGGTGTTTTTAAAGGTGGACTAGCCTCCTCCACTTCTTCAGGTGCCGCTTTCTCCCCTTCTGCTAAACTTTGCTCAGGGCCTTGCATTGGCAGCTTTGTTTCCTTTTTTCTCTCCTCATTGAACTGCGCCCAATCCCTTTTTGCCCCTTCCTGATGCTCGGGATGGAAGCAAAGCTTTAGGGCAGAGATGGTTGGGTAGAACCCTAAGTGGGGGTCTAGCCTGTGACTAATCTCGTTCTTTCTGGCCAGGGTCTGAACCCGGTCCCAAGTCTCATACGAGAACAAGTTGGACGAAGGTGCCCAAGGGGCTACCAGCACCACATGACGCCAGGCATTGGTGGCCATGGAGTCAGATATTTCTAGGCCTCTGCTTTTTAACATGTACTTTAGAGCCTTGCAGGCTGTCTTGTCACTCTTTCCACACACACACCTCCCATGTTGCCCCAAGGAAGAGACAAAGGGAGCACAGGGCAGAGAAGTGCAGGGACTTCCCCCTGTTATGGGACTCACCCTGACACGCAGGTGGATTGCTTCACGGCAACTACCGCGGTTACGGGGGCCCCTCCGCTGGTTGATCACCCTTCCTCGACCTTCTTTCAGGACCGAGCAGCCGGGGGCCTCACTCGCTCGCCTTTCACCCACGAGTTTTAAAAAAAGCCTCACACGGGGCACCACTCTGTCGGGTCCACCACCGGCCAACCTGAACAGCCCTAGCCTCGTTCCTTTCGGTGGGCGAGCGAATGGCCCAGGATTCCTCTTTCCCTCCTGTCCCCTTTGGAAGGAGACGGGGGAAGAGAGCTGTGAAGAGAGGTGAGCACATCACCAGCCCCAAACCAGCCCAGTTAAAGGACACGCAGACGCGGCGGGGGTTCTGTCGAGCAGTTCTGTTTATTATCACACAAGCACTTGCTTTTAAAGGCAAATGGGGAAGGGAGGTTTTTTACATAATCCTATCAGCTTAAAGGTCAAGGGCATGCATCCTGTCTCAATGCCTAGCTATTGCAACCACGCAGTGTTCATGAGCAGAAGCACGTATTTGGCCAATAAGGGCTAAGGCAAGATTCCCACAGACACTCCCACCCTACTTCCTCCCGGGGCCGTCTTAGGCTGCCACGTTAATACGCCCTTGTGGGCCCATAATGGCGCCGCTTGTAAGGTCACTTAAGGTGGCGTTAGTTTTTAAGGGCTGACAAGTAACCACCAAAAAATAAATAAAATATTTAGAAATAAAGCTGACCAAGGATGTGAAAAATCTCTATGAAGAAAACTATAAACCACTGTCAAGAGAAATTAAAGAGGATACAAGAAGATGGAAAAATATCCCATGCTCTTGGATTCGAAGAATTAACAATGTGAAAATGTCCATGTTACCCAAAGTGATTTACAAATTCAATGCAATCCCCATCAGAATTCCAATGACATTTTTCTCTGAGATGAAACAGTTATCCAGACATTTATTTATTTTTATTTTTATTTTTATTTTTTTTACTTTTATTTTTATTTTTATTTTTTATTTTATTTATTTATTTTTCTTTTTAAGTTTTATTTTGTCGATATACATTGTGGCTGATTATTGCTCCCCATCACTAAAACCTCCCTCCCTTCTCCCTCCCTTCCTCCCCCCCAACAATGTCCTTTCTGTTTGCTTGTCGTATCAACTTCAAGTAGTTGTGGTTGTTATATCTTCTTCCCCCCCCCGTTTTTGTGTGTGTGTGTGTGTGTGTGTGTGTGTGTGTGAGTGTGTGTGAATTTATATATTAATTTTTAGTTCCCACCAATAAGTGAGAACATGTGGTATTTCTCTTTCTGTGCCTGACTTGTTTCACTTAATATAATTCTCTCAAGGTCCATCCATGTTGTTGCAAATGGCAGTATTTCATTCGTTTTTATAGCTGAGTAGTATTCCATTGTGTAGATGTACCACATTTTCCGTATCCACTCATCTGATGATGGACATTTGGGCTGGTTCCAACTCTTGGCTATTGTAAAGAGTGCTGCGATGAACATTGGGGAACAGGTATACCTTCGACTTGATGATTTCCATTCCTCTGGGTATATTGCCAACAGTGGGATAGCTGGGTCATATGGTAGATCTATCTGCAATTGTTTGAGGAACCTCCATACCATTTTCCATAGAGGCTGCACCATTTTGCAGTCCCACCAACAATGTATGAGAGTTCCTTTTTCTCCGCAACCTCGCCAGCATTTATCGTTCAGAGTCTTTTGGAGTTTAGCCATCCTAACTGGGGTTAGATGGTATCTCAATGTGGTTTTGATTTGCATTTCCCAGATGCTGAGTGATGTTGAGCATTTTTTCATATGTCTGTTGGCCATTTGTATATCTTCCTTAGAGAAATGCCTACTTAGCTCTTTTGCCCATTTTTTAATTGGGTTGCTTGTTTTCTTCTTGTAAAGTTGTTTGAGTTCCTTATATATTCTGGATATTAATCCTTTGTCAGATGTATATTTTGCAAATATTTTCTCCCACTCTGTTGGTTGTCTTTTAACTCTTTTAATTGTTTCTTTTGCTGTGCAGAAGCTTTTTAGTTTGATATAATCCCATTTGTTTATTTTTCCTTTGGTTGCCTGTGCTTTTGGGGTCGTATTCATGAAGTCTGTGCCCAGTCCTATTTCCTGAAGTGTTTCTCCTATGTTTTCTTTAAGAAGTTTTATTGTTTCAGGGTGTATATTTAAATCCTTAATCCATTTTGAGTTGATTTTAGTATACGGTGAGAGGTATGGATCTAGTTTCCTTCTCCTGCATATGGATATCCAGTTCTCCCAGCACCATTTGCTGAAGAGGCAGTCCCTTCCCCAGTGAATAGGCTTGGTGCCTTTGTCAAAGATCAGATGGCAGTAAGTGTGTGGGTTGATTTCTGGATTCTCTATTCTATTCCATTGGTCAGTGTGTCTGTTTTTATGCCAGTACCATACTGTTTTGGTTATTATAGCTTTGTAGTATAGCTTAAAGTCAGGTAGTGTTATGCCTCCAGCTTTATTTTTTTTGCTCAGCATTGCTTTAGCTATGCGTGGTCTCTTATTGTTCCATATAAATGTCTGGAGAGTTTTTTCCATTTCTGAGAAAAATGTCTTTGGAATTTTGATGGGGATTGCATTGAATTTGTATATCACTTTGGGTAGTATGGACATTTTCACTATGTTGATTCTTCCAATCCAAGAGCATGGGATATCTTTCCATCTTCTTGTATCCTCTCTAATTTCTCTCAGCAGTGGTTTGTAGTTCTCATTATAGAGATTTTTCACCTCCTTGGTTAACTCAATTCCTAAGTATTTTATTTTTTTGGTGGCTATTGTAAATGGGCAGGCTTTCTTGATTTCTCCTTCTGCATGTTCACTATTGGAGAAAAGAAATGCTACTGATTTTTGTGTGTTGATTTTGTATCCTGCTACTGTGCTGAAATCATTTATCAATTCCAGCAGTTTTTTTGTAGAGGTTTTAGGCTGTTCGATATATAGGATCATGTCATCTGCAAACAGGGACAGTTTGACTTCATCTTTTCCAATCTGGATGTCATTTATTTCCTTCTCTTCTCTGATTGCTCTGGCTAGTACTTCCAACACTATGTTGAATAGGAGTGGTGAGAGTGGGCATCCTTGTCTAGTTCCTGTTCTTAAAGGAAAAGCTTTCAGCTTTTCCCCATTCAGGATGATATTGGCAGTGGGTTTGGCATATATGGCTTTAATTATGTTGAGATACTTTCCCTCCATACCTAACTTATAGAGGGTCTTTGTCATGAATGAGTGCTGAACTTTATCAAATGCTTTTTCAGCATCTATAGATATGATCATATGGTCCTTGTGTTTGAGTTTATTAATATGGTGTATCACATTTATTGATTTGTGTATGTTGAACCAACCTTGCATCCCTGGGATGAATCCCACTTGATCGTGATGAATAATTTTACGTATGTGTTGCTGTATTCTGTTTGCTAGCATTTTAGTGAGGATTTTTGCATCTATATTCATCAAGGATATCGGCCTGTAGTTTTCCTTTTTGGTTATATCTTTACCTGGTTTTGGTATCAGGATAATGTTTGCTTCATAGAATGAGTTTGGGAGATTTGCATCCGTTTCAATCTTTTGGAATAGTTTGTAAAGAATCAGTGTCAATTCCTGTTTGAATGTTTGGTAAAATTCTGCTGTGAATCCATCTGGTCCTGGGCTTTTCTTTGTTGGGAGCCTTCTGATAACAGCTTCAATCTCCTTTATTGTTATTGGTCTGTTCAAATTTTCTACGTCTTCATGGTTCAGTTTTGGGAGCTTGTGTGTGTTCAGAAATTTATCCATTTCCTCCAGATTTTCAAATTTGTTGGCGTATAGTTGTTTATAGTAGTCTCGAATGATTCCTTGTATTTCAGATGAATCAGTTGTAATATCGCCTTTTTCATTTCTAATTGTTGTTTTTTGGGTTTTCTCTCTTCTTTTTTTTGTTAGCCATGCTAATGCTTTGTCAATTTTATTTTTCTTTTCAAAAAACCAACTTTTTGATTCGTTGATCATTTGAATTGTTTATTGGTTTTCAATTTCATTCAGTTCTGCTCTGATCTTAATGATTTCTTTCTGTCTGCTAACTTTAGGTTTGGATTGTTCTTGTTTTTCTAGTTCTTTAAGGTGAAGTGTGAGGTTGTTCACTTGCCATCTTTCCATTCTTCTGAAGTGAGCGTTTAATGCAATAAGTTTGCCCCTCAATACTGCTTTTGCAGTATCCCACAGGTTTTGGTATGATGTATCATTGTTTTCATTAGTTTCAATAAATTTTTTGATTTCCTGCTTGATTTCTTCTTGGACCCATATGTCATTAAGTAGAATGCTGTTTAATTTCCATGTGTTTGTATAGTTTCCAGAGTTTCGTTTGTTATTAATTTCTAGTTTTAATCCGTTGTGGTCTGAGAAGATACATGGGATAATTCCAATTTTTTTGAATTTATTGAGACTTGATTTGTGACCTAATATGTGATCTATCCTGGAGAATGATCCATGTGCTGATGAGAAGAATGAATATTCTGAGGTTGTTGGGTGGAATGTTCTGTAGATATCTGCCAATTCCAATTGGTC
Organism: Cynocephalus volans; assembly: GCF_027409185.1. NCBI lineage: Eukaryota > Metazoa > Chordata > Mammalia > Dermoptera > Cynocephalidae > Cynocephalus > Cynocephalus volans. The sequence continues at coordinate 50,708,309 of NC_084461.1, read as the reverse complement.
TAGAGTCTTGTTTAGATCTTGTGTTTCTCTACTGATTCTTTGCCTAGATAATCTGTCTAATATTGACAGTGGAGTGTTCAGGTCGCCTGCTATTTTGGTATTAGTGTCTATTTCCTTCTTTAGGTCTAATAGCGTTTGTTTTATAAATCTGGCTGCTCCAACATTGGGTGCGTACATATTTATGATTGTTATGTCTTCTTGATGGATCAGTCCTTTTATCATTAAGTAGTGTCCCTCATTGTCTCTTTTTATGGTTTTTAGTTTAAAGTCTATTTTGTCAGATATAAGAATAGCTACTCCAGCTCATTTTTCATTTCTGTTTGCATGGTAAATCTTTTTCCATCCTTTCACTCTTAGTCTGTGTGAATCTTTATGGGTGAGGTGGGTCTGTTGTAGGCAGCATATAGTTGGGTCCTCCTTTTTGATCCCGTCAGCCAGTCTGTGTCTTTTGATTGGGGAATTTAAGCCTTTTACATTAAGAGTTGTTATTGAAAGGTGTGGATTAATTCCTAGCCTTTTATTGGTTGTTTGGTTGTCTTAGGTGTCTTTTGTTCCTTGCTTTCTGATTTACTGTTTGGTTTCTTTGTTTGTTGCTTCCTTAGGTTGTAGATAGTGTTTTTGTTTGCTTGTTTTCTCTTCATGAATGCCATTTTTATTATACTAGTGGGTTTTGATTTTTCTTGGGTTTTTATGGCAATGGTAGTTATTTTTCAGGAACCAAACCGAGTACTCCCTTGAGGATTTCTTGTAAGGGTGGTTGTGTGGTAGTGAAGTCCCGCAGTTTTTGTTTGTCTGAGAAATATACTATTTGCCCTTCATTTCGGAAGGATAGCCTTGCAGGGTAGAGTATTCTTGGCTGTCAATCTTTGTCTTTTAGTATTTTTAAAATATCATCCCATTCCTTTCTAGTTTTTGGGGTTTGTGATGAGAAGTCTGATGTTAGCCTGATTGGGGCTCCCTTATAGGTGATTTGACACTTCTCTCTTGCAGCTTTTAAGATTCTCTCTTTGTCTCTGAGTTTTGCCAATTTGACTATGACATGTCTTGGAGAAGGCCGTTTTGTGTTGAATACGTTTGGAGATCGTTGAGCTTCCTGGATCTGAAGATCTGTGATTTTTCCTATACCTGGGAAGTTTTCTGCCACTATTTTGTTGAATATGTTTTGAATGGAATCTCCATTTTCCTCCCCTTCTGGAATACCCATGACTCGGATATTTGAGCGCTTGAGGTTGTCTGATACCTCTCTCAGATTTTCTTCAATGTCCTTGATTCTTTTTTCTTTCTTTTTGTCTGCTTGTGTTATTTCAAACAGCCCATCTTCAAGTTTAGAGGTTCTCTCTTGAACTTCGACAAGCCTGCTGGTTAAACTCTCCGTTGTGTTTTTTATTTCGCTGAATAACTTCTTCAGTTCAGCAAGTTCTGCTACATTTTTTTTCAGGACATTGATTTCCTTGTACATTTCCTCTTTCAGATCCTGTATACTTTTCCTCGTTTCATCATGATGTCTAGCTGAGTTTTCTTGTATCTCATTCAGTTTCCTTAGAATTATCACTCGAAATTCCTTGTCAGTTATTTCAGTGGCTTCTTGTTCTATAGGATCTAGAGTTTGAAATTTATTAACTTTTGGTGGTGTACTTTCTTGATTTTTTGTATTTCTGGTATCTTTTTTTTGGTGTTTATTCATTGTGGCAGGGGGTTTCACAGACCTCCGGTTTGAGACTAATGACTAACTAGGATGTTGCTGTCATTGCCAATTTCATATGGCTCCCTCCGTGACTGCTCAGTTGGCCTCTAGTGCCTTGTGTGTGTGGTTGCCTCGGGTCTTGGGCTTCTCCGGGGAACCACCTTTCTGGTCAGCTTGGACTGTGCTGGGCTGGTGGATCACATACCACAGGGCGTGTGATCTCTGTTGAGCTTTCACTTCCTGTGCTGGACTTTTCCCTGTTCCGTGTGCTCTGGCCCAGGCTGTTGGTTTGTGCAGTGGCGACCCCACCGGGTGTGTGGTTTCTGTCGAGTCTCCGCCTCCCAGGTCACACGTCTCCCCACTCTGTGCGCACTGTGCTGGGCTGGGGCGTGTCTTCTGCGCCCCTCTTCTATCAGCTGGGCCTTCAAGACCCTGCTCGGCACTGCCTCACCCAGGAAGTCTACCAGGTTTCTGCTAGGCACAGGCGACCGGTCTCTCTGGGTGCCTTTGTAGCCCTGTGTAGATCTTTCTCGGGTCTTGTTGACCTTTGTATCCCCCCGGCATAGACCGAATCTAGCGCCCACCTGCAGCCTGCTCTCCGGCAGGTTCAAGTGGACCTGGGAACTCTCCTAGCACACTATTCCCAACCAGAAATTGGTTAGGCTTTTTTCCGAACTGGTGGCTGCAGAGATGGTATCTGCCTCCCCGTAACAGGAAGTTTACTGGGGGCCAGAGTCCAGAGTGTGGGGGAGTGACAGTCGGCCCGCCTGTACTTCCTTGCCCTCCCGACACTGGCCAGGGACACCCCCCGCCACCAGCCCTGCCAGAGAACCGTGGAGGGAGTGGGAGGGGAGGCCGGCCCGCAGGCTCCGGAAAGCCCCGCGCCTGGCCAAGCAAGTGGGAAGGCTCAGCGGCAGCCGCGCCGGGTGGAGCTGCTAGCACCTGGGATAATGGAGGCAGCCCCAGGGCGGTGAGTGGCCTGGTGATGCAGGCGGGAGCTGGGTGGGCGTAATCCCCCCAAACAGAGTTGGGCCTGGGGTCATTCACAGGGTTGCGCCAGGTCGGGTGTTCACTCTCTGTCTCTGGTTTGCCGCCTTCCCCGTTCTCGGCCGCTGCCGCCTCGGGCTGTTCAGTCGCGGCGCGGCTCGGGCGCTCCCAGGAATCTTCTTTAATGCCGGCCTGAAACCTCGAATCCTGAATAGGGCAGCTGGCCGTCTTCAGCGCGGCCCCGGCCTCCGGGATCCTGGCTGCATCCACAGCAGCGCTGGCACCGTGTTCCCTGTTTCGAGACTCGCTTTTGCAGCTAAGAAACAGTTCTTTTCCTGCTCCACACTTCAAAGCTGTTGCCTGTAAATGAGGCAGCCTCTCCTGCCGGGGGCAAAGTGGCAGTCACCCCCACGACCGGCCACCAGTGGCGGTCCTCCCTTAAGAGATGGCAAGAGGAAGGTCCACAAGTTCCCAGCTGTCTGAGGCCCAGTGGCCGCCTTTTCCACCTCAGCTACTCCGCGCCAACCGCCACAGCCACCGCCATCTTGAAACCGCCTATCCAGACATTTATATGGAACAACATAAGACCACGCATAGCCAAAGCAATCCTGAACAAAAAAAAATAAAGTCATTACCTGACTTTAAACTATATCACAAAGCTATAATAACAAAGACAGCATGGTACTGGCATAAAAATAGACACATGGATCAATGGAATAGAATACAGAACCCAGAAATCAGTCCATATGCCTACAGCCATCTGATCTTTGACATAGGCAGCATATCTACATACTGGGGAAGAAACTGCCTTTTCAACAAGTGGTGCTGGGAAAATTGGATACTCATATGTAGGAGAATGAAACTAGACCCGTATCTTTGACCATATACCAAAATCTACTCAAAATGGATTAAAGAATTAAGTATACATCCTGAAACAATAAAACTCCTTAAGGAAAACATAGGGGAAACACTACAGGAAGTAGGAGTAGGTACAGACTTCATGAATAGGACCCCAAAAGCACAGGCAAGTATAGGAAAAATAACAAATGGGATTATATCAAACTAAAAAGCTTCTGCACAGCAAAAGAAACAATCAACAGAGTAAAAAGACAACCGAGTGGGAGAAAATATTTGCAAAATATACATCTGACAAAGGATTAATATCCAGAATATATAAGGAACTGAAAAACTTTACAACAAAAAAACACATAACCCAATTAAAAAATGGGCAAAGGAGCTGAATAGGCATTTCTCAAAGAAGGATATATGAATGGCCAACAGACACATGAAAAAATGCTCAACCTCACTCAGCATCTGGGAAATGCAACTCAAGACCACTTTGTGATACTGCCTCACTCCAGTTAGGATGGCTAACATCCAAAAGACTGAGAATGATAAGTGTTGGAGAGGTTGCAGTGAAAAAGGAAGTCTCATACACTCTTGGTGGGTCTGCAAAATGGTGCAGCCTTTATGGAAAATGGTATGGAGGTTCCTCAATTACAGGTAGAGCTACCATTTGACCCAGTGATTCCACTGCTGGGAATATACCCAGAGGAATGGAAATCATCCTGCCAAAAGGATACCTGTACTCCAATGGTTACTGCAGCTCTATTTACAATAGCCAAGAGTTGGAACCAGCCCAAATGTCCATCATCTGATGACTGGATAAGGAAACTGTGGTATATCTACGCAATGGAATACTACTCTGCTATAAAAAAGAATGAAATAGTGCCATTCACAACAACATGGATGGACCTAGAGAGAATTAATATTAAGTGAAACAAGTCAGGCACAGGAAGAGAAATACCACATGTTCTCACTTATTTGTGGGAGCTAAAAATTAATAAATAAATAAACACACAAACAAAATAAAGGGTGGGGGGAAGAAGACAGACTAATGACAAAAATTCTTTGAACTATTTAAGCCAAGTGCACAGATACGATGTGGGGGGCAGAGGGGAGGGGTGGTGGAGAGGAACAGGTAAAGGGGCATGAAAATCAAGTACAATGTATTTTGAGAAGTAAGTTAAATTAAAAAAACCAAAATATTAAAACAAAATTTTGGTATAGCAATATATGGGCATCTTTGTTAATGCATTAAATAACAAGATCTAGCAGATCTAATATTTAACATACTTTATTTTGAATTGCTGGCAATCTGTCTAATGAGATAATAGATGTGATTTCTACTAATGAGAATATCACAAACTGCAGTGGTTTGGTGACTGTATTCATAATTGTAGGAAATATTTTCAGTTTAGAAGTTAGTAAAAATATAGATGTAATATTTCCCATTCAATTTACCAACCTTCTGAATTCTTTGTGGACCCTAAGTTAAAAACTACTGCTATAGATGGTATAATAGTCACAAGGAGTCAAATTTAAGTTCATTTTAAGTAAAGTCTTTAAAATGTGCCAGAGTAAAAAGGACTTTCTCGTGAATTAGTGATCTACCTGAATATTTCTATGGAAATATTCAGTCAGCATCTGGCTGAATAAATGTCGACGATTTTGTAGTACAACACTAATTAATATTAGCTATCCTGTATTGAGTGCTTGCTAGGTTTCAAGCACTGGGTTAGGAGCAGTTTATGTATTACTTCATTTTATTTTTTTTTAACAGTTCCATGTGATTATCTTCTCTTCATGGATGATGCAATTTAGGTTTTGAGATTTGCCAAAAGCTTACTGCAAGTAAGTGGCAGAATATGAACTCTAACCCAGTTCCGAGTGACTTCAAAGCCTATGATTAATGTTGATTTTGATGATTTTGATGGTAATCTAGGGGAGGAGTTGGAAAAGTGAAAGAACTGGAGGTCATTTCATTCATCCTCTTTATTTGATAGATATGAGGAAACTTAGGACCCAAAGAAGTTAGGTGATTTACTCCAAGTTACACAGTTTGTAGCAGAGCCAGAAATTGGACTTCGATGTCTTGATTATGAAACATGAGAAGCTTTTATTCTTTGGCCTATTTCTACCAAGAGAACAGACACAACCTGAAGAGAGAAGTAATGGAAGACATTGTGGTTTGAAATAGAATACATGATCCCTTCCCATTTCATTTAGACAAGAGATTCGCCTCAAAGTACCTTTACCTGTGTAGGTGCATATATTCATTACGAAGACAAAAATCTACTTGAATAATGTTTTAAATGTAACAAATAGTGAACTATCCATTACTAAGATTTGGGCCTTTGATATATTTATATCATAAATTAAAACTTGCTCTTTTAATAACTATGTCCTCATCAATTTTATTTCATCAGCAAGTGTCTTGCATATTGTCAATACAAAGTATATGCCTAATACATGAATAAATGAGTGTAATTGCCTGGTTGTCTGGTTTCCTTTAATTCCCACTTATACCCACCAGGTAATTGGGTATTTACTGATTCCGTTTTTTCCATTAAAGATAATTATAGTTAAATTTACCATTTGTTCACAATGAGGGAAAAAATCATCTAGATTAGTTCAAGATCCAACATGCTGTAAATTCTTTCTGGAATAGGAGGATATATAAATGAATAAGCAATAAAAGTCTGAAAGATCATTTTTAAAAAATAGTTAATTTATAAAATTTTTAGGGACAAGATTAAGAAATGTTTGGAAATGTGCTTTACCAAAATGAATACAAATGCTTTTTATTTAACTTCTCAATTATTTATAAAACTACTGGTGCTTCTAAAGTCTAATATAGCCTGCACTCAACAGATGCTCAATAAATACTCATTGACTTTTAGTTCAAGATGTTGGATCGAACACGTGCTTTCTGTTTCCTCTCTCCCTTCTGAGACTCCATTAAAGTGTAGAAAAATAAATATGTATGAGTATAACGCACAACAAAATCGAGAATGGGAAAGAGGCCATCACTGGTAACAGAGTTTGTCTAACTGTTGGAAGATGAATTGTGAATGAGTAGTATTGATTGTTGAAGCAAAGCAAAGGCAACCATTGCAGAGAATATGTGTGGAAAGAGCTACATCCAAGAGAGTCCCAATGGCCTTGCAGAAACTAACTAGGCTGCAGTTTTAGATAAGACAACACTGATGGCATTGAAATTAGACACACAGCTATAATCAGAATCTTCATCAAAAGTATATGCATCCGTTTTTGCTGCCTAAAAAGCCACTTTGAATCATAATGGCTTAAGGCAACCATTTATTTAGTTCATTGTTCTACCTGGTCAGCAGTTCTGACTGGGCTTATTCATGTGTCTTCACTCAGCTGCTAACTGGTTAGTCAGCTCTGCTTCTACAGGTCTGTATTCTACAGGTGTAGTCTAAGTTTAGTCTAAGTTTCAGTCCCTTTGGGCTGCTGTAACAAAATTCCATAGGCTGTGTAGCTTATAAAAAGCAGAAATGTATTTCTCATGGTTCTGGAAGCTTGGAAGTCCAGAATCAAGGCACCAGCAGATTTGGTGACTGGTGAGGGCCATCTTTCTGGTTCATAGATGGAACCTTCTAGCTGTGTCCTCACGTGGTGGAATGAGACAAGGAAGCTCTCTGGGGCCTCTTTCATAAGGGCACTAATCCATTCATAAAGCCTCCTCCCTCATGACCTAATCATCTCCCAAAGCCCCTACCTCCTGATATCAGCACATCAGTGATTAAGTTTCAGTGTATGAATTTTCGGAGGATACAAACATTCAGACCAAAGCAAGGGCAAAGAAGAATATTGCATTATTTTGCTTTAGAGACCTTTTTTCTATCCACATTTTTATTGTCTACATGACAGTAAAAAATAAGTCAGGAAACCAAAGACCTTTTACAAATATCAGAGTATTTATGAGACAACATTGATTAATGGCACAGTTAATTCGAAACTAACAGTAACCAAATACTTTCTTTCATCACACTTGAAAAATCTTGACCTCAGGTCTGTTGTATTCTATAAATTTTTTTTCTGACCATGACATGAGGCCAGGCCCAGCTTCATGGATGTGCAAACTGCATTTACATGGGGCCCACACTTAAACTGGCCTGTCTATTATGTAGATGGTCCTACACGAAAGAGAGAAAAATCAAGTTACAATACTCAAATTGCAGATCAGATGCTGAAATTAAGCCTGAAAAATGTTGAGAACCCAGAGAACGTCTTAATTACATTAGTAACACTTTTTCTTGTGCATTTGACATTTCTTTTTTCCTGTCTACTCTCCACCTGTAGAACTTTTAGGTTCCACCACCATGCCATTGCTGGTTCTTTCTGCTGCCTCCAAAGATTTAAAGGGGAAGTTATGATAAAGCATATGCAATATCCATACTAGGTTTTCTCTAAAAATTCCCCAGCATCTTTGCCAAGCTGTCATATGAGCACTTGGATGTTGTTATATATAAACACATATTTTAAATGACTTTTAGTGCTGTTCTAAGCAAAGAGTACATATTTTAAAAATCTGCGCTTTTCTTTTTCAACTTGGGAGAGCTACATATTGCTTAATTGCTTTTTAAATCACTGTAACATAGTATTGATGACAAAATTAGTTTGCTTTTTAATGAACTGTCAGTCAAAGAAATAAAATGGAACTTTAAAAAAATCTTTTGGTAAAAGTATAATTTACCTCAAAAAATTATATTGTTTACCAGTAAAACAAACAAACAAAATAAACATGTTAAATTATTCTGACACGTTCATATTTAAAGAAATGCTTCAAAATAAATTAACTGCCCTTTGGCTCTGAACATTCTGTCTGTATCACTGAAATATGGTCCACTAGTGAATCAAACGGGGGAAAGATGATCATGGGCTGTGAGATAAATGCTGCCCATCTGAGTTGCTTCCAAAGCAGCCAGCCTCAGTGTATGTTAGAGTAATTAATGCTAACTGCTATAACAGATAAAGCCCCAAATCTCAGTGGCTCAGCCAATTGAAGTTTGTCTCTCATCCATGCAGTCAGCTGATATTTCTGGTCGGCTGCCGCCTTCCACCTGGTCATTCAGACACCTGGGTTTCTTCCTATACATCAATGAGCAGGCCTAGAAGTGGCGTATAATGAAACAGAGTAAGGCTAGGCCTGTGAACCAAACTGATTTCATTTTCCCTGCAGAAGACACTTTGTTACTTTTCCACTCCTCAGTCATGAGACCCCTCAGGGCAAATGATTACCCCATGGGCTGCCCTGATAGACTGAGATAAGAGAGGAAACAGATATTTACTGAGTTGCAAAACCCCTCCCCAAGGCTTGTTTACTATAATTTTAAAAGTTACAGACTAACCTTAAGACCCATTTAGGAATTCCCACCTGTGCAGAAAGCATCAAGGTGACTGCTACAATGACCCTCCTGGGGTGACAATGATGAACACCACTGCCTACTGAGCATGCGCCCATGATGCAACCAGGAAGAACAGAATGGGCCACCTCCAGTGATGCTGGCCTATACCCCTTAACTCCTTTCCCTATAAAAGACCCTGAACAGCTCCCCTCGGGAGGCTAGCTTTACTGTCACTACCCCCCCTTATGCATAAGTCTATCTCCTCTTTTAATAAAGTGTTGCTTGCTTTACTGTTGAGTATGTTGTTTATTTCTATGACTTTGGAATCCGAGAGCCTAATTTAATCACTGGCAAAAATTGGAAAGCTTTGGACACTAGAAAAGATTCTAGCTGCAAGAGGCAAGTAGCCACTGGGACTATTTTGCTCCCATGTCTCTGCTGCTGGTAGATCTCTTCTGGAGTCCCTGGCCTAAATTCTGACAAGGCAATGCTTGACTCTCTTTACCTTTCCCTGATTTTCTGAGCCCTCTTCTGTTTGGTTGGATTGTATCCAAGTCTGTATAGGTGCACCCTGGAGGGCTCCTGACTATGCTTTGTTTTTCTGATTTAAATCTAGTCAATACTTTTCTTCTTTATGCTGAAAACAGTGGGGAGAACTGCTTTTATCAATTACTGTTAATGGAATAGGTTGGCCCCGTCAGTTAGGACTAGGCTAAACTGGACCCCACTGTTCCTCTTTTCTCTTTGTTTGTTTGCTTGGTTAGACATTTAGTTGAGTACCAGTAATCTGAATAAACCTTCCAATCCTTGCATCAACTTTTGGACTTTCAGGTTATTTGTTTAAGGCGAGAGGGCAAGCCGAGCCTGACCTGTCGGTAACAATATGAGGGGGCCTGAAAAATTTGTATTGTCTATTAATTCCATATTTCCACAAATTTATGGAAACGCCCTCATATTGCTTCCGTCACCTTGCATTCATATGTCCATGCATGGGAAATGTGGTCTAGCTGTTGGCCCAGGGAAGAAGAGACGAATTTTGCTGGCTCTCTACTTAATGTCAGATGAAACTGTGCTGTATCCAAATCAATTTCTTTCTATAATTCTTAAAAAAGCTGCATCCACATTGTGATGATAATGTGTGCCTGTTTCTTTTGGACAATCCTATTCATTGGGCTTCTTGACTGATGGATCCCAAGGTCATTTTTATTGTCTCGAGGTTATAGTTTTGGGTAAGTTATTCTAATCTCAGAGGCTTAATGTGCATTATTCCACGTCTTTTCGAACTGCTGGGTGGGAAGCAAAGCCTTTTCCAATCTTACTAATTGGACGTAGTCTCTTTCTATGAATATCAACATATTCAATTCTTCAACTTTATCCCCCTCCCTTAATTGCTAATAAGCATTCTGTCACTAAGGCCTGTCAATTTTACCTTCCAGTTATATGCTGCATCCATCCCTCTCTCCATCTTCCCCAGTGTCAACCTATCTAAGTTGACTTTACCTCTTTCCTGAACCACAGTACTAGCCGCCTTGACCAATTTGCTGGCATTTTGCTTTTGCCTCCCATCCAAACTGTTCTCCACATTGCAGTCAGAGTTATCTTTCCAGATCACAAATCTAATCTTACCACTTACCATGCACCCTTGCTTTAAAACCTGTTAATGATTTCCCATTGTTCTTCAGACTGTTAGCATCTCCTTAGTGTGATCTTCCAGGAGCTCTGTAATTGGAATCACACTCTGTCTCCAGCCTCCTTTCTGCCTTGTGCTGAAGCATCTTCTCACTCACTTTCTGAGCTCAGTGCCACAGGGCCTTTGCTCATGCTGTTCTCTCTGCACACTGCTCCCCTGTCTTCCCCTTTACATAGTGAACCCCTCCTCACTCTCCCCATCTTCAAAAATTCATGTCTCTTTAAAAGCCTTCTGTGAACTGTTACATTAGGTCAGGACTTTTGAAGACATACCTCACAAAGTTGCTTTGCTGGCCTGCCCAGGTTGGCTCCTAATCGAAAATGCAAGTGTGCCATTCTGTTTGAGACAGACACATGAGGTTGTTACTTAGAAGGAGGGTTTTTACTGATAGGTTAGGACTGCCTTGAAGATATCGAGTTAATTTATTCTCATTTCATTTCTTTAACCATCTGTTTGTTTCTAAAGGAACAGGGATTGGGTAGAAGGAATAATAAATACTCAGAGAAAATATTTGTGTAATCAACATTTTATGTAATTTTTAGTACTTATTGTGAAAAATAAAAAGTGTATTATAGACCAGAAGTAAAACCTTTTCTGCTTGGTATTAGAAGTAACATCTTTTCTGCTTGGCATCTATGAGTTGTATTACTGACTTCAGGCTTAAATTTGGCTTTTATTTTCTAAAGATAGCTGAATTTGGGACAGTAAGTCATCAGCTTTTTGTAGCAAACCCCAGGACATCTATATGATTGACAGATGCAATTCATTACTTGAGTCCAATGTTGAATATTATAGTTTAGGCTGTGCTTGATGCTTTATTAACTTGGGCATCTAAATTTCTGAAGCTGATGTAGGCAAAATCAGTCAAGGGCCCCTTTACCTCAAAAGAACCATGCTTCCAATTGTTTCTCTTTCTCAAGCTGTTGCTTCTCTCAGGCTAGGGTCCTTGAGAAGAGCCCTTTTAACTAAAAATGGCAAAAAGCGTAGCCCTTATTATTTATTTATGAAGATGGTCTTTGACATTCAATTCTGAGCACTTACCTTTGCCCTAAATAAAATTGCTTCTCATTTGGATATTGACAGGGAGCTAGGATAACGGGAGCTTAGAAGCATATAAACTAGGTGATTTCATTTATTCAACTCTTGTAGGGAATATATCAGTGAACAAACAGAGTTTCTATACAGAACTTACATTAGAGAACCTACACTCTGAAAACTTACATTCTGAAAGATAGGTAATAGACAGTATCTATCTATCTGTCTATCTATCTGAATCATTCTCTCATTTTTTTGTACATATACACATATATACAATATATGAGAGGATGATATATATACACTTGGCTTATTTTAGGAACCCCAAAGAGGCAGGTGAGGCTGGAGTAGAGTGAGAAAAAGGAAGAGTTATAGGGGATAGGTCAGAGAGATCATGTAGGACTGAATAGACCACTGTAAGGGATTTGGCTTTTACTGTGTGTAAGATTGAAGACCATAGGAAGGTTTTGTCCAGACCAAGAGCACAATCTGCATTTAAGATTGATTGAGACCACATTGTCCGCTGTGTTGAGAATAGACAGTAGCAGTAAAAATGCAAAGAAGATCAGTTGGAAGGTATCTCAGGTCAGGTTCCATAAAGGCAGAGCCTGAGATGGAGATTATTGTACAAGTGATTTATTAAGGGAACACTCTCAGGAGAAACCTACTAAGAAGTGAAGGCAGCAGAATAAGGCACAGGGAGAAGCTAAGCAAAAATGTTACATCTACAACCCAGATTCAGCCTGAGTCTAAGGGGAACTCTGGAGTATGAATGGTACTGGAGAATTGCCCTACCTTAAGAAAAGGGGAGTCAGACTTTTGTATTCCTATACCAGTAGATCATTGGCTATTGGTCAACTGGGGACAGGGGGTCACAACCTTCAAGGCATCTCTAGGAAATGCTCCCCTTGGGTCTTCCAAGGCAATTCTCCAGGGGTGCAGCTATGAGCTGTTTAGCAGCCAACACTGACAACATCTGGAAGATGGATGCACCTGCCCAATAAAGGGGATCTAGGCAGAGCACCAATAACATCTACTACGGAAGACAAGTGCAGTATTCCAGGTGAGAAACGATGATGGCTTTGACCACAATAGTAGCTGTGTTTGTAGTGAGAAAGATAAGATCTGGATTTATTTTGAAGGTAGAATTGACAAGATTTGTTGCTTGATTGATGCCAGATATGAGAAAGAGAGAAGTCAGAGAAGACTATGAGTCCTGGTCTGAGCAACTGCATGAATAGAGTTGCTATTTACTGAGATGGAAAGGGAGAATGTCCGTATTAAATCTGGTATATGCATGCAGCATATCAGTGGAAAGGCTGAGTAGGCAGTTGGTTATATGAGTCTGGAGTTCAGGTCTGGTTTACAAATCCAATTTGGGTATTGATGATTTATCAGCACCACACTCTCCCAAGGTATTGATGATTTAAATCTGAGGATGTACTGTGGATAAATAAGAGAAGCCCATCCAATGTTTTGAGGTTCGAGATATGAGAGGAAAACAGGGAGATATTGAGAAGGAGCAGATGGTTAGTCAGGCTGACAACCTACAGTGAGGGGATTACGCAAGTCAGTGAAGACAGTGTTTCAAAGAGGAACGAGTGACCGATTGCTGAATGCTGCTCATTACTTGAATAAGTGAGAACTGAGAATTGACTAATGGTTTAGCATTGAGGAGAAATTGGATGACCTGACCAGAGCTGTTTCAGGGGAGTACTGAGGACGAAAGCATGGTTAGAGCAGATTTAAGAATGAATGGGACAGCAGCAGGAAGTGAAGATCATGAGTACGGACAACACTTTTGAGGAGTTTGCTCTAGAGAATTTAGGCAGAGATACAAGATAGATGTAGTTGAGACCTAAATTGGATGTATTACAGCAGGTTTTTATGTTGATAAGAATCCAGAGAAATGGAGAAGTTTAGTGATGCAGAAGAGAGGTTGATAACTGAAGCAATATTCTTAAGCAGGTAAAGAGATGAGATCAAGTACGTAAGTGAAGGTTTGGTAACCATGATAGAGGAAGCAGAGAGAAATTATTTTCTAGCTCCTTATTTTTTCAAAGAAATAGGGATCAGGTGTGTGAGGATAGGGCAGAAGGTGTTGAAAATTTGAAGAGTTGTGAAATAATAATCTATGGATAAGAGCATGAATGAACTAGGAGAATGTACTAAAATTTCTGGGCAGCTCTGAGAGTTAAAATGTTGTAAGAAATACAATCTTAGGAAGACCTGAGTACTTAAAAAGTTGAGGTTGGGAGTATTATGTTAAGACAATCACACACACACACATAAAAGGAAAAAAAAAAAGATACCAAAGTGGCTATAATCATAGTATTAAACAAAAATAATTGTGGAAATCAAGCTAAAAAGATATTACATACATTATAATGTTTTTAAAAAAGACTGGGGCCAGTCAGACCCAATAATTTCATTATATGATTTAGTGCAACATTCAAAATTTTGATAAACATACTGTACCACCATGGGAATTCGAGAATGTTACCCTTTGTACTGGGATATTAAATGATAATATATTTTAGTTTTATATTTTAATTATTAAAATAAAATATTTCAATATAGCATTATCTTGTGGGACACATTGTTTAATTTATTTGAATGTTGTAGGGCTATTCCTTAGCCAAATTTTATTTTGTGGTCAAATTCAAATGCTGATAGAGTGGCTTCAGAGTATATCAGAAAGCTCACATGGGACTGGAAATCAGGTTTGTTTTGTTTTCCCTTCCATTAAGAATATTTATGTAACAAAAATCTGGGAAAATCTTCATGGGTTTAATATCTGTTCCTTCTTTTCCACGGTCAGTGCATATCAAGAGGACTTTGACACTGAAGTAATTCTATGATCTGGAAATACTCCCTCTCGAATTAATACATGCTGAGCATTTTCCTATCTTTCCTGGGCTCTTTAAACTTATCTTATTCCTTATTTTCAAAAAGTTTGTAAAAGCAATCACTGGATAACTCAACCAGTGCTGTGAGGTGGGACGGTGTGGGAGTATAGACTTCATCTGGCAGGAATGCAGGTGCACAGTACCTGGGCAGGGCTGCAGTACTCTCTTGGAGACTGGACAGCTTTATGGACCAAACCAGACCTCAAAGACCCAGCTTCCCACGCTCCATAAGATGGCCCGTGTGAGTGAAGATTCCTGCAGAGTTCTTCTCCATACTTACCCCAGGGGAGAGTGACACTAAAGAACACCTCCTCGAGGAGCAGTCCTTGCATTGCTAACCTTTGTGCAGCATATGTGGCTCCTAGGTCCTGCCCTCCTGCCAAGTGGGCTTCTTCACTGCGAGCCCAGGGTTGATCTCCTCTGTAGGTACCTGAAGTTTATAGACACTAAGTCCTACCTGGAGTTACTCAGACCCACCACCTCTCAGTCAGTTCTGCTTTACTGCTTGTCTTGAAAACACAAATTCATCCTAAACATGATGGATATGTTCGAGAAGGATGGGATGAACAGCTAAAAAAATGAGAGTGTAAATCATTTTAACAGCTTTATGTTATCACCACGGGGATGCATAACATTATTTTCTGTAAGGAGATAAAGATTTTCTGTGGTTGTAGATTATTCTTTTATATCCAGAAATTATGTTTGGTTATAATTAATTAAATGTTACATTCATTAAGCAAGACAGCCACTAAACTCTGGGGCTTCCTAAAGGTTCTGTCCCAAAGTTTTAGCTTCTGTCCCAAATTTTCTCATGTTCCCTATCTTTACATCTTCTCTCAGGGTGAGCTTATATAAATTGATGGCTTCAAGTCCCATTTTTGTATTGATGACACCCAAACCTCTCTTTGTATGGCCAAAGACCAAAGTTTTTGTGAGTCACAGATTTTGACTTACATCTGCATGTACCCCAAGTATTTCAAACTTCCTAAATATAAAATTAAATTTAATACTTCTCCTACCCTCTTATGTGTGTGTGTGTGTATGTTTGTGAACATATCGCATATATTTACCATGTGTGTTAAGCACTATTGTATATGCTTCATCTATATTAACTCATTAATTTCCCAAACAATCTTATGAGATAAGTCCTCTTATTATGCCCATATTACAAATGAAGAAACTGAGGCAAAGAGATTAAACAACTTATCTCAGATCAATGAGTAAGCCAAGATGTGAATCCAAACAATCTAGCTCCAGAGGACAGCCTTTTTCCAAACTTCATGCAATTTCACAAGGCAAAAGACTGTATGGACTTTTTCAGTTTTTTATTTGAATTTCAATTTAAGCAAATACATTCTCTGGAGGAAAGGTATACAGGCTTTGGTTACAGAGGAAGCATGCTCTCAGGAGACTTCCATTTTGCTTAGTTACTTACCCGTTGCTTTTTGTGAGTTCCTGTATCTTACAGAACTTTCTTGGTATTCAATAAAATTAGAAACTCTTATGTAAATGGCATCCATTATAGTTTTCATGTGAATGTAAACAAAGGCCTCTGAATCACAGATGGAACGTGTGAGCATAAGATTCGTGTCACCAAGTAACTGATGATAAAGCTGGAATGGCAGTGAGAGTCAGATTGTGGGATATTTTAAGTGACAGGCTAATAAGGTTTGAGCCTTTGTCTTGCTGTTGGTAGCAAAGAAAAATATTTGCACTGGAAGAATGACATGAGTTTCGACCATGTTTTAAGAAAGAATCAGTTGTCTGTGTGCAGGCATTTTCTGAATATTAGGGCATGTGCATACCTTGAGTGCTCTCTCATCAAGGATCTTACAGTCTGGTGCTGTGGTTCCCCAACGTTAGTGTGTGTCAGAATCTTCTGGGAAATTTTTATAACATCCTGGGAGATCTTCATACCAGATCCCCACCTCCTGAGATTTTGTTTCAGTAGGAATGAGTTTAAAATGCAGGAAACTGCATTTTAATAAACACCATACTGGAAGATTATGATGCAGATGGTTTGAGAAACACTGATCTAGTAGTATGGAATTGATACAAATGTCAGGTAAAAATGGCCTGAAGTAGGACAGTGGGAAAGCAAGAGGTGGAATTTAAATTCAGAATGGCTATTTGAACCCACCTATTTTACTCTTTCCCTCCCAGTTTCTCACTTTACACACACACACACACACACATGCACGCACGCACGCACGCACACACACACACACACACACTCTCTCTCTCTCTCTCTCTCACTCTCCTCTCTCTCTCTCTCTCTCTCTCTCTCTCTCTCAATCTGCACCCACCCTGAAGAACAGGAAAGGTTTTCATTCAGAGGTTAAAACCGTGAAGTATATCTGCCATATACAGTGCCTGGAGAACCAGGTAGAGGAAAGCAACCATCAGCTTGGGATCTCAAACCCAAATGGAATAGCCTTTGAGGAATGTGAATGCATGAGACTCCTGGGAAGAACCTCACCAAACCCTCAAGTGAGGAAGTGGAGGAACTGGCACAAAGGCAGGATGCATGACAGTGAGTATGAGTAAACCTCAACCTTAACAAAGTCTTAAGGCGCCAGAGGCTACCAGAACAGTCTCCTAGAGATGTGGATTGACTGAGTCTATTGCAGTGATCAGTTCAGGATAGGCCTGCTCAAAGCAGGAAAAGATTAGGGAATTGATGACAGAGACTTGTTTGAGTAGTGCCCGCCTTTAGAAAATAGGAAAGAGAAAGTCAAGAGAACTGGAAGGAAACTTAATATCTATCCAGTAGACTAGAAGCAGAACTATGGGTGATTTTCAGGAGAATGTAGTTTAATTGCCAGAAGAAACAAGATTTTGTTGCAATTAATTTAATCCTCTCAAAAATGAATTTAAAGATACCAAGTTAATAGTTCCGTATTTACAGTTTGTTGTTGAATATGAACTTATTTATAAAATGTAGGCATTGTATTTTTTGAAATGATAGCATGAAGATAAAAAAGTAAAAACTTTACGTGAAGGATTGAGGTTATAGGGAATGTGTTTGGTACAGGCTTTGCAAGTGAGAAGTAATCTGGAATATATCCAGTATGTAAAGATACTAAAAGAAAAACAAAGAGCCAGTAGGACTTGTAGAAGAAAGTAGATTGATATCTCTTGAAGGCTAAAAGGGAAAAAAAGACCAACCAATATTGCTGTTCTTACCAGAATTATTCCTTTGTTTGGAAGAATGTTAGTTACCCTTAAATAATTTGATACCAAAACAAAACATAATGTCAACTGAAAAGAAGAATGTAGAATTATATCAATGCTATATTATAATTATTTAAAATTACTTATGCACATGGATAAGAGTTGGAAGAAAATATGGTTGTTGTCTTAGGACTATGAAATTTTGGGTAACAGTAAATTATTTTTCTCCTATAACTATAATAATTTTTGTGGGAAAAAAATCTTAAAAGTATAGCCAACATTAGTTCACACTTGCACAAAATAAGATGTTTTATTCGGGTCTGTAGTCCCACATTTTTGAGTGGGTTGCAAAGGGATTAACAAAAATATTGCTTGCTTTATACCATTTTGCATAGGTAGCTACACTCATTGACATGATAGATGCAAACTAGTGTTCAGTTGATTATAATACATTAAGTTAGTTTTGCATTCCAGATGTCATTCCAGATGTCATTTCCTATGGGCAATGAGTTTGCAATTTCCCAAATGTAAGAATTTAATTTTTTCCTGATCTAATTTCTGATATCTTCAAGATCTTTGATTTTCTTTCATTTAGCAGCATCAACCAATTTTTCCCATAAAGAAATATCTCATTAACCCAGTTATTTTCCCATAAATAACCTAATTATAGACTATTAGTTTCTACATTATTAGATATTTATAAAACTGCCAGAATTAAAAATATGTGTTTTCCCTACTCCTCCCTATCCAGGACAGCACATTGGTGAAATTCATGTATGAGTGGCTTTAGAAAAAGTTGGGAGACTTCCAAAGGATTATGTTGTACGGCTAGCACTGTGTGGCATTGGGAAGTCCCAATAAGTATGAAGAGGTTACCCTTATTAACAACTTTTGGGAGCTCAGAGTCAAATGTATGTAATTTTTATGTGCTATTTGTACTTCTATAGAACCCTGGGTCTCAACCTTTTGTCTGTGGGCAAAAGTTCACATGCACAACACCATGTGAGTTGAACTCTGTTGTGTATGACTGCTGCAGAAGTAATGGAGACTGTGGGTTATGTGCTGTTCCTCAAGCTCTAGCTATAACCCATTGCTCACCCTCCCAGAGACCTGAATTATGACAACCAGGCTGGGGACCATGCTATGAAGAAGACCTGTTCTAGAGATGGGTTAAAGATAGACAGGCCAAGAATGTAGCAGGTGCGATTCTGTAATAGTTTTGTGTCTTATCCATAGATATGTTTTTCATCACAAAGCGTAACCTCTAATTTAACTCTTCTATACTGAATTGTGAGTATAGAGTTGAGCACAGAACAGCAACATCTGGGCTATTCCTCTCTCTGACATTAACGTCATTTTATCAGTATACTGATAAATAACTCACTTCTTTCACCTAAGAAGAAACATTATATCACTTAATAAAAGTACTGAATGTTGCATCAATGTTAGTATTATAATACAATGGAATTGTGAATATATAGTCTCCATCTTTCCAGATCTCAGGTGGCTAAAGAATCTCGATCTGGAAATACAGAGACATGATACACAAAGAGCCAACAGTTTGAATTCCAGCTCTGTCACTGACTGGTTGTTTGATTTATATATTTTATTTAAGCTGTATAAGCCCAGGCTCATCACTAAAAAACAGAGGTAATACATATATCATAGGGTTATGTCATGAATTACATAAGACAGTGAACGTAATGTTCTCTGCCCAGTGTCTGGTACATAGTAGGTGCTCAAAAACACTAGCTTTTAAAAAATCATTGTCCTGACACCCCTGAGAATGGTTTTGTGTCAGATTCATTCAGAGAACTCATTGTGACAAGGAAGGAACATAGTGGTGACTCTTACCCTGGTGGTGATTCCAGACATGGCAGTGATTCATAACCACTCAGTGCTGCCTAAGAACTGGATCAATTAAAGGATGGCTACCTATGAGGAGGGCTACTTTCAGGTGGAGATCTAGGAAGTGTTTTTATGCTAACAAGTGTACCCCACCCAAGAACAGAGGGATCCTATGCTATCAGTACACCGGAGGTTTCTTCAAAATATCTCTGGACTGTATGGACTTACAGTATTAGAAAACATAATCTGCTATTTCAATCTAGTGAATACTCTCTCCTTTTACCTATGTAATGTCTTTTTAGAAACTGTAAGACCATGCTAAATATTATCTATCTATTTATCTAATTATACATATAGTGTTTATCTATGTATATATACATATATATGTGTGTATACATACGTATACATTTAATACCTTTATCAGTCTTATATAGGAATTAAGAAAGTGATAACTATATTGCACTACTTATTGTTTCTAATCCACTGTGACATTCTATATATTTTCAATAAGATTTAACAAGCAAAATGATGACAGATGAGAGTACCTTTGCAGCCTGGTGAAATTTTAACTTCATGTAAAGCAAAGCATTTTGGGGCAACATCAAGGATAAGCTTGTGGAATTAATCATTTATTTTTTCTTCAATACATCCCATCTACCACTGGGAACCAGCTTTGATAATTATGTTTTCTGGTTAGTAGTCTGTATAATGTCTTGACCTCCAGCTCTGAAATGACATATTTCCTGAGAGATGTTGATTGTGTTTGTGAGGTTCTGCAGTAAATTGAGGATGTGTTTATTCTTTGTTTGACTAATCTGAATTATATAGTCTTAGCCATTTAAAACATTAAAAAGTAAATAATGACCAATTACAAATGAGAGAATTTTTGCAATAATGCTTTATATTTTCTAAGTACCAACACAGATGCTTTCTTACATTTAAAATATGATTGCCATACATCACCTGTATTTTAAAAAACTAAGTTGCTAATTTGTTAAAATAAATGCATGACTGTCACTTAGAAGCAATATAAGTTAATATCTACTGTGAATATTTATTGTGTGCTGAGTTTATGACATCCTACTAGTTACTATGAGGATGCAAGATTCAATGAATCAGGGGCAGCATCAAGTTCATTATTCTCATGATTACCCATTCCTTACCTTATAGGTTATATAAATTCATTTCAACAAACTTTTATCAAACATCTCTCACAATGTGAAGCACTGTTGTTAGGTACTGAGGAAAGAGAGAAGACAGTCTAAGTGCTTCCACAGTCCAGTAAATATTGCCACCATGTTACAAAACAGTGGTGCCATGTTTCAGGAGGTATGTTTTTTTTGGAAAACCAAGTGTATCCTTGGAGTTTAATTATGTGGAGGTACTATTGGTGCTCTGAGAGTTCACCAGTAGATGGGACAGTTTTTGATAACCACTAGAGGTTACAGAGTCATGGAAGAATTTTGTTGTTGTTGTTTAATACTGTATGTTTAAATGCTTGTGCAAAAGAACCAACTTAGAAGGAGAGGTTGAAGTCATTAAAGAGAGAGGAGCTGATTGTTATGGCAAGGTCTCTGAGTAGGCAGAGTGCACAGGACCCAGTGAACAGATTGAGGAACTGGCCTTGTATCAGGCGAATGATATCTCTCCCATTGTCGTGAGGTCAGATGGAGACTCAGGTGGTCTATAACCACTTATAGCCCTCAAGCGAACTGGGCACATGGTGAGTAACTGTGGTAGGAGGAAGGGAGGCATATCAGAAAACGTCTAGTTCCTAGGCCTCCAACTGACTCTTAGGTGAAATGCTGCTGTGATTCCTTAATAGGGAGCAGCACAAAGACTCTAGATGATGACAATGTAAGGGTAGGGCTAGAAGGGAGAAGGTGTTTCTTTAAGCTTCCCGAGCTTAACAATCTATCTTACACTCACCTTTGTGATCTTTGTTGCATCCCTCTCAGTCTTGTATATTGTTAATGCCAAATGAGCTTATAGTATTTATTGTGGTCAAAAGGTTGGGTATGTAGTTCTTTAAGGAAAGAGGTGATGAGGTGGAGGGGGGATAGTTCAAACTTGACTATTCTGCTTAGAATTGGAACTTAAATGGTCGATGCATGGTTACATTATTTAATGTGTGATTTGGCAGCAGCAGAGGCCCTGATGGATGGAGCATATAATTTACATTATTACAGAGGTTTACAAGTATGTGATTGGACCAATTATTCAAAGCAAGTCGATGGGAAGTCCTCTTCAAATGAAATTGACCTGTGGCTTATCTCCCTGAATCTGATGTCCAACCCTTACTTCTCAAAGCAGTTTATAGATGACTCAGGGCAAGTAGAAGCAGGATCTTTATGAACCTGCTCTCTTCTGGAAATTTTGGATGGGGGTATAAAATAAAGTAAAAATAAAGTTACTCTCCATTTCCTTGCATGAAGAATCCTAGAGCCATTCTCCTTTGGGTTCTCTACCTCTACCTTGCACAATGTAGACCATAGCCAGGTACTGAGACTTCTCAGTTGACTCATACTCCACAGTGGGTATAAATGCCCCTCCTGAGGGTATGGTCTTGAGGAAAGAACCTATTCAGATGGTTGATGACATGACCAAAGTAATATTTTTGATTTACCTCTTAGCTATGAGTTTAGTGTTAACTGTGCTCTAATGTATAATTTTTCAAATATTTAGATCAGGGATATGCTGGTCCGACTAAGCAGAACACCCAATAAAAGGACTCACTCAAGTTGTGACTTGAAAGTTCAGATGGTCCTAATGAAATCAAGGTGAACAAATACCTTACTAAACCAGAAGTGAGTCATGCTATCACATGTTACATATTTTTATCACATATTTTCATAAACTTTGCTAGACACAACCCCACAGAGTTCAAAACAGTGCTGATTACTCACTCCACAGAGATGTCAAAAGTAAAAAGAGCAATGCATATTGTTGGTTATAGTGTCTGAAACTCAGCACACAAACGTTTATTTTTGTTAGTGAATTATTAATGTTTCAGAATGGAAACAGTCATACTCTTTGGATTATCTGACTTCCCTTTTTTTTTCCAGTTACATTAATCAGTATTGTTATAAAATAAGCAGAAATGTAATGGCAGCCCTGCTTTTCCATTAGCCAGTTTCCCTTGAGGCTGCTAGACTGATCAAAGGCTTAACTAAGTTCATTTGGATGCCCCTTGTAAAGAATGAAGAAACCAACTGTAGGATCAGGGGTTTCCCATAAATTTAATTTTTTTAAAAAAGCCATATGATCAAAGAAGATAGCAAAAAACTAAGATAATGTAAAAATATTTTATAATCAAGTAAGTTAAATTAAATAACCATTAGGGTTTAAATCATGAATGGAACCTAGATTTTTAGTAAAGAAAAAAAATCTTTATGAAAGTATAAAGTAGTCTGGAAATAAATCAATTATCATTCCCATAGCAGGTGAGAAAAACCTAATTATTTTATTGATTTTAGATTTTATTATATTAAGTAACATTACCATTTTTATTCACTTTATCACAAGGTATATTTTTCTTTATTATATATCTTTATAGAAAACCTAGTAACAGCCCTGTGTGACTGATAGATTAACTTTAGGTATGTAAGTCTGGGAAAATGAATGCTACTGTAAGATTTGAATGAAATCTATAAAATGTATATTGCAATTCTTATGCTGATTTGTTAAATGGGGAGCATCTGTCTAGAACATTTGCTCTAAATAGACATTGAAGTGAAGTACTTTTCTAGAGTGGTGACTAATAAATACTTATCATCTTTAAAATTGTACAATTCCCCGCAAATATTTCCAAATACAAAAATTTCTAGGTAATATGTTTAAGAAATGCACATAACTTTTGTTTTCTGGGTGAGTGCCCAAACTAATTTCCTGGGGACCACTGTGCTCAGTGCTTATAATATCATTAATATTATTGTTGACATTTAAAAGTAACCCAAAATATCCCAGTCGGATTGTTTTTATTTCCTTCAAACAATAGCTTTGGCATTTGCTTGCCCCATCTCTCCCTCTCCAAAAAAGCAATCAACCAATCATAAAGAATAGGTTTTCAATTTTCAAAAAATTTATATTTGGATATTCATCTTAATGTTAGATGTGAGTGAATTAGATTTTTCCTATTAATATTTTACAAACCATTTTTTCTTTTAATTCTGCAAAGATGATAGAATGATTTACTCCAAATTACTCTTCCCCTCTAAAGACTCAAGCTTGCTCTTAAGTAAAATTTGTCATGCCTGACTCTGTTTTGTCTTAGGTTCATTTCTGTCCATGAAGCTGCTTCTTCCCTTCTACAAAATTAACCTCCTGAAGCCCACCAGGTCACCATATGTGTCTAGCGCTGTATGAATTCCAGCAATGAACACAGTTTGGCTCAAGTTGGGGCTTGGCCAATGCTCTTTATTCTTATTTAATAAATCCCATCCTTCTACCGTGTGCTAGTAATATAGGACTGGAATCCTGGTATGGGAATTACTGCCCTCTTTCCTGAAATAGTTCATCCCTGGATGTCCTCCTTCCCCTTGTATCAATCTTTTCTTTTTAGCCCAAGTGATGGTTGTGGATGAGCTCAGGAATTTGATATTCCTCCTCAGTTCACGTCCACCTAAAAGCAAAGAGGAGCCCATCATCATCATCAGTTGTTTTGAGTCTGAATCTCCCAGCAGGAGGCCTAACTCCAGGGACTCTGACTTGGGCTGGTGTGTCTGTTCTGTCACGCAGTGAGTCAGCAACACTGACTGCATTTGTTCTTCTGGAAAGAGTTCTTCTAGCAGCTGTAGTAGTCCCTTCCCGTGGGAGCTTATAAACTAATGCGACTCGTGGCGCAAAGATGCCCTGAGAACTTCCTGCACCACAAACCCCTTTTCTTCTTGGTGATGTTTTCTGTTTTGTGCTATTTTTTTCTTTACTAAAATGAAGATTATAAGTAGAAAAGGAACCAAAGATGAAATCAGGGTGAGGACGGGTTCTTTTTCCTGGCAGAGCTGTAGAACACTGGAATTCAGCTGGCTGTTTACATGAATGTCCCTTCTGGTTGGTCATGACCCTCATTCTCATTGGTTTGTGCCTATTGATTGTTAAAATACATTGACCGTGCCTCACAGTTGCAGCCACTTCTGTCTCATCTTTCTAAGTCATCCCTATTTTTTCGTTTCTGATAGGTCTCTGCCTTCCATCAGTGTCTGTGAATATGGTGACTATAGATAAATCAGTTCCATAGCTACTTCAGTCCAGGGGTCTTAAGCTTCCTCCAGAAGGTGACAGACATGTTAACATAGACAGCAAACCCTTGAACGACATGGGTTTGAACTGTGTGGGTCCACTCGGAGGCCAATTTTTATCAATAAATATACTTGTGTTGGAAAACTTTTGGCAAGACATATCATGAATACATGATGTACCTAACCAAACAGTTAAGTAGCCTACCTGATAGTAGTCTAATAGTAGTAGGCTATTAGTAGTCAAGTAGTTAGGTACTTAACTACTGTCGGTCTGCCGCTGGCTGACCCGAACAGCCCTTGCGTCGCTATTCCTTCTGGTGGGCGAGCGAATTGCCCAGATTCCTCTTTCCCTCCTGTCCCCTTTGGAAGGAGACGGGGGAAGAGAGCCGTGAAGAGAGGTGAGCACAGCCGCAGGCCCCAACCAGCCCGGTTAAAGGACACTTAGATGCCGGGGGCTTCTGTCAAGCAGTTCCGTTTATTATCACACAAGCCCTTGCTTTTAAAGGCAAATGGGGAAGGGAGGTTTTTACATCCTCCAATCAGCTTAAAGGTTAGGAGAGCATGCATCCTGTCTCCATGCCTAGCTATTGCAGTCACGCAGTGTTCACGAGGGCGGAAGCGCATTTGGCCAATAAGGGCTAAGGCAAGGTTCCCGCAGACACTCCCACCCTACTTCCTCCCGGCGTGGTCTTAGGCTGCCACGTTAATACGCCCTTGGTTTTTAAGGCCCGACAAACAACTACTGAAGTAATGATGCCCCTGCCCATGCCACCTGGGGGAAAACAACAGGAGAGCTACTTAAGTTGGAGTTAACTAAAGTTTGGGGGGGGGGGGTGTCAAAATTTATTCAGATTTTCGACTGAAGGGTCAACTGTAATCCTATAAATTCATTTAAAGCTACTGTTTTTGACAGCGTAAGTGTATTATGTAGCCTTGTTTGCCTATCCCCCAATTCTCCTCCCCAATTTCCTCTACCCCTTGCTTTCCTTACTTACATTGCCAGCACTGGAGCTGGTGGGCTGTTTGAGGGATTTCTTCCCCACAATTCAAAAGCCTCTATTTATATTCACACACCCAGTGATCTACTTTGCTGATAAATTAAAAGCCATTTGTATTGGATAACCTGGCTAGATGATTTGTAGTATATTGTGATCTAAAAATTAATTCTTTAGTTCTGAGATGCCCTATACAGACCAGGTTTCTAAGAAAAATGGGAAGCACATCAGAATTCCATCAGCTCCAAACTCAATTGAAATCTCCCAGTTTTCTTGGGCTGATTTGTGTATATATTAAAGAAAAATTTACTTTCATGATTTGCCAAAACCCAGACAGAAAGCGGCTTTCAGTGTCTGTAGCAGCAGAAAAGAATACTAATAAGTGTTAGTCATCCACAGTAAATTAAAAATATAATAATAAGGGAAAATTAAACTGCTGTGTGTTTGGGTGTTTGCTCCATTACCATAAATTCACAATCTCATCTCCTATTCTCTGAAAAAGAGTGGGTGTGGCAGGAAGCATTTGTGAAATTCCATTAGCATTTTTAGAGACAATTACTCCTCTAAATGACTCAGGATTCAGCTCTTAGCTTCCAAGGCTCCTCTTAGTGTGTGAAACATTTATTCTAAGACAGAGTATACGTGTAATATAAAATTCTTAGGACTGAAAGGTTTGTTAGCATCTAGCCCAAATCCTTTTATTTTTTACCTGAGGAAATACTGATCATTGGCCCAAAGTCTCATATCTACTGGAAGGGTAGTGTTGGGAATTCCCCAGTTCATTTTCCCACTGGAGATCAATAAAAATACATCAGGGACAATATTTTAGAGTAGAGTACAATGCTTTGCCCTTGGTAGGTAAGTGAATGAATGTAAGATGTTGTGCCCTGAGGTTCAAAATTAGCAGCAAGAATATCTATATTGCAACATATTTTTCTTCTCACTTTATCATTGAATACACTCATTTGAAAATGGATGAATGCAGAGATGCAACCAGATGTTGAGTTACATTTTCAGGGCTTTAAATTTTGGATGTGCGTTCACTCCATTTCTCTAGGAAGGTTGCCTTTCTTTTTCTTTGTTCAGTGTTGATACATACCAGATTCTACTACACTGAGACTTTTAAAAAATTTATTTTAAATTTAAAAGAAAATTTAATTGACTCGTATTAATTGTATATATTTATGGGGACAGTTATATTTCAATACATGTATACAATGTGTGGTGATCAAATCAGAGTAATCACAAAAATTGGTTTCTTTGTGATGAGAGCATTTGAGCTCCTCTCTTCAAGCCATTTGAGAACATACAATAAATCATCGTCAATTATAGATGCCTGGCACTACTCTAGACCTCTAAAACTTATTTTTCCTATCTAGCTATAATTTTGTGTCTGTTAACCAAGACTCCATCTGATGAAGATTCCCTGACATCTTCCCTTCCTGCTGGACCGTACAAGTAGACATACCAACTTACGTCACATTATTCTCAACCCTACAATGCAATACTCCATTTAGACCTAACACAGCTATTGCCAATGATCCTGATTTCCTAGGAACACGATCACTTCAGCAATTTTTGTTTGGTTTCTGTGCCAACCTCCAAATCACAGAAAGCTGTTAATTCCAAATCACCTTTTGCAAAATACATTTCAAATCCTCTCACAGATTGGTATATTTGAGATGACTAGAAGTTTAACACACCTTGTATTTCTGAGGCCTTAGCTCTGCCTTAGAAAAATCTCATGCCACAGTGTGTGTGTGAACACATTTCCTTAGAGCTGATGTAAACCATGGTGTTTCACTGCAGGGCTGGAGATAAATGACAATACCATTCAGTGAATAAACTCCTATAACCTACTTTCACTATAATCAATAATTTAGTTGCAATTTAGATCTTCTACTCTCTGAAAGAGTGCAAGATTGAAGACCTTGAGAAGAGTAATAGTTTCTGAAGGTAGGAATAGGAATCTTGGATATGTTCGGCTGTTGTTTACAAAGTGGTATCAAACATGTGTCTGACTCATTGGTGCCATTTCATATTGTGAAGGAAGTGTGAATGAGGGAAGTAAAAGCCAGTGCAAATATTCTAGACCTGCTTAAGAGTTTGTGGCAAAATACTCTTTTTAAGCAATTGATAAGGATGCATAAGGCAACCAAATGGT
The DNA here is from genome assembly GCF_027409185.1 of Cynocephalus volans. NCBI lineage: Eukaryota > Metazoa > Chordata > Mammalia > Dermoptera > Cynocephalidae > Cynocephalus > Cynocephalus volans. The sequence continues at coordinate 50,680,371 of NC_084461.1, read as the reverse complement.
TTCAGGCTAAAAGCAGCAGTCCTTCCCTTCCTTCCTTCCTTCCTTCCTTCCTTCCTTCCTTTCTTCCTTCCTTCCATCCATCCATCCATCCATCCATCCATCCATCCATCCATTAATATTTTTGGAGTAGGAAAATAGTTATATGACTTAAAAGTAAAACTTTATAAAATGGTAAAGCAGAAGTCTCTCTCTCATCCCTTCCTCTTCCACCCTGTTTCTCATCTATGAGGAATCATATTTATTAATGTCATGTTTATCCCTTCAGTGTTTCTATATGTTATACAAACAAATCACTCATAAATAATTATACATACACACACTTAATTCCCTTCCATTTTAATCCACTCTCTTTTTTCTTACTGTCCTGCTCTCAGCTTTATTTTTTCCAGTTAATATACAATAGAGAATTTTCTCTATCAGTACATGAAGCTTGTCTTTTTTTTTCTTGCAGCTGCATGGTATTCCACTATGTGGATGTACTGTAGTTTATTTAAATAATTCCTTATCAGGAAACACTTGGGTTGTTTACAGATTTTGGCTGTGACAAACAATGTTTCAATGAATAACCAGTATCATTTAATGTGAGTACACGGTATCTATGGGATAGAGTCCCAGAATTTACATTGCTGCTTGAAAGGGTAATTGTTTCTGTTGATTGGTAGATATTTCCAGATTCCCCTGCATAGTGGTTACAGCATTTTGTAATTCTACCACAAAGTTTGAAAGTGCATATTTTCCCACATCCTTTCAAAAACTCAAACTCTGGTGTTTTGTACATCCAGTTGGTGAGAAATGATAAACTGGTTTTCATTTTCAATCTCTTCTTACAGATAAATCTGAGCATCTTTTTGTAAGTTTCATGACCGTTTGTTTTTCTTTTTTAGTAAACTGTATTTTTCTCATTTTTTATTGGGCATCTGGCTTTGTTGATTTTGATCAAATCTTTACAAATCTATTCCTTCCTTGATATTTATCCTTGGCTTTCACTTATGGTTTTGGTTTTTTATGTAGTTCAGTATATCAATATATTCTTATATGGTTTGTAGATTTTGAATTATAAAAGTCATAATTATATAAAATTACATAATTATGAAAGTGTTATATTCTCTAAGATTATTTCATTATAATATATAAATGTATCTTAAAAAAAATTTTGAATTGTTGACACATTGAGAGTCTGTCTTGGTATATGGTAGGATGTATGTTTCCAGGTTTGTAATTTTCTAAGTGGCTACCCAATTATCTCACTTTTGTTCAAGAAGAAGCAAAAACTTTCCGCCATAGGCCTCCTTAACATAGTGTTTTCTAAGAGTGACATCTGTAAGATGGCAGAACAGGAGGTTACCCCACTTATATCCCCCATGGCAACAGTAATTTGACAGCTATCCACAGACAGAAGCGCCTTTGTAGCAACTTTGAGATGCAGGTAGGATGTTGCAAAATCTCAGTGGAGCCCAAGACAGATGAAGACTGTTTTGAGAAGGCAGGCTTGTGCCAAGGTGGCAGGCTCACCAAACTTGGTTCTGGCTACAGACCCAGAAACAGTCCCATTATGTTGTGGACTCAGATACAGCCCTGTTTGGCCATGGTCCTGCCATAAGCACTATCTGTCAACGGTCCCAGGAGAAGCCATGCCTATCCATGCCTTAGGTAACAAGCCTGCTGAACTTGGTCCTGACCATGGAACCTGAAGCAGCCTATAACCCTGCCCCTTTCAGCCAGCCCAGAGGACATCTTGCCTATCAGAAACCCAATAAAAAACACACTCATCTGTACCTCCAGTGGCAGGCATGTACTTTGGTCACAGCTGTGGACCCTGAAATAGCCCTGTATGTACTTCCACCCCTCTCAGCCTTGGTCCAGGACCAGTCCTTCCTGCCCAGGGACCTGCCCAATGATCTAGTGGGAGCCCTTCCAGGGATGTGGTGGGAGAAACACCCGTCTGTGCACCTGGTAACAAGCTTACCATCTATGGACCCAATTATGGACCCTGAAGCAGACCCTTGTCCCACTGCCAGCCCTACTATAACCATGGTCCTGAAACAGACAGCCCAGCAGCCACTGAGAAGAGCCAAGACCCATGTGGCACCATGGCCCAGTATAAGACCCTGGTGGGAAGGGAAGTGCCCACAGTCCAGCAGCCAGTGAGGAGAGGTGAGACCCATGTGGCACTGGGGCCCAGTCTAAGATACCAGGGGAAAGGGAAGCACCCAGAGCCCAGCAGGAATTGAGGAAAGCCAAGATCCACATGGCACCAGGGCCCAGTCTAAGGCCCCGGAGGGAAGGGAAGCACCCAGAGCCAAGCAGTCACTGAGGTGAGCTGAAGACAGTCTTGTCTTCCCAGGGATCAGACAGGGTCCATGCATTTCTGAGTCCCTGGTTACAGGATCACCAATCACAAACCCCATGGCAGACCAAGCACCAGCAATGAAACCTAGCTCCAACTCTACTTGACTATAAAATTAGAGGCAATCCCATCAACCAGGGACCCAACAAGAGACATTCTTTACTTGCTGAAACCAGTCTGTAAAGACTGGAAGAAGTATTTTTTTTCTCAAATGCACAGACACCAGTGCAAGGCTGTAAGGATCATGAATATTCAGACAAACATGACACCACCAAAAGAAACTAATACAGCTCTAATAACCGATCCCAAAGAACTGGAGATCTGTGAAATGCCTGACAAAGCATTAAAAATCATCTTTAAAAAGCTTAATGATATACAAGAGAACAGATAGGTAACTGAACAATATCAGGAAAACAATGCATGAACAAAATGAGAAATGTAATTAAAAAATACAAACCTTTAAAAACCAAACAAACAGAAATCTTAGAGCTGAAGAATATGACAGAACTGAAAAAATCAATACAGGGCTTCAATGGTAGACTTGATTATTCAGAAGAAAGCATCAGCAAACTTGAAGACGGGTCATTTGAAATTAGTTAAAGAAATAAAAAGAAAAAAGAGTGAAAAGCGTAAAGAACCTATGGGATACCATCGCCATCAATCAAACAAATATATACATTGTAGGAATCCCAGAAGAAGAAAAGAGAGAGAAAAGGGGGAAAAGCATACTTAAAGAAAACATGGCTGAAAACTTCCCAAGTCTTAGGAAGAATATGGACATCTAGATTCATGAAGTTCAAAGGTCCCACACAAGATCAAAACACATTAAAGTCAAATTGTAAAATGTCAGAGACAAAGTAAAAAATTTGAAAGCAGCAAGAGAAAAGCTGCTTATCACTTACAAGGATGCCCACGAAGGCTATAAGCGGATATCTCAGCAGAAACCTTGCAGGCCAGAAGGAAATGAAATAATGTATTCAAAGTGCTGAAAGAAAAAGACCCCTGTCAAACAAGACTACTTTACCTGGCAAAGGTGACCTTCAGAAGTGAAGTCATAAAGACATTCCCAGAAAAACAAAAGCTAAAGGAGTTCATTACTACTAAACCTGCCTTACAAAAAAGTGATAGAATTCAAGTTATAACAAAAGGATTCAGTTTTTTAACTATTTTAATCCCTCTATTAAATTTGTCTGATAAGTTTCTGAATTGGTTCTGTGTGTTTTCTTGAAGTTTGTTGAGCTTTCTTAATGAAATGATAAATGTTTGAAGTGATAGATATGCTGATTATCCTGAGTTAATCATTATACAATCTAAACATGTACTAAAATATTGCAGTGTCCCATATATATGCATGATTATATGTGTCAATTAAAAATTTAAAAAACACAAAGAGAGAAAAAAAGATCCTTAATGATATGATGAAACATATGAAAGCCCACAGCTAAACATGTTCAGCACTCAACAGAGCTAAACATATCAATGGTGAAAAGCTGAACACTTTCTCCTTAAGAAACAAGACAAGAATGCACATTCTTGCCTCTTGTATTCAACATAGCACTGCAAGTCCTAGCCAGAGCCATTAGAAAAGAAATAGAAATAAAAGGTATCCAATTTGGAAAGAAATTAAATTGTCTCTTTTTGAAGATTGCATGATCTTATATAAAGAAAACCCTAAAGACTCCATAAAAAACCTGGTAGAACTGATAAACAAATTCAGTAAAGTTGCAGGATTCAAAATTAACATACGAAAACCAGTTGCATTTCTATACATTAACAATGAACTATCTGAAAAAGAAATTAAGAAAATAATCCCATTTATAGCAGCTTCTGTTATAGCACATTTTGTGTTGCTATAATGTGATACCTGAGACTGTGTAATTTATAAAGAACAGAGATTTATTTCTTACAGTTCTGGAGGTTAGGAAATCCAAGATCAAGGGTCTGCATCTTCTGAGGTCCTTCTTGCTGTGTCATAACATGGCAGAAGACATCACATGGCAAGAGACTGCACAAGAGACATAGAGAAGGGGGACAAACTTATCGTTTTATCAGGGACCCACTACTGTGATAATAGCATTAATCCATTCATAAGGGTAGAACTCTCACAACCTAATCACCTCTTAAAGGTCTCACCCCTTTTGATGGTTAATTCCAGGTGTCAACTTGATTAGATTAAGGAATACTCAGAAACCTGGTAAAGCTATCTTTTTAGGTGTGTCCTTGAGAGTTTTTCCAGAAGAGATTGGCATGTGAGACTGGGTGGACAGGGTGGGAAAGACCTGCCCTCAATATAAGCAGGAACCATCCAGTTCACTGGGAGCCCAGAGAGAACAAAAATAAAGAAAAAAGGCAAATCTCTCTCTCTATCTCCTGGAGCTGCAATACATTCTGTTCTGTCTATGGACATCAGAATTTGAGACTCTTCAACTTTTGGGTGCCAGGACTTATGCCAACAGCATCATTGGGTTCCCTGGTTCTGAGGCCTTCAGATTTGGACTGAGCCATGCTACTAGTATCCAGTTTGCAGACAGCCTATCATAATACTCCTCAACCTTCACAATCACATGAGCTAATTTCCCTAATAAACCTTCTCTCATATATTTATATACACATCCTATTGTTTCTGTCTCTCTAGAGAACACTAATAACACCTCTCAACACCATTGCATTAAGGATTAAGCTTCTACCACATGAACTTTGGGGGACACATTCAAACCATAGCTTTCTGCCCTGACCTCCAAAATTCATGTCCTTCTTACATGCAAAGTACATTCATTCCTTCCCAATAGCCCCAAATTTGTTCCAGCATCAACTCAAAAGTCTGGAGTCCAGAGTCCTATCTGAATCATATATGGGTAAGACTCAATGCATGATTCATCCTGAGGCAAGTTCTCCTCCAGCTGTGAGTCTGTGAAATTAATCGAGTTATCTACTTTCAAAGTAAAGTGGTGGGATAGGCATAGGATAGACACTTCCACTCCATAAGAGAGAAATAGGCAAGAAGAAAGGGGTGACTGGTACCAAGAAAGTAAAAAATCCAAGAGGGAAAACAATATTATATTTTAAGATGCCAGAATAATCTTTGACTCCGTGTCCCATACCTTAGTTACATTCTGGTGAAGTTGGGCCCCCAAGGTCTCAGGCAGCTCCTCTCCTGTGGATTTGCTGGGCTCAGTCCACCTAGAAGCTCTCACAGGTTAGAGTCTTGTGCCTGCAGCTTTCCCAGGCTAGAGTTGCACACTGGCGCCCCTACAGTTCTGGGGTCTCAGGGACGGCCTTACTCCCATGGCTACACTAGACATTGCCTTAGTGGAGACTCTGCTGTGTCTTCGCTCCGATGGCTTTGCTGGGCATTTTCCTAGTGGGAGCTGTCTGTGGTGGCTCCACCCATGACAATTCTCTGCCTGTCCATAATGGAGCCTTTGAAATCTAGGTGAAGGCCACCATGTTCCCACAGCTCTTGCATTCTGCATGCTTGCAGAATTAGTACTACATGGACGCCATCAAAGTTTATGGCTAGTACTTTCCAGAGCAGTGAGTCAAGCTGCACCTGGACCTGCTTGAACTATGACTGGCGTGGCCAAGGAGACCCCTGTCACTTCTTACTTGAGTATTTTTTATTGTGGTAAAATACACATAATATAAAAATTATGAATTTTTTTTCTAGTGATTCTTTTATATTTTGTGTTTTGTGTCTCATATTTATATAGAATAGTCTCTTCTGTCTAAATGAGCACTGATAAAATTAATTTCTGACTTCTGTCTTGTCCCTCTCCTCTACCATCTGACTTTAGTTAATAGTATTATCTTGTCTAATATTTGCCCTAATTCTCTTAAACTTTACATGATATCTTTTGACATGCAGGTATTATATATGAGGCAATCAATAATTATTCTTCTCTCTCCCTTTTCATTCCATTTTTCTTAACAGCATTATTTCCATATTATTAGAGCATATTACATTTGTATAATATTCTCTTACTTTTATCTCCACCTTTACGTTACAATTAAATACAGTCACTGCCCCTCATTTTTTTTTCTCCCCAGAGTTTCACAGTCATCCTCCATAGAAACAATATTTCTTGAATCTGTGCACATTCATACTGTCCATAACTTTTTTACTTGAAGGATAGCTTGGCTCACACTTTTGTTCCTTGAGTACCTTTTAGGTGTTGCTCCACTGTTTTCTGGTGTTGAAATTTTCCATTACAAAGGCTGGTGCAAGGCTCACTTTTTCCCCCTCATTAACAACTAGAAGTTTTGCTTGTAGGACAAAAGGGTTTCTTCTCTATTTTTAATATTTAAGACTTTTAGTAGGATATCTTAGTGCTGACCATCCTAGATCAATTTTTTAGGTATATAATATGCCCTTTCAAAGTCTTGGGGAGAAGGAAAAGTTTTGCTAAATTATAATCAAGTATTTAAAAAATAATGTTTGTTTTCTTCTTCAGTGACTCTAATTATGTTTCTGTATGTTAGTTCTGTTGTCTTCCTCTCACAAAAGTTACTTTTGTCCAGGGTAAAGAAGCATTGGCCTGCTAGTGGAATAATGTGATATTCCATGACAGTGAGAAAGAATAGGAGCTCTGGGTGAAAGAAAATCAGGTCTAATTCTCTACTTGTATGGGCAATTAACGTTCTACTCAGCATTCAATTAATTATTTAAAGACTGAATATGCTCCCTTATATTTGTTTGGTTTAGGCTACGTGTTGACAGTTTTACTGAGTTTGCCCAACATGAAGGGTAAGTGGAAGTCTATCTTAAATCACCCTGTCTGGATGTGACCTCTGATAAAAGATTTAATGGGAAAGAAGTTCAGTTTAGTTGAGGGTAATAGACATTTACTGGATGCTAGATGCTGGAGATAGATTTAGAACTAAGTAAGAAACAGTTCCCACTCTTGAGATTACTTACCAAAGTCAGTAATATCACTTCGCATTGAGTGAGATTGAAACTGTTGACTAAAAGAGTCACTTTGGTCTCTTTTTATCCCTTTTAGCCTATATGTGCATGTGTATATCTGGTTTCCTTCTGGATCTCAGGTTCTGTAAACCTTAAAAGAGAGAGGCTTTCTGCCTTCTATATTTCTGGACTCCCTGATGTCTTTAACAGCATCTGACATAACACACACACACACACACACACACACACACACACACACACACACACACACACACACACACACACACACACACACACACGCTACTGAAGGAACACATAAATACGTTAACAGACAGGAATGTTGTTGCAACTGATGTCTAACATCACTTTATTGTTTTAATAATTATGGATTTTATATATCTTTATTAGCTAGTAAGATATCAATTCTAAATTATAAACAAATTTACTATGTCACCACAGACCCTCAAATATAAATTATCCTACACCAAAATGATGATTGAGTTAACTCAAGTAATTAAATCACATCCTGAAAACTAATGACCTGTTAGTGAGAATAAGTTCAGGAAAACAGTTCACAGTTTCTTTTTTTTTTTCTCTGAGGGCTTTATTTTATTTTTATTTATTTTGGGGGGTTGTTTCTTTTTTAAGAAATTATTTTAATTCATCAGTATACAATATAGTTGATTTTCGTGTCTATTTACCAATTCCTCCTTTTCCTTCCTCCCTCTCCCCATCCCCCCATCAACATCATATCTGTTCACTTGTCTTAACAGAATTGTTGTGATTGTTGTGTCTTCTTCCCCCACACCCCTGTTCATTGTATATTTACTTTTTAATTTTTATTAGCTCCCACAAATAACAAGTGAGAACATGTGGTATTTCTCTTTCTGTGCCCGGCTTATTTCACTTAATATGATTTTCTCAAAGTCCATCCATGTGCTCTGAATGGTAGTATTTGATTCTTTTTTATAGCAGAATAAAAGTCCATTGTGTAGATATACCACAGTTTCCTTATCCACTCATCTGATGATGAGCATTTGGGCTGGTTCCAACTCCTGGCTATTGAAAATAGTGCTGCAATAAACATTGGAGTATAGGTATCCTTTCAACATAATGATTTCCATTCCTCTGGGTATATGCCCCACTGTGGAATAGCTGGGTCATATGGTAGATCTATCTGTAATTGTTTGAGGAACCTCCATACCATTTTCCATAATGGCTGCACCATTTTGAAGTCCCAGCAACGGTGTGTACGAGTTCTTTTTCTCCGCATCCTTGCCAGCATTTGTCATTCTCAGTCTTCTGGATATTAGCCCTCCTAACTGGAGTGAGATGGTATCTCAAAGTGATTTTGATTTGCATTTCCCAAATGCTGAGTGATGTTGAGCATTTTTCACGTGTCTGTTGGCTATTTGTATATCCTCCTTTGAGAAATAACCGTTCAGCTCCTTTGCCCATTTTTTAATTGGGTTACTTGTTTTTTTGCTGTTAAGTTGTTTGAGTTCCTTATATATTCTGGTTATTAATTCTTTGTCAGATGTATATTTTGCAAATATTTTCTCCCACTCATTGTCTTTTTGCTCTTTTAATTGTTTCTTTTGCTGTGCAGAAGATTTTTAGTTTGATATAATCCCATTTGTTTATTTTTCCTTTGATTTCCTTTGGTGCTTTTGGAGTCATATTCATAAAGTCTGTACACAATCCTACTTCCCAGAGTGTTTCCCTATGTTTTCTTTAAGTAGTTTTATTGTTTCAGGATGTATGTTTAATTCTTTAATCCATTTTGAGTTGATTTTGGTATATGGTGACAGTTACAGATCTAGTTTCATTCTCCTACATATGAATGTCCAATTTTCCCAGCACCATTTGCTGAAGAGGCAGTCACTTTCCCAGTGTGTAGTCTTGGTGCCTTGGTCAAAAACCAGATGGCTGTAGGGCATGGGTTGATTTTTGGATTCTCTATTCTGTTCCATCGGTCCATGTGTCTGTTTTTATGCCAGTACCATGCTGTTTTGGTTATTATAGATTTGTAGTATAGTTTAAAGTCAGGTAGTATTAGGCCTCTGCCTTTATTTTTTTGTTCAGGATTGCTTTGGCTATTTTTGGTCTTTTGTTCTTCCATAAGAATGTTAGGATTTTTTTTTTTCCAATTCTGAGAAAAATGTCATTGGAATTTTGATGGAGATTGCATTGAATCTGTAGATCACTTTGGGTAGTATGGACATTTTCATAATGTTAATTCTTCCAATCCAGGAACATGGGATATCTTTCCATCTTCTTGTGTCCTCTTTAATTTTTCTCAATAGTGGTTTGTAGTTCTCATTGTAGAGATTTTTCACATCCTTGGTTAAATTTATTCCTAGGTGTCTCATTTTTTTTGGTGGCTATCATAAATAGGCTAGCTTTCTTGATTTCTTTTTCTGCCAGTTCATTGTTAGAATATAGAAATGCTACCGATTTTTGCATGTTGATATTGTATCCTGCAACTTCACTGAAATCATTTATTAAGATAAGAATTTTTTTGTAGAGGCTTTAGGTTGTTCTATATATAGGATCATGTCATTTCCAAATAGGGACATTTTGACCTCATCTTTTCCAATCTGGATACCTTTTATTTCCTTCTCTTCCCTAATTGCTCTAGTTAGTACTTCCAACACTACGTTGAATAGGAGTGGCAAAAGTGGGCATCCTTGTCTTGTTCCTGTTCTTAAGGGAAAAGCTTTCAATTTTTCTCCATTCAGGATGATATTGGCAGTGGGTTTGTCATATATGGCTTTAATTGTGTTGAGATACTTTCTTTCTATATCCAATTTATAGAGAGTCTTTATCATGAATGAATGTTGAATTTTGTCAAATGCTTTTTCAGTGTCTATAGAGATGGTCATATGGTTTTTGTGTTTGATTTTATTGATGTGGTGTATCACATTTATTGATTTGCATATGTTGAACGAACCTTACATGCCTGGGATGAATCCCACTTGATCGTGGTGTGCAATTTTATGCATGTGTTGCTGTATTCTATTAGCTAGTATTTTATTGAGGATTTCTGCATCTATATTCATCAAATATATTGACCTGTAGTTTTTTTTGTTGTTGTTGTATCTTTGTCTAGCTTTGGTATCAGGGTGATGTTTGCCTCATGGAATGAGTTTGGGAGAGTAGCCTCTGTTTCAATTTTTTGGAATAGTTTGTAGAGAATTGGTATTAATTCTTCTTTAAAGGTTTGGTAGAATTCTGCAGTGAAGCCATCTGGTCCGGGACTTTTCTTTGTTGGGAGATAACAGCTTCAACTCTTTAAAGCTGATAACAGCTTTAATCTCTTTGATTGTTACTGTCTGTTCAGGTTTTCTGTGTCTACTTAGCTCAATCTTGATAGTTTGTATGTGTCCAAAAATTTATTCATTTCCTCCAGATTTTCAAGTTTGTTGGCATCGAGTTGTTCATAGTAGTGTCTAATGATTCCTTGTATTTCTGAAGTATCAGTTGTAGTGTCACCATTTTCATTTCTAATTTTTGTTATTTGTTTCTTCTCTTCTTTTTTTAGATAGCCTTGCTAATGGTTTGCCAATTTTATTTATCTTTTCAAAAAACCAGCTTTTTGTTTCACTGATCTGTTGCATCATTTTTTGGGTTTCTATTTCATTTAGTTCTGTTCTGATCTTAATTATTTCTTTCCATCTGCTAACTTTGGGTTTGGATTGTTCTCATTTTTCTAATTCTTTAAGGTGAAGTGTTAGGTTGTTTACTTGCCATCTTTCCATTCTTCTGAAGTAAGCATTTGATGCAATAAATGTCCCCCTTAGTACTGCTTTTGCAGCATCCCACAGGTTTTGGTATGATGTATCATTATTTTCATTAATTTCAACAAATTTTTTGATTTCCTCTTTAATTTCTTCTTGGACCCATGTGTCATTAAGTAGAATGTTGTTTAATTTCCATGTGTTTGTATAGCTTCCAGAGTTTCATTTGTTATTGATTTTTAGTTTTAATCCATTGTGGTCTGAAAAAATACATGGAATAATTCCACTTTTTTTGAATTTGTTGAGACTTGCTTTGTGACCTAACATGTGTTCTATCCTGGAAAATGTTCCATGTGCTGAAGGGAAGAATGAATATTCTGGCATTGTTGGATGTAATGTTCTGTAAATATCTGCAAAGTCCAATTGGTCTAAAGTGTTTTTTAGATCTTGTGTTTCTTTGTTGATTTTTTGCCTAGATGATCTGTCCAATGTTAAGAGTAGGGTGTTCAGATCCCCAACCATTACGGTATTAATGTCTATCTCTGTCTTTAGGTCTAATAGTGTTTTCTTTATACATCTGGCTGCTCTGATGTTGGGTGCATATATATTTATGATTGTTATGTTTTCTTGTTGGATAGATCCTTTTATCATTATATAGTGGCCTTCTTTGTCTTTTTTTATGGGTTTTGGTTTAAAGTCTATTTTATCTGATATAAGAATAGCTACTCCAGCTCTTTTTTCATTTCTATTTGCATAGTATATCTTTTCCCATCCTTTCACTCTTGGTCTATGTGTGTCTTTACAGGTGAGGTGGGTCTCTTGAAGGCAGCATATTGTTGGGTACATCTTTTTAGTCACATCAGTTAATCTGTGTCTTTTGTGTGGGGAATTCAAACCTTTTACATTAAGAGTTATTATTGTAAGGTATTGATTTACTCCTGCATTATATTGATTTTTGTTTGGATGTTTTAAATATCTTTTGTTCCTTTCTTTCTGATTAACTGATTGTCTTCTATGTTTGTTGGTTTCTTGAAATAGTGGGTACTTTTTTTTTTCTCTTTATTGTTAACATTTTATTTTACTGGTGGATTTTGTTCTGTCTTGAGTGTTCTTGGTATCGATGGTTGTTTTGCAGGTACCAGACCCAGTACTCCCTTGAGAATTTCTTGTTAAGTCTGGTCATGTGGTAGTGAACACCCACTGTTTTTGCTTGTCTGGGAAATATACCATTTGTCCTTTGTTTCAGAAGGATAGCCTTGCTGGATAAAGAATTCTTGGTTGGCAGTTTTTGTCCTTTAGTATTTTGAATATACCATCCCATTCTCTTCTGGCTTTTAGTGCTCTTGCAGCTTTTAAGATTCTCTCTTTGTCTTTGAGTTTTGCCAATTTGACTATAACATATCTTAAGAGAGGACCTTTTTGGTTGAACAGATTGGGAGATCTTTGAGCCTCCTATATCTGAAGATCTTTATCTCTCCTTATACATGGGAAGTTTTCTGCTATTATTTCATTGAATATACTTTCAATGCCATTTCCTTTTTCCTCCTCCTCTGGAATACCCATGATTCAAATATTTGAGTGCTTGAGGTTGTCTGTTATTTCTCTTAGATTTTCTTCAAGCTTTTAAATTCTTTTTTCTTTTTTTTGTCCTCGTATTATTTTGAACAAGTCATCTTCAAGGTCAGAAATTCTCTCTTCTGCTTGTTATAGCCTGCTGGTTAAGCTCTCTGTTGTGTTTTTTATTTAGTTGAATGAATCCTTCAGCTCCACAAGCTTTGCTACATTCTTTTTCAGGGCATTGATTTCTTTGTACATTTTCTCTTTCAGTTCCTGTGTGTTTTTTTTCATTTCATTGTGTTGTCTAACTGAGTCTTCTTGTATCTCATTTAGTTTCCTTAGAATTGTTGCTCAAAATTCCTTGTCAGTCATTTTAAGGACTTCCTGTTCTATAGGGTCAAGAACTTGAGAGTTATTATATTTCTTCGGTTTTGTCATACTTTCTTGGTTTTTCATATTTCTAGTTTCTCTCCGTTGGTGTTTAGTCATTGTGGCAAAGGCTATTGCAGTCTACTTGTTTCCACCCTCCTGTCTTCAGCAATATCAGGGAGTTTTGTTGATGCTCAGCTGCCTGTTGCTGCCTCAATCTCAGGGATCAGTGGCAGCTGGGGCCTATCTCAGGGTTGGGGACTTGCCTTCAGTTCACAGTTTTTTACTTAAATTGTGTATGTTGTATGTGTAGTTTTCACATGTTGTGTGTGAATGGGATTTGGGATCAGAGAAACAGAGCTTTATACTTCCTGTCTATTTGTCCTTTGTTCCCCTACTTCCTGTCTATTTGTCCTTCAACAAAATACTTAATCTTTCCAAACCTTTGCTTTCTCATTTGTAAATAAAGATAAAACCACCTTGTAGTGTCCAATGAAACAGTGTCTTGTACACAGCCACATGAAGTGCTAGTTTTCTTACCTCTCTTTTCATTTGTATTCCATCCTCAATTTCACTCTCATGTTCTCTGTTTTCTTGCTATGGTTTTCAGAAGAAGAATATTACTGGATCACATGCATTTTTAACCTAATACCTCTCTTCCTATTTATTTGAAATGAGTATCTACAACAATTCACACTTCTAAAGCCCTGAAAATACTTTGTCTGTCCCAGACCCAGTTGAGTAGTACCATAAGATCCTTCCTAAATAAAGAAACACCCATTTTAATGGTGCTTCTTCAGGCATTAGCTGTCTCTCTGAAAAGGAAGAAGAGAGCTGGTAAGGAGACTTGGTATGAGATAAAAGAACTAGGTATTTCCTTATAAACTAATGGCCCGGAAGCCATGTAATTAAATACCATAAAGTCTCAGAATTCCATTATTCCGCCAGGAAACATCACCATTGCCTCAGTCATTAGCTTTCAGAGTTTCAGCCTTGAACAGCATATTTCTGGTCTCATTAAAATTATGCATTAGTGTTCAGTGACTTGTAAAAGTAAACTTCCTTCTAAATAGTTTTGTGTGCCTGCACTGTAAAGTACATCCAAATGAATATATGACACAAGGAGAAACACAATTCAAAATTGCCTTCTTTCATCCTATATCTTCTTGTTTATTTTTAATGTACATAAACTTGAGTCATAGAGCAAATTATGATATTTGAAGTTTTGTTTTCTTTTTTGAAGGAAAATGAATAACTTATCCAGAAATTCCATCTGTGAAGAAATGGATTAAATAATTTTTAATAATTCTATTTTGTAATTTTTCTTTGTTTTCTTGCTTCATGCCAAGTGCTTTCATAAATGCTAGACTTCCCTTTGTGAATTTTGTTTTCCATGAAGATGAATACAATGAAAAGTACTCATCCAAAAATATAAATATATAGCAAAATAAAGTAATTTTATTTGTTTTGCTAGGGCTGCCTTAAAGTACCACACCCTGAGTGGCTTAAACAACAGAAATGTGTTGCCATACAGTTCTGGAGGCTAGAAGTCTAAAGTCAAGGTGTGGGCAGGGTTGGTACCTTCTGAGGGCTGTGAGGGAAAGATCTGTTCCAGGCCTCTCTCCTTGGCTTGTAGATAAACAGCTTCTCTCTATGTCTCTTCACGTTGTCTTCCATTTATACGTGTCTCTGTGTTCAAATCTCCCTCTTTTTTTAAATAAGCATGTCAGCCATATTTGATTAGAGTCTGCCCTAATGACTTCATTTTAATTTGATTACCTCTGTAAAGACCCTGTCTTTAAGGTCACATTGTAAGGTAATGGAGGTTATGATTTCAACATTTGAATTTTGGGAGACACGATTCAACCCGTAACACTAGCTATTTAAGTATAAGCATTCTTTGTCTTTCAACTTAGAGTCTCCTACAATACTAGTAAACAATGCTATCCTAACGTATGCTTTTGAGAATAATCTAAAAAAAGATTTCTACATTTTTATTAACATTCAGGTTACTTTTGACTTTGTTATTGATGTTATATAAACTGCTCAGTAAGTGACTGGCTTTAGTGACTCATTCTTTACCACTGACAGATTATTTCCCATGGACTTAGTGAAGTGCACTTTGAGACTCAGGAAGGATGGAAATTTAGTCTTGTTAACGTCATATAGCTGGGAAGTGGCAGAGCTGACATGTGACTCTATATCTGGTTGACTCTAAAGTTAATGGTATATGCATGGTCGATGATATCCTGTTTTAAAATACTCATTTACTGTTTTTCTTCTTAATAAATATACTGATTTTCCTGATTAGAAATGTAGCAGGTGCTCACTGAAGAAAATTTAGGAAAAAAACTAAAGAATTATAGAGATGAATATTAAAATTACCCATAATTTCACTACCCAGAGATAATCCTTTATATATTATCTAACAGAAAGCATGTGTAAACGTTTTTACAATTCAGTTTGTATATTTATCTCTCTAGAACTACATATGTAATTTCACATGTCACCAAAAATTCTTTGCAAAAAAAGTTTTCAAATAATTTGCTCAATTAAAAATCACCCTTCATCTTACTGAAGAATTATTTTTTAATTATTTAAAATAAGAATTGTTTTCATTTCTGCATTCTTTTGGGGAGACCATGGCACAAGCTATGCTTGGAATTTAGTTTTCTTTTCTTACTTGCTTCTCTAGAGTCCTAAGGGCAACTCTCAGCACTGTATCTTTATTTGTCTCTGAAGCCAGGACTACTACCCAGGCATGAAGGTATTGAATAAGGAGCCATTTCCATGCTCTCACACTGATATAAAAACTGGAATGTTTCTTAAGAAAAGGGCTTAAAAAAATCTGAGACAGGAACAGGGGAAAAGCAGAGATGCTCTTTTTTTCTTATTTGGCTCCCTTTTGGTCACCCTCTTGAAAATGAAGAGAGGAGCCCAGAAGAGCATGGTGTCCATGGCAACCATATCTAGGTATTACAGAATATAGAGAACCCGTTGAATCCTTTCAGAGGATGAGCAGAGGCTCTAAATCATGTCAGACATATAGCACCCAGCACAAAACTGGGGACAGAAACTCTGCTTAATACATCCTTTTTGTTTGATGGCAAAATTATTTTCAAGGCATCTCCATAGAGATTCCACATCTGCCTCCCCACGTCACTTCTTTGTAATATGTGATTTACACACTCACTTCCACAACATCTTCTCCTCAACACATTTGATCTATCAGATATTTAACCCCTTGTACTCTGTTTTAGGTATAACCCTGAAAGTTTTGGTGTGATAGGCTGGAATCAGTCTTAACGACACGCTTGAACCATGTGGGTAGTCTTGCACGTGGTGATTCATGTCTGCGCTCACCTGAATGCTCCACTAATGCTTCCCTTACACACTTGGTTGTTACAATGACCCAGAGTCAAGAGTGACCCCAGCCC
Organism: Cynocephalus volans; assembly: GCF_027409185.1. NCBI lineage: Eukaryota > Metazoa > Chordata > Mammalia > Dermoptera > Cynocephalidae > Cynocephalus > Cynocephalus volans. Next base: position 50,664,018 of record NC_084461.1, on the reverse strand, counting down.
GTGCATCTTGCTCCTGGGCATTGTAATTTGGCCTACAGCCTAGTTCCAGTTGTGAGTAGTAGGGATTTGGTGATTCAGTTTTAGCCCTTACTGGTGTAGAGTTAAAGGAACTTCACTGATAGGAAAAATGAGAAGATCTCTATCCTGTTTCTTCTGAGTTTGTTTGAAATTGTTTTGGAGTGCAAAGGTCCTATTTTGTTCCTAGTACCCTCCATGCTCTCTTGAGTTGACAGTCACGTGTCACTGAGGGAGCAGATGGAATCGTTGCAAATCATTTACTTTATAACCTTTTGTTCTTATACTACTTTACGATCAACTTCATATCATTGTGATGAGTGTTCTCTTCTGAAAAATTCCATGTATGGCTAAATCTTTTAGTAAGTGCTATGAAGGTTAATAACTCTCTCTACTGAATGGGAATATCTGTGCACTGGATTATAAAATATATTCCTGGTATTTTTTAGATATTAGAAAATCTAGCATACCGATTATTCAATGTGAGAAAATTTACAGGTGAAAGAGACGTAATACCGAACAGTTCTCTTGTTTCTGAAGCTCCTTGGATATCTGGTACCAAATCAGTTAATAAAACAATGATTTGTTATTTGATTTTATATCAGAAAGTCCAAATATTCTTTAAAAAATAAAGCTTCAAGATACTCAATTTTACTGGAAAAATATTTGAAAAGTTCTACCTTAGACTCCCTGAATCTTTACCTAGAATATTTAAGACTTTCTTAATATAATCAAAAATATGTGTTTATTCTAGTTGACATTTAACTAGATTGAATCAGCTTTTTTTTTCATTCCTTTTTGCTATCAGAGTAAAGGTGTAGCATTTCTAAACTTTCTGAACTGTAGAGTATTTTCACAGAGTGTAGTAGGTGGCTTGCATACCGTTTTACCAGTAAGCCATTAAAAAGAAATTAAAACATCAAGGCATGTGCTTTTAAAATGGTCACAGATAGCTGTAAAGTCTATTGAACTAATATTGGCAATCTTTCCCTTGTATTTAGAATTTTGTGTCTCAGTTAATAATAATTGCATTATTTACAGGCCAATTTTTTACATAGAAGTGGATTTTAGCCTAACTCTCTAAATTAATCAGAACTCTTTTGGTGGTAAGTAACAGAAACCCAATTCAAAGTAGCTTAAGCAATTGAAATAATAACAATAATAATGATGACAATTTGTTAGTTATATTACATGAGAGGGTATTTGGAGATATAAATAAAAAGAATTAATATAGAGCCAGGGTCTCGGAGACTCACTTCATCATTAATAGGATGTCCCCCCCCCCCACATTGGTCTCTTACCTCTTCTTGGCTTCATCTACAGATAGGCCGTCTGTACCTGGAAGATTACAGCACCACCTCCCATAGAAAAGAGATTCTTTTTCCCACTACCCATATATCAATATAAAGAAGGATTCTCCTCGGCTGAATGTTTGGGTTATATATTTATTCATTAGACACATTACTGCTAAAAGGAAAATGAGATAATGTGACCTATGATTTCTGGAGGTTAGAAACTGAGGAACAGGAATAGGAGGCCTGCCAGAATCACATGAAATGATTGTGTGATGGTTTCTCTTTTTTTCTTTTCTTTTTTTTTTTAGCATATTTATTATTACAAATCATAATTATTCTTTATGCCCCTCACCCGACCAATAACTACCCAGCCTTATTCACTCTTTCCCTCCATCTCTAGTATTCATAGGTTTATTCTTTCCTTCTGAATGTTCAACATGTTATTGTGATCTTTTCTTTCTCTCATTCCCTCTTTCTTTCTCTCTTTCACTTTCTTTCTTTCTTTCTCTCTTTCACCTTCTTTCTTTCTCTCTCTCTCTTTTTCTTTCCTTCTTTCTTAGCACCCAGTTATGAGTTGGGACATGCAGTATTTTTCTGTGTCTGGCTTGTTTCACTTAACGTAATTTTCTTTTGCGTGTTTCAGCTCTAGCCTTGCCTATTTTTTTCTTATTGCTTGTTTTTGTTTTGTTTTGTTTTACTACTCAATGTATCTTGTCAAGTGTGGCACTAATTGCATATACGGTGTCTAAAATTATGCAATTCTCACTGGTATGAGGTAAGGGAGAAATTTCATTCTAAAGGAACTTGAGGTGAAGCCCTAAAAAGTCCTGTATTCATTCACTTATTCAACAAATATATATTGTACAATTGCAAATTTGGTATCAGGTATATTCACAGTAGTGAACAAAATGGACCTGGTCACTTCTCTTAGGGCATTTACATTTAAATGGAGGAGACTGACATGAATTAGCCAGATGAACAGATAACTATATAATTACAAATTAACATGAAAATTATAAAAGAAATAGATCAGAGAGCTTTGTAAAAGAGTAATAGAGAGGGTTACCTCAGATGGAGGCAGGAGAGTTATTACAGTACACTTCTTTGGGAAGGAAAGATTTTAGCTATGATCCTGAAGAGTAAGAAGGTGTCAGCCAAGAAAGGATAAAAAGAAAATCTAAGTAGAGGGAGCAGCATGCCTAAAGGTCAACTGGGGAATGAATGGAAGGCCAGTACGGCAAGAGTCAGTGGAAGAGAGAATGGCATGAAATGAAGAATGAGAAGGCAGCCTGGCAACAGTAGTGCTGGTCGCCGGGTATGGAACATTCTGCCTCCTTCTAGACACAAGGCAGGATTGCTCTTCCTGGATTCTCTGTGCTTGTGGATGGAGCCATGCTGCTATATCTGGCCAGTGAGTTGTGAGCACAAGAGATGCATGTAACTTTCTGGCCGATTCCTGAAAATAAAGCTAGCGATAAATCAAATAACCTCTGCACTGGAGTAGCCATCAGCAAAACAAGAAGGAAAAGTGGTGTTGGGCACTACATGAGGGGGGTCAGAGTGTCTTAGTTTGGGCTGCTATCGGTGGTTTAAGCTACAAACATTTATTTCACAGTTCTGGAGGCTGGGAAGTCCAAGATCAAGGCACTGGCTGGTTCAGTGTCTAGTGAGAGCCCTCTTCCTGCATCAAAGATGCCTGTCTTCTCATTGTATCCTCACACAGTGGAGAGCAGAGAGAAGAAGTCTGGTGTCTTCTTGTAAGGACACTAATCCCATTTATGAGGATTATACTCTCATGACCTAATTACCTCCCAAAGGCCCCACCTCCTACTACCATCACATCTTGGGGTTAGGATTTCAACAAATAAGTTTTGGAAGCACATGAACATTCACTCCATAACACAGAAGGTCAGGATGATGACAGGGAGGTCTTTTCAGAGACCATATTGGGAAGTAAAACCATTTTGTGTAATATTGGAGCAGGTTCTGCAACAGTGAAGGGAGGAGTGTGGGCGAGGAGAACCCTCCCTTAAGGAGAAGAGGGAAGACAAGGATGTGGAGGAATTCCTAGGTGAAAACCCTGATGAAATTACCTTTCTCAGACTCTAATGGACCCACAGAAGTAAAGAATCTGAGAAGACTTTTGTTAGTTACTCTCCTCTGCACCGAGGAATTGTCCAAGGCCAGTGATGTAGGATGTTTGTCAGTCCTGCCTGCCCAGAATTTAAGAGAAGACATGTGGACCCATCTTTCAGTATGTGCTAGACTCTGCCTGGTGTAGAGCTGTGTCTGAGGCCTAGCTGAAAACTTGATAGTGTGCTTTCTTCTCCTGTTAATGTCTTTGGGGAGATTTTATACTCCATAGACTAACTAAAGTTAGACCAGGGGCTTTACCTTGATCTGTGGTCTTCGTACAGTGTATGTGTGCCCTGGGTTATGCAAAAGCATTACAAAGGTTACCTGATCATGGGTAATTTTAAGAACATCATTTTAAAATCCTCAATGAAATGTATTTCCTTTCCTAAAACAGATCTACCTGAGAACCAACCCAGGTGGAGTTGCATGTTTTCCTTTCCTAACTCCCTTTTTTTATAATTGTCCCTCTTCCACTTTACAAAAGAAACTCTCACCTCTTCTCCACCCCTAATTTCACTATGGTGCATTGCTATGGAGTCTAAACATTTTTCAGTAGAAAGCAAAGGGATAATTTGAAATAATGTCTTGGTAGTGATATGAAAAAAGCGAATAACTGTAATTAAGTAAAAATTTCTTATGCAAGAAAAGTGGTTATTGGTTCTTTGTTTTAAACAAAATTGAAGGTGAACCTACTTCAAGTACAAGGCTGATTAGTTTAGAAAAAATTTTGATATTATAGCACTCTCTCAATATTTCAAGGAACTTAATGATACTGCTGTATCAGACCTCCTTCCATTCTTATATACTTAATTACATGTGGAACTTACTATAAAACTAAAATATAGGAATAACATTTATGCTGAACTTTGTCTCATTCTAGCAATGAGATATATTCACTCACAAATAAATTAGCAGACTGAGAAATTCAAGACTGTCCCTCTCAATAAGAGATGAATTTCCAATAAAATTTTAGTTTTTATAACAGTTTTTAAAACTTATATGGTGTTTTGAATAATAATGTACTAAACTATAGGATTATAATGATAATCACTCAGAAGAAAAATTTTAACACTTAAAGCATTATGATCACAGTATATTTTTTAAAAATTAAATTTTAATTTATATGCTTTTATATTGCAGATAAGTACGGTAAGGCTATGAAATACTTTCAAAGTTAAAATATATTACAGATTTCATAACATTTTCTGATGAAATAAATGTAAATACAAGTTTAAGAGAAAATATTAACAACATTACATTTCTGGCTAAGTACGACTTTGTTTATACATTTTTTAAAATGGATAATGAGGTGTATCAAATTACCGTGGCATTTAGATTTTATCGAATACATTTTTAGAAAATGACAATTTTATTTTAAAATATTAATTTTACAGTTGGATAACTGATCCCTTGCAAATATTTAAACCTATGATGAAAGGAAACTGGGTATTGACTTGAAAATATGTGAGAGAATAGTTTATCAAAATTATTTTAGATAATATTAAAAAACCAAAAAGCTTGAAGGTCACTGGATTAAGGGTTTCTTCTCAGGCACTGCACTGAAGCAAGGTTTCCAGCAAGAGGGTGTCCTGTGAATCTCTCTGTTGGCTTTGGTGAGTTTGGTTTCATGTTCTCCCAGGGGCAGGAGCCTTTAGTTTAGCTTATGATTTCTCACAAAGGGAATTTGTTCATGAATTGTTGCTGAATTGGTGTGTTTATGACAGGAAGGAGGGGCCAGGGCTTCATACTCCACCATGTTGCTGACATCACTCTCTTCTCATTGTGTCTTGATGTACCCCAAATTCCCAACATTTTGAGAATTTCAGCACCTTACTCTCTATTCAATTTAGTATTATAGGTTTTCCAACCTCCTTCTCCTAAATATACTGTGGTTTCTTAGCATGAACAAAAAGATCACCCTTTAAGTTAAGCGGATATCTTCTTCATCATCATCATATCACCATCTTATTCTAAGCATCGTATATCAAGTCACTAATAGTCCAGGCACAATCCTGGATGCACACAGCTTTATTACCTCTAATGTTCAAAAGTTCTGTGAGATAGTCTTTATTAGTTCTCTTTTGCTGAAGAACGAAACTTAGTGTTGGAGAGGTTAAGTGGCTTGCCAGTTCTGGCAGGTAGTAAATTATTCAGCTAGTATTCAGCATCAGGTCTGATTGGTACCCAAATATGTGTTCTGTCCACAAATCTAGGATATATCAATGGGCATAACTCTACACAGAGGCTTCTCCCATGGGCAGTAGAGAGATGTATTGTGGAGTTGGTTAGAAGTGTGATTCCTGGGGTAGGTAAAGGAATATAAGAATTTCAGAAAAATGTTTATTTTGTATGTCACATGGTAGTTATGAATTCTGTGATACCTACTGTATACATAGTCATCCTAACTGTACCCAAAATGGCATTTGGGATTTGGCTATTTGCTGTCGCAACATCTGTCAGGTTTCTATTTGCCTGAGTTGATGTGCATGGCCACTTTTACTTTGGGTGGTGAGCTAAGAAGTTTTATATTTGGGATTTGCACTTGTTAGTGTTAAGCAGAGGGAAATAAGACAGATAAAAGAATAGTGGGTGCTATGAACTAAATTGTGCTCTCCCCGCAAAGTCATATGTTGAAGACCTAACTCCCAATGTGACTGCATTTGGAAATAGAACCTTCGGGAGGTAATTAAGTTTAAATGAGGTCCTAAGGGCAGATTCCTAATCCAACAGGGCAGATACCCTTATAAGAAGAGGAAGAGATACCAGAGCTCTCTCTCTCTCTTCACCATATGAGGATGTAGTGAGAAAATGGTCACCTGCAACCTGGAAGAATATCCTTACCACGAATAAACAAATGAACACCTCTAAGTAAAAACAGTTCAGTTTTATGAACTAAGTGACAAAATACTATATGGAGTCAGGGAGAGGGCCAATTCCTCTACCATGTCACATGTATCAGTATCAGAGACCACAAATGCATCAGTGGCAGCCAGTGGCATTGGGTCCCACTTGGCAGTGGCTCTGCCTGTGAAGACAAACAACCTTCTCCTGTAGGGCAGCAACTAGAGGGACTGGGATGTGGGAGGACAAGGAGCACAATTGTCTTTAGCATATATAAAACATCTGGGACTCTCAGAAATAATGGAAGATTTTAACAGGAAGGGGAGATACGGGGACAATGGGGAGAGATTGAGGTGCTTCAGCCACTGTCTTTTTTATTTTTTATTTTTTTGGTGGCTGTGTGGTATGGGGATCTGAAATCTTGACCTTGATGTTACTGATACCATGCTCCAACCAAGTGAGTTCTGGCTCCAACTGGCCAGTCCCTACTACTGTCTTTGAGTAAGTATTTCTCAAATGGGATTACTGACAGTAATTCATCAGATTCCTCCCATGTCTTTTCTCACAGGAGCCTTTCCTGTAAGCATCATGCCACTTAGCATATTCTTGGTAAATTTTTTTGTTTCTGGGAAGATTATTTTGCATTAAGGCATGTATTTCTAGAAGCAGAGAAATGTTTGACTAAACGAAATATTTATATGGAAGTGAAAATGTGAGTGTGTGCCTTTTTAGTAGCCATTTAGATAATATCAGGCAGAAGTATCTGACATGGATAAGAAAATAATTTCTTCTATAAAAACAAAAAAAAAGGGAAAATAATTCTATTACTTAAGTATTATGGTACTATTACTATATTTCAGGTGAAACTTTAAAAAAAATCTATAGTATGATAAACACGTTATAAAGTGAAAGCATTAATGTATATTCTAAAATTTCACTGTATAAATATAAATATCATCAGACATCACAAAGTTTGTAAATAAAAATGAGGTCACATTAATGCCATTGTCCTAATGGCAGTGTAGCTAATGCAAAGATACCAACACAGAGAATCAAGGAAATTGAAGAACGAGGCAAATATATTTCAAATAAAGGAAAAAGATAAACTTCCAGAAGTTTAGCCTAAAGAAATGGAATTATATGATTTACCTGGCAAAAATTAAAAATAATTCATGAAGATGCTCATTGAGGTTAAGAGAGCAATGTATGCACAAAATGAGAACTTCAAAAAAGAAATATAAAATATAAAACAGAAATCATGAAGCTGAAGAACACAGTAATTGAACTGAAAAATTCACCATAGGGTTCAGTAGCAGACTAGATAAACCAGAAAAGAGAATCAGCAAACTGAAAGATAGATCACTGGAAATAATTCAGTCAGAGGAGAAAAAAAAGAAAGAATGAAGAAATTTTAAGGATATTATGGAGCACCATCCAGAAGACTCAATACAAATATGGAAGTCCTAGAAGGGAAACAGAGAGAAAATATCAGAAAGCTTATTCAAAGAAATAATGGATATAAACTTCCCAAATCTGGGAAAGGAAATGGACATCCAGATTCAAGAAACCCAGAAGACACCAAATAAGATGAATCCAAAGAAATTCACACTTGAGGCACATTATAATCAAATTGTCAAAACTCCAAGACAAAGAGAGAATTTTGAAGGCAGTAAGAGAAAAGTGACTTGTCACATGCAAGGAAATATCCATAAGACTGTCAGTGAATTTTTCAACAGAAACCTTGCAGGCCAGAAGGAAGTGGGATGGTATCTTCAAAGTGCTGGAAGAAAAAGAAAACCCCAAAACCTGTCAATCAAGAATGCTGTACCCAGAAGCATTCTTCTTGAAAAATGAAAAAGAGATAAAGACTTTCTGAGAACCTCCCACCACCAGAAAAAAAGCTGAAGGAGTGTGTCACCACTAGACCTGTCTTACAAGAAATACTAAAGTTATTCAAGTTGAAACAAAAGGATGCTAAACAGCCACACAATAGCACAAGAGAGTATAAAACTCATTGGTAAAGGTAAATATAGAGACAAATACAGAATACTGTATTACTATAATGGTGGTAGATAAGTCACTTTTAATTCTAGCATCAAAGTTAAAAGACAAAAGTATTAAAAATAACTATAACCAAAAAATATGTTAAAAGATAGAAAAATGAGTAGATGTAAATTGTGACAACAATAACACAAAGTATGGGGGAAGGGGAAAAGTTAAGGTGCAGAGTTTTGTATGTTATTAGCTTAAAATAGATTGCTATAAGATATGTTATGTAAGCTCCTAGGTAACACCCACAAAGTAGACTTAGAGAAATTGCACAAAAGTAAAAGAGAAGGAGTCAAAGCATATTAGAAAAAAATCAACAAAACACAAAGTAAGCCAACAAGAGAAGAAAAGATAAGAAGAAAACTATAAGACTAACAGAAAGCAACTAACAACATAACATACTAAATTCTTTCCATTTAATAATTACTTTAAATGTAAATAGATTAAACTCCCCAATCAAAAGACCTAGAGTAGCTGAATAAATTTTTTAAAAAAACACCCAACTAACTGCTTTCAACAGGAAATTCACATTAAGAGGAACTCAAATGTTCTCATCACACACACAAAATAAAGTTTTTCAATGATGGATATGATAATAATCCTGATTTGATTATCACACATGTATATATATACATGTATTGAAATATAAATCTGTTCCCAATAAAGAGGTGCAATCAATACATGTCAATTAAAAAATAAATATATTCTTATTTTAAAAAAAAAGAAATTCACTTTAGATTTAAGGACACATTAAATATTTCATTTAAATGGTAACTACAGGAGAGCAGGGGTGGCTTTACATATATCAGACAAAATAGACTTTCAGTAAAAATATGTCACAAGAAGCAAAGAAGGTCACTATATAATGATAAAGCATCAATCAAATAGGAAGAAATAACAATTATAAGTATATATGTACCCAACACCAGAGGACTAAGTATGTAAAGCAAACATTGACAGAAATGAAGGGAGAAATAAACAGCAATACAATAATAATAGGAAGACTTCAATACCCACTCTCAATAATGGACAAAACATCCAGAAAGACCAATAAAGAAACAGAATAATTGAATAACATCATAGATGAAGTGGACCTTGCAGACATATAGAGAACATTCCACTCAATAACAGCAGAACACACATTATTCTAAAGCACACAAGAAATTTTCTACAGGTTAGACCACATGGTAGATCACAAAACAAATCTTAACAAATTTAAGAAGATTGAATTTATACTAAGTATCTTTTCTGACCACAATAAAATGAAACGAGAAGTCCCTAGAAGAAGTGAAACTGGGAAATTTGCAAATATATGGAAATTAACACACTTTTCAACAATTATGGAGTCAAAAAATAAATAAAAAAGGAAATCAGAAAGTAGCTCAAGACCAATGAAAACAAAAACAAAACGTACGAAAGTTAATGGGATACAACTAAAGCAGCTCTAAAAGTAATAAATGCCTACATTAAAAAAAAAAAAAAGATCTCAAATAAACAACTTACTATTACACCTCAAGGAAGTAGAAAACAAAGTGCAAAGAAAGGCCAAAGTTAGCAGAAGGAAGGAATTAATAAAGATTAGAGCAGAAATGCATGAAATAGAGAATCCAAAAATAATAGAAAAAAAATCAGCAAACTAGTAGCTGGGTTTTTTTAAATGGTAAACAAAATTGGCAAACTCTTCGTTAAACTAAGGAAAAAAGAAAGACAAGCAAAAGAAAACATGAAAGAAAAGAAGTTACAACTGATGTCACAGAATAACAAAGGATCATAAGTGATGACTATGAACAATTATATGCCAACAAATTGGGTAAACTAGAAGAAACAGATAAATTACAAGAAACAAACAATCTATTAAGACTGAATTATGAAGAAATAGAAAGTCTGAACGGACCTATAACTAATATGGAAATTGAATCAGTAATTAAAAACCTTCCAAGAAGGAAAAGCCCAGGACCAGATGGCTTCACTGGTGAATTCTACCAGACATTTAAAGAAAAATTAATGCCAGTTCTTCTCAAACTCTTCCAAAGAATTGAAAAGGAGAAAACAGTTCCAAACTTATGAGGCCCACATTACCCTGATATTGAAGGCAGACAAAGACACCACAAGAAAAGATAACTACAGGGCAATATCCCATATGAATATAGATGTAAAAATTCTCAATCAAACATTAGCAAACTAAATCCAACAACACATTAAAAGGATCATGTACTATGACCAAATAGGATTTATCCCTAGGATGTTATGATGGCTCATTTAACATATGAAAATCAATGTGATACACCACATTAACAAAATGAAGGATAAAAATACATGATCATCTAAATAGATGTAGAAAAATCATTTGACAAAATTAATACCCTTTCATGATAAAAACTTTCAACAAACTAGGAACACAAAAGAAGTTCCTTAACCTAATAAAGTCCATATATGAAAAGCCCACAACTGATATCATACTCAATGGTGAAAAACTTAAAGATTTTCCTCTAATATTAGGAGCAAGGCAAGGATGCCCATTCTTTCCACTTCTATTCTGCATAGTAGTGGAAGGCCAGAGCAATTAGGCAAAGGTAAAAAAAAGTCATCTAAATTGAGAAGGAAGAAGTAAAATTGTCCCTGTTTGTAGATCACATAATTCTATACAGAGAGAACCCTAAAGATGCAATAAAAAAACCCTATTAGAACTAATAAATGAATTCACTAAAGTTGCAGGATATAAAATCAACATACAAAAATTATTTGCATTTCTGTACAATAGCAACAAATTATTAAAAAAGAAATTAGAGAAACAATGACATTTAAAATAGTTCCCCCCAAAATAAAATACTAAGGAACAAATTTAAGTAAAGAGGTAAAAGATTTTTATGTTAAAAACTACAAAACATTGATGAAAGAAATTAAACAACAGAAAAAAATGGAAAGATATTCTGTGCTCATGGATTGGAAAATTTACTATTGTTAAAATGTCCATACCACCCAAAGCAATCTACAGATTAAATGCAATTTTTATCAAAATCCCAATGGCATTATTTACAGAAATAGAAAAAAAAAATTCTAAACTTCATATGAAACCACAAGACCATGAATCAATCTTGAAAAAGAAGAATAAAGCTAAGAATATCACACTTCCTGATTTTGAAATATATTACAACATGACAGTGATCAAAACAGTATGGTACTGGTATAAAAACAGACATACAGATCAATGGCACAGAAGAGAATGCAGAAATAAATCTACATGTACATGTCCTCTTGGCCTGTTTGGGCTGCTATAAAAAAATATCCTAACCTAGGTAGTTTATAAACAACAGAAATTTTTTTCTCACAGTTCTGGAGATCAAAGCACAGACAGTGAAGGCCTGCTTCCTCATAAACAAAGCCTTCTCGCTGTGTCCTCACATCATGAAAGGGCAAAGGATCTCTCTGGGATCTCTTTTATAAGGGCATTAATCTCACTCATGAAGTTTCTACTTTCATGACCTAATCACCTTCCAAAGGCTCTACCATTCAACCTGTGGTTTTCAGGGGGTTAGGATTCAAATGTATGGCTATTGGGGTGGGGGTTAGGGGTTAACATATGGATTTTGGGGGGCATAAACATTCAGTCCATAGCAGTGGTCAACTGATATTTGACAAGAGTGTCAACAATACACAACGGGGATAGGATAGTCTCTTCAACAAATGATGTTGGGAAAACTGGATATCCACGTGAAAAAGAATGAAATTGAATGCGTATCTTATACCACACACAAAAATCAACTCAAAATACATTAAATATTTAAACATAAGACCAAAACTGTAAAACTCCTAAAAGAAAACATAGGAGAAAACCTTCATGACATTTTTCTTAGCAATGATTTCATGGATTTGACACCAAAGTACCTGTTACAAAAATTAAAATAAACAAACAGGACTGCATGAAACTAAAAAGTCTCTGAACAGCAAAGAAAACAATTTACACAGTGAAAAGGACACCTACAGAATGAGGGAAAATGTTTGATGAGTTAGTGAGGAACCCCTACAAGTTGTTAGTAAAAAAAAAAACCTGATAACCTGATTAAAAAATGGGCTAAGGACTTGAATAGACCTCTCTCTAAAGAAGACATACAAATGGCCAACAGGTATACTAAAAATTCTCAATGTCACAATCATCAGAAAAACACAGATCAAAATCATAGTGAGATATCACTTTATACTTGTCAGTATGGCTATATATATATTTTAAAAAGTATTGGTGAGGATGTAGAGAAATTGGAACCCTTGCACACTGTTGGTGAAAATGCAAAATGGTGCAGCTGCTGTGGAAAACAATATGGAGATTCCTTAAAAAAAAATAAATATAAAAAATAAAAGAACTAACACATGATTCAGTAGCTCGACTTCTAGGTTTTTATTCCAAAGAATTGAAATCAGGATTTCAAAGGGATACTATCAATCTTATGTTTATTGCAGCACTATTCACAGTAACCAATTTAGATTGTGGAAACAATCTACATGTCCATCGATGGATGAATGAAGAAAGCAAATGTGGTATATACATACAGTGGAGTATTATCCAGCCTCAATAAAGAAGGAAATTTGGGCCGGCCCCATGGCTCGCTCGAGAGAGTGTGGCGGATCCTATATAGGGATGGCTGGTGCGCTCACTGGCTGAGCGTGGTGCAGACCACACCATGCTGAGGGTTGCGATCCCCTTACCGGTCAAAAAAAAAAAAAAAGGAAATTCTACCATATGTAACAACATGAATGAACCCTGAGGCTCCTTGCATACTATGCTAAGTGAAATAAGTGAGTCTCAGAGACATATTGCATGATTCCATTATATGAGGTATCTAAAATAGTCAAATTCATAGAATCAAAGAATAGAATTGTGGTTACCAGGGGCTGGAGAGAGAGAGAAATGCAGAATAACTAGTCAATGAGCATAAAGTTTCAGTCAAGCAAGATGAATAAGATCTAGGGGTCTGCTCTACACTGTACAAATAGTCAAGAATAATGAACACTTAAAAATGGGTTAAGAAAGTAGATCTTGTGTTTAGTGTTCGTACCACTACTTTAAAAATGCACAGTGGTATTCTAATGTCTTTCCTCTTCTTAAACTCAATTTTCTTTCCTACCGTCCTAGTCGGCCAAATCAATTCACCTTAAGGATCGTGTGTCATACCTTTGGGGAGAGGACAAACTGCTGTGCTTAATAATGAAAGATACAGCACAGCTCAGCATTTTTTTCAGATTTAGAAGACTTGAGGAATATGGATAAGTGGAATGTGGACATGAGTGAATACGTCAGAAGTCAGAGGAGAGGGAGCTACATCAAGAGAGGGCAGAAAATGTGATCCTTTTATTGCTCTTGTTTTTAAATTTTCTTTGCTCTTTTATTTTATTACTTTATCATCTGTGGTCTTTGGAGAAGCATCAGAAATTTCTGAGAAGCAGAGAAGTTTCATAGATGGTGATGGATGATGACATAATTGTGTGACAGTAAAATGCTGTATTGAGTTCTGAGCTCCCTGCTGGATTATAGAAAGAAGATAGGACTACATAAAAGCACAACAATTTTCCTTTTCTCTATGTCTCAGGAGAAAACAATGTGTATCAGTGCAGATGGAAGCAAATGAGATTAGTTTAAAGAAGGAATGTAAATAATGTAGACTAAGCCAGGGTAATGATTATGAATGGGATGACTCACGTAGTAAAAGCATAAGACATAAAAAAAGAAATCTGTTGTTTCATCTTAGATTTTTCTTAGAACTTTCTTGCTTTAGGAAGAAGCCTCACACTACAGAAAAAGACAAAGTGTTGATAATTATATGATTAGTCGAATTAAATGATTCTAGATGCCAAAGTGAATATTTCACTTCATTTTCAAGGTCAACTATCTATATTGTTGCAATTAACTGAGCTGGTTGTAAAAACTCTACTATTACCTAGAGATGGTCAAAAATATCTTCACATGCTAAATAGAACTATCAAGCAAAAATATATTGTGAGTAGGGAAATACAATATTTTTAAAAATTATTGATAAGTTTAAGGTCATGTAAGCTACTCATGCAATTAATCACCATAAGATATAATACAGAATGTGCATGTAAAACATAATTTTTATACATAAAATAGGTCAGACACACACAAATGCACACACACTTGTACTCTATTTGCAATAGCCTTGCTATTAAGGAATCTGGATTAAGCGTAGATTCTATCTTACATATCCAATTTCTTAAGAGCACAGTGAAGAGCTTCTTGGAAGAAAGAGGCTTATACTCAAAACCTGTTTATCTGAACTCTTTTGAGTTGAGCGAAAAAGAAAATCAAAAAGACCTAGAAATTGCAATGCAGTGTGTGGATTCAAGGTTTGTTAGGAATGATTCACTATTGTACTGCATTTTCTGTCCTACGTTAGGGCATAGACTTTGCCTACCAGGTAAGAATAACCTGCAGTTCCTGCTCTTTTTGCCATCAAGGCAGTGTGAGATGATGGATAAGATGAAAGATCAGCAGCCTCACCAGATGCCCTTGAAAACTCAAGCAAATAGACGACATCACATTTCATCATCTGACCCTGATGTGGCATGACATTTATACTGGGAGCAGAAATGCCAGTATAATTGAAGAGTTTTGAAACAGCCCTTTGAGGAAAGGTGACGAATTATCCATTGATTTAATCTAAGAGAAGATGGAGAAATAATACAGGAGGAGTTTGATTTCATATGCAACTCGTTCAGGAGACTACATCTTAACAGTTTTTAGATGATGTATTCCTAGCTGTTCATGTGGCCTGATGCTAGCAGCGACAGTCAAAAGAGCAAGCTTGTACTTAGACAATATTAAATTTTTTAAGTGAAAGAGTGGAAAAATGAGAAGATCACAAGTAGGGGCTCCCTGTGCCTGTCATTAATGCTGCTTGGATTTAGCAGTACAACAAGAGCTCCGACTATCAAAGTTTTGCTCGGATATGAGAGGTAGTTACATACACTGACATGAACTCTTGAACTAGAAACCTTGGTTTCAAATGCTAGTTCCTCTCTCCTTACTAGCTGTGTGACCTTGAGTAAATTATTTACCTCTCTATGTTCTCATTTTTCTCATTCATAAAATAGGCACAATAAAACTTACCTCATAGTTTTGTTTCAAATATGAAATAAATCAATATTGTTAAAGCATTAAGAGTCTTTTTGTGGCACATAGTAAGCATTCCATGAATATTATCATGGATATTCTAGTTGTTATGGATAAAGATTTTTCAAAAATGGAAATAGTTTTATCATTTTTACCTGATTATAAAAGTGACGTGTGCTTATTATTTGAAAGGTAGGTTTTAGAGAAAGATAACAAAGAAGATAAAAAATTACTTGGAATAGATTTGCTCTCAGATAACTACAGTGAATATTTGAGTACTAACCTTCCAGAAAGTTTTCTGTGTACAAAATACATATTATGTATAAAATTGTATTGTACTCACATCTCACTGGGCCCATCTCCTGCTAACCCCTACCTCACCCAACCCCTAAAGTAAACACATATATTGACCTGTAACACTGTCATTTGTCAAAATCCATGCTTCTCATAGGCAGTATCTTCTACAAAGTTTTTCCTGAACACCTCACCCTCTTTTGAATCCCATTCTTATTATTCTATGTGTATATTTTATGGGGCCTTTCACACATTTACCTCTTCACCCAACAAATATTTATTGGCTACCTCTTCTGTGCTACATTTGAGGTGCGGTGTTACAATGGTGAACAAAGAGAAATAGGGTCCCTGCCTTTCGGGAACAAGAGTCTTTGGAAAGAAGAAATGCACTAATCAAATCACACATATACATATATAATTTATGAACAGTAGGAAGTTTTATAAGGAACATCACAGAGTAGTTGGTCTGTAATACATTCATCTACAGAATGAATTATAAACAATTATACAAACTATGATTAGAGAGAGGATATGCATCTTATAAATCTTGTCACTGTAAGAAGAGCAATTAGAGAAAGGGAGAGGAGGATGTGAGGAAGGGTGAGGAAGATAAGAGAGAAAGTGAAAGCACTAAGATGCGCTTTTTTCCAAGAGAGGAGAGTGAATTGTCTAAATCAAATAGCATAAAAAAGGAACCCCAAAAACTTCAAAATTTTCATAATCTCTTTTCTTAATCTTGGATATTTTTCAGATATGGGATCTTTTGGTTATATAAAGTTTAACAATTCTATCTTCAAGTTATTCTTATTCTGTTAGCATCATTGCAATTACATTTAATACGTTTAAGTAAAAATAACAATAGTGTACGATCCAAATTGCTAGAAAAATACTTCTCTCAATTCTGTCTCTCTGTCTCTCTCTTTCCACCCATCCGTCTGTCATAATGCATTCTTACAAATATGTCTGGGATCATGTTCATGTTTTCCTTCTGGTAGTGAGATTATAAAATTGTTTGTTTTACCTTCTTTTTGTTCTTTCCTTTATATGTAAATTATTTAAGGTACATGTGTATCAGTTTTTTAGGAAAGTGGTTTTCTTAAGAAAGAGATTGGATTGAAGCAATTATGCCAAAATTGTTGTTATAAAAGCTCCCTTGAGTTGTCTTGTAGAATAAAAATGCTGTCTGTAAGGTGCTTAGCACAAAGTCTATAATATTGTAGGTGCTAAATAAGGTGACTATAACTGAACTTTGAGTGATTAGTTTTGATGGGTAAAGAGGTAGGTAGGTGAGGCTCGTGTGGAGTTGATGTCCAGCAAAATTTGAGCAAGAAAGCCTGAAAATCAAGACAGTGATGACAAGGACGAGGAGAAAGGTTATAAAATAGTTTATTGAGGTGGGTAGGGGAGGGAAATGGAGCAAAGAAAAAGAATACATTGGGAAAAGCTTGCTGGCGAACAGTTTTCATAATCACTATTGTTTGTACTGCTGAGGGAAAGAGTAGTGCTGCTTGCACTGAGTGGTTTGCATGCTGCTGTTTACTAAGCTCCGCTGCTAAATGGCCAAGGACCCTTCTTCATGCCACTCCCCATGCCTTCTCCCCCTCACCGTGCTTTACACAAATGCTTACACAAGCTATTTGCTCAATAAATATTTGTAAAGAAAGGAAATAGGCATTTTATACATGAGGGTGGATCCTAACGTTCACATAAATATATTCCTTTATTGAGATACTTCCTTTTCTCCCCAATTACCAAATTCTAAGATTATATGGAAATTGATAGTAAAAGGTGTCTTTCTAACTGAATTATTAACTTTTATGAAACTCTGCTATAACCCTAAATAGATGAAAGAGGATAAATTGGATAAGTGGAATTAACTCAAAAATTTCCTTTTTAAAGTAACTTTCTTCAAAAATTTAAGAGTGTTATCAAAGGACTACATCTATGGGGGTAGGGAGAGAGAGAGAAAGAGAACATCTGTGGTAGAAATCAAGATTTTCTTAAATCTCTCACAGGACAGTCATTAGAGGTATTTATGGATTTTCTTCTTTTCTCCAAGTTGTTTCCTCTGGGGTCATTTTATCTTCTTTGTGTATCTTGGGTTGTCTCTTCCAAAGCAAGCGTTCTTCAGATGTCAGATGAGCCATGCTCATCTTTTTCTTCAGGTTTAAGGAATGAAAAGCTGATTGGGCTCTAACGTGCACTTTGCTTTAAAGTAATGGGGCTGCAAATGAACAATTACGCTAGAGCATCAGAACATGCCAGGTTGCGGAGGTCGTTTGTGTGGAACTAGTATTGTTTATTTATTTTAGTGAAGTGTTTTTTTCTTTTTTTGTTTTTTGGTTTTTTTTAGTAAAGAATCCTCAAATATTTCTCTATGGTAGAGAAGCCTATATACTGGGTGTCCTCTTTCCTATAGAGATGGGTAGTGGCTAGCTGTACACATAGAGACCTGTAATTATAGCTCCTATTGTCTTCTCTCCAGGTCTTTCCTGGTTTCATTGTATGTGGTGTTTTGGAATCTAAGCCTTTCTGGTTGTGCAAGGCAATCTCTTTCTTTCTCTCTCTCTTATTTATATACCTTCTAGACACTCTAAGATGTGGTTTCCTCTACTCTACTTTGTGAGTTATCACTCTTTTATCTGCTTTGTCTCCTATAAATCTGTTGAAATCTTTTGTTTTCTGTTGACTTTCTTCCAGTTCTTTATTACCACTGTGGTTTTATACTTTTCCCCTCTTTAGTGACATCTGAGATGGGAGAGGAAGTAGTAAATGCCTGTGA
Organism: Cynocephalus volans; assembly: GCF_027409185.1. Taxonomy (NCBI): domain Eukaryota; kingdom Metazoa; phylum Chordata; class Mammalia; order Dermoptera; family Cynocephalidae; genus Cynocephalus; species Cynocephalus volans. Next base: position 50,645,483 of record NC_084461.1, on the reverse strand, counting down.
ACAGATAAGTAGGGGAAACAGAAGCTATTCTAGGTATTTCACACAGGACAGTATATAATACAATTAATTAGAAGCTTACGTAGTTATTCCAAGAGCTTGCAGTTAGACGGTCAGAGAGGCTCCTGCTAGAATTCAAGAAACCAGGAGGTGGGAAGATCACAGGGAGCTGCCACCAGTGTTCTCAGGTGCCCTGAGCACAAAAGAGGAAATTCTCAGCAAAACCCCCAGTGTTTTACAGGGTTTGCCAATTACATAACATCATGTATCCACCCTTATGGTATCATGCAGAATCGAGAAATCACATTTTTATTGAAAAAAAGATACATATATGAAAATGCCAAAACAGATAGAGCTTCTAATTATATTGATGTTTCTAGTTTCCTTAAGAAGCTACAAACAATGTACTGCTATGGGTGACACCTTTCCAAAAAAGTAAATACAGGGAGTCTTCAAAAAGTTCATGGAAAAAATGGAGTGGAAAGGCAATACGAAACTTTCCATGAACTTTCTGAAGTACCCTCAGATATTTTAACATAAAAGAGTTAATGTAACTATATAAGGTTCTAGAACAATGAATAACTATAATTTGGGATTTATTTTTCTTTGCAAAAGTGAACAAAAAGATTTTTCATGTTATGGTGTTATCATATGGCATCTAGCTTGTGAGTAACAATACTGCCTTTTTTCTTTCTTTAAAATGGTATAGGGGAACAAACGATTGGCAATATAAACTGTCATTTTATTGTATTTTAATGGTAAACTTGTGCATTATTATGACATTGTTCTAACTTTTATGATCTTTTATCAGCTCTCACTTAGCTTCACTCCATAAAATATTACTTCTTGTAAAAATACTTTTTGGCAGCTCTTAAATTTATTTCATTTTCTCTTTGCCAGGAGATGAGTTGAGTATAGATCACATTTTCTGGGGATGTTGCTTTTATTCATATCTTTATAAATTTGTATAGACAATTTTACAATAACAGTGCTAAAATACAAAACAAAAGACTAGAATTTTGAAAAGTATAAATAATCTTTATGGGGATCTTATTATCTAACTCTGAAGGCATTTATTTCACTTTTCATTATTTTGGTTTGAGAGACTGCCTGCAGACCAGCAGTCTCTTAGCACAATGTAAAACCAACAGGTCAAATGCTAAAATCAAAACAAAACAAAACAAAAACAAAAAACAAGAGGGTCCTGAGTTTAGCACACTATTCGTTTTAATCATACTGGTGATTCCAAGCAGAGACAGGAGTGAAGGCAATCAACATAGCTCAAAATGCTCAAAGCTTTAATTATATATTCAGGAGGCTTTAAAATTTCACCATTTTAAAAATTGTTCTTTAAACATCACTTTTTTGGTACCTTGCTGTTTCATAGTTTTGGTTAAATTGAGGGTCAACCACAATGTATTTTCTTGTCATTTCAACATAGAGGTTCTAAAACTAATGAACTATAAAGCAGTAGATTTGGAGAATCCGACTAAGTCTATTTCTAGAATAGTTTTACTTAAATAAGCTGTATACAATTTTAGGGGACTGTAAGCCATTATAACAGGGGTTAAGCTCTTCTTCCTACCAACATGACTGTAGTTAGTAGTAACATTTTGTTTCTAACCCAGAGACAGGAATAGGTAACTTTTCTCTGAATATGACATATTTTTTTCAAATAAAATACAGCTTCGGTCTTAAGTACCTATATCCAAATCTCATTTCAATACACTCTACACTAACAAAGCACTAGAGATAGGAATCCAGTATCATATTTACATTAATCAGTTATTTAACTCAATATTTATGGAGTGCTAGGCACTGTGCAAGTTGAATAATACATATTCTCTGCCCTCAAAGAACTCACAGCTAGCTAATGAGAGACCGGTATAGAAATGAAAAATAAAAGCCATGCGGTTTTCCAGGTGTCAGTTAGAGACAGTGCAGCAGGGCTGGAGAAGCCCCAGAGAGTGCTCCTGAAGAGCAGTGCAGGAAGTGAATGACCAGAGGCTTCTAGAAGGAGGTGTGGCCAGAGCTGAATATTAAAATATGAGAAAGGTTTGTCCAGATATCACTGGTTTTATTTTTTTCATGACTACGTGCCACGAGCATAATTTAGGCCTGAGCATATGTGTTTTCAGACGCCTCATCGCATATGACCTATATGGCTTTATGTGAAGATAAGCACATCCTAACATTTATATTTTGTTAATTCTAAAAGTTTAAACCGATGAATATTTGCTGGGTTGGTTACTGGTCTGTATTACCGTTTCACGTACTGATAATTCTGGATTGATGCAGCGTTTACTTTCATCATCTGAATGTCTTTTAGATTCCAATTTTTTGTATGTAGATACTTTGATTTCATCAAATTTAAGCTGGCATTCAATTATATATTTACGTCATAGGATAACTCAACACTTTTATCTGCCTTAAAGTATGACTTAAGAATTCTAGAACAATTGTTTATGTATGTGAGAAAATTCTTCTCCGTTAGTGTTGATAGATATTGAAATAGGTTTTCTAGGAAGATATGAAATGTGCTCTCCAAAGAAATCTTTAGGTTAGATAAACACTGATCTTGAATAAAATAGGTATAGTTCTACCTGGAAAGAGAAAATCATAATAACACCAACTTAGAGCTTGTGTGTGTGTGTGTGTGTGTGTGTGCGCGCGTGCGCGCGCGTGTGTGGGCAGCTTGTATGTGCAAAATGGTGATCAAAGGTAGTTTTCATCAAAATGTCACAGATTATAGAAGCTTGGACACTTTATATTAATGATAAGGAAACGCAGGCCAGGAAAGATAAGGTAGGTTGCTCAAGATGGAGAGCAGAGCCCAGAACTCAGGCCTCTTTAACTTTTTTTTTAAAAACACATTATTGTGCTTTCAAATTATAGATGTATGGGATGATCGAACAAAAGGACACTGTAGGATCATCCAGAGCTCATTTATGGTCCCTTTCTCACCCTCCACACACACGCCAACAAACACTGTGCTGGCGCATTTCCACTTGCATTTGCAAGGGAAATCCATTTAGCATAAAAACACTAACCTCTGTGGTTGGCCATGCTGTTTTGACAGATTGTCCTGCTACTGCTTCTGTTCTTTCTTCATCATGCATATTATGGTAGACATCGGAGCAGAATCTCAGTAAAAACCTGTTTGGGGGCTGGTGCTTCTGATGCTCAGTGCAGCCTACAGCCTCATCTTGAAAGATGTTTAATGTAGGCCACTGGTCTTTTGTATTTTGGACTGAGATAGAAAATGCTGCTATGGGTTCATCCAAGGAGATCCAATATCTTACTTACAATGAAGAAATTAAGCAATTTTGGGGAGTAGAAGTGGGAGTGTGATTCATACGTAAAATAGTATTTACTTTTATGAGTTTTTTTATTGAAACATAATCGATTATACATATTCGTGGGGTACAGAGTTGAATATCAATACTGTGTACAGTATGTGATGATCAAATCAAGACAATTAGTATATTCATCATTACAAACTGTAATCACTCTTTGTGCCCATAACCAATTTCTTGTTAAATTCCTCCTCCCTGCCCCTTTCCTACCTCTGGTAATCACAGTTCTATTCTCTCCTTTTGAAAGGTCATCATATTATTGTGATTGTTCTCTCTCTCTCTCTCTCTCTCTCTCTTTATTTATTTATTAGTTCCCACTTGTGAGTGAGGACATGCTGTATTTTTTTTTCTGTGCCTGGCTTATTTCACTTCACATAATTTTCTCCAAGCTCATCCATGTTGCTGTGGATGGCAGAATTTCATTCTCTTTTATGGCTGTGCAGTATTCCATCGTGTATACATACCACATTTTCCTTATCCAGTCATCCATAGATGAACATTTAGGTTGGTTCCAACTCTTAGCTATTGTAAATAGAGCTGCAATAAACATGGAATTGCAGGTATCCCTTCAACATGATGGTTTCCATCCCTTTGGATATATTCCCAGCAGTGGGATTGCTGGATCATATGGCAGTTCTATCTGTAATTGTCTGAGAAACTTCCATACTATTTTCCATAATGGCTACAATTTGCAGCCCCACCAACAGTATATAAGGTTTCCCCTTTCTCTGCATCCTTACCAGCATTTGCTATTCTCCATCTTTTTTATAATAGCTAGTCTAACTGCAGTGAGATGATACTTCAGTGTGGTTTTGATTTGCATTTCCCAGATGCTGAGTGATGTTGAGCATTTTTCCAGTGTCTGATAACCATTCATATGTCTTCCTTTGAGAAATGTCTACTTGGCACCTTTGCCCATTTTTTCTTAGGATTATTTGTTTTTTAACTGTTAAGTTGTTTGAGTTTCATGTTTACTCTGGATATTAATCCCTTGTTGGATGTATAGTTGGCAAATCTTTTCTCTTATTCTGTAGGTCGTCCAGGTTGTCTTTTCACTCTGTTCATTGTTTTCTTTGCTGTGCAGAAGCTTTTTAGTTTGATATAATCCCTTTTATATATTTTTTCTTTTGTTGCTTGTGCTTTTGAGGTCTTATTCATAAAGTCTTTGCTCAGTCCTACTTCCTGAAGGGTCTTACCTATGTTTTCTTCTAGGTATTTTATAGATTCAGGTCTTATATTTAAGTCTTTAAACCATTTTGAGTTGATTTTGGTATATGGTGAGAGGTACTGGTCTAGTTTCTTTCCTTTACACATGGATATCCAGTTTTCCCAGCACCATTTATTGAAGAGGATGTTCTTTCCTCAATGTATGTTCTTGGTACCTTTGTCAGAGATCAGTTAGCTGTAAGTATATGGATTGATTTCTGGGTTCTCTATTTTGTTCCATTGGCCTGTTTGTCTGTTTTTATGCCAGTACCATGTTGTTTTGGTTATGATAGCTTTGTAATATAATTTGAAGTCAGGTAGTGTAATGCCTCTGGCTTTATTTTCTTTTTGCTCAGGATTGCTTTGGGCTATTTGAGTCTTTAGTTGTTCAATATGAATGTTATGATTATTTTTTCTATTTCTGTGAAGAATGTCATTGATATTTTGGTGAGGATTGCATTGAATCTGAAGATCACTTTGGGTAGTATGGACATTTGTACAACATGAATTGTTCCAATCCAAGAGCATGGAATGTCTTTCCATCTTTTTGAATCCTCTTTAATTTTTTCAGCAGTGATTTGTAGTTCTCAGTGAAGAGATCTTTCATCTCCTTGGTTAAATTTATTCCTAGGTATTCTTTTTTTTTTTTTTTTGGTAGCTATTGTAAATGAGCTTGCTTTCTTGATTTCTTTTTGTGCTAGTTTGTTGCTGGAGTATAAAAATGTTACTGATTTTCGAATATTGATTTCATATTGTGCAATTTTATTGAATTCAGTTGTCAGCTCCAAAATTTTTTTGGTAAAATCTTTAGGTTTTTCTATATATATAAGATCTTGTTATTTGCAAAGAGGAGCAGTTTGATTTTGTCTTCTATTTGGATGCCCTTTATTTCTTTCTCTTGCCTGATTGCTCTGGTTAGTACTTTTGATACTATTTTAAATAGGAGTGGTAAGAATGGGCATCCTTGTCTTGTTCCTGTTCTTAAAGGAAAAGCTTTCAGCTTTTCTCCATTGAAGATGATATTGGCAGTGGGTTTTGCATATACGCATTTTATTGTGTTGAGATACATTCCTTCTATACCTAATTTGTTGAGAATCTTTATCATGAGGGATGTTGAATTCTGTCAAATTCTTTTTCTGCATTTATTGAGATGATCATATGGTTTCCATCCTTGATTTTGTTGATGTGGTGTATCACGTTTATTGATTTGTGTATGTTGAGCCATCCTTGCATCCTGTGATGAATCCTCCTTCATCATAATGTATAATCTTTTTGATGTGCTGTTGTATTCAATTTGCTAATATTTTGTTGAGAATTTTTGCATCTATGTTTATCAAGGATATTGGCCTGTAGTTTTCTTTTTTGTTGTGTCTTTGTCTGGTTTTGGCATCAGGGTGATGCTGGCCTCATAGAATGAATTTGTGAGAATGGCCTCTGTTTCAATTTCTTGGAATAGTTTGAAAAGAATTGGTATTAGGCTGGCCCATGGCTCACTCGGTAGAGTGTGGTGCTGATAACACCAAGGCCACGGGTTCGGATCCTATATAGGGATGGCCGGTTTGCTCACTGGCTGAGCGTGGTGCTGACAACACCAAGCCAAGGGTTGAGATCCCCTTACCGGTCATCTTTAAAAAAAAATAAATAAATAAAGAATTGGTATTAATTCCTTTTAAAAGGTTTGGTAGAATTCAGCAGTGAATCCATCCAGTTCTGAGTTTTTCTTTGTTGGGAGACTGCTGATTTTTTCTTCAATTTCATTGCTTATTGTTGGTCTATTCAGGTTTTTTGTTTCTTCTTGGTTCAGGCTTGGTCCAAAAATTTATCTGTTTCCTCCAGGTTTTCAAATTTGTAGGTGTATAGTTGTTCATAATAGTCTCTAATGCTTCTTTGTATTTCTGTGGTTGTAATGTGTCTTTGTTCATTTCTGATTTTTGTTATTTGGGTCTTCTCTTCTTTTTTAGTCTAGGTAATGGCTTGTCCATTTTGTTTATCTATTCAAAAAACCAACTTTTGTTTCATTGATCTTTTGTATCTTTTTTTTTTTTTTTTTTTGGTCTCTATTTCATTTAGTTCTCTGATCTTACTTATTTCTTTTCATCTACTAATTTTGGAATTGTATTTTTCTTGTTTTTTTTTTTTTAAAGTTCTTTCAGATGTAACATCTTTCTGTTCTTTTGACGTAAACATTTATTGCAATGAACTTCCCTCTTAGTACTGTTTTGCAGTATCCTACAGGTTTTGGTATGATGTGTCTTTATTTTCATTAGTTTCAAGATATTCTCTGATTTCCTGTTTCATTTCTTCTTTGACACATAGGTTGTTTAGGAGCATGTTGTTTAATTTCCTTGCATTTGTATAGCTTCCAAAGTTTTGCTTGTTATTGCTTTCTAATTTCAATCCATTGTGGTCTGAAAATATACTTGAAATGATTTCAATTTTTTAAAAATTTGTTGACCTAATATGTGGTCTATCCTGAAGAATGTTCCATGTGCTAATGATAAGAATGTATATTATGTAGTTGGGTGAAATGTTCTGTAGATGTCTGCCAAATCCAACAGGTCTAAAATATAGTTTAAATCCTGTGTTTCTCTGTTGATCTGTTGCCTAGATGATCTGTCCAATATTGAGAGAAGGGTGTTGAGGTCCCCAACTATTATTGTATTGGGGTCTATCTCTCTTTTTTTTTTTTTTTTTGGTCTAGTAGTATTTGCTTTATATATCTGGGTGCTCCAAAGTTGGGTGGGTATATATTTATGATTGTTATGTCTTCTTGCTGGATAAATCCCTTTATCATTATATTATGACTTTTTTGTCTCTTTTTATTGTTTTTGGTCTAAAGTCTATTTTATCTGATATAAGAATAGCTACTTCTCATCATTTTTCATTTTTGTTTATGAGGTATATCTTTTTCCATCCCTTCACTATCAGTCTGTGTGTGTCTTTACAGGCGAGGTGGGTTTCTTGCAGGCAGCATATAGTTGGGTCTAATTTTTTAACTAATTGAGTTTAGTTTTTTAACTTTAGGTGTGCAGGGATGAGCAGGATGGGGAGTGGGACAATATGCTGTGCAAGAGTGGTGGCAGCTGTGGCCAATGGTAGCAGCAACAGTAGCTATGCAGTGGGAATGGTGGCAGCTGTGGCAAGGAGGAGGACAAACTGCTGTTTGGGGAGACAGGCAGTGGCTCTGGTGACAGACACAACAGTGCTGCCAAATACAGAGGAGGTGGCAGTGGGCTAGGGCATGAGCAAGAGGAGTATTACAGCTAGGAAGTGCTCAATGCTGAGTAGATACTTTTTGCTGCAAGAGAAAATTGCTCCTATGCCAATCTTGGTGTCAGAGATGTAGCAGCTGAAGTCATGTGCTTCTTTCTCCTCTCTGTGTCACCCTCCTGGGTCTTTGAGCTCCATAGGGTCTCTCCAGACTCCTGCTGCCCTCCCACATTCTCCCATCAATGCTGTCTTTAGTACTCAGCTGTCTATTCCTTGTTCTGGTCTTTTTCTGTGGGAGGAACACTCCATGGGCACTTCTAGTCCACCATCTTGCCTACAATTTTTATGTTTTTTTTTTTTATGTGGAATTACCCAAGTTTTACTCTGGGATGAGATGGAAGGCAATGAGCAGTTGCCTACAGTTCTTTAGGATATCTTCCTAAAATTTCTTTAGGAAAATCTTGTAGCAAGAACACAGAAGTTCATGCCACTTCCTTCTTTTATTAGTGCCTACATTGTCTTTCTTCCCTTCCCTTCCTTGCCTTTCCTTTCTCCTTTTTCCCTTGGTTTCTTTGTTAAGCTTTTCCTTCCTTCCTTTTATCATTCCTTATAAGTGATTCTGCTTCTTTCTGTTACTGCCCTACCTCCATGGCTCCTCCACCATGGGGTATAAGAGGAAGATAGTATATAGTAGAGATGACAGCACAAGCTCTGTATTCAGACTGCTGGCTTTAAATCCTGGCTCTGCCAATTACTAACTGGGTGACCTAGGATAATTCACTGAACTTCAATCTTCAATAATTTTATGTCTTATTGGATAACTATAAATTGAGATATTATGGGGATAAAGTGAGATAATATATGAAAGTGCTTAAAACATGGCACATACCTAGCTATTTTTACAATACACAGTCATGACTTTCATATATATATATATATATATATATATATATAAAACTTAGATTCATTCTTATTCCAATATATGTATTTTCTGTAGAAACCTTGGTCTTTCCTATATAATAAGCTATGTATGTAATGAGCTAGGTTGTTCTAAACCAGTTTTCACAATTTATTTATCTATGGCTTTAAAGAAAGGTATAAGGAAATCAACTACAGAGACCTGTGCACACATTAGAGACATTAGCCACACTGACTCTCTTTTCTTCTTCCTTGGCCCAGAGTACGATGTAAACTAATGGTTTTTTTTAAAAAAAAATTATTTTGTACTATTCTTTGTCTTCAAATATTGAAGTTTAACAGATATTTGCAGTCTATAATACTGTATAATATAATCACAATAAATCAAAAGATACATGGTCTGGTACCTTCCTTCTAGGAACTGCCTGTGCTAATCTGCTGGAAAAGCTGAGCTATATGCTATTTCGAACATATGACAATATTTGTTGATTCCATTGATCTTTTTGATGACCTAAATGATTAAACGTATTTTTTTCCTTCTCCTTAATCTTTGGTAATAACTTCACATTTGTAATTAACCCTTTATATTTGTTGAATTGCTTCTAGCTGCCTATGTATATTCTGGACAATTTATTTTCAGAGACAAATCCTGGAACTTTCTATACAACATGCTAAGTATTTGACCTGATTATTTTCTCCACAGTTTTTTTGTCTGTTTTGTTCTGGTTTGTTTTGTTTATTTCCTGCTGGTATAAATATTCAAGCAAGAAAAAAGCATTTGATAAAGAGCAAAATATGCTTATTTTGGAGAGTATACTTAAAATAAAAAGGCTTATGGTATCTTGATGACTATCCTTTAGTTTATAATTCACTTACTTTCAAATGTTGCCATTAAAATTCTATACCATGTAATAGGTTTCTAACACTGCTCTGGCAGGACGTGAAGGGTCTCTATGTGCCTAAAAGAATAGCTAAGCTTTCCTCTGTGTATATCTTACTCTCAGAGGGTGACTGAGAAATGACAAGGAATGACTCACTCTTTCCCAAGAGAAATGGAGGCTCTAGACTACAGTCCCACAAGAATACTGTGTAGAACTATGACCTTGTCTATAAGATTCTATGAAGAAGTCAACCATACCATGGCTATTGACCAATATTTTAAATTTTCAGCCAATGAGGTACAGATACTATCTATATATCTAATAATCCTAGAGCTTCATTCATGGAATGATTACTTCTCAAAGTAAAAATTCAGAGCAGTTTATGACTTAGTGACTTGTATTTTTATAAGAGCTGCCAATAATAATTGAATTTTAAAATTGAAGTAACTAATATAAATCAATGAGTCTTTTGTGAGCTTTTATTTTAATCACCTAAAATAAAGTATTTGACTTATCTTGAAAAGGGATTTTTCTTCAGCACAGTTATGAAAGAATTCCAGGTTTACTTACTTGTAATTAAGAATCTTTAAAAAAGAAAAGAAATACTTATCATTTAAAATATTACTTCCTAAGTTTTTCAGTAAATGGAACAAGAGTGAGCATTTAGGGTAATGAGAGAGAGTTAATGTCTATTGTCAATAATCTGACATAATATTTAGGGACTGACCTGGGCAGTGAAGAGAAGTAGTTTATTATATTATGTGTAACATTTGTTTTGAATGTGCATACAGCTAAAATCAACTATACTTATAAAATTGGTCATTTTGTTTTAAAAATATTATCTCAAATCAGAAATTCCAGTTTAAATGGCTAAGAAATTGGAAAGAATTTCCACAAAATGTGCATCTCTGAGTAGTAACTGGATATAACCAGAATGAATGCTGATTAATTCATTTGGTCAAAGTTATGGTGAGATAAATGGCATGGACTGTAGGTATACTCAACTTTAATTAGGACACTGTCATTCTGTATTCAAAGGTGGAATTTCTACCCAACCAGCAGTCTTATGAGCATTTACCTTTTATTCACAAAGGAAATTGGTGAGAGAGTGGAGAAAGATAATCACAACATCCCACTCCACTATGGGAAAAGCAAGTTACCGCTCATATCCTGTTGGGGACGTGTCAACACTCTTGTCTTAATATACAAAAACACACTTTAACCAGAAAAGAGGCTTTGCTTTTTTCATGGTGAGATATGTCTTTATATGAGAAGAACTCAAAAGAGAATTTTGCTTAGATCCTAATAAAATACGAGGGGAAGTGTTTTCAGTTTGATAAGTAGAGTGAATGGGGCATTCAAAAGCTGTTTCTAAATGAATGATAGAAAATATAGCACTTATAATATAATCAGAATTTATTTTAACAACAAATAGCATGTTCAGGAGTGTTAAGTGGGGAATCCTGAACAGCCATCATGCTATCACTGGCTCTGTTTATTTGTTGTCATCCAAGGGAGAATGAAACCTCAATACCCAACAGAAATTCTTCATGGTGGATCTTATCATTTTACCCCTGAGGAAAGCACATCTATGGGTTTTCGATAAGGCTAAAAAACATCTTGAAAACCAAAAATAATTTATGAATATTTGGGTGTAGTTGAAACGAAAGACACGGGATTATATGGTCTCAGGGCCACAGACATATTTGATACTAAAAACCTTGTTGTTTACGTTTTTAAAAAAAAGATGGATATAACTTGAAGGAAAAAAATGGAGCCATCTATTTTTCCCAAATTTTCAAAACAATGGTGTTATGAATATATCATTTATATTTTATTTTTATTTTATTTTATTTTTTATATAAAGTTTATTTTGTATCAATTTGATAATATGTATGAGACTAAAAAAGTATTGTCTTAAGATCTTTTAGTGTTGTTTAAGAAATCACTTTTAAAATAAAAAGTATCAGAATAAAAGCTGGCTGCTTATGTTCCATATTTCAGAAGTAGCTTTGATTTCTTCAGGTGAACAATACTATACATATATAGGCTATGAGTTACATGCTTTCAGAATGTGCTGTATGTCTCCATTATAACATTCCTTTTATTTAGTTACTTTTATTAATTATTTTTTCAATCATTTGTCCAATATCTGTTTTCTCAGTTTCATTAAGAACTCCATGAGATCAGAGAGCCTTCTCCCTCTTGTTTGACTTGAATTTTTAGGATGTAGAACAGTGATTGGCTCGTAAATATTAACAGAACCAATGAATGAATAAAGCAATGAATAAATGAACTAAAGGGCCCAGATTAGAAAACATAAGTTATAAGTAGTCAGGGAGAGTCAATTGCAAGTTAACAAAATAATCTCTAATTTGAAACTGAAATTAATTAAGGGCAATTTATAAACTTATAAACCTTTTGTAAAGATCTAGTGCCTTTAAAATGAAGTTAACCATATCATTATCTCAATGGATGCTGAAAAAGCATTTGACAAAATTCAACATCCCTTCATGGTAAAGACTCTCAACAAATTAGGCACAGAAGGAAAATATCTCAACACAATAAAAGCCATTTATGACAAGCCCACTGCCAATATCATTCTGAATGGGGAAAAACTGAAGGCCTTTCCCTTAAGAACAGGAACAAGACAAGGATACCCACTCTTACCACTTCTATTTAACATAGTACTGGAGGTACTAGCCAGAGCAATCAGTCAAGAGAAAGAAATGAAGGGAATCCAGATTGGAAAAGACAAAGTCAAACTTTCCCTGTTTGCAGATGACTTGATACTATATTTAGAAAAACCTAAGGACTCTTAAAAAAAACTCCTAAAGCTGGTTAATATCTTCAGTAATGTTGCAGGATACAAAATAAATGCCCCCAAATCAGTTTCATTTATATACTCAAATAATGAACTAACAGAAAGAGAAATAAAGAAAGTAAGCCCATTTACAATTGTCACAAAAAAAGTAAAATAGGGATTGATTTAACCAAGAAGGTGAAAAACCTCTACAATGAGAACTACAAACCACTTCTGAAAGAAACTAAATAAGACACAAAAAGATGGAAAGATATTCCATGCTATTGGATTGGAAGAATTAACATTATGAAAATGTCTATACTACCCAAAGTGATCTACAGATTTGATGCAATCCCCATCAAAATACCAATTACTTTCTTCACAGGAATGGAAAAAACAACCTTACCCTTCATGCAGAACAACAAAAGACCCCGAATAGCTAAAGCAATCTGGAGCAAAATAAATAAATAAATAAATAAAGCTGGAAGCATAACACTACCTGACTTCAAATTATACTATAAAGCTATTGTAACCAAAACAGCATGATATCGGTAAAAATATACATTCAGACCAGTGGAATAGAATTGAGAACCTAGAAATCACCCCTCAGGCTTATCGCCATCTGATATTGGACAAAGGCAACAAAAATCTACATTGGGGAAAAGACTGCCTCTTCAACAAGTGGTTCTGGGAAAACTGGCTATCCAATGCAGAGGAATGAAACTAGATATGCATCTCTCACCGTACACTAAAATCAACTCGAAATGGATTAAAGACTTAAGTATAAGACCTGAAACTGTAACATTACTGAGGGAAAATATAGGTGAAACATTTCAGCAACTAGGTCTGAGCACAGACTTTATGAACATGAGCCCAAAAGCACAAGCAGTAAAAGAAAAAAATAAACAAATGGGACTATATCAAACTAAAAACCTTCTGCACAGCAAAGAAAACAATCAACAGAATGAAACAACAACCTACAGAGTGGGAGAAAATTTTTGCTAACTATGCAACTGGCAAGGGATTAATATCCATAATATACAAGGAACTGAAGTAATTATACAGTAAAAAACCAAATAACCCAATTAAAAAATGGGCAAAGGAACCGAATAGACATTTTTCAAAGGAAGACATGCAAACAGCCAACAGGTACATGAAAAAATGCTCAACAATACTAGTCATCAGGGAAATGCAAATTAAAACTACATTGAGATACCACCTCACCTCAGTTAGAGAGAAGGGAACACTCCTACACTGTTGGTGGGACTGTAAGTTAGTACAACCACTATGGAAAACAGTATGGAGTTTTCTCAAACAACTACAGGTAGATCTTCCATATGACCCAGCAATCCCACTTCTGGGTATATACCCAGAGGAATGGAAATTATCACGTCGAAGGGATACCCACACTCCCATGATAATTGCAGCTCTGTTTATAATAGCCAAGACGTGGAACCAACATAAATGTCCATCTATGGATGATTGGATAAGGAAACTGGTATATATACACCATGGAATAGTACTCTGCCATAAAAAAGAATGAAATACTCCCATTTGCAACAACATGGTTGAGCCTGGAGAAACTTATGTCAAGTGAAATAAGCAAAGCACAGAGGAATAAATACCACGTGTACTCACTCATGTGTGGGAGCTAAGAGAGAAAGAAGAAAGGAAAGAAAGACCACAGTGGTGCATTGGACTTGCAGAGAAAGAGAACATTCCTTGGGTTACAAAGTGGAGTTGGGGGAAAGGGAGAGGGATGCTGGGGATAATTGGGTGGGGGACACGGGGTACAAATGCAATTTGTGGTAATGGGTATGCTGCCAGTATGAATCTAGCCCTCACATCATGGGCATGAAGGGTGACAATCAGCTTTGTATCTCATGAATATTCATAACCAATTAAAAAAGAGTACTCTTCATTGAAAAAAATGTATGTTTTATTGTCATTTCACGTAAAGCAAAGCTGAAATGTTATAAAATAAAAAGCTTATAAGATAAGGTAAATTATTTTTGGCACGAGTGGATGGTCATGAATGAAGTGTTTTTTTTTTTCTTTCTATCAAAGCTTGGTTTTATTATTTAGAATAAAGCACGGTAAAAAAAAAAAAATGAAGATAACAATGCTCATCTTTTTTCTACTTAGAAACGTTACGAGAATGGCTTGGAAAAATGTTCAAATGAGCCTCGTGGTCTGTACTTTACATATCTGTTAAAGGTGAATTTATAGGTGCTAAACATTTTAACATATTATATTGCATATAATATTCCCCAATTCCCCAAACAAAGATTTTATAATGGCTTATTCTCTCCCTGTCTCTATCTACCAGAGAGAGTTATTCATATACATTCTTGTCTTGGTTTTGTGCTGATGGAAATCCATATTACATCCTGTGTGAATTAACCTGGCATGAGGTTAATTGAGGCGCCTGTGATTCTTCTGGTCTCTGATAACACACCACAATGGGTCCCCATCCCATCCTTGCAATTAAAAATACTAATAACGCCTATTATAAGATGAAATGCTTGGAAATAGTATGTCTTTCAGATTTTATATCTATTTTTTGTTTCCCTCTCCCCCGTTCCCAGGGCATGAATGAAATTCTAAGACCATTTATAAACAAAGCATGGTTTGGTCTGAGTAAATCAATAGACCCTGTAGTGTGCAAGTCAGAGTTCATTTACAGGATTTAATTCATTCCCACAAAGGTAGGTGATCCAGGCCTGTGAGGACTCGAGGGATAACTAGGCAGCAAAGTGCCTCAGAGAAGCCACTGGGGAGATTTGTTTACTTTCTGGTAAGAGGACATTGACTTCAGTGTCAGGGCATAAGGGAGATTCAGGCCTTGTTAATTTTCCCCCCAAATTCTGTGAATTTTATGAATCCCTCAAAGTTCTTTGTCAAGATTTTGAAGGTATGAGTTTATGTCATACCTTCTTGGATGTATTCATGAGAATCTGCTGAGAAGGTTGAATAAATGATTAGATTAATGTTCTGTGTAAACTTACTGACACCTTTTTTGCTATCTCGTCAGCCACCCTGTGTGAGTTATTGTGATTCACTCTGCTGATGAGCTCACATTGTTTTTTTCCTGATACAGGAATTACCATGTGTCAGAGGACTGGATGTTGCTGAAAATAAACAAAACTTCCTTCTTGCAATAACTTGAAGGCACTGATTGGTGTCTCCTTCTACTTTATGTGTGAGTGTGTGTGTGTGTGTGTGTGTGTGTGTGTGTGTGTGTGTGTGTGTGTGTGTGAGCGAGCTTTAGGACATTTGTGTTTGCACCCAGTCATAACACATTATTTGGTATATGTGCTGCCGAAGCGAGCACCATAACACATTATTTGGGATATTTTAAGTTATGTTTATCTCATGAGCTTGCAGTTGATTTCTCATGGTTGTTTTAAAATATTTTCTCAGAAAATTAACAATAAAATCCATCAGGTTCACACGAATAAATTCATTTGTGGCATATCAACCAAAAATGAATATTGTATTTCTAAGTTATGATTAGGGATGATAACTATAATATTTCTAGCCAAACATTATTTTGAAACTCATCAGTCAGTGTTTTATATATTTGATGGCTATTAAATGCTATATGCCTAAGCAAACTGTGAAGAGCATAATTGACTTATTTTGTTGTTGTGTAACTTTTAAAATCACAGTTTTAACCTGCTGGGAATGTTATAGTGACACTGGTAGAATAGCCACTGGTAGGGATGTTAGACAGCTAAAGACTTTCTTGTGCCCAGCCCCCAAACTGTGATCGCATTCTTGGGAGGGACCTGTGTGATGTCCCTCAGATTGCTGTGGCAATGCAATCAAAGGGGTCAAGTGAATGAGTGAAGAAGGGCCCTCTGCATTATTTTCACAAATCTAATATTGACTATCATGTTGGTTTGATAATCCTTAAGTGTCTCTAGATTGTATTATTATTTTAGATTTCTGAATAAGACTCAGTGTAACTTGATGGAAGGAAAAGGGGATCTAGAATCACAGAGTTTGGCTCCTGTTTCTCAGAGTGACTTGCAGTGTAAACATGGGCAAGTTTTTTTTTTTTTTTAAGTTTTATTTTGTCGATATACATTGTAGCTGATTATTGCTCCCCATCACCAAAACCTCCCTCCCTTCTCCCTCCCCCCTCCCCCCCAACAATGTCCTTTCTGTTTGCTTGTTGTATCAACTTCAAGTAGTTGTGGTTGTTATATCTTCTCCCCCCCCCCCGGTTTGTGTGTGTGTGTGTGTGTGTGTGTGTGTGTGTGTGTGTGAATTTATATATTAATTTTTAGCTCCCACCAATAAGTGAGAACATGTGGTATTTCTCTTTCTGTGCCTGACTTGTTTCACTTAGTATAATTCTCTCGAGGTCCATCCATGTTGTTGCAAATGGCAGTATTTCATTCGTTTTTATAGCTGAGTAGTATTCCATTGTGTAGATGTACCACATTTTCCGTATCCACTCATCTGATGATGGACATTTGGGCTGGTTCCAACTCTTGGCTATCGTAGAGTGCTGCGATGAACATTGGGGAACAGGTATACCTTCGACTTGATGATTTCCATTCCTCTGGGTATATTCCCAACAGTGGGATAGCTGGGTCGTATGGTAGATCTATCTGCAATTGTTTGAGGAACCTCCATACCATTTTCCATAGAGGCTGCACCATTTTGCAGTCCCACCAACAATGTATGAGAGTTCCTTTTTCTCCGCAGCCTCGCCAGCATTTATCGTTCAGAGCCTTTTGGATTTTAGCTATCCTAACTGGGGTTAGATGGTATCTCAATGTGGTTTTGATTTGCATTTCCCGGATGCTGAGTGATGTTGAGCATTTTTTCATATGTCTGTTGGCCATTTGTATATCTTCCTTAGAGAAATGCCTACTTAGCTCTTTTGCCCATTTTTTAATTGGGTTGCTTGTTTTCTTCTTGTAAAGTTGTTTGAGTTCCTTATATATTCTGGATATTAATCCTTTGTCAGATGTATATTTTGCAAATATTTTCTCCCACTCTGTTGGTTGTCTTTTAACTCTGTTAATTGTTTCTTTTGCTGTGCAGAAGCTTTTTAGTTTGATATAATCCCATTTGTTTATTTTTCCTTTGGTTGCCCGTGCTTTTGGGGTCGTATTCATGAAGTCTGTGCCCACATGGGCAAGTTTTTTTTAACTTTCTCTGAGCTTCGTTTTCTTCATCTGTGAAATGGAGATAACAGTTCCTCCCTCAGAAGGTTAAAGGAAGGATAAAATATGATAATGTATGTAAAATATCTAGCAGAGGGCTTGCCTCAGTAAGCTGCTACCGAGATTGATACTTAATCAGTATACACAAGTGTGCACAGCATGGTCTTCCAGATGACTTTCCTGGGACGGTGTGGAACTCTCTTGTATAGCGGAGGGAGGGTTATGCAGCAACGAGGGCTCCTGGACTATGTATGGAGTCTGTTCTGATTGCTCAGTGCCCCTAAGGTAAAAGTTTTTAAGTATTTTAAATATCACCCATAATCATTTCCGTCTTGCAGAGAGAAAGTGTTATGTCTACATAGAGAATGTAAAGTGCCATCCAGTGCAATGAGTGACACGCAATAATGGTAGATATTATCATAATTTTGTTATTTCCTATGGTAGGCTGAATAATGATCCCCCAAAGATGTTCATTTTCTCATTCCTGGAA
Source organism: Cynocephalus volans (assembly GCF_027409185.1). NCBI lineage: Eukaryota > Metazoa > Chordata > Mammalia > Dermoptera > Cynocephalidae > Cynocephalus > Cynocephalus volans. The sequence continues at coordinate 50,627,439 of NC_084461.1, read as the reverse complement.
CTTGTGAATATGTAACCTTATATGGCAAAAGGAACTTAGCAGATGTGGTTAATTCAAGGATCTTGAGATGGGGAGATTATACTTGATTATCCAGGCAGGCCCTAAATGTAATCGCAAGGAGCCTTGTAAGGGGGAGGCAAGGTCAAAGGCAGAAGAAGGCAACGTGACAACTGAAGTAGAAGTTGGTTTGATGTGGCAAGCCCAGGAATGCCGGTAACCTCTGGAAACTGGAAGAGGAAAGGGAAGGATTCCTCCTTGGCATCTACAGAAGGAATCAATCTTGCTGAGGTCTTGATTACAGCTCTGTAAGACTAAGTGAGGACTTCTGACCTCCAGAATTGTAAGAGAATAAATTTGTGGTGTTTTAAGCCAAGTTTGTGGTAATTTGTTACAGGACAGTGGGAAAATACATTCCCCATCCATAACCCTGTTTCTAGCTATGTTGAAATCTTTACCATCCCCTGGAACTGTCTTTCACTTGCATGCTTCTTGCTTTTGCATATTGCTTGTCACATCTTCTCTACCCAGCAAATTTCTGCTTATCTTCTGAGAGAGAGGACTAGATACTTTAAGGTATAGTTTGCTAGCAAAGAGAGGAGTCGTAAGACTCCTTTGAGACCTTGTAGTCCTTTAACTATAGCTCATGAAAAGGACTCTAAGCTATCAGTACATATGATTTTTATTTCATCCAAGAACTATGCCTTAGAAATATTTTTACTGGAGAAAAAACTGGGAGCAAACCCTGTTTCTGTTTCTCACATGTTTATTGCCAAATTTCTCTCTATGCTTTACTTTTACCATGCTGATTTAGAAATTGGATTGACAACTGTGATCTAGGATGACCCTTTGCCTCATCCAGATGGTGTGAAAATGTTCCCCGTTCCTGAAGCCCACACCAGTTTTCAACATCCCAATGGGCAGAATCTCTAAGTCCTTAGGGTGTCATCAAAAATGAAGGGCATTTTTGCCCTTCAGGTCAGTGAAATAAATTAATACTGAGGTTAACAGTTAAGGTTAACGGTAATTACCTGACTTTCAACAGTGAGATTATAGAGCTAGCTAGTATTATTCACTCTTGTTTTTCTTTTGTGTTATAAAAAAAAATGCATAACATATAATTCACTCTTTTAGAGAGCATGTTTTGAGTTCCTGGAGCGTCAAAATGGAAGGATAACCAAGTATCTTCCTTTTTGTTGAACCATAAACACTGACTTTTGAAGAGGGGTTTGAATACCTTTTCTTTGAAATTCCTAATTCACAACTCTTCCAGACCTGAAGTGATCATTTAGGAGGTGGTTATCAGACACTGGTGATGAATTGCTGGGTATTTTTGTGTTCTGGGTCTCAGTATACAACCAAAGGTAGAATTTTGACTCAGAAAGGAAATGTCAGTAGTCTCTCTGGGAAAATTAGTACTTTACCAAACAATAGCACAGATGAAAAGTGCGACACTGTACAAGTGATCTGTAGATCATCTCAGTGTATAAAAACTCAGTTAAAAGTATACTGGGATGGAGGTCGGGATGGAGATACTGTGTATAGACCTGGACACAGATGTTTGTTTTGCTAAGTCTGGAAATAATGTCTAATCACAAATGGTACTTTCAGGAGAGCCAGCTGCTTGATACAGAGACATTTTATTTGGTGATGGTGACCATGGTTTGTCCACAGTGTGACACCATATTATTGTCATGACTAGCTGCAAAGACATAAAGATTTCACAGGTAGACACACAGATAAGAACTGCAGTTCTTCAGTGTGCGTTATGGATTTCAAAGATGTAGTTTCTGTTACCAAGGAGTTCTGAACAGCAGCAGCAAAGTTTCACTACCATACTCAGTATCTTTTGCCTTTCATCCTCTCCTAAAAGGACCCCTGACAAGTAACAAAGGGGGTGAAACTATATTTTTTAATGATTACTCTATGGAGAACTCTATGGTAGGTGCTTCGTATGTGTTCTCTCATTTAATTCTCACAACTACCTTATCCAGTAAGTTATGCCCCATTTTCCACTTTAAGGAACCAGCTCAGGGAGGTTTAGTAACTTGTCTCAAAGGGGTAGAACTTGAATGCAGGTCTATACTGTTCCAAAGCTCACAATATGCTTTACACACACCAAAGTAACACGTCTCAGTAATGAGCACTTTATCGAGTCCCTGTAAACTCTTACCCTATTTAGTTATGGAATGGCTCAGAAAATAGAGTGTTTTGAGGTCATCAAAGAGAGAAGTCAAACAATAGCATAGTAATTCTACAAATAAGAGCACATTAGAGAAGTTGAAATTATGTGATTAATTTTACCAAAGTGAATAATTCAGTGTGACTATACACCTGTGTGACTATACACCAATCAAATTAAACGGATAAATATCAATTTACTGCAGTCTAGAGAGAAATAGTTTATATCCTCTCCAATATGTCATTAATTCTATTTCAGGCTCTTCATCGGGGTCATCATTTTTCTTAGACATAGCTTAACATATAATAACATTTTACTGTATTTCCCTGAATTATAAAATTCTTTTATTTCCAAACCTCTATTAAAAAGATAATTTATGTCTCACTCACCAGTTGATAATAAGACACTTTCTTATAGCCTCTCAAGATTATAGATAGAAAATAAAGCTTACTTATTATTACTTATACTGTGCTTCAATTCACTGATAGTCTATTGTATATTTCCTGTATATGTAATTACATCAGCGTTTGACCATTTTTTCTATGTGCGAAATAATTTGTTACTTTAACCTGTAATGAGTGATTGTTTCTCTCTCTCTTTCTGTCTCTGTCGGTCTCTGTCTCCCTCTTATTATAAGATACTATTTGTTTAATTTTAATAGGTATTTCAGTAGTTAAATATTCTTTCCATAAATTTCTTGCAATTTTAAAAGTGAAATTACAGAAAAATCTCATTGGTTTAGCAGTAGGTAAAAATACAGATTTAAGTAATATATGTAAACATACTCTTTTTCCTGAGCTGACTGAAATCCACTTTGGTTTTGATTCAAGCACAGATTTTGAAGGGGAAGGTCCATATAAACGATCCCTGGGCTTCTCCCTGCTGCCATTCTGAATCTCCACAGCAGCCCGCAGGCTTGCACTTAGGGTTCACTACTTTTTCTGGCCCTCATGTTTTCCCGGTTCTTGTTTTGATTCACTCTACAGTGGCAGGATGTGCTAGCAACTGACGTGGTGGTGAAACAGAGGAAAGCAATGTTTAATTTAACCCTGTGATGCTTAATTTCTTTTAAAATCTATATGCCACATGAAAGACCTTTAAAATTTTTGTTCATTGTTAATGTTTATAAAACCAAAAGGCTTCTTCTGATATCTATAGAGTAAGGCAGAGTTTCTTTAATCATGAGTGGTTAATCATCTCCACGCTTCTTTCCAAATAAATTTCAAAAGGTGTTAAAGATGTCAGGGAAGATACATATCACTGAATAGAAGAAAATATTCTCTTTTAGAAATAAGATGTTATGGGTCCTGAGTTGTCCACCACATTTTGATATTCTGCATTATTCTGTACTCATTTTCAACAAAAGCATTGAATTTTAAGATGCCACATTTTCTATGGATAAAATATGATGTGGAATGTTTTTAAGATCACGTAGCTCTTTAAGGTTTGATTTATGCTGACTTGAAAAATGTGACTAGATTTTTTTTTTTATTAGTATAGGAATGAATGATCTGCTAGAAGTATCTGGTTTGTAGTTTTCAGCTCTATTGATCCTAGATACTAATCAACCCTTTCAGCAAGGGTTGGGTCACGGGTGTTGGAGGAAAGTCTGTGGAGGGCTTTAGGACATGGAGATTAATTAGATCAATTGCTTCTGACTCCTGTCTAGTGCTTCAGCCAAGCACTCCAGGCATTAAGGACGATGATAGACATGATTGTATAACCTGCATTTATGGTCTAAGAGCTCACAGGTGCATATACCTGGATTGGCTGTGAATTTTATGTAGCCAAAAATTGAAAATATAATTCAAAGTATAAGAAGTTTCCACATCACTGAGGATGATGCCAAAGCGCTCATACCACCAACTATCATGTACATGGCTCACCATATCTACCACATCACCACCACCACCACCACCACCATGAACAGTTTACCTTCACCCTAACTTCAACAGTCACCTCCTGTCTATCAAATTTGTGCTATAGAAGAATTCTTAATGAGTTAACAATACTCCTACCCATAAAGAAACTGTCAATTTAATGGGGAGGACCACTCTATAGCTAACCAGTCATACTGGAAAGCTGAAAGTGCTCAATATACTAAAGAAGAACCATTGTGTACAATAGGTGCTTAGAGGAGGGAGAGAGTAATCTGACTGGAGGGACTGGAGAAAATTAGAGAGATTGCCACAGACGTGGCCTTGGAAAAAAGATGGGCTTATTTATTCAGCAAATCAACATGTATTGAGTGCCTCGAATGTAGGAATCATGAGAAGGGCATACCGGGAGGAGATGATATTGAGATCAAAGATCAGAGGTGAAAAAAATACAGAAGCTGTTTGTAGAGTGTTGAGTCATAGAGAATTCTTAAAGCAAAGAACTGTGGGAGGAAAGGGGTGATTGAAGAGTATAAACTAGAGATATCAGTCGGGGGCATTTTATGGAGTGTGTTCATTTTTAGACAAGAAATTGGGATTACTTTCTGCAGTCAGTGGCAACCATGGAATGTTTGAGTTGGATACAGAAACAAACAGAGCTGTGGTTTGGGGATGGATGGATTGGAGGGAGGTAACAATTAAACTGAGGAAGACCAATTAGAAAAGTTTAACAATGGCTTAAGGAAACAACGAGAGAAAGGTCTGATGCAGGGTAGTGGCTGTAAAAACAAAGGAACAGATGTGAAGAAATTTGTAAAGGATTGCAAGAGGACAGAATACAGAGCAGAGATGCTCAGGGTTTTCCAACTCATTCACGTACCCAGAACCGCAGAGGAAACCAAAGTTTTAACCTAGGTTATTTGGTGGCATAGTTCAAAATATAACATTTCTTTAGTATCATGGATTTTATTTTTTAAATGTGTGGATTTTTCATTTCTCTCTGTGATCTAATCACACTTAATTTTTTTCCTGATTTGTTCATTAATGAGCAAGATTATGCTGTATTGAGATAAATTTACTTAATTTAACAAATCTTTATTGAATGTCCAGTATGCACCAGACACCATTCCAGGCACTAGGGATATGTCTGTGACCGAAACTGACAAAGCCTCTCATGGAGCTTACAGTCTTAGGCAAGTAATTCAATAAGTGTTCAGAAAACAAGTACTGTGAGAGCAGTAAAACATAATGACCAGATCAGGAGTGGTGGGGGAGTGAGAGGGTGTGGTCAAAGCAACTTCTCTGAAGAGGCAAGCTTTGATCTGAGCCCGGAATCACAAGGATGATACAGTTGTACTAAGAGCCTGAGAAAAAGTCACCTGGGCAGAAAAATTCACGTTACAGTTCTTTAGGTGTGATAAAGCTAATATGGAGAACAAAAAGAAGGCTAACGAAGCATGGTATGGAATGGAATTGAAAGGGTGAGCAGGAGCCTGGCAGAACATGCTGAGAAGTGTATTTTACTTGAAATGCCACCGCAAATCATTAGGAATTTTAAGCAAGGGGGTCAAATGATTCTTCTGCCTGATGTGTGAAAAATGGGTGGCATGGGGCCAGAGGTAAAAACTGGGAAAACAGCTGAAAAGAATGACTGATGAATTCATGTAGATGTCGAGGGAAAGTGATGACCAAAAGATGACCCTCTAGATTTTATTCATTGAGTTTATCACATTCTTATATAATTGAACCACATTAAAGACAGCTCATCACGTACACTGAATTCAATATCACTGTGCTTTTTCTTCTTTGTCTTAGTGTTACATTATTCTCAGGAACCAAATTTCGTAAATACATGCAGACACTCAGGAAATACTTTTTAAAGATGTTATGAGCTGTGTATGGGAATGCCGTAGAGGAAAAGGCCAGAATCACAAATGGAAGGATGATGCCATGTTGCCAAGCTGCTCTTACCAAAAGTGTCAAAGAGTTCATCTTCCTGCTGAGTGGTTGTTGCACTTGTCTACTTGTCTAGGGCTGGACTAAAAGAGTCTCCAATCCACTGGCTAGTTTTTTTACATTCCCATGAAAATATTCAGAAAGGACATTTTCAATGAAGAAATATGAATATCTTTGCTTTGTGACTAATGCTGCAATTTTTGTCACATATTAATGAACTGAACGTCAAATTATTCACATCCTGATATCTCCATTCAAACTCTTAAGCTTCCATTTCATGTTACAATTTTGTCACCCTCTCTAAGAACCATCACCACAATTTTACCTTTCAGTAGTTGAACGAGAGTATTTAGACTTTGGGGCAAAAATCTGCTAAATAAACAATCCCATGTGACCCACAATTTGTTATAAGTATAAAAAATAAATTAACTCATAATATTTAGTTTTTGGTTGGTTTTTTTTTTTTTTTTTCATTTTACTGTGGTGTCTTATTCACATGGAAATAAACTGATTAACAGAAAATTCTAACCATGAGTTACTAATTTTTTTTCTTCAGCAAGAACCCATGTAGGCAGCAGTATAAGCTTTCTAAGCCTCTATCTTATATTACAATTTTAGCTAAAATAATGAATATTAAAAATATTATGTCTTGCAAAATTTTCCAATATTACTAAGTCATTGTACATTCTAAAAAAAATCAAGAAATAACTCTTTGGCGTGGTCTCCTGGTAAATGTAAACACTGTAAGGATAAGATGAGTTCTGCTCTATTCAGAGTTGAATCCCCAGGATCTAGCATACTGGTTGGCATAGTAGAAGCTCAAAAATATTTTTGTATGCATGAATAAAATTGTTAGTTGCTGGAGTAGTCAGAGTCATAATGTTTTTGATGCATAGTAGTACTTCTAAGAGTTTACTTAACATAAATTTGAGTCCAGTACTTTATTTTCTAGTTAGTATCATGTTAATGAAAATGCTATCCTGCTGAAATTTCTCACACCAGTTCTACTTTCAAGAATTACAGCAAATAAGATGTCTCAACAGACTATTTTATGTGTAACCAACTGATAAAGTGGTCACATTATTTGTATGTGTGTTTTCATCCTAACTTTAGGTAAAAATTCAATTTATCTTTAGATCCTTGATAATTCAAAGATTGTTTGCCCTGTAAAAATGCACTTTGTCATGTAGATTACCTCTTTTTGAGTCAAAACAGATTCAAGCTAACCTGCCACTGAGGCCTGCACCAAACCATCTTTTTCTCAGGAGTTCTACCTTCTATGGTGCTTCTGAAACTAACTTTGTTGATGCTTCAAGCAATTTTTTCTCTGCTTGTTTGATTGTGCTTTTGAAGCATTGCTCACAGCCAGGATTTCACTCTCTCACTTTTTAACTTCAATGAGATTTTTTCATGGAACTATTTCTTAGGATTATTCCATTCAATGGCCATCGAGTCAGACTCAGTTGTATCTCCACAGTGACTAAAAACATATCTTAAATGAGCATTGAAATAGACAAGTTTGTGGCCAACTGCAGTGCTCAACTGGAATCCCCTAGCTGTGCTTGGGAAATATGCTATGATGGTTTGAACACCAAATTCCCTGTGATTCACTCCATGCTTCAAGGTTGTTCTGAATTTCTCTTATCTTTTTATTTTCACCACTTACAAGCTTTTGCTCCAAACATAACTGCTTGTAACCACACCTCAATATTTCCAATTAAAACTATAACTTTATTTTATTTTATTTTATTTTTTTTAAATTTTATTTTGTCGATATACATTGTGGCTGATTATTGTTGCCCCTCAGCAAAACCTCCCTCCCTCCGATGTCCCCTCTGTTTGTTTAACGTGTCAACTTCAAGTAATTGTGGTTGTTATATCTTCTTCCCCCCCCCGTTTTTGTGTGTGTGTGTGTGTGTGTGTGTGTGTGTGAATTTATATATTAATTTTTATCTCCCACCAATAAGTGAGAACATGTGGTATTTCTCTTTCTGTGCCTGACTTGTTTCACTTAATATAATTCTCTCGAGGTCCATCCATGTTGTTGCCAATGGCAGTATTTCATTCGTTTTTATAGCTGAGTAGTATTCCATTGTGTAGATGTACTAAAACTATAATTTTAAATAAATACATCTTTGAGACAATAAATAGAGTGACGCTTAGTTCTCTAAAGTCAGAATCTCTAGACCTGTTGCTATTTTCAGACGAGTTGTGACAGGAAATGTAACTAAACATAGTTTCATGCTTGTAAATAGAACATTTGTCCAAGTACATCTGCAGTAGGAAGTTTAACCTATTTGTGGGAGTCAATGGGGTGTGTGCATGTATGTGTGTGTGTTTTCAATCAAAAACGAAAAAATAAATAGATAAAACTTTTGGTTTTTAAGAAAACACACTGGTTTGTAAAAATATAACACACTCATATTTTCAGAAAATGACCCACTGTTTTAGAGAAGCACTAGTGCTGTGGTCAGGTGTTATTAGTGCCATCTGTGACCACAGCAGTGCAGAGGTTCTCTTTGACTCAATGATAGTGATAGTGACACTCAATTGCCCAATGACTCTAGACTCTAAAGTACCCTATTTTCCAGTCACTTGGTACATGTGAATGTTTTCTACTTAGGGGTTTTACAAAATAAAATTTGCTGACTCAGGAATTGTATGACTCCACTGGCTTCTAAGGGAATTTTAACCAAATATGCTAATACAGTGGATATCCAAGAGGCTCAAACCCATCTTGTTTATCCTGAGGCTGTGGGTGTGCTTTTGCACACCATGCAGCCTGTAGAACACCCAGCGCGGGAGCAGAGATGTAGAGAGAGTGTAGAGCCACACCAGGGGACACCCCGATTTTGGAGTGGAGGGAAGGAGCAGACCAAGGGAAACAGAGAAAGAAGTTCGAAAAGAGGAAAATCAGGAACATCCAGAGTAGTGCAGGTGAAGCAGGAAGAAAGGCTTAAAGGAAAGCAGTGGTCTATGGAGAAATGAAGAACCGAAACTGCCGTCTAGGAAATTATTGGTGTGGGGAGTGCAGCTGAAATTGCAGGGAGCTGAGTCAGGCAGCTCTGAGCAAGCTCAGCAGTAAATATAAAGCACCCCTCCAAAAGAAGACTGGCACTGGAGTAAGAAAGAACAAGAGCACAGATGCTTAAGGACATGGAAGAATTAAGAAGACAATTGAGGTAGTTAAGGAGGGCTGAATGTACTAATGGCTACCAACATTTGGGTCTTACAATGTGCCATGTAGAGTTCTAAATGCTTTGACTAATTTAATCTTCATAAGACATCTATGAGATAAATCCTGCTATTATTGCCCATATTTTGGATGGTGAGACTAAGGCACAGAGAGGTCATACAAACAGGTGATGGCGTCAGGATTTAAAGCAGGAGGGTTAGCTCCAGAGGCCTGCATTTAACCACTCTGTCATACTGCCTCTCTGTGCTAGAGAGAAAGGGACATTCAATAGAACATTAATGTCTGAGCCAGTCACAGGTAGGGTTGAGATTACAGGAGTGTTCAGGAATCAGCCTCAGAAGGAAGAAAGAGATGAGGAGGCAGGGGGAGTCGGTGTTTTTGAAATAAAAGAGAAAGGATATGACAATTTAATGGTTTCCACTTGGTACAGAAAGAAATACTTTACTAGTTAGAGGACCAGGAAACAAGAGAGGAGCCTAAGGGGAATGGAAAGAATTGGAATAATCACTGTGGAGTATGTGCCGGGGAGTCCACTAAGGCGAAAACAAGTAATTACCAAATAGCTGTAGGCAAAGGAATGTGTTGGTGGTGGAGGCTGTTAGCTTCACACCTATATCAGGAGTCTGGAACCACAGGGAAGGAAGGCATTGAGATGTAAGGAGGGGTTGTGGCTTCTCAGGCAGAGAGAGAACTGGGATGCTTGCAGGAGCTTCACTGATATCTCTGTCTGCAATAGAAAGAGGTTAATATGGCAGAAAGTTACAACCATAACTTCTTTGCACATTTTTTATTGGATTATGATTAAAGGTGGGTATTTTAAGACCTTGTCTAAAAGATTGTAAAATTCTTGAGCCTAGGCATTCTCCATATCTTCAATTAATTTTCCATTTCCTCTACTGCAATATTTCTCATGTTATAGGAATTCAGTAAAACCTTGATTTTATTTTTATTCAAAGGATTATAGGGAACGGTAGGAGATGGTAGGGATGGCAGAGGAGTCCATCTGAAGAAACTTTTTATGCCATCCTCTAACTTAAGCCAATTTTAGGAAAGGAGCATTTTAGAGAGAATGAAGCTGCCAAAATGACTTTTCAAGCTGTTCTATCCAGATTTTAGATAATCTAAACTGGAATCTCTGACAAAGCCACAGCTGGAAGACATCAGCCATTACTACAGCTTCATGGGTAAGCAGGAGAGATATTTGGTCCTATTAATTATACAAAAATATGCAATATTTACTGCATATACATGCATCGTGATAAACTTGAAATGGTCCTGTTTTTTGGGGGGAAGAGGAGAGGAAGAACAATGATTAGACATACAAAAGAGTTAACACCAAGTGCGTGTGGTATATTTAGTACTCTTGCATCTATAACAGAGGCCCAGAAAATTGACTTGAAATTTGACTTAAGCTTTTTGTGCTAACAAGGATATAAAATTTGCACACTTTACATAAATAAACATATGCTCAAACCTGTTACTTTTCTGCATGGACAGATGGGTCACATGCTCAGAATTACAGCACATTCTTATTCTGACGGCTCTGCGCAGTGCTTTGCATCCACCTTTGCTGTTGGCCACATGTTATATTACTGCTTGTGCCCTGAGCCTGAGTCTCAAGGTAGCTACAGCGTGGCATTTTCCTTGAACAGTGATAGGCAAGATTTAATTGACCTCATTATTCTTGGATTCTCAAAGGCTCATGTGCTGTGCCCATTCACTAACACTGTTCTCAGGGGGTGTAAAGCTGTGTCCAATTATTCTTCTTGCATGTCATTGAATGACTCAGTGACACCTGCAGCAGCCCTTCCTGCATTATAATGACTCCATTCCTGAATTTATAGTGACTTGGAAATTCTAGGGGCTGGTGGGGTTTTGTATTTTTGTCTGGGTTTTGCTCCATTTCCTATTTTTATAAATAGACCCTAAAATAGGCTGAAAGCTATAAGATAACCAAATAGCTGGTTTATCTATTAAAAATCCCCAAATGGTCATTATGCAGAGACAAACATAATCCCAAATAATTGATTTATATGAAATTGGGGCTTCACTGATTGGAGGTTGGTCAATTCCCAGTTACAGGCTGACCTGAGATGCCCTCAGAGCTCAAACTGAGAAAGATTAGGCTCTAGGATGGGAGAGAGAGTGGCTGGAAGAAAAGATAATGTTTCATTTACTTAATGTCGAGCAATAAATCCCAAATTTAGTGGCTTAAAAAAACAATGATTTGCTTATTTCTTCTCATAATTTGTCAGACCAGACCAGGGACTGGCTGGATGATTCTTCTGCTCCGTGTGGCATCAACTTGACTGCATGGAACTGGTGGCTGGGCTGAGCTGGAAAGTCCAAGAAGGCTTCACTCATATGTGTCGTGCCCCAGGGCTCCTCTGCATAGTCTTTCTTTCTCTGTGTTCTTTAGAGAAATAGAGCCAATTAAATGTGTATGTGTGTGGTGTGTGTATGTGTATGTATGTATACACAGATACGTGTATGTATGCATATACATATACATATGTATAGAGAGAGAGATTGAGAGAAATTGATTTATTTTAAGGAATTGGTTCACATTCTTGTGGAGGCTGACAAGTCCAAATTCTGTAGGATGGATCAGCAGGCTGGAAACTCAGGGAGAAGTAGATGTTGCAACTCAAGTCTGAAGGCTGTCTGCTGGCAGAATTATCTTTCCTACAAGGGATATATATTTATTTTTTCCTAAGGTCTTCAACTGTTTGGTGAGGCCCATCCATGTTATGGAGGGTAATCTGTTTTACTCAAGTGTACTGATTAAATGTTAATCTCATCTAAAAATACCTTCATAGCAACATCCAGATGTGTTTGACCAAATATCTGGGTACTTGGCACATATTTTATGTGCCAACCTAATACATAAAATTAAGCATCAACTCTCCATGTGGTTTTTCATCATTCAGTAGTTTAGCCCAGTCTTTTTTACAGCATGGCAGCTGGCTTCCCAGAGAGAGGAAGTGGAGTCTGTCAGGCCTGGGCTCACAGGTCCCAGGATATCATTATTGTTGCATTCTATTGGTCAAAGCAAGTCACAGGTCTAGTTCATAGATGAGGAGAAAAAAGTTGAATTTCATTCGTGGTGTGAGGAGCAGCATATGTGGGCAGGCATGAGAGGAACAGCTGGAGCCTAGCGATGACAATCTTCCCTCTGGCCACAGCAATTCATGTCCCTTTCCTTAAAGTCTCATCACATTACAGCGCTAGGTTCAGGTTCAAAGTCCAGGATCTCATCATCTAAATCAGGTACATCTGAAGTTGAGGTTTTTTATGTATAGCTCCTCTTGGTCCAGAAGCTTGTAGCTAAAACGATATGTTCTGTGTGCATCCCCACCCCACCCAACATACATTGATGAGACAGCGATTACTGCATCCTTCGCAATGGACTTGGTGATTGAAAAGAAGGGAAACGAGAGACAGAGCAATCACTATTTCATAGCAATTCTGGGGTCCAGCTGGGAACATGTTACCAATTCCCTCAAATTAAGGGGCAAGGAATATTTCTTGAAAAGAGCCCAGTTCTTGGGATGTCGCTTTCTATTCCATTGTTCTCAGTGGCTCTTGGCTGCGTTCTTCAAGTCATCCTTCCTTTTCCATAAGAAATGGCCCATGTTTGCAACCTGAGTAGCTTTCTCAGCCTTTTTTATACCAATAAAAGTTTGGAGGCCCAGAGTCCTCTTTTCATTTTGTCTCGCCACTCTGTCTTTTAGTCCAAGATGGTACACCTTCTTTAAATACTGTAGTTTTCTTAAGTATCCAATTGTATCTCATTCCATTAGGCAAAATCTATTTCCCCAAATGTCTTTAAGATGGATACTTTTCTACTTTAGGCTGAGAGTCAGGATGCTATGGAGCAACATCTTTAAGATTTTTAGAAGCCCTTGTCTTCCAGCTGAGTGGATCTTACAAGGGTTTTAGGAGGCATCTGACTACCACATCACTGAGTTGATCTTCACTCTGGGGCCACATTTTCCTAGCAGCACTCTAAATTTGATCAGAGCCCATTTCTTACTCTGAGAACCTTTTGCCATCTGGAGGCGCTAAGAATGAGAAATAATTTTATTTCCTAAGCCATCAAGTCCTGAGTTGGACTTTGTGGCTTAAAACAAAAGTTTATTATTTATCATGGGCCTTAGTAAGTCTTCTGCTCCCTGTGGTATTGCTTAGATCACTTACTTGTCTGCATTTGGTCAGTAGCTGGTCTGGGATAGAAGGTCCAAGAAAGCTTCACTCACATACATGTCACCTCTCAGCCTGTACATGTAAACAGCTTGAACTTCCTCACATCATGGCAGACTGTTGAGACTTTTTATACGGTGGCTGGCTCCAAAAGAAGGTGTTTTAAAAGAACAAGGCCTGCTCAATGTGCAAGCACTTATTGAGCCTTTGCTTGCATCATGTTTTCTAATGTCCCTTTAGCCAAAGCAAGACATATGGCTAAGCTAGACTAAGCATGGGAGGGACTATATAAGAGTAGGAATATCAAGAGGTAGCGCTAATTAAGGGTCAACCATGAAACTATCTCCCACAGAGAATGATTTATAGCCAAACAGGCATAGATTTGTCACCTTCTTCTACCTTTTATTAGTAGTGTAGCTTATGGTAAATTGCTGTACTTTTGAGCAATTTGCTTCCTGTAAAATAGAAAACTTGAAGTATACACCACTATATTTTGTGGCAATTGTAAACACACACACACACACACACACACACACACACACACACACGCACAGACACAAAGTTCCCACAGTGGTACTCAACAAATTGTTACCACGTTTTAGTGGTTATTTGGCAAACCAGCTGTTAGATATCGAACGGGCCAACTGGATTCATCATATCAGGCCAGACTGTAATCAGAAGCCAGTCCTTGCATAAATCAAGGTGGTTAAAGGTAACTTAGAAGGGAAAATAGATATAAGAGATGATGAATTCTTGGCCAAAAGCTGTTGGCCTTAGCAGAGGTGGGAGTTTAAGATAAGGGCTCTCAGTGATATGGGAATACACAGTGATGATGAAGATTGAAGCCAGACAATAAGTCAAGATTCTATGTGGTCCAAAAAGGCAGAGGTAAGAAACTCTTATGGATGCAAACCAGATATAGAAACTTTGGAAGTCAGACAGCAGAAATCAGGGACCTGGGTAAGGAGTCCAGGAGATCAAGAGTTAGATGCAGGTGATGTATTTAGGCAAATAGTTTGGGGACCAGAGGCAAGAGAGAAATTTGATAGCTGGCAAAGCTTTTAGAGTCAGCAGCTCCAAACATTATAACAGGCAAAAGTGGAAATTGGTCTCAGTGTGTAAGCAGATCTTGACCAACAGATGGAAAAAGACATCTGGTTAGAGTAGAAATGGGCTTAGATAGTTAGGTAGCTCCTGACACACATCAGAACTCTTTTAAATTTTCATGGGAAATTGAAAGGTTGGCCCTTCAATTCTTTTAATGATCTAGTCTTGAACTGCTTGGGAATATGATGAGGGGCCTCCCATGCAGAAACTGTCAGGCTATAAAGCTGTCTATGGCATTTATAGGACCCATGTAGCTCAAAAAAAAAAAATGATGCTGTCTTTACCATCTTTTGTTTCAACTGCAGAATAGTGCATTCTTTGGTTATAGCAATCTTCTTCCTTGAATGTGTTCCTAGCTAGAGGGAAATTGGAATTACCAATCCTCCTGTCTGAGTCTAGTTGCAGAAGTCAAGATTTTTCTGAATCCTTCTGAGCATCTTATCTTTTTTCATGCTGATTATTATTTCAGTCTGAAAGCTTATGCTTCCTTATAAAATCACATTGTATTTTCATTTTTCATTGAGATATTCTGAATAGAGTGAAATGGAATCATTTAAAGTCATGTTTAAGAAAATTAGGGTTTCTGGATTAAAAAGGAGAAATTTAAAGTGGCATTCTAAAGAAATATATTCAAAGAAAAAATACAGAAGCGCACATTTCTGCAGTTCTTTCTGGGGAGGGTAGTTTCTTTCCTTATCATTAGACCTATTTAAAAAATTCAGTTTCCTTTGAAGATTTTGATTATAAATGCATCTTGATCATTGATAGGGGAGTATTTTTAAATGTAATTTATGATTATATAGTATTACATATTTTTATAGCTTTTCTGAGAATTTTTAGCAGTGCGTCAGCACATAAGCATTTCTACCCCACAGTCACATTTCTATTAATCCTACCTTTATGCACCCTTGTTGTAGTGATGACTCAGTTAGTGGCTCTAAGCATCAGTAACCTGAAGATCTATGCCATATAACTATATAGAATTTTAAATGTCTGTTAAAGTCTTTATTTCTCTACTATCCAAGTTCTTTTGGGACTCTGAGTCTGAGAAGACTGTAAGTGTTAGAGTAACCACTTTTTAAAAAATGCTGTTATTAATGTTTTTGATTATTGAGTCATCTGTTAGGAAGCAGGTCTCTACACTCTGTCCTGATGCTGCTTTATATCCTAGACCAGGGGTCAGCAAACTTCTTCGGTAAAGCACCTGATAGGAAATATTTGTATCTGTTGCAAATACCGACTGCCATGTGGCACTGATGTGTGAGCCAATGATGTATGCATATACACTGATTTGAATATCTATATATCATGAGCGGAAAAGAGAAGGCCTAATAAAAACTTTGTGTGATGTGATCTGTTTGGCATAAAATTAAGAAAAATATAAAAGTAAACATTATTACGAAAACTTTTGGAGGCTGTGTCCCTTTTTCTAGCCCTCATGAATAACACTCATTTACTTATTTATTTTTTTCCTTTTCTTTTCTTTTTATTGTAACATAGTTGATTGTACATATCTGTGGGTTACAGAGTTGAATATCATTACCTATGTGCAATATGTGATGCTCAAATCAGGATAATTAGTATGTTCAACATTATACAATGTAATTGTTTTCTGTGGCCCTTTACCAATTCCTCCCTATCCCCTTCTCCCCCTCCACCTTTCCCACCTCTGGTAACCTCAGTTCTATTCTCTCCTTTTGAAAGTTGAACATATTATTGTGATTGTTGTATCTTTCTTTTTTAAAAAAATTATTTATTTTTTAGCTCCCACTTATGAGTGAGGACATGTGGTATTTCTCTTTTGGTGCCTGGCTTATTTCACTTAACATGATTTTCTCTAAGTTCATCCATGTTGCTGCGACTGGCAGAATTTCATTTTTTTTTATGGTAGAGTAATATTCCACGGTTTATACATACCACGTTTTCCTTAACACTCCATTTTTTTAACAGGCTTCTGTTTTTTCCAGCTATTACTTGCTCTCCTATGGTGATACTGTAGGACAGGTGTTAGCAAACTACTGGCCCAGGCTAAATCCTGCATCTCATCTTTTCTACTCATGGCATATAGACATTCAGAAGAGGAGTATAGGCGTATATATTATATGCATGTACAGTATAGGAGTATATGGTATATGCATAGGTCATAATGCCCTTTCTGGAGCTCCACTCCTCACTTTCAACTGTGCTGGCCAGTTAGGAGGAGCTGTCCATTTTCTTCCATTTGGAATTCCCTATGAAAAATGGCACCTTTTGTGAAATGACTGCTGGAACTAATGGGGCCTTTTGTGTTTGCAGACCTGTTTTCCTCTGTGAAGCTAGCAGGGGCTGGTCAGGAATCAAAATTACAGTCTTGTCTTCATCGGCGCTGTGTTTGTGCTGGCCCACTCCTGAAAAACAATGCAGGCTGAGATAAATTTCTCCTGAGAAATGAAACAACTCAAGTGGAAGCATCTGCCTCTTGTATCCACAGCCTCAGTGTCAGAGAGAACACATTTGCTGTGGTGGATATAACTGAGATGGGAAGGAGAGGTTTTAGTTCAAATTTATTTAGATAATACTGATAATTGAATGCTTTGCCAGTGTTTTGCTATGAAGGTTTAAGAAATCATTGCTAGCTATAAAAATGAATGAAATGAAAATAATTTGGAACTAAAATTAATCTCAAAATTGCACAAGTTAGCTTTATCATGTTGTAGAAAAACATTTAGTCAACATCACAATATTTAAAAGGAGTAGGACATTTCACCATATCTTTATAAATTCTTGATGCCAAATGAGAAAATTATATAGCTCTCACCATATGGCAACTTTTTGTCATGTCTACCTTTGAGCAAATAACTTTTCAGAAGTGAAAAAAAAAAAAAAAACAGCACAGATGAGTATGAGTTGGGGCTTTAATTGCCCTACAATTATTTGGTATTTACAGTTCCAATCATTTACTAGTGTTTCATCATGACTGAAAAAGGGGTATATCAGCTTAGGATCTGGTGATGTTAGGCTGTTTGTGGATGTCTTTGTATTAATGTAGAAAATGAGGGGATTTATCTAACATTGACCACGTTTACAAACATGTATTTAAGACTTTAAAACTGACACCATCACCAACCCTCCAGACTCTGTCTTTGCCTGTCAGAGTAACAACCCAGGACTAAACAACTTGTTCATGTTGCCTTCTTAAATACCTGTTGCAATTAAGTATGAAAATATAATTGCTCACTTGATATATGTCAAGCTCTTTTATCTGCCCGTAATCCTGCCAACTGGGCCAGTTGTTGAGCTTGGGCTGGATCTGGAGCTCACAGACCCCTCAAGCCCCTTGTCCAGACTGTGTCACAAACCCTTCACATGCCAGACTGGGTCACCAGACCCCTGACACGCAGGTCTATGAGCTAGGTAACTTGCAAACAGGTCCTTGGAAGCTGTAGATTGGAAAACATGGCCACATGTGGCAGATGCCTGAGGCAGTCGCCAGCCAAGTTGTGGTGCCATGCATGTGCACTAACTCCACACACACACACACACACAAATTGCTTACAAAGAATGCACCACACCACCCCCAACCAGATGGGCAGGCGAGAGGGCCTGATTAAATTATGCTATTTTCCCAACGATATATAATTTTGAAATAGGACATCAAACACATAGAGTATTAGGATCATCTGCAACCTTTATATCAACGTCTAGAAGAAATTCCTTAACTTATTCATGCCACATACTAAAATTGGGTAAATAGAAATAAAATAAACTTCCCCCCAATGATAATATATTCAGATTAGAACAGGTAGAATAATCATGAAAGTGGCAAAGTTAAGCTAGGTGAAGAAATCCACCCCGCCCCTGGCAAGGGCTACCTGATATAAATTGAATGGAATAGAAAGAACTTTTAGGTGTGATTGCTAAATCTCTATAATTAACACTACAGAGACAAGAACAAAATGCACTAAGAACCAAGTGATTCATGCAATAGGCTTTTCCAACACAAAGCCTGTGACCAAAGTGATGCAAGAGGACATATGTGGAATAAATAGCATGAACAGTACCACATACCTCCCCAGTGGAATGTTCAGCTTTCTTGGTATATTTGCTTTTGCCTGCTCTTACTTTATAATAGCATAATGTGCTGGGAAAAGTCATGTCTGAATCAACAAAATATCCATGGTATATTGACATTTATCCCTAATTTATCAATTCTTTATGAACTTATTTACATTACAGAAACATGTTGCAGAATTTATTGTGCTTTGCATGTGCAGGTTGGTAACTTTTTGTGTTTTATCTCATTGAATCTTCACATTAACTGCATGAGATAGGCACTATTACCAGAACTGTTTTACAAATGAGGAGACCCACAGAAGTTAAATAACTTGCCAAAATCTTTAAGGAAATACATAATAGTACATCAGAGATGGGGTTGAATAATCCCAATTTTTAGGGAGAGAAAGAAAGTAAATACCCCCCAGTTATATCCTCAGGGAGTAGAACATTAATCTTATTTCCTTTAGTTCTTTTTGCAAATGTTGCTTTCACAGAGGCTGTCCATGGATCCTTACGTAGAATTACTCCCCACCCTCTGGATTTTTATTTTTAAAAAGTAGGCCATAGTTTCAGGTGCTCCAGGGCCAACTGCCAATAGTCACGTAGCCAAAATTTAAGTTATCCTGATTTCCCCCCAAACACTAGGTCTGATCATAAACAAAACACAAAAGGTAAGCTTTTCATCCTAGTCAGCATGATTCAGTGTAATTAAAACAATCAGCTACAGACAAATTAGCTTAAACAGCTCTACTTGCTCTATAAAGAATGTGAGTTTATAATAGCCAATTACAACGAAGATTGATGTAGTTCTTCATTGGTGCTTTATAAGCTGCACTGCAAATGCTGTGAGTATGGCTTTGGTTTGAGGTCTCTGGTTTGCAGACTGTTCTTTTGTATGCTCAACTCTTACAGTTTTTCTAATTTGATCTGATTTTATTTCTGACACTTTCTATTTACCTTCCCTTTTTTAATTTCATCCTGACTGCCTGACACTGTCTAACATTGTATATAACTCATTTTCGTCGTTTGTTTTCTCTTTCCCCACACTAGCGAAATCATATAAAGACAGGAATTTTTGTATGTTTGTCACAACTGTATTTCCAGCGCCAAATGTAGACACTCAAAATAATTGCTTTGTGGATGAATACATCAAGTGATTAATTTTAGATAATGTTCTAAAATGGATATTTAAAAAGTTTCTGGTGAGCCTTTAGAAAAAAAATGGGGATCATCTGGAGCTTGTACTAGGTCACTAATAGTAAAGAATATCAGATTAAACTAATTTCCTTTTCGTGAAGGATCAGTATATCAGAGGAGTGCTATGCCCACTTGCCCATTGTCTATCTGGATTTCAGCAAGCATTTGATAAAATCTTCCATGACAAACTTGTGCTTTAGATGTAGAAATGCTGTTGATGATACTGTTAGGCAAAGTCATAGCCTAACAGCTGTATTCAAAGTCATAGCCTGAACAGCTGTATTCACAGGTCAATGTCTGTTTATAAAGAGGCCTCTAGTAATTAACTGGAGGATTTGGTCTTTAGGCCTGTCCTATTCACCATCTTTATTATTAATTTTTGGGGTGGCATTAACGGCATGAGGAGTTAATCCCCAGATAAAGCAAAAATGGGGGGACAGCTAGAATGATTATTAACAAAAGCAGCATTCAAAAATACTCAACAAACTGGAGAGAAAAAGGAAATATAATAAAACAAAACTTATAAGGTGAAAATATAAAAATCTAAAACACCAAAGAGAGAAATACTAATTAATGTTGTTTGAGGAGCAATAGTGGCAGAGGTGAGACCTAGTTTAATAGCAACTAGAGATTTAGTTGCTTGTAAAATAAGTATAAATCAGTAGTATGACATGACACACCCCCTCAAGTATTTATTCACTCTTGGGTTTCATAGTAGAATTGGGTTAGAACAGGAAAAGTAATAATTCAACTCTTTATTTGTGTTGACTCTTCCATATCTAAAACTGTGACTCCAGTCCTGGGTAATTCACTTTGAGAACATTGAGAAACACCCCAAATTTGCCATCACTATGGAGAGTAAAGTCAAGACTATACCATGTGAAGAATATCTAAAGCTGTGGTTTCAAACTTGTGGCCTTCAGATGTGTTTTGAATGGCCAATATGGGGTTTTTAGAAATTCGAATTAGTAGCAGATGTTTAAAAGTGAGTAGATGTCTCATCAAAATACAGACTTCTGGGTTTTGCTCTCGCATTCTTGCATGCAATCTTCACCAGCTGTGGAGATGTAGTGATCCTGTGTCAGTGCCCTCAGCCCACTTTATTCATTTGCTTTAAATTCCTGGTGCCTATAGTAACCTGAGTGCTTGGGACCTGAAAGGAAACAACTGGAGAATGCATGGCCTGAAAAGCAAGGTTGGGATGGGAGAAATACAATTATATCTGAAGGGCTTTCATAGGGCAGAACAACTAGCCCTAATCTGTGTGACTCCAGAAAGCTCATTATAGGGAAGTGTATTTAGGTAATTATAGGGAAGCGTATTTCCATTAAAGATATAGAGTAACTTTTTCACAGTGACTTTAGATTTGCTGTGTTTAATTCATCTTTGGTTCATCAGTACTGACAAGAGTTTCTGGCACATATTGGTACTCAGTGACTACTTACCAAATGAATGAACTAAAACAGGTTTTGTGAATGGTGAATGCCATTCCAGGAGCTGCTACCATGTAAGCTCATTGAGAGTAGTGATCTTTGTCTATTTTATTTTTGGCGGTATCTAAGCACCTAAATTAGTGCCTGCCACAAAGTAGGTGATGCTCATTAAATATTTGCAGATTTCATGATTGGAGATATTCAAATGTGGTATATGGTCTACTTGCCAATGCTCTAGGAAAAAAATAAGTAGCTATACATGTGAAGGGTCATGAAATGAGGGGAATATTGAATCAGGTGACATTTATTTATTTATTTATTTGTTTATTTATGTTAACTTCTCAATATACATTGTAGTTGATTTTCATGACCCTTTACTTGTTCCTCTTTCCCCCCTCCCATCCCCTCTCACATCATATCTGTTCACTTGTCTTAAGAAGTTCAAGGAATTGTTGTGATTGTTGTGTCTTCTTCCCCGCCCCCGTTATTTGTTTGTGTTATTTATTTATTTATTTTTAGCTCCTGCAAATCAGTGAGAACATGTGGTATTTCTTTTTCTGTGCCTGACTTGTTTCACTTAATATAACTTTCTCTAAGTCCATCCATGTTGTTGTGAATGGTAGTATTTCATTCTTTTTTATAGCAGAGTAGTATTCATTGTGTAGATGTACCACAGTTTCCTTATCCACTCATCTGACGATGGACATTGGGGCTGATTCCAACTCTTAACTATTGTAGATAGAGCTGCAATAAACATGGGAGTACAGGTGTCCCTTTGGCATGATAATTTCCATTCCTCTGGGTATATTCCCAGCAGTAGAATAGCCGGGTCATATGGTAGATCTATCTGTAATCGTTTGAGGAACCTCCATACTATTTTCCATAAAGGCTGCACCATTTTGCAGTCCCACCACAATGTAGGAGGGTTCCTTTTTCTCCACAAACTCGTCAGCACTTATCATTTTCAGTCTTCTGGATATTAGCCATCCTAACTAGAGTGAGGTGGTATCTCAAAGTGGTTTTAATTTGCATTTCCCAGGAGCTGAGCGGTGTTGAGCATTTTTTCATGTGTCTGTTGGCCATTTGTATATCTTCCTTTGAGAAATGCTTATTCAGCTTCCTTTGCCCATTTTTTAATTGGGTTATTTGGTTTTTTGCTGTAAAGTTGTTTGAGTTCCTTGTGCATTCTGGATATTAATCCATTGTCAGATGTATATTTTGCAAATATTTTCTCCCACTCTGTTGGTTGTCTTTTCAGTCTGTTGATTGTTTCTTTTGCTGTGCAGAAGCTTTTTAGTTTGATATAATCTCATTTGTTTATTTTTCCTTTAGTTGCCTGTGCTTTGGGGGTCCTATTCATGAAGTCTGTACCCACTCCTACTTCCAGGAGTGTTTCCCCTGTTTTCTTTAAGGAGTCTTATTGTTTCAGGATGTATATTTAATTCTTAAATTCATTTTGAGATGATTTTGGTATATGGTGAGAGTTATGGGTCTAGTTTCATTCTCCCACATATGAATATCTGGTTTTCCCAGCACCATATGCTGAAGAGGCAGTCTCTTCCCCAGTGTGTAGACTTGCTGCCTTTATCAAATATCAGATTGCTGTAAGTGTGTGTGTTGATTTCTGGGTTCTCTATTCTATTCTATTGATCCATGTGTTTGTTTTAATGCCAGTGCTATGCTGTTTTTGTTATTATAGCTTTGTAGTATAGTTTAAAATCAGGTAGTGTTATGCCTCTAGCTTTATTATTTTTTTGCTCAGGATTGCTTTGGCTATGTGTGGTCTTTTCTTATTCTATGCCAATGTCTAGATAGTTTTTTCCATTTCTGAGAAAACTGTCATTGGAATTTTGATAGGGATTATATCGAATCTGTAGATCACTTTGGGTAATATGGACATTTTTACAATGTTAATTTTACCCATCCAAGAGCATGGGATATCTTTTCATCTTCTTGTATCCTCTTTAATTACTCTCCACAGTGGTTTTTAGTTCTCTTCATAGAGATTTTTCACATCCTTGGTTAACTTTATTCCTAAGTATTTTATTTTTTGGTGGTTATTGTAAATGGGCTCTTTCTTGATTTTTTTTCTGCATGTTCACTGTTGGAGTATAGAAATGCTACTGATCTTTATTGATTTTGTATCCTGCGACTTTGCTGAAATCATTTATCAACTCTAATAGTTTTTTCGTAGAGGCTTTAGGCTATTCAATACAAAGGATCATATCATCTGCAAACAGGGGCAGTTTGACTTCATCTTTTCCAATCTGGATGCTGTATATTTCCTTCTCTGCTCTGATTGCTCTTGCTAGTACTTCCAACACTATGTTGAATAGGAGTGGTGATAGTGGGCATCCTTGTCTAGTTCCTGTTTTTTTTTTTTTTTTTGGATGATATTGGCAGTGGGCTTATAGCTTTAATTGTGTTGAGATACTTTCCATCTATACCTAATTGTAGAGAGTCTTTATCATGAATGAATGTTAAATTTTCTCAGATGCTTTTTCAGCGTCTATAGAGATGATCATATGGTTTTTGTCTTTGCTTTTATTGATGTGGTGTATCACATTTATTGATTTGCATATGTTGAACCAACCTTGCTTCCCTGGGATGAATCCCAGTTGATCATGCTGGATAATTTTGTGTTTTGTTGCTGTATTCTGTTAGCCAGTATTTTATTGAGGATTTTTGCATCTATATTCCTCAAGGATATTGGCCTGTAGTTTTCTATTTTTGATGTATCTTTGTCTGGTTTAGGTATCAGGGTGATGTTTGCCTCATAGAATGAGTTTGGGAGAATGGCCCCTTTTTCAATATTTTGGAATAGTTTGTAGAGAACTAGTAGTTTGGTGTCAGTTCCTCTTTGAAGGTTTGGTAGAACTCTGCAGTGAACCCATATGGTCCTGGGCTTTTCTTTGTTGGGAGCCTTCTGATAACAGCTTCGATCTCTTTTATTGTTACTGGTCTGTTCAGACTTTCTATATGTTCTTGGCTTAGTTTTGGTAGTTTGTATTTGTCCTGAAATTTAAAAGATTTCCTCCAGATTTTCAAATTTGTTGGATATAGTTGTTTATAGTAGTCTCTAATGATTCCTTGTATTTCTGAGGTGTCAGTTGTAATATCACCTTTTTCATTTCTAATTTTTTTATTTGGGTTTTCTCTCTTCTTTTCTTACTTAGCCTTGCTAAAGGTTTGTAAATTTTATTTATCTTTTCAAAAAACCAACTTTTTGTTTCATTTGTCTTTTGTATTGTTTTTTGTATTTCTATTTCATTTAGTTCTGCTCTGATCTTAATTATTTCTTTCCTTCTACTAACTTTAGGTTTGGATTGTTCTTGTTTTTCTAGATCTTTAAGGTGAAGTGTTAGATTATTTATTTGCCATCTTTCCATTCTTCTGAAGTAAGCATTTAATGCAATAAATTTCCCCCTTAAAACTGCTTTTGCAGCATCCCACAGGTTTTGGTATGATGTGTCATTATTTTCATTAGTTTCAAGAATTTTTTTGATTTCCTGTTTAATTTCTTCTTGGACCCACATGTCATTAAGTAGAATGTTGTTTAATTTCATGAGTTTGTATATTTTTAGAGTATTGTTTATTATTGACTTCTAATTTTAATCCATTGTGATCAGAAAAAATACATGGAATAATTCCAAT
Organism: Cynocephalus volans; assembly: GCF_027409185.1. Taxonomy (NCBI): domain Eukaryota; kingdom Metazoa; phylum Chordata; class Mammalia; order Dermoptera; family Cynocephalidae; genus Cynocephalus; species Cynocephalus volans. Next base: position 50,602,602 of record NC_084461.1, on the reverse strand, counting down.
TTTTTTGAATTTGTTAAGACTTGCTTTGTGACCTAATATGTGGTCTATCCTGGAGAAAGTTCCATGTGCTGATGAGAAGAATGAATATTCTGAGGTTGTTGAGTGGAATGTTCTGTAGATATCTGCCAAATCCAATTGGTCTAAAGTGTTGTTTAGATCTTGTGTTTCTCTGTTGATTTTTTGCCTAGATGATCTGTCCAATGCTGAGAGTGGGGTGTTCAGGTTTCCCACTATTATGGTGTTAGTGTCTTTCTCATTCTTTAGACCTAATAGTGTTTGCTTTATAAATTGGCTGCTCCAACATTGGGTACATATATATTTATGATTGCTATGTCTTCTTGATGGATAGATCCTTTTATTATCAGGTAATGGCCTTCTTTATCTCTTTTTATGGTTTTTGTTTTAAAGTCTATTTTATCTGATATAAGAATAGTTACTCCAGCTCATTTTTCATTTCTATTTTCATGGTATATGTTTTTTCATCCTTTCACTGTTAGTATATGTGTGTCTTTACAGGTGAGGTGAGTCTCTTGAAGGCAGCATATTGTTGGGTCCATCTTATTAATCCAGTCAGCCAATCTGTGTCTTTTGATTAGAGAATTTAATCCCTTTACATTTAGAGTTATTATTGAAAGGTGTTGATTTACTCCTAGCATTTTATTGATTTTTGTTTAGATGTCTTAAGTGTCTTTTGTTACTTTCTTCCTAATTTTCTGTTTGTCTTCTGTATTTGTTAGTTTCTTCGGGTGGTCGATAAACTATTTTTTTCTTTATTGTTAGCATTTTTGTTTCACTGATAGGTTTTGTTCTTTCTGGAGTATTCATGGCAGTGATGGTTATTTTTGAGGTATCAAACCCAGTACTTCATTGAGAATTTCTTGTATGGCTCGTCGTGTGGTAGTGAACTCCTGCAGTTTTTGTTTGTCTGATAAATATACTATTTGACCTTCAATTTGGAAGGATAGCTTGGCTGGGTAAAGTATTCTTGGCTGGCAATTTTTGTCCTTTAGTATTTTGAATATATCATCCCATTCTTTTCTGGCTTTTAGGGTTTCTGCTGAAAAGTCTGATGTTAGTCTGATTGCAGTTCCCTTATATGTGGGAACTTGCGGCTGTTAAGATTCTCTCTTGCAGCTGTTAAGATTCTCTCTTTATCTTTGAGTTTTGCCAGTTTGACTGTAACATGTCTTGGACAGGACCTTTTTGGGTTGAATATGTTTGGGGATCTTTGGGCCTCCTGAATCTGAAGATCTGTGACTTACCCCTATACTTGGGAATTTTTTGCTATTATTTCTTTGACTATGCTTTCAATGCCATTTCCTTTTTTTCTCCCCTTCTGGAATACCCATAATTTGAATATTTGAGTTCTTAAGGTTGTCTGTTAGCTCTCTTAGATATTCTTCAATTTTTTGAATTCTTTTTTCTGGTCTGCCTGTGTTAATTCAAACAGCCTGTCTTCGAGGTCAGAAATTCTCTCTTCTGCTTGTTCTAGCCTGCTGGTTAGACTCTCTGTTGTGTTTTTTATTTCATTGAATGAATCCTTCAGCTCAACAAGCTCTGCTACATTCTTTTTCAGGGTATTGATTTCTATGTACATTTCTTCTTACAGATCTTGTATATATTTTTTCATTTTATTGTGTTGTCTAACTGTGTTTTCTTGTATCTCATTTAGTTTCCTTTGAATTGTTGCTTGAAATTCTTTGTCAGTCATTTCAAGGACTTCCTGTTCTACAGGATCTAGAGCTTGGGAGTTATTAATTTCCTTTGGCTGTGATGTATTTTCTCGATTTTTCAAATTTCTTTTATCTTTCTTTTGGTGTTTAGTCATTGTGGCAGGGGGTGTCATGGTCCACTTGTCCCTCCCTAATGTCTGGGCTGGATCCTGAAGGGACTGCCAATTTTGGTCTGCAGGAACTAGCCTGTGCTGGGAGTCCCACGGTGCCTGCCTGTCTGGCACAGCTGGCTTGGGATACTTGGGTCTGGTGGCTCTAGGGCCTCTCTGGGCAGCAGGCCATGACCTGGCCTGGGTGTCCCACAGTGCCTGCCTGTTCTGGCACAGCTGACTTAGGGCATGTGTACCTGGTGGCTCTCAGGCCTCTTTGCATGGTGGGTATTGGCCTGGGCTGGCGGGTCTCATGTTACCTACTTCTTCCAGTGCAGCTGACTTTGGGCACATGGACCTGGTGACTCTTGGGCCTCTCTGGGAAGAGGGGACGGACCTGGGCTGGGGGTCCCATGGCCTCTGTCTTTTCCAGTGTGGCTGACTCGGTTCGGGGTGTGTGGGCCTGGTGGCTCTCAGGCCTCTCTGGGTGGCGGGCACTGGCCTGGGCTGAGGGTCTCACAGCGCCTGCCTTTTCTGGTGTGACTCTGAATCTGGTGACATTTGAAGTCACACCCTGAGAGCCTATCACACAAGTGACATGGAATGAGACTATGTATTTTACATTAAATATTAAACATAATAATATTAGAGAGAGCAAGACATCTGGCTTCTGATTGGGGATCTTTGTAGTGCTAGCAATGAAAGAGAGAATTAAGAATGTGATGTTAAAAAGGGCAAGAAGATTTTTGTTCAGAAGTGTGCCCAGTGCCACACTGTGAAAAAGAGAGTCAAGCACAAAACTGGGCCCTATCTCCATGGTCTTTTTGGGTGGAAGACAGGTCAGGAACCTGGATTCTCTTACACAGATACCAAGAACAAAGGCATCGCTTGAGGAGAGAATACAATCATGGAGTATTTGGAGAATCCCAAGAAGTACATCCCTGGAACAAAAATGATCTTCGCTGGCATTAAGAAGAAGGCAGAAAGAGCAGACTTGATAGCTTATCTCAAAAAAGTTACTAATGAGTAATAGTTGGCCACTTCCTTATTTATTACAAAACAGAAATGTCTCATGACTTTTTATGTGTAACATAATTTAATTGACCTCATACATCAGAATTCAGATTATGAATGACTGACAGAATATTTTTGTTGGGCAGTCCTGATTTAAGAAAGATTGGTTTGTGGTTAATATAATAGGTTTTTTGAATTTTGATAGTAATTCCAGTAAATACTATCACTGTTTTCCCCTTCTAAAGATATGACTGGACTTGATTAGTAATATTCAGCTTTTCACGAAGATGGTGAATGGCATCTCAAAACCTATTAGAGATTGGTTTTATATCTAGATTTATAACTGATTATATGAATAAATTTCAATACTGAAGAAATCCCTTCACTGTCTTGGAAAAAAAAATAAACATAATAAAATTAAAGTAGAATATGTATGTGTAGTAGCAAAACTAAGAGGTGAAGCATTTTGCCAATTATTTATTTATGGTATGGACAAAGAAATTATTTGCTGGATTTTTAAAATTGAAATAGCCAATAGTTTAAGATTTTTCTAATATTTGAGTACATCTTACATCCATATTGTGGATTGCTTTATATCCATAATATTGCTTTCCAACTCTTTTGTGCCAGCTTAGAAATGGTTAATAATTCTTATGTGATGAAAATACATTTTATCCCCTGACATTTGTAATATAACTTGTAAAATTCATGTTGCCTTGAGGTTTGGAGTGATTTGTTATTCTATCTTTCAAGGAAACCCATGATGACAAATCAAATCATTGGGAATGAATTTCAATTTTCATTGTGTAGTGTGGTAATTGAAGTTTACATTAAAAAATCATCTTAAACTAACCTAGAAAATAATATTTAGAGGCCAAACATGGGAAAGGAGCAAATTGTTAAGTATCTAGTTTTTAAGTGCTTCTAAAAATTTTATGTACTTTTTATTGTGAAGCTGTAGCAGTTTTAGTATTCTCAAAATCAAGAAAATGGAAAAATTGCTTTATAACCTTGAAGGAAAGAAAAGTCTAAAGTCCTGAATTTGAGTGCTGAGAATGAATGTATTTGGAATGCATTCCTGAGGGAGTGTATGCTAACTATGAAAAGCAATAGCCTATTAAATTCTGAGAAACTTTTAGTTTCTTTGAAGGGGGTATATTAACTTATTTTTGCTAAACATTATTTATAAGGGGTAGCATTTTCCTCTGAGTATTTAGTTTCAGGACAAAGAAAAGAAGCTCTTAATTGTGAAAAGGTTATTGGATACTAAGTAGGGGATTAGACCTATGAATCATCATGTGTATAGTACAGATCATGAACAATGGAGAAATTCCATGTTCCACAGAGAAATTCATGTTCCACAGAGAAATTCTGTGGAATAATACTGCATAACCTTAGAATCCTATACTGTGTCATCTTCATTATCATCATCATTATAATAATGTATTGAATGTACACAGCTTCTGTCTCTGAGGAATACTTAGTAATTTATGGATTTGTTTTAGTTAATTTTCACAGCTTCCTCATAGGGCATATTGGACATATTACTTTAACCCTAGTTGTAGAGCCAGCCTTAGGTAAAATGATGATACAAACACTTTTATTTTGGTGGCTTTTCTGCTTGCTGGGACCCCCTCCTCTTTGCACAGCACTTTATTTCCCTATCCTTGATTTAAAGGAAAAAAAATTTATGAATTTTTATATTTCATAAATGTGTAATGGAAAATCCCAAATAAGTGCAAAAGTACAGAGTATAATGCATCCTAAGTGCTCATTACCCAGCTTCAACAGTTCTCAATATATAGCTAATTCTCTTGTTTCATCTGTATCCCCACCCACATTTGCCTCCACTAGGATTATTTTCAAGCAAAGTCAACATGTAATATTCTTTCCTCTGTATTTTAGTATGTGTCTAAAAATAGTCTTTTAAAAAATTACCTCAATAGCTTTAAAAGCTTATAAATTTCCCTAGTACATACCCTAATAATTATCGAATTTTTCTGATTTTTAAGATAATTTTAATATGTATGTGAAGTGGTTCCAAATAGTTAACAGATTGAAATGTGTTATGTGTCTTAATTCTCTTTTAGACTCTGAATTTCCCCTTTCTATCCTCTCTTTCTGCAATTTTTTCATTGGAAAAAAAACTGGGTCACATATCCTACAGAGTTTCTCACAGGTTGGATTTTGCTGATTACATCCCTATGATGTTGTTCAACATAGTCACCTGTCCCTTGAATTTTCCATAATGAGTAGTTAAATCTAAAGGCTTGATAAATACCTTATGCTTCATTATTTTGAGAGGATAAGCATATTTTATTTTGGCTTTTTTCCCCAGATGTGTTGAGGTATAACTGAAAAATAAAAATTGTATATGTTCAAGGTGTACAAGGTAATAATTTGATACATGTATATGTTGTAAAATGATTACTGCAATCAAATTATTCAACGCATCCATCCCCACACATAATTACCTTTTGCTATGTGTGTATATGGTGAGAAAACTTAACATCTACTCTTTTAACAAATTTCAAGTAAACAATACAGGCCTATTAACTATAGTGACCATGTTGTACATTAGATCCCCAGAACTTATTCATCTTATAACTGAAAGTTAGTACCCTTTGACCAACATTATGCCATTTCCTCCACGTCCTAGACCCTGACAACCACCAATCTACTCTGTGCATGTATGAGTTTGACATTTTTAGATTCCACATATAAGGAAAATTATATAGCATTAGTCTGTGTCTGGTTTATTTCACTTGGCATGATATCCTCCAGGTTCACTCATGTTTTCTCAAATGGCAGGATATCCTTTTTATGGTTGAATAATATTCCAATGTACATATATAGCACATTTTTTTTTATCCATTCATCTGTTGATGGACACAGGTTGTTTTGATATCCTGGCTATTGTGAATAATGCTGCAATAGGTATGAAGATGTAGACATCTATTCAACATAATGATTTCATTTCTTTTGGATATATCCCCAAAGGGGGATTGCTGGATCATATGGTAGTTCTATTTTTAATTTTTTGAGGAACCTCTACAGTTTTACATAATGGTGGTACCAATTTACATTCCCACCAACAGTGTACAAGAGTTCTCTTTTCTCCATGTCCTCACCAACACTAGTTATAGCCATTCTACCAGGTGTGAGGTGATCTCTCATTGTGGTTTTCATGTTCATTTTTCTGATGATTGGTGGTGTTGAGCACCTTTTCATATACCTGTTGCCCATTTGTATGTCTTTTGGAGAAATGTCTATTCAGGTCCATTTTTTATTTGGGTTATTTGTTTTTCTGCTATAAAGTTTTAGGTGTATCTCGTATATTTTAAAAATTAACTCCTTATCAGATATATGGTTTGCAAATATTTTCTACTATACCATAAGTAGAAAATATTTTCATTTTGTTGATTGTTTCCTTTGCTGTGCAAAATTTTTTCAGTTTTATGTACTCCCACTTTATTTTTTATGTTGTTGCCTATACTTTTGATGTCATATCCAAAAAAATCATTGCCAAGATGAAGTCAATGAGCTTTTCCCTTATGATTTCTCCTAGCAGTTTTACAGTTTCAGGTTTTTAATACATTTTGATCTAATTTTTGTATATGGCATAAGGGTCCAATTTCATTATTTTTCATGTGGATATTCAGTTTTCCAGCAGAACTTACTGAAGAAACTGTCCTTTCCCCATTGTATATTTTTGGTGCCCTTGTTGAAGATTAATTGACTCTATGTGCATGGGTTTATTTTTGGTATCTCTATTCTGTTCCATTGGCCTATGTGTCTGCTTTTATGCCAGTACCATACTGTTTTGGTAACTATAGCTTTGTAATATAGTTTGAAATTAGAGAGTGTGATGCCTTTAGCTTTGTTCTTCTTTCTCAAGATTGCTTTGGCTATTTGGGATCTTTTGTGGTTCCATACAAATTTTAGAATTGTTTTTTCTATTTCTGTGAAAAATGCCTTTAGAATTTTGATAGGGATTGCACTGAATCTGTAGATCATTTTGGGTAGTATGGAAATTTTAACACTATTAAAGCTTCCAATCAATGAACATGGGATATGTTTCCATTTATTTGTGTCTTCTTCAATTCTTTTCATCAATATCTTACAGTTTTCAGTGTACAGATCTTTCACCTTCTTGGCTAAATTTATTCCTAAGTATTTAATTCTTTTTGATGCTATTGCAAGTGGGATTGTTTTTCTTAATTTCTTTTGCAGACAGTTTGTTGTTAGTATAGACAACTGGTTTTCATAGGTTGATTTTGTATCCTGCAAATATACTGAATTTGTTTATTAGTGCTAACAGTTTTTTAGTGGAGTCTTTACAGTTTTTTATGTATAGGATCCTGTCATCTGCAAACAGAGTCAATTTAACTTCTTCTGTTCTGATTTGAGTGCCTTTCTTTTTTTTTTTCTTGCCTAATTGCTCTGGTTATGACTCCTATTACTGTATTGAACAAAAGTAACAAGAGTGGGTATCCTTGACTTGTTCCAGGTCTTAGAGGAGAATTTTTCAGCTTTTCACTGTTGAGTATAGTGTTAGCTGTGGGCTTGTCAATATGACCTTTATTATGATGAGGTACATTATTTATATGCCTGATACATTGAGAGTTATTGTCATGAAAGGATGATGAATTTTTTCAAATGCTTTTTCTGCATCTATCGACATGATTGTAGCTCATCTGATTTTTATCCTTCATATTCTGTTACTATGGTGGATCACATTTACTAATTTGCATATGTTGAACCATACTTGCATGCCCTGGATGAATCCTTCTTGATCATGGGAAATGATCATTTTAATGTGCTTTTGAATTTGGTTTACTAGTATATGTTGAGGACTTTTGCATCTATGTTCATCAGGGATACTGGCCTGTCATTTTTCTTTTCTTGTAGTGTCCTTATCTAGCCGTGGTATGAGAGTAATCTGGACTCCAGTGTTCCCTCCTCTTCAATTTTTTGAAAGACTTTGAGAAAATTGGTGTTAATTCTTTTTGAACTGCTTGGTAGAATTCACCCCTGAAGCCACTTGGTCCTGGGCTTTTCTTTGTCAAGATGTTTTTGATTACTGATTCAGTTTCCTTACTTGTTATTGGTCTTGTAGTGAATTCTTATAATTTTATATTGCCTCAGCTTTCATTTTGAATACAAGTTGAGCTTTTTCATAACAGAAGTAGGGCTTAGTCACCCTTGACACAGTTTCCAGTTCTACACCACAACCAAATGGCACAAGCTAGTAGCTAGATGTAAGAACTTAGAAACATCTCTCTTGCCTAGCAGACTGGGTTCTATGTTTCCCCTCCACTTCCTTTAAATGGACCATTCAGGCACTTGCCTGTGAACTTAAAGTGGCCACACCCTATTTATTCCTTTATAGATACTGCTAGTTGACACTCACACACTCTCTGTCTGCCTGACTCTCTTCATGCCTCATGTGACCCAGGATGAAGGACTGTCCTCCTGACTCATTACATCCTCCCAGGATGTGCCAGGATCTGTAAATAAAAATCTTTGAACTTGTTTCCTATCGTGGTGGTATATTGAATTTGCACCCTCCATCTGAAGAACTAGGAGCTGCCCCAGGCCAGGTTTTCCTTGGGACACTGGGGACAACAAAAGTTTGGGTTCCCAGTGCGAGAGTGATGGTCAGTCAGGCATAAACTGGACATGGGGCAGACAAGAGTCCTAGGGTGTCTGCCAGTATAAACAAGTTTCCCATGTAAGACACCTCCTGGTTGTGGATTGGACAAATAGGCATTAGGCTGTCCACCAGGTAAAAGAATTATCCCATGAAAGGCACACTGTAAACACCCACTTGCTTCCTTTTATTTCTTTTTAGGGCAGAACTGCAGCTGCTCTGGCACTGAAACTCCAGTTTAGCTGGGACTTCACAAAACAGTCTGTTCAGATTTTCTATTCTTCATGATTTAATCTTGGTAGGTTGTGTGTTTCTAGGAATTTATCCATTTCTTCTAGGTTACGCAGTTTGTTGGCATATAATTGTTCATTGCAGTCTTTTATGATTCTTTGTATTTCTGTAGCACCAGTCATGATGTCTCCTCTTTCATTTATAGTTTTATTTAATTAATTCCTTTCTCTCTCTTACTTATTTTATTTTTTGGTTAGTATAGTTAAAGGTTTGTCAATTTTGTTTACCTTTTAAAAAATCAATTCAATTTTGTTGATTGTTTCTGTTGTCTTTCTAGTGTCTATTTCATTTATTTTTGTTCTAATCATTGTAATTTTATTCCTTCTGCTAACTTTGGACTTATTTTGTCCTTCTTGATTTTTTGTCCTTATGATTTTTTTTTTTTTTCTTTTTTTGCCAATTTGTTGTTCAGGAGCATGTTGTTCAATTTCCAGATATTAGTGAATTTTTCAAAATTCCTACTGTTACTGATTTCTAGTTTCATACCACTGAACACCACTTTCAGTCTTTATACATTGGTTTTAGCAATCTTCTCCTGTTGGGTCTCCAAGTTGATGCCTCCAGTATCACAGTTGATTGGGATTGGAGCTAGGCCACGTGTCTGCTGCTGATCTGTAGTGGGGTCTGTAGTTGGCAGGCCTGTTACCAGGAGCTTGATCAGGCATAAGTGCTGTCTGGTCCCTAGGCAGACTGGACTGCCTCAAAGACCTTGGTCAGTAGAGTTGGCATGTTATGAGAGTCTGCTTCAGGTCCCACAGTTGGTTCTGCAGATGAAAGGCCTGTTACTAGGTGCATGGATGGATATGGCTTCCTCCAGGCTCCTGGAGGGCTCCTACTGGCTCACTGGGTAGGTCTCTGAGCAGGGAGGATGGCTTTGGGTCATAACTGAGAGAGGCTGAAACCAAGTCAAGTCACATGGGATCTTTGGGGTCCACATCTGAAACTGAAGTCTGCAGGCCTGCCTCAGGGAACTTGGATGGGCCTGCCTACTTCTGGGTTCCTGGATGAACAGGACTGCCTCTAGGCCATTGCTGAGTGGGGCTGGAGCCAGTTACAGGGTCATTTCAGGATCTGTTGTGAGACTGAGGTCAGCAAGCTTGCCTCCTGAGTCATACATGGGCATGAGTTCTTTGGCTCACTGGGTGGTCAGGATAGCTCTCAGGCTGCAGTTTCACTTTCAGGATATGCTGTGGGACCGAGGTCAGCATGCAATTGTATACAAAACTCTACTCCTTTATATTACCCCCCCACAGACTTTATGTTATCAGTGTCACAGATTGCATCGTTTTATATTTTGTATCCATTAGTATAGTTTTATATAGTTTATAGTTGAATTCTGTACCAGAATTAAAAGTGATTTATGTACTTTTTATTTATGCATTACAGTATTATAGTATTCTGTGTTTGTCCGAAAATTTATCTTTACCAGAAAGCTTTATATTTTTATACAACTTAATGTTGCTGTCTAGCATCCTTTTGTTTCAATTTAAAGGACTCCCTTTAGCAATTCCTGTAAGTCAGGTCTAGTGCTGATGTACTCTCTTAGCCTTTATTTATCCTTATTTTTCCTTCATTTTTGAAGGACAGTTTTGCAGATTTAGTATTCTTGGGTGGAAATTTTTTTATTTCAGCACTTTGAATATATCATCTGAATATATCATCCCACTCCCTTCTGTCCTATAATGTTTCTGCTCAGAAATCCACTGATAATCTTGTGGAAACTCCTTTGTACATGATGAGTCATTTTTCTCTTGCTACTTTCAAAAGTCCCTCTTTGTCTGTGACTTTTGACAGTTTTATTATAATGTGTTTTGGTGTGGGTGTCCCTGGGTTTTTCAAGTTGAAATTTTTAAGCTTCTTGAATTTGGTTGAAATGCTCTTATGAATTTTTCATTTCGGTTATTGTATTCTTCAGCTCTAAAAATTGTTTTACAGTTTCTCTTTGTTGATATTATCATTTTGTCATGTAACATTTTCTGATTTAACTTTGCCCACATGTCTTCACTTACATATGGGAACCAATTAAAAAAATGAATAAATTTAAAAAAGAAAAAAAGACACAGCAATCACAAATATATGTTGATTTTTTAAGAGAAGAGAACAAAACTGAGGTTGCCAGGTGTAGGAAAGGAGGAGGGGGGGAGGGAGGAATTGGTTAAGGGCCACAAAAATCAACTACATTGTATAATGATGAATATACTTGAATATACCAATTATCCTGATTTGAACATCACATATTGCACACTGTTATTGATATTCAATATTGTACTCCACAGATATATACAATCAATTATGTTCCAATAAAAAATAGTAAAAAATATATATTCTGAATATTGATCTCTTAGGACATAAATGTTTTGCAAATATTTTTCCCCATTATATGGGTTGCCTTTTTACTCCATTGATGTGTCATTTGATGCAGGAAACATTTTAATTTTATACAGTTTGACTTATTTTTTGTTGTTATTGTTCTTGCTTTTGGTGTAATATTGAATAAATTATTGCCAACTCCAAAAAACAAACAAACAAAAAACTTAGTTGTCTATCTCTGTTCTCCTGTAGCACACTGAGCTTCTTTAAGATGATTACTTTGAATTTTTTTTCAGGTAATTCATAGATTTCCTTTTCTTTCTGGTGTCTGGAGATTTATTTTGTCTGTTTGATTGGGCCATGTTTCCCTGTTTCTTTGTGTGCCTAATTATATTTTACTGTGGTTGGTGCATTTGTAAAAACAGCCATTTCTCTCAGTCTTTATGGACTGGCTACATACAGGAGAAAACCTTCACCAGTTAGCCCAGATGGAGATTCTTGGAGCCTCTCCAATTTTTCCTGGGAATATGTCTTCTATGGATTTGTCTGTGTAATTTCCTAGTTAGAAAGGTTTACAGGTTTCTTTTTCAAGAGGTTTTAATCTCTTTATCCCTCTGGTGTCTATCTGTGGTACTGCAGGTTTTGCAGCAGCACAATAAGTCACTGAGATCTCATTCTTTCTCTGAGGCTCCAGGCATGCAAAGTATGCCATCCCATCAATGTTACCAGTCAGAGGATTCAGAAATCAGAGACTCAGGCAACTCTCTGAAAAGACAGAACATTAACAAATATTTCAGTCTTTTCTTTCTCTCCCAAGGAAAAAGTCATAAGTTGTGCTCTTTCTCTTGATCACACCTAGCTGTGCTGGCTTGTGGGCAGGACTATTATGGTTGAGGTGAAATGACTTTTCTTACTCATTTCAATGTGGCCGCTCTTGGCTTTGAGCTTGCCTGGGATACTGTGCCTTCTTAACTGGTTTCTAGAATTCTCATAATGGCTTTTTGACTATATATTATTATGAAAGTGGTGTCTCTATTGGAGAGTGACATCTGGGCTCCTATTCTGCCATCTTGCTGATGTCACCATATGGCTTAATTTTTAATAATTAGTGTTTTGGTTTTTTAAAATTTCATCTCATGTAATCTACATATTCCCTTTTCCAACATTTATATGATTGTTCCTTCCTTATTAGTTGATAGTGTTCCCTATAACACATATTAAATTCCTATATGAGATATTTAAGAGAATTGTGTATTGTTCTACTGACCTTTCTGTTGATTATTTTGCAAGTACCACAGTATTTTTGTTATTGTAGTTTTATGGTACAATTTTATATATAGTAGAGTAAGTCCATTCTTATATTATTTTTATTATTTTTATTTTAAAAGTCTTGTTATTCTCTTCTTTTTTTAGTTGAAGCCATCAAAATCAATCCCTTCAAAATTTTTTTTAAAAATGAGTTTAAAAAAAAAATAACATTAGTCCTACAAAATAATTGCAAAGAATATCAGTCTTGATCATATAAATCTTGGGAAATTTATGTAGATGTCTTAATCTAGGTTTCATTCATTTCTTTTTAAGCTTATCTTTAACTTTTTTATTTTGTTTTTACAAATGAGATATTTTTGCATTGTAGTTTTAATAACTGGTCTTCAATTTTACAAAGGAAAGTTTTTTTGGATATTTTATTGTCACCTCTCCCCCAGGGTGATGGAGATGCAAAGGATTACTCAAAGCCCATTTCTTCTGAGCAGTGAAAGGCCTGAAATGGTTACTGCCCCCTTCCACCCAGAAAAATTCTTTCAAGAAAAGAAAGATTCTGGGAATAGCCCTGAATCAGGTTTTCTCTCCGTTTTTATTCTGCAGGCAAGGAAGTTACAGAAAAGGAACATAGGTGGTTACAAAAAGAACAATGAGATAATCATTGCAATTTCCCATCATAAGGGTTAGCTGCGCCAAGGACATCTGCCCTAATAGCAAACATTTTTGCTGTGTTACAATTCTTTATCTACAACAGAGACTTTAGCCTGGGAAAAATTTTCTGTCTTTCCCAAGCTTAACATTTCTGTGTGCAATTCTAAAAAGTTAGGCCCTGTAAAATATATTTGCTTTATTAATGTTGGTATCCTCCGCATTTTACTTTATAACTGAATGAACTTACTTGACTAGTCTCACTTTCAATTATTTTTCAATTAAATTTTTTTGAGTTTCCTGTATTATACCAGGTTATAATCAAATAAAGATAAAATTTTCTTCATCTTTCCCATAGTTTTTTTTGCCTCTTATTTCCATTCCCCACATTGGATTACTGAATTTGCCAGATTTCTTAAAAAATGGGGGTAATGTCATATTTGGGTTAAAACCATGAGCTTTGGTGTCAAGTAAAAGCGGTTTTACAACCTGGCTTTACCACTTATGTAGAGTGTCACTCTGGGCAAACTAACCACTCTGAGCATCATTTTTCTAATCTATAAAATAGGATTAATAATATTTATGCACTTTTTGAGATGATCAATATACAGGACATGTAATACAATAAATATTATTAAAATTGTTAAACAAAAAGGGAGGATGGAGAGCATCTTGTGTCACTATTATCCTGATTTTAACAAGAATAAACATTATATTTCAGCACTAACTATAATGTCAAATGTAGATTTAATATAAACATTCTTTTGATCGATAGCTTGTTTATCAATGAAATAATGTATAGCTATCTGAATATTAAAGCCAAAAGCAAAAATGTAGTTTCTGCCTCCCTCCATGTGGCAGAGGGAATCTTGCTTTACTTTGTCTCCTTTTCCTCCCCACAGTGTTCATTAGTTTATTCTAGATTTACAGACCTCGTTTACTATTATAAATACACCTTCGCTTAAATGATGGTTTTAGTTTTTGCTTTCATGTTTGTAAACCTACTTTGATTGCTATTGGTATTTAAATAAAACTTGAAAATGAAAACAATATATTCTTTGTATTCCTATTAGCTTCTTTTTTACAGTTGTGATTCTATTACTTTATATCACTGTGGAGTAAATAATTGATAGAACTCAGGTTTTTTCTTAGATTTTTTTCCCCTTTCTCTACTAAGAAAGTAGAATTAACTCCATTTTTCAAGGTCACCCAGAAAAGGCACAATGCTATTTACAGAAGGGTAATTGAATCCTAGAGTTTCAGACAGACTTTCTTGGTGATGATAACATGCTGTAGAATATTACTGACCGAGAAATTTTTCTATTCCTTTTAGGAACTTTTTTAGAATTTTGATGAGTTATTGGAAATGGCTTTAGAAAGACTTCAGTGATTTCTGTCTCTTCTAATCAGTATGAAATCACACCCTGTATTTGGATTATGCTTTGTGGATGTTTGAAAGCTATCTTTTTGTTAACTTGAGGTGGAAATTTTCATTTTATATGAAATTCATTTTACAAGAGTGCCTTTTCTATATCAGTATAAAATATTCATTTGAAAATGGATTGTGTTAATTCAGTACAATGCCCTTTTCAATATTAAAAGAACTTAGGTATTTATCTTTATTGCCTTGACTTGTTAATTTCCTATAAGATTATTTGGACAACATTGGCATTTAATTTTAAGATAAAACACATATAACAAGTAATAAGATAAGCAGAAGACCATCTGGCGTAAGGCTTAGGGAATCTTAGGCTTATTTTAAATTACTACTTTAGTGTATTGTTAATGATTTCACAGAGAGATAAAAGAATGATGTACGTAGGACAAGTGTACAGTTGGCATATAGTACTTTTAAATTGCAGGTATGATCTTCAATTTACTGTGAAAGTACTCTATTAAATTGTGTACTAGTCCTTAAGGAGTTGGTTCAGTTTTCAGAGTTGTCTTGTTTATCGTACAAATTCAGGTATAGTGAAACTTCACTTCTATAGAGCTTGAGGTTGCAACAAACTAATTGGACAGAAAAATAGAAATGTATCATTGGAACTGAAAAAAACCTATTCTCAGCTTAATCTGTCCTCTTCCTGAAAATCTATCTGACTATTTAACATGCTAACTTCTACAATGCTCTGCACAGCATAGGCCCTCTAAAAGCACTTAATGCCTGAACTTTTTTATTCTTATTTTTCAAAGTAGGTTAAAAATACTCATCATAATGTCTATATACTTGAAAGAAGATTCAAAATGGGAATAGACCAAAGCACTTTGAGCTGCTGAAGTTTTGGAATTTTAAAAGAAGTCTTTGTGTGTGCTTTAGCTTCATGTTTAATTTATATTAATAGTTACAAATACATTATGAGCAATGTAAATGTCTAGTTCTATTTCCCGACTTCTTGCAGTTGAAGAAATGGAGACAAGTATACCTATTTACTTCATCAGCAAGGTTCACTTAGCACATGTTTTGTCCCAGGCACTGGTGGAGTGCTAGGGGTATGAGAGTTGTTTTGGCATGCTTCCTTCCTTCCAGATGTGTCCTTGTGTACAGCCTAACAAACGGAACAGACCTGTAAGTAAATCATCCACTACAATTGACAGGCTGAAGACTGAGTTGGAGGCATAAATTAAAAGCTGAAGATATTCGTATTCATTGTCTTGGATGATATTTTCAACATGAGTGTGTAGGGTGAGAAGAGAAAGGTTGCAGGACAGCACCTTGGAGACTGCCTAGAGTGGACAGCTAAGTGCTTATAAACAGATGTTAACTTTGACCAGCTGTATTCAGTGCTACTAACGCTTTGTTAGATCCATCCCTTGTTCTTTTCTATGTTCATCCTGAAGAAAGGCAACTACACACATAAGTTATTAACTTAATTATGACCTCTCAACAACCCAAGAGTGTGGGTTAAGATTGCAGTTCTGCCCTTAGACGAACTTCACAAGTACACAGAGGCTCACTTTCCCAATTTTAAAGCTGAGACTGTTATGTGTGTATGTGTTTTCTCTTTTTTTCTGTATTTGCCATCTCACTGAACACTGATTTTGCCATCGGTTGTTACAAACTCAGAGCATTTCAGAATTGCAAGTGGTCTTAAGTTTTTTTTAATACAATCTCTTCATTTTATGCCTAAGGAATCTAAAGCCCAGAAAGGTTAAGTGATTGCTTAAGACCACATGAGTAATTAATGTAGTGGCAGAGTAGGGCTAGAATTTCTATCTCCTGGTTTAATCAAAGATTATCATTAATTTCTAATGTTTATGTAGGGTTATTTTGATCTCAGTTCTGTTAATTTTTTTTAAAAAATGAAGTGTAAAGCTTATGAAGTTGAAGTCCATTAGTGTATATTCTATTCTTTTCTAGTGGTACCCAGCCTGCCGGGGACTTGTTAAGGTAGTGTAACATAGTGGTTATCAGTTCCAGTTTTAACTAAAAGAGATTTGGGTTTAGATCCTGACTTGTAGGGTGATCAACCATCCTGGTTTGCTTGGAACTGTAGGTTTCCCAGACACAGGACTTCGCGGCAACACTCCCGCCGCGGGTTCGGATCCTATATAGGAATGGCCGGTGCACTCACTGGCTGAGTACCGGTCACGAAAAAGACAAAAAAAAAAAAAAAAAAAAAAAAAAAAAATCCCAGGCAAACTGGAATGGTTGCTCACCCTGCTAGCCATATGGCTGTGTGGCCAAGGCATGCTATTTTATAGGTCTCTGTTTATTTACGTGTAAGATGAGAAAAGGAAGAGGAGCTAACTCATAGGATTATAGTAAAAAGTAAGTAAGATGATATGTGTAAAACACAGCACCACTTAATAAGAAATCAATAAATGTTAGTCATTATTACTGCTGATGTTGTTTTATAAAGAAAGTAGATTCCTTAAAGGACAGATTCTCAGAATCTAGATCTTCAGATCTAGGATTTGAAACAAATAAACTTTGTTTTTAGCTTTGACCTCTTCTTTACCTTCTGGCTGCTCTTCTTTATCTTATTTGTCCATAAAATATAATAGACAATGCAACCCCAGGCTGCAGAGCATCCACAATTGCATATCCTTTCACATTTTTCAAGATATATATCAGTAAGAGACAAATTTCCTGTTTGGAAACCAATATAGAGGACGAGCATCACAAGCAGCATAAGGCTATGAAAAGAAAAAGGGAATTTTCCTGGATTATAACCATAGCTGCCATTTTGTTGAGTACAAATTCTGTGCCAGATATAGGAGCCTCAAACATTTCATATCTGGTCCAGATAATGGTCCCGAGGGACAAATATTATTATCTCAATTTTCAGATGGAGAAACAACCTCAGTGAGCATAAGTTGCTTGCCCAAAGATAGCAGTAGTATAAGGAGAACAGCAAAGATTCTAAACTAGGTCTGAATGTTCCAAAATCCACGTGGTTTTAACTTATAACCAACAGGCTAATCTTGGGAAAGGTATTTTGCCTGTAAAACTCAGAAGAAAAGAAAATTGCCATTTATGATTACTTATCACATTGTAGATGATGAGGTATGTACATCACATGCATGGTCTCATTTAATCCTTATCGGAAAACATGAGTCGCATTTTTATAATAAAGAAACAGTAGCTTTAGAGAGACTAAGCAATGCTCAAAGAACACAACTGGTAAAGTGGCAATGCAAGGGTTAAAAAATCCTCTACTCTATCAAAGCATGTTATTTTATAGTGTTTGGTGATGAAATAATTCTGAGTATATGTGTAACAAATAGGGCTAGAGTGGATTTTACAACCACTTGGAAACAATTATTGCTCATGTAATGGTATATTATTTTACAGCTGGAATCAAAATATTGCATTTTCTACATTATTCTAGACTTTATTTGCCTTTGCATGTGGATAATATGGACCAAATTGCAAAATTTAGCTGTGGCTTCAATATAATTCTACTGGGTGCTCAGATTTTCATGTTTTTTTCTTATTCCCATCACAAAGTCTTATAAAAATTTGCAAGAGAATCTCTGAGTAACATGTGACATATAAAAACATGTTTCTGGAAACCATCATGTTAAGTGAAGTAAGTCAGGCACAAAAAGACACCGCATGCTATCAATCGTATGTAGAATCTAAAAAAAAAAAGTGGTTCTCATAGAAGTAGAGAGTAGAATAATGGTTACCAGAGGTGGGTGTGGTAGTGGGGGGTGAGGAAAAGTGGTGAACGAATGGGTACAAAACTATGCTATCTGCTCTAAGTGAATAATTGTGCAGTGTGTATATATATATATATATATATATATATATATATATATATATATATGTATGTATGTATTGAAACAACATACTGTACCCTACAATATATACAAGTAAATGTTAAGATATTTTGAATACACAAAAAATGTGTTACAAAGTATCAAGAAAAGAGATAGGATTCATTTTTTTCCTCTCTCTTAATAGGCATGTATATGAGACGATATATACACACATGCACAGGTATGTCAGGATACATATTAAAATGATTTTTTTTTGCCATTCCTTTAACAAAAAGTATAAAAACATTGTTATTTACCCTTGATTTTATAGAAGTCATTCACAAAGCTCATAAATTCTAAGTTTATAAAGATGTCAGTTAATTGTTCCAACTGAACCATATCTGGTAAACAAATTTACTATTTTTAAAATAAATCTAAGTTTTGGTTATGAGTTCTAATCTTTTCACACATTATTGTTCTGTTAATGTCATTTCTTTCTAGTTAACAATTCTTATGTGTTTTGCTTAATTTCTTTCCCGGAAAAGTATAAAGCCATTGTGTAATGATAAATACTGTGGCTTTTGTTGATGACATGCACTTTCTTGAACTTCTGCCTTAGGCCTCTGAGGAAACACTCCATTCCAGTAACGAAGAGGAAGACCCTTTCCGAGGAATGGAACCCTATCTTGTACGCAGACTTTCGTGCCGCAGTATTCAGCTTCCCCCACTTGCCTTCAGACAGTTGGAACAAGCTGACTTGAAAAGTGAATCAGAGAACATTCAAAGACCGACCAGCCTCCCCCTGAAGATTCTGCCGCTGATTGCCATCACTTCTGCAGACTCCAGTGGGTGAGTGCCCTTGGGCTCCATTTTCCCATTTTATATTTTCGATGGTAATTGTTATCTGCAGTCTTGTGAGTTTTTGTGGCTCATTGCTTGATTTGAGTGGGAAGACAGTTGAGTTTCTAAACGATGATCTTTCTCAGGTAACGTCTCTCTCTCTGCAGGAGGAGACTTTTAGTCAAATTGTTTTACAAGGAGTTGGAAATGTACTGGTGAATCCTAACATGCATCTAGGAAAGGGGAATTGTACTTGGAAAATTAATATCAGCCATATGTGATTTAATAGAAAAATTCTTAACGATTGAGAACTAATGGCCAAATTACCATGTAGGCATACATATCTGGAAACAGTAGGCAATGTTCATTGATGCAAAATGAACTTGGAATCAAGAATAGATTGTACTGTAATTAGAATCAAAGAAAATATGTAATTATATTCATGAGCCTAGTAATTTGGCCTTTGACACTTTGAGGTATTGCTTACCAGAATACTGTTTCAGTTGCTAACATGTGGTGATTTTATTTAGCATTTGTACTTATACAAGAATCAACCACAGCCGTGTCTCCATCACGTAACATTTATATTTCTTACTTTGCAGAGTATAGTTTTTGTGTTTTTATTCTTTTTCCCGCTGTTTACCAATGGAATTTTTACTCTTTAATAGCAAGTTACCAGGTAAAAAATTGTGCAAGAAAGTTCGCGTAGTGGGCACATCCATTATTTGTTCTTTTGGCTAGTTACATTTTTAAGACACTTGGATAGAAAGAAAAGAGGATGAAGCCAGTGGCCTATACACACACAGACTCTTAAGCATTTGCTAAGACTATAAGAAGAAATTTGTTAATTGTGCCAGAAATGTGATTCTTCCTCATTCTCTGCCAAGTTAAAGGCATCTCTAGGGAAGGTTCCTTTTGGAGTTTGCTAAAAGTTGTTAGGAAAGTTGTGCTCAGAAGAAATTTGGCCAGTTATTCAACAGTAGTGAAATTAGCTGTTTGAATTATTACTGACCAGGGTAAAGGAACTGTATTATTAAAAGGTATGAGAAAATTACTACTGGGATTATAAGAAGACAGCAGATTCTCACCTGGAAGCAATGGGAAGAGGAAATATGTGTTGTTGTTTTCTTTGGTGAACCATGTGTTTAAAGAAGAGTGTGCATGTACTGGTTAGACTCATACCAAGACAGTGGGAATTTTATACAGCAACTTGAGCTGAACATTCCTCGAAAAATAGTTTCCCTAAAACTATTTCTCCTCTCTTTGGGATCAACATCACTACTGTTCATCTGTGTATAGAGTGGAATTCACAGATGCCAGGTGTGTCAAGGGTTCCCAAGGCTATCTCTAGGTTCAATGACTTGCTTGGAGAGCTCCCAGGACTCGGCAAATAGTCCTATTCATGGCTATGATTTAGTATAGCAAAAGGATTCCAAGAAAAATCCGCAAAGAGAAGGGCATGTGGGACAAAATCTGGAGGAAACCAGACACAAGCTTCTAAGAATCTTACTCCAAGAGGAGTTAGACAGGATGCACTTAATTCCTCCAGTAATGACTTGTGACAACATGTGTGAAATGTATTCACCAGTGTCCCTTCTTCCAGGGAAACCTGCTAAAGACTCAGTGCCTATTGTTTTTATTGGGGGCTTGTCTCTTAGGTACTCTCTGCCTAGGAGGTATCAAAATTTCAGACTTCCAAAAGGAAAATGAGCATTCAGCATAAGCCACTTTGCACAGTTGAGGCACAGTGAGCCACTCTTACCATTTAGGGCATGGTGGGACCCCTCCTGAAATCCAAGTTCCCAGATGCCAGGCAAGGGCCAACCTTTCAAATAGGCCTTTCTAACTTTAACAGCCCGATTAACTCTTTTCTACATACAAGTTTTATCTTAGAATAATTGTCTTGCTTTCTCCACATTTGAGGAGGAAGGGATTGTACTTCAAATTAAGGTAAACCAATTGAAGCCTCTAATGCATTCAATTAACTTTGGTGTCTCAAAGAATCTGGGGCTAAGCATGATTTTTCATTGTAAGCTGGTATTATATTATGTGACCTTAAAAGAAAATGATGCAGTACATTTAATATATGTTTCTATTTAGTTGGACAATGTGTATAATTAAAAATCTTAGATAAAAGCTCAGCTAATTCCATTAAATTTGAATATGTTGTTAAAAACAGTCTCCAAGTGCCTAGGAATTTCAAGGTTCAGAATCATCTGTGTCATAGCACTTCTTTTGGTTCAAAATGTTCTTTCTTTCTTATTCAAGAATCTAAGAATCAAGTATAAGCAATATTGTGCTTACCATTTACAAATTTATTCAATATTATGAAGGAAAGAATTTGTCTTTTTGAGAGATGGAACAAGGATGACGCTTTTGCACCAAATGTCAGCCAAGAGAAACCATGGACAAGGATGGCCAACCAACAGGAACAAAGACAAAGAATGTACTAAAGGAATTGCTATTATCTTAGGAAGCAAGAATAATTTGTAATTGAATATTGAGGAATAGAAAATTCGGGAATATAATTTTCTGGAATGTCAAAGCTGTGGAAGAGAAGTCGAAGGGAAAGTTAGGGGGTACATTATGGGAAAATTAGAATATTTCAGCCAGCTTGTTTACAGCCCAGTTCTCCATTATTAAAGGTTCGTATGACCTCAGATACCATTGTCAGTCTATCCTGAGATCTTGGCAATTGCAAATCTTTGATGGTGAAGGAGACTTTTCATGCCCTTTGGATTTATATTCCTTTCTTTCTTAGCATCATAGCTTTTTGCTGCTTCTTGTGGTGTATAAAGACCATAAACCTGCTCGATCAAATATCAGGTGGTGAGTCTGCAGACCTGTTCCATCCACCCCTTTAGAAAGCCACATTGTGGCCCTGAGAGTAACTGGTTTCCAAAAGGGAACTGGCCTGCAAAAATGAGTGCTTTGGATGGCAGCTATTAGCTTCCTCATGAAGTACCTGGGTCAAGAGGCTGAGGTCAAGAGGGTGTTGAATTATTAACACTTTCATAATTCTAATTTGAGTTTTTTCCCGAGCAATATGAATGTGTGCAAATGTATGCTCTTTAACAGTTCTCTGAGTATGCCTAATCTGTCAGGTTGCGTGTGTTGTGATTTAGCAACCTTCAGAAACTTTAAGTAAGCAAGACAAAATTGTGAAGACCTGGATTGCTGAGAACTTTGAATCTGTCCACCGGTTAGTTTTCCATATAGAGCAGGATCACTCAGGCTTCTTGGTTGTGTATTAACTAACCTTCCTGAAGTGAGAGAGACAGCTGTTATGGCTTGAGATGTTATGAACTTGACAAAGAAATAATTTGAAATGTTAAAGCTTTCCATATTCCCCTCCTAAATAGTGTTCTATCAATTTGCTTTTCAAAAACCTTTTTATTAAGGAATAATTTACATGCAGTAATAATCTTAAGTATACACCTTGATGAATTTTTATATATTTATACACCCATGTAATTACCACCTTATTTCCTGACATTTATCACTAACAGTTAGATTTGACTTCATATAAATTGTATCATATAGTAGAAGGTACTTCAAAAAATTCATAGAAAGATTCGTGTTATCTTTTAATTCTATTTTCCTATGAACTTTTAAAAGCGATCTCATATATATTCTTTGTGTCTGGTTTCTATCACTCAAAATGTTTTTTGATATTTATCAGTGTTGATATAGTAATCCATTGCACGAATATACTGTAATTTATCCATCTTCTCTTATTGATGGATATTTGGGTAGTTTCTAGTTTGGAGCTGTTATGAATAAAGCTGCTGTGTACATTCCTATACGCATCTTTTTGTGGACTTATCAACTCAATTCTCTTGGGTATATTCCTGGGAGTGGAATTTCTGGGTCATAGGTAGGCACGTGTTCATTTTCATCACTGCCAAACAATTTTCCAGAGTGATGTACTATCTTACCCTCCCACCGGCAATGTGTGTGAGTTATAGTTGTTCAACATCCTCACCAACACTTGCTACTTTCAGTCTTTTTCATTTTGGTCATTCTGGTAAATTTGTCATAGTATCTTACTATGGTTTTAATTTACATTTCACTGATGAGAATGATATTGTTTACCTTTTAATATGTTTATCAAACAATTGGATATCTTCTTTGTTTTATGTCCATTTAGATATTTGTCTGGATTTTCTTTTATTTATTGATTTCTGGGGGTTCTTTATATATTCTAGACTGAGTCTTTTGTCAGATATATGTATTGTAAAATGACTGTTTTCTCCCAGACAGGGGCTTGCATTTTTACTTTTCTTTTATTTTTAATATGGGGGTAACTCTAAGGACCTCTGAAATGTTTGTGTGTGTGTGTTGATGGAAAAATGTCACAGTGAAAGATCAGGGAAATGAGGATAGGAGAGATAGTAGAACAATGGAATTAGGTGAGAGAAAAGGAAAAGGGGGATAGGCAGATAAAGGGGGGAAAACAGTGAAAAGGAAATGAGTTACATGTGCAGGGCGGAGAAGAAAATGAAGGCAGGAAGTGGACCCAGCTTAATAAGCAGAAACCAGGTAACAAGAATGACCACCAGGCAGCCACTGGAAGTACCCCAGGCTCCTGAGCTGGGGTGGGAGGGGCCAAGGGCCTCAGCCACGCCCCCCTAACATTTGCATCAGCCCAGCCACAACCAAGTGGGTGCTGGAAGTCCCCTGGGCTCCTCGGCTGGGATAAGGGGGGGTGCCATGGACTTTGACCATGCCCACTTTCCCCCTTCTTCACCCTCCCACCTTATCCTCTTCCCCTTCCCCCTCTCCCTCTACCACAACTATTCCACAACATCTTAGAATGTAAAAAAAAAAAAGTAATAATAATAAATTAATTAATTTTAAAAAAATAGGAATGACTGCAGGGCAATTTTACTTGAAGGCAAGGACAGTTAGTCCCTTGAATGTTGGATGGTGGCAAATAGGACATCCAAGCACTATAGGGCAGACAAAGAAAAGCTGAGAATGAAAGGACAACACGTTTGTTGGCTTATCAGCAGGGTAGTAAGAGGTCAAGAGTGGGGGCCCTGGATGTAGATGATGTGAGTTTTAGTCCTGCTTTACCACTTACTAGCTATATCACCTTGGAAAGTTACTTAACCACTCCAAATTTCCAATTTCACAAGAGCAAAAGCAGAAATAATGGGGGTATCAACCTCATGGGTTTGTTGCAAAGCTAAAATACTTAGCACTATTTGGGGCATGTTGTAAGCATTTAAAACCTAACAGAAACAACTACTACTATACTTACACTGGGAAAATAGTGGAATAAATGATGTTTGTTGTCGATGATGTTGTTCATTTCTTAATTGGAACTAGCTTTGAAGACCTTCTACTATTAACTCTTATGGTAGAGATGGATGTTCTAGCAGATTTAGGCGTCAACCAGAAATTTATTCCTGATTCAGAAAGTTATAGTTATTATGAACTTGTCACATTTGTGTTAAGGAGTCATCTGTCCACAGACATATCCTGCTTCCAAGTGCTGTTCTGTTATCTTTGGAGTGAGAATGGAGGTCTTCCTTACTTCTGCTTCGCTGCTGCAACAACCCTTGCTGACTTCTAATTTTCCCAGCTCAGAGTCCTCAGGAGGAATTATGAGCTCCTTCTAACCCCAACTCAGGTACTGGCTATATTTGCCAGGTTGTCTGCGTACTGCAGATACTCTAAGGAGGTTTAGCTTGCCACACATGTGGAAATCACTCCCTGCACACTGATATGAAGCTGTGGGAGCAGAGGAAGGGTAAGGGGAGGTAGTCTAAATCTCTCTAGCTGTGTTTCACTGCTGCTTCAGCTGTAATAAAATGTGAGCCAAGGAGCAAGTTGTCCCCTGTGACATGATGACACACCTCTGGACAGATGGGTGTTCAGGGATATGTGTGGGTGGAGAATATTAAAAACACTTTCTCATCACTAGTATCCTATTGCTTATCTGGAAAAATACACTGTCTCCATTTGTATGGCTGTCTTATTTTTTTTAAAAAAAGAAAATTAAAAGAAATCAGAGAAAAAAATGGTGATAAAAGTACTCTTGGGGATAAAATTAACTACCCAACAGAGGGGGAAGGATTACTTTAGCGATAGAAGGCTTCATTTTACAAGAATATTCCAGAAATATTTCCTTGAGTTGTGTGCCATTCACAGAAGGGCTGGTCCCAGATGCCAGTCAGACACTGCATTCTTTGATCAGCCAGTCATCAGCTGGTGTTCTCAAGTACAAACAGTACCTTAGAGTGAACAGAAGAAAAAATAATTTGCAGTGTTTTGTTATTGAATCAAAATCCAAACAGAAAATATGAAAAAGTAAAACAAAAGCCTGATTAAAGCAGACACATCCGATCTTTCAATTTTTTTTTTTAACTTAAGAAAGTATTAACAGTGGCATTTCATATTTGAAATATTTTTGGATGTAAGAATTTATGAAGCTATAAAGCTAGAGGGTTGTATTTCACGATCTACCCACAGGGCCTGCACCATCATACTGGATATGTGCTCAGGTTTAAAGAGATTTATCTTATAAGTTCTTACGGAATGTATGTAGAAGATCTATAACCTAGTAGGCAAAGCTTTCCATAATTGAAAACGGGACACATAATTGTGATTTTGAAAGATTCTTTAGAATTATAGTATTCTTGAGTAGATGTGGTTTTAAAAATTATTACTGCAAAGAAATTGGAAGCAGTCCTTCCAATAATCTTGAAGATACATGCTAAGTAAAAGAAACTGGATTCTTTTGTTCTTGATTTGTTTAAATGCAATTTATTGGCCCAGTGTTTGTCTAAACTTCTCAGGATACCAACAAAACATCACAAGCCTTTTATTTCTAACTTTGACTTAATTAAATCCAGTCTTTTTATTTAAAATACGTGATTTCTCAAGATTGAAATTAGACTCAGTGATGGAGCACTTTATCTTTACTATATAATATCATGATAAATGACATCTTATTTCCAGAATAACTAGCAATTCTTGAATCTAATCTAAAATGAACAATTTTAAAAAGCTGACTTTTTTCTCACACATCGTAGAATTTCCAAAGCCTTTATGATCTATGCCATGCCCTCAATTTACAAAATAAAAGGAAATTATCTAACTCCAATTTCCTTTTCAGACTATTGTAGTGTCTTTTAGTTTTTGTAGTACTATCTGACATCCTCATTAAGGATACACTGAATGGACTGATACTACACGATGGTATTTTACTCTATGTCTGTGTGTCGGTAAAGTATTATGTACCAGGAGAGGGTTTAATTTTGCAAACCAACATTTTCTGTTTCTCCCATTCTGAGCTCCCATGTTCTTAAAAACACTGAAGAGAGGGGCAACCTGTGCACTCACCATGTCAGAGCATCTGGTCCCCACTTTCAGTCCTTTCACATGCCAACTGGACTTGTTTTAGTAGTATAGATTGGTTGGGGATCCCATATTTTCTAAAAATAAACCCAGTGAAGCATTTATTTTACTGTGAAAAGTGATAGGACACAATACTATGTCAAGCATTGGGCAGAGCTGAAAATTTCCTTTAATTATTTCCATTAGAGAATAATAATTGTTCAGTTCCTCAGATAGTTTCTTTGCCACCAGCACGACTTTGTTGCACTATGTAATACAGAACCATGAATCACTTAAGTGTTTAGGAGAGTTTACAATTCTGTAAAAGCCATATTATTCTGTCTTGCAATATTATGCTTATAAAAAAGTAAAAAAGCTTGCTGGCTGAATGATATTTATTCGATTATATGTACTGCATAACTGTATATACTGATTCAAACTTAACATTGACTGAAGTGCATCACTTTGAGAAATCCAAAACAAGAAATATATGTTCAGCTGAAATTCAGAAAAGTTTGATGAAATTATCAAACTTTCCCCTACTACAAATGAACACTACAAAAGGGTAAAGAGATTTCTTTAAAAAAACAAAAACAAAAACTGTATATAGAAAAGGAAACTATAGGAAGAATATATGACCTCCTGTGTTATACACACTTTTATTTTTTTCCTGAAAATTCTAGCTAGTTGGTTAGAATTCCTTCTAACAACTTAGCATTCAGATATCATTTATCATACCTATTTCTTTCATTCATTTAGAATCTTCCCTCCACTTGAAAGGAAGTAGATGAACTCAGGCATTTTTTAGATATATTCCAAATCTGTGGAATTCAACCAAAACATATACCATTTAGTTAAGTTGTTTGATGTCATTTACGGAACATATCTGGATAATGGATTGACTTTATTTGATGAATTAGCTTAATTTACACTGAAGTTGGTGCTCTGAGCCTGGAAAAGTAAGACCTTTGTCCACATTTCCAGATGGGCTTTACTCAGGGTATTCTGCCTTTTACTGTAATGTGATTCCTAAAAAATTGTGACTAACACTAAATGTCATAAATACACGCATCTGCACCTTGCCATATGAAAACTATACATTGAAATGAAAAACTTTAGAGCACATAAAGACTTTAAAACATGTAATTTATAGTATGTAAGGTTTAGAATATAGAATTTATAATTTATAAATATATCTCACCACTGACATTCTGGAACTTTCCCATCTTTTGGTTATATATTTCAGGGGTGGCCTCTCTCTTTACTCCTCCAATAACCGTTCTGTGTCCCAGTTAACCTGTGACTTTGGCTTTCTTATTTCTCCAACCTTATTTAATTCATTTTAGCTTTATTTCTTGAAGTCATATGTTTACATACATTACAAAATGAAGGCTCAACAGGACAAATATAGCCTCTTTCTTCACAGAGTATAAAATCAAGTAGGGGACACAAAAGAAAAAAGACAATTACAGTCTCATTTGTTACATATAATGTATAAATATGACTGAGGTCACATAGAATGATATGGGATGTCTTAGGGGAGCAAACGAACCCAGGCTGCTGAGGAACTGACACCTAAGCTGACACCAAAAGCATATGGTACCAGGCAGAGAGAGCATCGGGGACAAAGTCTGAGGACTAGATAAAGCAAAGTGTCTGCATTTAGATAACTAAAAACGGTTAAAGCGTGGATAGACCAATAGGTTGATTCAAGGTACAGTTAGTAAAAATTATCACTTACTTTTCATGTAGCCAATATGTGAGGTCTTGGAATATTTTCCAGTAGTGCAAGGTCTCCACCCAAGCACTGGTACCCAAACCTTGATATGATATGTGTGCAAACACAGTTTTTTATTCTGGTCTCTTCTGTGACCTCGTCAAGGCCACTTTTTTGGTTTAATCCACACTCTCCGAAATGGTATTTGTGACTAGAATTCAGCAACTGTCTAGTATATCACGTTTATAAAATGCCTTAGCATTTTATAAAGGGTATTAATTATACTCCACAGAGACCCAAGCAGAGAGGGCTCCATTTATCTTAAGAGTAAATGTGAAAGTTAATTGATCTTCAGAGAGTTACTAAAACAAGTCAAGACCAAAACCCACATCTTCTTATGCTGGTTTATATCTTCTGGGATGTTCTGTCCAGTATCCACTGAAAATACTGTGGTGAGAGCTAGTAACTTTAAGTTTATTAAATGTTTCTACAAGACTCTCCTATATGTCAAAGATATCCTTTACAGTAGGCAAAATAGTGAATAGATGGTAGTTAAATTCATGGACCATTACGTAGTCATTAAGATGATCATTATGATAACTATATGGCAACATGGACATATTTAGAACTTTTTGGAGAGAAAAGCAAAATACACAAGTATATCCAGGTTAAAATTACAGCACTGCAAAATATATGCTGCATATGACTAGGAACTGAAAAGCAATGTGAAAATAATTTGATTTTTTTGGAATAACGGATTCTAGTTATTTTTTTCTCTCCTGATTTCCATAAATGAAAATACGTTTATCTAATCAATAAAATTACATTAAGATGGCATTGTGATTTTTTATGATAGTTTTGTTCACCTGAGTATCTATTGAGCCTTATCATAGGACAAACACTGTCTGAGGTGTTGGAAGTATGTTATCAATAGATGAAAATAAAATTTATGGTATGTTGTTTCTCTCATGCAATCTAAAAGGTATTTTGGCAACTATGGGGAGGGGGAGGGATACTTGGGCCTTTCAGAAATCTCCAGATCATTTGGTGTAATGATTCCTCTGTTTATAATTGACTCCCCCCAAAATTTCACCTGCAGAAACCTAATGATCAAGCAAAACTAAGTATTAGTCTTACTGAAACAAAGGAGAACACCACGTTTAAACTTAGCAGTATTTCAGAAGGGGGAAGTAAAGAAAGGATATTTACAGGGCTTCAGAGCTAGGTCTGGAAGCCTGGCCTTGCTAGGTAGAAAAATGGCTGGGATTAGGCGAAATTTAGGACCTAGTTGTTTTGGATTAATGGGGTCTTGAAGTGAAGTGAAGCTCTTAAAGCAAGCTTTGATGAAAAACTGTTTGTCTTGATAAATAAGCTGTTTTAGTTGGTTTACAATTTTATTTTCCAGGGGGAAGAATTTCCTGGAGCAAGTACCTAAGTTATTTTTGCTTGGTCCCTGGATTGTTCATCACTAAAACAGGCCCTTGAACTTTGACCTCAAATTCTTTAGCATTGGGACAGGAAAGTATTTCAGTTTCAGTTCTTACCTTCTTTCTGAGTAAGCATAGGTTTGGTGTTCATTTGGCCAACAAGGCAGGTGGCTTGTTCCCTATTTCTTTAAAAAAATTTTAAAACGTATTATTGTCACCCCTGATGCTTGGAAATGTAGGACACATAGCCCCTGCGGTAAGTCAGAGGGATGAAAACTCAAGAGAGATAAGGTTCTGGGGTGGACAACTGGTTTGGCTGCTCAGTATCTAAAATTCTTCTGCTTTGGAGGAATCTCAGGATAGGTAGGAGAGAGAACCTCGCCTTCCATTAGGGAAGTTGTGGGGCACAGGCATTCCCTTGACATCTCCTTCTGGCAGTTACAGTGAGGATCTGTAAGCTCAATGTCATCAATCTGATTTTCCAGCCAGGACTTTGAATCTTGAGGTGGTGGTGGCCCAGACTCACAACATCACATGTACCACTACTGAGAGGCTTGTTTGAAGCTGCTGACAGTGTGACCAGGAGTATTATGTGCCCAGCTGGTGAGCAGTAGGGTTAGGCAGACTGATCCAGCCTCCTGGCTGCTCATTCCTTCACTAGTTCCTGCTCAAATATGGTTCTTCCAGCTCTCTGTGCATTCTGAGTTCTATCCTATATTCTTATGATGAATTCCTTTTCCTGCTTATGTTAATCAGTGTTGATTTCTGTTGTTTGCAACCCAGAACCCAGATGAAT
Organism: Cynocephalus volans; assembly: GCF_027409185.1. NCBI lineage: Eukaryota > Metazoa > Chordata > Mammalia > Dermoptera > Cynocephalidae > Cynocephalus > Cynocephalus volans. The sequence goes on along the minus strand of NC_084461.1, from coordinate 50,572,269 downwards.
ATACAGCTCTTGAATTGATTATGAGGTTTTATCACTCTAGAAGCCAGTACAGGAAATTCTCTGACTTTTCTAGCACTTTCATTGTAAAAGCAGTAGTAAAAGTTAGTAGGGACGAACCAAAGGGAAAAATTGAGTTTCATTTCAATGCATTCTTTTTTATACAAAAGAGTAACCAAAGGAGGATAGTGGAGAGAAGAGTCTCTTGAGATGTCCCTGGCAAAGTTTGTAAAGCTCTCAATATGGGGACAAGGACAGGGTTTCTTTGTAATTATTCCCTTTTGACTGTTTAAGCTGAGAGGCTTAAAATGGACTCCTAATGAGAGTGGTTTGCACTGCAATTAATTAAGTGCATGAAATTACAAACTGCATGTCTTTTCCCTCTGGAGAATATCCTTCCTCTATAAGTACTATATTGTTTCAATTTCTCTCTCTTTCTCTCTCTTTTTAAAATGAAGTTGGTCCTGAAGGAAAATTAGCTGTGATTGCTTAGTCCACTGAGAAAGGCTTACCCTTTGAATAATGGAAACACCTTTGTCTATCTCTTCCTCACACCTACTGCGAAATTTATCAGAGTTGTTCCTGATATAAACATTTTGAAGACAATGATGAGGAAAAAGATGAAAAATTGTCCATTAAACTTTTGTTGTGGGCGTCCTTGTCCTTTAAATGTTATTTCTCTTTGTTGTTAGTGAGCACGTGCTTGTGCAAATGCGCACGTGTGTGTGAAGTACTTGAGAAGTATTTCAGAGACACATCACTCCCAAAACATTATCAGCGGGGTTAGCTCCTGGCAGAGAAGGCAAAGGCAGGTTACCACGACAGTCCAGAAACCCCTGAGTGTACTCCCTTCCCTCTTGGCAGCCTCTTTCCACCTTAAGACATTCTATTTTAATATATTCACAGCTTTTCAACCTGAATTATAATTCTGTGCTTCTTCTCTATCTTCTCTCCTAATAAAATATCTATTCATCAGGGAGTCTTTTCTAGTAATATATAGAAAGGATCTAAGAAGGCCATTCCTTGTGAGATGTGAATTATTTGAAGTAAATTAGTGGCTCATTCCAATATTAATAGTGGAATTGTGAGTAGGGATAGATATTTGAATTTTCAAATTCTTTAATATTGATTGCATACACAATAATATTTCACATGGTGTAGAAAAGTCTGATTGGCTTAACAAAAATTGCAATTGAAATAGTTTAGAAACAGGTCTGGGATCTGCAAAAGCAATGTTGAAGAAACTGCATGTTACAACACAGTGCTTATCTTTTTTTCTTTTGGGGAGGAGTGGGGCTTTTCTTCCCCCTTGATGAATACAGTCCTCTTTCTTTCTTTTTTTTTTTTTTTTTTTGTCTTTTATCTCCCACTGCAAACTCAATATTAAAGTGGAAGAATGAAGAATAATGCATGACCATGTGCCAACCCCTGTGCTAAACACTGGCTACTTTTTATTATGTCTGATATTCAAGACAGGAGCAGGTACCATTATTATCTTCATTTTACAGATGAGAAAACTGACGCCTGGAGAAGTTAAATAATTTCCTTAGTGTCACAGAGAACAGAGATATAAACCAAGATCTGAAAGTCCTTGATCTTAACCTAGATATGCCAGAATGCTAAATTGAAATGTCACTATAATTTTGTATTTTGTCCAAGCTTTCATAACTGCTAACGACAGAGGAAAGCTTTTGTATGACTCCAATCTTCCTCCTAGGATACCTGAACATTTTCTGTTTTCTGCTTGAAGTTACTTCCCTCTTTCTAAACAAGGCCCTACTGACATCTGTAATTTCCTGAAAACATGACATGAGCTGAATATTTTATGCCAGAGTAACCCTTACCTAGTGTGAAAGAGAATGGAGGTGACTGGGGTTCCTGGGGCATTTGAGACTCCGAGAAAACTTCATGTTAACTCTCTATAAAGATCACCCAACCTGGAGTCTAATTTACCAATAAGAAATTATATCTTCAGGGCTAGATGGTTTCTGGTTTATTGGTCCGAAAGAGTTAATGTACTTTAACAAATACAAAAGATTCTTCTAGAAATATCTTAAACATGGTGAAAATCTACCCTAACAATGGTCATCTAAAGTCAGTCAGATTTTGTTGTTATAAATTAGCAATGTTAACTAAAAACCCTGCTCGCTCAAAGTAATACATTTTGTCGTATAAAACCAAGATCTAGTATTAAACTGTCAGAGATTATTGCTTTAAGAGCTTGAAAACTATTACTTTTAGAAAAATAACTTTATATAATACCCTACTAGAGTTCAGTAATTGATGAGAAAAACAAAATCAGATGACATCTGCAAAAATAAAATTGGCCATCAGTCGAAACATTTTTATCCTGGAAAATGACTGACTACTTGGATTAGACTCATAACACAACAAGAAAGTAAAGTTGTGTTTGGATGGCTTCTAATTTGCATTTAAATTATTCCCATGGCAGCATTTTGTAAGCACAAGCGAACAAAAGATTTCTTTGAGTGACATAGGCCTACACACCTGAGAAAGAAATATATCATCTATAAAATTTAAAATATGGGTTTTAGTAAATGCCTTTAAAAAGGAATTATAAAGATCTGTGTTTTTTCCTCCTGGAGTTTATCTTTCTCATAATGCTCAAGAAGAAAAAAAGTTCTAATCTACTTTCCTTGGAGGAGTTGTGGGACAATGATGCATATTGGGATGTGAGGCATATTTGGGGCAAAAACAATGTGATGTTCTCAAGGAGAGAAACTTTCTTTTACTGTTCTTTATCTTTACTCTTGCCTCTAATTGCCTTTGCAAAATACTTCTGTTGTAAACTAGTAGTGAACTAGAGATTAAGTGGAGAGGTGAGGGTAATGGGTGAGATCTTCACTTGTGAAGAATCAAAGAGCCAATAAGGCAACGGATAGGGTTAAATCTGGATACCTGGATGGGGAAGAGCTGTACCATTTTTACTGTTTGTTTTCATGTGCTTCTGTTTGGATGATGAGTTAAGATTCAGAAACACAGCTTAGACCAGGAGTTGGCACACTATAGCTTAGGGACAAATGCTATCTGCCACCTGTTTTATAAATGAAGCTTTCTTGGAGCATGCACTATTACTGCAGAGTACAGTAGTTCAGATGAAGACCATTTGGCCTACAGAGCCAAAAGTGTTTACTACCTGTCCCTTTACAGAAAAAGTTTGCTGACCCGCGACCTAGACTATAGAAGTTACCAAGTGGACAACTTATCAGGATGTTTAAACTTTTAAGGTATTAAAAGACCATAATTATCTGCTTCCTGTGGCAGGGAGGCGGCCAAGGATGGGTGAGGCTGTTATAATGCTCATGCACTCATTCCTTCATTCACCAAAGGGTGATCGAGTGACCTCTCTGAGACAGGGATGATGCCAGGCACTCAAGAGACAGTGGTGAGCAAAGAGAGGCATAGCTCCTGCTCTCGTGGAGATGGACATCAGATGAGATAGTGTACAGTGTGGACAAATATCCCTGCTTCGTGGATCTTACTTTTTAGTGAGGGTGAAGAGGAGAGCAGGGAAGGGGTATGATATATCTGGAAAGGTTGGAATTTTAGAGTGACAAGGGAAGATTTCCCTGAGAATGTGGCTTTGAATAAAGGTTTGGAGAATTTGAGTCTAGCCATGTTGCTTGTCCAGTGTTTCCCTATGAGGGAAGAGGAGAGGTGGGCAGAACTGAAGGATGAGGGGAGCCAAGACTTTTTTTTTAAGTTGAGAAGTTACTGAAGGATGACGGAAGCTGTGAAGGTTAATTCTAGGCGTCAACTTGGTTAGATGAAGGAATGCTGAGAAAACTGGTAAAGCTATCTTTATAGGTGTGTCTGTGAGGGTGTTTCCAGCAGAGATTAGTGTGAGAGTCTGATTGGATTGGGTGGGAAAGACCTGCCCTCAATGTGGGTGGGAACCATCTAATCCACTGGGGGTTTGGAGAGAACAAAAGACAGAGGAAAGAGGTGAAGCTCTCTCTTGATCTGCTGGAGCTGGGATACACTCTTCCCTCCTGTCCGTGGACATCAGAGTTCGAGACTCTTCAGCCTTTGGGTTCTGGGACTTCCATCAAGGACATCATCAGCTTCCCTGGTTCTGAGGCCTTTGGACTTGGACTGAGCCATGCCACCAGCATCCAGTTTATAGAAGGCCTATCGTAGGACTTTTCTTCATAGTCACGTGAGCTAATTCCCCTAATAAATCCCTCTCATATATTTATAACATATCCTATTGATTCTGTCTCTCTGGAGAACCCTGACTAATACAGATTTCGGTACCAGGAGTGGTTCTAGAGAAATAGAATCTTAAAGATGAATTTCTTCAATTGGTTTCAGGGCTTTAGGCCTAAAAGCGCTAACAGCTCAACTTCTAATGATACACAGAGAGAGCACTGATAGCCCTTGGCGTGAACTGTTTATGCAAAATAAATCCATTTAATGGTCCTGATTCACCACTTGTAAAAGGCAAGAGATTCAGTAACTCTATACATAATACTTTTGAGTATTTGTGGAAATCCAAGGACTGTGATGACGTTGGCTGGTTGCTCCTCACATCACTGGATAAACTGAAGAAAGAAAGGGGAGAGCTCAGTGAAGCAAATTCTTGGCTCAAGCACCACATAGATGACCTAAAACTTTCTAGGTGTGCTCTAGGCTAGAATCTTCTCTCCAGTACCCACAGGGCTGAAATTGCCAAAAATCAAACACAAGCCCTCATCATAAGATTGGCTGAACTACAGCAGCAGGTGAATTATGAGCCTCGCAGGGTATCTACTGCTAATGTGAGGGCATTGGTTGAGAGTGAATGGGAATGTGTACCCAATGTCTGTTCCACCATTGCATCTTGGCAGTAGATAAATTTGTTTTTGATTTTCATAGGTTCACAGCTGGAAGGAATTTTGCCTTTGGTCTCAGATGAGACTTTGGACTTTGGATTTTGGAATTTTAAGTTGATGCTGGAGAAAGCTAAGACTTTTGGGACTGTTGAGACGGAATGATTGTATTTTGTATGTGAGAGGGACATGAGTTTTGGGTGGCCAGGGGAGGAAAGATGGAGTTTGGATGTTTTTTTTTAAGTTGAGAAATTAACAGTATGTTTGTTTTCTCATGGGAACAATATGGTAGAAAGGAAAAGATTGATGATGCAGGAAGTTGCTGGGACAATGTCTTTGAGCAGATAAGAAGGGATTGATCGGGTATACAAGTGGAGGGATGAGCCTTGTTGTTGAAGCAAGGACAGTGTATTCATAGAAACGTAAAGGAAAGCAGAGGATATGGGCACAGATGCAGGAAGGTTGTTGTGATGGTTGAAAGTTGTAGCTTTTTAAAAAAATACTTTAGTTTTTCTTAGCATGTGCAAAGTCCCTGAGGCAAAACAGAGAATGATATAATCAAGGAATTAAAAGAAGAGAAATGTAACTGAACTATAAACTAAGCAGTAGTATGGAGCAAGATGAGGCTGAAGAGTTGGGCAGGATGTAGAGGTCAGCCAGACTAAGAATACAGCAATGGGAACCCAATGAAGAATGGGGTGAAATTGGATTTGCCTGTTTTTAAGATCACTGCAGCTACTATTAGAGAATAGATGGGAGAATGGGACAAGAGTCTCCATGGTGAGACTGATCAGGAAGCCGCTTCAATAACTTAGGTGGAGAATTAAGGTGTCATAATCCAGAGTAGAGGTACAAGAAACGGCCAGATTTTGAGAGAAGTTTAGAGGCAGAATATATTGGCTTACCTCCCTTATACTTGGGTGGAGAAGAAATTGCCTGTGTAGAGTAGGAAGTTAGTAGAGCAGAAATCCTAGGAATGGACATGGACACTCAGGAAAGAGGACAAAGGTCCTGGTTTAGAATATTGAGGAGGAATCTGGGCATTGTTGAAGAGGAGAACCAAACTTCACAGTGGCTAGTAGCAAAGAGGCAGATCAACAAAAGTCATTTGGTGTGGAGAGAGGGTACACGCTCCACCACATCAGTCTGGCTGGGGCTCAATGCTAGTTACTTACAAGATTTTTGAAAAATCCTGAAATTATATTGACTAATTTTACTCTTGTAAAAAAAAGTTGAACTTTTCATTCTCATAATGAGACCAAAGTAAAGGGCAAAATCTTAAGGGGAGAATGGGTCAGAACTTAGGCAAATTGTTGATTGACATGATGTCAAAGGACACTTCCGGTGTCATGTTCTAGGCTCATCATGTGAATTCTCCTCTTTTGAAGCTTCTCTCGTGGAGCCAGTTTGTGTTTTTATTTTTGCGTCTCACCTAAACATGTGTAGAACACTGACTCTGTGAATGAATCCCCTCTATACATCTTGCACATGCAAGTGGCCTGTGAAATGCTTCTGTCCTGCATATTGCTAGATATTTCTGTTTGTAAGAAATTATAGCTTTGCAGACCCTGTCACAGGAGTTACTATTAGATGGAATTCAGGAATGACTATGGAAATAAAAGAATAAGAGCTGGTCTCAGGAGTTCAGTCTTATTAGTCAGTCTTGGAAGTTTGAGATCTTAGAGGTGTTCTCAAGATGAAAACCCAGTGCATGCAACAAGTCACCCCACTCTGAAAAGAACTGTGTTTCTCACATGAGCAGTAGGAAGAAAAGATCATACAGTAATAAAAGCCCACGTTAAATTAGAGGAAAACTCCATTTAACTATGGAGTATACTTTACAAATGGAACGATTAACATGAAAAACCAAATGGGAAAATTTTACGCATGTGTATTCACAATAGAGCTTGCTCTACTTGGAGGAGATTTATCTTCTTGATTCTAAGGTTAAATTAGGGTAAGGAATCTGTGTTTTGGAAACCAGCCTGTTTCTCCGTTCTGTTATTTTCCTGATTTTGGTATGGTTTAATGCCATTGTGTTCTAGTAAAAATTCCCTTCAATAGGAGAGCAAAGCAGGGAGTGATACATGTGTGGGTGAGTGAATGCAGATGTGAGGGGGGAGTGGTTATTCAGTCAGATTTCAAACCTGGAGAACAGTCTTGGTCAAAATCCTCAAGTCCGTGGGATGAAGCTTTGAGGGAATGAGTCAGAATGTTACTGAAAAAGGAAAATTAAACCTAATTCCCACTCCTCTGAGGTTTTGGGCCAAGATGGAGAATAAGGGCATAACCTTTGGGTCCAGAGTGGAATATGGAAAGGTCTTCCATTGACCATAGGCTGATAACAAAGGCTGGATAGAGAGGAAATGTGCTTTGCCACCTTGTGAGTCAAACCCCTGTTCTTAAATGCTGTTGCCCTCCCATTGGGAAAAGTAACTTTTATTCTGTATCTTTCGAAAACATCTCGACTTCTTTGGATTTCCAGAGGCTGGTTATGTTTGAGTTCTCCTCTCCTCTTCTTTCCAGTCTTTTCTACAGAGGAGATGCAGATGTGTGGGGAGACGGAAGCTGAAACGTGGGCCTGAAACTGATTCAGTCGTGGCTTCTTCTTTAAGAGCAACAGGAAAGATTACTAATATACCATAAATCAGGTCCAAAGGGAACATTTAAAATGAGAAAAGTACTCACTACAAATTAATATTTTAAGTCGGCATATATCACAAAATTTTACAAATCATAGTATTTTATTAACTGCTCGCCATAGTTCTTTAATACTTTCTCCCCTACATTTTGTCTGTATATTCTCTGATTGTCTCTTTAAACGATGCTGAAATTTTAATATTTTCTATAAAGAGATTAGGAAAGCCCAAATGTCCATCATCAGATGAGTGGATACGGAAAATGTGGTACATCTACACAATGGAATACTACTCAGCTATAAAAACGAATGAAATACTGCCATTTGCAACAACATGGATGGACCTTGAGAGAATTATATTAAGTGAAACGAGTCAGGCACAGAAAGAGAAATACCACATGTTCTCACTTATTGGTGGGAGCTAAAAATTAATATATAAATTCACACACACACATACACACACACACACACACACACACACACACACACACACACACACACACACACACACACACACACACACACACACACACACACACACACACACACACACACACACACACACACACACACACACCCCGGGCTGGGGGGGAAGAAGATATAACAACCACAATTACTTGAAGTTTATACGACAAGCAAACAGAGGGGACATTGGTGGCGGGAGGGGGGGAGGGAGGAGGGAGGGAGGTTTTGGTGATGGGGAGCAATAATCAGCCACAATGTATATTGACAAAATAAAATTAAAAAAATAATAATAAATTTAAAAAAATAATAAAATAAAATAAAATTAAATTAAATTAAAAAAGAGATTAGGAAGTAATGTAAACTTTTGTCTAGGGTTGATTTTTTAAAAAATTATTAATAGTTTAGAAAAAGTTTATTAATGTCATATAAATTGTTAAAATTATTGTCAAATTTTGAGAAATCTTTAGTAAGTTTCTTTCACATATGAGCTATAAGATTTCAAGACATGTAGGGTTTTTGGGGGTGTGTGTGGTGACTAATCTTACATAGTCTTTTATTCTTTAATCAGTTTGTCATTGAGGCCCTCTCTGTACTGTCATAACACAAATTTTAAATTATCTTCATCAGTGTCAGCATTTTATGTCAAATTAGGGGAAAAAAGTCTTTTTGGATGTTAGTTTGATTCACTCCTCTTCCTTAATTCACTTGTCAAGCAATTCAAGAGCCAATTCATCATATCTATTTGAAATTTATCTCTTCATCTTAATGAATTACCATTTTCAAGATGATCTGAAAAAATGGTTACAATTTGCTGCTTGATGTATGAATAATTTCTGTTGATTTAACTATTTGGTTTATTGCATTTTTTTTCATACACCAGTAATTATATTTGAAGTTTCTCTTAGTCATTTATTTATTTCTTAGTTCTTTAATAAAAAATTTTATTTTAATTTAAAAAAGTATTTTTTATATATGTACAAATCAGGAGTCAGTAATTTCTCTCCTGTCTTATTAAAACATTCAAAACATCTTTCTAAATTTATTTCAAGATACTGGAATAATTTTGATTTTACTTTTCAAATTTTACCAAAGCATATGAGTAAATAAACACATTGCACGGGCCCCACCCCAGAGCCTTGCAAGGGGCTTATGCAAGCAGACAGCTCTGCAGCTTAAGCTTCATTACTTTCACCATAAACCCCCTCTGCTCCTCTCCTTTCTCTCTGACACCTCCCACCCCCACACACATGTGCACACACATAACACACCCATACTGTTCCTTTTTTTTATGCCTCTTTTCTGCTGTATTTATCTCTATAGCACTTATCACCATCTAACACACTATATAATTTGCTTATTTATTTTGTTTATTGTTTATCTCCCCACACTAGATTTAAGCTTCTCAAAGGCAGGTGTATTAGTTTCCTGGGGCTGCTGTACAAATTACTACAAACTGGGTGGCTTAAAACAACAGAAATTTATTCTGTCCAAGTTCTGGAGATCAGAAATTCAAAATCAAGGTGTTGGTAGGATTGGTTCCCTCTGGAGGCTCTGGGGAATAACTGGTTCCATGCTTTTCTCGTGGCTTCTTCTGGCAGCTGCTGACAACCCTTGCTATTCCTTGACTGGGTGCTTCATAAATCCAGTCACTTTTGCCTTTGTTTTCACATGGCCTTCTTCTATTTGTGTCTCTGTGTCTTACCCTTTTCCGTCTCTTAAAAGGACATTTAAATTTTTTTAATTGACACATTGTAATTGTACATATTTATGGGGTACAATTTGATGATTCAATACATATAAGTTGTATAATGATCAAATCATTGTATTTAATGTGTCCATCACCTCATGCATTTTTCATTTATTGATGGTGAGACATTCAAAGGCCTCTCTTCTAGCTATTTTGTAATATACAATACCTTACTATTAACTATCTTCACTTTTCGTGTAATAGAACACCCAAACTTACTCCTCCTATCTAATTGTAACTTTGTACCCTTTTATCAACCTTTCCCCATGCTTCCCTCTGCCTACCCCTCTCTAGTCTCTGGTTCTATATCAGCTCTCTATCTCTTTCTTTTTTATTTAAAGGGCATTCTTAAGGAATCCTTAAATCACCGGATTTAGGGCTTACCTTAACTACATCTGCAGAGACCCTTGTTATAAATAAGTTTACATCCTTATTCAGGGTGGATTTATCTTTTATGGGCCACAGTTCAACTCACTACAGAAGGTACAATTTTTCTATTGTGTTAACGGTTGTATCCCCAGCCTAGACCAGAGCCTAGAATGTACAAAGTGCTCAATAGATATTTGTTGAAAGAATGCATCGAGGACCTGCAGCATGCCAGACACTGAACTAGGCACTTAGAGCATTGCAATTTAACTGTTTCTTAGGTATAATTTATATATCTTCTCTTCTCAATTCACATGTTAGTTTTTTGAGGGTGAAATCTCTGTCTTTCATGATATTTGTACATTTTGGATTTCTTAAGATAGTACTGTGCATGTAGCTGAAGACATATAAATAATATATATGTGAGTGGATAAAAGAGTCATTTGGAATCACTGTTGAGTTCATTTTATCTTGCCGTGCAGGCATCCTGTTCCTCCTTCCCTGCTTGGTAACATATCCTTTTGGAAGAAGCACTCTTGCCAAAAGAGGATGGCATTTTTACATTCAAGAGAAATATTCTTTGCTCCAGGGTACCTGGATGTATGAGAGAAGTGCGTAAATAAAATCCTACATATAAATTCTAATATCAAGGTTTAGTGATAAAATTTGTCATTGAGATAATCATAAGAGATCATACTTAAACTGTAATTATATTCATGTTTCCTACTATTTATATGCTAAAAACTTATGATTTGAATGTGCAAAATAAAAAACAGGAAAAAAGATAGGTCAGAGCCTATAACCAATGATTTATTCTTTTTCTCCTGCAGATGTTTGCTAGAAATACCAGAGGCCCTAATTTGTCTGTTTAAATTTACATCAGAAAACATTCCCCAAATTGCCTGTTTCCTCTGTGATGTGTATAAATTAGAAAAAAAGCTATCCAGGCCTTCCACCGTGAATATTATACAGAATTGATAGAACAATTTTTTTTGTTGTTATGTTGTACTCACCATTTAGTTACTTAATTAGACAATAAATTTAGGGTCTGAAAATATGTTTAGGATGACAATTCACTCATATTTTCAGAACAAAATTTAGCATCACACTCTCTTGAACAAATCTCACTAGGAAAAAAGAGGTAGCAAATACTTTATAGCATTTGAAGTCTACTGCCTGATGCCCATTTATCTGCTTTCTAATTTATTAGGAATGAATATGCAATTAAAATACTACTTTCTTTAAACTTTATATGCATTTTAAATAGAATGAAATACATATGTGAAAAATATACATGTTATGTTCCTTTTCTCTGCACCGCCGGCAACCACTTCCATTTATATACTCATTCTAGAAGGGAGGAACCTTGAATATCATATAGAACATTTTAAGATAAAAAACTTAGGTCCAGAAGAGTTAACTCTTTTGCTAGTGACTAAATATTCTCTCTCTCTCTCTCTCTCACATACACGTGCACATTGACACACACATTAAGTTACTGTTTTGATAGCAGAAAATAATTGCATGTTTATATCAAGGTAAAATTAGATAAAAATGTCTATCCAAATATTTAATGGAAAATATCACATGTGAAATGATTCTTTCATATAGCAATACTCGGTACTTGAAAACAAAACTACAACTAAGATAATTACTCCCCCCAAAAAAAAATTTTTGAGAAAAATAAATGAACCTATTATGGACTGACTGGTTGGTTACCAGGGTCACAGGCCTGATTTTTTTAGCAAAGTGTTGTAGTTCCATGAATTGCGTTCAGACATTTCGTTAGGTATAGATGTCTTTATTTTTAGCAAAAGAAACCTTTTCGCCCCTGGTCACATCAAAGCCCAAAGAATTCCATAAATCAGTGCCAGGCTTGTTTTTACTCCTAAATATCTTACCCCATATATATTTATGTCATGTAAATTTTATTGCCTTGCTTTCAAAATAAGGATTCAGAACATTAAAATAGACTTTTAAAATGCAAATTCTTTTTAAAACTCTTTTCTGCTTTTCTCTACATCTTGAAATTTCTTTTACTTTGGGCGACAACATCGAACTAGTCAGTTTAATTTTTAATGCTAGACAGCTTCACCTCTTAGATTTCAGGAAACAAAACCAACTTAGAAGATTTCTACTGAAAACATCATAAGAAATGCTTAAAACCAGACTCTAAGCATATTAAAAGGACACTATTTTATCACAAGTTTTATACGTTAAAAAAAATCATGTTTGCCTTACTTCTAAAAGCATGCTTTTTTGAGAAATACAGAAATATTTGAAAATTTTCAGTAATTTGGGGCTAAGAAATGGAAACACTGGATTGCGGTTAGTTCACACGTAGTGGCTGGCTGCTTTTGGTTCTATGTAATAAATACCTATACTGTTCCCCCCCCCCCACTATGGCTATGTGGGTGCTATAATGTTATTGAAATATTTCACAACACATAAATCTAAAATGATGCCTGTGCTACGATCGTGCCACATCAAGTTGCTGGTACTGGACTGCTGGGCACTGCAGGGCAGTCAGGAAGCTGGAGTTCCGTGAGAAAGGGCAAGGGGGCAGGGGTTGTCTCCAAGCAGTCGGGGACCAGAGAACTGGCCTGCAGGGTGAAGGTCGTTGAGCGATTAAATCAAAGGGCACAGTGGTTGCTTGGGTCCTGTTGACTTCTGCCTCATCATTCAGGTTTCCTGCTGTATTAGTCTGTTTCTGTTGCCTGTAACTAAATACCTGCAACTGGGTGATTTATAAAGAAAATGAAATTTATTGCTTACAGTTTCTGAATCCAAGGAAACACATCAGGTTAGAACCTTAGTGGTGGCAACAGTGTGAAAATAGTGGAGCAAAGAGAGCAAGAGAGACTAACCTCATTTACTCTCTTTTTAAAAACTTCAGAACCATGCCTGTGACCACCATTTTTAATCCATTCACTACCACATGGTCCTGCAATCTAATCACCTCTTCAAGGCCCCACCTTTCAATGACCATAATAGGATTTCCCACTCTCAACAGTTACAGGGGGGATTAAGTTTGGGGGGTACATTGAACCCCAGGCACCTGCCATCTAAGACCTGGCCCACTCAACTAGATTTTGAAATCTTGCTCTTGATCCTTTGACCCATTCAGAATCAGGTCAATTGTCTTTCCACCTTTATCTGTGGGGGTCAGAAGTACAGAGGTCTTTTATGTGAGTTCTAATGCTTTCTTCCAGAAAGAGTGTTAGTTAACTGTGTCAGTGAGGAAATGCAACACAACTTCCTCTGATTGAAACACAACGGGAACTTAGAGGGGAGCAGAATACAAGGTCATTCAATTATTCCTTTAATAAGTAGTAGCAGCTCCACAAAATAATGTGTTGATCTCATTTATCGGTAAATTTCCCCATGGAGAAGGGAGATCTGATTGAAAGAGGACCCAAGGGCAGGAGGTTGTAAATGAAGGAGGTGTGTAACTGGGATCGAAACATGGCTGTGATAGACCTTGTGAGGGATAGCCCAGCGTACACCTGCTACAGAGAGGCAATTCTCATAGCTGGCTCTTGTAGTGGATAAAATGATGGGATGACGACATTAAACAGGAAAAACCCTCCCAGCTATATTGGGTGGAATCGTCAGGCTGGATGAAGAGGAGCTGAGTAATTCCTGCAATGTCCTGAAAGCTGGAAGCCTAGGCTCATTCTGGCCAATTTGTGTGATATCCCCAGGGATTCCCTTCCTATTTCGAGCAGAGGAATGGACTTGGATAAGGCAGCATATTCCTGCAAGTTGGCAGGCACCCACTGAACAGAATAACTGATTTGCTACTGGGGCTGCACATGCCAATTGAATTGCCAAGCAGACGTTGCCTGGGGGAAAGAACTGCTAACATTGAAATGATCACTAGTTAGATGGATTAGACATTTACTGGTGTAAACTATTATTATATATAGTGTTTTCGTTTTTTAAAAATGTTACATGCACATGATAAAAAATACAAACAGTAAGAATATGTTCTAGGATGTAACTGTTTTCTGACTCCAGACTCTTGGTTCCCCAGTTCCTCCCCTCTGGCACAACCACCATTACCAATTTCTTATGTAAACTTATAGAAAAAGTCTATACATATGCAAGTATATATAACTACTTCCATTTATTAAATACTTACTTTGATGATTTTAGAGTAAGCCAAAAAATATCAATTTAATTGTAATAATTGCAATCACTTTATTTTCTTATTCCTGTATATTTGCTTTGTTTTAAACTTCAGCAATTATAAACCTATGCCAATTCAGGAAAAATAAAATCTGTAAATATTTCTGTTAAGATCTTAGAAATCAGCATTTTTTCGTAATCTTTTAAAAAAATTATATAACCATGTTCGTTGTAGAAAATTTGGAAAGTATAGGAAGGTATAAAGAAGAAAATTTAAAATATTTTTACTGTGACACTCAGAAATGTGCTATTAATATTTTGTATTTATATATTATTTGATTTATATAGTTTTACTTATACACATTTTTATTTTTTTTTTAACATTAACTTGTATATATCTGTTGGATACAGTATGTTTCAATGCATGCATATACTGCACAATGATTCACTTAGGGATAGACAGCATTGCGTGCACTGAAGTGTTAGCCCACCGTTTCTCCTCCCCTCCGTGCCTGCATTCCCTCCAGGCCACTGGTAATCATTATTTTATTCCCTACTCTGTGAGAAACACTTTTATTTTTCTACATTCCACACAAACGAGATCATGTGGTATTTGTCTTTCTGTGCCTGATTTACTTCAGTTAACATGATGATTTGCAGTTCTATCCATACTGCTGCAAATGATAAGATTTCATTTTTCTTATAGCTGAATAGTATTCCATTGTGTATATATATACCACAGTTTTTTATCTGTTCATCTGTTAATGGGCACATAAGTTGATTCCATCTCTTGACTATCGTGAATAGTGCTGCAATGTACATGGGAGTGCGGGTGTCTTTTTGATATATTGATTTCATTTCTTTTAGGTAACACCCGGTGGTGGGAAAGCTGGGTATTAAGGTAGATCTATTTTTAGTTCTCTGAGGAACCTCCATACTGTTTTCCACAGTGCTGTATCAATTTACATTCCCATTAACAATGGAGAGGGACTCTCTTTTCTCCACATCCTCACCAGAATTTGTTATTTTCTGTCTTGTTGATAATAGCCATTCTAACTGGAGTGAGATGATATCTCGTGGTTTTAACTTGCATTTCCCTAATGGTTAGTGACTATGAGCAATTTTTCATATGCCTGTTGGCCATTTGTATGTCTTCTTTTGAGAAATGTCTGTGTGAGGTCCTTTGACCATTTTCTAGTTGGATTATTTGGGTTTTTTTGCTGTTAAGTTCTTTATATATTCTGGATATTAGTCCCTTGCCTGATGTGTAGTTTGCAAATACTTTCTCCCATTCTGTGGGCTGTCTTTTCACTTTGTTGATAGTGTCTCTTGCTGTACAGAAGCCTTTTAGTGTGACATAGTCCCATTTATCTGTTTTTACTTTAGCTGCCTGCTTCTTTATAGTCTTGCTGAAAAGTGTTGCCCATTCCCATTTTGTGTAGCATTTCCCCTAATGTTTTCTTCTGGTAGTTTCATGGCTTTGACTCTTAAATTTAGGTCTTTGATCCATTTTGAGTTGATTTTTATATATATACATTTTTAAAGATTGAGATAATGTTATAACTATTTTTATATGTCATTATTTTTCACTTCATGTTTTAAATTTAACTTTCTTAACATGTTTGGTATCAAAAATTCTTTCAGATAATGCTTAGTTTTCAGATTGGTATTTTATTGTTTTAATTTCATTGTATTTGTATTGGATTATTTCAAAATTTTTATCCTTATAAATGCGAGGGTACTTCAAAAAGTTCATAAATACCATTAAGATAATATAAATATTTCCATGAACTTTTGAAGACCCCTCATACTTATGAACTCAAGGTATTTTTAACATATTTGATTATTAACTTGGGAAAAATCGCCAAGTTCAGTAAATATTTTGTATATATCTGATTTTCCCTTGGGAAAAATTTTCTAACAGAAGTCTTATTGAGTCAAAGGATAGATTCTCATAGGATTAATATAACAGTATGTTCTGATTTCCAAATAGGTATTAGTTACATAATTTCCGATTGAAGATTTAGATTACATAAATATTATCTTGCACTTACTATATCCTCAACATTGTCCTGTGCATCATTCACATACATGAACTTATTTAATGCAAGTATTCACTAGATTTCACTATAGGAACCAAAGAGAAAAGAGCTTAGGGCACGTAATATGGTGCTCCTCTGAATATTTCTGAAAAGTGCTCTCTCATGGTATAGTAGAAATATCTTGAAAAATATGGAAGGAAACTTCAGAGCAGTGCCATTTTGCAGCTGGATCTTTGGCAACAAATATTAAATTCATATTTAATATGCCAATGCCACAGTCTGGGCTAAAGTATCTTAGGACCTACCATCTCTATTAATACCAGCCATTTCTGACTTGTTGATCTTTCCTGCTTTTTTCCCACCACGCTTAGGTCTGAATCTTCCACCTGAACACATTCTTTCTTGCTGAATGCTGCAAACATACATAACTGTCAAAATATTAGGTTAGTAATCCTGAACCAGGAAATTTGTTTCTTATGCTAAAGTAATTTGGGGGAGGGTCTCCTTTTTATAAATGCCTGCATCTTCTGAAACCTAAGGCAGTAATAATTCTCCCCATATCATTTCTTGCTCTTTCTCTCCTTCTTTAAGTAAATAACATTAAAACCTCCCAAGGAATCAAGCATTAAGTGATGTTCACATTTAGTATGAACACAAAGTGACTCTTCCCTAAACTCTAAAATACGTACAGTTCAGATTTTATAGATAAAGCGTTTGGGAAGATATTGCTATCTTTTTAGTTATCATTTATACAGATGTATTATCAAATATTACAAATGTTCACAATATTCCTTGTTCTGTGAGCAATATAAATAATTTGATAAGCACTGAGCCTGCTCAGCCTTTGTAATATCTTGCCAAGAATAGATTGAGAACTATGAAATGATGTTAGTAAATGCAGATTTCCAAGCTTACTGAAGTAATATTCTGAAGCATTAGAGGTGATTTTATGATCAAATTAATGTTCCATTTTATTTCCAATTTTATCAAGCGAATGTTAATGAGGGATTTAGCTGGCTTCAATAAAGTTATTATTCCTTTTCCTATGAAAAATATGAATTAAACTTAAAATGATAGTCTAATTGCTTCATTTTTATGACTTCAAAATTCTGAAGAATATAAATATTTAACAAATGTATATTTTTGATGTATTTAATGAGAAAAATATCATTTATATTTGTAGTATCTCTCTTCTGAATAACTAGGACATGATTTCAAATCTCATATTTCTCATATAAACATTAGACTATTTCTTAAAGACTATTAAACATAGCTATATAGTGACTAGAACACATACTCTTATGTTTAACTGTATGAGACCAGTGTTTATTTGGCGAATATTTTGAAAAGCAGGTTGACGAAGAAGATGATGAAACATTAATAGCTCCCCTACTCCAAGGAGAAGATATGAATAGTAATAAATGGTCATGGAGCTCCTTTCTAAGGTGATGTACTAGTTGTCTATTTCTGCATACCAAGTCATCTCAAAACTTGTGGCTTAAAACAATGATAATATTTTATTATCTCTCATGGTTTCTGTAAGGCACAAAATCGAACCAGGTAGAGTAGAGATGGCTGGTCTCTGCTCTGTAATGTCTACGACCTCCGCTGGAAGACTCTAAGGGTTGAAGACTGGAACCATCTGGAAGGTTATTCACTCACCTGTCTGGTGGTTGATGCTAGCTGTGAGCTAGAGACTTCAGTTCCTCTCCATGTGTTCTCTCCATGAGGCCTAGTTGGAGCTTCCACATAGCATATTGGCTGCGATTAGAGAGCAAGCATCAGGGCCGAGCCCGTGGCGCACTCGGGAGAGTGCGGCGCTGGGAGCGTGGCGATGCTCCCGCCGCGGGTTCGGATCCTATATAGGAATGGCCGGTGCACTCACTGGCTGAGTGCCAGTCACGAAAAAGACAAAAAAAAAAAAAAAAAAAAAAGAAAAGAAAGAGAGCAAGCATCCCCAGAGAGAGGAAGAACATGTTAGAAGGTTTTATACCCGGCCTTGGAAAGTGCAGAACATCACTTCAACCATACCTCATTGGTTGAGTCAGCCACTAACCTCCTCCAAGACTCAATGTGAAAAAACTCAGATCCCACCTTTCTGGGGGAGGAATGTCAGTCACAATATAAGAAAACATAATAAGATCTATATATTCATTTTTAGAAAATACAATCTGGGGCCCAGCCCGTGGCGCACTCCGGAGAGTGTGGCGCTGGGAGCACAGCAATGCTCCCGCTGCGGGTTCGGATCCTATATAGGACTGGCCGGTGCACTCACTGGCTGAGTGCCGGTCATGAAAAAGACAAAAAAAAAAAAAAAAGAAAATACAATCTGCTATGGGAGTAGGGGTAGGTTTAGTTAATGCCAGGTTAGGGTTTTATAGAGTGGGGCATGAAAGGTTAGGGCCAAAAGTGATGAGAGAAAGGGGATGGGCTGGGGTGGGGTGAGAGAAGAACAGAAATGTTTAAAGGGATATTTACGAAGCTTTCCTGTGTGGTTGTAAGGTAAAATTGTTTCTTTATATTCTTATAATCTTTAGAGAAATTTATATCCCACTGGGTTGTAGAGTTAAATTTAATTTTGGAAAAGATGCAATAAGTTGCTGAATATGGCCTCTAGGTAAATGTAGGGGAAAAGTAGAGGCTTACTAAATCTAGGTTACATCTGCCTTTCAGAAAAATTTAGTAGTTAATGTGGTTGTCACGGCCTGGTGTTTGGTGGTTCCCAAGTGTCAATACAAAGACTGGTGCCAGTCCATGGTGAAATTTTTATTGGCGGGCTATGAAATAAAAAATTAGACAATATGATGAATCTTTCATAAAGCTAAATTTGTTCAATTAAAGGAAATAACCTTTATTATGAGCTTATATTTTACCAACATTTTTGGTTTTAAAATGGTCTTGCTTTTATGAAATGATGATGACAGTAAATGGTACTCGTGTTTTGGATTTTTAACTATCCATACTTGGAAAAAAATAAAAAGTTGTTGGCCACCATGTTTTAGTTCCTAGAGCAATTAAGTGTTCCTCTGAATTCCAATGTGTTTTGGTAGAAAATATTTCATTTTGTATTAACATTTTTATTTATATTGGATATAAAACAATAATGCAAATTTATCTGAATACACAGAAGAATAATTTTTTTACTTCTTATAATTCCAAAGGGTTATTTTTTAGTTTTTCTCTTCTTCTGTCTACTATCAATATCCATCACTAGAACTGAGGTTACATGAAAATATAAAGAGCACAATATTATTATCTTTCTCACACGGATTTGTTGTGAGGATTAAATAATACTTAAAAAAAGCTTAGAATCATGTCTGGCACATAGTATGGACTTAAATATTCCTGTTGATGATATTGATAATGATTCTTTTGAAACTGCTCTTCTGCTCTACACTCAACTTATACCATCGGTTGTAAGGTAAAATTGTTACAATTTCAACCAATGAGCTACATAGGATATTGCTTCATTCAAACTTACTGGGGGTTAACTGTTGTTTCTTAAATAATAACTGGAAATTTTTTTTTTTATCTATTCAATTTTAAGTTACTTAGAAAAAAAAAGATAAAATAAAAATATGTTAGTAATAAAATAAAATCAATTTCTAGGTAAGCCAAAGCTAATAACAAAATAAACTTTGAATATAGGCCTTGATAGAGAAGAAAGGTTTTTATCCACTTCATAGTCTAGACTCATGCAGTTAATTGAGAGGGTAGCCCAGAATGTCTCAAATAGTAACCTGGGCTTTGTTTCTTGATTCATATGGCATACACTTTATCGTGATTACATATTCCTCTGTCTGTTTATCTGTGAGAAATGCCCTCACCCATTCAATGCCAAAGGATGGATACAGAGACACAAGGTACGGCAAAGTGAGACTTTAATAACAGCCTTGCAAGGTCCGGATGTCTGTGAATAGGACAGGCATGCCCAAAATGGTTACATCGAGCAATTTATTCCCTGGTGCGCATGTCCCTCCCCCAGATCCTCACTGGCTGAGTACTACAGAGTGCACAATCTTCCCAAATGTCATCTAAGTTTTATTACTTCCTTATAAGGCATTTATTGTCCCCTTCCCTTTGGTGGAAAGGGGTGGGCTCAGGACAAGCCCATGAAAAAGGCCCTTCAGATGTCCTGAGGAGGAAGAAGAACCAGGAAGTAAAAAGAACAAGGTGACAAGCCACCATCTTGAGAACTCACCCTTGGGAAGATGCACTTTCAAGGGTTATCACACTACAAGTTAGTCAAGCAACCCTTGTTAAGCTATTCTTGAAAATGAATCATTTAGGCTATTTTTCCACAAATTCCCTCCTCCACTTTTCTAAGAACTACTGATTCCCTTTTCATCGTATTTTGTCTGTCTTCAAATTGTCTTAGCATTTGTTGGCTTTCCTCATCATAGTCTGGGTTAACTTCCATGAATGTGAGGTTATTTTGGGCATAGGTCATGGGCATTTGTTTATTAATTGTCGCTTCTATAGGCCTCTGACACATGCAGTAATGCAGCACCCTACTGCTGTTAAAACTCCAGCTACAATTATAAGGGAATTTAGGACCGAGGCTACCACCCCCTTCCATTTCCCAAACCATCCTTCTAACCAATCAGTAAATGGATCATTAATGCCTGCATTTTCAGCCAATTCATTTGCCAGTGCTGTAAGCCCTTGAATGCTTTAGTAATGGTCCCATCCAGGGCAGTATTATTTGGAATAAAGGTGCAGCATTTCCCTCCTAGCATGACATAAACTCCCCCCTTTCTCTGCCAGAGTCACGTCCAGTGCGATTTGATTTTCCCAGGCCATTTGGCTAGTGGCATCCAATTGACTAGCTATCCCCTGGAGGGCATCTTTAGTATAGTTAATGAACCTCTGTTGATTGTAATAAATATAATTAATCCAGTCTACATTTTCGTTAATAGCGGACCACTAGAAGAGTGTTGACTTGAATCCTGCAGCTAATTGATTTCTGGCCTTGAATTCATTTGGAACTCCCCTTGGGATTCCTATTGAATCTGTGTATACATTAGAGTCAAATGACCCTTCTAATGTCCTTTGCTTTCAATGGTGGACACTATTACTTTCACTGAGGGATGAAATTCCAAGATACGTGGAATTGCCAGTTGGATGAATGCACAAGTTCCAGTCCAGCTGGACAGCAACAGATTACGTAGGTTCCTTTTCCCACAATACCACATCCACTCAGAGGATGTGCAGGTTGGAAGTTTTCACCTGGCTCACCAGAGACATTTAAGACATGGGTACAAGTCTACAGATCTCCTATGGGTTTATTGAATTTTTCCCGCTGCCTGGAGAGGCAAGAGGAGTGATTGATCACCCCTATGAAGAAAGAAGGGATCACGCTGGATCTGACCTTTGCAGCACAGAGAAAAGCAACGACAGGCTTCTGCAAGTTTCATTTCCCTATGCGTCCTTGTGTTGGTTCAGAGCTGTCATACAGTGCATTCCTGTTGGGTCTGTATCCCAACTGAGAGGAAATGGAGTTGCCTGCACCTGTGGCCATCCTGCAGTGCATGTGTAGCAATCACTCTTGTTCAATGTGTGAACAGAAAATTTAACCCATTCTACCCAGACATTTGTATCCCCATATTGTCTGTCCTCTAATCCCTGGTGTAACAGTCCATCCCATCCATATCAATTTCCAGACGTAGTACCAACCTTCAACCCCCATTCTGTTTTTGTAGAATGAGTCCACCCCCTCGTTAGCAGTTTGTATAGCAGTCTTGGCAGGGAGGAACACCTGGTAGGAATCTTCCCAGCTTGGCCAAAGCTTGTCTTCCTTCCAGGTCTTGATTAATCCCGGGTATGGTAAATTCAAGAGGCAGGGTCTGAGCAAGAAGCCCTTTTAACCTGAGGGAAGACAAAGTAGAGGATATGGCCGGTATATAGTTTTTAAGAAATTGATCTTCGTTTATTCCTGAGTCAAAATGTCACTTCTTTCTTAGGTTCCACCCTTAAGTTTATCAAGGGTTCCTGGTGGGACCTTACCAAAGGGAACCCCTGACCCCCAATCCTCATCAAAAGTCATGAGGGGTATCACCTGTTCTTCCTTTTCTCATTTGGAGCAATCTCTTTTAAAATGACCAGGTTTCCCACATTTATAGCAGCCACTGCTAGCTTGAGGTTTTCCTCCATGAGGGCCCCTTTGATCTCTTAACTGGAATCTAGGGTTCTTTCATCCCCGGTGAGGAGCGTTTGATTCCAGATTCTTGCTAACTCCTTTTCCTACTGTGGATACCATGATCTTTGCTTTTTGTTTCTGTTTCTCATCTTCCCTCCTCACAAACACCTTTTGGGCCTCCCTGAGTAGTTCCTCAGTTGGTTTTTCATTCCAACCATCTAATTTCTGTAACTTTTTAGTAATACAAGGCCAGCTTTTAGTTACAAAATTAACTTTCAAGAGACCCTGTCCTATTGGGTCTTCTAGGTCTAACCGAGTATTTCCTCATTTGGTATCTGAGCCTCTGCAAAAAGGCAGAGGGAATTTCCTCTTTTTCTTGTTGAATATCAAATGCCTTGGAAACATTTTGTGACCTTGGGGTGGATTCTTTAATTCCTTTGATCATTAACTCTCTGAGGTCTTGTATTTGGGCCCTATCTCCCATTTGGGATACAAATTTGGGAACTTGGGGCACCCAAACAGAGCAGGCCACCTGAAATCAGATGGGACATGTCTCCCCCCTCTATCTGTGTCCTAGTCCCGCAGTCTCAGAGATCCTGGATGAGCCCCCAATTTGTGAGAAACACCCTCACCTGTCCAATGCCAAAGGATGAACATGGAGGCAAGAGGTACTGTGAAACCAGACTTTAATAATGGCCTTGCAAGGTCCAGGTATCTGTGAATGGGACAGGCACACATGAAATGGTTACATCGAGCAATTTATTCCCTAGTGCACAAGTCCCTCCCCCAGATCCTCACTGGCTGAGTACTACAGAGTGCACAATCTTCCCAAATGTCATCTAAGTTTTATTACTTCATTATAAGGCATTTATTGTCCCCTTCCCTCTGGCAGAAAGGGATGGGCTCAGGACAAGCCCATGAAAAAGGCCCTTCAGACGTCCTGAGGACGAAGAAGAACCAGGAAGTGAAAAGGACGAGGTGACAAGTCACCATCTTGAGAAGTCACCCTAGGGAAGGTGCACTTTTAGGGGTTATCACACTACAAGTTAGTCAAGCAACACTTGTTAAGCTATTCTTGAAAATGAATCATTTTGACTATTTTCCCACACTATCTATCTGTCATCAGTCCATTTATCTGTCCATTTATCTGTCATCAGTCCATTCATCCACTTATTCATAACAAAAATTGAATATCTGTGTTTCAGAGACACAAAGACAAATAGGAAACTCACATCCAATTCGGGAAAATCTAGCATCTATTTCATATAATCATAAGTATTTACTGTGGGCCTACTTATACAATGAATTACATCATTCATGAAATATAAATTATCTTAATATGAATTTATAGAACCATGTAAAATAATAGCAATTGAAAGTTCTGTCTTTTATTTTTATCTGCCCTCCTCCTCAAAACATGGAGCTAAGTACCTCACTACTGGGCTGAAGATATTGAGCTATAAATCTTGGTGCATTAGTAGGTTGGTTGTCTTAGATCAGAAGCATATGGTTTTTGTCCGAAGATATTGTGAAATATGCAGAACAAAAAATCAGAAAAGTATGATCTTTAAAATGAGTCATTAAGAAAGAACCAAAAAATGTCAAGAACACTTCTTAATACAAATAATATTTAGGGTGGTTATCATAAGACCAATACTGTACTCTGTCTATACTATTTTGAAAATCTTAGCCAAAGTTTAATTCCGATATTTGAAGTGGCCAATACAAATGAAAATAGGTTTAAGTGCTTATTTATCACATAAAAAAAATTAAAAACATAACTGCAAAGCTTGGGTTCTTTTACTTGCCCGTAATCCTGCCACCTGGGCCAATTGTTGAGCTTGGGCTGGGTCTGCAGCTCACAGACCCCTCAAGCCTGTTGTCCAGACTGGGTCACAAAGCCCTCACATGCCAGGCTGGCTCACCAGACCCCTCATATGCAGGTCTATGAGCTAGGTAACTGGCAAACAGGTCCTTGGAAGCCATAGGTTTGAGAGCATGGCTGTGCAGAGTGGACGCCTGAGGCAGACTACAGCCAAGGTCACGGCGCCATGCATGCACACTAGCTCCACCCCCACACACACACAATTTGTTTACAGAGAATGTGCTGAACCACCCCCAACTGACCCTGAGGTGAGGGGAGCCTGATTAAATTATTCTATTTTCCCAACAATCCACCCCTTCAGGGTCCCTCACCATACAATCTAACCCACTATCCTGGCTCCACTAGACATTTCCTCAGTGGGGGTTCTCTGTGGGGGCTCTTACCCCACTTTTCTGCTCCATATTGCTCCATAGATGACCTCTGCAGCAGCTCCACCCCTGCAGCAGGTCTCTGCCTGTGTCCCCCAGCTTTTTCATACATCTTCTGAAATCCAGGTGGAGGCTGCCATACCTCCACTGCTCTCACATACTGCTGGCCTGCAAACTTAACACAATGTGAATGCCACCAAGGTTTTTTTTTTTTGACCAGTAAGGGGATCTCAGCCCTCCGCACGGTGTGGGGTGTGGTCTGCACCACGCTCAGCCAGTGAGCGCACCAGCCATCCCTATATAGGATCCGAACCCACAGCCTCGGCACTACCCGCGCCTCACTCTCCCCAGTGAGCCACAGGGCCGGCCCCCACCAAGGTTTTTGGCTTTTGCTCTTCGGAGGTGCTGAGGCAGGATTGCTCCAGCCAGAGCAGCTCAGATGCAGGGAGCAGTTTGCTGAAGGCAGCTGCGCCCCAGGTCTGTCCTCTGGGACAATTCAGTCCTTCTAGGCCTCAGGGCCTGTGATGGGTGGGACACCCTTCCAAACTTCTCAAATGCCTTTAGGGCTTTTTTCCCATTGTCTTGGTTCTTAGCATCTAGCTGCCCCATCCCCGGTTCCTAAATTACTTCAATCAGCTTGGCTTACACCCTTTATTCACTCAGTCTTAGGCAGTTCAGCAGCATTCACCCGCACAGTTCAAACAGCTGCATTTGCCCAGTCCATCAAGGAATGGCTGCCCTGCTGCTGTGCATATCTGCGGCTCTCCTGTAACCAGTGCCACCGAGGCAGGCACATAGTAATGGAGACTAACTTTTCCACCTTTTCACCAGTTGAAAACATACTTGAAATTCTGCACGTGGCACTCTTTTCTTGGGTTTATATGGCACCTGTCAAACCATTGGGTTTAAGTGGCACCCTCTGAGCCGTTTGCCTTCAGACAAATGCAACATGCATTTACTGTATCATCTCTAGAGCACATTACACCATCCACCCCTAGGTCTCATAGCTGGAGCTGCCAGTTGCTCTCCTGGTTTCTGCTGCTTTACTGTCTCAATTTCTCATGCACAACAGGTTGTGCCTGGAGACTCACAGTTTTCCCTGGCTCACCACTGGGCTGGTCGTTTTCCCTGGTGTGAGAGGCAAGAGTGGCCAGTCACTGCACATCATCCTCCAGGACATTCATTCGTGCTTCCAACTCTGCTTTCTGCTGCAAATCTCGATCTTTTGCAGTGTAGTGAGCAGCAGCCAGGCTCCAGTTAGCAGGAAAGTGGCCACTGGGCACTACATGCTCAAGGACAGCCACATTTCCTCCCCCTCCCAAGGGGTTTTCCATTGTAGTGCCTGGTCTATGCTGCCTTGCAATAGAGTGAGCAGCAACCAGATCCTGGTCAACAGGAAGGTGGCCATAGGGCAGAGCATATTCAAAAGTAGCCACATTTCTTCCTTCTTCCAAGGGCTTTTGGCTCCTGTACCTGCTCAGAATCCTGTGACAGACTACGCCAATTATAAAGCTACTCTAATGTCAGAATCCTGCTGACTGTGCCAATTGTTGAGCACTTTTACTTGCCCATAATCCTGCTGACTGAGCCAATTGTTGAGCTAGGGCTGGGTCTGGAGCTCACACGTCCCTCAAGCCCATTCTTAGAGTGGGTCACAAACCCTTCACATGCCAGGCTGGGTCCCCAGACCCCTCACACACAGGTCTATGAGCTAGGTAACTGGCAAACGAGTCCTTGGAAGCCGTAGGTTTGAAAGCATGGCTCAGCGAGTGGTGTCCGCAGGAGGCAGTTGCCAGCCAAAGGCACGGCGCATGCGCACTAACTCCACCCACACACAATTTGTTTACAGAAAATGTGCTGAACCACCCCAACTGGCCCCGAGGCGAGGGGAGCCTGATTAAATTATTCTATTTTCCCAACAATAACTTTTGTACTATTATCATAAAGTGGATTTGTTTAGATTTTTTTTTAGATTTCTCCTTAAAATAATGTAAAGCAAATAAAGAAATATAACAGAAATGCAATTGTCTTCTGTTGAGTCTACGAATATATGAGGAAAAATGGAAAGGTAACATGAAAATTCATCAAACACTATTCAGTGTTGACTGATATAAAGGCTGTCAAGGCAGAAATAATTTTGAAAAGTTTATTGGGAGCCAAATGTGAGGATCAACCAGGGAGACACTACCCAACAGAGTCAGAGAAGTGCTCTGAAGTTTATTACAGAAAACGAAGGCTTTATAAACAGAAAAGGCTGAAGAAAGTTACTTTCCTTGTAAGGTGGAAACAGGGAGACAGAACTATAGGAAAATAACAGGTTAGTTAACATCAGGTTACTAAAGCTGTCTCTTTTGTGCAAGGATTAAAGCAGAGGGAACTTCATTATCATACCTATTGAAGATTTAAACTGGCCTGTTAAGGAAATTGGCTGTTATCTCTTTCTCCTGACTCCTTGGAAAGCCAGACTACAGCCTAAGTGAAGTGACTTGGAACTTAGTAGAGGTGACTCCATTTTGGTTTTTAGTCTAGTCTGGTGGGGCCTACTGCAGGAACTTAGTCCAAACCAATGGCCTCTGATAATTTTTATTTAACAACAGAAATAGGTTTGCTGGAGTGAGTGGATAATGTATGCCACCTCAAATATAAAACATAGCAGGTGACTTTTTAAGGGATAGTTATTTCTTAACATTGAAAGTAACATATGTGTGCCTGACATTAACATATTGTAAGGAATTGAACCGGAGAATCAGGCCATAGTCATAGAGATAGGCTCAAGGAACAGATTCTCTTCTAGAATGTGATGTCAATTGTCTACTTAACATTACTCATAGGTTGATGAGATAGTTTGGTAATTCCTTTATCATGTATGTTTTTAATACAACCAGGAAAACTTTCAGATTCTCCCCCCCCCCCCCGCCCCTGCCACGTGCATTATTCTGACACTGCCCTAACCTTCTCCTGTCTGAGAACACAGGTTTGAATCTGCTGCCACATACCAACAGTATAATCCTGGAAAAATCAGTTAAACTTACTTTGCTTCAGTTTGAGGGTGAAATGAGAGAATATGTGTAAGATGCCTGGCACACAGTGTGAGCACTCAATAAATGTTAGCTCTAGCTAGGGACATGGTAACTTGCTCAAGGTCACTAAGGTGGCTCATGGCTAGTCAGGATTAGAGTCCATATAATGATTCACAATGCAGTATTCTTTCCTTTATATGAAACTATCTAATTAATTGTCAGCTAACTATATACTTTCTTGTGCTATTAACTGTTCATGTATGAGTGTTTTGTCTCCTCAAGTAAATTGTAAGCCTCTCAGAGGTTAAAAGCATGGGTTAGTGACTTCATCAACCATAGGTCCTATTGGAGAATCTTGGTAGTGTAGGGGTTTAGTGTTGGTTTGTTAATTATGAGCTTTTAACTTCACAATAGTCAATCTGAATTTATTTTATTCATCCAACATTTCTCACTCCTTCATAGTTCAAAATATAAGAGCAGCAAGCCATTACAATCCTTTGAACAAAATCATAGTTGCTCAGTGCACATAACACATCTCCTCCTCCTCAAACTCCCCAGAGAAGAGCATGCAATTTCCTACTATATTTCTGCAATATGAAGAAAATAATTTAATCCATCTATGCTTTGGTTTCTCTCTATATAGAATTTGTATACAGCATTACTCAATCACAAAAGAATTCCATTATAATGTAGGTTATTGCTATGTAAATTCAGGCATAATCCAGGCCACAGTATGGTCCCAGAAGTATAACATGTACCCATAGGGAAAACCCAACATAACATCTCAAGAGTGGGGATTATTGTTAGCTTTAGTTAACAACTTTTACGTAAAGGAGCTCCACTCACAATGCATTAGTAGCACTACTAACTACACTCCCTAGTAAGCTAATATTTGAGGTATATTTTATACATCTCTGTTAGAGTGTACTGGTGTACTAAGCATTACAAATTACTATTTTGATTGCCCTTGGAGCTACTGTTGAGAGTCAACCTAGCATATCCTTGAAAATCAGTTGCCTAAACAAGCTGCCTCTTGAATATGCCTTGGAAATGCATAAATTCCTCATTACCAGTGTCTGCATTTCACATTTCAAGAACTTATTGGCTTTCAGCAGCAATCTACAAATTTTAGTTTTCTCTTGATGTCAGGATGAAGTAAAGATCCACTCAAGGGAGCAGCCAGTAACTCTGACTTACAGGACCATCTGGATCCATTTGTCCTTCTGTAGACTTAAATCCTTAGCCTGAATGTAGCTCCCAAGATCTACGTTTTCGGCTACCTCCCCAGCTTTCTACTCCTGAGCTGCCTCCTCAGGATTTTATCTCCTATTTATGTGGGTTGGGAAGAGAGAAGGAAAGAACTTGCCGAGTCTTACCTTCCAAGGGATATCAGGAAGTTAGAGTACCACACAGAGCTCTCCATGTGACAGTGCTGGAAGAAGTGCAGTTACATTCCCCTGAGAAAAGGCAAATTTAGGATGATTTGAAAATAGCCTAACATAATAACATAACAACCAATTTCGAAGTTTTCTGGTATGTGACACTCCTCTAGGAATTCTTGGTTTCCAGATTGATCTTATTAGCAACAAGTAGAATCCATTAAGCCTTATCAGGAGCCTGGCATTTTATTTGAGAATCAAAACTTTTCCGTTTGAAAACTAGGACAAAACTCAGTTATATATCAACAGGGATATGAGAGAAAGAGCTTACAAGGAAAGCTATTGTATTATAAATATGTAGAACATAACAGTTTGAAGAGAAGAGACTTTCCCGATGGGCCAAAATAAAAACCAGAATGCAACACATAACTAAAAAGAGCCCCGGTTTACACAGGGTAATAATGAATTATGGGCCCATGAGGGTGACTATCATGATCGCTCATTAATTTAAATAAGAACTTCCAATATGCACGTAGCATTTTGTCAATTAGAGAGTGCTTTCCATGATCGCTTTTCACCTTAGGTGACTTAGGGCGAGTGAAGGCCTGGGTCAAATACTGGGCAAAATCAACCCATCATGGAAAATGCTAATCACTCCACAACTAGATGCAAATGGCTTTTGTGTTTGAATAGTTTTCTTTAAACAAGGTTAGGAAGATGGGTTTCCTTCTTCCATGTATAGCTTGTTAGAAATGCAGCATACTTTAAGAAGTCTTTTGGTCCAACACTCTGACTTGTGAAAGATAAATCTTGACACACAAATGTTTACCTATTCTCTTATTCCTTGTTCACCTAAGGCACAGTGGGTGTTAAACTCCTTTAGCTACTCTAGACAAGAAGCTAATCTGCACATTGCTGTAATAATTGCTGAACATGGGAAGTTGTGAAGTATGAGTTCTAATTTCAGCTAATTCATTATGTTCTGTTATGGTCCACGGAAGGTTGCTTGCCCACCACTGTGCCAGTTTCCTTATCTGTGACTTGAGGCTGGTGTAAGGGACAGCTTGTCTGAGCCTCAGCACTTGCATGACAGATGTAAAGATACAGATAAATTGACCTGAAAGATCAATGTTAACCAGAATGCTGCCTCCCTGCCCACTCTCAGACCATCTGCAGTATGGAAGGCAGCTCAGACATGGGTTGGTTTGCTCAGACCACACAAGAAGATCTGCCGAGCTGGTCCTCATCATTTTTCACTTGGAAATGAGAGGTGGCTGTTTTGTGAGGCCGTCAGCCTCAGATGTGAATTTTGCAGTGATTAGGAGGTCAAATGGCTGCTCTCTGCTGACTGCTCAGGGGCTGTTAGAGCTGTGCAGTTGCCCTCAAAAACTTCACAGGAGCAAACAGACTCACTGAACCAGCCTTGGGTCATTCCTTTAAATGAGGGTGGCTAAGACGGGCAGCTGCTTTTAATAAAGAAGCCCAAGAATCAGTCTGTCCAGAGTCTGGAAATTATTTATACAGCATTCCCCAATGCCATGTGATCACCTTCCTCCCCATCACTTTATTGTCATTAGGCTTTGGGACATGGTTCCCACACGGAAGGTGCTTCCTTTTATGTTTTATCCAGGTCTCTAGCAGATTTTATGGCTTGCAAATGTTAGAAAGGAGAATAAAAGCAAGAATTATGTAAAGTGATAGTAAAGTGGAAGATAAACAGGAGGGTATCTTTCCGTGCCCAACTCTAGCTGAATATAACTTGTTCATATCTTTATTTCAGTCACTGGCCAGGAACAAAATATCCTAAGATTAAAGGATCCCAGATCCTCGTTGGATTCTCTCTCTCTTAAGCTCAGCCTCTTCGGAAAACAGCACAAACTCCAAATAGTAATTCAATCTTTGAAATAAAAGGCTAGGCTGTGATCCAAAGTGTTTTCAATATTTTCCTACTAGATTTTTAGTGATTTTTCATGAAAAGCACTTGATTCAAATGATATTTTATCTTTTAATGTTTTAGTCAACAGGAAATGATATTTTCTTCTGATATACTCCTGTCAAAGTGCTAGAGAAGGGTGTGGAAAATTGCCATTTCAGCCATTTATTCTGCCCTAGTAATACAGTACTGAATACACTGAAACTGGGGAAAATTAATTAAACTACTTCTATGCAGTTTCAAAAGATGCAACAGAAAAACTTGGCAAAGTAATAATAGTGAAATTATATTGCTTCTTAATAGATGAATATATTCAATATTCCAGAATATTTTGCACTTTAACATTTTAATAGATCAGAGAATATGTCTTACATTTAAAAATAACGTTATTGTTCAGGGTGATTATTTATACTTCATGTAGACTATATTCTTTGTAAGATTTTAGGTCAAACACATTTGGATTCAAATCCTGGGAAGACTGCAGAGAAAAGAAGGTTAAGGTGGAGGAAAGGAGGAAGAGAGGGAGGAAGGAAAGGAGGGATGAAGTGAGAGAAAGAAAGAAGATAGGGAGGAAGGAGATAGGACGATGGGAAGGAAAAAAAAGAAATACCTTAAGTCCCTACAGGGTTGGTTATCTTAGAAATGGTGCTGAAGGGTGTCTTCACCTCCAGTGAGTAAAGAGGGGATTACAACATGATCAGACAGGAAGTAAGCCTGGATATAATCCTAATGCAGAATTTCCCAGGATGAACAAGTATTAAAAACTGGAGTTAGTAGGAAAGAGAGTTCAGAAAATCTATCCAAAGGGATTTAAAAATAGCTCATGTGGAGAATCTGTTAAAGCAGGAAAGTGGACACATGGCTCTTTCTAATCTTACTCCCCAGCATTAAGTTAACACTTCTTCAGTCTCCCCCAAGTCCAGCCAGACTCCTTGAGAGGAAGGTGGAAGTTCCCTGAACACTTTTAGGGTCTGTCTTGGTGTGCCCCAAGGTAAAGGTTTTTAAAATCCCTTCCACAGACATGGAAGCATATTAATGCATTCTTTGGCTCCAAGTGACCTTCCCTTGCTGCACTTCCTCATTTGCCATTCCTTGTCCTGCTTCCCTTGGTCTGTCATAACAGTCCCTGCCGTACAGCCTAAGTGCTTCTAGGGCACCCCTGTAACTGCACAGTTGTTGTTACTGCACAGTTAAGGTACTTGGGTATTACAAAATGGTAATGCTTAGAATTCTGCAACATCATTCCTTAGGGGTATGGAGCAATTAGAACACCTGAGGAAGGGTCAGAGTCCAGAACCAGATCCAGGAAAGAGCTCAGCTTTCATTTTGGTTGGTCCACTTTTCTGCTGCAAACATGAGCTACGGGTTACTGGGACTACCAGGCATTTCAAGGAGGGAAGGGAATAGGTAGGGGTGGACTCTAGACAGATGGGCCCTAAGGAGGAAATGATGCTTGTCACATGGCAGAGGCCAAATGGTTACAAACAGGACTAAGAGGATTGAAGCCTAAACTACATAGGTGAAGGTCCTCTTCCCTAAATGATGCACTTAGCCTTAATGATAATCTAAAAACATGTTTCAGTGAAGAAAGTGTGGGTCAGGGAAAAGAGTAGAGTTTCTAGAAGGTGAGTAAGAGGTATCTATGGCATTAGCTTGGTTGAAGTTTTTGTTGTTGATGCACTTGTTATTGGCAGTACAGGGGAAGGATTCAGAGCTCCTTTAGCTGATTGGCCTAGAGTCAAATAGGCTGAAGATTGAATCTGGGCTCGACTATTCACTGACTCCCTCACCCAGGACAAATCACTTACTGTTTCAGAATCTCTGTATCTTCATCTGTAAAAAAGGACAATAATAATTTGTATCCATGGAAAATTACACCTTTCTCTTTCTGCCTTCAACCTCTTCCTCTTGACTAGGCACTTTCCATGAGAGTCAAAACATATTCAATATCTTCTGTGTTTAAAACAAAACAAAAGCAAAGGCCTCATCCCCTTTTTTCTCTATGTTGGGTTTCTCCTGACATTTTAGGCTGGATAATTCTTTATCTGGGGGCTGTTCTGTGCATTGTAGGATGTTTGGCAGCATCCCTGGCCTTTGCCCATAAGAGCACCCAGTTGTGACAATCAAAAATGTCTGTGGATATTGCCAACTATCCCCAGAGGAGCAAAATGCCCCCTAGTTGAAAACCACTGGTCTCATTACTTCCCTGTCTCTTGTCTTCCTTGCAAAGCCACATTTACCAGTTTTGCCTATTCTCACTAGCTCTGTTTCCTCACTTCCCTATCATACCTAAACCTATTTAACTCTGTCTCTTGTCCCCATTTCACTAGTAAAGTGGTTCTTATCCAGATGAACAATAACCTCAATACCTGTAGATATAATGAACTTACCAGTGCTTGTCCTGCTTGATATCTCAGCAGAATTCAATGCTTTTAGCATCCCTTCCTTGAAATGTTCTTTCCTCCTGGCTCTTCTGACACTGTTCTCTCTTGGCCTAACCTGTAAAGTATGGGACACATGGGACAGCTGGGGCCTTACTCTCTATGTTTACTCACCTTCCTCCAAGATACTAGCTCAGGCTTGTTCAAATGCAGATAAAAAGGTTTCCAGCAGCAAGAGAGGGCCGGCCTCATTGAGCATGTACTTTCCAAGTTTCTGCTGATATCTTATTTGCTAGCAATCTCTTGGCCAATGTCCAGAGTCATGCGGGAGAGGCCTATACAGGGAAGGGATCAACTTTTGACATGACAACTTTCAGGGGCTCTGTTGACCTGCTCCCCAGCAAAATTGGTAAAAACTATAAGCAAATAAACTACTAAAACCTCAGTCATTTAAAACCTCTGGAAATGGTCCTAAGGACTAACAACAAATGAAGAAACATCTGTTCAAGAACATCTACAAAAAATTAGTAGGCAAGGTGAAAGTCTGTGGTATTGAACCAAGACAGCTGCCTCCCCCCCTACCTAGCTCAGGGAAGTGAAGGCTCCACTCCAGACTGGTGCAGTCGAGGACACCGAGCTCTTTCTCCCCACAGGTCTCAGCTGGAGGACTTTCTTCCTGGGAAGAGAGGGACTTCGGGGTTCTCCTTGTGCCCCCAGTTACCTACTGCCAAGGTTAAGCCCTGGTGAGTGCAGTCAAGAGGAAAGAGGCTTCCTTTTTCTGCCCAACCCCCAATAACTGAATGGATACTCCACCTTGCACACAGCATGCTGAGCATACTAAGGCCCTCATCACCCCTGCCTAGGCTGCTGAGGTGGTTGCACACCAGGAGAGAAAAGCCTAGAAAACTTCAGGCTGCTGACCATCCCCTCGCCAACTATGCTCATTTTCTAGAGCAGGGTGTCAGTCACTCAGAGAGAATCTTGCTATCATTTTCATCCCCATCTCTAGAGCCCTGGCTTAGAGATTTTGCCTGTGGGGAGAAACAGCCCATAAAATAAATTGTTCTTAATCTCTTCCCACAGGAATTGACTTAATTTGCAACAGAGCATGGAGAAGTTCAAGCCAAAGAGTGCTTTCAAGAACAGTAGAAGCTGTGGTTAAAAGCAATTGGGAGGAGAGTTACGATCTAGGCTAAACTGCAGCCTCATTTGCAGGAGAAAACTGAGGACTAAGACAGCTAGGAGAAGCTTGCTGAGATCAGAACACGTATTAAACACTGATTTCAGAACTATTCCTTCAAAGGAACCACAGTCTGATTGTATTTGTTTGTAGAGCAATTTATGTCTCCAGAGCATTGTTGAGAACAATTCAGCAATCATCCACCAGTTAGTGGAGTTTAGCAGCAGAGTGTGGTCAAGGAAACAGCAGAAGACAACCGTACCAATACTACTCTCATGCCAGGTGTGTGTGGACGTACTCAAAGAAGTGTCTCCTTGAGGAGCAAGCTCAGAGACTGAACCCTGTGAGGGAAATAGCCTTGATTAAAATAATCCAGCCAGTCACTAAACAAGTAAACAATCAAATAATAATAGCAAGCCCATGGTGGTGGGGGAGTACCCAGAGTTGCTACGATATATTATCTACAACAGCCAGTTTACAACAATAGATGACAAAGCATGCAAAGTATAACCCCTACACAGGAAGAAAGAACCAGACTGACGAAGCTGCATGTAAGTGTGACCAGATGTTGGATTTAACACAGAGACAGGGGAATTAAGGCAGCCATTATGCAGACAATCTGTCACATCCTCTAAATGTTGAAGTCCCTCGACTCATAAATCCACTTATTTTCTCTCTAGCTGATCTCTTTACACCCAATTTCAATTTCCTACCATGTATACGGGATTCACGTTTTATCTTTAACTCAGGCCTTCCATCTCAGATCCATCACTCGGCCTTTTTGAAATCTCCATCTATGTCTCAAAGGCACCTCTGATTAAATACAGTCAAAAATTTACTCCCTCTATCTCCCAGTGTTTTCTACTTCAGTGGATATTACCATCAGAAATCTAGTTTTAAAACCAAAAATCTGAGAGAAATCTTTAAAACCTCCCTTCTCATCATCCCACCCTACCATGTTCAAAACCAAGCCCTTCTAAATAGCTCTCATATATGTCCTCCTCTGTCCACCTCCAGCACCAATATTCTAGTCTAATCTGTCATCATTGCCCACCTGGACTACTGCAAAAGCCTCCTAACTGGTGCCCAAATTAGTGACACCCTCCTAACTGGTGTCCAGTCAAGTCTCTACACTGTAGTCAGAAATCCTTCAAATTTAAACCTAATCATGTTGTGTGCTGTACCTCTATGGAGACCATGGGAAAGAAACATGTACCTCCAGTGATAAGTGCTAACAACCTCTTAAGTCTCATTTCCTGCCTGTGTCTGTCACTTCTTGGAGCTCCGTGATAAAGCTCAGCTCTCCTACCCTGCAAGCACTCTCTGGATGTGTCTTCCAAATTCTGTACCAGAAGCCACCAGATGGACTTCTCCTTTGTAAAATATCTGTTCACTCTATGCTCTCTCTCTGTTCTTGACTTCGTTCCAGAGAACTGTCCTCCAACCCTGTCACAGGACTCCACATCCATGTGATTATACCATCTTTGATCATACCAAAGGACTAGTGTCATGACTTTCAATATCAAAACCTAACCTTGGGAGGGAACTTCCCCATGTCACTATGAGGTTTCAATAGGCTCTTCCTGTTGTCTTTAGATTCTTTCATAGGTTCCCTTCCATTTACTCTTAGGATAAAGTCCCCAATCCTTAGCTTGGCCTACAAGGTTCTCTATGGTTAGGTCCCATCTCACTTCCTTCCTTCGTCCCAACAGCCTTAGGACACATAGACGTGCTGTACCCTCTGCCTGAAATGCTGTTCTCCCACCTCACTCCTACCAGACTTTGCCTAGTTTTCCCTTCATTAGTCTTCATAGCTCAGCTCAAAAATCACACTCTCAGAAGGGCCTTTTCTTTCTTTTTTTTTTTTGTCTTTTTTCGTGACCGGCACTCAGCCAGTGAGTGCACCGGTCATTCCTATGTAGGATCCGAACCCGCGGCGGGAGCGTCGCTGCGCTCCCAGCGCCGCACTCTCCTGAGGGCGCCACGGGCTCGGCCCAAGAGGGGCCTTTTCTGCCCTGACACCTTACCATAGTTTTCCTGACAAGGTCAGGGGTACTTTTTCTTTGAAGCAGTGATTTTGACTTAAACTTTATATTTACTTGTGTAGTTATTTGGTGTACATTATCTCCTTCACTAGATTATGATCACTGTGAGGTCAAGGACTTTATATGTTTTGCTCACCTCTGTGCCTAGGCCATTGTCTGGCCCATAGAGAGTATTCTAATAAATATTTATCCAGTGTGGAATAAATGAAGACCCTTAGCTGCAAAATATGTATGTATAATCTCAAAGCAGAAAGATGCTGTATTAGTTAGAATAAGGTTGGTTCTGTTGTAACAACACCCCCTACCACACATGCCCACAGCCATACACACTTGTACGTTTCAATGGCTTGACAACAAAGGTTTATTTCTCGCTCGTGCTGCGTTCCCATTGTGCTTTGGTAGGATACTCTGTTCTACCTCATCTTTACTCTGGGACCCAGGGTGATGGAGGTGACTACCTGGAACATTGTTTATTTTCAGGGTCCAGGGGAAGAGAGATAAGAATGATTTCACATGGGTAATCAAATGCCCCAGCCAGGGATTGACATCCTTCATTTCCATATACAATCTATTGGCCAGAACTAGTCGTATGGCCCTGCCAATCTGTAATGGAGGCAGGGAAATGTAATCCTTTCATGCACGAGCAGGAAAGAAGAATCAGATACGTGTGACCATTAGAGGTCTCTCCACTGGCACATTAGTATGAAGCTATGTGTGACTGAAGTTAAAACTAAATGTGAAGTTTTGATAGAAAAATTCAAGAGGATATGATAATAGAACTGAACTAAAGGATGATATTTGAATAGTCTGGATGTGTAGGCATTGCCAGTAGAAGAAACAGCATAAACATAATAAAAAAGTATGTATGGACATGTGTCCAGAGCACAGTGAGGAGTGATCAGCCTTGCTGAAGTGGAGGGTGTTGTGTCAGGGACCATAGGAGATAAGATTAGTGACAGAATTGACTATTAGCATATCCATGTTCCTCTGTTAAATATATTTGGTCCTAATGTAGAAATATCTTCAAGTAAGGAGTTCAGTATATGGCTTTAGGCCTATCAGTCACCTTGACTTGATTGTACCTTCTCCATTTTTAAAATTCCAGCTTATCCATTTCTTTTCTCCCAGGTTCTGTTGGTTGGCACAGAAGCCCAGAAAGAGCTGGATCTGACTTAAGAAAATGAAACCGCTTTAATCCCTCATTTCAGCCCTCTGTCTGTCCATTAGCAGGTAAACAACAATGCCCCTGCCAGCACCTAAGCTGAGTGTCCTTAATATCACCTTCAGTTGGCACTTCTAGGGACTTAACTGAGTGGAGAGACCCTTAGCAATGGTACAAAGTAAAGGATGATGTAGAATAATAGGTTTTTTGAAAACCTAGATGTAATTGAAGGGCACCATTCAATAAATCTGTCCCTAGAAGCTAGTAGCACTCAATCAATACAATTTTACCTATTTTCTCCCATGTTAGAATTGTTAGCTATAGTGGTTTTAGAAAAGGAATAGAAAATTCATGCTGTTACAGTTCCACTAATAGGAAACAGATATTTGGGGGAAATTAGATTGGAATAAAATTACTTTGTTACACAAAAATCACAATATAGTGTTGACTACACAGAAACCATTAAAGTAGAGAGCTATGTCATCCTTAACACATCCTCTGTTCATTGATTCTTTAAGGAAGCATAATACTAGCTAAGTATGGTCTCTTGAGCCAGACTGCCATGATTCAAATTGAAACTCCACCATTCACTGCTGTGTGACCTTGAGGAAGTTATTTCATCAGTCTCATATAATGATTCCTCACTGCTATGGACTAAATTGTGTCCCCCCAAAATTCGTATGTGGAATCCCTACCCCCAATGTGACTGTATTTGGAGATAGGTCTGCTAGTTGGTAATTAAGGTGAAATGAGGTCGTAAAGGGGGGTCTTAATCCAATAGGTCTGGTGGCCTTATAAGGAGAAGAGAGAGTTTTCTCTCTCTCTCTGTACTTGCATGCCCTGAGGAAAGGCCTTGTGAGGACACAGTGAGAAGGTGGCCATTTGCAACCTGGAAGAGAGCCCTAACCAGAACCCAACCCTGCTGACACCCTGATCTCAGACTTCCAGTCTCCAGAACTGTGAAGAAATAAATGTCTATTGTTTAATTTATGGTCTATGGTCTTTTGTTGTGGCAACCTGAGATGCATGCTTACCTATAAAACAAGGATAATCATAGTGCCTATCTGATAGTGGGTTTCTGAAGGTTGAATGTATTGGTATATGCTCAACTCTTAAATTGGCACCTGCCATATAGTAGGTGCTTATAGATGTTGACTAATATTATTCATATTATTTTATTTGCATCCTTAGTCCCTCATTTGATAGCATCATACTTAAGAATTTCACTTTTTCAAGTCACACAGATCTGGGTTGGATTCTCAGTTCTGCCTCTCATAAGCTTTATGACCTTGTGCAAGTTACTGACTTCTCCAAGCCTTCTTGTTTACATAAGTAAATGGAGATGATAGTAGTGCTGCGTGCCTCGGGGTTGTAGTGGGGATTAAAGGAGATATGCATATAAGTGTACCGGCACATAATAAGCATTCTATATATGCTATTTACCCGTTGTCATTAGAGGTTTGCAAAGCTTCTTTTGCATTATTTAAGTAAAAAACTGCCCTCTCCAGAAAACCTTGAACTACTTGGACTAGCAAGTAATAGCAATTTCTCCTCATACTTGGAACTCTAAAAATGTCCTTCCCAAGCCATTCTTTTATTTTGTCATTGATTTTAGCCATAGTGATTTTGAAGGGTTTTTTTGCTATTTTTTGTTTGGTTTATGTGCCCATTTTTGTATTCACTATAATGTTTTCTGGATGCAAGACTTTTTAAAAAAAATATAAATGGGAAAAATATTAAAAGCCACTTGGCAAGACTCAAAATGCACACATTTTAAACTTAAATGCTTCAATTTGTTTCTCCATACGTCGTGTATTCTAAAATTCAGAATGACTTTATTTTCTATGCCCTTTCCTTCATATTAGAAAACAGTACTCCTTTGGTTTTTTTTTTAAAGTCTCTTTATCCTTCATAACACATTAAATCACCCCATTCTTCTTGAAAAGTTCTCCCTATTTTCTGACAAGGGATGAGTTTCTACTTCTCACCCCTAAGTCATGCCTGAATCCTATTCTCTGACATATTCTCATCTGTCTTACTCTCTTCTTGGGAACTCCCATCCACTGCCACAGAGTCAGTCATTAATTCAGCCCTTCTGAATCACTCTCTGATCAATATCTTTTATCCTGAAGGCTTTCCTAAGCTTTGGTCTTGCATGCCCAATGGCTGGGATATTTATGATCTGCCAGTCCTTTGAGCTCCACATGTTGAAAACTGAAGTCCTCATACTTCTTGCCTCCAGGCCCTAGGCCATCTGCCAGCACCCACCAGATTATTTTACACTCTGTATCAAAACTTTCATTGACTGTATATCTACTGTGGAATAAATCTCTAACTCTTAACTCTGATATCGAAAACCTTCCCCTCTCCAATCTTCTTTTCTACTCATATCATCCATTGCTTTTACTATAGCTGATAAATTTGTCTCAATCCTCTGTTTCCAGAACAGGCATTGAAATTCCCAGCCTCCATGCCATTTTCACTCTGAATCAAAAGCTCTTGCATCAATCTTTGCTTATTCAAATGCACATATCTCTCAAAGCCTGCATAAAATGCTAACGTCCTTTGTGGTAAGTTCTTTATTCCCCTACTTGAAAGTGATTACTCCCTTCTCTGCACTATATACATTCTGTGCTATTTAGATGGCACCTCACTCTATGCCCTATGTTATAAGTCTAAGCAAATGTCTGCCACTCTCTGGAACTGCAGGACTGCCTCTCTTTACTACCAAAACATGACGCACAGCAGGTTATTGTCATTAATAGAATTTTACTGAAATTTGGAGGCGGGGGGATGCAGGCTAATTATTGCACCAGCTGAAATCAGCTGGAATTTGAATAATAGAATCTGAGTTCTTATATATTTATCAGACCCTCCCTGACCAAGTCCATCCATGGATACGGGGTTCCCCATCTCTAGATACTTCCTCTCCCATCTCTTCTACCAGGGTCATAACCCTCACAAAATGCCTGAGTTAAACTCTTTTACTTCTTTATGCAGACAGTTTCACCTTTTTGTTACTGTTTAAATCTTTCCTGTCTAGATTATACATAAAAGAGCTTCACCTTTCATAGTCAAATAGGTTTTTAAGTGTTTTCCTAAGCTTGACAGCACTGCTGTCCCTCAGAGGAGTTCTGCAATCCTGAAGTTGTCTTGGATCAACTAGCTGAAAGAAAACTCACTTGCATAACCATAGAGCTGTAAGGCAAAATTATTGTCCACTTATTTTAGTGTGTGTTATTTTTTTCCATCTAGCTTGAAAACATATTAAGGAAAGGATCATATAACTCCAAATATTTTAATAATCACAATATGGAAAAAAACGAACAATTAAAATCCTTACCATTGAGCATGTTATTTTCTTTGGGCATCCTGTTTCCTGACCTATCAAATGAGCATAATAATATCTACTTTATATAAATGCGAGGATCATTTCTGTAAAATCACTTAGTTGGAGTCCTGGCTCATAGTAGGAACCTTGCTCTCAGTATAAGTTTAAAATGTTTGTTGAATGCAAAAAAAGGTTATTCCAGTGAGTTTTACAAAACTTTCACATGGGTACAGTGTTTGATTGCAGAATCCCAAAAACTATGCTATGATTTTCCTTTCTCAATATCATCATGTTTACTCCGGAGATAGTTCCATAGAGTTCTACCTTTAATTGAAGAGACTTTAAAACGTTCAGTGTTAAGAGCAAATGACACATTAGTTTAGAGGCATGTCAGTAATTATGGAAGTATCTTCTCAGATTGTAATGTTTTCCTCTGCCTTAGTGATAGCAATCGAAATCACTGAATTAATCTGAACAGGGTCAGGACTTTCAATGTGAGGGAAATCAGTTGGATTTGAGCATTATGTGTGTAGTACAGAGATGTTCCAGCTATAAACTCTGAATATTGTTTGAGAACAATGGTACAAGAGACCAGATACCCACCTCCAAACCTCTGAATTCCATAATGTTTGGGCAGGGTTCCAGAAGTCTAATGCTGAAAAGAGGCAGGTCTCACCAGAAAGAGGAGGTCTTACCATTTCTAAAAGGGTTAGCCACTCTTTGGGGCTGGGATGGGAATGTGGAAATTTCCATTGTTCCCTGGAATTGCAGAGAAACCTCCTGGGAAGTGCTCTTTAGAGATTTCCTGATTTTGTTGACTAATCTCTTCAATTGAAAAGCTTTTTCCCCCACATATGATCTCATCTTGAGATCCTTAATTCCATCTGCAAAGATCCTTTTTCTAAATAAGTTCACATTCACAGGTTCCAGATGAACCTGTCTTTTGCGGGGCCAATTTTCAATCCATTGCAGGTTCCTTTAAACTAGAGCTGGCCAGAGATGTGCCAGGTGTGAAGGCTGTATTAGCATGAAGCTAACATTTTTTCAGCACTATTTGATTGCATTGCTCAAATTTACATTATGACTTCCAAACAGAGATAGCTAGAGCCTCCTTATTCATTGACTTCGAAGGGAAGCATTTTCCCAGGGAAGAGGTGCCCAATCCTTTTGTGGCCTTTTACATAAAGTGGTCTTGCTTGTGTAGTAACCAAGCCTAAAGTCAGGTCTGCTAATAATCCATCAAGATTCTGTGTTAGAGAAGTCACCTACAAATACAATGGAAATAAATGTATTAAGGGACTATTTCTTAGATGAATGTATTCCTACATTATTAACCAGATAACATGTGCCTGCTTAAACCTTTTTACATTTTCAGACACAACGTTTGGGGGAAATAACGTTAAAGAGGACATAATGTCAATTTTTTTTGATTCTTTAGGATGGAGAGCAAACCAATTTTGAATAAAGAAAAGATAAACCACTCAAAAGTTTTGTACTAAAGGCTGTTTTTAAAAGTTTCCATCAGAATGGAATAGGTGTGAAGATGGGATGTTTTCAGGTTCAAAGAAATTGACTTTGAAAATAAAAATGGGAATAAATGGGTATTTCCTTAAATAAAAAAGGGTATGGATGGGATTTTCAAAGGATTGCTAAAACCAACATGATAAATTATCTGAGGATAGAGGATGGTGCAGTAAAACATCTAAATGTCTACAAGATTATAATTTTCTGGCCTGTACTAAGCTAAGCTGGTATAAATTACATATAGTAAGAGTTTTAAAAGGAAATTAATTTTCCTGTTAGTACATGCAAAATTACTGCATTTGCAGATTGTCAAAGTCAAAATTCTCTATCTATCTATCTATCTATCTATCTATCTATCTATCTATCTATCTATCTATCTATCTATCTATCTATCTATCTATCCATCCAGATCTTTAAGCACATCTATCTTCTTATGACCTAGAAAAGAATCCTTATTTAAGCTCTTTTACTGTAGCCAAAAATGTTAATGTTCACTAAACTGATTGATTTCATTCTGCTCCATTTTGGAGATGATGATTGCAAAAATGAGCAGGAATATTTAATCTAATACATAGAGATAGATCATTTTAAGGTCTAGACCTTTGGGAGTGTCAAAATCTCTCTCTCTCTCTCTCTCTCTCTCTCTATATATATATATATATATATGTATGTATGTATGTATGTATGTATGTATAAAACAGGTAGTCCCAGGAGTAGAATGAG
Organism: Cynocephalus volans; assembly: GCF_027409185.1. Taxonomy (NCBI): domain Eukaryota; kingdom Metazoa; phylum Chordata; class Mammalia; order Dermoptera; family Cynocephalidae; genus Cynocephalus; species Cynocephalus volans. The sequence goes on along the minus strand of NC_084461.1, from coordinate 50,528,981 downwards.
CTATTTGTGGCCCAGTACCAATCCTGTATTTGTTCTACTTCATCCTTTTGTAGGACAAAATAGAGATCCAAGAGGCTGGGGAAGATGACTGTGTTAGTCTTTTTCTGTTGCTGATAACAGAATACTTGAGACTGGGTAATTTGTGAAGACATAGAATTTATTTCTTACAGTATGGAGGCTGGGAAGTATAAGGTCCAGGGAACACATCTGGTGAAGGCTTTTTTCTTGTTGCCGAGTCCTGTGGAGACACAGGGTGTCATATGGTGAGAATGGGCTGAGCAAGAGTGCTGACCTTCTCACTTGCTGTCCTTGTAAAGCCATCAGAACCACGCCCATTACTCCATGAATGGATCAATCCATTCACAAGGGCACAGTCCTCACAACATAATCACCTCTGAAAGGCTCCACCTTTCAAATAGCATAGCTGAATTTCCCACCCTCTTAATACTGTTACAGTGGGGATTAAATTTTCAATACATGAACTTTTGGGACACATTTGACCCATAGCAGTGGCCAATAGGCTGCTTATATTAGTTCTTTCCTTCTTACTGTTTAAAAGCTCAAAACTTGTGAAATGTCCTCTCCGTCAGATCCTGTGTCTCTGACAAACTGTCCTTAGAGGAAAATTTCATCTCAATCTTCCGTTTCTAATATGTGGCCTTGGTGCTTATTTATGAAGTCTCCTGGATGAATTTATGGGCCAACTCAGTGTCTACATACATCAGCTCAGGAATTCTGCTGCTGAGCCCCACACACATCTATGTTGGTCAAACCCCATCCTCACTGTGCAGACACACGCACTTACACACTGCTCACCTCCTGCAGTTTGACAGCTTTGTGACCTGGTTCAGATCCACTGAGCACTATTCAGTCTAAAAATCTACTTTTATACCAAGCATATAAACAAAATGAAACACAATTTAAGAAATCAGCTCATAGCATTTACAATTAAATTCATTAATCAAGGCAGTTTATGGAAATGCCACATGTGAATTGTAAACTTCATAAATATTCAAGTAGTGAACAACTAGACAATCACATTTCTTAGTAATAAATGCCTCATCTCTGCAGCTTTATTTCAGTACGAGGGATGTAAAATATTCTCATCCACAAGCTTGCATTCTTGTTTTGAAACTTTTTCCACCATGCATATCACCAAAAAGAACTTTTGTTTTGGTTACATTTCTATTTCCATGTGTTCTTCATTTACCTTCCTCTCTAGATTTATGTGCCTTCGTACTAATTAGCACCTGCACCTGAATTCAGGAAGCAACAGTCAAATCAAACCAACTCAATCTGTGAAAGAAAAAATATATAGCAAGTTCCAAGATTTCTAGTTAATAAATATAGACAATATACTTTGTTGATGTTCGCATTCACGTGTGCCTTCTTACAGTAAGAGAATTTATGCATACTTTATTTTGGTATATGGAAATATAACCACGTGGGTATTTTCAGACTATTCTGCAACGTACTTTGCTGGTTGTCAGTTTACATTCTATTATAACAATGCAGAATGGTATTTACCACTTTCATATTACATGTGTATGAATTAGTTTCTCCTCTGAGGTTTGGGAGTAGGGAGAAGGGAAATTAAAGGAGGTCCAAGCTTTGCATTTGAGGGAATAAATAAACTGGTTCTTGAGAGATGCCTTAACAGATCAAAGAGAAAGAAAATAGAGAAAAGGTTAACAACTGAGATTAAAAAAAAAATGTGTTGTGAAGCAGGGAAGATAATGAAGAGGAGAATAATCTTAGGGGAAACTGCATCTCAAACACTCTCAAACACAGAAGTGTCATCAAACAAACTAAATTCTCTCCGTCTTTTAAGTTCATGTGTTACCTCCTCTATGTAAACTGAAGTCTCCTTTTTCTATGCTCCATACCTCAATTACAGCATTCACCTATGTGTTTTGCACTTGTTTGCAAGTAGTCTCTCTTCTAACTGCACAGTGATCTCTTTAAAGGCAGAGTCCATAGCTTTTCATGTTGCCTCCCTGGGGTCTACTCACCCTCTAGTGTTCCTGTGTTCCTAGTTCCTTCTCAAGGCCAGCCCAACTCTCTTTGAATATTTCCAGTGACTCATAATTTCACAGAGCAGCTGGGCTCACTGCTAGGACACACTGATTGCTGTGTGGTCTTTCTTCATGTTTCTTTATTGTTCCCAGTGCTTCCCTCTGGAATAGCAGCAGACCTCTCTAATCCATCTGCCCACGAAGTACTATGAAGACATAAAGAAAGCTATAATTCCTGTCCTTGGTAATTTTCTTTGTCAAAATAATTGTCCTTAATTTCTTCATCCTTTGCTTATTCTCTCCTTCCTTCCTCCCTGTTATTTATCTATCAAGTATCCGTTCAAAAAATAATGATACATTTTCAATTATTACACTTGATATGCTGTCCACTTTGAAATATTGGCATCACCAGAACCTGAGTTTGAGACAGGCTAATAATAGTAGTTAACACTTAGTGAGGACTTTGTATGTGTCAGGCACTATTCTTAGCATTACATATCCAGTACCTTATTTAACATTCACACCAACCCTGTGAAGTAGACCCTTTTCTTATGTTTTATAGATGAAGAAACTGAAGCTCAGAGAAGTGAAGTGGCTCACCAAAAATCACACAGCTAGTAAGTGGTAGCCAGGATTCAAGCCTGGATAATCTGGCTCCAGGGCCTATTTCCTTAACCACTTTTCCATAATGAAGACCGTCTTCCAACTTATTCTACATGTTGCATATTGACAGTTCAAATCCAGGTGGATAAAGTCACTCCTTAGTTCAGCTGAAGAAAGTTTTACGATATATTTTTAGCTGCAAACGTCAAATACCTCAACAGAGCCCGTGTACATTAAATGAGAATCATGCATCTAACACTTCAGCCTTTCCATGGGACGGTAGAGAAATGTGTAAGAACAAAAACAGTGTTTGTGACATAAATATTGTTATTCTACTTTGAAATATGGGCTTGGAAAAATGGCAGACATAGGAATTGTAAGTCATGTATAATTAGTTTATCCATTTGATATTAGTTATTGTCTAGTGCCATATAAGGTTATATGGGTTTTGAACTGGGATAAAATATGACAGGGTTGTATCTTGATAAGAAGCATGACAAAAGAAATATCTCTTTTCTTGATCCTCATCAATGCCTCAGCATAGGTGGTTATCACTAACGCAGTATTAGAGTTTTGTATGAATCTATGCTTTCAGTGCATGTTTTTAATATTTAAACAATGTTTTTAATGTTTAAACAATGAAAGTTCATTTTATATAATCTCCATTCAGTCATTCTTACTTTCATCATTTATTGAGAATATTGATTAAAATTTACCAAGTGCATAGAAAAATAGATACATAATATGCCTCATTTAATAATAGGGCGATATTGTTATAAGAAAGCATATGATCTATCACTGAACGGGCCAACAGATTTCAAATTTCCCAAATGTTTATTAAATGTCTACTATGCGGCAAGCACTGAGTGAGGGCAGAAGAAAAATAGGTAGGGTCTCTTCCTCAAGAAGGAAGTAGCAGAGCAATAAATGCATGATTACCACGTCCAGTGGTTTTCATGGAGCGCTCTTTAAGTACAGATGAAAAGTATCTGAATTAGAGTAGATGGAACGATGTCAGATGTGGATCTCACAGGTTGTGCCTCTGACCTGAATTTAAGAATGGGTACTGGTTAGCTAGGTGAAGAAGTGCATGTGTGAGTTAAGCACAGCTACAGTTAATCTAATTTGTTTGATAATCAGGGCCTGGTACATTGAATGAAATAAACCTCCCCCAAAGCACATGCAGATCATATGTATGGTCCAGATTTTAACTGGTCCCTAGGAACAACTATGGTTGGAGAAGGGAAAATGAAAAACTGAGTAATATATTCCTGCTCCAGGCTCAAGAATATTTTATAGGCTTACTCTGAACACACATCGTAAAACCACCCTAAAACTCTTAGACTGGCATTGACAATTAGCTGTTTCATGGATATAAACTAAGGAGACTGTTGATATTACCAAACAGCTTAGGAAGTAGCTTGTTGAATCTATCCAACTGTAAACAATTAGAATGTAATGCTTTTAAAATTTGAATATAACCAGTTTTCAAAAAAGGTGTTTTTTTTTTAGCTAAATTCAACTGTTCTCCCCCTGCAAAAAACCCAATTTCCTTATGTTTATGTACCTCTGTGTATAAATGTATATATATATTTTTTAGTCTGTCTGTGATATTCTTGTCAGAACAATTTTAATTTCTCAAATATTCCAAATTTTCAAATATGTAGTAGCTTAAAACAACACTTTTTTTTTTTTTATCTCTGTTTCCATGGTTAGGAGTCTAGGCATGGATTAGCTGGTTCTCTGCTAGGTTGAGTATGAGTGTCAGCTGGGACTCAGTTTTTATCTGGAGGCTCAGCTGTTCATGGACCCACTTCTGAGCTCACTCATGTTAGTGGCAGAATTAATTTCCTTGCAGACTGAGGGTTCCAGCTTCTAGGTGACTGCTGGACAAAGGTTCCTCTCAGCTCTTAGAGGCCTTTCTCAGCTCTTTGCTGCATTGCCCTCTCCATAGACCCTTTATAATGTGGCAGCTTGCTTCTTTAAAGCCAGCAAGGGAAGAAGAAAGGGAGTTTGCTAGCATGGCTGGGTTTTTATATAACACAACGTAAGCCTGAGAGTGATAGGTCATCACTTTGCCACATTTTATTTGCTAAAAGTAAGTTAAATTTCCTGCCTACATTCAACATGAGAGGATTATACAAAGCTGTGAAAACCAGGAGGTAAGGATCAGGGGTGCCACCCTGATGTCTGTCAGCCACATTCCAAAAAAGAAAATCTACTCCAGTCTTAGGCATGATTTTGGAAAGTTTCCAGGTTATCAGGTAATCAACTTTAAATCATCAATTGAGTGGCATTTAACTGATGCACCAACAAGTGCCGCTTTAAAAAGTAATACACACACATACGTGGACAAACACATGCGTATTTTAAAGAGACCAAGTGTTCTTATAAAGCTTTTTACTCCTAATATTACTAACATTATTTATCTTCCAGACTATGTTGGAAAATAATTTTCTTTCAAATGATGATTATATATTTTTATCAGTAGTACACAGAATGCTAATTTTTTTCTCCAAATATATCCCACAAATTTTCTCCTTTTTGTTGAACCGATTATATATATATTACAAAACCATAGGTTATTAGATTAATATTTTAGCAACTGATTAAACTTAGATTGGTTATGCATTTTGATTTTTAACATAAGCATAATTACATGAAATGTTTACAGCAGTTTGTAAGAAGAGGTGATTCCATGACGTTGTATTCTATATGATTTTAATAAATATTATGATCTATATTTTTATATAACAAAATCTATAACATATTGACAAGCATATTAGGTTACATTAAATGTCTGCAAATGGTCATTTAGGCTAAATAAGTTACATTGAAGTAGTGTGCCAAATTCATTCTAACAGTTTATTCAGTAAATGTTTATTAAGCAAGCATCTGCTATGTTCTAGAAGCTTAAAACATAAGGGTAACCAAGTCACATCCTATCTGATGTTCTCAGTATTCAGGCTAGGATTGGAAAGTATTAGTATGAAATAATTTATGAATGAGGACATTAAACGTCAGAGAGTTTAATTAATATATTTTAGGTCACAAATTCAGGGACCCTAGAATTAGGACTGGCATCCAGATCTTCTGTATGACCATTTAATGCCTTTATACTACCTCTTGTGGTCCTTAAGTAGTAAATCATCCTTCATTTCTCAGAGTGACCTGCTATAAGGAGACTGTAACCCTTCAAAGTTGTTTTTCGTGATGTAGTTGAGACATTGCGTTGATCCAAACAAACTCTCTGGCCTGGTCCCCACAGAGACCAGAGAGACTGTGAGTCAGCTGGTGATAATTAGAGTTCATCTTAGAAATATGAAACAAAATGAGGCTAACTGACACACCTAGCAGAGTCAAGCCTGTGACTGGCCTCATTAGCACCATGCTCTACCTACATGGGCTAGCTAGTCACAGATGTCAGTGTAGAATTCAATCTACATATTGCTTTTCTTCCTTTTCATTTGACCTTTGCCCATTCTGTTTAATGCCATGTAATAAAAGACGTCTTTAAGAAGCAATCTGTTTAATCTCATAGGTTTGCAAAAAGTATTACATTCCCACTCTGTATGTAGTGATTCTTGAAAATATTTACTAAATGTTGGTAATATCTAGAGCTATCTCTTAAAAAATACTTCAAAGATAGTATCAGTGTTAACAATTTACAGTAAAACATCAGTGTGATTAAATGGTTCTTTAAGCAGGTTTAAAAGCTGCTTTAAATATGTACATATTGTACATTGAATTGACTTGTCAGATTCTGGTTACTAAATACATTGACTTCACACTGAGAAAACTCTTATTTCCCTGCAGCTTACCTTTTGATAGGAACAGTTGGCCCATATTTTGACCTGAGTTACTGTATGTCTTGTTGTTCACTGTATGCCTAGGTATCTCTCTCTCTCTTTCTCTTTCACTCACTCTCTCTTTGTATAAACTTGGCTGCATAAACTAAATTTTTCTAATATTAATAAAACTGCTGATTTTTACCAGCACACACTCTGTCACAAAGGCAGAGTAGCTCGTTCTTGTAATTCAGTTGTATGTATGCACACCTTTGTTTTCTTGTTGTAGAAATTGCCAATTAGTATTTCTCAGTTGATAAGTGAGGCTGTAGATTATTTTCCATTTACCTTAAGTCTTGGTGTATCAGACAGGCTGCAACACAGGGTTTCTAGGGGAGGGTCCACTATTGTCCTTTTCTCTTCCAAATACAAAAGTTCAGGAAAAAAAGCATTCTCATATGTTACCCTTTGTGGCTGACTACCTACATTGTGGAGTTGGTATGGGGTGATGAGCAGAGATTTAAAAATAGAACAAATATGGTTATGGACAGTTCTGGGGAGTAGAATAATAAAGGTTTGGGGGCAATTTATTTACATAGAAGTATTTCAAAGAAGTTAATATTATATGTTTTATATTTAGACCAATGTGATTTTTAAGGGATTATGTACACGAGAACTCCCACTTTGTTTTTCTGAGGTGATAATGTTCCAGATAATTCTTGTCACTAAAAAGAAGTAAGTGTTGTAAAGAAATGAAAATTGCATTCAGAGAAATATCTGATTTGCTCATGTTTCCTATTAATCGTGAGCCACACAGTTATGAGGAGGAAAAGCAAAATAATCCTAACATAATACAACGCCATAGTCCCTAGTGAGGTAAAAATATATGAATAGATGTTCAATTCACATTATTGTGAAGAATACAATAAGAAGAATGCAAATTATTTATATTGCAACCCAGAAATAATACAAAAGTGTGGTCTTCTTTCCGAAAACTATCCCAATACTAAGGCAAGCCCTTTTCTTTTTCAAGGTCTGCTGTAAAACTTACTTCCAATGTTCCCCAAAACATGGGTGAAACAAGTTGTTTAGTCTCTTAAACAACTAGCTTATGTTGGTTATTGATAATAAATTTGAAAATAACCTTATGTGTGATTGAACCATCTCTTCCCTTGGTTTCCAGGACTATTTACATTTCTCTTCCTATGCATTGGCCTTTACTTTTCTGGTTCCTTCTAACTTTCCCAGCTAGTCCTCAGACTTTTCCCTTCACTGTTAATAGTCTTGCCTTAGCTGGTCATCCATTGACTGACAATTCACAAACCTATTTCTCCAGACCCAACCACAAGTGAGAGTCAATATGTTCATTCTAACTCAGAATTTCTATAGAGAAATGTATGTATGAGTTATACCCAAGGTAGATAAACACAAGTACATATATTTTAATACTCCACTTGGAGGTCTAATAGATGTCTTAAACTCAACCCGCCCTAAAACGAATTCCAGGTTTACAATCCCCAAACTTACTCCTATCCCAGAGCCCCCACCTCACTAAACAGCAGCACTATAATTCCTATTGCTGAAACCAAACATGTTTGATTTCTTTTTTCTTTCCTTCCTTCCTTCCTTCCTTCCTTCCTTCCTTCCTTCCTTCCTTCCTTCCTTCCTTCCTTCCTTCCTTCCTTCCTTCCTCCCTCCCTCTCTCTTTTTCTCTTTCTCTTTATTGTTCAGAATTTAGTTTAATTCGTGACAGTGAAGCAGCTTAAAGTAAATCTCTTAATGACACTGCTTATTTTTTTATTGATTGTGCATATCCATGAGGTGCAAAGCTGTCCATCACCACCTGTGTCCAAGATGTGATGAGCGTATCAATACTATATCAGCACTCTCATCCCATTATCACAAATTGCAATTATTCCCCGTGTCTTCCACCCAACCTACCACCAACCTCCCTCCCACTCTCTCTCTGCACCCCCAGCAACACTAGGTCTGTTTTCTCACTCTATAAGTCGAATGCACTGCTATGGTCTTTCTTTCCTTCCATCTTTCTCTCTTAGCTCCCGCTCATGAGTGAGGACATGTGGTATTTTTCCTTCTGTGCCTGGCTTATTTCTCTTAGCATAATTTCCTACAAGCCCATCCATGTTGCTACAAATGGCAGAATTTCATTCTTGTTTATGGCTGAGTAATATTCCATTGTGTAGATATACCACATTTTCCTTATCTAGTCATCTGTTAATGGACATTTTGGTTGGTTTCATATCTTGGCTGTTGTAAATAGAGGTGCAATAAACATAGGAATGCAGGTATCCCTTTGATATAATGATTTCCATTCCTTTGGATATACAACCATAAGTGAGATTGCTGGATTGTATGGCAGTTCTATCTGTAGTTGTTTGAGAAACCTCCATACTGTTTTCCATAGTGGCTGTACTAACTTACAGTCCCACCAACAGTGTAGAAGAGTTCCTTTTTCTCTGCATCCTTGCCAGCATTTGTTATTCTGTATTTTTTATTATAGCCAGTCTAACTGGGGTGAGATGATATCTCAATGTGGTTTTAATTTGCATTTTCTGGCTGATTAGTGATGTTGAGCATTTTTTCAAGTACCTGTTGTCCATTTGTATGTCTTCCTGTGAAAAATGTCTATTCATCTCCTTTGCCCATTTTTTAATTGGGTTATTTGTATCTTTACTGTGTAGTTGTTTGACTTTCTTCTATATTCTGGATATTAATCCCTTGTTCGATATACAGTTTGCAAATATTTTCTCCCATTCTGTACGTTTGTCTTTTCACTCTGTTCATTATTTCTTTTGCTGTGCAGAAGCTTTTTAGTTTCCTATAATCTCATATGTTTATTTTTTCTTTAGTTGTTTAGTGCTGTTGTGGTCATATTCATAAAGTCTTTGCCCAGTTCTATTTCCCAAAGTGTTTCCCCTATATTTTCCTTTAGTAGTTTTACAGTTTCGGGTATTACACTTAAGTCTTTAAACCATTTGGAGTTGATTTTGGTATATGATGAGAGGTGCAGGTCTAGTTTCATTCTTCTGCCTATGGATTTCCAATTTTCCCAGCATCATTTATTGAAAGGGCAGTCTTTTCCCCAATGTATGTTCTTGTTGCCTTTGTCAAAGATTAGCTGGCTGTAAGTATGTGGGTTGGTTTCTGGGTTTTCTATTCTGTTCCATTGGTCTGAGTGTCCATGTTTATGCCAGTACCATACTGTTTTGGTTACTGTAGCTTTGTAGTACAATTTGGAGTCAGGTAGTGTAATGCCTCCGGCTTTATTTTACTTTGCTCAGGATTACTTTGGCTGTTCGGGGTTTTTTGTTGTTCCATATGAATGTTAGGATTGTTTCTCTCTCTCTCTCTCTCTCTTTCTCTCTCTCTCTTTACACATCATATTCACCCTAACAGCAAAATATAACCAAACCTACCTATTCTTGCCCTTCCGCTACCTACTTCTTCCACCCTGGCCTAAGCCAATTGTCTCTCAGATGGGTTATTGAAATAGCCTCCTAGCTGCTCCAACTACCTCCCTACTTGCCACTCTACCATCTGTCTGCAACATGGCAGCCAGAGTGTGAGCCTCTAAAGATCTCTTAGACCATGTCATTCCTCTTCTTAAAGCCCGCCAAAGGCTTCCACCCTGTTCTGAGTCAAAGTTGAAACCTCCCACTGACACACACACAGTCACAGAGACCCTCCTCCCAGCTTTCTCTCTTCTGGTCTTCACTCGCTCCCTTGCTCCAGCCACATGGGCCCCCTTGTGGTCCTGCCCTGCCTCAGGGACTTTGCCCTGACAATCCTCTCTACCTGTAATGCTTTATCTACTTTTCCTCAGGTCTCCACTCAAATATCACCTCACCGAAGAGGACTTTCTTGACCACATCTTGTAAAATTTCATACTTACCTTTCCCATACACCTTATTCCCTCACCTTTATTTTTCTCCACAGAACTTATCATCACTAGAATGAATATATGTGTATTTGTTTGCTGTCTATTGTCTACTTCAAGAATAACAGGAATTTTGTTATATTTATGCCATACTCTGGTACCTAGAACATGTAGAAATTATTCCTGTTTATTAAATGAATAAGTTATTATTATATTAAATAAGTCATTTTTTAAAGCTGACTTGCCCAAGTGGGAGTCAATATGTCAATTTTAACTCAGAATTTCTGTAGAGAAATGTATATATTATACCCAAGCTAGCCTAGATTATTCTTAAATTATATTTAAGAAGATGAAATAGGATAGAGATATCATTTGATAGTTTTATCACTATAGGGTTTTTAGTATTGGATATACCAGGGGACAAATCATGAAAAACTATAATTACATGCCAAAAAATTCTGACATTACTCTGATTATTCTTTAAGGCTATTGTTATCCTTGATTCCAACATTGGCATTTCATGTTTGTTCCACTAAATTTTATTTCCTTTTAAAAATATTAAATATTTAAGGCATATGTAAGCTATTTTTATAGCTGATTTGCACAAGTGGGAGTCAATATGTCAATTCTAACTCAGATTTTCTGTAGAGAAATATGTATTTAATACCTAAAGTAAACACGTACAAATACATTATATTTGCTATACTCTCTTTGATAATGTAATATCTTTAATGCCATAGAAATTAATTACTTGACTTGCTTCCACAAAAGCTCTAATATTTATAATTAAATTTCTGGACCACAATGAAAGAAAATAAGCTTGACTTTACATTTTATGTATTAACTTTTGTATAGCTTCCTTTTTTCTCTCTCCAATGAAAGTCTTATTAATGCATAATTTAATCATGTTTGTGTGGTTCTCTCACATACCTGAAAAGGTGTTCCTTTCAGATTTTCTAAGCATAGAACATTATGACTGCCACATCTATAGCCCTATGGGACCAGAAATGCTGCTCCCCAGGCTACGGGAATTTTCTACCAAAGGACTTGAAAGATTCAATGTTTCATAAAGAATTAAACTGGGCTTATCAAAACCGTCTTGACCACAGAAAGTTTGGAATTTTTTTTTTAGAAGAAAATAGTCCTTGGCAATTACCACGTCCAACACCTTCTATGTAATAATGAGAAAAATTAAAATATTCCTCATGCCCTTGGATAATTGCTGACTGAAGTTCCTCTCACCTGCAATGGCTTGCTGTCTGGTCATTCAAACTGGCTCAGCCACTCTTAAGGCTGCCACACTAGCCTAATTGTTCCCTCTATGTTTTTCCCTGATGTTTGTAATCCTGGTCTCTCCACGTCATTCAAATCTCAGCTGAAAGGTCACTTGCTCAGAGAGGGCTTACCTGGCAACCCAATCTAAAGCAGCCTTCAGGCACCTGCTTGCATATCCCTTATTTTAATTTTCAGTATAGCATGCCTCACTGTCTTCTTTCGGGAGTGTTTGTTTTTATATTTTTTATGTGTTTGTTGTTCATCTCACTACATTAAACACATCCAGTAGCAGCCTTGATTGTTTTATTCACTGCTGCATTCCCAGTGACTAGAACATTTCCTGGCAGTTAGTTGGAGTCAGTAATTATTTATTTAATAAATGAATGATGAAATCCCTGTTACTTCTCATACTTACGTTAATGCTGAAAAATCATTAGGTGCCTAAGAATGTAGAACCCAATGAATATAGATTTTCCTCCCACCTCATCATGGGTCATTAGCAAAACATAAAATTAACTGACCTAATCATCACAGGCCATCAGGGTAATATGACCAGGTGTTTTTGATGTTGTCACACTGCTCTTTGATAAACATATTAATCACACTATGTTTATTGGTTTATTGGTAATTTACATCTCCCATCACCAAGTACAGTCTTGCTTTCCTGCATCTGAAATAAGAAAGACAGCTTTGTGGTTCCTCTTGATGTTTTTCTTTGCAGGAAATATTTTAGATGACTTACATTAAAAAATAGAAAAATCAGCTTTACTGTTTTTTTCTTATCAGAAAAAGAGGTTAATTGTATTCATTCAACAATTAAATTTTGAGCACCCACATGCACTTCTCTCATTGAGTTTGGTTTCTATTTGAGGGAGGAGATAAACAAATAACTATATGGCAGGTTCTGTGCTGAATCCAGATTCTTTAATGTAGAAATTATTAGTATATTTTTTATTTTACATCTTAGGGAAATTAAGCTCAGACGAGTACTACAGCATACCCATACTTACATAGGCAGTAACAGAGTTGGGATTTAAACATAAATTTTTACTCCAACACCTCTTTCCTTTGTCCTTTGGAAAAAGAACATTCTATGAAAATTTAAATAATAATAACATAATTGTGAATCTTATAAAGCTTTAAAATAATTATAATTTATACCAAAAAAAATTTACCCATTCAAATAGAGAAATTTGCTATATGTTCTGGACAAAGAAATTAAGTACATTATTCGTTACGATAATATATTACTTTACACATCTAACCAGTGCATCAAAGTTTATTAGTAATTGTACAAAATGTTCTCTTTACAATAGCTCTAATTGCATTAAAGTGTTTAATATGGTGGGCATTAGATTCTGGTAGGTGGATAAACTGATCTTTAAATCAATCAACACTCCTATGCTAATCCTTTAGATAGCTCACTGTCTAGTCCCTGCAGACTGTGGTGTGGACCCAAGCCCTGTCCCAGGGATTCTACTGCATTGTGGATTCTGACTTTGTGTTTTGGAAATGGAAGCCTTTAGAGGCAAAGTAATATTTGTGATTGTAAGTATCATGGGTGAAAGTGCTTCCAATAGGGATTCTAGTGTCTGTGGGGATATGGGAGTCATGCAGCTCAAGTTACCAGCATCTCTTTGGGATGCTGAGAGCAGTAACTGAGAAATGAGGCACTTTGTGCGATTGGGTATAAAATGGACAGAATGATGCTTAGAACTTCAAGCTCTCTTCCCAGTTGAATCAGCCAACAGGTCTTTGTGGAGTATTTAGCCCAGTGTAGCTGATGCTTTTATTCCTGGCACTTTGTTTGGTTTGGGATCAATTTGATAGTCATGAATGTAGTTACAGCTCTTCGGCTTGTGAAAATGAGAGAGGTGTAAGCTCATGAAATAAGGAAATCTGTTTTTGTTAATTCAGAATATGGGCAATTCCAAAACAATCAACCATAGCTGCCAAATAATTGGTTAAATCAATGGAGACTTAGTCAATCTTTTATTCATTTAGTCATTTCAAGAATATTTATTCATGGTCTACAGGTATGCTAGAAGCATAGTTGAATACACAGTGTTCTTACCCTCAGGAACTTCACAATCGACATGCAAAAATGAGACATGCATACTCACACTAAACATTAAATGACAATTCAAGAGGCAGCACAGGCAGTCTATGATGAAGTGTCATATGAATGGTATAAAATAAATGATATAACCTTGTAAAAAGAGATGATTGAGGAAGGCACCATGGAAAAACTTGGCATTGCCTTGTGTTTGGATTTGCATGGGCTGGAGTTGAATAAATAGAAGGTGTGTTCCAAGTTGGGGGGCTGAGGAACATTCAAAATGGGGTCAAATGCATGAAACTAGGAATTAGTTTTTCGCCTTTGGGAAACAGTGGGAAATTGCAAAAATACTTTCTGACCGTATTATATGGTGCCTTGACTATCAAGTTAAAACACTGGGGACTTTATCCTGAGAATAATGGGGAATCAGTGAAGGTTTTCTATGGGGGAGTGGTAGGACAAGGGACAAGGGAAGCATATCTGAATAACTAAGCTGATAGAAATGTGCACAATTTTTTGAAAATAGCGAGAAATGAGAGAGGAAAGCAATTAGGAAAGTAGTTCTTAACTTTAACATGCTTAAGAATCCAAATAGGTAGCTTGTTAAAAGTGCAGATTCCTGAGCCTTGCTCCAGAGACTCTGATTCAGTAAGTCTGGAGAGGGCCCACCATCTCCATGTTAATAAGGATCAATGTGATTCTGACTTAAGTGGTCTTCAGACCAAATTTTGAATAATACTGAATTACAAGGCTGTCACAATAGTCCAGGAAGAAAGTGGTGAAGGTTTGTACTATATTTTTGGAAGTAGGAATGACAAGGAAACGATGGCTGAATGGATAAGATAAGGAAGAATTGATAAGACATAGAAATGTTTAAAGATAAGAAATCAAAGGGCAAAAATAGTCTGAAATGATATTTGTGTATTTAATTCAATGTATTTTATATTTTTTTGTTTATACAACTAGATTTGCTAGTCAATTAATTCCCTTAAAAGAGTCAGTACTCATAAAGATAATGCCCGAATGTGAACTACAGAGAAAATACAATATGAAATAATGAGTACGATAATACGTGTAGATAGAAAAGCAATCTAGGAAAAAAAATAAGCCACCACTTTGTATTATATTCAAATATGTTCTAATGATTATTTTTCTCCATCATGGATTCAACTAATTCTCAGTCAAGTTTCCTGGATTCCTTTTATAATTAGCTTTTGAAAGTGGATGTAGAATTCTCAATTATCTAAATCTTCCTCATTTAGCTAAGAGGCCAACTCTAGGGAATATGTTGGAGCATCTCTGTAGTTATGGTTGTCCTACATCTTGGATTTAGGAAAATAATTCTAATTTAAAATAATCTTTTCCATTTTCTAGAGATCTATGAGATTATAAACTACAGTTCAATATTGCTAATTTGGACAATATTGCTAATTTGAATTACAGTCCATAGTGGGTAAAATACACATTCTTGGACCTTATTCTAAGTGAGTAGTTTCCAGGACAAACAATAAGAAAATCTTGAGAAGGTTATTGCTAGGTTTTAGCATGCATCATTAAGCCATCATCAGATGTGGTACTGATGAAAGGTATAAGGAAAATTAAGTTTTCAGTAAAAATTACAATGATTACCAGAGGACATATTTCAGTCTCAGGTTGATGCAAATTTTGAGTCATGATGCTTCTGCTAGTTTTCATAAAACAGTAACTGATAATCAAAAGCCACTTTTCAAAAGTATTCTTTTCTTTTAAAAAATTTTGAGGTTCTTTTATTTCATACCTTCCTTTACATGTATGAAGAGATTTTTCGGTGTTTTAGTTCATAACATATGAGTATTTCTATAGATTACCTTCATAGTTAATGTGAGGTATAATGAGGTGTTAGGAACTATTGGAAATATTTTTTTCACATGGACATTGCCTAAAATCACTGAAATTAAAAAGTCCTTAATTCTACACACAGAAGGAAAAAGGTAAAAGAAATTCAAGTACCTTGAAGAGTTAAAACATTGTGTTTCAGTCAGTTTCACTTAAGTGTAAATAACAATCATGTCCCTTGATGCTTTAAAAGGATGTTTGGTTTGAAAGAGGGAAGCCTTTGACCTTATGAAAGGGATAAGGGAAGTCAAGTAGAGACAGAAGAACGAGGACTTGGGAGAAGTTTCAACTGAGAGGAAAGGGGAGCAGTAAAGGAAGGCTGGGGAGAAAGGTAATCTGTGCAGGGCAGCTGGGAGTAGCTCTTTGGCTGGGGCGACTGCTACAGTCAGAGCTGTGCCCCTGAGTTCAGACAGGCTCTCATGCCCTGTGCGCCTCTGGGACTCACAGGGAAGCTGCTGAAACCATCTTCTGGTAGGCTGACCTTCACCTTTCACCCAAATACGACAGGAAGTATTTTCTCACAGACAGAATGTTGTAAATAGTGATTTGTTAGTGATAGAACTTGTCATCTAGTACTTTCTTTTATATCAGTGGTCAGCAAACTGTTTCTGTAAAGATCTATTTAGCAAATATTTTATACAACTATAAAATATTTGTGGGCTATACAGTCTCTGTCACAACTACTCAACTCGGACACTGTAGTGTGAAAGCAGTCATAGACAATAAGTACATAAATGAGTGTGGTTGTGTTCCAATAAAACTTTATTTACAAAAACAGGTGGTAAGCTGGATCTGTCTCATAGCTACAGTTTGCCCACCCCTGTTTTATTGCACTGTGTGGTATTTCTATTATGGAGGAATAGACTGGCTTAGAACACTAACTACATTTCCTAGCATAGTTTCCTAGAGAGATAAGTTCCAGATTAAAAATAGATATGAGCCTGACCCAATACTAGATCTGGTAAATTCCTTAACTAAAGAAATATTAAATGTATATGGAGGTGTGCATAGTGACTAGAAATTGGGTTTCAGTATTTTCTAATTATGTAAATCTTGGCCAGTTACTTAGGACATCTTTTTGTCATCTGTAAAGTAGAAATGATAATACATTTCTTATAAAAAGGTCATGGCTGTCAATTGCTGTAGCTTAAGTGGAATGCCCATTGCAGCAGCATCTGACATTGTCAGCCCTCAATAAACATCTGTTTTCTTTGTTCTCCATATGCCAGAAAACACAAATGGGATAGAAACAAATGTAGAAAACAAAGGAGAGAAGAAGACAGAATGAGTTTCACTTTTAAAATAAAGAAGCTCTTTATCTCACTAAAATATTCACTGCTGGCTTAAAGCCACAGTCCTATTACTACTTGAACATAGCTGATAATTTTCAACATCTCTGCACCTGACATGGGACTGTGGGGATTCTTGGTTGTCCACTTTCCTAATTTTCTAGATTTTATATATATATATATATAATATATATGCATGTATACATATATACATGTATTTATATATAAGTAAACACACATATACATATAATAAAATAATGTATATATGTGTATATAAGTGTATACATGTATATATGTGTGTATATATACATGTATATATACTAATGTATATATGTGTATACATATATACATGTATTAGTTATGTAATAGATACTGTGCTAAGCGTTTTACATCTGTTATATAATTTAATCCTTATAGACACTTTGCCAAATTGGTCCTGTGAGAAAACTGACACTTAGAAGTTAACGTAACCCACCTGCAGTCGCACCTCTAAAAGTCTCAGAGCTGGAACTGAAACTCAGAGCTTTCTGGCTGTGATACCTGTTCTCTTAATAACCATGATAAATGGTATACTTTTTAAAATAAAAAATATTTAAATACAATGAGACCATTGGTTCAGTCATTTTGACTGAATAGATTCGTTATTTATGGGTTACTTGACTAACATCAAAGAAGAAATAGGTCAATTAGGCCACTCTGTGGTTTATAATTGGTCAATTAGTCGACATCTTTGAACCTGCACAGAGACCCTTGCAAATAAACCTAGATCTACATTTGGCACACTCCACAATGCATTCTGAACAATTCAGTGTGTTCAAAAGATGAGATTTCTATTATTTATGCATGAAGAAAATCTGCTGTTTTCCATGCACTGAGCCAGGGATAAAATTACTCAGCCTTAGTAATATGAGACCATGGATCTTCCATTTATTTTAAAATGGTAGTGTCATGCTGAGGAGAATAATGGTTCATATCCTCTTCTCCTTTCTCCTAATGCTATGTCAAAATTACATTGATGAAAATAAATAAAATCTTGTATCACTGTGTCAATTCTGTAAGAAGATAGAGTAATCAAGCAAAAATGGTGAAAATTAACATGTTGGAGAGTTTGCCTTGAATTGTAAATTCTATATATATTTTTTTCTCTCCTGAAGTTCTTATTTTCTTCGATTCTACTTACCAAGTTCCATGAAAATTGAACAAATTCATCAAAATAAACAGCACCTTTTCCAATGTTTAAAAAAAGTCCTATTTCATTAAAAACTTTGCATTCACAAAGAAAGTGAATAACTTGGCCGCAATCCAAGTTAGTTTGTGAGTATGTCCCAGGTCCTGATCCTAATTCTCTCTTTTGGAGGGAACATGTATTCCTTGCTGATCCTAATTCTCTCTTTTGGAGGGAACATATATTCCTTGAGGACAAATCAAGGAACTAGTCTTACCTCAATGCCAGGAGCCCCTTTAAAGTCTTGTTTGTTTTAGATCTTAAGGGAGAATTGTGGAACAGCTGAACAGTAACACATTTGTTATCACTTGAGGAAAAGCCATTTGATTTAATGAGTTAGACTTTTTCATCTTTCAATTAATAACATCTATAGCTACATTAGGAATTGAATTTGGTGATCTTGGATAATTATCTAAAGATATTTTCAGACCCCTTGGAGGCTAATGAATTAAAATTTGGATGGCTAATCCTAGAATGGCTTTATTCCTGCAAAGTGGGAGAGAACCTCCTTTCTATTTATTTAAGGTTTCTAGTTTGGGCATCTGGAGTTCCTTTCAATGTGTTTCCATACTTAATAGCCATCTAATTCAGGAGGATGAAGGAGGAAGAAACAAAAAGAAAATGTCTGGTTTATTTCACACATATAATATGTACATGGTGTAGCATAGTATTTTGCACAAAATGTGAAGTAAAGATGGACCTTAGTTTAAATTTATAATTTCATTTGTCAACAATCACTAGCAGAAGCAGCAGCGGCAGCAAATTCTTATTAAGTGCATGCAATGGACTACTTTATTTAATTCTTACAAAATTCCATAATGTATATTTTGTCACTGATCTGTTTTATAAATGGGAATCTAAGGTTTAGTGCAGTTACAAAACTTGTCCCATATTACACACCTGTTGGGGATTCAAATTAATTCTTTCTGCTAATTGTGCCCATCCTATTAAATAGAACATCCCATTTCATTCATGAAGAAATTGACAACGTCCATAGAAACAAAAAATATTAATAGTAGACTAGGTACTAGGACTGCAGAGAGGCAGGAAAGGAAAATCTGTCTGGAGTATGAGTTCTGAGAACCAGGAGTGTGAATTGTAACCCTGGCTTTGCCCATACTATCTGTGTGCTCTTGGACAAGTTACTATCTTCTCTGTGCCTCAGTTTCTTTTTCTGTACAATGGGGATAGTAATTAATTAATTCTTGAAAAGCAGTAGAACAATGCCTGGCTCACAGTAAACTCAATGAATATTAGTTATTAGAATTTAGGTATCCTGCCCTTGTATGTCTTATGCCTTTTATCTCTTACAACAGTTAGACTTTAGGTGAGTGCCTCATTCAGAGATATATTGAAAATTTTTATACATCAGTATGGTTTGAAGAACCTGAGATATTATTGAGAAGGTAGAAAATTTTTCTCTGTTAGTATCGTCTTTTATCTTAAACTAGCTTAATTCTCTTCTTTTCTCTAACTCCATTTCCTGATCCTTAGACAACTACCCTGAGTTCATGTTAATTGTTAACTAATTCCTGCTTTGATGTTTGCTGACAGCTAAAATGTTAGATGATAAAGAATATTGTATTTTAATGGCAGATATTTGAGAAACAAAATTGCTTTCTGACCCTAGGAAAGACAATTTCTGTCGGAGGTAGATAGTTAGGGATGTATGTGTGCCAGAAGGGAGGAATCACAGCCAAAGAACACAGCAGGTTCCCCTCGCATTTGAGAGCTACACACAACTTTTCACAATTTTTTAAATCTTGATTCAGTGTTAATTTAAAAACTAAACTTTGAGAGGAGGATGAATTCTATTTTAAAGAAGATTGTGGTTATTTTTAGCTAAGAGTTCTATCTGGGTTCCCCGCATTTATGTTACCACAGTTTTAAAAGTTTGCCCAGTGATTCAATTTGGAGACATTACAAATACAATGTTTACAAATGGCCTGCAGCTTTCTCTTCCAAAGATGGAATATTCAGCTCTGCATTGGTTGCTGTTCCTTTTCCTCCTTCTCAGTTTTATCTGTTCTGTTGGTGATGATGTGGGTTCCCTGCCCTGTGAGGTTTTTATTGCCCTTATGGTTTTTATTATGTAATAGTCAATACATGCAAAAGAGCCTTTGTAACATATATGTAGGTTATGGAGCATATAACTTATGAACTGCAATATCATCAATATATTGTCTTTATCTGTGAGCTTTTTCTTTCTTCCATTCACTGTCTTTTCTTTCCCCACTCACCAGGTAATAATCATCAGAAAGTTTGTGAATGGCATAAGCTAAAAAATGTTTAAATACTTTTTAAAAAGTCAAATATGTATATATTCTCTAAAACCTGCTACTGAAGTATGGTCTGCAGACCTGCAGTGTCAACATCACCTGGGAGCTTCCTAGAACTTCAGCCCCTACCCCAGACCTACTGACTTAGAATCTGCATTTTAACAAGAATCTCTGTTGATTTATATTTGCGTTAGTTTGAGAAGCACTGCACTGAAATATATCATTTTGTTTTCCTTGGGGCTGTTTTGTTTATATGTTTTCTTATTTATTTATTGTTTTTGAGCTTTAGAGGAATGGTATACTCTTTTTCGTCTTCTGCTGCTTGCTTTGTTTGCTCAACAGGGCATTTCTAAGATTCATTCAAGTTGTTTGGGATAGTCATTCACGGCTGCATAATGTAACATTTGTGTTAATAGATTTTCTTACTAAACATTTAGTTTGTTTTCAGCTTGTTGTTATAATGCATATTCCTGCTATGAACACTCTGGTACATTTCTGTGTGTCTGCATGTGTGTGTAAGTCCCTGTGTGTGTTTGCTGCATAGGACATTTGCTATGCTATGTAGCTTGGAATAGAATTCTGAATCATAGTGTATGTGAATGTTTACCTTTACCAGATAATGGTAAATTGTTTTCCCACCAACAATGTATGAGTTCCCTTTGATCCACGATTTTTGTATGAGTTCCCTTTTGATCCATGATTCCAACACATGGTATCATCAGGCTTCTTAGTTTTTGATGACCTAGTGGACATAAAATGCCCTCTTACCATGGTCTTTTCTTGCATCTCCCTGATTACTGACAAAATCCCATTCTGCTTTTCTCTTCTGTCAAATGCCTTTCCATGTATTTTGACTATTTTTCTATTATTTTTTTCTTGTTGATTTATAGGAATGCTTAATTACTTTAAAAAAGTCTTTTGAGAGTCACATGTATTGCAATATTTTCTCCCAGTTTCTTACTCTCTCACTTTCATGACCACTCTTGATGAGTAAAAGTTCTAAATGTTAATGTAGTTTGGTTTATTAGTCTTTTACTGTGAGTGCTTGTGTATGGAAAAGAAATCTTCCCTTGTGTTCATGTCATAATAGTATTCTACTAATATCAGTGGGTGGGTGGTTTAATATAGAGTTAGAGAGCTAGAGTGATAGTAGCTGAAATATACTACTCTTCTGCTGATATTGTTAAATAACTCATCCATTTACATTTTACTTTTAAAAAGTTTATGTTTAATTTCTCCCCTTTGTCATCCAGGCGAGATCACAGGTTTTGGACTTAGGTTGGCCAGAGCTGAAGTCCAGGGTTTGACACTACGCAAGTATCTGACCTTAGATAAGTGGTTGTTCCTATGAGCTTCAGTTCCCTCACATGTAAAATGGAGTTACTCTTATAATTCCTCTATTTTAAGAAGTCCATCAATTACAATATTTGAGTCAATTTAATAGAAGCTTTTTAAAATGAGAAATACTATTTTAAATTTACAATTTCTTAAAAGAATAAAAAAGTATGCACTTTGCCATACTAACCACCTTACTTTTTGCCATACTAACCGCCATACCTACCACATTACTTTTCAGCATCTCAAAAGTGTAAGATTAAATCTTCGCATTAAGAATTTTTAGATCTAAAGACTGGTTAAGAATCTTTTCTTAATCATTTTTGGCCTTTGGTAGTTGGAACTAATTTAATAGTAACAAGCTCCTTCTCATAATCTTTTTTGCGTTTTTGAGATGGAGAGTGACATTTCAAGGCATATTGATTCAGTTTTATAAATTTAATTATTAACCACTAAAAGCTAAACATCTCTTAAAAATGAGATGGAAGCTTCTGACAGATGGATACGTAGCACCTGAGTAATCATCCTTTAGGTCTCATGAATCAGTCACTCTCAAAGTTCTATGACATCTTCCCAGGGATTTGGTAACATCTAATCATTTTGAGAGTATCTCTGCTGAATAATTGGCCATGATTATGCTATCATTTCAGTAATAAAACACATATATACATGTATACAACTTCAAATACTTATGGATACTTTGTTGCTTTACAATAAGATATGAAAATGTAGTCTTTCTCTTAGAAAGAAATAGTTTCTTCACTTACAATAAATGTTTGTCTCTCAGGCATATTTTCATTTTTTTCTAAATACAGAACTTATTTCTTCAGTGAGATATTAGTTTTATCTTTGGAAGACATTTTAATTGAATATTAGGAGTCTAAATTTGATTCAATTAAGTTTAATATTTAACAATGTGTAATTATATAAATACAAGTAACAAACCCGAAGTCCTTACCATGGTCAACATGGATCTCCCTGATCAGCCATCATTTCCAAACATTCTCCACCTCACTTCACCCAGGCCACTGGTCCCTTTATTATTCCTCAACCATAACAAGCCTGCTGCAACTTTCCCGTTGCCTGGGATGCTGTCTCATTCCCTTACTTCCTCCAGGTTTCTGCTCAAATGAGAGAAGTCTTCCTTGGCCACCCTATACAAAATAGCACCCCCAATCTTCACACTTGAATTTCTTAATTTGCTTCATAGCACTTAGCCCTATCTGACATATTTACATGGGTAAATGTGTTTGAGTGTTTATTCTGTCTCCTCCAATTAGAACAGGAGAGCCAGACTTGACTTTATTGACTTCTGTATCTCCAGAACTTAGTGTGTGGCACATAGTAAGTGTTCAGTAAATATTGGTTGAATGAATGACTTAATATTGAGACAAGCAGGTAAACAGGTGTTTTTTTATGTAGACTTAGGGTCACACAGGCTATTCTCAGTATCTACAGGGGACTTGCATGATTCTTTTACACTCCATTGAAAAAATTCATCCTAATTTTTAAAATGCTAAAATGTAAAAAGAAAGGTGTATTGTTGCAAGGATTAAATAAGATAATGTGTGAAAAGTGTTTTGCAGAATGCAAAGGTTAAATGTTCAAAAAATGCAATAAACTTATGTCCATCTGAATCCACTCTTTCCCCTTTCTCTCCAGTCACAGTGGAAATACTGGCTATTGTCTAGTCTAAAGCAAATCCTTCCATTTGTGCTACCCTCCCAATCTTCTCAGGTACAACAAACTTATTTTCCTTCCTTCCCTCATATCTTTGGTTTCTCCTTCTCTTTGTATCTTACACATCAACTTTAAAACTTGACCTACCCTGTAGGAGCCTCTTTTGATAATATACACAAAGTCACATGTTGCCTTGAGGGGGCACTGAATAAGATGTGATTCTTTATCAGGCTTCTGCATATTTGCACAGCTGTGCTTCTCAAAGATTTACAGAATTATTTGCAAACATTTTCTGTATGTTTAGTGCCCCGTAATTTCTCTCCTCTCTGTTTTTGTCTGTGCCATCCTCTGCCCAGAATGCCTTTACTCCTTGATCCTCCCCAAGATACACTCACACACAGTGACACATGTATGTTCATATACAATGAGAATAGCTAATTTCAACTTGGACTTGAGGTCTTGGCTTCAGCTTTGGTGCCATTCTCTGTGGAGACTCACTGAGCCCTAAGAATTGACACTATATTTCCACATCAACATATCTTCTCCCCTCTCTTCCCAAATTATAGTTGCTTATTTATTTCCCCTACAAGACACAAAACCCCTTGAGGACAGTATTTTATTGTGTGCATTCATGAATGACATACCAAAGTCGCATGAGAATTGGCATACAATAGATAAGCAATATTTTTAAGTTGAACCAACAAGTGGAATAGTATCATTAGAAAGTTACAAAACTGGTTTCTGGTGATAGTAAGCCACCAAGGAATTTGAGATTAGCATGCTGCTAAATTTGCATTAGCATGCTAGTCAAAGTCAAATGTATTCAAGTGCAGAATTTCTCAGTTTAACATTAATTGTGTATTGAAAAGTAACCTAATATACTGTATTGGAAACAATGGAATAGAGAAATTTTAATTTTCAGTGGTAATATTGACAATACTATCTAATAAATGCATAGATTTTTACAATTTTAAGAGTCTTTTGTATATCTTAAAGAGATACCCTAGACTGTTTTTACTCAACATTGAAGACCTGGGGGAAATCTGAGACTTTCAATGCACCCTTTGGATATTTCTAACTAGACAGCAGTTTGGCCTTATGGAAGACAACATCTGATGATGAAAATTTCCAATTTGAAGCTGACTGATCAGCATCAAATTGATGCATCTTAACAAATAGAATAAACATGTATGGTCAAGTATACATAGAGTATATGTAAAATAAAAGTCTCATTTAGATCTTTCTCCCATCACCAAAATAGAAATGGACCCTTAGTTACTGCATCTTATTTAATTCTGTGGTCTGGATAGAAATGGTACTTGCTCTCTGCTAGCTTTTAATTGACATCGTTTCTGCCAGAGCTCTCCATCATTATTGACAGGAATGTTCTCCCTTGTTAATTGCCAGTAGCACACTGAGTGACTGATTGGATCTTTAGGGCAGGGTTGAAATGTGTTGGCACAAAAGGGTGGTGGTGTATAATCTCCATATAACAGTAATGGCACCAACTAATTGCTTAGTTGGGTTTGTTCAGTGAAAAGGCACTGACCATTTACCTGATTTTTCATTTTTTATACAGATGTGCTCATGGTGAGTAATAAAAGCTTTCAAAGATGCTCAATATTAACTCAATAATTTGCAAAGACAGTCTCAGATGGTGCCTATAAAACTCCAAGTTCTATGGTAAATCAGTGGGAAGAAATGGATAATTTATTTGACATATAAGCAGGGAAAACCAACAGGGCAGTTGACTGTTTTACACTTTTTTGTTGTTTTAATTGTAAGAAGGAAATCCCTAGATTAATAAAAAGAGTTTTAAAATGGAAGGCTGGGAGGACTCAGTTTTTAACAGTACAAGATCTTTTAGCATAGAGGCAACTAGAGTAATAAATAAAGTGCATATTTTCATGAGAGCTGGGTTTTTAAACTGGTTTTGCCTAGAAATATTTGAGACACATGGACAAGTCAACTAACAGCACCTAGTGTGTTTTTGCAACCATATAATGTGTGAGTAGGCCTGGATCAATAGTTATCAATATGACATCACCTGGAGAGTTTTAAAAAAAAAAAAATGTGGATGCCTGTGTCATGCCCCAGAAATACTGATTCCATTTGTCTAATCAGAACAATCGTTCCCCAAATTTACTGTGAATCAGAATCACTTCACAAACTTGTAAAAGAATAAAGCCCAAAGCCCTATCCTGCTTCAAGTGGCCTGGGTCTTTGTGTTGTGGGTTAGTTCTCCAGGTGATTCTGATAATATCAAGGTTTGGAATCACTGCCCTGGGGTTTGACATCAGAAGTTTTTAAAGCTCCCCAGGTGATATTCCCGAGGTTCAGTCAAGGTTGGTAAGTACTGATTGAAATGATATTCAGGATTCTTTCAAACCTGGCAGGAATAATCAAAATCACTACCTTCTATTAAGAATTTATTGTGTATAAGGAATTGTGCTAAGTATTATCTCTTTAAATAATCAGAAGATTCTGTGATAATAATACCACTGAGTTGCATATTGAGATAGAGAGGGTTAGTAATTTACTTAAGGTCATATGGATAGGAAGCAGTTGATTGGAACTCAAACTATAACCTCAGAGGCCACACAATAACTACTACTATTAATAATCCCTACAAGTTGGGAAAATGCTAAATGATTTTCTTATATTTTAAAATGTTCCTGACTTGTAATCATATAGTAAAGACAAAGCAAATTGGTTTTAAAAATAAATGGGAAATATAGGAAAAAGAAAGTGTTCATGAATTTAAAAGAAGGAGCAAGCTGACAGTGAGAAGCAGGTTAAATTTAAATTATTCTGTTTAATCTGGAAAGAAGATGAGAAATTGCTTTTACTGTTAGTATTTGAGAAGCTACAATAAGAGTTTCAGATAGAGGTATTTTGCCATAGTTATATTAAGGGGAAAGTTGGCAAGCATTCCAGAGGAAAGAAGAAATTTGTATATTTATTTGAAGTGGTTCCAAATGTTAATAATCCAATACATTTTTTAAAAAGCAGTTTATACTGCAAAACACTTCCTTTTCTCTCCTTTTATGTTTGAGACGATACTGGCTCAATGCCCTTCTAGTCATGGAAAATGCTTTGACCACTGCCATTAGTCACACTTGTGATTGTGAAGGAGAGAGAGAGTGCCTTGGCCAAGTACAGTTTCAGTCCTACACAGGGGGAAGTTGTGCTTTGGAGACTGTCTTGTTCCCCTCAAGACACAGTCTTTCTCAGATTTTGTGCATGGGCAAAGTGCCTGTACTAACATATTGAAGGAAAGGGACATTTTCAATCATAAATAAAAAGAAAACATAAAGAGATGCTGAGGGTGTTTTGTGCAATATTAAATTTAACTGCTGACACTTACAGAAGAGGACACTTGTACATTTCATGGACTTTTCTTACTAATAAGCAAAGTGAACAATTATTTTCATTGACTTTATTTTCCCAGTGGTATCTATACTATTCATTCGCTGTGTGGAGAGCACTGGATTTGCAGCACTCTGGAGAGTCTGAGAGAGTTCAGAATGGTTCCTGATTCTGGTACTTTGGTATTCATTATATAATATGCATAAAATGTACATTTCAATTATGTTAAGACTGAGTGTGTGCGAAGAATAGAATAATTACACTGACAAGAAGCTATTGTGAATCCTAAATACATTATATTTCAAATGCCGGATGACACTGTGGTAACTTCCACAAAGACTAATTCTAGAATTATTTTAACAGTGAGTAAATGACATTTGATCTTCAAGTAATATGGTAAGATAAAAAACGGTGCAGGGAAAAATGTGTCTGAATATTGCTCTGAAATTTTCTTGGTTCCTTAAAAACATCCCACAACTGCAGGAAAATAGACTAATTAAAGAAAGACAAATAAAAGTTGAATTTGGATTTTAGTGCCAAACATGACTCTAATTTCTGTGGAATAACAAGGATGCAACATGTTCTAAAACGCTTTGGCAATAGAGCCGTGTTCTGCTGGAAGTGGCAGAAAGGCAAATTGCAGGCAGGAACTAAAGGTAGAAACTACTGAAGATAACCAGAGGTTTGTAAAGGAAAAGGTGCCCCAACCTTAACTGTGGCCAGCGAACTCAGCCATGACTCTGAATTAAGGACTGTTCGCCTTGATTTCCAGCTAGGACCACTCCCTGGGACCGAGATCCTAGCTGGAGAAATACCATCAAGAGGAAATTGGGCATTCTCCCTGCTATGGGAAAGATCCACACAATATTTAATCCTATGTCAGGGAAAGAGACTGAATTAATCCTAATATTGGATCTTCACCCAGATCCATTTTCTCAGCGACGCGCACATACACCATTTCGGGCAAGTTTGCCAGGTCACGTCCCTTGTCTTTGGAAGCCCCAGCATGGGACTCATGGTCAACAAGCTCTGAAAACCAGCCAGGAATCACCAAAGCCCATTTCTCGAAGAGGACTGAAGCAAGCGGAGGTGAAGAGGAAACCTCCAGGGCAGTGGGGAGCAGTGGGGGGAGGGAGGCGCGGGCACGGGGAGGAGAGGGATCGATCGGGAGGACAGGTCTGACTCCTGACTGGCTGGAGTGGTTTTGGAGAAAGTCACAGTTCTGGCTCGCCAGTCGGGAGCTGTCCAACTTTTCAGCATCTCCGGGATCAGGGTTCGGGTGCCCTGGACCGAGGAGGCGTCCACCTCTGTCGCCGCTGCTGCTGCTTCTGCAGCTCGAGCTGCTAACAGTCCCTGCTCTCGCCGCCGGCGCCCAAAGGAAGGGAAGAATAAAGGAAGGAAGGAAGGACCGACCGCTGGCGAAGCCGCGCACCGCGCGCCCTAGCCTTGGTGACTTGGGGAACCCAGGAGCGCCTCTCTGCCACAATCACTGTGGAGGGAGCCCCGCCGCGTTCTGTTGACCCCTCCTGCTGGCAGAGCCCCCTCTCGGTAGCCCCGAGCCTCTGGTGGCTTCAGTGGGAAGCTGAGCCCATCCTCTGCTCGGCTGCAGAAGCGGCGGCGGCGGCGGCGGCAGCATCGGGAAGGCGCTCGGGCCAGCGCGGTGAACCCCGGCCGGGCGGCAGGGCGCGGAGCCGCGAGCCAGGATGGAGGCAGAGGGCAGCAGCGTGCCGGCCCGGGCGGGCAGCGGCGACGGCGACGGCGACAGCGGGGCCACGCTCAAAGCCCCCAAGCATCTCTGGAGGCACGAGCAGCATCACCAGTACCCGCTCCGGCAGCCCCAGTTCCGCCTCCTGCATCCCCATCACCACCTGCCGCCGCCACCGCCACCCTCGCCCCAGCCCCAGCCCCAGTGCCCGCTGCAGCCGCCGCCGCCGCCCCCCTTGCCGCCGCCCCCGCCGCCGCCCGGGGCTGCCCGCGGCCGCTACGCCTCGAGCGGGGCCACCGGCCGCGTCCGGCACCGCGGCTACTCGGACACCGAGCGCTACCTGTACTGCCGCGCCATGGACCGCACCTCCTACGCCGTGGAGACCGGCCACCGGCCCGGCCTCAAGAAATCCAGGATGTCCTGGCCCTCGTCGTTCCAGGGACTCAGGCGGTGAGTGGAGAGCGCCCCCTCCCCCATTCCGGCAAAGGGTCACCTCCCCTCTTCTCAAATTCTCTTAGTTTGTCTTTTATCACCAATCCTGGACCCGGGTTCAAGTGCTATTCTGGAAATTGGGGGAGGGCGAGCAGGGGCGTGTCTGTCCTTGTTTGAGAGAATACAATTCAGGTGTGTGTAAAATACCCCAAAAGTACGGCATAGATGTTAATCGGGGGTGTGTGTGTGCCTGTGTGTGTGCGTGTGCGTGCGTGCGCGCGCTTCCCAGTTTTCTGTGCCACCCACCACCCCTTTCCCCACCCACTTCCATCCCACCCTGGCCATTGAGACTAAACAGGCGAATTCAATTTGCTCCGGGTGGAGGAGGAGGAAGGATGAGAGTGGGGCAGGGGTTTGAGCTGGGAAAGCACCCGGTCATCTGTCCACTCATCCCACCGTGAGGAGGGGTCGACGGGTCAGATCTGATGGGGGCTGGGGGACGAGGAAGTGGGTGAGACAGCCTGGTTCAAAGATTGCAGCGCAGAGCCTGAGAACAACTCGAGTTTCTCTTTGTCAAGTCAGGAAGTAAATTGAACAGCAAAAGGGGAGAACAAACACGTGGGTGACTTGGAGAGTTTGGAGCAAAATGTTCAGCAATCCTTATGAGAGGGAAGGAGGGAGGGATGGAAGGAGGGAGCGAGGACGCTGTGGGAGTTACACTGTGTTGGGGTGTGAGCGCGTGTGTATGCAGAGCGTGTGTGTATCGGCCATCCCTGCAAAATCCTAGGAAGAAAGCACTTCGATTTAGCAGCAGGTGGGGATGTGGAGATTTGATATAGTAATTTCCCTTTAACGTGAAGTGCTCCGGAAAACAGGGCAGAGAAGCCACTTGTCAACCGGGAGTTTTAATAGGCGCTGACCTCTGCTTTTCCAAGGAAACGAGTAGTGTAAAAGACCAATTACAGCAGCTTTGAGGAGTCAGCTCCAGATTTTCAACGTAGGCATGGAGGTGGATGTTGGGCCCGCATTTTGGTCCATATCCTGGTAGCACAGAAACAGCTTCTTTCTTCTCTGTCCCAGGCCCTCCAAGCCCTGAATCCCCTCCCCTTTCCCCACATGCACACAAAAAAGGTTTCAGGAGCTGCTGACACTGGGCAAGTCTAATGGCAAAGTAGAGCTGTCATCATTTAACCTTAGACGTGGGCAGGCATTGATGCACTGCATGTACCCAAGCCACATATATAGATGATGGGTAATTGTAAATTGTAAATCAGGGCTAGGTGTGGAAACAGGTAAACCTGGGGTTGGGATTGTTTGTGCAACTGTGACTGACAGCAGATTGGGTTTATCAGAAAATCATAATGGTGTTCAAATGTGTGTTTATCACAGTTTTTTTGTGAGCATATCTGTCCCTGTGTTGTATGCACTATAAACAAGAGGATACAGCCAAACAGAATATCCCAACCCTGATGTGTAATATCCTGTCACCTTGCACACATGCCTTCCTCACACTCTTAGTTACATTGTTGGTCGTATCATTGTGCCATTTTGGATGCAAAGAATAAAAATTGTTAATAATCTCAATTCAGATCATTTAAACTCTGAAGATTGATGTGGATGACAGGCACTCGCAAATTCACTTACAAGTTTCCTTTTTACAGCCAGATTGCTATAACCCACATGTAGATTTACCCTTTGTATGAAGAAGTGGATGTCTTCCTCTTTGGTTGAGTACTATACTATGTGGGTACCCAGTGGTAGAATAAAGGCAAGCATGACACTTTGTATATTTGACCTATTAATGGAAAAATTTTATGTAATGATGGGCCCTTAATAAACATTAAATAAGAACAAGAGTCTAGCTTAATCTGTGGGTTTGATAGATTTTAGCTTAATCTGTGGGTTGATAGATTTTACACAGTCTCTTAATTGACTTCATTTTTTTGTTAAAGTAAAATCTGTCTTGGGGGAGTGAAGGGGAGGAAAATAAGTTAATTGGAACAGAGGTATTACATCATTGATTTGAATTTATTTTTTGCTATGCTCTCTACACTGATTGATTGTTCTATTTGAAATTCCTTAGTTGAATGGTTTGCAGAAAAACTAAGATGTATAATATTTACACATAGTTTCCACTGTGGCTCATCTGATATATCATTGTCATTTTATTTAAGGATCCTTAAGCTTAAAATTCTTTATATCACTTTCATATTTCTCACATGCTTACACAGTGTATGTCATGCTTTTCCATAATAGTGTTACTTTTGCAAGTGTATTTTCAAGGAGGGCATGGGTATTAGTTTTATTTTTTAAGGAGAACAGTAAAAATGCTTTAAAATTATCAAATAAATTTCACATTTATTAACTTATTTGAATCCTATAACAACACTAAGATGAGATGGTATTATCTCCATTTTATAGACAAGAACACTGAGCCCGGAGGATGGAAATAATTTGTTCAGTATCACATAGACTGCAAGTGCCAGACCTAGGACTGAAATCCAGGTCTTCTACCTCAACAAAGGAAGTGGGCCCTCCTAAAATAGATGTGCGCAGCATCTGGGCATATTGACAGCATCAAGAAATATGTGAAAGCGAACATGAAGTTTATATCAATTGATACCACAAGACACAAAGCCCAAATGAACCAAAAATGAGATATGGCTTATATGGTTTAAATCCTTTTTTTTTTTTTTTTTTTTTTTAATGACAGATAGTAAGCTTCTGGAAGCAATAAAGTATTTTAATCTTTATTTTTAACTTTGGAAATCCTGACCAGTATAAACCGATGTTAATAATCACAATACAGAGCCAAACCAGTGTTTGTTGACTTTATACAATGCATATAATAGTAAATATGAAATGGTGTTCAGGGAAAGTAAAGCTGATTGGAACACTTCAGGTTGTTTTCAGTGATCTTCTAAAAGGGAACAAGAAAAGGTGTAAAAGAGTGTGTGTGTGTGTGTGTGTGTGTGTGTGTGTGTGAGTGTGTGTGTGTGTGTGTGTGTGCGCGCGCGTGCGTGTACACACACCACCATCCAAATGGGGGGTTACATTGCCCATCAAGTTAATGTCTCTGAAAAAGCCTCATGGGTGGATGGTTAAATTAATTACCTATGGATTATCAAAAAATATTTGTCTTTTGAAAAGCAATTTCTATCATATACAGTAGCATTTCCAGACATTATTATTATCTTGATTGAAATTTTGAGAATTAGTTACAGTTTGTGAAGCAATGGGAAAGAGGCATCTTGGTTTAATAATAAAAAAAATTATATAAACAGGAAGGAGGCAATCCTCAGACATTTCATGGTCAATTCTTTTGATTCCATGGAAAATGTAGATATGTTAAATAAATTTTGTATTAAAATGTTTTGTCTAACAAGCTAGATTCATTTTCTATTCTCAACATAGAGGAAATTTGAATGACTAAAATTAGCAGAGGAATGAGTCTTTATGTTACCAAAAGACTAAGTGAAATATGAAAAAAATGAAAATACCCTTTAGAAAATGTATATACAAGATTAATCTTTTCAACCAATAGTCCCTCAAAATGTAACAATTATATAACTTAAGTGATAAATGTTTTAATTATTTCTTTGACTTCCCTCTACACAACAAAAATTTTTCTTATCAGTAATGTGTCTTTCAAAATATGCAGGAGATGTATATTCTTAAAAACAAATTTAAGGTTGGAAATTCAAACAGCATAGGTGATTACTTGATATTATACAGACATTCTAAATAACAGAGATGTAAATATCAAGAAGGTGACATTTGATTTAGGTGTTTTAGAAGGAAAATAGCTAAAAACTATAATCACACTAAATAAATCCCATGCATATTATAAAATATTTATTTGAAATTTGTCTTTTAAGTGCATTAACATAATATATTAAATTAAATAAAAGATTATATTACAGTATTTAAATACTAAAAAAATCAGGTTTTTACTTTTTTATGCTGCATTATAAAAAATATTTCTCCATTGTTTTTGTTGATTTTGTCAGTTTTTTTAGTGGTTTTTTTCTTCATCAAAGGAGGTAATGGTAACCTAAGTTCATGATGCAAAATTTGAGTTTCACATTAACAAATTAAATGATGAAAAAGTTGATCATTTTAACTGTCTATATCAGTGAATTCAAGACTTAGGATTTTAGAAAACTATCTTTTTAAAAAAACATAATAGAGCTTACATAAGATTGACATCTTTAAATTT
Organism: Cynocephalus volans; assembly: GCF_027409185.1. Lineage (NCBI taxonomy): Eukaryota > Metazoa > Chordata > Mammalia > Dermoptera > Cynocephalidae > Cynocephalus > Cynocephalus volans. The sequence goes on along the minus strand of NC_084461.1, from coordinate 50,495,935 downwards.
TAATATGTAAGGACATTAAGTATATTTAAATACCAACAATATAAGAAAAAAAATCCTATTTCTCGCACTTCTCACATATTACCAAAACAGTGTTAGACATTTAAAAAAAAAATTCTTTCCTTATTTGCCTCCACAAAAAGATTGTCTTGGTAATTTGATTTAATACTTTATCAGCTAGTGTGTTATGAGAATTTAATGCACCAGAAAAATATTATGGATCCATCACCTTCTTACATTCCTGATTCTGATGTTATGTACCTTTCATGTTTCGTGGGGATGGGAGGAGGTGGGAAGGAGGAGGTACAAGGAAAAGATGGATAGAAACATGTCTTCCAAACATGGACTATTCATGAGCCCTTATTTCATTCTCATTAATTGGACTATCTTGGTTTAGTTACCTGCTTATGGAGCAGTAACAGGTAAACAGATAACCAAAAATGTTCACAAGATACATTTCTCTAAGATTATGAAATGTTAAGAAGAGAAGAGACTTAAACTAACCTAGCCCACCACTGCCCATCTTTTACACTTGAAGACACCTGTGTCCTGAGGGGTTAAGTTACTTACAACTAGTTTTAAATTGCTTAATGCAACTAATTTACTGGAAGAACCAAGACTACAATTTATATCTTCCATATCTCCTAACAATTTACATTTTATACATTGTGGCCATCTTTCAACAATTGCTATTTCCGTCTTCCTGCCTACAGCCTGAAACAAAAAGTTTGGAAATTACTTTAAAAAAACATTTGTGAGTAAATGGTATCTTCAAATATTGGCAAGAGAAAGAGATGACTTCAGAAAACAAAACATTCTTCCACTTTCCAATTTGCATATATTTATGTACACACACACACAATGATGAACTGTTCACTAATTTCTGTCTCCAAACTTTAATGTGGAATTGAAAGAGTATCTCGGGAAAGGTTCTTAAATATCGTATAGAATAATAATCTAAAAAGACTAAAAATTGTTAATGACTTTTGCTAATTATTCAAATGTCTCAAGTCTAACAGGGATAAAATTGTGTCCCTCTCACAGTGTACTATCCATCTACAAGTTTAAAAATATGCATTATGTGATTCTATAACTCAAATGCTGCTAGTCCTGGCTCATAACAGCAATGTTGCTAAGGGATTATACCAAATAGCACCGTATTATATTTCAAAAGATGTTGTGGTTATTTTTACCCTGAGGAACATTTTTCTACACTTAAAAATAGGAAATCTAATTTTTCTCAGAGAAGAAGGCATTTTACCTTATTTCTTAAAACTCATCAGCTAGATTGGTTTGACCCCATACACACACACTTAACCACCATAGCCATGACCCTCACCACACCACTTTGGAGATTAACTGGGAACTAAGATTTGCTTTGTCATCTAAATAAGCATTTATGTTATTGATCTGTCTCAGTGTGTGGTATCACCATCCAACCAGGCCAGTGGTATCCTCATATGCTGGCTGTCCCTTACTCTGGATCTCAGAGACCACCAAGATCTGATCTACCTCAGAAATACCTCATGTATTTTCCCACTGTTCAAGCACATCTTTGTTCACTAAACTGTTGCATGGTCTCCAGCTCTAATCTGTCCTCACTCTAATTTATTTTACACTCCAGGCCACAAATCTCATCATCTCCTCATCCAAAATCTTAGGATAATTTCTCTTTGCCTGCAAGGTAAAATCTAAATTTCTAAGTATCACTCTTCAGAATGCTATCCCAGTCTGTCTTTCTTGCAGAAAGTCTTGCTATTCATCCTCTTCCATAAATCCCAGGGAATAACCACACTCAAGTTCTTGACATGAGCTGGGTTCTTTGTGCCTTTTCATACCTTTCTTTCTTTGAAGCTGTTGCTTCATTCTAGAACTTTTCCTATGCTCCACACCACTCCCTCCTTACCTGTCAGAACACTCAGGAATATCTTTCCAAACTCAGAATGATACCACTCCTATGGATATTCCTACAAGAGGAGGGAATATCTTTCTCTTCTAGGCTTTCCCACAGCGTTTTGGGCATATCTATACTGTAGCAGTTACCGATGCAATTTAATTATTTGTTACATCTGTCTCCCCCAATAGGTACATTAGGACCCTATACAATGTATGGTTTATATAGGTTCTCAATAAATGATGACCTTTTAAATGTAGACATAATAATGAAACCTTGCCTTTTCAGTTTGTGCTCTCTCAAACAGATTTGATTGCTTTTCTTAATAATTTCTATGAAGCACACAGAGCTAGAGATTATTTTGCTCATTTATGGGTGATAAAAAGGAATATCGATGTTCAGAAAAATAGACACTTATTCATGTTCAAAGACATACGTTGGACTTAATTCTTAAAACTCTTAGTCTGGTGATCTTTTCATTACTCTGTATCTGTTGGTATCTGATAGGAAGAAGCCCATAATTTGACTTGAGACCATGAGGACAGAGGGAAATTATAATGATTATGAAGAGAGATAGAAGTTCTGATCCAGCTTGTGAGAAAATAACATCAAAATGAAAATAACTGTGATAGAACAAAATACCCCTTTTTAATTAGAGAGATGCCTCTACAGAGTAAATTCTTAACTTTGGGTTCTTTGCATTCAGAGGATTTATTACATATGCAGTAGATGCATATTTGGGGGAGAATGTTCATCAGATTCACAAGTCCTTGATCTACAAAATTTAAGACACTGTGTTCTAAAGTTAACTAAGTTGGGCTGGCCCCGTGGCTCACTCGGGAGAGTGCGGAGAGTGCGGTGCTGTTAATGCCGAGGGCGCGGGTTCGGATCCTATATAGGGATGGCCGGTGCTCACTGGCTGAGCATGGTGCGGACCACACCATGCCGAGGGTTGCGATCCCCTTACCGGTCAGACAAAAAAATAAAGTTAACTAAGTTATTGGCTAATTCACTAAGGGAATGATTATAAGAACATCATATGCTAATGGAGTAATGTTCCCACTGGGGTGGCTGAAAGCAAACAGTTTGAAATGAGATTTTAGAAAAATGCAACATTTTGGACAGATAAGGTCAGTGGCTTATTTTAAAATGACATATCCCCAGTAGGATTTTAGGGAGTTATTTTACTTAAATTTTGATTTAACCATGTATAAGAATACTAAGAACATCTTGCAAAAATAAAAATTAAAAGGCAGTTTTTTCCCTTTAAGATATCAGAAAATATATAGGCTATTAGTTCAATGGAACTGAATAAATGATCAAGATGAAGTCCACGTACATATGAAAATTTAGGATTTAGTAAAGGCAGCGTTTCAACTCAATGAGAATAGGGAAAATTATTTAATATATTGTGTTTATTGATTTGCTGAAATAAAAAAGATCCTTACCTCGCACTGTAATAAAGAACATTTAAGATGCATAAGGATATATAGAGCAAAATATCATTTTACTGTCCATTTATCACAAGTATACTATTTGTTGTTCATAGATGCAAATTTATGTAAATAGACGTTTGTGCAGTGAATAGAAAGCATGCACATTAAGTGAACAAGACTAGTTGTGCCTAAGAAATGGTGAGAGGAATGGGATGGGTGACTGGAGGGTAAGAAACACGAGGCTCTATTGTTAACAATTGTGATGATATTACGTAAAATGTGGAGTATGAGTGATCATTGTAATCCCATGTTAGAAAACATAAACTGGGATGTTTCTAATTTTTAAAAAATGCTTAAAATCAATAATAAAAGTTTAAAAGCTTGAGAGGAAAAATAGATGAAAGCCATGAATGGGCAATTCAAAAAGGAAGAAAGATTAATGACAAATACACAGTTGAAAAAGTTTTTTATCCTGGTGAATAGATGATAAAATAAAAACTAAAACATCAATGTTATTTAATGTTTCATCTTTCATTCTGCAAAAGATGAAAAAGACGAATAGTTCAAAAGAACTGGAGAAAGTGTAGAGAAGCAGGCACTTATGTACATTTTTAGTGAAAAGTGTAAATTAGGAAAACATTGGTGGGGAATCAAATAATATGTATCAATATTTAAAATGTGCATACAGTACTTCAAAAAGTTTGTGGAAAAATAAAATTAAACGATAACAAGTCTTTCCATGAACTTTTTGAAGTACCCTCATACCTCTGTCCCAGTAATTCTATGCTTAGGAACTTACCCTAAGAATATAATTGAATAAGTGAGCAAAGAAGTGCTATATTGCACAATTGCATATAATAGTTAAACATCTGGAAACCACCCAAATATATTTGAATAGAGAACTGGCAAAATAAATGATGTCGTATCTGCAACAAAGAACTACTAGATAAAGAATGAGGGAGGTCTGTATGTACTGAAATGTAATTACAAAGTCTATGAAGTATGTGGAAAAAAAGCCATTTAGAGAGTTGATCACAGAATATGGTACCATGTACTTGTGTGTATTCATGTGTTCTTTATTTGCTCATATGAGATTATATTTGTATTCTTGTGTGCCTCTACATACTGATGTGTGTGTGTGTGTGTGTGTGTGTGTGTGTGTGTGGTATGAGTATATATATATATACACACTTGGTGGGAAAATTATTAAACTGTGTGAAGAGAAGATATTTGAGAGATCTCTGATTTTTGTTTTATGTTTTTTTCTCATTTGATTTTCTGTAAAATGAGCATGTGTTGCTTTTACAATAAGCAAAAATCATTTATTTTCTCCTTTTGTAAAAACATAATATTTTCAACTTATTTAGGTTAATATATTTTATTTGTATCCCCTTTTATCTCACCCTCAAAAAAAGCAAAGGAATGTAAATTTCCTAAAGCAATCTCGTACAGCAGGGTAAAAACAAGGGCACCAAAGAAAAGAGAAAACAACAGCATGAAAATAGTATGAAATATGAAAGCAAAAATGCATGCTATTGATTCCTGAGTAATTATTAGAAATGAGTCACAGATGTGGCTCTGAACTTCCCATCAGCTAATCCTAGGAAGGAAACACCATCATTTCCAAGCAGAAAATAATGAGTTGCTTGGGACAATACATTTCTATTACCTCTGAGAATTAAAAGAAATATTTCCCCATGGTATCTTGTAAAAAAGACTATGTGATATGGTGTGTATGTTTTCAACAACTTTCCTGCACTCTATAAAGTATGAAATATGTATGAGTATTTCTTTTAACTATGGCTGTTTCTTATAAAACTACAGATTGATGGCCTGTTGTCAAAGTGCCATTCGTTGAAAGCATTGGTACTTTCCCTTTAGTGCTGAATGCTGTGCATGCTTTATCAAAAGGAACTGCGTTCTCCAGCTTGGGCAAATTCCTTTAGACTCTATCTCCTATATCTGATATTTGGGCTCTTGTCCTCGTTTGGTTACCTGAATTTGATGTGGATACCTTATGTATTCCCCGGGTCTTAGAATTGATAACCAAGTTTCTATTTCAGTTTCTTCCCTAAATACTGCTTTTTGATTGAATACTGCTTCCTGACCTGATTTGTTCTATAACTGCAGCCCTCAAGCAAGTCCAACCTGACTAACTCCCAAGGTTGGCTCAGAATTCTGAGACACCACCAAGTTGGTGGTGTCCCCCTTATTTGTGACAGGAGAATGGAAATAAAGGAATAAGAAAACTCAGTCTTGGTATTCAGCTCTGTGATTTTCTGACATGACCACCCCATTCTCTAGATATTCATAACATATTCACTTCCAGTTGAATGATCCAAGATAAGCTAGTTACAAAATGTAGCCCCCTGATAAATACATGGATCGACTCACTTAAATACAGACCAGTGAAATGTTAAAGTTACTTACCAAAAACGAGGTTGGTGTTTTAGAGGAATTTGTTCACAACCCTTCTCTGAAAGTAATTAGAGAGGCACACCTTTTGTCTATTGAGATTGCTCCACATTCATGATTACAATAGCATATTATTTCCCTGTTGTTATTATTGTTGCTGTTGTTGCTATTTACCTAGCAGACAGGTATGCTTCCAGCTCATTTGGAAGCAATTTTAAATCATTAAAATATAAAGTAAAAGTTTGGAGTCTGCTGTATACACATTTTTGTTTTACAATCACTGGGAATAATTACTGCCATCTGGGGTCTTTCAATCGTATAAAGGATCAGGTTCTTGTTTAATAATCAATAGCCAGGGTGTATACTGTGCTAAAATCACGTAGCTACTTATTATGGGAGTTTCTATTACAGATGTTGAAGAAAGATCATCAAACACTGAGAAATAGTCTGTGTTGTTTTTATCAGATTTTTGAGAAGTGATAAAGAATATAATGATAATCCTCATGTAGAATATGGTCTAAGAAACTCATGCTTACATTAGAAACTCAGAAAGTGTCATGAACATTAGCTAAAGTATCCAGTAAGTCAACAGATTCAGTTTGTGAGAAAAAGAAAATTATCTATGTTTTGATGGGTGGGCCAAGCTTTGCATCTAACTATTTGTCTTCCCACACAAGGGCCTCCGTATGGATTGTTTCCCCTGCCTACGAAGCTCTTTTCTCCCCACTCAATAGCTTTAATAACACCTATTCATACTTCAGATTTTAATTCAAACATCACTTTTTTAGTGAAGTTTTTTCAGATCTCCAGAACCTGTCATAATACCGTGTAGTTCTCCTTTATAGCATTTGTTTTAGAAATGACATAATTAATTGTGTAATTATTTGATTAATACTGATCTCTTACACCAAACTATAAACCTCTATGAAAGCAAGGACCCTGTCAATTTTGTTCACATTCAAACATACTGCTTATATATTGTTTGCACTTAAAGATTTATTAAATAAATAAATAAAACCCAGAATTAATAAGGTTACCAATTTTACGAAGCTAGAAATACACTATTAAAAGGGATGTATTGGTCCATTTTCTATTGCTTATAACAGAATACCTGAAACTGGGCAATTTATATAGAAATGAAATTTATTTCTTACAATTTTGGAGGCTGGGAATTCTACGGTTCAGGAAACACATCTGGTAAAGTACTTCTTGCTGGTGACTCTCTACAGCAAGGCAGGGTATCACATGAGATTATGGCAAGAGCAAGGGAGCTAACCATCTCCCTTGCTGTCCTTATAAAGCCATCAGAACCATGACCATGATAAGTCATTATTCTATGAATGGATCAACTCATTCACCAGAGTGCAGTTCTCACTATTCAATCACCTCTCAAAGGCCCCAGGTTTCAAATACCATAACTGGATTTCTGACCCTCTTAACACTGTTAAAATGAGGTTTGAGTTTTCAGTACATGAACTTTTGGGGGACACATTTAACCTATAGCAAGGGAGCAGAAACAATTCCAAATTCAGGCAATCTTCACCATGTGCTTTATTTAATTAAAGAGATAAGAAATTACTATATAATTCAGTTGATGTAAAAGACATTTGAGCATTAGCAGGTCTGGAAAGAATTCTGAAGGACAGGAAGTCAGAAAAGAAGTAGCATTAGGGACTGTCAGGATTATGATGCTGTAAAACAGTTATATTTAAAGAGAAAGCAAATAAAATGGGAATAAAGGCATTAAATGCTACTTTAATTCTATTCCATGTTTTGTTTTCATGTTATTTATTTTAGAGCTTATGGTTTATACATTATTTAACCTTTATTAGTAAATTTTAAGTATTCTGCCTCAAATTCATTACATTTCTGTTAATCTGGTTCAAATAAATATAAAATGCCCATAACTACTTAGACCCTCAGCATCTGATAGTTCTTCATGATGTTAAAACCCATGAAGAAAAATAAATTTCTTGCTTGGGCATATAATTGCCAATTCAAGATGACCTAATAAACTTAACAATCATAGGGAAAAAAATCATAAGGAAAAGTAAGGGTATGTAGTATTATTCTGGCAAAATGACACTTAATTTCATAAATGTTTCCCTTTGTGTTGTTTTCATTTTTGTTGTAATATGACATGGAAGCTGTTAGATAAGTCATTATTTTTGTTGACGTACAATATATTTAAACCAAAGTCACAAAACAGTTCAATGAAAAATCATTAGTAAAAGGTCACATAAACACTTAATTATGTTATTGCAATATTTAAGGAGAATAATCTCCTTAGGGAAAACAATTCGTGTTTGTTTCTATTGGGAGCCATGACGTGGGGACCCCAGACTCAACTGCATTCCCATTGACTCCCCGGTGGAATGCTATTCAGTTTTCACTGAATTCAAACATAATGATTACATAGCTCATTAAGTAGTTACAAGAGGGAGAAAAATACAGTATGCTTTTTGTTTTATCATACATAAAATTACTTTTCTTTTAAACATTTTTACCTCCTTAGCTAACTTAGGACAAGACTATGTAAAATAACTCAATGCAGTACTCACCCAGAGATTTTTTAAAAACTGACTTGACCAAGCTATATTATTGGCTTGGGAGGACTGAACCAGATACTCCTTTGTTTTTCACTACATCTGTTTGTAACTCATGATAATTTTCGGAAATATTTGAGCCTATAAAGAAGCTATTGAGGAGATAGTGGGAGTCTGTAGAAAAGAAATAACAAATACCAACATTGGCCCTCAACCAGTCTGGCAGCCTGTTTATTTCTTTCAATGCTGTTTATGTCTAAGCATTTGCTTTAAATATTTGATGTAGTTAATTAATGAGTATTTTGGATCTTCTGTCTACTATAAAAATCGCCTGTTAAAAAAAATGCAGGCAAATTACAAACAATAAAAGACCAAACTGAAAAACAATAATTGCATCCTCAAATGCCCACTAGTAGTTTGTTTCCAGGATATCATTTTTATCTGATTTTTGTTAGACAATAGAAACAGTTAGGTATACAGCTAAAGGCTATAGTGTCTAATGGTTAGGTATTTTCCCAGGCACTAGCCTGAGAGTAGTTCGATACATATGGAGTTTGAAGTGTGTGGAATGGAGTTGGCAAGAAGAACGGGAGAAAAGGGAGATAAGGCTTTGATAAATATTCTTCAACTTTCCTCTGAGATGTTAGAGAGGCACAGATAGATTTTAAGCAGGGAAATTATATAGTTAGCTTTGAATTTTTTAAAGCTTACTTTGGTAGATAGATGGAACATGAAGTGGAAGGAAATTGGAGGTGTGATTTAGGTGTTTATTGCAGTAAACTGAAATAAATGATGATAGTCTGAAACTGGTGCTGTGGCAGTAAGGATAAAAAGGAAGAGATGAACTTAAGAGATATATAAGTAGAAATGATGTGATTTTTGACTGACTGATGTAGTGCTATTAGATAAAAGAATTTTTAAGTTAAATGTATTGCTGAAAAGTATAATTAAATAATTCATGAATATCTGGACACCTGAGGTAAATTTAGAATCTTACAGTTTGGCTTTACTGCAGTCATTCTAAATTTTTAGTTTGTCTGGGTTGGGGAAAGTTTGAAATATTAGTTAAGGCAAACAATTTAAAAATACTTGTCTGTCATAGATGAAATTTTCAGTGTTGTAGATAGACTACTTGTACCAATACATTAAGCATAAGAAATGCTTTTTGATTGTGAGTGCATATGTAGATATATTTCATTTCAGGCCACCACTAAATAATTGTGTTAATTTAGTTAAATTGGTTTTCTCAACCCATTTGAAAAAGGTAAAAATTAACACCTCAAACTATTTCCTTTTAGCAGACATCATAAAGGCTAATGAACTTTCTTTATCCATAGTCTCTTTCTCTCTCTCTCTCTCTCTCTCTCTCTCTCACTAGGAAGCTACTACACATTCCAGCTTTGGTTTTCTAGTTTCAATTATTTCTGTACCCATCCATTCCAGGTAATCCTTCAGACACTGATTGTGTGTGTGTGTGTGTGTGGCGATATTGCAAAATTACCACTCTTTTGCTTTGTTCTTTAAATCTTTTCATAACTTGCCTAAGCTTTTTTCTCCCATTCATCAGTTATATTTTCTTTTTAATATGCACCATGAGCTTTTACCTCTGGTTAAGTCTATCTGCACATAATCCACTAACTGCATTGCCACGTCTTTGCATCTGATATAGCTCTTACAAATAACCAAACAAACATATAGGCAAAACAAAACAGTAACAATAATAAACACCCCCTGCTCTTCCTTTTGCTTGTTTCCCCCTCTGAAAGTTCATATTCTCTAGAGTAGCTATTCTTATGAGCCACATCTGACAAGAATAATTTCTTAACTTCTCATTTTGTTAGAATTTAGGTACTTTAGTATATATCAAGGTGTAAATGAAGAGATTTACTCTAAACTTAAGGCTTTTTTTATTATATGTAGATTTTCATATATTATGGTTCTATATTTGTATTTTTGGTTCTATGTTTGTTTTTATAACTCCATTAGTGCAGAGAACAATTACTATGTATTTGTTTTGTTCTTCGTAGTCTTATCCTTCTCCTTTTCCCTCATCACTTAGTATCAGAATAAACATGCAACAATACTTTTTCCTTTCCAAGTTAGAAAAATTTTGACATCTAAGATTGTATTAAGAGCAGCCATTTATAGATCAATGTTTAAAAGACTTTTTCATAGAGCTTTAACATACACTGTCCCAATTATCCCTCACATAGAAGAGTTTTAAGTCAAAGAGAAACAATCAGTGTATTCTAGAAAGATTCCTCTGGTAGTAGCATAGAAGAAAAATAAGAATAGAGCAAGACTGAAGGTGGGGGAGTCCAGCTTAGACATTATGACAGAAATCCAGGAGGAAAGGTGTTAAAGACATAAACTACAGCAACAGAAGAAATAAACTGATATTAATAAGCTAGCTCGTTCCATTCTTAGCAATCAATTAGAAAAAGGTGAGGGATGCAGAATAAAGAGGAGATGGAAAAGTTAAGTATTTGCTCAGCCGTCTGGGCGAGTGATGGTACCATGGACCAAGTCAGGGGAAGAAAGTTGATGACTTTGCCTGTGAACATACAAACAGAAATGTGCAGTAGATAATTTTCATCATAATCATCATCATCACCACCATCACGATCATCATTATCGTCATCTCAGCACTGCCACTTATTAATTAACTAAGCCTCGTACTCTTGGAAGCATTACACAGATCGCATCTCACTTAATCCTTTTAACAGTTTGTGAAGTAGGTACCCTAATCTGTATTTGCAGACATGGAAAATGATATTTAGAAAAGTTATAGAACTTACAGATTTACCCAGTCAAAGCGAGCGTCCTTCTGATTCCAAAAGTCTGTTTTTTTCAATATGTCAGATTTCAGGAACTCAGAAGAATGGGAGAATGGTGTGGATTTGTTTGGAAGTTACTACCAAAATATAGTAGACATCAGTGAGAGCACTCCGAGAAGGGATGTCAATGTACAAGAAGCTCAAGGATGAAGGCCAGGGAAACACCAACACTTAAAGTACAAGTGGGAAAAGAGGAGCCAGGGATCAAACCTAAGGAGGAATTCTCACCCTGTGCTTTTTCAAGCAAAGCGTAGATTCCTCCTTGTGTTCATTTGAAACATGAACTCTGGACAAAGGACCGTTATCCAGGATGTATATAAAACAAGCCTTCTGACATGATTTGTACCTTAGTAAAAGAACAGAGAATCTGTGGACATCTCAAGTTTCGTAGATGAGATCCTTAATATATGGAAAGAGAAGGTTACCAGATACCAGGAGTGTCCTGTAACCTGGCAAGGGAGGATATTTGTGGACTTCTGCATCTAATGTACTTATCAGATTGGACTTCAAATTCTGCCCCATGGAAATGCTGTTTAATGAATCTAATTGCTTAGTGTCTAAGAAGAAAAAAAAAATCATAGCTTCAGGTTAGAAAAATTAAAGTTGAAGTTTATGCACTTTGCAGTCAGGTACCTTTACATGAGTTCCATCTATATGAGCAAGGCAGGAGGGAGTCACCTTGGAACGATTGAATGTAGGGGAGGTAAACTATGAAAATTGACACAGTCAGGATAAGAACACAGTCACGTACATGTTATCTTTGTGTGAGAAAAGGGTATAGTATTTCTGGCTATTTTTTACATATAATATTATTTTGAATTCTCCAGATACTTTTATCTTTTCAAAATGGGTAAGAAATCATAACCAGCAGAGAGAGAAAAGAAATATAGCTCTATTTCCTTTCATGAGTATCACTCTTGAGTTATAACTCTATTATCTACAGTCTTTCCAATCATGTTAAGTGAGATTGTTTTTGCAATAAGAATACTTTTTTTGACAGTTGAAGTTCCCTTTTAGTGCATACTAGAATTGTACAGTATTCGTATTTCAATTTTTATTCATGGTGTGAAAGGAATTGTTGTGATAAAATATCTTATAGTACAATGGGAATAGACATATTTGTGCAAATAACCTGGAGATGCTGAGAGGTAGAGTGAAGAGACGTTATCTGAAAACTTAACATTTCACTGGACTCACCAACTCTAATCTTGCTTCTAACAAATGCAATTGTTAGCAAAAGATCAGGCTGTTCTACACTAGATTACATGATTTTTTTTATTTCAACAATCTTTTTTTACTTATTTATGAACATTTTGTTAGAATGGTGGCTTTGGTATATGTCATTAGTTTTCAAAAATATACAAAGCAAAATTGAAAAGAAATGTAAAAGTCATGGCTTCTTGATTGTACCATCATATATATTTCTGCTTATGTGCTTTTAGTACTTTGGTTTACAGATATATATGGATTATTACACCAATATTTTAAAGCAAATTCTCTTCTCTTCATTTCTGCAGTGTGTTGGGTTGAATCATCTTTATAGTTAAAAGTTGTCAAGTATTGCCAATTTTACATGGTTCAACCTAACAGAATCTGTTCCCTTTTAAGCCTTGGAGAAGAGAAACCTCTTTGTATTTTCTCCTTCCAGATTTTGGCTCAACCCAGGTCTCTGCATAGGTGGAATTGCAAATCCCACTCCTGCATCTGGTGAGTTGTACAGTTAGCAGCTCTGACACTTTTCTACACTGCTCAAACAACGACAGCCCAAAAATGTGAGTGTGGCCTTAAGAAAGGCTGATTCCACATGACCACCAGATTGCTTCGAGATCTGCCCAGTCATCCCCCTGACTGTGTCATCCTTTCAAAATCTGTCATCTGGGTACAGAGAATGAGAAGAATGTTTTCATGATCTGTGCTTAAGTTAACAGAATTTTTTCTTCCAGATTACAAAGTAGAGAATTGGAATTATACTTTATGACTTGGGTCCCTGAAATATGTTTTCTTTTTCCCCAAAGGGATGTGTTCTATAAGAAGAGAAGGAGGAGAACAGGTGTAGTGTTTCAGCCCCAGAAACGCACCTGTGGCAGCTCCTACACATAGCAGCTGGTTAGACACAGGCCCCTTTGTTCACAAGACCACCCAGGGATGGACAGACACAGTGTCTAAGTGTTTCTTTGCATCTGGTTGTTGTGGGAATAGAGGTGGCGTATAAAAAATCCTTCCATTTCTATTGAGGGGATCCATATTCTATGTCCCTTCATACCGTTCAGTAGGAGTTTTTTTCCTACTGATCTGTACTATTCAGTTATCCAAATGTGAACTATTTCCTGTTGACAGCATGGCCTTCTTTTTCCCCTAAATTTGTTCACTAACTGCTATTTATTTATTTATTTATTTAAATTTTATGTATTTATTTTTATTGGTTATGAATATCCATGAGATACAAAGCTGATTGTCACCCCTTGTGCCCAAGATGTGAAGGCCAGATTCACACTGGCAGCATGCCCATTACCACAAATTGAGTTTGTACCCCATGTCCCCCACCCAATTATCCCCAACTTCCCTCCACCTTCCCCTCTCCCCCCGACTCCACTTTGTATCCCAAGGTATGTTCTCTCCCTCTGCAAGTCCAGCACACCGCTGTGGTCTTTCTTTCCTTCCTTCTTTCTCTCTTAGCTCCCACATATGAGTGAGTACATGTGGTATTTAAGCCTCTGTGCTTTGCTTATCTCATTCAACATAAGTTTCTCCAGGCTCATCCATATTGTTGCAAATGAGAGAATTTCATTCTTTCCTATGACAGAATAATATTCCATGGTGTATATATACCACAGTTTCCTTATGCAATCATCCATCGATGGACCTTTAGGTTGGTTCCATGTCTTGGCTATTGTGAACACAGCTGTGATGAACATGGGAGTGCAAGTATCCCTCTGACATGATGATTTCCATTCCTCTTGAAACTGTAAAATTACTAATGGAAAATATAGGTGAAACACTTCAGGAACTAGGTCTGGGCACAGACTCTATGAACATGAGAACATGAACCTGAAAGCACAGCAGCAAAAGAAAAAAAAAAAAAGGGACTGTATCAAACTAAAAAGCTTCTGCACAGCAAAGGAAACAATTAACAGAGTGAAACGACAACCTACAGAGTGGGAGAAATTTTTTGCTAATTATGCATCCGACAAGGGATTAATATCCATAATATACAAGGAACTCAAGCAATTACACATTAAAAAAAAAATAACCCAATTAAAAAATGGGCAAAGTAGCTGAATAGACATTTTTCAAAGGAAGACATACTAACTGCCATTTAAATGTTAACTTTGTTCCTATTTAGATGTGCACGCTTCCTGAGATCAAACTCACTCAGCAAGCTTTAATTAAATATGAATGACAGAAATGTTTCCTGTTTTACCATTTAGCAAAAGGGAGCGGAAGGGACCAGAACTAAGTTTTATTGAACTATTACTATGCCAGGCCCTTACAGTAATTGTTACCATTCAGCTTCCAAATTCTGTTTGCCAAAAATTATGATTGACAGTAAATGTTATGTTTTGTATATTTATTTTATCACAATAAAAAGTTGGAAAAAATATTATTTTGAAGAGTCTATTCAAGGTTAGAGTTAGTAAGCAGATTTTCCTCACAAAAAAGTTGCTGATTCATAATAGAACTTTCATTCCAAATTAAGGATGATTTCCTGCAAGGAAAGCCTGTGCTGTACTTAAAAAAAAAAAAAAATCACTCTTCTGTTGTAAATTCTCCAGTGGTTTCCCATTGTTTCCAGGGTAATGTTCAGAATCCATGGCAAGATCTATAAATTCATACCTAGTCTCCCATTATCTCATCTTTAGCCTTTCTTCTCCCATCACCACCAGCTCAGTTCTACTCAACTTCCTTGACTTCCTCCCCATTGGCTATTCTAGGATCACCTCGAGGATTGGAAGGAAGACTGCGAGCTTGGGGCTGGTGGTAGTGGAGAAATTAGGGACAGAGAAGTCCAACAGAAGGGTTGCTTTCCAAAAAAAGAGCCCTTAAGTGGCAGCAATGATAAAACTAAGGAGTAGGATAAACAAAGAGTTAACACAAAGTGGTGCGATTTAGTCACTAATTTGTTGGAAGGGACGAGGGGCAATAAGTACCCAGTGAAGATTCTGAGGTTCCCAGTTGGACTACTAAATTGACAGTATTTGCTTTTCACTAAGATGAGGAGGACAATAGATGCAGCAAATTTTGGAGGGAAGATAATAAAATCAAGTTTGCTTTTTCACCCTTGATGACAAATTTGAGTATGTATGGATGTATTCATGCATGTGTGTGTTTTTGAACACCTGTGTTTTTTTTCTTCAATTATACTCAAATACTGAAGTTGTACTGGTTAAGCAAAATATATGCCTTCAGCATGGTACCTTTTACATAGCAGCAAACATCATTATATTAGTTTTCTATTGCAGCATAACAAATTACCACAACATTAGCAACTTAAAACAACACATTTGTTATCCCTCGGTTTCTGTGGGTCAGGAGATGGGGCTTGGCTTAACTGGGGCCTCTGTTTGTGGTCTCAAAAGCCTTCCACCAAGGTTTTGGCCAAGGTTAAAGTCTCACTTGAGCTCCTCTTTTAAGTTCACATGGTTGTTGATGGAATTAATTACCTTACATCTGTAAAATTCATAGAAGTTTGCTTCTTCAAGGTCAGCAGGAGAAAGAGACCATGATTTCTATATTCCCTTTTGAAGGGCTCACCTGCTTAGGCCAAGCCCACTCAGGATAACTTCCTTTTGTATTAACTTAAAGTCAACTGATTAAGGATCTTAATTACATCTGAACAGTCGTTACCTTTGCCATATTCCATTGGTTGAAAGCAAATTACAAATCTTGACCATGCTCAAGAGGAGGAAATAGTATAAGGGCGTGGGTGATTGGGAGTTATCTTAGAATTTTGTCTGCCACAATCGTGTTCTATGTGTGTGTAGGTGTGTGTGTATATGTGTGTGTGTGTGTGTGTGTGTGTGTGTGTGTGTGTTTATGTGGTTAGATAATGAGTTTAAAAATGAATTACATGTATCTAAAAACAGGTGGCAACTACATACCTCTTGCCTTCATACTTGGCTTTTTTTTTTTTTTTTTCTAGAGTCTCTCCAGGGTCTTCTACTCCCATTGTTAGATCTCTCTTCTGCTGTCCTGGCTTCACCTCTCTCAGATGAGAAAGTGTTCAGTTTGGTTCCTTAATGTACATTTTAATACAATCTCCCTGTCTTGGCAGTAGTGGTGAGTGAGCCGTTAGTAAATCATTTGTGATCCAGAATGAGCTTCAGCAGTTTGGAATGAGGCCATGGCTCACAAGTTTGATGCCGCCAGCCTGATTTTTGTAATGGTAACTATATTAATAAGGTAAATATGTAGTCCCTTCTTAGACATGCAGTTTTTAATATTTTATATAATGTTCAGTCATTCTTGCAGTGGTTAACCCTTCTTTGTCTTTTAACCCTTTAGCAAAGTTAAAAGAAAAGGAGTCTATAATGAATTGTCACATTGGACTTATTTTTTGAGCTCTTGTTGATATATTGTGTGAACTTTTGGAACTGAAAGTATAGATTTGTTATATGTGTATATGTTTCCACATGTCACTCCATAAAAGAATTAGAGATAGCTTACAAGATAGAATGTGCTTTGGGGTACTAAATTCTAACAATGTTTTTCTCCATTTGAGACTTTATAGGGAACTATATAATATCATAGACCTTGTCCTGATAGTCTGTTGGCAACAAATCCAGACACATCTATCATGACTTTTTCTTATAAAGAACTTTCGTTAAGAGGTAAGGCTGGAATGTTGAAGCTGAACGCAGGGCAGGGGATTCCAGTGCACAACTACTATGGTCCTAGTGTGGAGAGTTTTTATTATTAACTGATTCTTGGATAAAACTCTTAGAATCAGAGGATTGGAGGGATGTTAACAATTCTTAAATATCTCAGGTAATCATCAGAAAATTCACTTCTCCCTAAAGCTTTTGATAACGTATGGGAAGATAATTTCAAGTAAAACTCACTTTGAGGACCTGGAATGTTATATCACACACTGCTGACTAAGGTCAGGGAATATTCTTTGGACCTCAAATAAGCAGGTGGTAAGTTTCACTTTCAGCTGGGAATTCAGAAGAAACTAACCATTAGGCTGAGTGCATGGCCACCTCACCTTGCATCCAGTAAAACCTACCCACAAAACTCTAACAAGTATTTATAATACCTTTCAATATCTACCTGTTGCTCTCAGTATAAATACCAAAATCCTTACCATGGTGTATTAGTCCGTTTCTATTGCTTATAACAAAATACCTACAACTGGGTAATTTGTAAGAAAATGAAATTTATTGCTAACAGTTTTGGAGGCTGGGAAGTCCAAAGTCCAGGGAACACATCTGGTGAGAGTTCTCCTTGGTGGTGCCTTAAGCAACAGAGTATCACATTACAAGATGGTGGAAGCAGAGAGAGAAAAACTCTCACATGCTCTCCTTTCAAAGCCCCAGAACCACACCCATGACAACCATTATTAATCCATTCATTAGGGCGTAGTCCTCAGAATCTAATCACCTCTTCAAGGCCCCACCTTTCAATTACAATAATAGGGTATCCCATGCTCTTAACAGTCACAGTGGGGATTGAGCTTCTAATACATAAAAGTTGGGGGACACAATTCAATCCATATCACATGGCATTCAAGAACCTGCATGATCAGACCCCCACCTAAGTTAACAGCTCATCTTGGGTCATTCTTGACATAGCTCTCTGCAATTTGTCCATGCTGCCCTAATTTCAGCACCTGGAACCAACCGTATTCCCTCCTGCCTCAGAGTCCTTGTGTGTGCTGTTTCCTCTGCATGGAGGAACACCTCCATCCCCCACCCTTACTGCATATTAACTCCTGCACTTCCTTCAGATCTCAGCTGAAATCGAACTCCTTCTGAAAACATGTTCCTGATTTTCCTCACTTTGGCAGGTGCTCCTCTTATGGGCTCTAAGAACTTGCTGTAGTTTTATTTCATTAGTGTCAGTAATTTATGAAAATATTGATAATGTCTATCAGCCAGACTGTCAGGGTGCAGGCTTGTTTTGCTGACCACTATATTACCAGCCCAGAGTATAGTAAATGAGCACAATGTGCACTCAATAAAAAATTCACTGGAAGAATGAATTACTGTTGTTTAATGCCACATTAATTACAGCTTTTGTTAACTCCTTACAGTCTTCCTCTCTTAAATGTTACAATTCCTCTTCTACAGAGACTGAATAATGTTACTATGGTAGTGTTGGAGAGGATGGGAAATAGTTTGATATTTCTTAAATTAAAATATTAATATGTTGGAGCTAGATCTTTATTTCTACAAAGATAATCATTGTTTGGCCAGTGTTGGAAACTTTGCTACATGAAGAATATTTGCTAGAATTATTCCCTTGGAGAACTAAACTTAGTAGGCTGTTGTTTCTGGAATATTACTTTTTCAGGCAATGTTGCCTTCTTGAACCTTTATGATCCTGTGTGTTAGGACAGGCAAGTGTTACTAATGAAGTTAGAGAGTTCTGGAAAGTGAACTACAACTACAGAAGGTAAGTTTTTTCTATCATGGCAAGAAAATTAGTTATGTTTTATTTTGATCTTGACCAGTAGATTCTACAGCATGGTCCCCAGGACCCTTTTAGGGGTTCTGTGAGACCATGTATATTTTCATAATAATACCAACATGCCATTTGCCTTTTTGTACATTTTCTCAGTGGAGTTATCCAGAAGCTACATAACATGACACATGTCATTTTGCAGTAGACTGAACACAGAAGCAGATATGAGAACCCAACTGTCTTCTATTAAGCCAGCAAAAAATGAAAAACATTGTCACACTTTTCACTAACTTTTTTTTTGAGAAAACAGTGATTTTTTGTAAATGAGTTAGCAAATAAAATATTTAAATGTCTCAGTTTTAAGATAGCAAATATTCCACATAAGCAAAAAATCTTTGGGTCTTCAATAATTTTAAGAATATGAAGGGATCCTGAGACCAAGGTGTTTGAGAACCACTTCTCTGAGCCATTTTATTGACACAATTTTACCTGACTTTGAAAACTGACTGTTTTAGATAGATTTTCATCTCAGTTTTTTCTAAACAATCTATGGATTAATTGGTTTGAATAGGTAGTGCAAGCACATAAGCAAAACTCTCTTCAATATCAGAAGATATTCACGAACAGTAAATCCCCTTGGCTCCTCAGTCTCTTGGTTCTCCAATTCTCTTTCCTGGAGACAACTGCTATTCTTGCATTTCCTGGTGGAGACCTTTTCTTTTTTGTGTTTACTCAAACGCTAGAATGTAATATACCCAATTCTACTTCTTGCTTATTTCCCTTAATGATATAGCAAGGAGACTGATTCCTAACTGTGCATATGGAACGACCACAGTACTTTTCACAAGTGCAATGCAGTCAACTATATGGATGAGACATAATCTCATTAGTCTCCCATTGGTGGATGTTCAGGTTGTTTCCCATCTTTTGCCATTACCCACAGTGTAGCACTGACCGTCCTTTTATTAATTAGTTCATATAAAATAAGTATATCTGTAGAATTAATATTTGGAGGTGGAATTTCTAAGTCATATGAATTTTTAAATTTGATGAGTATTGCTATATTGTCCTCCAAAAAAAAATTACAACAGATTTACCTTCCTATGACTATTTTTTACTCATTCCCAGTATATATTATAATATAATACATTATAAAATTTTTAATATTTGCCAGTCAGGTAAGTAAAAATAGTGTCTAATTGTAGTTTTAATTTTCTTTTATGAATGAGGTTGATTTTTTTTTTATTGAGCTGAAATGAAACAATATGTTCATCTCCTCTTTTTCATTGAAGCCCATTAGTTTCCAAAAATGTGTCCTCCTTTTCTGTACAATGTCTTTGAACCACTGTCAGGTCACAGAAGTGTACTCACGAAGATCTTCTTCCCTGGCTTCCGGGGTCGTGTCTCATACTTCTTGCTTCCTGCCCTTCTTTCTCTGCACACTGCAATTAAGTCAGCTTCCTTTTGTATCCTCTGAAATCAGAAGAGTCCTCCAGATATAGGTGACCCATGCTATCTAGCCTGACTTCAGTTTGCAAATTATTTTCAAAGTGTGGAAACAGCCTTTACTTTCTACTTTATGAATGCATATGTGCTCAGGAGGACTTTTTTTTCCTTAAGATTGGAAACACTGTTTAGTTAGTCTCTAGGGGAGCATCATAATTAATGAAAGAACTCTGTGTCTGATGGAAACCTAAGTCTAACAAATCATCCTAAAACTTCATTAGACTTTGTATACTCCCCATGGACACTGCTGAAGAGACACTTGATTAAGTGGATCGTGACAACTTCAGTTTTGTCTGCCGTACATGCTCCAGAGACTCCTTAAAATCAAGAAAGACTTTCAAAAGGAAGAAATGCTATTTATATTTTAGAGATATTACTGATACCAGAGCTGTGCAATATTTTCATGTACTTTCTTATGTAAATTTACATAATTGTTTGATAACTTCTTTATTCTGGGCTTTATTTGGGGTGGAATAAGCAATTTCTCCCTTGACTCTGTTTATCCCAAGACATTTTTGAAAATTGCAATAGATAAAAAAAATTTCTTATCTGTGACAGAAACACCATTGTTGCTTTGACTAGAGCATGATAGTTTGGGTTCAATATTTATAACTCAGCACTAAGGTAAAAATATTGGTGAAAACTTAAAATATAATTGGATAGAATTCAGGAACTAAGAATTTATGTAAACAACAAAAAAGTAATAAATATGAGTGCTGCCTGCTGCAAATTTTAAGAATGGTTTTCTAGCAACGTATAGTTAACTGTCATTGCTTAACTAAAACGGCTATTCACAAATGGCATAAATGATTGAAAAGGCAGTAGAGACTGAAACTAAAATTGTTGATTTAATATGCTTTCTTACTAATGCACTTATTCCATAGTAAATTATTAGTAAATTACATTTTCATGGTACCTCAGAATTAAATGAGCCTGTAAAGGACTTAAAGGAATCCAGTTGATCTAACAGGGCCAGCGGCAAGTGCTCTGGCTGCAATCTTGTGTCAGAGTGACTTAGGCTGGGTTCCCTGCACCATATACTTACCCATTGTGTGACTTTCGTGTCCCTATGTTTCTCTGATTCTCAGTTTCCTCATCTGTGATAATAGCAAAATTTAACTTGCAGTGGAAGGATTAAAGCAGATAATGCACACGAAATCACATGCATAAATCAGCCCTCAATACATAATAGTTTATCATCATTATTACTATAGTAATTGGTTACCATCTGAAATGGGATACGAAAAAGAAAGTCAAATTACTAAATACACATAGGAATACAAAGACCTGAGAATTTAAATACAATATACTCATTCTGTTTCAAAATAGTGACTTATGGTGCTTTAGTCAAAACCTTATGGTGACATTTCTTTTGGATTTGGCATGTAGTTGCTGGGGGTTGGAGAAGAACCAGGCTACAAATTTCTGCTGGCTCTACAAAAGGCTGTGGCAATAGCCAGACTGGACAACAGGAAGAAACCTCAGGGCACCTCTGTCTTTAAACTAAAACAGGTTTTAGTTTAACTGAGATTTAATCCAGGAAGTCTAAATTGCATTGAGCCTTTAAATTGTTGTGATTATGTATACTACATAGAAGAATCAGCAACATATACTTGTCATTTATAAATAATTTAAAGATAGTTTTTATTAAAAAAAGGAGAAAATCAACATCTAGTTAAATTCAGCTTGCTTTTATGTTTTATCTACTGAAGAATTCTAAAAAATGTTTTGCACATAAATTCCTCCCTTAAGTTATAAAAACCACCTAGTTTGGGCATCGAACATTTCACCTTCATATATGTAAAAATCTTACAAATTTATCCCAGAAAGAATTTCAGAGATATGAGGCTATTTCACAGAAGTCTCAGCTTGCTGCCCTTTCCTGATAACAAGGTAGTTATTATTCTTGGCGGAACCTGTCCCAGAAAGTGTTAGGTGACCTGGAGTGGCACTTGTTGAAACCTCTGGCTCCTCAATGAGAATGTTTGCTGCTGTGCTGGGCTCTGCAGTCCTCTGGAACAAGCTTGTCAGCAACCCCCTCAGCCCTGAATAGGTCCATGGGAGAACCTCGTGGAGTGAGGTCATGTGTCAGCCTGTACCAGCAAGTCCTCCCTGCAGCCCCCACCTTTCCTGAGGTACAAAGGAACAAGCCCTGCAGGGCACGGCTGTCATCATTATCCAAAGGGCACGCTCCACAGGAATCTAAGGGTAAAAGCCTCTGCCAGTCTGTTGGGTTTGTTACTCCCATGGAGCTACACAGGAAATAACACCACCAAAAATAACACATTCAAAGCCAGAGGGCAATCTTCTGTAAGCAGTCAGAGACACACGTCACACGTTCTATACATATACACAGCTGTTTGCGAAGCACATCGAAATACCCCTTTGCATTACAATTAATTATTAGCCAACACTGAATAATGGGTGAAAGCTTAGAGGGCAAGTGAAATATGAAGCAGAGGTAGTATATTTTTAGAAAAGTGTTGATTGATTGGGCAGGTGTTTAAAAGCATTTGTCAGAATCAATTCACAGAAAATCGCTTTCCCATTCAGGTTACAGCCAAAGAAGGGAAAAATAGCCTATACGTTTTATAATTTCAGTCACAAAAAGTCATATTTTTGGACTCATGTGGGTATTTGAAAATATCAGATTCTACCAGCTCCGAATAAAGCTTTTAATTCTGTAAGGTTTCAGATCACCAGATGACCACTGCTAAGCATCCTCTGGACTCCCAGAGTTTCAGCTGAGACATCTAAGAAGAATGTCCCCTTGTATATCCCCCTGAAGCCCGTGGCCACCCTGCTTGAACCATGAAGTTATTGAAAAGAAAGCAAATCCTTTCCTAAAAGCCTGCAAGAGGAGGATATTTCAGTTAATTTCAGCTCCCTGCCAACTCAAAAGAACGATGCTGCGCTGTGTGTTGTTCCCATGATGCCACACGCAGAGGACGGCTCGGTGACTCATGCTTCCAGGGAGCCAGCCGGGGTTTTGAAGCTGCATCATCCCCTTTCATCCTTGAAGTTCTTTTGGAGTTCATCAACAGCATGCAGGGATATTTTTGAAACAATAGAGATTATTCAGGACTGGAAAAAGGCCTTTCCTAGTCACAATGCTCAAACTATCACAAACATAAGTCACGTTGGAAACAAAAATTCCCCAGGTAAAAAATCTGGTATTTAGGGAACCAAAAGACATCTAACATTTGTTATCATTTCCGTCAGAACTCAGGTCAGTGGACAGAGATGGGTACCGAAAAAACATGCATACTTAGAGCATAAATCCAGATAAATGGTAGAGAATGAACTAGTATGTAAAAGTAACATCATGCCTAAAACAGACAAACAAAAAATAACTAGTTCCATGGTTGGTTTCAGTGAAATGACTGACCTTCACAGAGTCAAGTTTACTCTTATCAAACCGAAGCCAAAAGATATTGGATTTCTCACACAAAAGTCTCTATTATTGATATTTGGAGTAATGATTTATAGCACTCTAAGCCTGCAGAAATATTTTCTACACCAAGCACATAAAATTTTTCTCCTAAAATATTGTTTTAGGCTTAAGTTTGAAAAAATAACTAGAGATTAAGAAAACAAAAAGTTATACAGTAGTCTCCCCTTATCCTTGGGGGATAGGTTCCAATACCCCAGTGGATACCTGAAACCATGGATAGTACTGAACACTATGTGTTTTCCTATACATATTTGTACTTATGATGAAGTTTAATTTATGAGTTAGTCACAGTAAAAGATTAACAACAATAACTGATAATAAATTAGAACAATTATAACAGCACACCAGCATCACTACTCTTGTGCTTTGGGGCTGTTATTAAGTAAAATAGGGGCTACTTGAACATAAGCACTGCAAAACAGAGACAGTCATAGGATAGATGCTACCCACCCATTAGTCACTTAGTAGATGATTCACATCCCGGGTAGGATGAAATGGGACAGTGCAAGATTTCATTACGCTACTCAGAACAGCACGCAATTTAAAACTTATGGAATTTTTTATTTATTATTGTGGACTGAAGTTGACTGTGGGTAACTGAAACCATGGAAAGCAAAAGCACAGATAAGGGGGAACTACCATAATATTATTCAGATACATAAATGATGGGCCATCATTATATCTTATTTTGATAAATGAAAATATCCTCTGGGGTTACTTTTCCAAATTCTGGCAGTCTATTTATGAGCACCTGAGCATACACTAGAGTCTTAGAAATCCCATTTTAGAATATGTTTGATGTCATTCAAGTATAAAAATTAAAAGAGTAGATTTTCAATATAGCTAACATAAAACTTGAGATTAATGAATGTCGGAGTAAGATCATCTAATGTCATAGTAATTCTTCACATTGCTTGGTCATGGATCCCTTTGAGAACGTGGTAAAAGTTCAGCCTCTCTCTCCCTAGAAAAAAAAATGCTGTTTTTTCTTACATATTTCAAACAATTACATGGAAATTAATCTTAGTCTAGAAAGCATGGTAGCCCAAGAACATAAATGCCAAATCCATCTCAGATCATTAATTCATAATTTTTCCTTCCTTTTTCAATTCCAACAGCACAGAAGCCATAAAACAGCATGCCATCTGACTTTTTATTTGTCAGTACCCAGTTGAGTTCCTCACATTACAGAAAGAAAGTTGAAGCACAGAAAGATTAAGAAACTTTTCCACAGTAATAAATCTGCTAATAGTCGAGCTGGGATTCAAATCCAGGCAGCTGGTGCATGTCCTTAACCACAGTACATGCTGTGGCTGAGAGTGCCCACATTTGTGAGCATACCTACCCCATGACATAGGTCTCCCTAGTATTACCATTTTGCATATGTGGAGACTGAGGTATGGAGTGGTCGAGTACCTTGCCCAAGGTGAGAGAACAAGGTGGGGGTTCATTGTCTCAACTTTTTAAGCTTATGCATCTATCTACTTCACACCATCCCTCTCTGTGGGCCCCACACTCATCCTCATTAATGCATCCTTTGCATAAGCAATCTGTTCTCACAGTAAAAAGCCACATTTCTTTATTTTTTGGAAATGTCACCCATTGTCCCCAAATCACTGGGGAAATCACAGGCCCCTTACATAGGTTCTTATATTTATCTCGAATGTCTTGTTGGTTTCTCCTTGAATCTTCTTACTGCCATTATGCCTATCAAGTTGGAGCAACCCATGACTTGATAAGCTCCAATTCAACCTATCAAACATCCCATCCTTCTCAAATGCTGTTCAAGATTCTGGAGACCTCTTCCAATGACATTCCCTGCATGCCCATCTTTAGCATTACCATCTAATTTTATTTAGAGGACCGATTTGAAAACTTGACCATAATCCAAGTTGAAGTGTTCTAGGAAGCCAGAACCCAACCTGATAAGCTCTTACATCCACACTCAGGAGCTCATCTGCCTTCATCACCTTGGGCTCCAAGTTCCATGTCCACTAGTGCCTCACATGCAGAATCTTACCATGCTGCTGCTAATCACACTGTTTTATTATCCAGCAGTGGGAACAGAAATTCACATTGTTTTAACACACACTAAAGGAGTTGATTTCAGTTTATATTTAGGAAATTTCATTAATGCTTAGCTAGTTATTTATTATCCTATTCTTAAAAACAACACAACTTCATTAGATACACTTTTTAAAAATCAGAGAATAATCTTACCTTATAAAGACAAATGATTTATATTCTTAGTATTTTTTGGAGCATTGCTAACCCTACTGTCATTCGAACTGTTTGGAATTATCTTTCAACCCATCTAAACAGAGATTTCTGTCTAAGGCTAAGAACCCCTTGCCAGACAGAAGAGGAAAGAGATGGTAGAAGTAAGCTGAGTGGATGCAATGTGACCATTGGACACTGTCTCCTCTTTATTCCTGCACTGCCTATCCTGACATTAGACATGAAACTCTTTTAGGAAGCAGAAGGCAAGGCTGAGGAAATGAGAAACACCTTTCATGTCTTTATAAAAAATAGGTTGCAATTTCTGCCAAATAGGTTCTTGTTTGTCATGTATTAGCCTGAAATTTTACTTGAATTGGTTCTCCCCAGGAAATGAAAGATGTTAAGACTTCTTACTTGTTTGGGAAAGACAGGCACTTACTAAAGATTATAGTGGCTATCCGTTTAAACAAACAGATGCTTTTATTTGCCTTCACTGGTAACAACACCAATAAACTTGCAGCAATTATTGCTCACCATCAAAGTATAAGTTCTAATACTGCTTAAGTACTTGTACAATGTTTCTTCTGGACCCTCCATTCAATATCAACCAGCACACAGTGGTCTCTCAGCAAGACTCCTATGAAAAAATTCATTCTCTCCTTTTATTGTTTTACCTGAATGAATACTTGATAGAGAGGAAAGAGCTCACACTGACTGACACCCATTTTTCTCTAATTTGAAGGAAATTTACTAGTTTTGTTAGATTGCACCATAAAGGCACAAAGAGAATATATCAGTTGTGGATAGTTCTGTGAGTATCAGATAGACTCACGTATCTATGCAAGCTGGGTGTGGCTTTATTCCACGTTATGTCTCATCTTCCTCCTGAGACTCATGGGCTTGTCTGGGTGTATTCTTCTCATGGAGACAGAAAAGGTGGAAGAAAACAAGCCCAGCACACAAGCACTCTTTCAAGTCTCTTTTATTACATTTGCTAATATCCCATGCCTGAGGGCAAAGACGAGGGATAGGGTGGGTTCTCCCACTGATGATGGGAGGACTCAGGAAAATTACATGGCAAAGAAGGTGGGTACTAGGAGTGGGGAACTGGGGACAAATGATACATCCTGCCATAGAGAAGTAGAAGATAGGGAAATGCTAGGCCTTCCAGGCTCTTTGCTCCATATAACCACTGGTTATATAATTCAGAGTTCAACTATGCAATGCCAAGGTCAGTTTCAGCAGCTGCACAAGTGTATAAGAACATTCACCTCTCAGATATCCATGTGTCTATGAGATGTACCTACTTCATATCATGGGCTAAAGTAAAATTCAGAACCATTGAGATATTTGTCTTTGCACAAAAAAAGAGTCCCAAATAAAAACAAACCAAACTTCTTCCTTCCTTCCTTCCTTCCTTCCTTCCTTCCTTCCTTCCTTCCTTCCTTCCTTCCTTCCTTCCTTCCTTCCTTCCTTCCTTCCTTCCTTCCTTCCTTCCTCCCTTCCTCCCTTCCTCCCTTCCTCCCTTCCTCCCTTCCTCCCTTCCTCCCTTCCTCCCTTCCTCCCTCCCTCCCTCTCTCTTTCAGGTATCTAGTTAATGAGGTCTCATTTGATGTTCATAGATCTTTCAGATCTTCTCCACCTACGTTTCTCTGCATAAGTTTTAGGAATCTTAGAAACAGAGTCTGGCTGATAAATTTATTGGTGCATGAAGCTCATTCAGAAATGGCTTCAAGAGTTTCATCTTCAGAAATATTACTACTTCTAAAGTTAGTGGTCGATAGTTCACAAAAATAAATATTGATTCGGAAATGAACTTACTCATCAGGGAAATAAACCTGTAGCTTTTAGCCATTATTTATTTATAATCCCTCCCATGTGATATTCAGAGACAAAGTTTGAGATGAAGAAAAATTCAAGTATTCTTTTTCATATATTTTGAAAATATAAGAGACTTTGATGTAGTCTGGGAGCTAGAATCTTGAAAAGAAGAACAAAAAATGACTTCCCTGGAGTTAGGAAGACCCCCGTAAATTATCCAAAAACCAGTTAAAGAGATAAATGTGATTTCCCAGAAGGCACAACAACAGCAATAACAAATTATTGTTCTTCATACTAGGCAGGTTATGGGTGTTCCCTGCTCTAGACAGATGTGTGATGTGTAAATCCAGGTCAACCAAGGGCATCATGGCAGCTATGGGTCATTCAAAAGGCAAAACACTTTCTGTAGGCTCTCAGCTGACTGCTGACTTGCCCCCTGACTGGATCCTTCTTGGCTCTGAATTTGGTAACAAGATTCAGAAGCTGGCAGATTACAAGGAGATTGTTTGGGCAGTCAGGGCTCTTGTACATGACAGAAACAATGCTGAACTTAGTGCCTCATCCTGTTCCTCATATGTGATGCTGAGGAGCTTATCTTGTGTGTAAAATAAAGTACTCCTGCCTTTTACCAAGTGGGTAGGTTGTAGAGAGAAGAAATCTCACTAAGACTCATTTTCTTTGAAATGATGTACTTTCTTAAAAGAATATTTTAAAAAGAGAACTAAACGTCAGGATTTCTTGCAGAAGTTTGGAAATAATGCGGTTTTAGTACTTGAAAATGAACATTTTGAGACTTTGTGTTGACTTCCCTAGTATCTGAATATATTTCTGGGGAGATGCTCGCAGTGTTGCCCCATGATTTACATCAGTTGAAACTTCAAGCAGACCCATTATTTTTCTTCTTTGGCACAGTATGCAAATTAAATGCAAAATTCAGTGACAAGAGGAAAAGGTCTCAATGTACTGAGCAGGTGCCATATCAGTAACAGAGTAAGGTAATTACAAAATTGCTTGCAGTTACTGTGACTGCGTATTTTCCACTTTTCAGAGAAAAATCTTTCATGTACTCATCACTACAAGATTTATTCTCGCATTGATGCGTGGGAGATTTATGCATTTAACTGTCCTACTCATTGATTGGAGAAACATGCACTGACAGAAATACATTTTTTTTTCACATTAATGTGACACTTAATTCTAATTTTATTTCTTCTCCATTAAAACAGTCTCTTATGGACAGTCTTTTCTTCAGCTGTATTATAAGGATTAGCATCAGAATGGCCCAGTAAGCTGGAAGAGCAAAGACACGTCTGTGTGTAGAATTGTAATGCCAAAAGAAAAATATCATTTATCATTTTTCGCTTTTGATTTAAAAAAAAGCAATAGCAAAGTCATTGTCAAGAGAAAGGGGTGCATTAAATGA
Organism: Cynocephalus volans; assembly: GCF_027409185.1. Lineage (NCBI taxonomy): Eukaryota > Metazoa > Chordata > Mammalia > Dermoptera > Cynocephalidae > Cynocephalus > Cynocephalus volans. Next base: position 50,466,763 of record NC_084461.1, on the reverse strand, counting down.
TCTCTAAGGTTTCTTTCAGCTAAAAGTGCTGTGATGCTCATCTATTACTAGGAACTCATAATCAGAGTTATGAGCTCTGAGTTCAATCCAGTTCTCTTAATGGATTGCAGTTTCATTTTTGGAGGACAATTCTCATTTGATCCTTTAGTCCTAGGCTATAATATGTCCTACTGTTGTCATTTGATAATGAACAAACCAAAAAAATTGCATAAATTATATGTAACTCTTAATCTAAGAGCAATGCCCTAGGGATACTTGACTCATAGTTTAAAATAATTATTTTTATCAAGTTCACATTACATCTTCTGTAGATATGATAATTATGTAAATCAAAAAAATGTATTTGTGTGAAGCAAATGCCCTTCCTTTCCAGACTTGCTTTCAAAAAAATGTAAGTCTCACACTGAATGGCAATAATTTCTTCTTCCTGTTTCCTAAGAATACATTGAGGATGTAAAATTATGGGAGTAGAATGTTTTCATTTTGAGAACATCCACAATAGGCATTGGCCCTAGCGATAATTGTGAATGTTCTATATTTAAAGAATGAGTGTATTATAAGATGTGAACCATGAATATTTTAGCCCTTCTGGTTTTTCTTTGGAATGTAATTCTCTGGTCTTCTGTAAAAATTAATTTTAGTGATGGATTGTCACAAGTTCCCTTGGAAAGTGTGTTTGTAACTTTTTTTGTGAGCATACATTCTTGGGTTTTTTCTTTTAAATTTGTTTTTATCACTCATTTTGACTTTCAGATTTTTAAAGTATTTGTTATTATGTTTATTTTTTAAATAAAGGCAGAGTTTGAGAAACTCGACTTTGTTTTAGGTTGAAACCTTCTTAGAAGGACAAGCATGTGGGCTGACGGCAGCTGCAAGAAACAGGACAGTGTGGAAAAAACAGAGGTCTAGAGACTACATATCTATCAAGTGCCACTACTTAATTGTCATCTTTGTCCTTGCTACTTAACGTATGGTCCATGGCATTAGCATCAGCCTCACCTGGGAGCTGATTAGAAGGGAGAATCTGAGGCCCCTCCTAGACTTACTGAGTAAGAGTCTGAATTATAACAACATGTCCAGAAACTCATATATACCTTCAAATTCATCAGTCTCTGAGCTCTCTGATCTGCAACACCCTGATTTCTCCAAGTCCCTCCTTCCTCATCTTTGACATAGAAAGAATAATTTCTACTTCCCAAATCCAGTTTGAGAATTAAATACATAAACATGTAAAAGTGCTATGTTCAATGCCTGACATATATGGCAGGCCCTCCCCACCAACAAACACATGAAGTAAGACAACAAGAGAGAGATTGAGTGGGAGAGAGAGTAAAAGAGAGAGGGTGAATAAAATGTCAATAACTGGGATTGTCATTGGCTTTTTTTTTTTTCCTTTGTCTATGATGACTGTGTATTAATTGTGTAATACATTTACTTTTAAAAAAACACTGCTGGGACTAAGTTAGATTCTAATCTCACATATTACTTCAAGAGAAGGTTCAGATATAGGGTTTTAAAGAACTGACTATAAAAATGGAATCTACAGAAATCCAGAAGAGAATATCCTGAATGCTTATATAATCTTGGATGTTTGGGGTAAACCCCTCTAAGCACAACTTCAAAGGAAGAAATCATTAGGGAAAATATTGATATGTTCAAGTATATAAATGTTTACAAATTTAACTTTCTTGAAAGGGGATAAAGATGACTAAAGAGAAAATCACAAATAGAAAAACACTGCATGCATAAACAAAGGGTCAATACATTTAATATATAAACAACTGTTACAAGATAATAAAACGATGAACACAGTGATTTTAAATGAATATAAGATATTTCGCAGGTGGACATACACAAAAACAAACATGTCAAATAAGCATGAAAGTATTAATTTCACTACTCATAAAAAAAAATGAGAGTGAAAACAGCCAAGATACTATTTTTAACCTAACAGATTGCTCTAATAATGAGTAAGTGCTTGTACCCCATGCTATCACAGTGAGGGGAAAAGGGGCTCCTTTTCACTCTTGGTTGACACATAAATTCCTACAATATTTATTAAAAGTTCTTTGCCTTTCTCTATCACTTTAAATTTATGTATACATTATTCACCCAATAATTATGCTTTTGAGAATGTATCCTAAGGAAATAGTCTAAATTTGAAATATGTTAAAAATTTTTATCAAAATAAACAATCACACTGCACCACAATGGGAACTATTCATAAATATTTAAGTTATCCATATGGTAGAATACTATGCACCCGTTGAATCATCATGTTGTAAATAATATTTTTACTAAAACATATTCTCACTGTTTTGCTAACCAAAAAAAAAAAAAAAAGCAAGATGATCACAATACACGTAGCATATCATTTTTGTAAATACATATGCATACCTATAATGTGTGTAGTTTTAAAGATTGGAAGGTGGTACACTGAGCATCAATATTAATTCCTGAATTGTGGGGTTATTTTTTCACCAAGTTTTTGCCTGTTTCTGCCCTGCCTTCTTGATTTTATCATTGAGCAAACTGTAGTTTGAAAACTGTTAAAAGAAGCCATTAGATATGGTCTAAAAATAATCTTAATAGCACAGGGAAATTATTTTATTAATGCTAGTTAAGTTACATGAAAAATCTAACCTTTTAATGGCGAGAATATTTCAATTTTATAACTCATGTATAAAAAACTATGAGTGTTTAGCTCCAAATGTGGGGATTATGAATAAATTTTATATTCTTCACTTTTTTATTTCAAATTTTTGTAGTAAGCATTTATGAATTTTATAATCAGAAACAAGTTACTTTTAAGACTCCCTTCTAAACTTATTTGCTTACTTTCAATTCCCAAATTGTGTATTGATATGGCCCCTATATTTCCAGCCTAAATATTTTACGAACATTAAATTTGTCTAAATTCAATGAAAAATTAGCAGTGAGTTAAAGTTCCACTCCCATGTGGAATTTAAATTCCTCATCCTAGAATCCAGTCACTGTTCTTCAGTACAAAGGAGTCCTTCCTATCATGACTTGTGCTAAGAGGCAGGTGTTTCCACTTTGTCTTCATTTGGTCAGAAAGGATTTTTCTTCCATTTTGCTTCTGTTTTTGTGAAAGACATATAGAGAAAGGTGTTAAGAGAGTGTTAAAGATAATTAAGTTGTTAATGAAAAGAGCCAGGGGAAAGAAGAACTAGTAATCTTTTCATCGGTCCGGTTGTCAAAGTCTTTTGTCATTTGCTATCACTTTTTTCATCAGTGACATATAATCCATTAACCATGGGAACAAGGACCACAGGTTCAGGCTGTGCTTGTCTGGAAACCTCCCCTTAGATACTATGGAACAACTCTTCTTCCTTTCCTCTCAATTCTTCTGTTGCAAACTGACTGTCCACTATAACTTAGACAGAGGGCTCAATCTGTAGAAACTATCCTGTACACCTCTTCATTAGTTATCTATTGCTGGATGTGCCCAAAATTTAGCAGCTTAAAACAATGCAATTTTATTATACCCACAGTTTCAGTGGGCCAGTAATTCTAGAGACACTTAGCTGGCCACTTCGAGCTCAGAATCTCTCATGGTATTGCAGTCAAGATGTCCGTCAGGACTGCTTTCATCTGAAGACTTGACTGGAGCTGGAAGACCCACTTCTGGGATGGCTCCCTCCCATCGCTGGTGTACTGGCACTGGATGTTGGCAGGAAGCCTCAGTTCTTTGCCAAGTGGTCTCTTTGAAGGGGCATCTTAAGCATACTCATAGCATGGACTCTGTTTCACAAAGTGTGAGTGATCCACATGAGATTAAGTTGGAAGTCCCCTCGATGGAACCCCAAAAGCCACACAGTGTCACTTCCAAAATATCTCATTGTTCACACAAGTCAGCCACACTTAATGTGAGAGGGGAGGGGACTACATACTAAAGTGGCTTTCAGTAGGTGAGGAGGATCACTGGGTGTCATCTTGGAGGCTGGCTACCAGTGAAGGAGACTTCTCTCTGGCTCTCAGTGAGTCACACTTCTCAATTTAAAATACACTCACCTCCTTTTGTGGTCCCCAAGAGTCTCATTCTAATATGACATCAGCTCAAAGCCCAAGATCTCATCATCTAAGCCAGGTGTATTAGTTTTCTATTGCTATGTAACAAGTTACACAAACCTAGCAGCTTAAAATAGCACCCATTTATTATTTATCTCACAGCTCTGTAGGTCAGAAGTCCAAGCACAGAGTAACTGGGTTCTCAGCTGAGGAACTCACAAGGCTGAAATCAATGTGTTAGCCACGGCTGCCGTCCTCATGTGGAGCTCGGGGTTCTCTCTCAAGGTCATTCAGTTTGTTGGCAGAATTCAATTACTTGTTGTTGACAGACTGGGGTTCTGAGAGGCCACCTGCCATTCTGTGCCATGTGACACACTCTCTGCAATATGTCAGGTTGCTCCTTCAAGGCTAGCAGAAGAATTTTCTTGCTGCCTGGAATCGCTGACTTCCTTTGACGCTGACCTCTAGACCCAGATTTAAAGGTTTCATGTGATTAGATAAGGCCCACCATGGAATAGCCCTTTTAATTATCTCAAAGTCAGCTGATTAGTAATCGTAATTACAACTGCAAAATCCTTTTTTCCATGTATGGTAACAGAATCAAGAGAGTAGTATAACATCACATTCACAGATTCCATCTGCATTAAAGGGGTAGAAATTATTTAAGGACTGTACACAGAGAGACAGGAATCTTAGAATCTATTTAACATATCAGGTCTAGGTGCAGATGAGATAAATCTGTATTAGTTTACTGTTACTCAGGAATCTTAGAATCTATTTAACATATCAGGTCTAGGTGCAGATGAGATAAATCTGTATTAGTTTACTGTTACTGTGTGATAGGCTATCCCAAAACTTAGTGGCTTGAAACAACAGTATGCATGACTAACATGACAGTTTTATGGGTCAGGAATTCAGGATATTTGTTGGGTGTTTCTGGCTTGGGGTCTGTTGTGAAGTCATAGTCAAGAAGTCAGCCAGGGTCACAGACATCTAAAGCCTTGATTAGGGCTGGAGGATGTTCTTCTAAGATGATTCATTCACATAATGGCCAAGTTGGTATTGGCTATTGACGGGAGGTCTCATTTCCTTTGCAAATGGGCTGCCACCCAGGCCACGTGAGTGTCTTCATGACATGGTGGCTGATTTCTCCTGGATTGAGCAACCAAAGAGTGCAAAGGGAATGCACCAATGTGTTTTAGGACTTAGCATTAAAAGTTACACATCATCACTTCTGCCCCATTCTGTTGGTTGCACACATCAATCCTGATACAGTATCAGAGGGGCCCTGAATAGCAGGAGGGAAGTATCATCTGGGCTGTCTTGGAGGCTGGCAATCACAACCTCAGTTAACAACAAAATTAATAAATGTTTTTAAATAGAGGAAAGAGATTTCTGAAATCTGTCCATTCTCTGTCATGCCCCCGCCATAGTTTGTTCAGGTTCTCATCTCTCTGTTGGACCTCTGCACTAGCCTTAAAACTGCTGTCCTTAGTTCCAATGTCATTTCTTTATAACATTTTAGATGGTCTCACTAAAAGGCACGACACCTCCTACATTTATAACCCTGTAGGGAAAGTTCTTAACAGAGCACTCTAGTCCATAATCTGTGCCTACATCTCTTCTTTCCTTTTACTCTCCCCACCTCACAAACTATTTTTATATTTCAGTCATGCTGAATCTCTTAATGTTTCCCCCAAACTTACTAGCCTCCTGCATGTTTTTATGCTTTTCCTTTTCCTGTTCTCTCTGCCTGAAATAATGACTATGCACGTCCTAAAAGTTAGGCAGCTACTGTGCTAAATCACAAGCTGAAGAGTTCAATTTCATTCTTCCAACAGCCCTATATGGTGACTTTTACTGTCATCCTCATTCTACAAATAGGCACTCCTAACCCCTTATGCATGATGGTTGAAAACATGGACTCTAGAGAAGAGCATGGAGGTTCTTCCATATCCCTCTTTCTTATTCCCGAGCAACTAGCTTGAATATACGAAGTTTTATTATTCTAATTTATTAACCAACTTTCAGTGTGCCTGACCAAATAATTTGGATTTTATTTTATTTTTTAATGTGCATGTGTGTGAGTGTGTATGTATGTGTTACAGGTAGAGAACAGAGGGAGGAAATTGATCATCTGACCTTTGATTATGTTTTTCTTGGAGGAGGTTTTGGATATATCAGACTTTTGAGCCATCAACACATTAATTGATTTAGATCTCCAGTATGGATATGGGTATATTTTTCCCCTTCTCTTTTTCTAAATTTCCTTTTGCAGTCTCATAACCAGCTTATTGGCTCCATATTGCCAAGTAAATGTATCAACTGTTCATATATATATAACCCAGACCATGAGAAAACTGCCTAAATATTGGGTTTTCAATATTACTTGCTTTTAGCAATAAATCATAGCACCCAGCCTAAATTAAAGAATTTAACAGTGTAATCCAACTTCAAATCATAACAAAAATTGAGATTTGCAGAAGAGTTTATAAACATTTTTTATGCACTAGACATTTCAGAAAAGCTGTCTTAAAAACAAAACAAAATTGACAAAAACACCGTGAAACTTAAAATAACCATAATGTGAACTCTCTTTTGTCTGTATAGGCTTTGAAAAATTGAAAATATATTCATATCTGTTACTCTTAGCATCAGTAAAAAACCTCAACAGTTGTAATTCCAGAAATTGGACATTTAGAAAAATCAGGCTAAAACTCATTTTTGTACT